>NC_060189.1:40557974-41839224 GCF_021184085.1 Oncorhynchus gorbuscha | reverse complement strand
GGGTAGTGAGGTCTGCACAACGCATCACCGGGGGCAAACTACCTGCCCTCCAGGACACCTACACCACCCGATGTCACAGGAAGGCCACAAAGATCATCAAGGACAACAACCACCCGAGCCACTGCCTGTTCACCCCGCTATCATCCAGAAGGCGAGGTCAGTACAGGTGCATCAAAGCTGGGACCGAGAGACTGAAAAACAGCTTCTATCTCAAGGCCATCAGACTGTTAAACAGCCACCACTAACATTGAGTGGCTGCTGCCAACACACTGACTCAACTCCAGCCACTTTAATAATGGTAATTGATGGGAAATGATGTAAAATATATCACTAGCCATTTAAACAATGCTACCTAATATGTTTACATACCCTACATTATTCATCTCATATGTATACGTATATACTGTACTCTATATCATCTACTGCATCTTTATGTAATACATGTATCTCTAGCCACTTTAACTATGCCACTTTGTTCACATACTCATCTCATATGTATATACTGTACTCGATACCATCTACTGTATCTTGCCTATGCCGCTCTGTACCATCACTCATTCATATATCTTTATGTACATATTCTTTATCCCCTTACACTTGTGTGTATAAGGTAGTAGTTTTGGAATTGTTAGTTACTTGTTGTTTATTACTGCATTGTCGGAACTCGAAGCACAAGCATTTCGCTACACTCTAATTAACATCTGCTAACCATGTCTATGTGACAAATACAAATTTGATTTGATTAGATTTGACACACACACACACACACACACACACACACACACACACACACACACACACACACACACACACACACACACACACACACACACACACACACACACACACACACACACACACACACACACACACACACACACACACACACACACACACACACACACACACACTATTCCCTTTCCTTGAGCCCTAAACCCTTTTATTTGTTCATTTTTGTTCTGGTTAGTCTGGTATTGTTATTGTTTTTGTTTTATACAATGATAAAGCGCTTTTGGGTCCTTGAAAAGTGCTTTATAATACCATGTATTATTAATTTATTCAGGATTAAGGTACAGGGATTGACAAGACCATGACAATGCAGTGCTGCTGAGTTCATCTCTCTCCACCCCTCTCCCTTCTATGTGTGCTGGCTCTGCATGTCTATACCTGCCCTGGACGCTTCCCAAAGACATAAACACTATGGTCCCATCCCAAATGGTACTCTATTCCCTATATAATGCACTACTTTTGACCAGATCCCATAGGTAGCACACTAAATAGGAAATAGGGTGCCATTTGGGATGCAAGCGACACCTCCTCTAGCTCCCTCCACAGACAGTTAGTTTAGCCACTTTCAAGTACATTCTTAAAAGTGAAAACAGGGAGAAAAAAGGGAAATGGTGCCAGGGTGTCAAAATAAAGGACTTCTTGTATACTGTACATGCCCGGCTGTGGCTTTTTGTGGAACAAAGCAACGTTAAAGTGTGTCAAAGAAAAAAAGAAAAAATCATCGCTGCCTGGTTGGATTACAAGGGAGGGAGGGAGGGAGGGAAAAAGTGGGAGAGCAGGCTAAGACCTGTCCTCTCCTGTTGTAATCTGATGGGTAGGAATGTGGCCATATATAGTACATGAAATCTCTGCCTCATCTACCTCATCAGAAACACTGTGCACTCAAAAAGCATGGTCAATATTCATAGCAGAGTGCATGTATTGTACTGAAACATATTCAAATGTTTTTTTCATTTTCAATGTAATTTACCTTAACATAACATTCGTCTTAAAAGGAAAAAACTATTGATTTTATTAATAAATTATCCTGTGTCCAAGTTGCAATCGGCAGTAGTCAATGACTGGCTGTACAGTGCACAAGCCTAGCTCAGTCTACAGAGAAGTGCAAGGGTAAGGAGAGAAAAACGGTGGTATTCCTTAAGCCTTTGGACTGACCCAGGGTGTCCCTGAGTGGCTGTGGTACATAACCTCTGACCTCTCTCTACCCTGTTGCCTTTTACTGCTCAGTTCTCTGGTCCCGGAACTGGTCGGGTCCTGGGCTGCTCGTATACTAAATCATCTGGTCGTCTGCGGTCCACGGGAGCAAAAGTAGGTTTTTCAGAGCTGCCTGTTCTCCATTTCAGACGTAATGTCCTCCTCCTCCTCTACCGCCAGTGTCGCTCCTGAGTTGGTCCATACACGTGATCTCCGGCTTGCCTCTACTGCAGGTAATAATGTGCTGTAGTTGCCAGAAGATCAGTTCAGTAGCAGGGGTGTCCTTCTGCCTATAGACATGACCGGGGTTGGTGTGGAATTCATTGCAAGATCAGAGGGGTGATCAGTGGGGTGAAAGTTGAGGGGTGAGCCCCTTTAGTCCTGGGACATGAATCTTCCATATGCGGCCGAGGAGGAATCTTAGATTCCCTGCAGCAGACACTCCGCAGTTCCATTCTGGGAGTTCTGGAATGCCAGAATCCCCTCTGATTTTCCTCTTCTTTTTTAGTGGGAGCTGTAATCCTTGAACAGCACTGAGACTGAGGTGCGTCGAAAGAAGAAGGAAATGGGTGAAAATATTGTATGTTAACAGCACTTGGGTTACAGGGTTACAGTCATGTATTCCTAAACACAATCCTCATTCCACACTGCCTGACTAACTGCTGTTGAGAGCAAAGCTTGATGTTTGTTGGCTTTGCGTTTATAGCCACATTGGTTTGTCCTCCATGCTCTGCCTGCTCGAAAGCAGGATGAATCTCATTTGGGATTGTAGGAGTTATGTGAATAAGATCTGTCTAAATGGACTGCAGCCTTGAGTGTCTGCTTGGTGAGCCGTGTTGCCACCACAAATAAGTCATGTTAGCACACAGAAAGCTTTAGATTGGAGTTGGAATTCAGTGGTATGCACCTCTGAAACACTGAAAAGAGTTTCATGCATGTAGATGAAGAGAATTGCATGTGTTCCATATGAGAGAAGATGAAAGGAGCGGATCCCATAAAGCTGGTCCTGAATTGTAAAGCACACAATGGATCTTCCCAGACATAACCCTCACCAGGGAGGGATAACACCGCTGTTCTGCCCCCTGAACACCAGGCCTGCGTCCAAAATGGCACCCTATTCCCTTTATAATGCACTACTTTTGACCAGGGCCCATTTGGGCTCTAGTCAAAAGTAGTACACAATATATTGTGAATAGGGTGCCATTTGGAACGCATCCCAGGCTTTAACTGAAACCAGAGGCTGGTAAACCTTGGAGAGTCTTAGGACTACGGAGACAGAGAGGACTCCTGCTTTTGATATAGCGCACACAGACACGCCAATGTCAACAGTCAGAGCCTGCAGCCCAGACTCTGCAGCATCAGGTTCACATGTAATTGTATGTTCTCTCTGTAGGTTGAACCTTTGAATGAGCGGGAATGTGGTTTACGAATGTCAACAGGGAAGAAAGGGTTGAGGTTCTGTCGGGGATGGAGACCAGAAGTCACTATGACACTCAGTCTGGTGAGTCAGTTCTACAGCATGACTGCATCATGACTACCCTTTCTTCACACTGAATGACGACATTAAAAAGTCAAGGGCTGAAGCATGCATGTTTTTGCCCTTCACAAGAATATCATGCATGAATCTAAATATGTCAGATTTTCTGGTTCACACCTTATTAATAGTGGAGATGTGATATGTGACAGCATGTCTGAGATAAGTGACATCTGTGTGAATGTGCCTATGTGACATAAACAGAATAAGTCTCAATTAAATTACAAATTCAATTCAAATTAGCTTTGATGGCATGACTGGGAGTACAGATTTTGCCAAAGCAATGCAATTATAGCAGTATAACAATTCAATGATTAAATTAGGTTCATACATTCAATTCAATGATTAAATTGGGTTCATACATTCAATTCAATGATTAAATTAGGTTCATACATTCAATTCAATGATTAAATTAGGTTTATTCATACATTCATTTCCCTCTACCTCTGACTATCTATCTATTCTGTACACACTGATTTGATGTATCAAGTTTGTGCTGCCTGCCAGTCACCTTACATGATCTATGCTCTCGTTGCTCTCACATGCATTTCCCTCTCTGCAGACTGAGGTGAAGTCAATGTGAATACGTCCCAAATGGAACCCTATTCCTTACATGGTGCATTACATTTAACAAGGGAATAGGGTGCCATTTTGGGAGGTGCAATTGTGACTGTACAGGACAGGCCAAAACGCATAACAACCTGTCACTACCGGTATCACACAATTCATTCTTGTATGGAGAGAAATAATGAGCGGGTTAAAAGTAGTACAATGTATGCAGCATCTGATCATTTCCATATCGGTCTGAATGGTGTCAGATGCTGTGTTCCAAATAGCATCCTATTCCCTATGGTCCTGGTTAAAATGGGCCCTGGTCATATCAGTGCACTATATAGGGAATAGCATGCCATTTGAGATGTAAAGACGCTGGAGGCAGCAGCAGGAGGGTGGGAGGCAGTGTTAATAGAAGTAATGGGATGAAGCGAGCATGATACATGAGCACAGTCTATCTGATGAGTCCATTACTGCAGTGAATTAGCCGACGTGTCCTCTTCTGCAGTTTAATCAGCAGAGGCGTAAAAGCTCCCCTCCCCGGCGCCACCTTTTCCTCAGTACATTTGCACACTGCATATCTTCACATTGTTCATTAAATTATTTTCTCAAATGTGTTTGTTTTGTTCCACTGACGGCCTGGGAGACACATTCCCGACCGGATGCAACTGACAAGGATGTAGAGACAAAAGAGGATACAGAAAAAGAATGTCCCCATGAGTCTATCCGTACTCCCATATTATTCTAAAGCCGTACCCCCAAAATACATGTTGATTAACGCCACAGACCTGCAATTAAAAGGACAGGCACTGCCTGGGACACAGAGGAACACAGATCGATGCTGGTGACACAGAGGCAGTAAGTGTCCCTTAGTTATCTAAACCTTGTAATTAACCCTTGCTATAGTAATCATGGCATCTTCTTCCCTCTCAGATGTCAGGTTAGTACTGAAATAGGCCAAACTCTCTCCCTCCTTCCCCTCTCCCTGACAAGGCCACAGAGATTATGCCCTGAGAGAGAGAGGGAGAGAGAGAGAGAGAGAGAGAGAGAGAGAGAGAGAGAGAGAGAGAGAGAGAGAGAGAGAGAGAGAGAGAGAGAGAGAGAGAGAGAGAGAGAGAGACAACTGGAAGTGAGGACTGTGGCAGGACATTTTAAGATTGTGACAGGACATCGGTTTCAAATAGCAGGGAAGTATAGCGTTGGGATTCTACAATGTGTGTGGGGTTTGGCTTGTATCCAATACAACTTTCATATTATATATTATTATTATAATACTTTATTAATAGTGGAGATGTGATATTGAACCATTAGGTGACAGCATGTCTGAGATACGTGACATCAGTGTGAAAGTGCCTATGTGACAAGTCTCAATTAAATCACAAATTCAATTCAAATGAGCTATGATGGCATGAATGGGAGTACAGATTTCACCAAAGCAATGCAATTTTAGTAGTATAACAATTCCATGATTAAATTAGGTTCATACATTAATTTCCCTCTACTTCCCTTCCCTGACTATCTATCTATTCTGTACACACTGATTTGATGTATCAAGTTTGTGCTGCCTGCCAGTCACCTTACATGATCTATGCTCTCGTTGCTCTCACATGCATTTCCCTCTCTGCCGACTGAGGTGAAGTCAATGTGAATACGTCCCAAATGGAACCCTATTCCTTACATGGTGCATTACATTTAACAAGGGAATAGGGTGTCATTTGGGAGGTGCAATTGTGACTGCACAGGACAGGCCAAAAGGCATAACAACCTGTCACTACAGGTTATAGGGAGCACTTTGATGCCACATCTCACTGAGGGTGTGTCCCATTATTGGCACCCTAATACAGTATATTCCCTATATAGTGCACTACTTTTGAAAAGAGCCCTATGGCTCGCCCTATGGGCCCAAGTCAATTGTCGTGCACTATAATTGGAATAGGGTGTCACCTGGGACGCAAATAGAGCACTAGGCTAACCATAATAACAGCAATAGAAATAACAACAGAGTGCTGCGAGGCATCTATCGTGTCACCACTGTTATCTGGTTACATAACATAACCACACAGCATCAACTGGAAACACACCTTACTGTCGCTGAAAGATGCACATGACATGAATATAGTATACCATTTAGAGATTCATTTTTACATTGTGCTCGTCACAATTTATTCAAGGGTCCAAGATTGGGGTGATATGCACATGGATGGTCGTTATAGGTTTAATATATTTTTTTAGAGATTACAGTCCCCTATGTATTTATTTGGACAGTGAAGCTAAAACTTGAAATTTGGCTCTATACTCCAGCATTTTGGATTTGAGAGCAGAAATGAAAGCACTTTATGTATCTAGTCCCCCCATTTGATGTTGTCATAAGTATTTGGACAAATTTGCGTGTACATTTTGTCAAAAGTTTATTACTAGCTCCCATATGCCTAGCGCTCAATGACTACATCACGCTTGCATTTGCAGTTTGTTTTGGTTGTGTTTTCTATTATGTAGCGCAAATTGAAATGAATGGTAAATAATGTATTGTGTCATTTTGGAGTCACTTTGTTGTGGATAAGAAAAAAATATGTTTCTGAACACAACATTTATTTGGCCGCTATCATGATTACGGATAATCATCAATTAATTGTGAATAATGATGATTGAGAGACGGAGGCATAAATACAGACTACAACTAAAATAGTTGTGAAGCCCGAAGAGTACAGCAGATCATTGAGGAAATCCATGGCGATGTGGGACAGTGTGGTGTAGGTGAAGGCTTGAGCTTACCTGTAGGTAGTTGACGAGGGCTCTTTGCTCAAGCACAGACGGGACAGGAAAGAACGTAATCTCGGACGTCGGCTTTTAGGGATGACCACCAGAACTTGCGTGTCAGTAGCTCCGTGGTCCAGGTGATGGCCAGAACTCAGCGAGGTATGGCATCACTGCATTAGTTGGGTTCTGACGGATCCAGGAACGTAGGTCTTGCCTGCAGGGTTGTCAGGAGGTGCTGGGTCTGGGCGTAGGGCCTCTTGGACAGCTGATTGGATTTCCCACTGTATGAGTCGACTCATACAGGGTTTTTTGACCGGTGAGAGCTGAGAGAGGAGCGGTTGTGCTGCTGCAGTTTCGGATGAACCGACGTTAGTAGTTGGAGAATTCTAGGAAACATTGTAGTTCCTTTACGGTGGTAGGTTTGGGCCAGTTAAGCACAGACGTGACATTGCCTTCGTCCATGTTGACCCCTCCTGGTGTCAGCACGAACCCTAGGAAGTTACCGTAGTAATGTTAAAAGTGATCTTCTCAGCCTTGACATAAAGATGGTCCTGTAGCCGTTGGAGGACCTGTTGCACATGCGTACGTGTTCTGCAAGGGAGTGAGAGTAAATCAAGATATCGTCGATGTACACGATGAGGAACTGGTTGATCATGTCCTGGAAAACTTAAGGACTGGAAGACTGCGTGAGCATTGGTGAGACCATAGAGCATAACCAGGTATTCGTAGTAACCCCTAGCGGTGATGAACGGCGTCTTCCACTCATCCCCACTTCGGATACGGACCAGGATGTAGCACTACGTAGGTCCAGGTTGGAGTAGATGGTAGCCTGTCCAACTTGTTCTAGTGCGGCCAGAATCAGAGGAGAGGGAAGCGATTCTTGATGGTAAAGGTCATTGAGAGGTCGGAAATCTAGGCAGGGACAGAGACTACCATCCTTTTTGTTTTACAAAAAAATGCAGCCGGAGACGTGTACGGATGAATCCCATGTCGAGAGCCTCTTCTATATAGGTGTCCATAGCCTCATTATCTGGGATGGATAAGGGGTAGATCCGACCCTTAGGGGATGATGCCCCAGGAAGGAGGTCGATCACGCAGTCCTCCGGGCGATGAGGGGGCAGAATGGACGCCTTTTTCTTGCTGAAGACACCCAGGAACTTGGCATATACAGGTGGGATGTGGACTGGAATGGCAGACTCCGGTCCTTCTATAGAAGTGGCTCGACAGGGTAGACTGAAGCAGTTCTTAAAACAGGCGTGAGTGCATGACAGCAGTTCCCTTGCCACCAGGAGATGGCAGGTTGTGAAGGCTTAGCCAGGGTGATCAAGGATGAGGGGTTCTTCAGGTGAAGACAGCACCACTTTCAGTCATGCGAGTCACAAGACCAGTTCCGAGAGGTTGTCTGTCCAGCGCATTAATCCTAAAGGGAGGATTAACTGGGATTAACTTGACCCTAAACTGTTGTGCCAATTGTTCATCAATTAAATTCCCTGCAGCCCCTGAGTCCACTAGTCCCTCCACAAACTGAGTGACCCTATTAGCAGAAAGAAGAGCCGGGATCCCAAACTGCCTTTAGGTAATGTTCAAAAACACAGAGGTGCTGACCCGGGCGGAAGTGGAGGGGTTGTGTTCACCCATTCGTGTGGGGCAAATCGGACAGCGTAGGTAGTCACTCTCTCCACAATAGAGGCACAGGTTTTCACGTAACCTCCGACAGGCATGAGAGGGGCGTGGCCGAGTTGCATGGGATCGGGGCTATTGGACCATTTTGGACGAGAGAATGGTGTGGAAGACTCGCAGGCCACGGGCGACTGTATAGGTCCACCAGTAGCTTGCCATTGGATATGGACATCCGGATGTATTGGTTTAGGTCCGTTAAATCTCCTCTGCAGGCCAGTTCGGTCTGTAACTCCCGATTAAGTCCCATCCGGTAGACTGTAAGGAGAGCTGGTTTACTCCATCCACTGCCGGCAGCCATGATACGTAAACTCAAGGGCATACTCAGTGGTGGAGAGATGGTCCTGTCGCAGCTCACTTAACAGGTCCCCCGGTGTGACCACCTGAAACTTAATGGTTGATCACCTCTTTGAAGAGAGCGTGGAAACGTGATTCAGAGGACAGATCAGAACTTTGAGCAGCCCACAGGGCTGTGACCCAATCTAATGCTTTGCCTGTGAGTAGGGAAATGACAAAGTCCACCCTGTCTTTGTCAGAGGTGAAGTCAGCGGTATGATGGTCTATGTACAGGTTACCTTGCATGAGAAATCCTTGACATTTCCCTGGGGAGCCGTCGTATTTATTAGTCATGGATATGGGGGAGATGAACGAGAGGAGGCTGTGGCACCTGATATGGGTGAAGCAGGAATGGACTGGCGAAAGAGGTCACAGAGTTCATCGATTCGTTCATCCTGTCGGGCCAGACGTAGCTGCAGCTCCACTGAATCCATCTGTCGTTGTAATCCCCAATCAGAGACAACAATAGACAGCTGCCTCTGATTGGGAACCACACTCGGCCAAAAACAAAGAAAGAGAAAACATAGACATTCCCACCCGAGTCACACCCTGACCTAACCAAACATAGAGAATAATAAGGACCTCTAAGGTCAGGGCAGTCGTTGTTTTGGTGAGGTATTCTGTAATGAACATGAGGGGAGAAAGAATGTTGGTTTCAAGTGCAGGGCACAGGTGTTTTTGGAAAAAAAAACACAGGAGGAGGCAGGTAGCTGGGTCCAGGGGCAGGCAGAAGGTCATACACAGGGGCTCCAAAAGGGCAACAGTACAGGCAGGTAGAAAGGCTAGTAACATAGTCCGGGAGATCAGGCTAAAGTACAGACAGGGAATAGGCAAAAGACATTGTTAGTTTTTGCCTGCCTCACTATCACACACGGGAGCAGTAAATCACGGGAAAATCAATGCTCTGATAGATGTGTGTCACAAAACAAACAATACCTCACAGTGATGGGAGCAAAGAACTGAACTAAATAGTGTGTGATAATGACATACAGGTGTGTGAACAGGTGATTAGAATTCAGGTGATTGGGATCTGGAGAGTGAGCTGTGTTCAGGGGATCTGTCACGTTCTGACCTTAGTTCTTTTATTATGTCTTTGTTTTAGTGTGGTCAGGGCGTGAGTTGGGTGGGTTGTCTATGTTCCTTTTCCTATGTTTTGGGATTTCTGTGTTTGGCCTGGTATGGTTCTCAATCAGAGGCAGCTGTTGATCGTTGTCCCTAATTGAGAACCATATTTAGATAGCCTGGTTTCACTTTTGAGTTGTGGGTGATTATTTTCCGTGTTAGTGTTTGTTACCACACGGGACCGTTTTGTTTGTTTCACTTTGTTATTTTTTTTTTTTTTTTTGTGTTCAGTTTGTCTTGTTAAAATGGACACTTACCACGCGGCAAATTGGTCCGACCTCTCTTACTCCTCATCAGAGGAAGACGACAAACGTTACAGGATCTGTTTGAGAGTGTGAGCTGGAAAGTTGGCTGGAAAGTGAGCTGCGTTCAGGGGATCTACGTGTTTGAGGGTGTGAGTTGGAAGCAGACGTTACACTCAGCTTCCCTTAGCTCATCCCACCTATCTCTGCTGGCCACCATCTTCGGATTTCTACGCAACATACAGTTGAAATCAGAAGATTACATACACTTTGGTTGGAGTCATTAAAACTTGTTTTTCAACCACTCCACAAATTTCTTGTTAACAAACTATAGAATTAGCAAGTTGGTTAGGACATCTACTTTGTGCATGACACAAGTAATTTTACCATTCACTGTATCACAATTCCAGTGGGTCAGAAGTTTACATACACTAAGTTGACTGTGCCTTTAAGAGATTTGAAAATCCCAGAAAATTATGTCATGGCTTTGGAAGCTTCTGATAGGCTAATTGACATCATTTGAGTCAATTGGAGGTGTACCTGTGGATGTATTTCAAGGCCTACCTTCAAACTCAGTGCCTCTTTCCTTGATATCATGGGAAAATCACAAGAAATCAGCCAAGACCTCAGAAAAGATATTGTAGACCTCCACAAGTCTTTTTCATCCTTGGGAGCAATTTCCAAATGCCTGAAGGTACCACATTCATCTGTACAAGCAATAGTACGCAAGTATAAACACCATGGGACAATGCAGCCGTCATATGGCTTAGGAAGGAGACGCGTTCTGTCTCCTAGAAACGAATGTACTTTGGTGCGAAAAGAGCAAATCAATTCCAGAACAACAGCAAAGGACCTTGTGAAGATGCTGGAGGAAACAGGTACAAAAGTATCTATATCCACAGTAAAACGAGTCCTATATCGACATAACCTGAAAGGCCGCTCAGCAAGCCACTGCTCCAAAACGTCCATAAAAAAGACAGACTACGGTTTGCAACTGCACATGGGGACAAAGATGGTACTTTTTGGAGAAATGTCCTCTGGTCTGATGAAACAAAAATAGAACTGTTTGGCCATAATGACCATCTTTATGTTTGTAGGAAAAAGGGGAGGCTTGCAAGCCGAAGAACACCATCCCAACTGTGAAGCAGCATCATGTTGTGGGGGTGCTTTGCTGCAGGAGGGACGGGTGCACTTCACAAAATAGATAGCTTCATCAGGAAAGAAAATGATGTGGCTATATTGAAGCAACATCTCAAGACATCAGTTAGGAAGTTAAAGCTTGGTCGCAAATGGGTCTTCCAAATGGACAATGACCCCAAGCATACTTCCAAAGTTGTGGCAAAATGGCTTAAGGACAACAAAGTCAAGGTATTTGAGTAGCCATCACAAGGCCCTGACCTCAATCCTATAGAAAATTTGTGGGCAGAACTGAAAAAGCGTGTGCGAGCAAGGAGGCCGACAAACCTGACTTAGTTACACCAGCTCTGTCAGGAGGAATGGGCAAAAATTAATCCAACTTATTGTGGAAAGCTTGTGGAAGGCTACCCGAAACATTTGACCCAAGTTAAACAATTTAAAGGCAATGCTACCAAGTACTAATTGAGTGTATGTAAACTTCTGACCCACTGGAAAAGTGATGAAAGAAATGAAAGCTGAAATAAACCATTCTCTCTACTATTATTCTGACATTTCACATTCTTAAAATAAAGTGGTGATCCTAACTGAACTAAGACAGGGAATTATTACTAGGATTAAATGTCAGGAATTGTGAAAAACTGAGTTTAAATGTATTTGGCTAAGGTGTATGTAAACGTCCAACTTCAACTGTATATCTTTCAACTATGCTGTGATGTTTAACATACAATTTCAATCTATCTAATCGAATAGAATCCACAGACTGCGAGTTAAAGATAAATACTTTTACTAAGAGTATTAATATATTCGTAATTAATTAACAAGGTCTCTCCAGATCTCACAACAGTACTTTTTCTAGGGTCAATTTTAGATCAATGTTATGCATTTTCAGCCATTGCTGAACCTGAGACCAGAAACAGGCTACCTGAGGCCAATACCAAAATAAATGGTCTATTGATTCTGTATCATCACAACCACATCTGCAGAGCTTCGATGATTTTATGCCCCAAATATTCAACATTTTGTTGGTGGCAAGAAATCTATATAATAATTTTAGCTGAAAAGCACGAAGTCTTGAATCTTGCATCATTTTATATATCAAGTCACACCCTGTACCATGGAATCGGTACATCAAAAATCTCTTCACAACTATTTTGCAATCTGTGTGGCACAGTTGTCAGCATCCTGGTCCTCAAATGAAACTGGTATACTTTCCTATTTATGCTATTTTTATTCCTCCGACAATTTTGATCCTTTATATTGGGCAGACAGACCAGTTCCCTACCTCCTCCCAATGCCACCTGCCTCCTCCATTTTGGGGGTAATGTTGTAATCAGTTGGTTGTATTCTTGAATTCAGCAGACCTTCCTGTACAATTATGATAACTCCATGAAAGACACAACTCTACCATTCCAGTTTCCAGTAACATTTAAGAACAAAACACCCTTTTCAAACATCTTTCCCATAGATACATGTATTTTATCAAACAGCACATTTGAGTTCAGCCATAATATTTGTTCTATCTTTTCAGGGGGATGAAATGGAAATTGTAGACAGCTCTGCAATGTTTGTTTGAAAAAGAGAGATACTTTGAAAATGAGACATGGCAATCTGCGCAAAGGCAAAAAGGCCATTTTTAAACAATGGATGAGCTTTTCTTAATAATCTACTTGAGAATCATTTAGGGTTCAAGTAAACCTTTTTAATAAGTGAAGCTTTTAGGGAGAGATTTAGTGCTTTTATATTTAATAATCTCAAACCAATTACGAAAGACTTGGCAATTAATTTGACATAATGTCCTGAATATAAAGTGTTATGTTTGGGGCAAATCCAACACAACACATCACTGAGTACCACTCTTCATATTTTAAAGCATGGTGGTGGCCTCATCATGTTATGGGTATGCTTGTCTTCGACAAGGACTAGGGAGTTTATGATCAGAAGAAATGGAATAAAGCTAAGCACAGGCAGAATACTAGAGGAAATCCTAGAGGAAAACCTAGTTCAGTCTGCTTTCCAACAGACAATAGGAGACAAATTCACCTTTCAGCAGGACAATACAGGCCAAATATACACTGGAGTTGCTTACCAAGACGACAATGAATGTTCCTGAGTGTTCCTCACTTAAATCGGCTTGAAAATCTATGGCAAGACTTGAAAATGGCTTTCTAGCAATGATCAACAACCAAGTTGACAGCGCTTGAAGGATTTTAAATAGATAAATGTGCAAATACTTTGCAATCCATCTGTGCAGAGCTCTTAGAGACATAGGCAGAAAGACTCACAGCTATAATCGCTGCCAAGGGGATTCGAACATGTATAGACTCAGGGGGTTGAATACTTATCTAATCAAGATGTGATTTTTTTCATAATTTATTTACTAATGTTAGAATTTTCTTCCACTTTGACATTAGAGTATTTTGTGTAGATCGTGGAAAAAACAAACAAATTTTAATCCCACTTTGTAACACAAAGAAATGTGGAAAAAGTAAAGGGGTGTGAATACTTTTTGAAGGCATTGTAAGCTTGTATTCACAGTGAAGCACACAGAAAACGTTTCAAACTCTTCAGGTAAGGATTGATCAAGGCTACCAAGGGGGTAGAGCTCTAGAGCATGCTTGAAATATAGAGCTACAGCTTCAATAGCTTTGTCTTCATAGCCATTTCACCTTTTTAAATAAAAAGTGGGGGGGTAGATTTTATAAATAAAGGGTGAGGGGAATGTTTTCTGCTTCAGAAGAGATGAAATGGCTGCAATTACCCTGTCTCTTCCCAAAATGTCATCCTATTCCCTTTATAGTACACTACTTTTGAGTGTCAGATTCCACCAGTGAACTGTCTAGTCAACCAAGTAACTAACCATCTTGAATCATGAGGTTACCAAGAAAAAACAATTAAAAATAATGAGCGGTTTGGAAGGAATCAGTGGTTAACTACAAGCACTGCAAATCTTTTTTTTGGGGGGTTCCTGTTTTGCATGTTATTTTGGCATTAATACGTGTCACAGTTTGCCAACAATGTAAAAATGTATATATAATTGAGTTAATAAAGCTGCATACAAACATGGTCTCTTTTTTGTTTCCAGGAGTAAGGCAGCTCCAAAATGCAGGCGTTTCAGCCTAGCTCAGTGCTTTCTGTGGTGGTGGGCCAGCAGAAAATATGGAGCATTGTGTTCTGTCACTCATGGGGACACTACTTCACAGCCAAGTCTAAGGGTCGAGTTAGAAAATTCAAGACCCTTGGGTGCTGCCATAGAGTTATGTTAGAATTGCCCATCCAAGAAGGCACAAGGTCATTGGCCACAGATAAGATGACGTCAAATCACATTATATCTACAGTAGCTTTGAATGGATCAAGTCGACAATCTACTGGCAAATACTTTTTAATCCTTGTCATTTGAAGAGAAATAATGATGAGAAATTATAGATAAAACGTATCGGTGCTCATCAACCATTGGACATAAACATTACACAACAAGATGTAAATCGCAAATTCAACAATGAGTGGTTTGGAAGGAATCAGTGGCTAACTGCAAGCATTGCAAAGCAATCATTAGCCTGCTATTCAGTGGAGTGGCTGTGTGGTCCCAAGTCTAAGATTTTCCTAGGTTAAAATGATAAACATTCAACATTGGCCATGCTGTCCATGAAGCATGATTTGTGCCGCGCTCAAAACAACTTGACTTGGAAATGCAAAATCTGACTTTAGTGAGTTCAAGACAACTGGGAATTCATGAAAAACAAGCTCTGAATTGTACATTCGGAACACGGCCTCTTTCTAGAGCTACGACCTTGAAGATCACTGACATCATCATGATTCAAACATTTTTGTTGTTGTTCCAAGTTGTCTTGAAAAGCCAGACTTTGATGACGAAGTTCGATGACAAATTTGCTCACAAGGACCGCCACACCACCTTCCTGTTCAAGTGAGCACAGCACAAACAAAAATGTATTGTATGCTGCTGCATAAATGATGGATATGCCAGGGAGATATGTATACTGTAGCTAAGAGAGTAATACTAAGTGTATTGTGTAGTAAGCTGTTAGTCGCCCATGTGCTTCACCCTAGTAATTTGGTCTATTTTGACCTCTTCATTTCACCTACTGTTCTGACTTAGTGGTGCACATGTAGCCTATAACGTGTTTTTGAGAAATGTAATCATAGAATATTGTAAGAACTTTCATTGTCTGCTTATATGCCCCCTTTATATATCCTACGGTTCTGACTTGGTGTACAGGGAGAACACTGTAAGTGCAGCCCATGATCTGAATTATGTTGCTGTACATTTCAAAAGTGCTGAACAAATAGTTCAATTGACTACGTCCGTCCTAGCTTGCTCATTAATGTCTTAATCAAAATTACGGATGGCCTCTTATCCTCTTATCGTCCCCTTATGCCATAGTTTGTACATCTCAATTGTCAGTAGAAACCACATTTGTTTAAGCAAGTCAGCCATATCAGCTATGTTTTTTTAAAGGCAGTAAATGAGGCTGAATGAACTGTTTTGCTGCCGGACAAGGCTCCGCTGATAGCCAGGTGTAGCAGGGGTAAGGTGTTGGGACTGCTGTTGGAACTCTGCTGATGGGACAGCTTTATTATAGGCCCTTTTTGTGCAGCTTTTGTCACCATTATAGAGACTCTGTTGCGCCCTCTTGACAAGAGTGGTGGTGGTATTTGTCCATGACAAGTCCTCGGTGATGTGGACGCAGAGGAACTTAAAACTTGTGATGCTCTCTACTATGGTCCCATTGATGTGGACCGGGGCATGTTCCCTCCTCTGCTTCCTGAAGTCAACAATCAACTCCTTTGTTTTGCTGTGGTTGAGGGTAGAGGTTGTTGTCATGGCACCGCAATGCCAGTTCACTTACCTCCTACCTACAGGCTGACTCGTGATTGTTGGTTATCAGGCCTACAACCAAGTTGTCATCAGCAAACTGGATGATGGAGCTGGTGTCGTGCAAAGTCACACAGTCGTGTGTGAACAGCGAGTACAGCAGAGGACTGGGGACACCCCCTGGGTGGTCCCAGTGTTAAAACTTCTTCAAGATTGGTGGGTCCCCTGCGGGACGGTTGAGCTAACGTAGGCTAATGCGATTAGCATGAGGTTGTAAGTAACATGAACATTTCCCAAGACATTGAAATATCTGATATTGGCAGAAAGCTTAAATTCTTGTTAATCTAACTGCACTGTCCAATCTACAGTAACCATTACAATGAAAGAATACCATGCTATTGTTTGAGGAGAGTGCAGTTTTGAACATGAAAAGTTAGGCACATTTGGGCAGTCTTGATCCAAAATATTTAACAGAAATTCAATGGATCATCAGTTTGAAACTTTGCACATACGCCAAAATGTCATGCCTATGTTTGCTAATCTTGCCAATTACTGGGTTTTGATGAATGAGCCATCTGATTCAATGAAGGAGCTGAGTTCACCTTTTGCCCTAAATTTAATGTAAGGTGCACCAAAGTGTAATATCATCCTTTATCTTTGTTTCATAGTACAATTTCTTCTTCTTTTTGTTAAGTTTAGCCACATGATTTCTCAATTTACAGTACATTTGCCAATCAGCTGTGCAGCCAGACATACTGTATTTGTCATTCCTTTTGCCCTTGTCACTCTCAACCATACCATTTTTCAATTACTCATCCATCCATGGGGATTTAACCGTTTTTAGTAATTCTATTCAAGGGCTCATGCTTATTAGTCATTAAAATAAGCAATTGCATGAATGATTCAAGTGCAGCGTCTGGTTGCTCCTCGTTACACACCACAGACCAGCAAATATTCTTTACATCTTCAACATAGGGATCACTACAAAACCTCTAGTATGACCTCAGGTACACTATATTTGGCCAGGCTTTTGAAACGTTGGTTTTCTTAGATATGGTGAAGCTCCCTTCAGTAACCACGAGCACAACCGTTCCTGGATTTTAACTGGCGGCTTTATTCTGTAGTTTTAGTGAGAATTATCACCTTCAGTGAGAACTATAAAGTAAATGAAAAATACAGTTAAGCACACTCTTACAACCTTATCTTACGAGTGACTTAATAGCTTGGTATAACTCTGAAGTGCTTACATACATAACAGTTTAACCAGCGTTATAACAGTATCAGATTAAACACATGAATAAAGGAAAAATACCTCATTGGCTGCTTATTACAGAAGGGAGGAAATCAAACTTCACAATTATTATTCCTGGCATGAATTCACACTTCATCCTAACATACACGCTTCAACCTTTACGAACTACACCCGATGACATGAAAACTTAGCTAACACAGCGCGGGATTGCCTTCCCTCCAAAAGTGTGTCGCTACAATAAGGATCCCCGTTACAACATTATTAGCTACGTATTTCCGCTTGGCTTATCATTTCCCCCGCACAGCGGACACGTAAACAATTCAAACAAAAGACAACGACATAACCTGTAAGTCTAACTGTCAGTTACATATGGCTACTGTGTACATGTATCTTATGATCACTACATCCAATGGATGTGGATACTGCTTTAGAGCAACATTTCTGCAGCATTAGTAAAAATGTGATCCATACATGTGAGTGATTTTGTATGTACCCTGGTAGGTTGACTGATAACTTCCACCAGGTTGCAGGCACTAGTTGCAGTTTGAAGCTTTTTCTTGAGTGTGACAGCTTGATGAAAGCCAATCAATTGTTTTGGTCACACAGAAAATATACCTCTCTGTTGTATCACATACATTATCAAGCGTTTCACACATATTATCCAGATACTGACTGTTAGCACTTGGCGGTCTATAGCAACTTCCCACAATAATAGGCTTTGGGTGAGATACATTGTACAGTTGAATGCATTCAACAGAAATGTGTCTTCCACACTTAACCCCTCTGAATCAGAGAGGTGCGGAGGGATGCCTTGATCGACATCCACGGCGCCGGGGGAACAGCAGTTTAACTGCCTTGCTCAGCGGGCAGAACGACAGATTTTTACCTTGTCAGCTCAGGGTTTCGATCCAGCAACGATCGATCCAGCAACCAACATTCATATACTGGCTATCTGTTACTAGCAAGTTATCGATTTCATGAACCTTATTTCTTGGGCTACATAGGTTAATGTGGGCTATTTTTAGCACTTTTCTGGGATGCTTGATTGTTTTTATTGCTTCACCGGGAGGCTTTTCAGAGGGAGACATGACAGTGATATTTATATTTGATCGTGCTGAGAGTGCAGGGTAAACTGCCCACAGTGGCGGAATAAAGAGTGGCATTTTGGAAGCAGTGCAGTGCTTATTCTTACGGCAGCCCGTGCTGCTATTGTTGTCCAGTGTGAACACACAGAGAGACAGACACATGGGTGGTTTTCTCCCTAAAAATTCTCTGGATTTTTACTGCGCACAACGGTAGAGAGAAGACCTGTTAGCAGAGCCCCTTTCTCAACATATGGCAAACACACACTCAGTAACAGTCATGGGTTTTGAGGCATTTTATACTAGAGGCATGAGCCGAAAAACAGACACTGAAGGGAAACACCAGTCCAGACTCCAAGAACAAGTGATGCCTTGTTGCCCGTGGCGTGCACCGGCGCACACACACACAGGCAGATGTAATAAGCAGAAAATACACCCTATATACTGATGTCATCCAGTTCTTTAACAACAAAGTAAGTGTAGCAGGAAAAGGGGAGGCGAGCTGTAATGGGGAACCATAGCTCCTATGGCCTGTACCACATGAAGCCTGGGGCTCTGTGTATGGCTTTCCTGCTCCCTCTATGGAACCCCCCTAAAAGCACAGTGTTTTTACAGTACACAATGATTGTGTTGCTGGATGAGGTTTAGAGCCAAGGGGAAGGGGTAGGTAGCAAATTGGGACTGGCCCATCTTGTTCCTAGATTAACTGCGCGTCCCTATCCTGGGGTGTGGAGGAGGACCTCCCTAAAACCACCCTGCATGGGTAGGGAGGGAGCGGAGTGCCCTAACCCTAACCTGAGTCACGGTTTCCACCTCAGTGGTGCTGGGTGCAATAGACCACTAAAGAAAACAGCTTTTCCCACACTGGGATACGTTCCTTTCTGGCTGCGTTTCAGAATTCAACACATGAACTTAATAAACCATTTCATTGTTTATTTCAGCAACTGTGTTTTTTCCTGTGAATCTGATTCTGTACTACCCAACAAGCATGGGATAACTCTGGGAGTTCATTTGAATTGCTTTACATCCATACAGCACAGCACACATCTATTTAAAGCCCCAGTGCAGTCAAAATGAGATTTCCCTGTATTTATATGTATTTCCACACTATGAGGTTGGAATACTGTGAAATTGTGCAAATTGCAATAATGTGCTTTAAGTATAAGAACTGTTTGAAAAGACTGCTTGACATTTCAGCCTGTTTTGATGGGATGGTGTTTTGGTAAATAGACAGACAAATAAGAAAGAGAGTTCCAGAACCTCTCTGCCAATAACAGCTAGTTTTCAGTTTTCCTCCTCCCAACTCAGACCACTCCCAGACAGTCCTAGCAAAATTAATGCTTGAGAAATTGCTCTTGCCAAGAAACTATTTTAGTTTCTTTTTTGACCATTTTAATTGAAAACAATCACAGAAAGGTACTTAACTGTTACCCAGAAATAATTTGATATTGGCTTATTGTACCTTTCAGTAATTAGTGGGAAAGAGGGGTATTTTTGTGTTGAGGCCTGCCTGTTTGACTTGAAGCCCCTGGTCCAGAGACCAGAAGGGGTTTGCTGCCTCAAACCACAAACATCCAGCTGAAAAACAACCATATGATAAGCATTTCACTACACCCGCAATCACTTCTGCTAAATATGTGACCAATAAAATTTGACTTGAAGCTATATGATCCTGCCTCTCTCACTGGTTAACTGAACCATAGAGAGATGCAAAGATAGATGTTTATGTGTGTGTGTGTGTGTGTGTGTGTGTGTGTGTGTGTGTGTGTGTGTGTGTGTGTGTGTGTGTGTGTGTGTGTGTGTGTGTGTGTGTGTGTGTGTGTGTGTGTGTGTGTGTGTGTGTGTGTGTGTGTGTGTGTGTGTGTGTGTGTGTGTGTGTGTGTGTGTGTGTGTGTGTGTGCCCTTCTTCTGCCTGCTGTGTGATTAATATGGAGAGTGAGTGTAGTGCTGTGTGATTAAGGAGTGACCCAACACCACACTGCAACTCAGCACTACACATCTACTGTGACATGACAGCACTAAACACACTCACTCTCTTTACAGCCAATAAGCGGGAAGGACAGAGACACTTGTGTATACAATATATATATACGGTGCGTGTGATACAGCGCATGTATCACGATGGAATCATCCAGAGCGCATACCAGGAATCCTCCAGAGCAGAGCATACTCCCCAGTCATTGTCTTTTTCTCATTCGTGCAAAAGTCCATCCTCCTTCCTCTCTACTCCATGACCGGGAAATCGATAAGTGGTAGAGTGGACGAGGAGTGTGTCAATGCATTAGTAGGCAAATAGAAGGTCCACCCCTCCTCAATAGCCTCCTTTTGGCAACGAAGCACAAGTGTATCCTACCGTGGAAGGGATTTGATATATGCCACCCCCAGCTGTTGTATTGTAGGAGGAAAAAAGCATGCACATATTTAAAATTGATACGCTACTTATCATTTTATCTACACTAAACAAAAATAACTTCAACATGTAAAGTGTTGGTCCCAAGTTTCATGAACCGACATTTTCCATCTGTACAAAAAGCTGATTTCTCTCAAATGTTGTGCACAAATTTGTGTATATCCCTGTTTGTGAGCATTTCTCCTTTGCCAAAATAATCCATCCACCTGACAGGCGTGGCATATCAAGAAGCTGATTAAACAGCATGATCATTACACAGGTGCACCTTGTGTTGGGGACAATAAAAGGCCACTTTCAAATGTGCAGTTTTGTCACACAACACAACACCACAGGTGTCTCAAGTTTTGAGGGAGGCCCACCCATGGCTGCACCACTGCCCAGTCATGTGAAATCCATAGGTTAGGGCCTAATGATTTATTTCAATTGACTGATTTCCATATATGAACTGCAACTCAGTAAAATCTTTGAAATTGTTGCATGTTGCATTTATATCTAAGTTCAGTATATAAAACATCTTGCGAAACAAACTTAATTTTTATTTTTTATCACTTTTCACATTTATTTCTGGATACAGTAACTTGCCTGATGATGAGTAAGTAGAGAAGGAGCTTCTCATTGCATACAAGCGCATTTTCGTCCAGGTTCACTCTCCTCGCTGCCTCTCCTCGATTACCTTTGACCTTTTTCCAAAGGAGGCGAGAGAAGATGGAGGAGAGAGAAAAATAAAATTGCTCCCATGATAGCACATTTGAAAATAAGTGAAAGACTGCCACCCACTGGACAATATTGGTTTTACAAGCTCAAATCCTGTCAAAAAAAATGTATGTACTAAAAGCTTGGGCTGAAAACGAGAGTAAATGCTAAAAATGAAACTTCTAGACATCATTGTAAAACTTCACAGTATTTTACCGATTGTGAGTCAGCTAATAAATGTAGATTTCCGTCAAGGTACTGGAGTGACAAGAAAAGTTGGATTCAAACATTAGTTGATTCTTTATTTATAGAAAACAGTAAAAAAGCACATGGAATCAGATATTTCAAGCCACATTTCAAGGCAGCTTCATAGTTGGTTTGAAGTCAGATACAAATCTGATTCCTGGCCATGTCGCTTAGCTAGTGTCTGAATGGTAAAATCTGATTTATTTGCCCTCAATAGTTTTTTGGTATATTTGTTATACACTATATATACAAAACTATGTGGATACCCCTTCAAATGAGTGGATTCTGCAATTTCAGCCACACCCGTTGCTGACAGGTGTATAAACTTGAGCACACAGCCATGCAATCTCCATAGTATTAAGTTACTGAAGAGCTTAGTGACTTTCAACATGGCACTGTCATAGGATGCCACCTTTCCAACAAGTCAGTTCATCACATTTCTGCCCTGCTAAAGCTGCTCCGGTCAACTGTAAGTGCTGTGATTGTGAATTGGAAACGTCTAGGAGCAACAACGGCTCAGCGTGAAGTGTTAGGCCACACAAGCTCACAGAACGGGACCGCTGAGTGCTGAAGCGCGTAAAAAAACGTATGTCCTCGGTTGTAATACTCACCACCGAGTTCCAAACAGTCTCTGGAAGCAACTTTAGCACAAGAACTGTTCCTCTGGAGCTTCATGAAATCAGTTTCCATGGCCGAGCAGCAGCACACAAGCCTTAAATCACCATGCGCAATGCCAAGCAACAGCCTGAATGGTGTAAAGCTCACCGCCATGAGGAGCAGTGGAAAAGGGTTCTCTGGATAGATGAATCATGCTTCAGCATCTGGCAGTCCGTCGGACAAATCTGGGTTTGGCGGATGCCAGGCGAACACCTATCCGAACGCATAGCGCCAACTGTAGAGTTTGGTGGAGGAGTACTAATGGTCTGGTGCAGTTTTCATGGTTCGGGCAAGGCCCCCTAGTTCCAGTGAAGGGAAATCTCAACGCTAGAGCATACAATGACATTCTAGAGACGATTCTGTGCTTCCAACTTTGTGGCAACAGTTTGGGGAAGGCCTTTTCCTGTTTCAGCATGACAATGCCCCCGTGCACAAAGTGAGGTACAAACAGAAATGATTTATCAAGATCAGTGTGGAAGAACTTGACAGGCCTTCACAGAGCCCTGACCTCAACCCCGTCGAACACCTTTGGGATGAATTGGAACACCGACTGCGAGCTAGGCGTAATCACCCAACATCAGTGCCCGACCTCACCAATGCTCTTGTGGCTGAATGTATGCAAGTCCCCTCAGCAATGTCCCAACATCTAGCGGAAAGCATTCCCAGAAGAGTGGAGACTGTTATCGCAGCAAAGGGGGGACCAATTCCATATTAATGCCCATGATTTTGGAATGAGATGTTCAATGAGCAGGTGTTCACATACTTTGATGGTGTATCTGTGATCAACAGATCCGAATTGGATCTGTATTCCCAGTCATTTGAAAACCCATAGATTAGGGCCTAATTTATTTATTTCAATTGGCTCACTTCCTTAATGAACTGTAACTCTCTAAAATCTTTGAATTGTTGCATTTATATTTTTGATCAGTGTATAATTTAGGTCACCTGCTAAAATAATCTATTATAGCAATCTAAAAACACCAAATTTTGCCCTTGGTGGGATGAATATACAATGAAATCCATGTAAGGTACAATTCAACATTAGAAAACGGCCTTCTTGGTCCATGTGCTGAGATATAAGGGACAATTCTGTATTCTTATTCATCAGGATGACTACATATCTTACTTACTGACTTTGTCCCCATGGGGACATTTTGTTGCAGTATCATGTACACGTTTAAAATGGCGTTTAAATACAGTAGAAAACAAATTGACAATACAACATTCATAACAGTTACATACCAATAAAAAGAGACTAGCCTGCTGGCCTTACTGGGTCGATAGGACCGTTAGCCCGAGCTGTTTAGGAGGGATATCACACCTGGCACAAATGATTCAATCGAATGTATTTATAAAGCCCTTTTTCACATCCGCCGATGTCACAAAGTGCTATACAGAAACACAGCCTAAAGCGCCAAACAGCCAGCAATGCAGATGTAGACGCAAGGTGGCTAGGATCACCATGTGCAATGCTGTCTCGTTCCGTCTTTTCGGCCAGGGGGCACCCTATACCTGCACTACACCGCTGCTGTTACGACAGTGGGCGGCAGCATCGGCCTCTCCAAATCAGCTCTTTAAATAAAATGTAACTTTTGCTATAACACTTCTGACAATCTTAGTGTTTGAGAACCATATGCTTTTTTTTCTTCTCTTCTCTCCTCCTCATGGAGCCCATGCACATGCCATGTGATAAGTTGGATTTTGTTGGTCTTTACTTCCAAATGTCTATGTAGCTAAATAATACAAAACACAAAACAGATGAAAAAGTCTCAATTGCTTTACTGACAATAATGCAATATTAAACTAAATCTGATGTTCAGATCTACAAATGTTTTGACATATTACATGTTATCAAGGGTAGTTGTGATCCAGGAAAGTCCAGCATACTGTAGATGAGCAGCCGACATGTTGATGACACAATTTACTGTAAACGGTCAAAAGGTAATGCAGTAGCACGGGAGTGTGCAGCGCTTCTCAAAATGTAAAATGTATGCGTTTCCACACTCTCGTCCTAATAAATGTCACACTCAAGAGAATGCCCTCAAAGACTGCACTCGGAGCATGGGAGTGAGGAGCGCAGTAGTATTGAGAAACACCCATAGTTTGTCCAAAAATAGAAGAGCCAGAGTGACCATAGGAGTTGGCAAGGCAGCACAAACAGATCTGGGACCAGGCTATTAAAGAACTCCCTTAATAATTGTAGCTGTAACGACGGGCATGCATTGTGTCTGACGGCTGACTGACATGACAGCCCATTACCAGTCTGACGGCTGACTGACATGACAGCCCATTACCAATCAATAATCATAAACGGTTCTGATTAATATGGAAGAACATCACACACAGGTGAACACAACATAAGCTACAAATCCAAAATACAGTCCACTGACAGCTTTACAAAGGGGTGGATATTAGCTTTACAGTGGAGATTGACAAAACAAGGTTATTTACATTTTACAGCACAATATCTTTTGGTGGTGTTGTGAACGCGCCCCAGTATGGCCCTGTTAGGAGAAATCCGCTTGAACACCTCTCCAACTGCTAATTACTAGTGGGAAACTTGTCTATCATCCCTGAGCTCCGACTTCTCCCACATGCTGACCTCTGACGTCACCTACTAAGAATATGACCTCGATAACATACAATTTCAGCACTTAAACGCAACAAATTATTTATGTAAATAAATCTGTTTTTTGAACATTACAACTTGTTCACAAGCATGACAGCTGTACTTTTTGTTTATGGTTGACACCGCGTGTTGGCTATTAGCCAATCAGCGTTTCTCAACAAGTTCAAAACACTTGAACGCATCCAACTGGTATTTGCGACTTCCCAACTGCTAATTACCACTTTTCTAGTTGGTTATGAACTCAGTATTAAAGTGGAGCTGAACTTCCTTATTTAGCCTCCGTTTCAATTCTCATCATTCAGTAAATGCAACTGAGAACAACATCTGGGTTATGGAGGCATGTTTTGATGTGGGTGTCTCTTGTGTGTGTTCGAATGAGGGAAGTGTTTGTACTTTCACTCCGACAAAACAGTACACAGTACACTCAACCTTCTAGATCACTTGAAACCATCAAACCAGAACTTGTATCTGGAAGTAGCCTAGATTAGCAAGCAAACTAGCTAGCGAGCTTCAGCTGGCTCAAAATTGGTTTGACTTTGTATATCCTATTGTTGGTGCTATTTTTGTTTTCAGTTGTTTTAAAATGTACCCTTTTATTTAACTAGACAAGTCAGTTAAGAACAAATTCTTAATTACAATGACTGGCTAAACCTGGATGAAAAATGGTACATCATTTTAATATTGCACACCTTTTAGTTGCCTCAAATGATTTCTATATATATATATTAATTTCTACAATTTCAAAAATGTACATTAAGTAATTGAAATCTGGCAGTATTGATATTTAAAAATATTGTCCCATGTACCTTGAGTAATTCTAACTAGCCCCATAAAGATATTGAATGTCAAACCAAATTGACCATGGCATTGTGCTCCAAATTGATGATTACTTGGGGGCAGGATAAAAATAAATAAACCCTTCATTCCATGACACACCATTTTTTCCAAATCATCTCATAAACCTGTTATGGACGAGACTGACTTCAGGAGCGAAATGATCCCATTTCCACTTCATAGTCAATTTTGACACTAGAATAAAAAGTTTGACTCACACCGATGCAACACCAGCCGTTTTTTAAAAAGGATAAATTCCTTATTATGTTCAGTTGCTCTTTAATAATCCATACTGAACAACATTCACCAGGGAGGTTTAGCACCACAAGCCTTCATACATTGGTGTGAAACTTAATAAAAACCAGGCAGGCAACAAGAGATTAAACCATCCAGTCTTGTAGAGCCAGAGCAGAGCATCGTAACTCAAGTCAACATCTTTGTGCCATTGCTGATTAAAGTCCAAATGGGAACGGAGAGTCCCTGCCCCGAAGAGATTTGATCACAAGTTCCTGTATAAAAGCTTGCCAACTGCACACATTATGAAGGTGGAAAAGAGGTTCCAGATGTTAAATATTGTGCAGAAGTACCATTCTAAACCATTATGGAGTAGCACGGTGGGTGGATGCACGTTCTGTCAAGGAAGACTTGGATGAAAATAAATGGGATTTCTGAGATACAAAAACAGTGAAAAGGATAAAAAACACAAGTACATATTAGATTATATGGAATATATCATACAATGAAATGCACAAAACACAAGCGGTATATAATTTGTTAAAACATGGATTAACGCACAAAGAGATTCAATAAACACTAAAGAAATGCATAGCATAAAAGTGGCAAAAAATGTGCCATTTCTACTGCACTCCATACCTAAACCACACCCAATTTAATTGGTTCATTAGGGCACGCAATGGAAAATTAGCATTTTAGATTGGACAAAATTTGGATAAACCCTGCCTGTTCCAGTCTGTTCTCTTCAAAGGATAGATAATGAACACAACCCTAGTCTTGGGAGTGTACAGTAGCACCTCCAGTTCAGGAGTGCTGGTGGTGAAAGCAGAGCACTCCCGGTGAAGCAGAGGGAGAATACAGGAAGTACGACGTCGCCAGGGCGTCGCTAGGGCTCTCTGTAAGCGGTCTGCTGTAAACTCTACTGCTGCCAGGTCTAATATTCATAAAGCATGAAAGAGTAAGAGTGGTGATCTAGGATCAGTTACCCCTGCTCATGTAATCTTATTTATTATGATCTAGAAGGCAAAAATGATCCTAGATCAATACTCCTATTCTGAGGCGCTTTATAAATATGAGCGCGGCACCGAACCGGGCTGCTTCCCCAGCCCCGCCGCGTCTCCCACGGGCGTTAGGTGGCATCTGCAGTTCCCCTCCAGCCCTCTAGGAGTCCTCCTCCTCACGGTTGCCAACCACCCTCTTTCGCAAGACCTCCTCTGGGTAACCCGGCCCTCTGGCCTCGGGACGGCCCACTGGAGACACTCTCCTCCAGACCTCCTCTTGTTCTCCATCTTCATCGTCCTCCTCATCATCCTCCTCTCCATCGGCCTCCTGCTCTTCCTCCAGCTGCTGAATAAGCCTGGCTTGTTCCATCGTCTGTTTCTCTGGAACAGGAAAGTGACAAAAGCAATGTGAATAACAGAACATGACAATAACAAATATGTTACATTACATACTCCATGCCATTGCTCCTAAATTAAAACATGTATGCACGCATGATTATGAAGCTGGGTCACAACTTATGAAGAATACAAAAAAAGACAAAATGTCTGTTCTCGTAAGAAATGTTTATGATAAATGATTACATGTATTCTTCCTCTAACTTCTCTAAGAGTTCTTGCTTAATGTCGGCACATAAACAGTGCTACATACTTCGCAAAGTTGCATTTGCATGAACTCGCTGTCATCTCATACTCACTCTGGTAGTAGTTTGGAGAGTTAAATCGTCGTGATGGGAAGACAAAGTCAGCTATGAACACCAGTATCTGGGAAGAGAAGGCACAAGGGAGGCTGGTGAGGTTATCGAGGAGAGCAGACTTGATGTTACTGTAAGATATTGATCTCTTGCCTCCAATAACATCCAAAGTCATACATTTTTCCAACATTGCTCACATTTTGTATAGGTGGCCCACTATGGAGGGTATGCACATACTACTAAATAATACTTTGTCAGATGCCTTTCAGGACACCTTACATTATAAGTACATTCAAATCAAAGTGCAAGTAAAATCCATCAAACAAAGACAGAATACATAGGGATCACATATCAAGGGGCATGACTTCAACGTACCAGTCCCAGGGCTAGGCCAGAGAAGAGTGTGGCCAGTCCAAAGATGATGTACGAGCCCCACACTGGAATACCCAACTGCTCTGTCAGGTAGTTATGGCAACGCTGGAGGGGAAAGGACAACAGCAATAAAAAGGTAAGTTAAAGTCAATTCCAAGTCAAACCACCCTGACCATGTTTAAGAATAACATTCTCCTAAAATTGTTCACAAATCATTTGAAAATTTGTCCCAAATGGCAGCTATTCCCTATACGGGTGCCTTCAGGAAGTATTCACACCCCTCAACTTTTTCCACATTTAGTTGTTATAGCCAATATGTCAAATGGATTCAATTTAGATTTTTAGTCACTGTCCTACTCAATACCCCAAAATGTCAAAGTGAATTTTTCTAGAGTCTACTATACATGAGGGTGATGGAGAGAGAACCCGCAGGTTGTGGAAATTCAAAATACTGCATTTTAGATAAGCCGGGAGAACAAGTACAGCCTATAGCTCAAGTGTCAAACTCAATTCAAATGGATTAAATTCACAACACCCAATAATGTCAAAGTGGAATTATGTTTTTAGAAATATGTATAAATGAAATAGAAATTAAAAGCTGAAATGTCCTTAGTCAATAAGTATTCAACCCCTTTGTTATGACAATCCTAAATAGGTTCAGGAGTAAAAAAGGTGCTTAACAAGTCACATAAGTTGCATGGAGTCACTGTGTGCATTAGTGTTTGTATCCCACACAAAATATATTATATGTAAGGTCCCTCAGTGAATTTCAAACACAGATTCAACCACAAAGACCAGGGAGGTTTTGCAATGCCACGCAAAGGGCACCTATTGGTAGAATGGTAAAAATAAATTATAGCAGACACTGAATATTTCCTTGAGCATGGTGAAGTTTTTAATTACACTTTGGATGGAGTTCCAGGTCTCCGGTAGCCTCTGGAACTGCCAATCTGCGGTCAACAAGGCAGAGTTCATCTCAGCCTATGCCTCCCTCCAGTCCCTCGACTTCTTGGCACTGACGGAAACATGGATCACCACAGACAACACTGCTACTCCTACTGCTCTCTCTTCGTCCGCCCACGTGTTCTCGCACACCCCGAGAGCGTCTGGTCAGCGGGGTGGTGGCACCGGGATCCTCATCTCTCCCAAGTGGTCATTCTCTCTTTCTCCCCTTACCCATCTGTCTATCGCCTCCTTTGAATTCCATGCTGTCACAGTTACTAGCCCTTTCAAGCTTAACATCCTTATCATTTATCGCCCTCCAGGTTCCCTCGGAGAGTTCATCAATGAGCTTGATGCCTTGATAAGCTCCTTTCCTGAGGACGGCTCACCTCTCACAGTTCTGGGCGACTTTAACCTCCCCACGTCTACCTTTGACTCTTTCCTCTCTGCCTCCTTCTTTCCACTCCTCTCCTCTTTTGACCTCACCCTCTCACCTTCCCCCTACTCACAAGGCAGGCAATACGCTCGACCTCATCTTTACTAGATGCTGTTCTTCCACTAACCTCACTGCAACTCCCCTCCAAGTCTCCGACCACTGCCTTGTATCCTTTTCCCTCTCGCTCTCATCCAACACCTCCCACACTGCCCCTACTCGGATGGTATCGCGCCGTCCCAACCTTCGCTCTCTCTCCCCCGCTACTCTCTCCTCTTCCATCCTATCATCTCTTCCCTCCGCTCAAACCTTCTCCCACCTATCTCCTGATTCTGCCTCCTCAACCCTCCTCTCCTCCCTCTCTGCATCCCTTGACTCTCTATGTCCCCTATCCTCCAGGCCGGCTCGGTCCTCCCCTCCCGCTCCGTGGCTCGATGACTCATTGCGAGCTCACAGAACAGGGCTCCGGGCAGCCGAGCGGAAATGGAGGAAAACTCGCCTCCCTGCGGACCTGGCATCCTTTCACTCCCTCCTCTCTACATTTTCCTCCTCTGTCTCTGCTGCTAAAGCCACTTTCTACCACGCTAAATTCCAAGCATCTGCCTCTAACCCTAGGAAGCTCTTTGCCACCTTCTCCTCCCTCCTGAATCCTCCGCCCCCTCCCCCCTCCTCCCTCTCTGCAGATGACTTCGTCAACCATTTTGAAAAGAAGGTCGACGACATCCGATCCTCGTTTGCTAAGTCAAACGACACCGCTGGTTCTGCTCACACTGCCCTACCCTGTGCTCTGTGACCTCTTTCTCCCCTCTCTCTCCAGATGAAATCTCGCGTCTTGTGACGGCCGGCCGCCCAACAACCTGCCCGCTTGACCCTATCCCCTCCTCTCTTCTCCAGACCATTTCCGGAGACCTTCTCCCTTACCTCACCTCGCTCATCAACTCATCCCTGACCGTTGGCTACGTCCCTTCCGTCTTCAAGAGAGCGAGAGTTGCACCCCTTCTGAAAAAACCTACACTCGATCCCTCCGATGTCAACAATTACAGACCAGTATCCCTTCTTTCTTTTCTCTCCAAAACTCTTGAACGTGCCGTCCTTGGCCAGCTCTCCCGCTATCTCTCTCTCTGAATGACCTTCTTGATCCAAATCAGTCAGGTTTCAAGACTAGTCATTCAACTGAGACTGCTCTCCTCTGTATCACGGAGGCGCTCCGCACTGCTAAAGCTAACTCTCTCTCCTCTGCTCTCATCCTTCTAGATCTATCGGCTGCCTTCGATACTGTGAACCATCAGATCCTCCTCTCCACCCTCTCCGAGTTGGGCATCTCCGGCGCGGCCCACGCTTGGATTGCGTCCTACCTGACAGGTCGCTCCTACCAGGTGGCGTGGCGAGAATCTGTCTCCTCACCACGCGCTCTCACCACTGGTGTCCCCCAGGGCTCTGTTCTTGGCCCTCTCCTATTCTCGCTATACACCAAGTCACTTGGCTCTGTCATAACCTCACATGGTCTCTCTTATCATTGCTATGCAGACGACACACAATTAATCTTCTCCTTTCCCCCTTCTGATGACCAGGTGGCGAATCGCATCTCTGCATGTCTGGCAGACATATCAGTGTGGATGACGGATCACCACCTCAAGCTGAACCTCGGCAAGACGGAGCTGCTCTTCCTCCCGGGGAAGGACTGCCCGTTCCATGATCTCGCCATCACGGTCGACAACTCCATTGTGTCCTCCTCCCAGAGCGCCAAGAACCTTGGCGTGATCCTGGACAACACCCTGTCGTTCTCAACTAACATCAAGGCGGTGGCCCGTTCCTGTAGGTTCATGCTCTACAACATCCGCAGAGTACGACCCTGCCTCACACAGGAAGCGGCGCAGGTCCTAATCCAGGCACTTGTCATCTCCCGTCTGGATTACTGCAACTCGCTGTTGGCTGGGCTCCCTGCCTGTGCCATTAAACCCCTTCAACTCATCCAGAACGCCGCAGCCCGTCTGGTGTTCAACCTTCCCAAGTTCTCTCACGTCACCCCGCTCCTCCGTTCTCTCCACTGGCTTCCAGTTGAAGCTCGCATCCGCTACAAGACCATGGTGCTTGCCTACGGAGCTGTGAGGGGAACGGCACCTCAGTACCTCCAGGCTCTGATCAGGCCCTACACCCAAACAAGGGCACTGCGTTCATCCACCTCTGGCCTGCTCGCCTCCCTACCACTGAGGAAGTACAGCTCCCGCTCAGCCCAGTCAAAACTGTTCGCTGCCCTGGCCCCCCCAATGGTGGAACAAACTCCCTCACGACGCCAGGACAGCGGAGTCAATCACCACCTTCCGGAGACACCTGAAACCCCACCTCTTTAAGGAATACCTAGGATAGGTTAAGTAATCCCTCTCACCCCACCCCCCCCTAAGTTTTAGATGCACTATTGTTAAGTGACTGTCCCACTGGATGTCATAAGGTGAATGCACCAATTTGTAAGTCGCTCTGGATAAGAGCGTCTGCTAAATGACTTAAATGTAATGTAATGTAAATGTAAATGTAAATGAGTATGAATACACCCAGTCACTACAAAGATACAGGCGTCCTTAACTCAGTTGCCAGAGATGAAGGAAACCGCTCAGGGATTTCACAATGGGGCCAATGTGGTGACTTTAAAAACAGTTGAATTGGTCATGAATACTAAGTGTTATGTTTGGGGCAAATCTAATACAACATATTATGGAGTACAACTCGCCATATTTAAGCATAGTGTTGGCTGCATCATGTTATGAGTATGCTTGTAATGATAAGGACTGGAGAGTTTTTACAGGATAAAAAAAAAAAAACAGAATGGCTCTAGGTACAGGCAAAATCCAAGAGGATAGCCTGGTTCCGTCTGTTTTCCACCAGACACTGGGTGATGAACTCACCTTTCAACAGGACAATAACCTAAAACACAAGGCCAAATCTACACTAAAGTTGCTTACCAATATCACTGAGAATGTTCTTAAGTGGCCGAGTTACAGTTCTGAATTAAATCTGCTTGAAAATCTATGGCACGACATGAAAATTGTTGTCTAGCAATGATCAACAACCAAATTGACAAATATTGTACAATCCAGGCGTGCAAAGCTCTTAAGAGATTTAACTAGAAACATTCAGAGCTGTAATCACTGCCAAAGGTTATTCTAACATGTATTGAAAATGAAATCTAGAAATATCTCATTTACATTTGTTAACATTTCTAAATACATGTTTTCACTTTGTCATTATGGGGCAGTAGGTGTAGATTGGTGAGAATTACATTTTGAATTCGGGCTGTAACACATCAAAATGTGGAACAAGTCAAGTGTTATGAATATTTTCGGACCAGAACCCTAAAGGCCTTGTTCCAAAGTGTTGTACAAATGGGTTCTAACAGCACGCAGGGAGAAGGCAACAGCAGGACTCACCCTAATGAACATTGACAACTTGAAGAGAGCTGACATTGTGTTCATCCTGCAGAGGAAGAAAAGGAATAAAATACCTTTTAGATTTTAATGAGAATCTAATAATCAACAGCTAAAATAAAACAGCTAAAAACAAAACTTTAACCAGGTTAAAGTGTCAGTGGCTGACAGAGGGAGAAATAAGCATGGTTTGATCCCAAATGGCACCCCATTTCCTATCTAGTGCTCTACTTTTGACCAGGGCTATGGTCAAATGTAGTGAACTATATAGGGAGTAGGGTGCCATTTGGGTCTGTTGGTTGCATGTCTAAACCTAAAACTAAGTGGCAAGTAACTACCAGGAGAGGTTGGAGTGTAGTATTTGATATTTCCTGTGGTTCTGAAGTGTAGTGTGTGTCACTGACGAAAATAACAATTGTGGTTAAGAATGTGTAAAAATAAGATGCTGTCTTCATGAGATAGCTACCATACATTTCCATGTAGAGTCATCTACCCCTATATCACATACTGGGTACAGGTCACTCATGTTATAGCCTTAAATATCTCAACAAACCTTTTAGACCAAAACTATAAATACGTATGAAACATCCTTCCTCTAAAAGCAGTCACCATCCTCTGAGTCAAGATCACATTCGCAGTCAAAAAGCAATAATTTTTTTATTTGTTATTTTACATTTTAAACATGGCTTAGAAAAAAATTGTAAGCCTATGCACCATTAACGTAATAAAAACAGCAGCCCTTTGCTGTATTCTTTGTCAGTGCACTTGATTTAGCCACAGCTCTCGTGGTCCGGTCCGCTGTGGAGGCGGAAAAATTAAAATGGTTCAAAGGGGAACACTTTTCCAAAGCCCTTCACACCTAGTAGGAATCAATTGCACTACCGCCAAGAGCACAAGATGGGGAAAAAAATAATAAAAATAAAAGGTACACTAAGATAGGCAGAAACTGCTTCTCCAATAGAAATCCCCAATCACACTTGTAGGCGATGTCATGGCGACGGATGCTCAGAAACACGTCATCGGGTCTAACGGTCATCTCGCGCCGAACTGCACAGGCTGTCAAACCAAAAGGCACTCCTTTGATAAAGTCGTTTAAAACCAATTCTAAAGGCAACAAGCAGTTCACAAGGTAGGGTCGCCACTAAAGTTAGTTATCACAGCCACAAAGTCTTAATCCCTGCCTGTTTCTAAAATGTTGCTTCTTAAAATCTGATTTTAAAACCTAACCACACCGTTAGCCTTATGACTAACCTTATATTAAGACCAAACATGATTTTACACGATAGAGCCAATTTTTACTTTGTGGCTGTGGTAAATAGTGACAACCGGAAAATAGCCTAAGCAGAAAATGACGCAATTATTCCAAAACTGCAGCTCATTGTTGGAACACAAATCACGACTTCAGCCAACCAGTCCATTTTGAATTTGTGATAAAACTATCATTTGGCAAGGAATGTAGCTTGTGTATCTCGTCAGTTAGATCCGTTTTTATAACTAGGCTTTTACCTCTGTAGGCGCAGAAGTAGAGGGAAGGTGTGAGACACGGAGGGAAAGGGAATTTAGGAAACATAACTCTGATGGTTGGCTTATATACTTTTTGGTCCCTCAAATGCATATGTACAATTGGAACACTAGAGTCAAAGCAAATTAACTTGGTCTCCAAGACAAACTTTCAACCAAATAGTTACACAGCATTAGATTATTATTATTATTCATTTTTTATTTTTTAATCTCTGGTTAAAGATTGAGTTGACGTCAGTTTGAGTACTCGAGTTCTCAATTACTCATGCCCATCCCCATCTCGAGTTGACCTTTTCATTACATTTCAGAAAGATCCAAAAAGGATTTTGTTTAAGTTTCACACAGAACGACCCAGTATGGAGAAGAGACTGACGATCAAACCATCCACTCACATGAAGGAAGATGGTCCAAACCAGGAGGAAACCGGTTCAATGCCCTGCCACTTCTTCTCATCAACAAAGCTTAGGAAGTCATCTTTGGTGCGAGCCCCCTGGTACCTCCTGAACACACCATCCTTACAGCTGATTCACACACACACAGTTATCATAGAAATGTAGCATACAATTGAAAACAGGTTAACAAGCCAATAGTGGCATTAACCACAATAAGGACAGATATAGCTTAGTGGTGCAATAGGCAAATAAACTACATGGTTATATATTTACAGTTCTACCATTGAAAATCATTTACTTTTTTATAGCAACATAGGAAGCTAGTGTCTAAACTGGGCATAGGATCACAGCAGTGGCAAAAAAAAAAGAGACATGAGAAAGAAACACTAACATTTTAGCTTCAGACTTTGTCTGGGAAGACATCTAACAGCCTCTCACATTCCAGTGAGGGTTATAAACTGAAATGACCACATTTACTGGTGAGGGCTGTCTACATAGTGGTTAGTTGGCATGCATCTGTGAGAAGAACAGGATATGAGACATACAGCAACTTCACGAAACGGAGAGAAAACTTACTGGTAGATGGTCGGAAGTGAAGTGATAATGAATCGTCCACTCAAACCTAAGGTGCGGGGTGGGGGAAGGAGAGCAGAATGTTAGTGAATAGGACTTAATATATAATATGACTTTCTCTGAATGACACCAACATCTTGTTCTTGACTAATATTACAGGTATACAAAAACCTGGTAATAATGGACTATAGCTAGATAGAATGACATGCATTGTCTACACTACAAAACATAGTGGGTGTTGTGGGAAACAGCCAGGGCCTTAATACAAAGCTCTCTGACCCCTCCCCGCCTAATTTATCTGTGAATGGAGTAGGGTGCAGTTAACCATAGACCGTGATCTTGGGTCAGTTTAGCATTTTCCCTACTAATAGTTAAGGTTAGGATTGGGGGGTGGAGAGCTGATCGCAGATCTGTACCTAGGGGAAACTTAATCACGGAGCTCTGTGAAACCTGAAAAGGGAAGTAATTGACAAGCAGACGGTCGGGCAGGCAGTCAGCCAGGGAAGGAGAGTATACATACCAGGCTGTTCAGTAACATCCACTTTCGCTATGTTGACACCCATGTCCTCCCCCCAGTCGGCAAACTCATTCCACATGGGCTGGAGCTGCTGGCACGCCGGACACCAGGGGGCAAAGCTGCCGGGGAAGAGTGAATTGAGGCCAAACATTGGCATGACAATAACATTAACTAGACCGTTTTCAAACAAAATAAGCTGACACAACTACCCAAGATTCAATGGTAGCAGTTGTCAACATGTTATGCATGATCAACATTAGCCATATCTATGATTGTAAAAAGATTTTAAAATCAGAGTTCTTCATATGGACACTGAAGCATACTTTAGCTAGGTCAACACAACCTACCCCATTCATTGAAGCTAACCATCTTTAGCTCCCATGGAGGATAGTATCTTCTGGCTGGGGAGTTTTGTTAAGAGCCCCAACGCTCGTAATGAACGTTAAAATGCATCGCTTGCGGTTCGGTTTTGGAAACATACGAAACTAATCTTTCATATTAGCGAGAAAGAATTACTTCATACACACCTTTATAGGGTTCCCTCATGGACACATCTCCATGTTACAGTGCTTGTTTACGAAAAACAGAGGCGGCCACCTGTGCTAATTAGCGGGCACCAAACACCTGTGTGTAAGTCAAGAGCGTCTGCTAAATGACTTAAATGTAAATGTAAGTAACTGGTGACGAAGTGAAGTCCATCAACTGGAGGCACACATAGCACATGGATCTGTGCAAAACTGCTACAGTAAGGATATCTTTTTTAATTTGAAAGATTATTTTGGGCTGATATGAAAGCATAAACCTTTGAACGGTAGTGGGTTCACTTAGAAATGCCCTTGTTTTTGAAGGAAAAGCACTTTTTGTACATTAAAATAACATCAAATTGATCAGAAACAGTGTAGACATTGTTCATGTGCACCGGGGCCTCCCACTTTCTTTTCTGGGTAGAGACAGTTTGCGCTGTTCTGTGAAGGGAGTACACAGCGTCGTACGAGATCTTCAGTTTCTTGGCAATTTCTCGCAAGGAATAGCCTTTATTTCTCAGAACAAGAATAGACTGACGAGTTTCTGGCCATTTTGAGACAGTAATCAAACTCACAAATGCTGATGCTCCAGATACTCAACTAGTCTAAAGAAGGCCAGTTTTATTGCTTCTTTAAATCTGCACAGCAGTTTTCAGCTATGCTAACATAATTGCAAAAGGGTTTTCTAATGATCAATTAGCCTTTTAAAATTATAAACTTGGATTAGCTAACACAACGTGCCATTGGAACACAGAAGTGATGGTTTTTGATAATGGGCATCTGTATACCCATGTAGATATTTCATTCAAAATCAGACATTTCCAGCTACAGTAGTCATTTACAAGATGAACAATGTCTACATTGTACTTCTGATCAATTTGATGTTATTTTAAATGGATAAAAGTGATTTTCTTTCAAAAACAAGGACATTTCTAAGTGACGCCAAACTTTTGAACGATAGTGTGTTAAAAAAAATAGTGTTTTGCTAGCGATGATTATTATTGATGTTTCTAAACTTTAAAATACAGTGTCAGATTTGTAGATCACATGCAGCCAACCGTGGGAGAAACTAACAGCTGAAAAATCCTACGGAGAAGGAGCTATACATTTGAACTGTAACCTCTGCATTTCAAATAACAACAGTCACCTTTTTCAGTAAACAGAACAGCTAAAAGCAAGCTATACAGTGTTGGTTTACAATTGTATTGTTTACAAACAATTAAGTAAAACAAGCATGTATATTTTAGATTTTAATGGCATTAGCCAATTGAACTAAAGTTATGTTCTTCAAGAGTCAATGGCTATATAGCTACCATTAACTTAAGTTTAAAAAAATGATGTAGCAATCTCAGATTTCCTCTCAGAATTTGCTGCTTCAAGTTAAAGTAGTATACATCTCATCTCATATTTGGGAGTGTAAAAATCAAGTGTGAATAGTATGTGTGGTCTCAATGAAAAATGCAGACCGTGCTGCAATCTCGGTTGGAAATTCCAAAAATGTAATGGCATTGGTCCCCATAGATTTTGTTATAATGTTTGAGTCACTCAGATAGCATAACACAGCATAAGCCATAGCAAAATGTGTAGAAATGCAAGAAAATGGCTTTAAAACTGCACATCTCTCTCTGCCCCATGACAAAATCACAGGAAATTAGCTTGAAAACAGCAATTGTCTCAGTGGCCAAGAGGGTGTCTACATTTTTTTGTATGGTGCCCCCCACCCCCACTAAGTTTGCCACCTCTGCTTAAAGAAATCCTAGTGGAAACTGCTAATTCTATGTAGACGCCGAACAACAATACTCAGTATCCAGCAGCCGAACGCGAGCTTTCCACCTCATTGGACCTGATTATCGTGTTACTTGAAAGCATTTCATTTAGATTCCTAGCTGCAAGCCTATGCAACAATGTAGCTATCTTAAGCCAAGGCTACGCTAGTTTATCAAGATCAGAACTAGGTGATTAGGTGTGGTCTGAAAATCAACACGTGCCGATTCAAGACTACAAAAAACGGGACTATTGCCGAACAACGTAGCTATATGACTAGCTAAGCAGTTAGCTTAGCATGCTTGCTAGCTGTACTTACAATTCAATCATCCATTCCCCTGCCAAGATGTCTTCCCAGTTTCCGTCAGTGATCTCTTTGAGGCTACTCGGTTTGGCCAAAGCTGGCTGCGACGTCAAGTAAATAACCAAAATTAGTGAACATGTTAGGAGAATCGATTTTGATCGCAAAGGTAAAGAAGACAACATAGCATCGCCGATTTTATAATCCAGCAAGGGCGCCATGTTTAGGTCAACTCTTCGTCGGTCGTTGCTAGTTACCACAGTCACAAAGTCATAATTATGGCTAAACCCAGCCTATTTATACAATTTATCTTCTTAAAATCAGATTTGATACTAACCTTAACCATACTGCTAACATTATGTCTAACGCTAAACATTTTTTTTATTTTATTGTTCACGATATTTTTATTTTGTGGCTGTGGTAATTAGTGGCAACCCTCTACTTTTTATTTTTTTGCATTACACGAATATTGTACAAACCAATTTAGAAACCGGGTGGTTCGAGCCCTGAATGCTGATTGGCTGACAGCCGTGGTATAGCAGATCGTATACCACGGGTATGACAAAACATTTATTTTTACTGCTCTAATTACATTGACAACCAGTTTATAATAGCCATAGCCATGGTATATTGGCCATATAACACAACCCCTCAGACCTTATTGCTTAAATATGTCACACATAACAACAACAAAAAGCCAACATAAAAACATTCTACAATAAAACAAGAGACAAAAAATCCACATATATTAAGCTATGGACAAGTCACATTTTGACAAATACTGTAGGCACATCTTTGATAATTTGATATTTATATATGTTAGGGATGTTATATAATATTGTAAATCAATTAGATAAATATATATATTTTAAATTACCCATGAACTTACCCATGAACATTTTTCCCAATAAAATGTAAAAATGTACAATATATTGGCAGTCACTGTGCGTGTATGTACAATAAAAAATAATATTACATTTGGTAATGCTTATAGGTTTACTCGTCTTATCATTAATATATATGTTAATATCTGTCCAAAATATTTCACTATGCAAACAATCAAAAAATAAATGCTCTTTTGTCTCGTTTTCCAACTCACAAAAGCTACATTCCCTTTCTACATGAATACATATTTAGAAATAAGACAATTACAAAGATAACATCTGTGAAGGATCTTGTAAGAGACGTATCTTTATCAGTTATCAAATATTTATGTGGATTAGTCCACGCTCGCTGCCATTTCACATCAAATGAAGATGTGCATTGGAAAATTGCAGCAAGGGTAAACGTCGTGTTAATAATTTCTCAGACTAAATTGTTATAACATTTCTTATCTAATATATTGATGCCATTCATTTCTACACTATCACTTTAACTACAACCCTATACAGTTCACATTGACAGCTCTTTAATGTCACATTAAAATTAATGATTGGTGGTTTTTTATTTCGTAGTTTAAGAATTGTTTTCCAATGCTAAATATTTCAGTTTGTTGCATAGTCCGCTGACACTTTTGGTCACGCGGCAAGCAAATAACGTGTTGCCTTCAAGACCTCAACGTCGTAAAATCATCCGTCCATGCTTTATCTATACCACTAGCAGGTTGCACTTTGAGCGTGAAATCACAAGCTCTGCTGGCCAGCTTCTGCGTAGCAACCTAGCTGTGCCAAAAGCCCTGGTCAATTCAATTCAAAATGTATTTGTCACATGCGCCGAATACAACAGGTGTGGACCTTAAAATGCTTACTTACAAGCCCTTTGCACTTTTAAGAAAAATACCCCCAAAAATATGAAATACAAGTAACAAATGATTAAAGAGCAGCAGTAAAATAACAATAGTGAGGCTATATACAGGGGGTACCGGTACAGAGTCAATGTGCGGGGACACTGGTTAGTCAAGGTAATTGAGGTAATATGTACATGTAGGTAGAGTTATTAAAGTGACTATTCATAGATAATAACAAAGAGTAGTAGCAGCATAAAAGGGGGGACAATGCAAATAGTCTGGGAAGCCATTTTATTAGATGTTCAGGAATCTTATGGCTTGGGGGTAGAAGCTGTTAGAAGCCTCTTGGACCTAGACTTTGTGCTCCGGTACCACTTGCTGTGCCGTAGCAGAGAGAATAGTCTATGACTAGGGTGGCTGAAGTGTTACAATTCTTCGGGCCTTCCTCTGACACCGTCTGGTATAGAGGTCCTGGATGGCAGGAAGCTTCGCCCCAGCGATGTACTGGGCCGTACGCACTACACTCTGTAGTGCCATACCAGGCAGTGATGCAACCTGCAACCCATCAGATCGCTCTCGATGGTGCAGCTGTAGAACCTTTTGGGGATCTGAGGACCCATGCTATATCTTTTCAGTCTCCTGAGGGGAATAGATTTTGTTGTGCCCTCTTCACGACTGTCTTGGTGTGCTTGGACCATGTTAGTTTGTTGGTGATGTGGAAACCAAGGAACTTGAAGCTCTCAACCTGCTCCAATACAGCCCTGCCAATGAAAATGGGGGCGTGCTCGTTCCTCCTTTTCCTGTAGTCCACAATCCTCTCCTTTGTCTTGATCACGTTGAGGGAGAGGTTGTTGTCCTGGCACCACACCGTCAGGTCCTTGACCTCCTCCTTATAGACTGTCTAATAATTTTGGTGATCAGGCCTACCACTGTTGTGTCATCGGCAAACTTAATGGTGGTGTTAGAGTCGTGCCTGACCGTGCAGTCATGTGTGAACAGGGAGTACAGGAGGGAACTGAGCACGCACCCCTGAGGGGCCCCCGTGGTGAGGATCAGCTTGGCAAATGTGTTGTTACCTACCCTTAATACCTGGGGCCTGGCCCGTCAGGAAGTCCAGGATCCAGTTGCAGAGGGAGGTGTTTAGTCCCAGGGTCCTTAGCTTAGTGATTAGCTTTGAGGGTACTATGGCGTTGAACGCTGAGCTGTAGTCAATGAATAGCATTCTCACATAGGTGTTCCTTTTGTCCAGGTGTGAAAGGGCAGTGTGGAGTGCAATAGAGATTGCATCATCTGTGGATCTGTTGGGGCGGTATGTGAATTGGAGTGAGTCTAGGGTTTCTGGGATAATGGTGTTGATGTGAGCCATGATCAAAGTACTTCATGGCTACAGACGTGAGTGCTACGGGTCGGTAGTCACTTAGGCAGGTTACCTTAGTGTTCTTTGGCACAGGGACTATGGTGGTCTGCTTGAAACATGTTGGTATTACAGACTCAGACAGGGAGAGGTTGAAAATGTCAGTAAAGACACTTGCCAGTTGGTCAGCACATGCTTGGAGTACATGTCCTGGTAATTTGTAAGTCGCTCTGGATAAGAGCGTCTGCTAAATGACTTAAATGTAAATGTAAAATGTAATCCGTCTGGCCCTGCGACCTTGTGAGTGTTGACTTGTTTAAAGGTCTTACTCACATCTGCTCCGGAGAGCATGATCACACAGTCGTCCGGAATGCATGTTTCAGTGTTACTTGCCTTGAAGCGAGCATAGAAGTTATTTAGCTAGTTTGGTAGGCTCGTGTCATTGGGCAGCTCTCGGTTGTGCTTTCCTTTGTAGTCTGTAATAGTTTGCCAGCCCTGCCACATCCAACAAGTGTCGGAGCCGGTGTAGTACGATTTGATCTTAGTCCTGTATTGATGCTTTGCCTGTTTTATGGTTTGTCGTAGGGCATAGCGGGATTTCTTGTAAGCTTCCGGGTTAGAGTCCCACTCCTTGAAACCGGCAGCTCTACCCTTTAGCTCAGTGCAAATGTTGCCTGTAATCCGTGGCTTCTGGTTGGGTATATACAGTACGTACAGTCACTGTGGGGACGACGTCATCGATGCACTTATTGATGAAGCCAGTGACTGAAGTGATGAACTCCTTAATGCCATCGGAAGAATCCCAGATCATATTCCAGCCGGTGCTAGCAAAACATTCCTGTAGCTTAGCATCTGCTTCATCTGACCACTTTTTAAATTGACCTAGTCACTGGTGCTTCCTGCATTAATTTTAGTTTGTAAGCAGGTATCAGGAAAGCCTAGAACGGCCCCCAAAATTATAATTGGACGGCCCTTTTTGGGCTCTATAATGTGTTTATTTGATCATTTGAACATCTTGGCCGTGTTGTAAGTCGCTCTGGATAAGAGCGTCTGCTAAATGACTTAAATGTAATGTAAATGTGTTCTGTTATGATCTCCAACGGGCACAGCCAGAAGAGGACTGGCCACCCCTCATAGCCTGCTTCCTCTCTAGGTTTCTTCCTAGGTTTTGGCCTTTCTAGGGAGTTTTCCCTAGCCACCGTGCTTCTACACCTGTATTGCTTGCTGTTTGGGGTTTTAGGCATGGTTTCTGTACAGCACTTTGATATATCAGCTGATGTAAGAAGGGCTATATAAATTGATTTGATTTTGATTTGATTTATTATGATCATATTCGTTCACCAGTGTGAATTATTGAAAACTTTCGATAAAAATCAAGATATTTCTTTAAATAGTGATCCATTCTTACTACTACACTTTTCATCACACAGGATCACGTGCTGACAAAGACCAATCACGAGCCAGCACTACGAGGAGGCTCGCACCCTCATGCACGATCTTTGCACGTGCAGCAAAGTGGGTGTGTTGTGCTATCCAGAATCTGATGACAGAGCTGAGTGAATGATTCTGTAAAATCGAGATTGAGGGGCTGACCGGTTTCTAAGGGGCTAACAGAGAATGACAGAGCTGAGAACAGAGGATTGCTCTAATACTATGTTTGAAATATCCATTTAGTATGCAATTATAATTGAATACTTTTTGAATTCCAAATTACATTGTATGTCTGAGGTCATTTTTTATGATGACAAAATGATTGCGTAAATGATAAAGATAGTCTACAATCATATAAAAATACAGAATCGAGAGAAAATAATTGTAGAATTTATATATAATTGATATATGTTTTCATCATGTGGTAAACTGAATTGTGATCAGTTGTCTTGATGGTAGCCCATTAACTTTTATTTTCAGGTGGAAGGATCATGGTCATATGATATCTAGACTACATAGCCTACTCGTACACTTAACTTTGTGACAATTTGAGTTCGCTTTTACAAAGAGAGTCACCATGCCGGCATGTTCTGTATTTAACTGTACTAATCATCACTCAAAAGAGTCTGATCTTATTTGTTTTTTTGGTTAATTAGTTGCAATTCTGATTATCGTAGATAATATTTGCTGTCTGTTTTGTGTTCCAATGGTAATGCTGAGCTTTCAAATCAACCTTCTGCTGCAAAGGAGTAACAGTAGGCTAGCATCAGGTCCATAGGCATTAAAAACCAGGTTGACTCTCACATGCTGTCCAGACCGGACACGTCGCGTGTGTGTTGCAAAATAAATTTAGAAATCAATGTTATTCAATTATTGCACCCACACTGCTCGCGCGCGCCAACGAGCGTCTGCGACACCAAGGGCTAAAATAGAACTCCTTTCTATTTCTGACGCAGATCTTGAGGCAAGTCCTGCCTCTCCCATCTCCTCATTGGTTTATAGAAGCAGGAACCGACGTGCCATCTCCTCATTGCTTATACTCATGTGGGTGATTGAAAGACGAACTGTTTTGCCAGTTGTTGTGGTAAAACTATGAAAGTTTAGATGCGATCACCATATAAGTTCAAAGATGAAAAAGCCTGGAAGGAGGAGAGATGACTAGAAATGATTCGGTGGACCGTTTTATGTGTGGATTAATTGTCGGAGTAGAGGACCTTGTGCAGTTCAGGTAAAATAACAACCCAATGTTTATATCCCAGGACAAATTAGCTAACAAGTGCCAGCTAACTAGCTAAATTGCCATACATGTTTAATGCTTTTTAAAATTTGTCCCCAAATGAATGTAATTGGTTCAGAGTTTGTTTTGATATTTTAACCTGCATGTCGTGATCGGGTTTGGTGTAGGGGGACAAAATACATTTATGCAAGATAGCGCACGATGGAACACGGGCGCAGCAGGTTTAGGTTCCGTCTCAGGCAGGATGAAAACAACTACATCGACTATGATCCTTTGCTAGTTTCAGCCACTTTCATCATGATCCTTAGCACCATTGGTGCCATCAGGAGTTTTCTATAGGAATATATGGATAAGTCAGCGCTATCACTATCTATCTACTGGTTGTATTGGATCCCTCCGATGTCAACAACTACAGACCAGTATCCCTTCTTTCTTTTCTCTCCAAAACTCTTGAACGTGCCGTCCTTGGTCAGCTCTCCCGCTATCTCTCTCAGAATGACCTTCTTGATCCAAATCAGTCAGGTTTCAAGACTAGTCATTCAACTGAGACTGCTCTTCTCTGTATCACGGAGGCGCTCCGCACCGCTAAAGCTAACTCTCTCTCCTCTGCTCTTATCCTTCTAGACCTATCGGCTGCCTTCGATACTGTGAACCATCAGATCCTCCTCTCCACCCTCTCCGAGTTGGGCATCTCCGGCGCGGCCCACGCTTGGATTGCGTCCTACCTGACAGGTCGCTCCTACCAGGTGGCGTGGCGAGAATCTGTCTCCTCACCACGCGCTCTCACCACTGGTGTCCCCCAGGGCTCTGTTCTAGGCCCTCTCCTATTCTCGCTATACACCAAGTCACTTGGCTCTGTCATAACCTCACATGGTCTCTCCTATCATTGCTATGCAGACGACACACAATTAATCTTCTCCTTTCCCCCTTCTGATGACCAGGTGGCGAATCGCATCTCTGCATGTCTGGCAGACATATCAGTGTGGATGACGGATCACCACCTCAAGCTGAACTTCGGCAAGACGGAGCTGCTCTTCCTCCCGGGGAAGGACTGCCCGTTCCATGATCTCGCCATCACGGTTGACAACTCCATTGTGTCCTCCTCCCAGAGCGCTAAGAACCTTGGCGTGATCCTGGACAACAAACTGTCGTTCTCAACTAACATCAAGGCGGTGGCCCGTTCCTGTAGGTTCATGCTCTACAACATCCGCAGAGTACGACCCTGCCTCACACAGGAAGCGGCGCAGGTCCTAATCCAGGCACTTGTCATCTCCCGTCTGGATTACTGCAACTCGCTGTTGGCTGGGCTCCCTGCCTGTGCCATTAAACCCCTACAACTCATCCAGAACGCCGCAGCCCGTCTAGTGTTCAACCTTCCCAAGTTCTCTCACGTCACCCCGCTCCTCCGCTCTCTCCACTGGCTTCCAGTTGAAGCTCGCATCCGCTACAAGACCATGGTGCTTGCCTACGGAGCTGTGAGGGGAACGGCACCTCAGTACCTCCAGGCTCTGATCAGGCCCTACACCCAAATAAGGGCACTGCGTTCATCCACCTCTGGCCTGCTCGCCTCCCTACCACTGAGGAAGTACAGTTCCCGCTCAGCTCAGTCAAAACTGTTCGCTGCTCTGGCTCCCCAATGGTGGAACAAACTCCCTCACGACGCCAGGACAGCGGAGTCAATCACCACCTTCCGGAGACACCTGAAACCCCACCTCTTTAAGGAATACCTAGGATAGGATAAAGTAATCCTTCTCACCCCCTCCCCCCTTAAAATATTTAGATGCTCTATTGTAAAGTGGTTGTTCCACTGGATGTCATAAGGTGAATGCACCAATTTGTAAGTCGCTCTGGATAAGAGCGTCTGCTAAATGACTTAAATGTAAATGTAAATGTAAATGTATTGTCTATGCACTGTTGCCTATAAAGTAAGAGAGAGTGTGCAAATATGTGTGTGGGAGAGAGAACTCCTATGTCACAGCCATTGAGCTACAAAAGCCCTAGAGACAGCTTCCAAGATGGCCGAGCATAAAAATAAAAAAACTTAATCTACTCACATTCGCATACGCCGTTTCGTGCTTGCAGCCATCTTTCTTGATCCAGTTTTACTCGGAGGACTACGCCTGTAATCATTGTGCATTTGAGCCCTGCCCAAGCAGCGACAATGTCATTCAGAAGCATGACAGACAGTGGATGAATATAAAAGGATAATAATTTCAGCTGCAACAATCATTTTGATAGTTCACTGGATGTTTTGTGCACATAGAGGATGACTAAAGTGTATTATTAGGAATTTTCAAATTTGACTTCTCTATGGGGCCGTCTATGGGAATTGTTTTTCTAGGTCAGACAATACCAAAGTGGGTCTGTAGGTGCAGTGGAAAGTGTTCTCCCAGCAAAGATATTGGTAACCAACCCAAGATTTGTCATCACTGTTGTTTCCAATGTGAGCAAACGAAGCACAGCGGGCAGAGCAAACAAACAGGTGTTTCATCGATGAGAAAGTGAGCAGAATGTCAGCCAAGTCTCATCTTGCTCCATCGTTTCCAACTTCTCACCACTGGACTTCCCTCTCATTACCATCCACTGAGTGTACAAAGCATTAGGAACACCATCCTTCTATTCAGTTGGGGCGTGGACTCTACAAGGTGTCGAAAGCGTTCCACAGGGATCCTGGCCCATGTTGACTCCAATGCTTCCCACAGTTGTGTCAAGTTGGGGCGGCAGGTAGCCTAGTGGTTAGAGCGTTGGGCCAGTAACCGAAAGGTTGATGGATTGAATCCCTGAGCCGGCAAGGTAAAAATCTGTCGTTCTTCCCCTGAACAAAGCAGTTAACAGAGAAAAATGTCCTCCTGTGTGCTACCTATATCCTCACACTAGAATTGCCATTTAAAAAAAATGAAAACAGCTTCTCCATCCTGGAGGGGGAAGTCAATCATTTCCAGGCCCAGGGACATGTACTAGTCTGTGGCAACCTAAATGCCAGAACTGGACAATAAGCTGACACCCTCAGCAAACAGGGGGACAAACACTTACCTGGAGGTGACAGCATTCTCTCCCCCATATGCCCCCCTAGGCACAAATATGACAACATAAGCAACAAAGACAGATACACTTCGACTCCTATGGTAGGTATACCTATAGCTAATGTATTGGAAGTAGTACTGTAGACTTCTTTATCACTGACCTCAACCAAGAGTATCTCAGAGTGATCACAGTCAGCCCACTGACACCCCTAGCAGATCACAGCAAAATCTTAGTCTACTTGAACAGAGCATACTCAATCATGAGACATCAAAGCCAAAGGAACTGAATAATATTAAGAAATGCTATAGATGGAAGGAAAGTAGTGTGGAAACCTACCAAAAAAAACATTATGCAACAACAAATTGAATCCCTTTTAGACAACTTCCTGGACAAAATGTTTCATTGTAATAGTTGTGGTATCCCAGGTCTACCCTGGGGGATGGTAATAGAGGGGAGGTACGTGATGCGACGTTGGCTCCCTCTGCTGGGAGTACATGAGCTGGGCACCCCGACACGGATAGCTCCAAGTGGAGGTAATTAGGGGATAGTGCCAACCAGCGTGGACTCTACCAGGCCAAATATAAGGAGCACTGCGGCACACCGCGAAGGAAGAAGGACCGAGTCAAACTTACATGATTTTCTTTGTTATGTTTATTTAATGTCCTAGTGAAGTTGTGTTTATATGGACTAAAACCTCCGTGTCTCTGTTAATCTCTGCACGCTCAACCCAACACCCCACGGTTTACCACATAGTACAGGTGTAAACTTGGCAGTAGAAAACCTACAGTATATTTGACATCTCAGCTTCCCTATCAAATCTAAACATTTCAAGCAGATAACCTAAGAAAATTAACAACGATGACAAATGGTTTGATGAAGAATGCAAAAACCTAAGAAATTGAGAATTCTATCCAACCAAAAACATAGAGACCCAGAACCTGAGTCTACGCCTTCACTATGGTGAATCACTGAAACAATACAGAAATACACTATGGAAAAAGAAGGAACAGCACTTCAGAAATCAGCTCAATGTCATGGAAGAATCCATAGACTCTAGCCACTTCTTGGAAAACACTAAACAAACAACACGAAGAGTTATCTATCCAAAACGGAGATGGATAAACCACTTCTCCAATCTTTTTGGCCCTATAACAAAGACCAAACAGCAAAACATATACATGATCAAATACACATCTTAGACTCAACTATTAAAGGCTACCAGGACCCACAGGATTTTCCATTTACTATGAATGAACTACAGGACAAAATACAAACCCTCCAACCCAAAAAGGCCTGTGGTGTTGATGGTATCCTACATTAAATTATAAAATATACAGACCACAAATTCCAATTGACTATACTTAAACTCTTTAACTTCATCCTTAGTTCTGGCATCTTCCCCAATATTTGGAACCATGGATTGATCACCCCAATCCACAATAGTGGAGACAAATTTGACCCCAATAACTACTGTGGATATATGACAACAGCAACCATGGAAAAATCCTTTGCATTATCCTTAACAGCAGACTCGTACATGTCCTCAGTGAAAATAATGTATTGAGTAAATGTCAAATTACCGTACAACAGACCACATATTCACCATAACTGACAAACACATAACCCCAAATAAAGACAAAGTCTTCTCATGCTATGTTGATTTCAAAAAAACCTTTTGACTCCTTTTGGCATGAGGGTCTGCTATACAAATTGATGGATTGTGGTGTTGGGGGAAAAACATACATAAAATCCATGTACACAAAACAAGTGTGCAGTTAAAATTGGCAAAAAACACACATTTCTCTCCACAGGGCCATGGGGTGAGACAGTGATGCAGCTTCAGCTCCACCCTCTTTAACCCACTGTTCCCCGGTTGGCTGTCATTGTATATAATAATTTGTTCTTAACTGACTTGCCTAGTTAAATAAAGTTTTATTTTATTTTTTAAAGTTACCTGGAAGTCCTTTGGGTGGCGGACCATTCTTGATACACACAAGAAACTGTTGAGTGTGGAAAACCCAGCAGCATTGCAGTTGTTGACACCCTCAAACCAGTGAGCCTGGAACCTACTACCATACCCCACTCAAAGGAACTTAAATCTTTAGTCTTGCCCATTCACCCTCTAAATGGCACTACATACACAATCCATGTCTCAATTGTCTCAGGGCTTTAAAATTATTCTTTAACCTGTCTCCTACCCTTCATCTACACTGATTGAAGTGGATTTAACAAGTGACATCAATAAGGGATCATAGGTTTCACCTGGATTCACCTGGTCATTTTATATCATGGAAAGAACAGATGTTAATAATGTGTATTTGTCTGGGTTTCCCCTTTTGACTGTACTTCCAGACCAGAATCCTGGGCCTTTGTGCTGCTTTCATAACCAAGTGGGAAGGTTGTATTTACAACATACTGTATGACTGGGAAAAATCCACTTGAATGCCCCTCAACGTGGTAATTACTAGGGGGAAACTCCAAATGAAATTACCTTGATAACAGCATTTTTGGCAGTTAAATGGACCAACAAAACATTTTTTATAAAAGGCAATCTTGTAATATGGTTTTTGAGCACAACAATTTGTTTACAAGGTGTAGCTATACTTAGTTCATGGGGGACGCAGCTTGTTGACCATCTGCGTTTCTCAACGAGTTCAAAGCATGTGAATGTATCCAACTCGTGTTCAGTATTTACTTCACAACTGGTAATTACCGCCTTCCCACTTGGTTTTTTATTGCAAAATTGGTCACAGCTCCACTAATGCCAGAGAAGCAGACTAAGTGGGGATTTTTTTGTATGGAGGTCAATGAGAGTGACGAATTTGGTCAACATAAAATGTAATTGCTAAATTGCTAAGTAAGGCTTATTTGGTCAAATAGATGTTTCGTAATATTTAGGTAGTTGCGAATGTGCAGTTATACGTGGCATCCTGGCAACTTTGAGAAAAAGCGTTTATATTGTAGTTGTGCCTGTTGTTCACACATGCGTATCTGCCCTCTCATTGGCTAGAATGTTCCCGTCTCCTCTCGCCTGCCTTCCCCCTTTTCCGAACATGTATTCCCATTGTTAGAGCAGACAGTCCAATCTTGTCAATACTGTATATAGATCATCTTTCCTGAAGCAGCCACGAGCCTTGCAAGCCACACTGATCTCATAATCGTACACAAGGGGCAGCTGTATCATCACTGTAACAAATGAATAACAGCGCCATGTTCAGGCTCCTGAGTCCTGGATGATGAGTGGAGAGTGAGTGGTGCAGTGTGGGAGTCAATTGGAGTGTGGAACCAGAGAGTGGGAGCTGTATTAGTTATTACTGTATGTGCTCTGCTCTCATAGACTACTAGAGCCTCTTATTGGTGGCTAGGAAAAAAAGATGACCCAGTGTTCCAGAAGGTAACATAAATATCTCTCTCTCTCTCTCTCTCTCTCTCTCTCTCTCTCTCTCTCTCTCTCTCTCTCTCTCTCTCTCTCTCTCTCTCTCTCTCTCTCTCTCTCTCTCTCTCTCCATCCATCTCTTAATATATCTGTAAATTAGGCAGGCCTACACATTTCCCTGCTAAATACTGGTCAGTTGTAAGGTTGTGTTAACTGTGGTAAGGTTGTGTTAACTGTGAGCTGTGGCGACCTGTCATACAGGGCAGATGGTGCAGAGCTACCTGTTTAGCTAAAATATATATATACAATACCAATCAAAAGACACACCAACTCATTCCAGGGTTTTCTAAATTGTAAAATAATAGTGAAGACATCAAAACTATGAAATAACACATATGGAATTAATGTAGTAACCAAAAAAGTGAAAAACAAATCAAAATACATTTTATGTTTTAGATTCTTCAAAGTAGCCACTCTTTGCCTTGACAGCTTTGCACACTCTTGACATTCTCTCAGCCAGCTTCACCTGGAATGCTTTTCCAACAGTCTTGAAGGAGTTCCCACGTATACTGAGCTCTTGGCTGCTTTTCTTTCACTTTTCGGTCCAACTCACCCTCAACCATCTCAAATTGGCTTGAGATCAGGTGACTGAGGAGGTCAGGTCATCTGATGCAGCACTCCATCACTCTCCTTCTTGGTAAAATATCCCTTACACAGCCTGGAGGGGTGTTGGGTCATTGTCCTGTTGAAAAACAAATTATGGTCCCACTCAGCGCAAACCAGATGGGATGGCGTGTTGCTACAGAATGCTGTAGTAGCTATGCTGCTTAAGTGTGCCTTGAATTCTAAATAAATCACTGACAGTGTCATCAGCAAAGCACCCCCACATCATCACACCTCCTCCTCTATGCTTCATGGTGGGAACCACACATGCAGAGATCATCTGTTCACCTATTCTGCGTCTCACAAAGACACAGTGGTTGGAACCAAAAATCTCAAATTTGGACTCATCATACCAAAAGGACAGATTGCTTGTGTTTCTTAGCCCAAGCAAGTCTCTTCTTATTATTGGTGTCCTTTAGTAGTGGTTTCTTTGCAGCAATTCGACCATGAAGGTCTGATTCACGCAGTCTCTCTGGGTCTTCCTTTCCTGTGGCGGTCCTCATGAGAGCCAGTTTCATCATAGCGTTTGATGCTTTTTGTGACTGCACATGAAGAAACTTTCAGTCATTTGTCGGCTCCCACAGCAGACTCTGAGAACACGGCTCCTGCAGGTCAGGGGCCGTTGGGGAAGCTAGCGACTACAGCAGCACTCCATTTAAAGCCCAGGAGGCCCTGCTGAATGCTGCTAAAAGGATCAAAGCCACGGCAACCATGCCCAAACCAGGAGGTGAACAGGAAGTGGAGGAGTTTAGGCCAGAGGGACTTCCTGAGCTGGTGCAAAGAGGTGAGACTGGAAGAAATAGTGTATGGATAATGGGTTACAACAGCTTTCTCCTTTTTTAGGTCTAATAGCTTAAGCAACTACTTGCTATTAGCCTCATGTTCTTTTTCTGTCTCTCTCTCTCTGGGTTTGCTGATATCCCGCTAGGGGAGGCCAGTCCCTTCATCATGAGGAGAACCACATTTCAGCGCTTTAGCCCACGTCAGGCCGCCGCACGACACAGTGTCACCACTCCCTCTGCAACCCCCCAACACACGGTTAGTTTTACACACACACAAAAGACAAGACAGATTTAGCCACATATGCACCCAGCAGCCAGAAACACAGCCCCACACTGCACATGAGACACACACACACACAAACACACATTCACAATATTGTACAGCTAACCTTGTGGGGACTCACAATTAAGTCTCATTCAAAATACGATTTTCCTTAACCCCTAACCCTAACCTGTTCTCTTTCCCTATTCTTAATCCTAACCTTAACCCCAAAACCTAACCTTAACCCTAACACTAAACCTAACCCAGGCTCCTAACCCTACCTCCTAACACTAAACCCCTTTTGAAATAGCATTTCACCTTGTGGGTGCCAACAAAATGTCCCCAGTTGGTCAATTTTTGTTTGTTTACTATTCTTGTGGACAAGAATAGTTAAACACATCCACACATAGGTGGGCAACAGAGTCCAGAAGGTGAGCCACACACGGCATATCAATTACATTTGAGTCTCATTAGCCAGCAGAGGGTAGTAGAAGCCAAGATAAACAATGTGCCACGATGGAGCTGGAGAGAAGGGAGGGAGAATAAGAATGGGGAGGAGACAGACAGAGGGAGCGTGAAAGCGTTCTTTCTGACCATGTCATGTCACCCAAGAGAGAGTGGGAGGGTATGAAAGTTTATTCTGAGTGTGTCACCAAAAGAAAGTTGTGAAAGATGATGGAGAGAGAGATGGCTGTATTCAGTGGTTGTATTCAGTCATCCTATCCTGGGCCGCCATGTCTGCAATGTGGACTGTTTCTCTCCTCCTCTCAGCTTAGAAAATTCCTGCCTACGGCTGGGGACCGGACTACACACACATTCACTGACACACACTCATATCATTGTCACACTCACACTCACACACATCTGCTTTCTGGTCAAGTAGATTTTCACCCAAGACATTCAGGAGTAAACGCTGAAAGAACACCCTCTCCATAACTTCAGTTTAACAGAAGATAACAGATCTCCATATTGGGGGCATATTCACTTGTGGTGAAACATCCTAAAGCATCTCTGTGGTAGTTGCAGAGGAACTTTGTTGTAATTAGCTCATCGTACCAGGTACCTTAGAAGCTGGAGTGATACCCCTTAAATCTAGAAAGAGGGGGAGAGTTTGTGCGTGTCTCTGTACATAACATGACCATTGACCTTATTCTCTTCCTTCTTTCCTCTCCCTGCAGGTGCTGAAGGCCATTTCCCTCCAGGGCCCTGTCGGCTAACAACCCTGGTGGCAAAGGCCTGTGTGTTAGTCCAGCCCCCAGCGGCGAGGAGAGGTGTTTGTTTTCTCTGAAACTTGTCTATATTTTCTATCCCATTAATGGCACGAGACTTCTGTATATTTGATTTGAATGAGTTTTAATCTCTTATAGGGAAGGTTTCCCAGACCCAAATTAACTCCACTGGACAAAAAAAAGCCTGCTTAATGTAGAATCCATTCCATTTAAAGTTCTTTTAAATCCAGGAATAAGCTTAAATCTGTGTCTGAGAAACCAGCCCATTACTAAACGTTCTGATCACATTTGCGTCAACCTCCCATTCTCTCTTTTAACCCATGGTCTCACATTGGTGTACATTTTGATTGAATTCTTGCCAGCTTTATTCAGTCAGGCAGCAACTAGTGTGTCGACACACACACACATCTCGGCTCTGTCACACACACACACACACACACACACACACACACACACACACACACACACACACACACACACACACACACACACACACACACACACACACACACACACACACACACACACACACACACACACACACACACACACACACACAGCTAAGGAAATCAATATATCTGCTCCAGAGTGTCTCAGAGAGGAATACTGCCTTTTGAAGCCAGCTGCAGAAAGATTTGTAATGAGAGAAAGTCGGGATTGTTGAATGTTGATTGGAGGAGGAACGTGTGTGTGTATAGCTGCAGGCTGAGTTTCATTATTCTGATCCCAGTGCTTCTTCCTTCTGACACATACATCGCTTCTCTCTTTTTCGCTCTCTCTCCTACAGCAAGACTCTCTGGTCCCTCTCAGAACAAACACTCATTATACCATTCCGACAGGAGACCCCAGTTTGTGTGTTTCTCTTTTCGCAAATAATTACACATTCAAAGACTGAAATGTGTTTATAATATTCCATAAGGAACAATAAGCTCTCAGGAAAATGTGTATTTTGTGTACACTACACATAGGCCTATAATGCATGCAGTGTGCTATGACTTCACAGCATGCGCTCACAATCTATTGGTTGGTCTTTCTGATTTAACCAATCACGTCATGTTTTTATTTGCATACACATTGTCAGACGTATAAAAGCCTCTTTCTGTTTTACTTCTCTAAAAACTCTTGAAGGCCAAAAGCCGAAACCCATTGGTTCTACTTTGAACAAATAAGCCTTTTATTTAATTGAGTTGTCCTCCAAAAGTTGCTGAATCTCCTCTACTATAGCTTCACAGTTTCGCAGTCCCGTATGTAGTTTCTCTTAGGCAGAGTTTCAGTTAGTTTGACCTAAAGGACCTTTGCAAGAAGCTGTTCCCTTGGGGATAGAGCTGACTCTAGGAGAGGAATAAAGCTTATATGGTTTAATTACGATGCCAACAGAGACTGCACCTTAAACATCTGTTACTTTGACTCCCACCACCCCCCACCATTCCAACATTTTATTATCTCTTCAACAAAGCAAAACAGAAATGAGGGAAGGTGTGGGACTTCACCACTCCTCACAAAATACAGTGTGGCTCTACCGTTATAACGAGCCTCAGGAGAAGAGAGAGGCATATTAATAAACCCTTTTAAATAAAAACATGAACCTCCTATAGTTTTCAGGTTTTAAGCTTCATCTTCCGTTCGAAGGGAAACTTGTTGAAATGAGATTGTTTTGTAGCCTAGACTGGTGGACCTCCCTCCTCGACTGCAGGAGGAATAATACAATGTAAAGAATTGAATGTCGCTAAATATAATAGAAAGTGGAAATATATTTAATGTTGCCAAATTGTAGAAAAGGGATATTTTTGTGAATGTGAAGGAGCGTCTTTATTAATATGATATTGTCTGTGGTGGGTATTATATATGGAAGATTCTTACTTCCGGACATACAGTGCATTCCAAAAGTATTTAGACCCCTTCACTTTTTCCACATTTTGTTAAGTTACAGCCTTATTCTTAAATTGATTAAATTGTTTTTCCCCCTCATCAATCTACACTCAATACCCAATAATGACAAAAGAAAACAGTTTTTTTGAAATGTTTGCAAATTTATTTCAAAGAACGTACTGAAATATCACATTTAAATAAGTATACAGACTATTTGCTCAGTACTTTGTTGAAGCACCTTTGGCAGCGATTACAACCTCGAGGTTTCTTGGGTATGACACTACAAGCTCGGAACACCTGTATTTGGGGAGTTTCTCCCATTCTTCTCTGCAAATCTTCACAGGCTTAGGTTGGATGGGGAGCGTAGCTGTACAACTATTTGCAGGTCTCTCCAGAGATGTTAGATTGGTTTCCATGTCCCGGCTCTGGCTGGGCCTGTATGCTTAATGTCATTGTCCTGTTGGAAGGTGAACCTTCACCCCATTCTGAGGTTCTGAGCACTCTGGAGCAGGTTTTCATCAAGGATCTCTGTACTTTTCTCTGTTCATCTTTCCCTCGATCCTGACTAGTCTCCCAGTCCCTGTTGCTGAAAAAAATCCCCACAGCATGATGCTGCCAGCAGCATGCTTTACCGTAGGGATGGTGCTAGGTTTCCTCCAGACGTGACTGTCATGGTTCCTGGCACCAGAGGGCGGCTAGGAGACTTCGCCCTAGAGACTTTTATTGGACTCGGGTGTGTCTTATTATTTCATGGTTGTGTCCCTGTTAAAATAGGTGTGTTTTCTGTGGTCCTTTGCAGAAGATTGAATTGTTTACCGTGTGCGTTCGTTTCCTGATTGAGTTTAAGACTTAGTGTTTGCTGTTTTTTCAAGTATACTGTGACCCTACGGCTACCGTTTCGCAGTAAAGTATTATGTTTAACCTTAACCACTGACTCCTCATCTGGTCTCTTCTCTGCACCTGGGTCCTACCTTACCACATCACAGTGACGCTTGGCATTCAGGCCAAATAGTTCAATCCTGGTTTCATCAGACAAGAGAATCTTGTTTCTCACGGTCTGAGAGTCTTTAGGTTCCTTTTGGCAAACTGTCATGTGCCTATTGCTGAGGAGTGGCTTCCGTCTGCCCACTCTAAAGGCTTGGTTGGTGAAGCGCTGAGAGATGTTTGTCCTTCCGGAAGGTTCTCCCATCTCCACAGAGAAACTCTGGAGCTCTGTAAGAGTGACCATCGGGTTCTTGGTCACCTCCCTGACCAAGGCCCTTCTCCCCCGATTGCTGTTTGGCCAGACTGTTAGCTCTAGAAAGAGGCTTGGTGGTTCCAAACTTCTTCAATTTAAGAATGATGGAGCACACTGTGTTCTTGGGGGCCTTCAATGCTGCAGACATTTGTTGGTACCCTTCCCCAGATCTGTGCCTCCCTCGACACAATACTGTCTCTTAGCTCTGCTGATAATTCCTTCGACCTCATGGCTTGACTTTTGCTTTTACATGCACTGTCAACTGTGGGACCTTTTATAGACAGGTGTGAGCCTTTCTAAATCATGTTCAATCAATTGAATTTACCACAGGTGGACTCCAAGTTCTAGAAACATCTCAAGGATGATCAAAGGAAACAGGACGCAATTTCGAGTCTCATAGCAAAGGGTCTGAATACTTATGTAAATAAGGTATTTCTGTTTTAAATGTTTTAATAAATAAATAACATTTCTAAAAACCTTTGTCATTATGGGGTATTGTGTGTAGATTGAGAAAATTGTTTTAAAGTACATTTTAGAATAAGGCTGTAATGTAACAAAATGTGGAAAAATAGGTGTCTGAATACTTTCTGAATTCACTGTATAAAATCCTCGATAGGCTGTTGTCATAGAGCCCCTTCACATCAAAATTTGTCTGCCATTTTTAACTGGGTCCTGCTCTGATTGGGGTGTCAAATATAATTAGGATTCCTGTCTAATGTCTATGCTTCTGCGGGAGTCACCTGAATTCTCCTTTTCAACTGTGAAATTCAGTGTCTTGGGAAATATGTTGACCAGATTGTGTGTGCACATAGGCTTTATATGCATGTGTGAGAACAAAAAGACAGAAGATGAAGACAGTTTCGCCCAAAATGCCCTTTTCAGAATCAGTTTCAAAGGTCACCACCATTTATAGGCATAGGCGACATGGCGGATTTAGGCATAGGCGACATGGCATAAACGAAAAAAATAAATGTATTCAGAATGGTGACATTTACATGATCGGTTTTCTATCGCTCTTTTGCAAGTCACGTCAATGATATCATGTCACCGTGTGGGACTGTGGGTCAATTGATCTTGTCGGAGTGGGCACCCTGATTTTAGTTTGTGAGCTAGGCTCACTACTACCTGGGAAGGTCTCCAACTCAGAGGTACGAGATGGGGAGGGGGCCGGGGGAGGTTGACAGGTCTCCCCACTGGAAGCCTGAGGTAGGGGGAGCGGGTGTCACATCTGCTCCTGCCATGCCCTCTAGTGCTCATCCGGTGTCTCCTTGACCTGCCGCCACTCCCCCAGTGCTCTCTCCCTCTCCCTCTCTCTGTGTGTGTGTGTGATTGTGTGGGCGGAGACAGGTGTGCTGGAGCCAGAGCAGATCCCCACCAACTGCAACCTGTTCCATAATCAAGACCTCTACAAATACTCAATCCTGCCACTTCCACACTGCCAGATCGTAATCTCTGCCCAGTCAGTCCATGTTTCTAGCCGTTTGTTCCTGTTGTTCTGTGCCTGTTTTCCTCTCCGCTACAGTTCTGCCCACTCTAACTCTGGTCCCTGTCTCCAGTCCGACTTCTCGTCAGTCCTGCTACTCTTGTCCTGGATACCCCATTCTACGTTCCCTTGGATGCTTACCCTGTCCCCACACCTCTCGCTCCAGCCTCAGCCTCCACACCTGGTTTCCAGCAACCCGCCCGAGCTTCCTCTGGCCTGCACTCAATCTTCCCCCTGTGTTTCAATAAATACCTTGGTTACCTCATCCCAGTCTCCTTGACTGAGTCTGCTCCTGGGTTCACCTGTTCTGCTCCGCATGACAGTGGGGGAATCTATCAAATAGTGCACCTCTAACTTTGTACAGTATTAATGCAATTAGTTGTGCAATTTAGTTTATGTTTCTTGTTTGAAGTGCAATAGTGTAATCATCAGGTTCTCTTCTTTACAAGTGTGTTATTATAGTTGTGTATTTGTGTGATATAGGATTTGTGCAATTTAGTTTTATTTGTTTGTTTTTGTTAGCAATAGGGTAATAGTGTAATAATTTGATTCTCTTTTTTATTTGTATTTAAATACTACACTTTGTCTCCATTTGTCTTTGTTATTACTTTTTGATATAGTCTTATTTTTGTATATAGATTCATATAGTTTTAAATGTTAGGATTATTTTTGTTGTTCCGAATGTCTGAATAAAAATTACGGTTAGTGCAGAATAGTGCTTTTTTGTTTTGTTGGGGAGGGGCGCTGAAAGGGGGGCCATACAAGCTAGAACTGCCACTGTTCAGAACCATATCAATAGATATTGACCATAATGTCTTTGCCAGCTCTGAATATCACTCTTCATCTCTGTGCCCTGCCCTAACACACCTGATGATAAACTTATGAAACACTTAAGTAGTTGAATCAGGTCTGTTAGTGTTGGGCTGGAACAAAAATGTGAAGTCCTGGGTATCGGATTTGTGGGTACAAGAAAGTGGGACCTATGTAGCACTGTCTTAGACTTCTGATATAAACATCAGTTGTCTGTAATAGATTCATAAAATATATGAAGAGTTTATTTCTAAAATGCCATATCCACCAACATTTTTTATATCAGTGTTTTTTCATCAGAAATGTTTGCTTATGTGTACCTTCATGTATGTGTATTCACAGTTTTGAGATGTAAATGTTTTTGCGAAATGCGATGTTCTGTTAATTACTTTAAGAATGGAACACCCTTGGTCATGCACAGTGTTGTTCCATGTTTTTATGGTACTAACTCGTTTTAGTAAATGTGAAGCTCCAGTTTCACTTCCTTGTATTCGCTGTCTTTATTATTATATTTTTAAGTAATAAGCTAAAACACTACAATGGCGACGAGGATGATTACCTGCAGTATGCATCACGAATGCAGATGGAGCCCGTAGGAAGAGAGGAATATTTTGACCCTGTAGCACAACAGCTAGCAAGCAGTGGCGACGAGGGGAGAGCTGAGGAGAACGAGGCGGCAGATCAAAGACCCGTGGAGGTAAAGAGAATGGCTAGCATCGGGAAAATCGACGTGTTTGATGACACGCAAGAAAACTGGGCAACTTACATTGAACGTCTGGATCAGCACTTCATTGCAAACGGCATTGCTGATAACAAGAGATTACCCGCGCTGTTGCATTTAATTGGCCCAAAAACGCACAGTTTGCTAAGAGATCTGACTGACTCTGAAGCCCCTCAATAAAACATTCACAGAGAATGTGATATTGCAAAATCACCTATCAACCTAAACCACTCCTCGCCGCGGAATGTTTCGTTTCCACAAGAGAGATCAGAATGAGGGGAGGGTGTTAGTACATATGTAGCAGAGTTGATGAAACTGTCTTGAGCATTGCCAGTTTGGAGATCCTAAATGACACATTAAGGGGGCGGCAGAAAGCCTAGAGGTTAGAGCGTTGGACTAGTAACCGAAAGGAGACAAGGTAAAAAACTATTTCGTTCTGCCCCTGAACAAGGCAGTTAACCCACTGTTCCTAGGCCGTCATTGAAAATAAGAATTTGTTCATAACTGACTTGCCTAGTAAAATAAAATAAATAAAAAGGGATAGATTTGTTTGTGACCTGAAACATGAACACATTCAAAAATGTTTTGCTCAGAGAATCAGATCTCACTTTTGCAAAGGCTGTTGAAATTCCTGTAGCTATGGAAATCGCGACCAATTGAGTTGCATAGTAAAATAAATACTGACCTATCACAAACTTCCCTGCACATGTTTTCACGAAGCCGACAGCGCCCCCGTGTGGCCGAAAAATACAACCGGCGTGACAGATATGGTCACAGAGCAGAGGCCTGCTGTTTCAAAGACTAAATTTGTCACAAATGCAATAGAAAGGGGCACATTCAAAGAGCATGCAGAGCTAAATTCAGTCCCAATAGGGTCTGTGAATGCACTAGCAGAGAACAGCGGCAGTGATTCAGATGAATACAACACAGTTTTCAGTGATCAGATGGGAACAGTAGAATGCTTCACAGCCAAACTTGTACTGAGAGATGACGCAACCCAAAAATTCTGCAAAGCCAGATCTGTTCCATACTCCCTGAGACCAAAGGTGGAAGCGGAAATGGATCGCTTACAGGATACAGGGATCCTGACGGAAGTGGACAGAAGTGAATGGGCCACACCCATAGTTCCTATTGTAAAGAAATATGGGTCTGTTAGAATGTGTTGGATCTTCAAGGTAACTGTGAATTCAATGTTGCATGTGGACCAATGCCTCCTGCCACGACTGGATGACATCTTTGCTGCACCAGCTGGTGGGAAACACTTCAGTAAAATTGACCTGAAACAGGCTTGCATGCAGCTACCGGTTGAAGAGAGCTCCAAACAGTACCTGACAATAAACTGATAGGAGAATTATGTTCTCCAGGTACATCACCCAATTTAATTATATCACTCTCAGTCTGCAAACCAGAATTTGTAAGATCCTGGTCGAATGAAAACAGACAGAGGCCCAGTCTACCACAGTTAAATGTTTATTCACGGGAACGTTCTGAAGTCAAGAATACAAATCAATTCATTTTATACTGACTTCTCACGCCCACACATACACACAAACATACGCACACACATACACACAAACATACGCACACACGTACACACAAACATACGCACACACATGTCCTGCTACGCACACACTGTCTGTCTCACTTCCCAGCCGACAGAGATAGTGACCTTGTCCTTGAGACGTACTCGCCGTTCTCTCCCAAATCTCTAGTCAGGTCGGCACCAAGCTCAGACAGTCTATGTTTAAAATACCATAAAGACATATTGTTTTACCCCAATTCTGACTACACATTTATTGATTATGATTTCATTCATTCTAATCAATTCCATACAATTATATGTTTCAGGGCGGAATATTCTAATCATTCAATTAACAGACAATTCTCACCTATCATAAACACACACAAAGATTTATACAGGTATAACCGCCTGGTTTGTGGCATTGCATTGGCCCCAGCCATTTGGCAACGAATTATTGACCAGATTTTGCAAGGAATTCCAGGAACCCAGCGTATCCTGGATGACATGATCATAACAGGACGCACAGACAAAGAGCATCTGGCTAACCTGGAAGAGGTCCTGAGAAGACTGAAAGACTATGGACCACAGGCAAACTTACAGAAGTGTGAGTTCTTCAAAGACAAGAATGTCTTCTGTGGACATGAAATCGACCTCAATGGATTGCACAAAACACAGGACAAAATCAATGCAGTGGTACAGGTACCACAACCGAAAAATAACATCAATGACTACAGAAGATTCCTCCCAAACTTTTCAGCAGTACTCCAGCCTCTCAATCAGCTCCTGGAAAGGAATTGGACATGGCAGTGGACAGAACAGTGTGAAAATGCGTTTCTGGAGGCAAAACGGCTCATCACATCTGAACAGGTCCTAATGTATTACGACCCCGAACGGCCAGTGAGGCGTCCCCTTGTGGCTTAGGGGCCGTCCTTTCACACACACTGAAAGATGGGTCAGAGACGCCAGTTGCATTTGCGTCACGAACCTTGAATGATGCAGGGATGAACTACTCACGAAATCAACAAAGAAGCACTGGCACTAGTGTGAGGCGTCGAGACATTCCACGCATACCTATATGGCAAGCGTTTCACACTGGTTACGGAGCCTTTGCTTTCCATTTTCAGTCCTAAGAAAGACACTCCGGCAATGACACCGGCCAGGTCACAGCGATAAACCTTGTCCTTGCCAGTCATATGTATGACATTGAGTTTAAGCCGTCATCCCTGTCATGCAGGTGAATGAGGACCCAAAAGCGACTTGGCGAAAACAGAGTCTTTAATCCAGTAAAGTAATTCTACAAACATAAGACATAATTCCACTCGTAATGACGAGAACAGACTGGAGACTCAATCAAGAACTGCAGGTTGCCTCGGGAAGGCACTTGAACCTAGCAGACTCAGACACCTGCTCTCCACGCAGCATCTGAGGGAAACACGACACGACAGGGCGATACACAGACACAGCACGGTGAACAATAGACAAGGATCCGACAGGACAGGAACGGAAAACAAGGGAAGAAATAGGGACTCTAATCAGGGGAAAAGATAAGGAACAGGTGTGGGAAGACTAAATGATTGATTAGGGGAATAGGAACAGCTGGGAGCAGGAACGGAACGATAGAGAGAAGAGAGAGAGGAAGGGAGAGAGAAAAAGGGGAACGAACCTAAAAAGACCAGCAGGGGGAAAATGAACAGAGGGAAAAGCAAAATGACAAGACAATCTAAGACAAAACATGACAATCCCGCCACACAAATGCAGATGAAGAAAGACAAAGGAGTGTGGATGCGGTGGACATTTTCCTTACCTCTCAGCTCGAGGCGCTACCTGTCACACGCACAGTTATCAAGCGGGACACAAGGAAAGATGTGACCTTTCCAAAGTATACACCTACACCATGTCAGGATGGCCAGCTACAGGCAGAAAGGAGCTGACTCCGTATTTCCAGCGGAGAAACAAAATTACAACGTACCAAGGATGTTTGATGTTGGGAATGAGAGTCATGATACGCCAGGAATGTCAACATCAGGTTTTGTAGCAACTACATGAAGGTCATGGTGGAATTGTCAAAATGAAGCTGCTCGCAAGGAGACACTTCTGGTGGCCGGGTCTGGATCAACAGACAGAAAACATGGTGAAGAACTGTAGCGGATGTCTGGAAACCCTTCACATGCCTGCTCCTGTCCCAGTCCACCCATGTGAATGGCCCACAGAGCCATGGCAAAGAATTCATGTGGACTACGCTGGTCCCTTTGAAAAGCACAAGTTGCTGGTTCTAGTTGATGTCCATTCCAAATGGCCAGAGGTGTTTTGCACTGACTCCTCCACCTCAGCTCAGATGATAGAGTGTCTCAGAATGACTTTTGCACGCTTCGGATTGCCGCTGCAGCTGGTAAGCAACAACGCGCAAGATGTTGTAAGTGACGAGTTATGTCAGTAAACGGAATCAAACACTCAACCTCAGCTCCATACCAACCTGCCACCAATGGGCTCCATACCAACCTGCCACCAATGGGCTGGCAGAACGCTTTGTGCAAACCCTAAAAGCAGTTTTGCAAACAAAACTGGTCAAGTTGCTGGTCTCCTACCGAAACACCCCACATGCCACTACAAATGAAAGCCCAGCCGCACTGATGTTCGGGAGGCCTCTCAGCACACAGCTGAACATCATGAAGCCAAACAGGCTTAATGAAGTGATGAACAAATAAGCCAAGATGCTCTATGGTGGCTCAAACCGGACAGGAAGTTATGGTGCAAGACTACAGAAGAGGAGGGAAATGTACAAGAGGGACCCGTACACACACAAACGGGACCCAGAACTTACTAGGTTCAAGTGAGCCCAGACATAATGTGGTGGCGTCACATTAACCAAATACATTCCACGGAAAACAGCACAACAATCAAGAGTGAACGGGCACAGAGTGCTCCTGAGAGTGACACACAGGGAACTGTAGAGGACGGAGGGGCAGTAAAGAGACCCCAGGCTGAAAGAAGCTATAAAGCTATAAGCTATAATGGAGCGATCACACACTGAGGATGTTCAGGAGCCTCCAGACAATCCGAGGCGCTACCCAGAACGAAGGCACCATAGACCAGACAGACTGGACTTAGAAAAAAAAATACAATTAAACTAAGACTGTTCCAGTTCAAATAACTACCATTTCTGATAAATGTGTTGATTGTGGTGTGGTAAAAATACATTTGGTTGTGTAAGAGAAGGAATGTCATGTTCTGTTAATTACTGATGCCCCCTTTAAGAACGGAGCGCCCTTGGTCATGTGCAGTGTTGTTCTATGTTATTCTGGTACTAACTCGTTTTAGTAAATGTTTCATTTCCTTGTATTCGGAATCTTTTTTATTATATAAATAAGTAATAAAAGCTAAGGCACTATAGCCATTGTTTAGCTGGAATGGAATTGTTGTGTCCTGTATATTTGACCCTAATATGTGATTGTCTCACGTAGCTATCTTAAGATAAAATGCACTGTAAGTCGCTCTGGATAATAGCATCTGCTAAATGACGAAAATGGCAAATGTAAATCTTTTACATACAGAGCTGATATTACTGTATCGAATTTTCACCCATTTTCTTCTTTGTAAAAAAAGTAGTTATTTGTTACATTTGACTGTGTAAAACCTAGCAACACTACTTATTTCTTTGAGCAGCACTACTTATTTCTCTGAGCATCACTACTTATTTCTCTAAGCAGCACTACTTATTTCTCTGAGCAGCACTACTTATTTCTCTGAGCAGCACTACTTATTTCTCTGAGCAGCACTACTTATTTCTCTGAGAGTGAGGCAGATATAGCATTATGAAAAAAAACATGATTATTTGTCTCTCTGAAAGCAAACCATCAACACACACACACACACACACACACACGAGCTAAAGGCTAAAGTTGTCGCTTTCAAGGAGAGGGACACTAATCCAGATGCGAATAAGAAATTCCGCTATCCCCTTGGACGACCCATCAAACAAGCAAAGCATCAATACAGGATTAAGATTGAATCCTACTACACCAGCTCTGACGCACGTCAGATGTGGCAGGGCTTGAAAACTATTACAGACTACAAAGGGAAACTCAGACGCTAGTTGCCCAGTGACGTGAGCCTACCAGACATGCTAAATGCCTTTTATGCTCGCTTCGAGGCAAGCAACACTGAAGCATGCACGAGAGCACCAGCTGGTCTGAATGAATGTGTGATAACGCTCTCGGTAGCCAATGTGAGCAAGACCTTTAAACAGGTCAACATTCACAATGCCACTGGGGCAGACGGATTACCAGGACCTGTACTCAAGGCATGCACCGACGAACTAGCAAGTGTCTTCACTGACATGTTTAACCTCTCCCTGACCGAGTCTGTAATACCTACATGTTTCAAGCAGACCATCATAGTCCTTGTTCCCAAGGAATGGAAGGTAACCTGCCTAAATGATTATTGCCACATAGCACTCACGACGGTAGCCATGAAGTGCTTTGAAAGGCTGGTCATGGCTCACATCAACAGCATCCTCCCTGATACCCTAGACCCACTCAAATTCACATACCGCCCCAACAGATTCACAGATGACGCAATCTCAATCACACTCCACACTGCCCTTTCCCACCTGGACAAAAGGAACACCTATGTGAGAATGCTGTTCATTGACTACAGCTTAGCTTTCAAGACCATAGTGCCCACGAAGCTCATCACTAAGCTAAGGACCCTGGGACTAAACACCTCCCTCTGCAACTGGATCCTGGACTTCCAGACGGGCTGCCCACAGGTGTTAAGGGTAGGTAACTACACGTCTGCCACACTGATCCTCAACACTGGTACCCCTCAGGGGTATGTACTTAGTCCTCTCCTGTACTCCCTGTTCACCCACAACTGTGTGGCCAAACATGACTCCAACACCATCATTAAGTTTGCTGACGACACAACAGTGGTAGGCCTGATCACCGACAACGATGAGACAGCCTACAGGGAGGAGGTTAGAGAACTGACAGTGTGGTGCCAGGACAACAACCTTTCCCTCAATGTGAGCAAGACAAAGGAGCTGACCGTGGATTACAGGAAAAGGCAGGATGAACAAGCCCCCATTAATATCGGCAGGGCTGTAGTGGAGCGGGTCGAGAGCTTCAAGTTCTTTGGTGTTCACATCACCAACGAACTATCATGGACCAAACACACCAAGACTGTCATGAAGAGGGCACAACAAATCCTTTTCCCCCTCAGGAGACTGAAAAGATTTGGCATGGGTCCCCAAATCCTCTAAAAGTTCTACAGCTAAACCATCGAGAGCATCCTGACCGGTTGCATCACCGCCTGGTGTGGCAACTGCTCGGCATCTGACCGCAAGGCGCTACAGAGGGTAGTGAGTACGGCCCAGTACATCACTGGGGCCAAGTACTCCAGTCACTCAAGTCATAGATTGTTTTCTGTGCTACCTCATGGCAAGCAGTACCGGAGCGCCAAGTCTAGGACCAAAAGACTACTTAACAGCTTCTACCCCCAAGACATAAGATTGGTCTTATGGTCACCGGACTATTTACATTGACCCCTCCCCCCCATTTGTTTTCTACACTGCTGCTACTCGCTGTTTATTATCTATGCATCTGCACATCACCCCTACCTACATGTGCAAATTACCTCAACTAACCTGTACCCCTGCACATTGACTTGGTACTGGTACCCCCTGTATATAGCCTCGTTATTGTTGTGTTATTGTGTTACTTTTATACTTTTTTACTTTAGTTTATTTGGTAAATATTTTCTTAACTCTTCTTGAACTGCACTGTTAGTTAAGGGCTTGTAAGTAAGTATTTCACGGTAAGGTCTACACTTGTTGTATTCGGCGCATGTGACAAATAAAGTTTTATTTGATTATATACACACACTCATTCTATGCACACTCTACACACACCTAATTTGCTTACACACGCATAATATGCACAAACATTCATACTGACTCTACACACAATCACACATTCAATCACCATATACTTCACTGCTACTCTGTCTATCCTATATCCTGATGCCTCATCAGTCACCTTACCCCAGCACATATCTACACCTACCACTCCAGTATCCCTGCACATTGCAAATATGGTATTGGCACTGACCTTGGAACTGACCCTCTATATACAGTAGCTTACTTAATCCTGTTCTTATTTCTATTTCTTGTGTGTTTTTGTTCTACTTTACTTGTTTTCTAGTACTAGTACTGCATCAAAGAGCTTGCAAGAAAGTCATTTCACTGTACTTGCGCATGTGACAACTTGAAACACACACACTAAGAGCCGACACACTCCAACACATACCCACACACCCCACGCCCTCTCTCTCTCTCTCTCTCTCTCTCTCTCTCTCTCTCTCTCTCTCTCTCTCTCTCTCTCTCTCTCTCTCTCTCTCTCTCTCTCTCTCTCTCTCTCTCTCTCTCTCTCTCTCTCTCTCTCTCTCTCTCTCTCTCTCTCTCTCTCTCTCTCTCTCTCTCTCTCTCTCTCTCTCTCTCTCTCTCTCTCTCTCTCTCTCTCTCTCTCTCTCTCTCTCTCCCAGAGCGAGAGGATGCAGTCCAGGAGGGCCGTGCTGTGCTGTTCGTGTTGCTGATTCTGTCTGTGGAAGTCAGCAGTAAAAGCTGAGCCATTAACAACTGGGCCTGGGAGAAGCGCTGGGACAGGATATGATGTGCTAACTCGGCCGAGCAATGTTTTGACTGGCACTGAGACGGGTGTGTGTGTTGGTTGTTGTGCGTTTTGACTGCCGTTGAGACGGGTGCGTGTGTGTGTTCATTCGTTATGACTGATGTGTGTGTGTCGGTGTATGCATGAACTGCTCTATTCTCTCTCCGGCAATGCTGTCTAAGCAACCGTCGCCAGGGCCAACGCCTGAGCCAAGCCATAGCAGGAAGTTGAGACTGACTGGTGAACGAGAGATGGAGCGAGGGAGGAGAGGGGGGAACCAGGGACACCAGGGGATGTTTCTGTAGTGGGAGAACAGGTCAGAGGACCCCTGCACTATGCTGAGTCAAGGAGTTAGAGAGCCTTGTTTTGCCCAATTTAAAGTGTATTCCTAGTCTGGTCTGGTCCTATCTGTATGTGGTTTAGTCAACTCCTCTGACACACATCCTGTGTCTGAGGGTCGTCTGAGTGTGTGTTGTTACTTGTGACAGTCATGTTACTGTAAATGCACTACAAAAAGAGTTTGACCTATTCCACTGGGGATGATTTTAGGGGTCGGACTTTGGCCTTTTTAACCGGGACTCTTTTGATCAGCCTTTATATGAAGCACAACCCAACCTGAATGGAGCTAGAGTAACATGACTATGGAGAAGACTGTTGGTCATATTGCTGCATTTGCTACATACACTACATGCATGTTGATGACATAAACATCCCTGGCAGAGTAAATTTACCAGGACCATGAGGAAACACAGAGAGAGTCTGTCAGTTGGTTAATCATGAGGGATTGTGCGAGTACATGTACAGTGGAACTCCGGTCAGAGAACGTTAGAACGTAGAGCACTATCTACCTTCAATTCTCTGATGTCCCCATACATTCTGGCATTTATAATATTTCTCCCAGTTCTACTGTAAATTGTGGATATGGCAGTAGTACATGGTTTAAGCTTACAGGGTCAACTAAGTAGAGTTACCCCTACAATACAGTAGGATGAATAAAGAGTTAGGTCTACAATGCAGTAGGTTGAATAAAGAGTTAGGCCTACAATACAGTAGTTGCTAGGTATGGTAACATCCTCCATGCTTGCACACTGCTGTGCATATCTATGCTTTGTGCTGTATGTGCGTCCGTGCGTGCCTGTGTGTAGTAGCCGGTGGATAAATAATATCCATGAATTGCTGTATCTGAGGCCTGGGACAGTAAAATGCATCTGCATACCGTCTGTCTGTCTGTTGACTTTGGCCACCCAGTCCTGCTTACATAACATCACTTTCATGCTCCGAATGGTCTGTTCTGATTGGTCAACAAGGACAGACCGTCTGTTCCAACCAGAGACAGAGTCTGGGGTGTCTCTCTACTCTCTCATCATTGGATTAAATTGATAGCTCACCCCGAAAAAAAACCCTGTCACTGCTTTTCATTCCTCAAATATGGTCTAAAGTCGAGTGCATATCCCACACTGTCTGTGTAGATACTATAAGGAAACTGAGAAGTCTGCAGGCTTCAGACAAATATTGTTGTGAAATGATACTGAAGCAACCATGAAACACTCATCTATATGAAGCATCAGTTCTGTGTTTGTATGTTTTCTATTGAACACAACCACTGTACAGTTGGACTAACACAGGTTATATCAATAGAATAAGTCATGAGGCAGATGGGTGTTTTTGAATAAGACGGTAAACAGAAGAATAATTGAGAATACTGTATGTTTTCAAGTCATTAGATATATATATTTAAAAACAAACCAGTTAGATTTTGTATAGACTTGTTCTACAGACATTTTTACAGAATTAACTTTATCTCTGGCAGACAGCCAGTATAGAAATGCCTCAAACAAACAGAGAAAACAAAAAGATTAACAATCATAAAAGCCTGAACATATCTGATGTTGTATTTGCAGAATAGAGTCCAGGCATGGAATTAATAACAGTCAGTTTTTTTTTAGCACAGCTAAAAATATCAAACATGCTAACAGTCATCAATAACCCATATTAAAGTCAAAGCTAAAGATACTGAGCATCCCAAGTTGCGCAGCGGTCTAAGCCACTGCATCGCAGTACTAGAGGCATCACTACAGACCCGTGTTCATTCCGGGCTGTGCACAATTGGCCCAGCGTCATTCGGGTTATGGAAGGGTTCGGATGGTGTGGCTTTACTTGGCTCATCGCGTTCTAGCGCCTCGTTATGGCGAGCCGGGCGCCTGCAGGCTGACCGGGTCACCAGTTGAACGGTGTTTCCTCCGACACATTGGTGCGGCTGGCTTCCGGGTTAAGCTGGCGGGTGTTAAGGAGCGATGTTATGCGGGTCATGTTTCGGAGGACGCATGACTCCACCTTCGCCTCTCCCGAACCCGTTGCAGCGATTAGACAACATCTAAAGATATTGTAATAATAGCCAGACCTGGGCCATTTACACACGTTTAATATATTACAAATACTTGGTGTGTTTGATGTAGCTTGTCCAGCACAATGGAACTAATGGTATAGTCCCAAATGCAAACTCTGCATTCTAGTCAAGCTAAATCGAGCGTACCTGAAGTATTTGAAACAAAATAAATGCATATTGGACCCAGATCTGACAGTAGCACAGACAGAGAAAAGTCAAGGACACTACTGTGGCACTGCTGTGGACACAATCAAGTAACACATCGCCATGACCTGAATGACACACACGTTGTGTGGTGCTGCTCCCCAGGCTTTTTAGACCATGTTAGTACAGTACTTTACTGTCCTCTATCCTCCTATCCACTCCTCTATATCTCTCCACCTACTAGTGATGGTCAGTCAGAAATAATAGTACCCTGAAATGTCAGGGATTTCACATATGGGCTCTATTCCAATATCCACTTTAGCATCTAGCCTACTACTTAGAATGAAGCAGTGTATTTAGCTTGCCTTCTAGGTGGGACGCTAATGTGGATAATGGAATTTAGCCATGGTTTGACACTGGTGTTAATGAATACAACACAGCCCTGTGGACTGTGTGCTAGACGTGCAGCAACATCGCTAGAAAGAGAAGCGTTGCAGTTTATCTCCGCATTACGACGATACAAAAGCCTTTCGTGGTGAAATAGTTAGCCGTGAACACAATAAATGTTGCAACTTTAAACACAGGCAGTTAAATAAAAGTGCATTTTGAATGGCAGGTGTACTCGGGGTGTGAGAGAGAGAACCCTCAGGTGTGTGAGCGTGCGTGTGAGTGTGCGTCCGTGTGAGTGTGTGTGTAGAATGCAGAGTGTTGATGGTTCTATAGCCTGTTAAAGTGCTGTGTCTCACCAGCTCATTCATTGTTTTTGTAAGACTTCAAGTAACATTCAAAGTAATTTGGCCTGTGCATCCGTCTGCAATGTGCAGAAAATTCACAACACATCCAAACCATATGCACAAGTGACAGTTGACTAGATCTCAGGGCGGGTGACGTCACTGCACGATGGCTAGCTCTCAGTATCTAGAGTACATCGGCTGGCTCAACCCCCTCCTCCTCAAATACCCCTCTATGGTTTCAGTCAAAAATACTGTACGTCACACTGAACATAGAAAGGGCTACTATAAGATAAGATATCGTATTGCTATGAAAAATAGATATGCATGTGATGCATGTGCATGTAAAAAATAAATCATGAATGGATATGCTGACAGGCGTGGCTGAGAGCGTATGCTTTTCCATCAGAATTGAACAGACTGATAAGCCATGTGGATCTACTTCATCCATCTCCTTTAAGGAGAACATGATTTACAGATCTGAGTTGGCAATTCTAATCTATTTCCAGTAATTGGTCTTTTAACCAACCTGATCAGCTCTTTTGCCAATAATTGGGCAACATCTGCCTGATAGTCAACCGCCACACCCTCATCTCCTTCGGATTTGGCATAGCTCTCAATATGGGAACATGATGTTGATCAGAACTGTCGATTTCAGAAACGTGTTGAACTAAAAGCAAGACGACGAGGGCTGTTTCTCCTGGTAGCAGAGACACTGACTAAGAAGACATTTCTGCCAGCCAATTGCAGTTAGCCTCACCCTCTCTACATGGCTGTCACTATCTGGCCATCCTAGAGAGGACAGAAGTATAGCGCCATAAATCTGTGGCTAACTAACCCGTCACCCATACCCTAACCGTTACCCTAAAACCAGCCTACTCTAAATTAAGACCAAATAGTTTAGAAGAAATGTATTCAACATTTGTGACGATATGTCCTCCCCTCCCCAATATGTAGTAGGACTCCATTTTGACATCGCAAAAAACTGGCACCAATGTCAACTATAACACTTTTTTTGTATTGCACCTTTTCTTATACATTATACTAAAATGTGCAAATGAGGCAATATCATTAAATATGCACATATTTTCCTATGCCGCAAATCCATTTTTCGGGACACTGGATTAAGTCAGCCTAAATATTTTGGTTTCATTTTGTTAAGCCACTTCAGGACAGACTTACTCTGAGCAGATTGTGGATAAATACGTTTTTTTTAACATCTTTCTATGTGTACAATACTAAAGTACGTAACATTGTACAGAAATGTGTTGGTGGGTGGGTCTGCAGATATTTGGATGTGCCCTCCCAGGCCCACCCATGCCTACGCCCCTGTAGAGATATCTGAGAATATGTCCATGGATAAACCATACATCATTTGGTGAATGTAGATGCTTCTAAAGATGAGGAAAATTAGTTTGCAGTGTGGAAAGAGTCTGACTTTCTGGAAGTGGCCGTTAAAGATAAATACACTGAATTTAGACTACCAAACACCTATTAAGACCCAATCACCATCTCTTCAAAGTAAGTTACTACATATGGTAAAGTTTGTTACATTCTTTATGAAATGGGCTTTTAAATGATGTGTAATTCAATGTAGTGAGCTTTGAAATTATGGATGTATGTCCATTTTAAAGTGGTTAAAATCCATGACATTTTTGACTGTAGTATGATAAACTAAAGAAAATATCAATTGTCATAAAAATTTTGACATTTGTATGTTTACTTTTTGAAAATACTAATATTAATTGACCAAAATACCAACAAATCTAAAAATGTATAGGTAGCTGCAAAACTGTCATTTCAGTCTGTAGTGTCTGGCCTTAAAATGTCTGCCCTGAAACAGTCATAGTGGAGCTTCCATTTGCTGCTCCACACTCCCAGCATCCCTAGAGCAGCCCAGAGGACTACAGTCACGTACTCTAAATGACAAACTGTCTCGCTGTTTAAAATGACAAGAGAGAGAGTGATAAAAGAGAAAGAGAAAACACTGCTAATTCACATGCATGTACAGTCTGTTGGTAGAAAAGGACTAAGACACTGCTGTGATTCCTTCAGTAGAAAGAAAGCTAAGAGGTCCGGTTCTGATTAACAGTCAGGGGAAAGGTTCACTCTTAGAACCCCATAGAACCCATTCACACATATGCACACCCACACATTCTCTGATTAAAGGCATATAGACATCCTCATTAATATTCCTCATAAATTGGCAACATAATAAATAGGATACATAAACCAAGGCTATGTCTGAAATGACACCCTATTCTTTTGACCAGAACCCAGTGAGGTTGTGGCCAAAGGTAGTGCACTAGGATTAGGATGTCAATTCAGATTTGCCCTGACCTTACATATGCTCCCCGAATGTAACTCTTCCATTCAGATCCATAAAGATATGTTCCTAGTTCATAATTCATGTTGTGATTCTGTTGTAGTTAATAATCAAACCGCTTCATAATCATAGTCATATAGTTATATAGTCTGTTATCGGGGCAGCTGTTGATTAATGATGTCATACACCCTGTGCTGAAAGATGGCTGCCATTTCTTGTTGTAACCAGGTGGGTGTGGCTTGTGCTGAAGCTGGGTCAGGGGTCAGAGGTGAAAGTTTGTGACCTCTACTTGAGGTATTCTATAATAGCCACGTCACCTCTCCTAGGCTCTCCCCCTAGTCCATTCTGAAAAATACTTCCATTTTTGGTCATATACGGGAACATCGGCTCCCTCTCCCGTTCATCTGTGAAGTTGACGGGCAGTATCCTCTTGGGTGGGGTAAGCTCGGGGGTGGAGTTTAAGCCCAGATCGGTCGACAGTTTGCGTTTGATTGATGCGGCCCGCTGGAACTTGTCGTAGACCTCGACACTGAGGCGACGTCTGGTCTCCTTGAACTCTGCCGAGACATTAGCCGTCCACTCTGCTGCATGGGCCCTGATCTCCCCTACCTAGAGACAGAAAGAAAGAGGATGCAGAGAGGAGAGGAGGGAGACAGGTGAGGAAGAGGGGGGAGAAGAGAGGGGAGAGAGAGAGACGAGGAGGAGGGAGAGATTCTGTGAAAGACTGCTTGTTCTCGACGTATCCTGGATGTCACCTCAATTACATGTGTGTTCAATTACAGCAGCCTGGCCACACACACCATGGCATTATTAACATGTGTGTTATCTTTAGTGGTTTAGAGGTTGTCAAACAGAGAGTTATTGGGATGATAAAGTATTGATATAAAGATGCTCTGGGTGAACAAGACTTGAAAAAGAGAGCTGTGTAAGTGCAGAAGGTTCGAGCTCTGACAAATGCAAGTTATTCTATTCTACACACACATACACATACATAGACACACTCTCTCTCTCTTTCTCTCTCTGTCACTCTCACTCTCTGTATACTGTGTTACTGTACACTGTTGGGTTGGAGAGTGTCACTGGAAAGTCTCACAGTAATGTTCATCAGAGGTTATAGGTAGTTGATTTGATTAGGAACGCTGTATTGAATTGGAAAACATTCTTATCAAAGGAAAGAGGTAAGCCAGGGGAGAGAAGTCTGCAGAAGGTCGGAGCTCTGACAGGTCAGAGCTCTGACAAAATGTGTGGGTTTGGGTGGTAGCTACCAAACTCTGGAACAAACACATTAAATAGAGTTCCATTGTGATAGACCGAGGTATATCATCTGTTCCATTACTGTTGTGTGTCATTACTGGTACCATGCACACACACACACACACATGCACGAATAGGGCTGTTGGGATTTACATTTACATTTACATTTAAGTCATTTAGCAGACGCTCTTATCCAGAGCGACTTACAAATTGGTGCATTCACCTTATGACATCCAGTGGAACAGTCACTTTACAATAGTGCATCTAAATCTTAAAGGGGGGTGAGAGGGAATACTTATCCTATCCTAGGTATTCCTTAAAGAGGTGGGGTTTCAGGTGTCTCCGGAAGGTGGTGATTGACTCCGCTGTCCTGGCGTCGTGAGGGAGTTTGTTCCACCATTGGGGGGCCAGAGCAGCGAACAGTTTTGACTGGGCTGAGTGGGAGCTGTACTTCCTCAGTGGTAGGGAGGCGAGCAGGCCAGAGGTGGATGAACGCAGTGCCCTTGTTTGGGTGTAGGGCCTGATCAGAGCCTGGAGGTACTGAGGTGCCGTTCCCTTCACAGCTCCGTAGGCAAGCACCATGGTCTTGTAGCGGATGCGAGCTTCAACTGGAAGCCAGTGGAGAGAACGGAGGAGCGGGGTGACGTGAGAGAACTTGGGAAGGTTGAACACCAGACGGGCTGCGGCGTTCTGGATGAGTTGAAGGGGTTTAATGGCACAGGCAGGGAGCCCAGCCAACAGCGAGTTGCAGTAATCCAGACGGGAGATGACAAGTGCCTGGATTAGGACCTGCGCCGCTTCCTGTGTGAGGCAGGGTCGTACTCTGCGGATGTTGTAGAGCATGAACCTACAGGAACGGGCCACCGCCTTGATGTTGGTTGAGAACGACAGGGTGTTGTCCAGGATCACGCCAAGGTTCTTAGCGCTCTGGGAGGAGGACACAATGAAGTTGTCAACCGTGATGGCGAGATCATGGAACGGGCAGTCCTTCCCGGGAGGAAGAGCAGCTCTGTCTTGCCGAGGTTCAGCTTGAGGTGGTGATCCGTCATCCACACTGATATGTCTGCCAGACATGCAGAGATGCGATTCGCCACCTGGTCATCAGAAGGGGGAAAGGAGAAGATTAGTTGTGTGTCGTCTGCATAGCAATGATAGGAGAGACCATGTGAGGTTATGACAGAGCCAAGTGACTTGGTGTATAGCGAGAATAGGAGAGGGCCTAGAACAGAGCCCTGGGGGACACCAGTGGTGAGAGCGCGTGGTGAGGAGACAGATTCTCGCCACGCCACCTGGTAGGAGCGACCTGTCAGGTAGGACGCAATTCAAGCGTGGGCCACGCCGGAGATGCCCAACTCGGAGAGGGTGGAGAGGAGGATCTGATGGTTCACAGTATCGAAGGCAGCCGATAGATCTAGAAGGATGAGAGCAGAGGAGAGAGAGTTAGCTTTAGCAGTGCGGAGCGCCTCCGTGATACAGAGGAGAGCAGTCTCAGTTGAATGACTAGTCTTGAAACCTGACTGATTTGGATCAAGAAGGTCATTCAGAGAGAGATAGCGGGAGAGCTGGCCAAGGACGGCACGTTCAAGAGTTTTGGAGAGAAAAGAAAGAAGGGATACTGGTCTGTAATTGTTGACATCGGAGGGATCGAGTGTAGGTTTTTCAGAAGGGGTGCAACTCTCGCTCTCTTGAAGACGGAAGGGACGTAGCCAGCGGTCAGGGATGAGTTGATGAGCGAGGTGAGGTAAGGGAGAAGGTCTCCGGAAATGGTCTGGAGAAGAGGGGAGGGGATAGGGTCAAGCGGGCAGGTTGTTGGGCGGCCGGCCGTCACAAGACGCGAGATTTCATCTGGGAGAGAGGGGAGAAAGAGGTCAGAGCACAGGGTAGGGCAGTGTGAGCAGAGCCAGCGGTGTCGTTTGACTTAGCAAACGAGGATCGGATGTCGTCGACCTTCTTTTCAAAATGGTTGACGAAGTCGTCTGCAGAGAGGGAGGAGGGGGGAGGGGATTCAGGAGGGAGGAGAAGGTGGCAAAGAGCTTCCTAGGGTTAGAGGCAGATGCTTGGAATTTAGCGTGGTAGAAAGTGGCTTTAGCAGCAGAGACAGAGGAGGAAAATGTAGAGAGGAGGGAGTGAAAGGATGCCAGGTCCGCAGGGAGGCGAGTTTTCCTCCATTTCCGCTCGGCTGCCCGGAGCCCTGTTCTGTGAGCTCGCAATGAGTCATCGAGCCACGGAGCGGGAGGGAGGACCGAGCCGGCCTGGAGGATAGGGGACATAGAGAGTCAAAGGATGCAGAGAGGGTGGGGAGGAGGGTTGAGGAGGCAGAATCAGGAGATAGGTTGGAGAAGGTTTGAGCGGAGGGAAGAGATGATAGGATGGAAGAGGAGAGAGTAGCGGGGGAGAGAGAGCGAAGGTTGGGACGGCGCGATACCATCCGAGTAGGGGCAGTGTGGGAGGTGTTGGATGAGAGCGAGAGGGAAAAGGATACAAGGTAGTGGTCGGAGACTTGGAGGGGAGTTGCAATGAGGTTAGTGGAAGAACAGCATCTAGTAAAGATGAGGTCGAGCGTATTGCCTGCCTTGTGAGTAGTGGGGGAAGGTGAGAGGGTGAGGTCAAAAGAGGAGAGGAGTGGAAAGAAGGAGGCAGAGAGGAATGAGTCAAAGGTAGACGTGGGGAGGTTAAAGTCGCCCAGAACTGTGAGAGGACTGTGAAGCAACACAGAAGCATGCATGAGAGCTGATTTGGATGACCATGTCATAAAGCTCTCGGTAGCCGATGCGAGCAAGACCTTTAAACAAGTCAACATTCATAAAGCCGCTGGGCCAGACGGATTATCAGGACGTTTACTCAAAGCATGCGTGGACCAACTGGCAAGTGTCTTCACTGACATTTTCAACCTCTCCCTGACCGAGTCTGTCAAACATACATGTTTCAAGCAGACCACCATAGTCCCTGTGCCCAAGGAAGCGAAGGTAACCTGCCTAAATGATTAACCCCCACACCCCCCATAGCACTCACGTCGGTAGCCATGAAGTGCTTTGAAAGGCTGGTCATGGCTCACATCAACAGCATCCTCCCTGATACCCTAGACCCACTCCAATTCACATACCGCCCCAACAGATCCACAGATGACACAATTTAAATCCACTCCACATTACCCTTTCCCACCTGGACAAAAGGAACATGACAAAAGGAATGTGAGAATGCTGTTCATTGAATACAGGTGGTAGTCAATGAACCCCCAGGTGGTAAGGGTAGGCAACAACACATCTACCATGCTGATTCTCAACACTTGGGCCCCTCAGGAGTGTGTACTTAGTCCCCTCCTGTACACCCTGTTCACCAACGACTGCAAAGCCAAACACGACTCCTCATTAAGTTTGCTTTTGACACAACAGTGGTAGGCCTGATCACCGACAACGATGAGACAGGAGGAGGAGGTCAGAGAACTGGCAGTGTGGTGCTAGGACAACAACCTCTCCCTCAATGTGAGCAAGACAAAGGAGCTGATCGTGGACTACAGGAAAAGGCAGGCCGAGCAGGCCCCCATTAACATCGACGGGCTGTAGTGGAGCGGGTCGAGAGTTCCAAGTTCCTTGGTGTTCATATCACCCCACGAACTATCATGGTCCAAACATACCAAGACTGTCATGAAGAGGCCACGACAAAAGCTGAAAAGATTTGGCATGGTCCTCAGATCCTCAAACAGTTCTACAGCTGCACCATCGAGAGCATCCTGGCCGGTTGCAACTGCTCGGAATCTGCTGGTATGGCAACTGCTCGGCATCTGGCTGTAAGGCGCTACAGACGGTAATGCGTACGGTCCAGTACATCACTGGGGCCAATCTTCCTGCCATCCAGGACCTATATGATAGGCGGTGTCAGAGGAAAGCCCATAGAATTGTCAGAAACTCCAGTCACCCAAATCATAGACTATTTTCTATGCTAAATAAAGCATTTAGGAATACCTATTTATTTGTTAACCGCTCAACACAGAATAGCCACATGTGCACACTCCCTCAAATCATTTGGATAAAATATCCTTTCTATTTTATTCAGCTTTGTTCAGTTGTATTCTTCATACTATAAATAATACCACGGAATTCTAAATTCTGTCTGCTAAATGAACTAGTGTAGCCCACAGGCATTTGGCATAGCCAGATCAGGACCTAATATAAGGACAACTGAGAATATGCGATTATGCTCTTCTGAAATAGACTACATTTTCTTCATTTCATGCTTCTTTAGTCCTGTCTAAAATAAATAATGGATTTATTGTGAAGGTGAAGGCTATATTACATGGATTTATTATACTTTTTAAAATATAGATGTTCCAAAGGTCTATATCAGTGGCTTGTAATTCTATGTGTGGAAGCCAGGAGATGCTAAATGTTTTTATGTTAATTAACTGTCAATTACCGTGAGACCAACAGTTATTTGCTTGACAATCACTGACTGACAAAATTTTGTGACCGCCACAGCCCTATGCACGAACACACAGCCATGTACACACACACACACAAACACACACGTCTGACCATCATAGACGGAAGCGTGATGTCACTTGTGGAGTGATGACGCTGCGTAAAATAGCAGGATGTCAGCGTGATAACTCTGAGGGGGCAGTAAGGATTCTCTTTCTCTCTCTCTCCTCTTTCTTTCTCTCTCTCTTTCTGTATAATGTGTTACCTTACACTCTGTTGAGCTGGAGAGTGTCACTGGAGAGTCTCACAGTAATGTCTATCAGAGGATATAGTAGTAGTTGATTTAATTAGGGACAGTGATGAGGTAGCCATGACTGCGACTTCAAAATCAGAGTCAGCTCGTTCCCGAATAGGACAATTCCTCTTGGTTTAACGGTCAAGACGTTGGTTTCTCCCGTGGGGCCGAGACCCGGGTTCAGATCCATTTCTGTGTTTGTGTGTTTGTGTGTGTGCGTTAGTTTTTCCCAGCCACTGTTCTTCTGCATCTGCATTGCTTGCTCTTTGGGGTTTTAGGCTGGGCAACTTTAAAGCACTTTCTGAAAGCTGTGGATCTAAAAAGGGCTTTTTAAAATACACTTGATTGATGTGTTTGTATGTGAGAGAGAGAGAGAGAGAGAGAGAGAGAGAGAGAGAGAGAGAGAGAGAGAGAGAGAGAGAGAGAGAGAGAGATACCTCCTCTTTGGTCTTCTTAGAGATGACTCTGAGCCAGTCTCCTATCATGCTGAGAACAGCAGCGAAGTACGCCAGCCCCACCAGGATCCAGAACCACACCACAGGCTTGTAGTAGTCCAGATACTCAATCTCTGAACCACCTGGAGAGGACACACACACACAGACACAAACACACAACCCCTTAATTTCTCTCTTTATCTCTCCGTCTAACCAGGTCCTTGTTCTAGTTCTGACCCTGCAGTAAATTCTATCTCTGTCCTGTCTCTGTCCCCACTTCCCTGAGTGAATGGGGAAAGTGTGACAGAGATAAGACACTTTTCTCACTGATAGCTGCGGTTAAATCATCCCTTCTATACTGTCTCTCCCTTCTCACTGTAGCTCACTTCATGTGTGCTGACTGCTGCAGCCTTTAACTGGTCTCTAAAAGAGATTCATATCTTCATGAAACAAATCTGTATAAATAAAGGTTTACTAAAAAAGTGTGTGTGTGCGCGTGCGTGCGTACATGTACTTAAGCATACACATTTCAAGTTAGGACTTGAATGACTTTCTTCGTGATAATTTACCTGCGACAAAGTCCCCAAAACCAATGGTTGTCAAGGTGATAACGACAAAGTAAAGGGACTCCAGAGCGCTCCAGCCCTCAATGTGTTTAAAGATGGCCGCCGGCAGCGCCACGAAGAGCAGACAGCCGAACAGGATGAAGAGAACGGTGGAGATGACACGGATCTTAGTCTGACTTACATCCCACTGCTACAGCGGGAGGGCGGGAGAAAGGGAAAGAGAGGTCTTTATTTAATCACCAGTATTTAACCCTAATTTCACCAGCTAAATTGCAAGGATATTATAGTTTTGTGTTTATCTGAAATTCCGTTTAGTTTCAGTTAGTTTTCAGATCCACTAGTTTTTATTTCGTTTGAAGTTTCATAAAAACATTTCTATTTAGTTTGATATATTATTTAGTTTCAGTTTTAGTTATAGTGTTAGGGACAGAAAGAAGCCTATGCGGAGGAGGCTAGGAGACAACTATGTGTTGTACTGTATAAGTTTGGTGTTTTTGTGAATGTCAATTCTTGCCATTGTGAGGCACTAATGCATAACGTGATGGGTCAGGTTAAAAGGTAGACTCAGATGCATGAAGTAAACAGTAGTATTGGGTCAATTTCTGCAACAACCAGGAGCGTTGAAACTTCCCCACTGTTTTGGTCCCGTAGCTACCACCTTGTAGTTGTGTGAAGCGCACCCGTGCACATGCGCAAAACTACATGTGACTCTATGCTTGTGGCAACATCATCTCGCTGAGTCTACTTTTAAATTATAAAGTAAATCTCAATGTGACCTGCCGAAGCACGAAAATCCCATTAGAGAAGAAGCTTGAAAACTCCATTTAAAGCTCCGTTTGATTCCCCCCCCCAACAAAAAAATCATTATGCTTTCATAGTTTCAGTCAGATTTTTTAATTACTTTATTTCAGTTTACAAAATGTTTTTTTAATGATTAGTTTTAGTTGTTTTTTTTTCACTATAATAACCTTGGTAAGTTGACTGAGACCACATTTCTTATATACAACAATGACTTGAGGAAGAGTTGCCAAGTTAGCCAACTGAAATCTAGGGATGATTAGGAGGTATGAGGGGCAGATTGGACCATAGGAATTGAATAGCTACTGTATTCTCAATGCACCAGACCTCTCTTCCAATTATTCCTGGCAATACACTAGGGTGTTATTAACTGTAATGAATAGACATTCACAACCTTCATCTGGGATAAACTGACAGACAGGCCTCTACTCTTCTGGGATAAAGAAGTAATTAAGAGTGGCCTCACACATGTAAGGATGCACACACACGCGCACACACGCACACACACACACACACACACACACACACACACACACACACACACACACACACACACACACACACACACACACACACACACACACACACACACACACACACACACACACACACACACACACACACACACACACACACACACACACACACCTCTTCTACATGGACTCACCACGAACATCTTCTCGACCCTGGCGGTGGCCTTCCCAAAGATGGTTCCCAATTGGTCTCCAACTCCAGCCAGTAGGAAGCCAAACAGAGGGATCCCCAGCAGGGCATAAATTATACAGAAGATACGCCCTCCCTCCGTATGGGGGGAGATGTTCCCAAAACCTGGAGGGACAGAATAAAAAAGGACTCTTAAAAAAAAACACGTTTGCCATTTTAAAGCTAATTTCCTGCAATTATACAGATTTTGCGATGACGATGAGAGAAAAGGCTGCAGTTTTAAAGTAACTGTCCAGTGAAAAAGTAACTTTAAAAAGTTCATATTCTGTTAACTCATACCCAAATAATATTGTTGACTGATCCTATACTTGTATTTGTGGCCAAAGCATAAACTGGAGAAAAAAAACATCTCAAAAACCCCGCCTCAAACTTGTATCTCAAACAGACCGCTTCAGAAATGCTTGCTAATTCCTCATTGAGGATGATGTCATCCTCCTGAAGAGGATGAGCTGGCCAGTCAGCAGACCACTGACTTTAATATTTTTAATGTCCAGTAATCAGTGCCTTGCAAAAGTATTCATCCCGCTTGGCGTTTTTCCTATTTTGTTGCATTACAACCTGTAATTTAAATTGATTTTTATTTGGATTTCATGTAATGGACATACACAAAATAGTCCAATTTGGTGAAGTGAAATTTAAAAAATAACTTTAAAAAATCATTAAAATTAAAAACGGAAAAGTGGTGCGTGCATATGTATTCACCCCCTTTGCTATGTAGCCCCTAAATAAGATCTGGTGCAACCATTTACCTCCAGAAGTCACATAATTTGTTAAATAAAGTCTACCTGTGTACAATCTAAGTGTCAAATGATCTGTCACATGATCTCAGTATATATACACCTGTTCGGAAAGGCCCCATAGCCTGCAACACCACTAAGCAAGGGGTACCACCAAGGAAACGGCACCATGAAGACCAAGGAGCTCTCCAAGCAGGTCAGGGGCAAAGTTGTGTAGAAGTACAGCTCATGGTTGGGTTCTTAAAAAATATCAGAAACTTTGAACATCCCATGGAGCACCATTAAATCCATTATTAAAAAATTGAATGAATATGGCATCACAATAAACCTTCCAAGAGAGGGCCGCCCAACAAAATTAATGGACCAGGCAAGGAGGGCATTAATCAGACAGGCAACAAAGAGACCAAAGATAACCCTGAAGGAGCTGCAAATCTCCACAGTGGAGATTGGAGTATCTGTCCATAGAACCACTTTAAGCCATACACTCCACAGAGCTGGGCATTACAGAAGAGTGGCCAGAGAACAGCCATTGCTTAAAATAAATAAGCAAGCACCTTTGGTGTTCGCCAAAAGGCATGTGGGAGACTCCCCAAATATATGGAAGAAGGTACTCTGGTCAAATGAGACTAAAATTGAGCTTTTGGCCATCAAGGAAAACGCTATGTCTGGCGCACACCCAACACCTCTCATCACCTCAAGAACACCATCCCCACAGTGAAGCATGGTGGTGGCAGCATCATGTTGTGGGGATGTTTTTCAGGGACTTTGAAACTGGTCAGAATTGAAGGAATGGTCAATGGTGCTAAATACACGGAAATTCTTGAGGGAAACCTGTTTCAGTCTTCCAGAAATTTGAGATGGGGACAGAGGTTCACCATCGAGCGGGACAATGACCCTAAGCATACTGCTAAAGCAACACTCGCGTGGTTTAACATTGTAATGTTGACTGTACTGAGAGGTTGAATTAGATTTTGTACACATCATACTACACACACAAGACACACACACACAAACGCAGCACACACACACACACACACATACACCCTTACCGATAGTAGTGATGACGGTCCCCGCGAAGAAGAAGGATGAGCTTAGGTCCCAGAGACTGCTGTGATTGGTCAGAGTCCCTGCTGGGTTCACCCCTGAACGGATCGCTGACACCACTTGCTGTGGATGAGACACACACATAAGCCATGTCCGAATACCTGTACTTCTAAATAGTAGGTTGATTGGGTGTGAAAATGTAAAGTTTTTTAGACTGTGAAATTTCAAAAATTGAGTATGCCCGGATGTCATACTCATTTCGGGTTTAATCTAATAGAATTCGCTGCATGCGAGAGGAAGGGAATTATTTAATCAGACCTAAGTGTGTTTGACAACAGTTGGTAATAAGCTGAGGGGCACACTGTACCAAACTGAATGAATGGTGGGTAACAACGACATTGTGCATAAGATGATGCATTCTCAGTATGGGTGAGCCTAGTATGTTTAAGTGATAATGCCCGAGAGGCCCGTGTTTGGAGGATGTATTGGCACGGTGTGCCAATATAACAACACCCGTGCCAATATATCCTCCAAATACCGGTATGGAGGCCATTATCCCTTTTACACAACGGGTTACCAACATATTCAAATAATGATTGACATATTTTCATTCTAAATGTTATTTGATGAATTAATTCATACTATTTCATCCTTCCACAAGATATTGTCTCGAAACAAATCTAGGGTTGCTACGGCTGGTCGTTCGTTCTATTGGCTCGGTTGCGAGATGCGACAGTCGTTTAGTATTTTTTTCTGTATCTGTTTGGCCATCTATTCGTTCTTTACTATTCGACCATCAGATTTGCCACCAATGCTCCTTATAGGACACATCACTGCAGTCGATAATCCTCTGTAAACTGGTCGTCTCTGTATACCCGTCCCAATACCCACTGGTTGATGCTTATTTATAAAACCCTCTTAGACCTCACTCCCTATCTGAGATATCTACTGCAGCCCTCATCCTCCACATACAATATCTGTTCTGCCAGTCAAATCCTGTTAAAGGTCCCCAAAGCACACACATCCCTGAGTCGCTCCTCTTTTCAGTTCGCTGCAGCTAAGCGACTGGAACGAGCTGCAACAAACACTCAAACTGGACAGTTTTATCTGTCTCTTCTTTCAAAGACTCAATCATGGACACTCTTACTGACATTTGTGGCTGCTTTGTGTGATGTATTGTTGTCTTTACCTTCTTGACCTTTGTGCTGTTGAATGTGCCCAATAATGGCTGTACCATGTTTTGTGCTGCTACCATGTTATATTGCTACCATGTTGTTGTTATGTTGTGTTGCTGCTTTGCTATGTTTTTATGTCTCTTTGTGTAGATTTGTGTTGTCTCTCTTGTTGTGATGTGTGTTTTGTCCTATGTTTATATTGTATTTATTTATTTTAATCCCAGGCCCCGTCCCCGCAGGAGGCCTTTTGCCTTTAGGCCATCATTGTAAATATGAATTTGTTCTTAACTGACTTGCCAAGTTAAAAAAAAAATACATTTAAAAAAATACATTGATGGACATGAACCAGTTGTATGATCTAAATGTTCCATTGCCAAACTGGCTTGCAACGTTCTTATCCCTTGCTTGCTAGCTCGCCAACTAAAACAGTGCAGACAGAATAACAACAGTAGTTGCATTTGTTTAAGCTGTTTTCTAGTGACATTTATTTCGACACATCCATAACAATGAGCTAACGAGGCACGATGTCGCCTGTCATAGAAAATAGGCTCACTCGTTAGGACACTGATGTTCAGAGAAGCTAGCCAACAACACAGCTAACACAATAACTTCAAAATGAATCTGGATAGATCGCAAACAAGCTGCACTCCGTTTAATTTGACCCTTTTTCACTTGACATCTCTTTGTATATATCCATCAATTCATGAATTTGACTGGCTGAGAAATGCTGCCTCTCTCTCTCTCTCTCTCTCTCTCTCTCTCTCTCTCTCTCTCTCTCTCTCTCTCTCTCTCTCTCTCTCTCTCAGAAGATTAGTGTGTAACCTTAACCTGGCATTTAAGGAGCATGAATGAATCCTATGATTTCTGATTAGAGGTAGAAGTGATAATTCACTTAATCCGGAGTTCTTCAATGTGGCAGATAGGGTGGTCCAAAAGGGTTACTTCACTAGAATTCTTTAACATACTGTGAATAGTCAGTGTCTCTACCTCGGATCTGCAGATTAATCTCTTTTTTTCTCTCTCTCTCTCTCTCTCTCTCTCTCTCTCTCTCTCTCTCTCTCTCTCTCTCTCTCTCTCTCTCTCTCTCTCTCTCTCTCTCTCTCTCTCTCTCTCTCTCTCTCTCTCTCTCTCTCTCTCTCTCTCTCTCTCTCTCTCTCTCCGAGTCACAACACAACACGTGGTGTTCGGCGGTCGACGTCACCGACCTTCGAGCCATCACTGATCCATTTTTCATTTTCCATTGGTTTTGTATTGTCACACCTGGTTCCAATCCCATCAATTACATGTTGTGTATTTAACCCTCTGTTTCCCCTCATGTCCTTGTCGGAGATCGTTTGATTGTATGTTTGTGTATTATGTGTTGGTGCGCGACGGGTTTTGTACCCACTTTTTATTATTTTGTAATTTAGGTTTTGGAGTTTTGTGAAGCACGGATTAAAAAACACGTTTTTTTACTAAGTTCGATTCTCCTGCGCCTGACTTCCCTGCCACCAACACGCACCTCATTACAACACGTTACTATGGGACAGTTGGAGATCAAATTTTAATATTGAAACAATGTTGCAAATGTTGGCGAGACAGACAGCAAGGTTTAAAAAAAGAAATACAGGATAATGTCTAGATGTGTTTTATAGTGGAGATCAAGTTTATAACTTTCCTGCCTGGACTGATGAGACAGTAGATTGCGCAGTCAGATGGAACAGAGTAAATAGGAAATTTAACATCACATATTAGCCAGTGGAAACATGTGGAATAGACACCAGCTGGAATGCACTTATAACCACTCAGCATTCGAGGTTAGACTCACCCATTGTATAATGATATTTACTGCACACATTTTTATTTAACAGTAACATCTAAGTAGTATGTTTAGTACACAGCATGTTGTTTTGTTAGTAGTAGGCAAAACAGATTTCGGGACATGGCCATTCACACACACACACATTTGATTTCATTATTGTTTTCTGATTATTACTTCTAATGAATAGACCAATCTATACAAGAGGTTTTTAATAGCAGAAAAAGAAAGTAAAACCAACACATTACTGTGTGTGTTCTGACGTTTCACTGGCTTTATGGACTGGTTGGTCATTTAGCAATAAAACCGATGCATGCGCAACTATGGGGCAAAACAGACAGGGTTGGGTTAGATTGTTGACAACATGTAAACTATATTTTATCTCCAATGTTTATTTAAAACATAAATACATTTGCACAATGAGCACTTGCTGTCTCTCAAAGACATCGTTACAGTTTTTTGGGTAGCTAGCCATTTTTTTTGGCCATATTAGCATTTACATGAAATCACCGGTAGTTTATATCTCATGCTGAGATCATTATGAGGGATGTTTTCTGGCGCAACACCAGCATCTACAGCAGAGATGCATTCTCAATGAGTCACTCTGGCTATAAACATGATCCTACACACACACACACACACACGCTCACACAAGTCTGCACAAAAGTGCAGAAGGTGTACAGAGAAAGCGGTGAAAGCGAGGGAGGAGAAAGCTCTGCTTTGAAGAGATAAGGGAGTCCGTCCATGTGCACATGCGCAAACACACATAGTACCTTGACCAATTCCTCCAGATGGCTGTGGTTGACACAGGTGTGTGTGGAGAGGAACTCTAGTTTCTGATTCAGGATAGCCAGGCGCTGAGCACTGGAGCGAGAGAGAAAGAGAAAGAGAGAGAGAAGAGGAAGACAGGATGAGAAAGAGATAAGGGAGGGATCTAGGAGAGACCACGGTTGGTTATCTCACAGGTTAGTTGTCACAGTGCTTATTACTCCCAATCTAGAGTGTGCCATGTGTAATATTTTTAAGATGAAAAAGTATTCATTATTTTAAAGAACTCAGCCACCTGGTCAATTAATGTTAGCATGGCAAAATATAGTGTTTTTGATATGTGAAAGTAAAAATACGTGTTTTCTTGGTACTTACTTTTGAAATGTTTGAATTACATGAGAATAAATTAAGAATTATGTTTGTTGGAATCAGGAAAGGGAGAGCTAGATTCCAAACCTATTTCTGAGTTGCTACAGTAGGTCAATCCATTTGCTAACTAGCATCTTAATTAGCATTGGGGGATGAGGGGGTTGGGGATAGTTGTCACTATATTGGGCTCCCGAGTGGCGCAGCGGTCTAAGGCACCGCATCTCAGTGCTAGAGGTGTCACTACAGACCCTGGTTCGATTCCAGGCTGTATCACAACCGGCCGTGGTTGAGAGTCCAATAGGGCGGCACACAACTTGCCCAGCGTCGTCCGGGTTAGGGTTTGGCCGGGGTAGGCCGTCATTGTAAATAAGCATTTTTCTTAACTGACTTGCCTAGTTAAATAAAGGTGAAATAAATCAATAAAAATCAACTCCATTATAACCCTTTTGTTTGGGGACATTGCCACTGCCAGTATACAATAAATCCTATGCTCTTTTCTGTTGTTGCTATAAAGACCTCGCTTCTCAGTAAACACGAACACCTTAGGCTGACCTATCAAAATGTGTTGGGAATATGTAGTGTGGAGAGTGTTTGCGCATTGGAAGGACTTCGCAGAGACTTCAGAATATAATGTTGATGCCTGGCCACATCTGTGACAATTAACGATGTCTAAACTGCATCTTCCCGATGCATCATGTCTACATCTGTTGGGAAGAGGTATCTTTGCTATCTGGGTTTGTTGCCTCACACACACATTTTTCAGTCACACACCCGCACATGTACACAGGCATATGCAAACACATGCATACACACACAAATCTACTCAAAATGTCATATGTTGTTCTCACGGTATAAAATGCAGAATTTTGTTAGCAATATTGTTAGACCAAAGAAAGGCTTGGCTATTTATATGACTATGTTTGCTATATTGCTTAACTTTCTGTTACAAAAGGAATAAGCTACAAACATTGTGACAACCTACTCTATACTGTGTGACAACCAACCCCGCGATGGGGCTAGTTGTCACAAGTGGACAGAATGTGTTTTAATGACTTATAACTCCATGTTGAAATAAGACGTTACACGTTGGTCTTTGTATTACTGTTGAAAATAGTCTTCCAATATATACTGGCGCTGAGAAATACACACGAGAGTAAAAAGTGTGACAACCAACCCCGGTCTCCCCTACCTCTCGTGGGGTTGTTCCAGGGCCCTGAACACGGCAGCTCCCACCACCAGGTAGAGAACCACCAGGAGGAAAATGGCCAACACCGTCTTCCACTTCATCACCGTGGCGATGGCCTGACACTCCTCTCTAGGGCTCAGCGTGATTGACTTGGCGGAGAAGGAAAGGCAGGGCTTGCTGTTGTGAGTGGCGGATTTTGGATCCAGTAGGTTAGGTGCTGCCACTGTTTGAGGTTGGGGGTGTGGTGGGAGATCAGGGAACAGAAATTATTAGTTGATTGGTTCATTGATAGTGTATTTTTTAAAGTATGTTCTTTCATTTCCTGTCAAATAGTTCATACTATTAGTCTCATTGATATCACATCATCATCATACACATACCTTAAGGGAGAGCACAAATTGGGCAGAGCCATGTGGCTGGTGAGTGATTTTTGTGTGTGCATTTTCCTTATGTTATGCTTTGGTGCTGTGTACAGTAGATCTGACACGTGTTCTTCAGCAGAATGAAAACACATTTGTTGGTAATGTTAGAAATGTATCAATAAATAATGTTGTGTGAGACATGGTCGGCGAGCAGCAGGGCTCTTAAACTGCTGTAGCAAGGTAAATCACACACACACATCTACTATTCTGCTGCTTTCACCCATTTACTGTGTGTGTGTGTGTGTGTGTGTGTGTGTGTGTGTGTGTGTGTGTGTGTGTGTGTGTGTGTGTGTGTGTGTGTGTGTGTGTGTGTGTGTGTGCGTGCGTGCGTGCGTGCGTGCGTGCGTGCGTGCGTGCGTGCGTGCGTGCGTGCGTGTGTGTGTGTGTGCGTGCGTGCGTGTGTGTGTGTGTGTGTGAGTGCATGCGTGTATCCACATGGGATTAGGAAAAGGGCTGTTTTAAAACAAATCAGGTAGAGGAGAGTGTGTGTGTGAGAGTAGTCATAAAGAAGCAGTAGCTGAACGTTGATTACTGTGAGAATAAGGATGCTGTAGGCTGCTGTAGTGGACAGTGTGTGTGTGTGTGTGTGTGTGTGTGTGTGTGTGTGTGTGTGTGTGTGTGTGTGTGTGTGTGTGTGTGTGTGTGTGTGTGTGTGTGTGTGTGTGTGTGTGTGTGTGTGTGCGTGCGTGCGTGCGTGCGTGCGTGCGTGCGTGCGTGCGTGCGTGCGTGCGTGCGTGCGTGCGTGCGTGGTTTGGCCCGGTCCTCAGACGCCTTGGTTTGTGAAGGATGAAAAAAAGTTGTGCAAGACTTGCAAGAAGAATGGAGCATTAGTTTCTCTCTTTCTCTCTCTCTCCTCTCTCTTCTTAACAAACCCTTCCTCCTGGGAGCTAACTTGTAACAAATAAAGAAGTACAGTCACATTTAACATGCTAAATCCATTAGCACGAATATAAATGATATAGAAAAGGATACTTTTCTAATGAAAAAGGTTTCTATTGTGAAGTGATGAGTGCAAAAACTAGTAATAATTGGTAAAGGTTATATTGGGCACAATTTTCAAAGACAATTTAGGTAGTATTATAAACGCAATCCGGGATACTTGGGATGTCCCTACCCTAAATCCTAAATCCTAACCCTTACCGTTACCCAACCATTAACCATAACCATAGCCCTAGCCTTACCTAACCCTAACCTTACCTTGATAATTACATTTAAACTTCAATGGGTAGGGATGTCCCAAGGATCCGGGGATAGCACGGACCTATTATAAACTTTGAAACAACTGTTTTTTTTGTAGGCTACAGAACTAGAGAAGGGCTGTTTCTCTGAACCTCAGGCAGTAGGCTCAAGCAAGACTGTTTCTCTCCCCAGTCAGTGGCAGCCAGCCTGTCTCACAGACGGACCAGCAGCAGCAACCTATCCTCCTTACTTATGTTTAGAAAACAAATGTGAAGGCCAACATTGTGAGGGGGGGGGAAGTACTCATCATGTGTATGCAACCTAATATTCACACTAAGAATAGTTCCAGAATCATCTTTATATTTGATTTACAAAATAAATTGGATGTTCCCCCCCATGATGAAAGGAGGCCATGACTGAAAAAGTTTGGGATGGGCATGATTCAGCCTATTTATTTGCAGCCACTACGCTGAATCACTAGGGCTATGGGTGATCATGCTTATTGCTAAATAACACACCAGCCTGATAATATGGACCAATATGTTGTTAGGCTCATTTCTGGAGGGAAAAATTATTTGAATGGTCACCATCATTTTATTTTCATTCATTTTGGAGTAGAAAAGTCACCAGGGCTGCGTTCAGTACAAAAAAACGCAACCCATAGTTCAGTTAAACAGAAACAGTGCTATTCTGAACAACCAGTTTAAAAACAGGGAGCGGTTGGATTGTGCGTTCAAAATACACCCCTGCCCTTCAAATACGTCACTCATTGCAAGCCACACCCGTCACACACACCAAACAGAGAAAACTTAGGCTATCTCAAAGTTTGTTGAAGAAAGTTGAATAACTTTTTGTGGAAAAGTGTAATTCAGTACAAGCCATTACGCAACGTAACAAGCGTTCAATCGAACTGAACGCACCCGAGAACTGAATTTCTCACAGTCGTTCTACAAACAAATTGCCAAGCTCAATTACTGTCTGAACTGTTAGTTAGACCAACAGTTTAAAGTAATACACACATTATGGATATTTCAGTTGTGGTTGGGATACATTCACCAAATATTCCGGAATATTTTGGATTGTATTTTCCCTTCAAAATCTCACCGGGTGCATCCCCGGACCCTCCTAGAGGGAACCCATTGACCTAGGACATATCCAGGCGATCCAATCTCAACCACATACAGCCAATGCTTATTATTGTTTAAATTATATTCTAAATGTGCAGAATAAGCGAGTTAATACATGTTTGCACAGATTGAGGGCTGGGGATAAAATATGCCCGTAAACAGTGCGCTCCACCTGTCTTTAGGCATACGCACGGGATAACGCGGTGCTGCTTGAGTAAAATTCAGAAAGAAAGAAAGAACTACTAATCATTTTAGACTTTTTTTTAGCTATGTGTAAAAATGGTATACCAATTGTCTAAATGCACAAGGGAACTCACATCCCACCATAAAACTCCAATAACAGAACCCAACAAAACTCAAAAAGTGCAAAACATTATTTGCAGAACTTTACAAACAAAACATCATCTAATAGTATTATCTACGGAACAGTAAGTTTGTGCAGTGACTACTTTTCACTAAACTCTGGTCTAACTTTGTCTCACCACAGTGAACCAGCTGCCAGTTCTGTCGTCCGGAGGGGAATCTGCATCATCAGATTGAACAATAATAGGCTACAATCGTTCAGCACTTTCATTCAATAGCCTATACGGTCTACACCGGGCAGTTGCCGGCCCTCTCTCTATAAGAGATTGGATCATCACCCAGTCTTTATCCTCTCACACAAGCACGTACACGTAACTTACACGCGCGCACATACACACACACCAGTCTGGTAAACATTAAAAGACCTGAACGCGAGCCACTTACTTCTTCGCTAGCCGATGCCCTCTGCTCTCCGCTTCTCACCAGACGTGCTCTCCGTGATTAGTTGAACGTTATATCTCCTTTTACCGTTTTCTCCAATTACCTTTCTTTGCCCCGTCAGTGCTCACGGGCAGATCCGTGCAGGCGGACTTTTCCACATGGCACCAGAGCCGAGCCCTCTCTCTTTCTCTCTCTTTCTCGGTTTGACCGGCCGTTTCACTTTCGCATTAAGATACCTGGGACAGACTAAACAGAGAAGACCCACTGGGCACAAACTGGTTGAATCAACGTTGTTCCCACGTCATTTCCATGAAATTACTTTTAACCAACGTGAAATAGATGTTGAATTGACGTCTGTGCTCGGTGTGAAGGGACGAGAGGGGGCAACAGGGGGAAAGGAGGAGAGAGGGGGACAGGTAGGAGAGGAGAGGAGAGGGGAGGAAAGGGATAGGCATGGGGCTCTCTGGGTTGATGGTGGGGTCAAATTGCTTCCAGCAAATTCAGGAAAGTGCTGTTGGACACCAACAGCATTGTGCTACTGCACTGTTAAAATGAAGTGCTTTGTAACACCAAAACGAATGGCATCTGAGCTGCCACCAACGCAAAGGAGTCAAAACCTTAACTTTCCTTGAGTATTGAAACACGTCATCCTGAGATGTTTTTAAACCTGACACAGTGTGTTGTAACACCACTTAATGAAGTGTTGTGCAACACCTGGCCAGGGACTGGGAGTACTACCAGAAGGGGTTGAAAACATTATTTGGGTGTTTCAAGTACTGTTTAGTGCATAATTAGATCACTTCTTCTGGAGCATTTTCGTGCAATCCACTAATAGTAACTGGCAGTTTTATAGCAAGCATTGGGGAAATGTGGGAATGGGCCTTCTCATCATTAAATATTATTTTGCCTGGTTGGTTTGGATATCAGTTTATCATGATCCATTAGACCTACACCTCATGGCACAACAAGCTGATTAATACTAATATTGAAAGAATACTTTTCTTTCTTCAAACATGCATACAACATTGTGTAAAATAATCATAAAGTCAACAAAATGTTGAATTACCCACAATCTCCACGTGACAAGATAGGAAGTTCAAGGCAATTAAAACCAGACTTCTAGTTCATTCACTTTATTTTCTCTATCTTTGGTTGTCCTCTTGTTTTAAAAGAGGACAACCAAAAATATTTAAGTTGGATTTATTCTCCCATGAATGGCAAAATAAAATTAACAAATCAGTGAAACAACTTGCAGAAATGCTGGTTGTTTTTTTGAGTAAATTTCAATTCACACAATATTTTTTTTTACAGTGTGGCTATGTGGTTGCGTGTAAAATTCCAATGTAATGTACCATCTTATTGCCCCAGAACTTGGGAGTCCAATTACTGCTTCCACCTGTCCCATTTTCACTGTTTCTAATCTGCCTAAATATAGCAATGCAATAATTCAGGTAAAATTCCGCAAAAACAATTATCCATAGGCCCTTATCCTAAGTCAATATTTAGGCTATTAACCATGTGCATTTCTTAACCATTTCATTGTATGAGAGACACAGTCTGAAAAATATATATATTTTGTGTGTTTTGATGCTGCCTTTTACATGTACCGACAACCAGAAAAAGTGTTTTCACAACACTCTTAAAAACACCAATATTCAGATTGAAGAATGTCTTCAAATCAAGTCAAATCAAATGTATTTGTCACATACACATAGTTAACAGATGTTAATGCGAGTGTAGCGAAATGCTTGTGCTTCTAGTTCCGACAATGCAGTAATAACCAATGAGTAATCTAACCTAACAATTCCAAACTACTACCTTATACACACAAGTGTAAAGGGATAAAGAATATGTACATAAAGATATATGAATGAGTGATGGTACAGAATGGCATAGGCAAGATGCAGTAGATGGTATTCGAGTACAGTATATACATATGAGATGAGTAATGTAGGGTATGTAAACAAAGTAGCATAGTTTAAAGTTGCCAGTGATACATGTATTACATAAAGATGCAGTAGATGATATAGAGTACAGACTATACATATACATATGAGATGAGTAATGTAGGGTATGTAAACATTATATTAAGTAGCATTGTTTAAAGTGGCTAGTGATATATTTTACCTCAATTTCCATCAATTCCCATTATTAAATTGGCTGGAGTTGAGTCAGTGTGTTGGCAGCAGCCCCATGATGACAAAGACATTTTTATTTTTATTTATTTTTGCAAACGTATTACAAATGTTAAAAAATGGAAATATCACATTTACATACGTTTTCAGTCTCTTTACTCAGTACTTTGTTGAAGCACATTTGGCAGTGATTACAACCTCGAGTCTTCTGTGCCTCAACACAATCCTTGTTTGGAGCTCTACGGACAATTCCTTTGACCTCATGCAGGGGCGGAGCCAGAGGGGTGTCCGGGGTTTAATTCGCTACTGGCAGTTTGATGCTGATTGACATCTCATTTCACCTCTTGTTGAAAGAAGCATTTATTTTGACGTTCGGCCCGCATTTTTCAAATCGAGGATGAGGAAGAGAGAATATTAAAGTTGGTTGCGAGATACAAAGGAATAAGAATAAGAAGAACATACAGAAGAAGAAGAGAGAATATTTCCACAGCTCCACAAGCTCTTTTTGCGATTGGCAAAAGCATCATGTTTGAAGTATCATGTTTAAGGTTTAGCATTGGGTTTAGGTTTCCACTTTTATGAAAGTTGAGTAGCTGTGTAAGTTAATCTTAGACCTTTGGCTCCATTAACAGACAGTTCATCAGATAAGAGAGATCGGTTCCCAATTTAGACTAACATTATGTTTACATTTGTGCTAGTAATACCCGCATATACAGTGCAGTGTCGTAAGTTACAGTTATATACAGTTATATAAATGTTTAGCTAATGTGGGTAACTAGTAGGCTACAGCTGTCAGTGTTCAGCAAGTTAACATTCAGCTATTTGAAGTCCATTAACTCAGTTAGATTTTCGATACTTGAACTCAAAACGAACAATTGTTATTATCAATCTGTTAACGTTACTCAAAAGATTACCACAATTTGCAGATAGCCTGTTTGCTATCGTAAAGGTGTAAGAAATTATAGCTAGCTAAGTTACTTACTGCAGAGTAGGGCTATCCATGATCTAACTAGTAACTTAGGCCGGTAGTTGATTTTATTAAGGTAAGGTTATGATAATGGGGATTTGTAATTACGATTGAGTTAAAATGTGGGTAATTGGATGCTTAGATGTAACCATAGACAGTCTTATTTTTGCATAGGGTCAATTAAACATGAAAAGAAAGGGAGAGATATCAGGACCCAATGGTAGGCCAGGCCTATACTTTAAACTGCACATTTTAGTTAGTAGCTGTTAGTACCTAATCTTGTGGATCCCTTAATTATACATTTCCATAGAGATATGACACATTATTTAACGTGTATTTCAGACATTTCAAGATCCAGAGAAGAGGGTCCGATTCAGCCGTGTTTGAAAACATTTCCCAGAATTCAGCATGGTACTTAGGAAAAGGGCTTCCAACAGCTCCTTGTATAAGGACAATTGATGGCTTGAAAAGTCTGTAAGTCAAGATTCGACTTATTGTTTCGCCTGTAGGCATTTTTCTCTGCCCAATACACCTGAATCTGCCTTCGCATCACAGTCAGGTCTTTGTAACTGGAAAAAGGCGCTGTTTTAAAGCCTTCTGGGTTTAAGCTCCATTCGAAGGCAGAGCATCGCATCAATGCTATGTATACTTGGAATCAGCATAAAAGGGCTATTGACTGCAACTCATCAATGTTAGATGTCATAAATGAGGACCGGAAAAAGAAAGTGGAGGAAAACTGTACTTACATTAAAACAATTGCAGATGTGCTCCTATTAAATGTCTGATGACTCCCACAACGGTCAAAAGGATGAATGCATGTGGCAATGCTAAGTTCACAGGCCACCAAATCCAAAACAAAGTTCTTGAGGCCTTAGCTGAAAAAGAAAGTGAAGTGTTTAGTGTAATTTCAGACGAAACCGAAATTTTACAGACAAAAGATCAAATGTCTTTAGTTGTGAGGTACTATTACAACGGGGCCCATCCACGAAAGCTTTTTACACTTTGTCAGCTGAAAACTTAGATGCAGCAGGTCTCACAAAAATGATAGTTGATTGCCTTGAAAAACATGGTCTGGACTACAGAAATCATCTTGTGGGGCAAGGCTATGACGGTGCATCCGTCACGAGAGGAAAGCATTCTGGTGTGTCTGCACGGATTAAAAACAGTGCAAGATTTTACGTGCACTGTAATGCACATTGTTAGAATTTGGTTCTTGTTGATGCTGTAAAATCAGTGCCTGAGGCAGTTAACTTTGCTGCTCTCCTGCAGAAGCTTGATAACTTTGTATCTGATTCGTACGTCCATCTCAAGTGGCTTGCAGTTCAGAAAGAGCCATATCCACAGCAGCAGCCCAGGGAACTACAGAGACTTACAGATGTAAGGTGGGCATGCAGATACGTGGCATGACATAATCTGAGGGACAGGCTTCCAGCAGTTCTGAGAGCGGACCAGGATATCACACTTGAAAATAGTGTTGATGGATCAGTGGAGGCAAGGGGCCTTCTTTCTCAGATAGATTTACATTTCATAGGGCTTTTGGTTACCTTTTGTAAAGTGCTTGGTGACGCCAAATGACTTTCTGACATGCTTTAATCAAGCTCTCTTGACCTAGCAAGGGCTATGGATCTAGTAGGTGCCCTTACATGCACATTACAGGACTACAGAAGTGAGGGTTACTATGGAGAACTATGGAAAGAGGTTGAAGAGATTGCAGAGCACTGCAAAATAAGTGTACATCAGTGTGTAAAAGACAGCATAAAACAAGCTTAAGATTTCATGACTCATTGAGTGATCAAAGTGATGGTGAGAGCTTCCAAAGAGCTCTCTTTTATTAGGTGCTTGACAGTCTCACAGCTGAGCTGCAGAGGCGCTTTTCAAAGAAGAATTGCGAGATAATGCAAGGGGTCCAGTCTCTTAACCCAAAGAGTACAACATTCTTGAATGAGGAGCGTCTATTTGCCTTTGCTCAGACCTTTGAGTCAGATTTAGAGGACCTCAAACATGAGGTTCATCAAACCAAGCGGCTTCTTGATAGGAGAGAGAAAAGTGGACTTTGTTGTGTTTCTAGAACCTTAAAGAGGTCTCCATGAGCTATTTCAACTCTAAGATTTCTGTTGTTACACCAGTCAGCAGTGCTTCTTGCGAGAGAAGCTTCTCAGCTTTAAAAACAGATTAAAACCCACTTTAGGACAACAATGGTTGATGACAGTGTAAGGGTTTTCTGGTGAAAGAGAAGCGGACCAAAAAGCAGCATGGTGGTTATTCATGTTCTTTAATTAATAAAGAAACTACACATGAGATAACTAACAAAAACAACAAACGTGAGAAAACCTAAAACAGTCCTATCTGGTGCAATCACAGAGACAGAAACAATCACCCACAAACACAGTGAAACCCAGGCTACCTAAGTATGATTCTCAATCAGAGACAACTAATGACACGTGCCTCTGATTGAGAACCATACTAGGCCGAAACATAGAAATTCTCAAAACCTAGAAAAACAAACAGACTGCCCACCCAACTCACGCCCTGACCATACTAAATAAATACAAAACACAGGAAATAAAGGTCAGAACGTGACAGTACCCCCCCAAAGGTGCGGACTCCGGCCGCAAAACCTTGACCTATAGGGGAGGGTCTGGGTGGGTGTCTGTCCGCGGTGGCAGTTCTGGCGCGGGACGCGGACCCCACTTCACCATTGTCTTAGTCCGCCTTATTGTCCGCCTCCGTGGCTTTCTCACCATGGCAACCCCTCTAAATGACCCCACTGGACAGAGGGGCAGGGGCTCTGGTGCCTCTGGGCTGAGGGGCTCTGGCGCCTCTGGGCTGAGGGGCTCTGGCGCCTCTGGGCTGAGGGGCTCCGGCGCCGGACAGGCGGGAGGCTCCGGCAGCGGCGCCGGACAGGCAGGACGCTCCGGCAGCGGTGCCGGACAGGAGGGAACACCTGTGTTGATGGGACTGAGAGACAGCCTGGTGCGGGGTGCCTCCACTGGTGGTACCGGGCTGGGGACACACACCTCAGGGCGAATGCCTTGCATACTAAGCCAAATCAATTGCTCTCTCTTCGCACTCCCCCAATTCTATTAACGCCTCCTCGAGTGTCTCCTCATCTCCCATCCGTTCACTCTCCTCCACTCTGTCCAATAACTCCTCGACCCTCTCAGACTCAGCCCTTAGCTTCGCCGACAGCTCGGATAACATCCATGGCTCCTTTCGGTAAACAGGGGGAGTTGGCTCAGGTCTGGCTCCTGACTCTGCCACACCCTCCCTGTGCCCCCAAGAAAATTTTGGGGTGCGTCTCGGGCTTCCAGCCGCTCTGCCGTGCTAGCTCCTCATAATGCCGCCTCTCTGCCTTCGCTGCCTCCAGCTCGGCTTTGGGGCGGCAATATTCCCCTGGCTCTGCCCAGGGTCCTTTCCCGTCAAGGATCTCCTCCCAAGTCCATTTCTCCAAATAGTGCAGCCTCTCCTGCCGCCGCCGCCGCCTCCGTTGCTTCTCCTGCCGCCGCCGCCGCCTCCGTTGCTTCTCCTGCCGCCGCCGCCGCCTCCGTTGCTTCTCCTGCCGCCGCCGCCGCCTCCGTTGCTTCTCCTGCCGCCGCCGCCGCGCCTCCTGCCGCCTCCTCCGTTGCTTCTCCTGCCGCCGCCTCCGTTGCTTCTCCTGCCGCCGCCTCCGTTGCTTCTCCTGCCGCCGCCGCTCCGTTGCTTCTCCTGCCGCCGCCGCCTCCGTTGCTTCTCCTGCCGCCGCCGCCTCCGTTGCTTCTCCTGCCGCCGCCTCCGTTGCTTCTCCTGCCGCCGCCGCCTCCGTTGCTTCTCCTGCCGCCGCCTCCGCCTCCGTTGCCGCCGCCTCCTTCTCCTGCCGCCGCCTCCGTTGCTTCTCCTGCCGCCGCCGCCTCCGTTGCTTCTCCTGCCGCCGCCCGCCTCCGTTGCTTCTCCTGCCGCCTCCGTTGCTTCTCCTGCCGCCGCCGCCCGTTGCTTCTCCTGCCGCCGCCGCCTCCGTTGCTTCTCCTGCCGCCGCCGCCTCCGTTGCTTCTCCTCCGCCGCCGCCTCCGTTGCTTCTCCTGCCGCCGCCGCCTCCGTTGCTTCTCCTGCCGCCGCCGCCTCCGTTGCTTCTCCTGCCGCCGCCGCCTCCGTTGCTTCTCCTGCCGCCGCCGCCTCCGTTGCTTCTCCTGCCGCCGCCGCCTCCGTTGCTTCTCCTGCCGCCGCCGCCTCCGTTGCTTCTCCTCCGCCGCCGCCTCCGTTGCTTCTCCTGCCGCCGCCGCCTCCGTTGCTTCTCCTGCCGCCGCCGCCTCCGTTGCTTCTCCTGCCGCCGCCTCCGCCGCCGCCTCCGTTGCTTCTCCTGCCGCCGCCGCCTCCGTTGCTTCTCCTGCCGCCGCCGCCTCCGTTGCTTCTCCTCCGCCGCCGCCTCCGTTGCGCCGCCGCCCTCCGTTGCTTCTCCTGCCGCCGCCTCCGTTGCTTCTCCTGCCGCCGCTCCGCCTCCGTTGCTTCTGCCTGCCGCCGCCGCCTCCGTTGCTCCTCTGCTGCCGCCGCCGCCTCCGTTGCTTCTCCTGCTGCTGCCGCCGCCGCCTCCGTTGCTTCTCCTGCTGCTGCCGCCGCCTCTGTTGCTTCTCCTGCTGCTGCCGCCGCCTCTGTTGCTTCTCCTGCTGCTGCCGCCGCCGCCTCTGTTGCTTCTCCTGCTGCCGCCGCCGCCGCCTCTGTTGCTTCTCCCTGCTGCTGCCGCCGCCTCTGTTGCTTCTCCTGCTGCTGCCGCCGCCGCCTCTGTTGCTTCTCCTGCTGCTGCCGCCGCCGCCTCTGTTGCTTCTCCTGCTGCTGCCGCCGCCGCCTCTGTTGCTTCTCCCTGCTGCCGCCGCCTCCTTCTCCTGCTGCTTGCCTCTGTTGCTTCTCCTGCTGCTGCCGCCGCCTCTGTTGCTTCTCCTGCTGCTGCCGCCGCCGCCTCTGTTGCTTCTCCTGCTGCTGCCGCCGCCTCTGTTGCTTCTCCTGCTGCTGCCGCCGCCGCCTCTGTTGCTTCTCCTGCTGCTGCCGCCGCCGCCTCTGTTGCTTCTCCTGCTGCTGCCGCCGCCGCCTCTGTTGCTTCTCCTGCTGCTGCCGCCGCCGCCTCTGTTGCTTCTCCTGCTGCTGCCGCCGCCGCCTCTGTTGCTTCTCCTGCTGCTGCCGCCGCCGCCTCTGTTGCTTCTCCTGCTGCTGCCGCCGCCTCTGTTGCTTCTCCTGCTGCTGCCGCCGCCGCCTCTGTTGCTTCTCCTGCTGCTGCCGCCGCTGCCTCTGTTGCTTCTCCTGCTGCTGCCGCCGCTGCCTCTGTTGCTTCTCCTGCTGCTGCCGCCGCTGCCTCTGTTGCTTCTCCTGCTGCTGCCGCCGCTGCCTCTGTTGCTTCTCCTGCTGCTGCCGCCGCTGCCTCTGTTGCTTCTCCTGCTGCTGCCGCCGCTGCCTCTGTTGCTTCTCCTGCTGCTGCCGCCGCTGCCTCTGTTGCTTCTCCTGCTGCTGCCGCCGCTGCCTCTGTTGCTTCTCCTGCTGCTGCTGTTGCCTCTGTTGCTTCTCCTGCTGCTGCTGTTGCCTCTGTTGCTTCTCCTGCTGCTGCTGTTGCCTCTGTTGCTTCTCCTGCTGCTGCTGTTGCCTCTGTTTACCACGCCGCTTGGTCCTTGGTTGGTGGGTGATTCTGTAAGGGTTTTCTGGTGAAAGAGAAGCGGAACAAAATTCATGTTCTTTAATTAATAAAGAAACTACACATGAGCTAACTAACAAAAACAACAAACGTGAGAAAACCTAAAACAGTCCTATCTGGTGCAATCACAGAGACAGAAACAATCACCCACAAACACACAGTGAAACCCAGGCTACCTAAGTATGATTCTCAATCAGAGACAACTAATGACACCTGCCTCTGATTGAGAACCATACTAGGCCGAAACATAGAAATTCCCAAAACCTAGAAAAACAAACATAGACTGCCCACCCAACTCACGCCCTGACCATACTAACTAAATACAAAACACAGGAAATAAAGGTCAGAACGTGACAGACAGGTTAAGTCACCTTAGAATTCTCAGTGTTGAGTCAAGGAGGGCACTCTCCCTCAACATGGATGAGTTTGTGAAATATTTTGCCAATTCTCACCAGAACCGCAGAATTATGCTGTTTTAAATCTACCTAGGATAATTTGGCATTTAGGCAGTCCCTCCGGTCATGATTCAAATCTGCACTGTGTACTAGCTAGTACACTGACAGTCTAAAATTATAAATCCAAAGGGTATCATGTCACACAGATTTAATTTGGTCTTGATTAGGCCAATTCCAAAACTTTCTTTGCTTTATTTTCTGAAAATATTTTGGATATTCAACACTTATAGACCCAGATTATATATTCATGAAAACAGAGTGACCCAAGTCTCCCCAATATGTGAGTACAGTCATGTGTGTGTGTGTGAGAGAGAGAGAGAGAGAGAGAGAGAGAGAGAGAGAGAGAGAGAGAGAGAGAGAGAGAGAGAGAGAGAGAGAGAGAGAGAGAGAGAGAGAGAGAGAGAGAGAGAGAGAAAAAGAGATTAATCTGCAGATCCGAGGTAGAGACACTGACTATTCACAGTATGTTAAAGAATTCTAGTGAAGTAACCCTTTTGGACCACCCTATCTGCCACATTGAAGAACTCCGGATTAAGTGAATTATCACTTCTACCTCTAATCAGAAATCATAGGATTCATTCATGCTCCTTAAATGCCAGGTTAAGGTTACACACTAATCTTCTGTCATGGTCTATGGATCCCCTGAAGTAGCCTTGGCCACCCCACATATGAAACTCTAGTTCCGCCACTGACCTCATGGCTTGATGTTTGCTCTGACATGCACTGTCAACTGGCAGGTGTGTGCCTTTCCAAATCATGTCCAATCAATTGAATTGACCACTGGTGGACTCCAATCAAGTTGTAGAAACGTCTCAAAGATGATCAATAGAGCTCATTTTCAAGTCTCATAGTAAAGAGTCTGAATACTTAACCAAGGTATTTCTATAAACTTTCTAAAAACCTGTTTTCTCTTTGTCATTATGGGATATTGTGTGTAGATTGATGAGGAAAAAAAGTAATTTCATCCATTTTAGAATAAGGCTGTAACGTAACAAAATTTGGAAAAAGTCAAGGGTTCTGAATACTTTCCGAATGCACTGCTACCTGGTTGTTGCTGAGGGTCGCTAGCAATAGGGGATAATAATTCATTAAAAGTTGGACATTTTGGGGGGACATGTCGCCTATTTGAATCATTATGCAACACAGACAAAACGTGGCAGTTTAAACCTGGAGCTTGGCATACTGTTCACGGCTGGACCGTTGTCATCACAGTCCCATAATCAGTGGAGACTGAGGTAGGTTTATATGACTAATGTTCAACTACTATTGTACACTTTTCTCCCCTTCTAATATTTCATGGATTAAACTACTGAATATGGCAATTTTCAGGATGAATCAAACCTCTCTATTTTTGATTCCCCAAAATGTTGTGCATAAAGTCTTTCCAAACTTGTTGTCTTTTTCATGAATTAGGTAGATTTCATAAATAGTAGATTTCATACTTTCATAACCCTAAATAATCTATAAATCTGAGTATGTTTTAATCTACTAAACAGAGACAAAGGCACATTCGGATGGCTTTCTTCATTGATCCCTAATACTTAGAACTCATTCTCAATATATTCTCACGAGTCTGTCGAGAAAAGTTTAGATAATTGTACTGAAAATCCTACTGAATGAAAACTCCATGAGAAAATCTGTTGGCCAACAAGTGGGAGGGTTTTTGGAAGCTTATATCAAAACACGTAAATAAGGCATACATTTCCAAATCGACCCCATTGAGTTAAAAAAATATATTTTGCAAGAGAGACCTGGGCATAGGCAGCACAAAGTTGTACACATTTAAATATAAAACACAAAGCACTACAGTTGAGAAACATCCGTTTACACATTGAACACATTGGTTTTGGGAGGAGTGGATCAACTTGGGGTCAAAAACATTTAGAGCCCCCTAAATCATTTTCCACCATAGATTTGATCTTAGCTGTTATGTTATCTGTTCTGATGGACTAAAGACTAAAGACTCTCTTGGCTTTGGATGATGCCACTTCAGGGTCAAACTTCTGCACGTGCCCAGTAGGGTTCCACCTCAGAGTCAGTTGGAAAACAACCCTGACATTTCCACGATGACACAAAAACCTTAATTATAGGGAATAGGTCAAAGCAGCTCCTAACAACTGTCCTTGTCATTGTCAGGTCAGGAGGCTCCCATCCCATCCATAAATCACCCATAAGTAATCTATAAATCCAACAATGACTATTATTACTCCTGGACTATAAATAGACCTAGTTTTCACAGGGTCAGAGATGGGGTAAGAGATAATCCCTCTGACCCTGTGCTACATAACTAATGGGGCGGTGGGGTGCTCGGTGTGTATGTGTGTGCACGCGTGTCCTGTTTCTGTGGGACATGCATGTGAATGCACTTACGCTATGTCATGGACAAACACAGTCGTTTTGTTGCCTGACTGTAACTTCAGTTAGAGCAGTCCATGCTGGATGATGGGAACAAGCAACACAACATAGTTAGAGACGCATGTGGATCGTTCCACAAAAATAACGCCTTTTAAGTAGAAATGTTGACATGTCCCTCGGTGAATCCTCTGTGACTTCTAGGGAGAGTTTAACCCCCCAAAATCCTCACACTTTTCACCATCATCGTATGCCCTAGTTATTTTGTTTCTTTGACAAAATCATCTCTGAAGATGATTATTTATTTAATCAGTGATTCATTTATGTTTGTCCCTCATTTTAAGGTCAACACTGTTAACTGAACTCTTGTTTTAATATGGTAAAACTATTCCTTTTTTTTCTCCAAAAGAAACAGTGAACATCTAATAGTCAAATCATAGTGTAAAAGCAGATGAGCCGGTTGTAACGGCGTTCTTCGTTTGTAGAAAGAGAGTCGGACCGAAATGCAGCGTGGTGGTTACTCATGACTTTTAACGCCCGGGTGGGCGTCTGTCCATGGTGGCGGTTCCGGCTCGGGACGTGGACCCCACTCCATTAATGTCCTAGTTCCTCCCCTTCGCGTCCTGGGATAATCCACCCTCTCCGCCGACCATGGCCTAATAGTCCTCACCCAGAACCCCACTGAACTGAGGAGCAGCTCGTGACTGAGGGGCATCACGGGACTGAGGGGCAGCTCGGGACTGAGGGGCAGCTCAGGACTGAGGGGCAGCTCGGGACTGAGGGGCAGCTCGGGACTGAGGTGCAGCTCGGGACTGAGGGGCAGCTCGGGACTGAGGGGCAGCTCGGGACTGAGGGGCAGCCCGGAACTGAGGGGAAGCACAGTACTGAGAGAAAACCCAGTACTGAGAGGAAGCCCAGTACTGAGAGGAAGCCCACTACTGAGATGAAGCTCAGGCAGGTAGAAGGCTCCGGTAGATCCTGGCTGGCTGGCGGATCTGGAAGATTATGGTTGACTAGCAGATCTGGAAGATTCTGGTTGACTGGCAGATCTCGCTGCTCTATGCAGACTGGCAGATCTGGAAGAGCCTGGTTGACTGGTAGATCTGGAAGAATCTGGTTAACTGGCAGATCTAGAAGATCATTGCTCGTTGCACTTCCGTTTTGGAGCGAGTGGTCGCATCGGCACTTCGCTCCCGCAGGTAGTATAACATTTTCATTACATTTCATTATATTTCATTATAGCACAACGGTTTGATTTGTCTAATCTTAGCAATTTCTTCTCAGCTAGCTACATAGCCATCTTTGTATCAAAGATAATTGCGTAATTATCGTATTTCGCCGTCCTAACGTAGTCTTCACTAGCCAGCTAGCTAACGTCCACTGATTAGCTGCACTGGAGAAACTATTACACTCAACTGAACGACTTGATTAGTGTAGTGTTAGCTAGCTACATAGCTGAATTTGCTGTCTTCGTATCTTCGTTCCAAGATAATTGTGTTGTTTAAGGTTTAGAGCGTGTAGTCTTAGAGTGATTATCTTAATTTACCGAGGTTAGCTAGCCAGCTATTTGTCGTCCTTAACGTAGGAGACTCTGCTAGCTAGCCAACAGCTAGCCAACGTCTTCTGAATAGAACTCAACAACCCGGTCGCATTCACAGGTAATATCACATTTTCATTTCATTTCATTACAGTACAACGGTTTGATTTGTTTGATCGTAGCTAGCTACATAGCTAGCTACATAGCCGTCTTTGTATCAAAGATAATTGTGTAGTCTAGAGCGATTTTCTAGGTTCGCTAGCCAGCTATTGTCGTTCTTTTAACGCAACGTAACGTAAACAACACTACTAGCTAGCCAGCTAGCCCCCGAATAGCGGCACTGCAGAAACTATTACACTCAACGGAACGACTTGATTAGTGTAGTGTTAACAACGCACCCACTGCCAGCTAGCCTACTTCAGCAGTGCTGTATCATTTTAATCATTTTAGTCAATAAGATTCTTGCTACGTAGCTTAACTTTCTGAACATTCGAGACGTGTAGTCCACTTGTCATTCCAATGTCCTTTGCATTAGCGTAGCCTCTCCTGTAGCCTGTCAACTATGTGTCTGTTTATCCCTGTTCTCTCCTCTCTGCACAGACCATACAAACGCTCCACACCGCGTGGCCGCGGCCACCCTAATCTGGTGGTCCCAGCGCGCACGACCCACGTGGAGTTCCAGGTCTCCGGTAGCCTCTGGAACTGCCGATCTGCGGTCAACAAGGCAGAGTTCATCTCAGCCTATGCCTCCCTCCAGTCCCTCGACTTCTTGGCACTGACGGAAACATGGATCACCACAGACAACACTGCTACTCCTACTGCTCTCTCTTCGTCCGCCCACGTGTTCTCGCACACCCCGAGAGCTTCTGGTCAGCGGGGTGGTGGCACCGGGATCCTCATCTCTCCCAAGTGGTCATTCTCTCTTTCTCCCCTTACCCATCTGTCTATCGCCTCATTTGAATTCCATGCTGTCACAGTTACCAGCCCTTTCAAGCTTAACATCCTTATCATTTATCGCCCTCCAGGTTCCCTCGGAGAGTTCATCAATGAGCTTGATGCCTTGATAAGCTCCTTTCCTGAGGACGGCTCACCTCTCACAGTTCTGGGCGACTTTAACCTCCCCACGTCTACCTTTGACTCATTCCTCTCTGCCTCCTTCTTTCCACTCCTCTCCTCTTTTGACCTCACCCTCTCACCTTCCCCCCCTACTCACAAGGCAGGCAATACCCTGTGCTCTGACCTCTTTCTCCCCTCTCTCTCCAGATGAAATCTCGCGTCTTGTGACGGCCGGCCGCCCAACAACCTGCCCGCTTGACCCTATCCCCTCCTCTCTTCTCCAGACCATTTCCGGAGACCTTCTCCCTTACCTCACCTCGCTCATCAACTCATCCCTTACCGCTGGCTACGTCCCTTCCGTCTTCAAGAGAGCGAGAGTTGCACCCCTTCTGAAAAAACCTACACTCGATACCTCCGATGTCAACAATTACAGACCAGTATCCCTTCTTTCTTTTCTCTCCAAAACTCTTGAACGTGCCGTCCTTGGCCAGCTCTCCCGCTATCTCTCTCTCTGAATGACCTTCTTGATCCAAATCAGTCAGGTTTCAAGACTAGTCATTCAACTGAGACTGCTCTCCTCTGTATCACGGAGGCGCTCCGCACTGCTAAAGCTAACTCTCTCTCCTCTGCTCTCATCCTTCTAGATCTATCGGCTGCCTTCGATACTGTGAACCATCAGATCCTCCTCTCCACCCTCTCCGAGTTGGGCATCTCCGGCGCGGCCCACGCTTGGATTGCGTCCTACCTGACAGGTCGCTCCTACCAGGTGGCGTGGCGAGAATCTGTCTCCTCACCACGCGCTCTCACCACTGGTGTCTCCCAGGGCTCTGTTCTAGGCCCTCTCCTATTCTCGCTATACACCAAGTCACTTGGCTCTGTCATAACCTCACATGGTCTCTCCTATCATTGCTATGCAGATGACACACAACTAATCTTCTCCTTTCCCCCTTCTGATGACCAGGTGGCGAATCGCATCTCTGCATTTCTGGCAGACATATCAGTGTGGATGACGGATCACCACCTCAAGCTGAACCTCGGCAAGACGGAGCTGCTCTTCCTCCCGGGGAAGGACTGCCTGTTCCATGATTTCGCCATCACGGTTGACAACTCCATTGTGTCCTCCTCCCAGAGCGCTAAGAACCTTGGCGTGATCCTGGACAACACCCTGTCGTTCTCAAACAACATCAAGGCGGTGGCCCGTTCCTGTAGGTTCATGCTCTACAACATCCGCAGAGTACGACCCTGCCTCACACAGGAAGCGGTGCAGGTCCTAATCCAGGCACTTGTCATCTCCCGTCTGGATTACTGCAACTCGCTGTTGGCTGGGCTCCCTGCCTGTGCCATTAAACCCCTTCAACTCATCCAGAACGCCGCAGCCCGTCTGGTGTTCAACCTTCCCAAGTTCTCTCACGTCACCCCGCTCCTCCGTTCTCTCCACTGGCTTCCAGTTGAAGCTCGCATCCGCTACAAGACCATGGTGCTTGCCTACGGAGCTGTGAGGGGAACGGCACCTCAGTACCTCCAGGCTCTGATCAGGCCCTACACCCAAACAAGGGCACTGCGTTCATCCACCTCTGGCCTGCTCGCCTCCCTACCACTGAGGAAGTACAGCTCCCGCTCAGCCCAGTCAAAACTGTTCGCTGCTCTGGCCCCCCAATGGTGGAACAAACTCCCTCACAACGCCAGGACAGCGGAGTCAATCACCACCTTCCGGAGACACCTGCAACCCCACCTCTTTAAGGAATACCTAGGATAGGATAAGTATTCCCTCTCACCCCCCTTTAAGATTTAGATGCACTATTGTAAAGTGACTGTTCCACTGGATGTCATAAGGTGAATGCACCAATTTGTAAGTCGCTCTGGATAAGAGCGTCTGCTAAATGACTTAAATGTAAATGTAAATGTAAATCATGGCTGACTGGCGGATCTAGCTGCTCTATGCAGACTGACAGCTCTGGCTGCTCCATGCAGACTGACAGCTCCTTGCAGACTGACAGCTCTGGCTGCTTCTTACAGACTGACAGCTCTGGCTGCTTCATGCAGACTGACAGCTCTGGCTGCTTCATACAGACTGACAGCTCTGACTGTTCCATGCAGGCTGACAGCTCTGACTGCTCCATGCAGGCTGACAGCTCAGGCTGCTTTATGCAGACTGACAGCTCTGACTGCTCCATGCAGGCTGACAGCACCCTGCAGACTGGCAGCTCCTTGCAGACTGACAGCTCCTTGCAGACTGACAGCTCCTTGCAGACTGGCAGCTCTTTGCAGACTGACATCTCTGGCTGCTTCATGCAGACTGACAGCTCTGGCTGCTTCATGCAGACTGACAGCTCTGGCTGCTTCATGCAGACTGACAGCTCAGGCTGCTCCGAACAGGCAGGAGGCTCCGGCAGCGCTGTAGAGGAGGAAGGCTCTGATAGTGCTGAACAGGCGGGAGACTCCGACAGCGCAGGAGGGAAGGAAGGCTCTGATAGTGCTGAGCAGACAGGAGACTCCAGCAGCGCAGGAGAGGCGAGGTGCAATGTAGGCCTGATGCGTGGTGCTGGCACTGGTGGTACTGGGCCGAGGACACGCACAGGAAGCCTGGTGCGGGGAGCTGCTACCGGAGGACTGGTGTGTGGAGGTGGCTCTGGATAGACCGGACCGTGCAGGCGCACTGGAGCTCTTGAGCACCGAACCTGCCCAACCTTACCTGGCTCGATGCCCACTCTAGCCCGGCCAATACGAAGGGCTGGTATGAACCGCACCGGGCTATGCACCCGCACTGGAAACACTGTGCGCTCCACAGCATAACACGGTCTCTCTAGCCCCCCGGTAAGCACAGGGAGTTTGCGCAGGTCTCCTACCTGACATAGCCATACTCCCTGTAAGCCCCCCCCAATAATTTTTTGGGGCTGCTTTTTGGGCTTCCATCCGCGTCGCCGTGCTGCCTCCTCATACCAGCGCCTCTCCGCTTTAGCCGCCTCTAGTTCCTCCTTGGGGCGGCGATATTCACCAGGCTGAGCCCAGGGTCCTTTTCCGTCCAGTTCTTCCTCCCATGTCCAATTCTCCAAGTGGTGCAGCCTCTCCCACTGCAGCTGCTTCTGTTGCCTCTCCTTTGGCTCCTGCCTGTTAACACGCTGCTCGGTCCGTGTGTGGTGGGTGATTCTGTAACTGCGTTCTTCGTTTGTAGAAAGAGAGTCGGACCGAAATGCAGCGTGGTGGTTACTCATGACTTTAATGAAAAAAGCGATACATGAAATAACTTATAGATACAAAAACAACAAACGGAGCGTGAAACCTAAACACAGCCTATCTGGTGAACACTACACAGAGACAGGAACAATCACGCACGAAATACAAAGTGAAACCCAGGCTACCTAAATACGGTTCCCCATCAGAGACAACAAGAATCACCTGACTCTGATTGAGAACCGCCTCAGGCAGCCAAGCCTATGCAACACCCCTACTAGGCCGCAATCCCAATAACTACAAAACCCCAATACGAAATACCACAAAATAAACCCATGTCACACCCTGGCCAGACCAAATATATAACGAAACACAAAACACTATGACCAAGGCGTGACACCGGTTCTACTGTTTTTGGCAATTTTCTGGAGTTTTGTGGTGGAAAACTCAGCGAGTTGAGCATAACACATCAACCCTATTGATCCATAGATTAACCTAACATAGCAGGTGTAAAAGAAACACCTGAAATTAGATTCCCTACATACATAAGTAAGTGGACACCCCTTCAAATGAGTGGATTCAGCTAGTTCAGCTACACCCATTGCTGACAGGTGTATAAAATCCAGCACACAGCCATGCAATCTCCATAGACAAACATTGGCAGATGAATGGCCTATACTGAAGAGCTCAGTGACTTTCAACGTGGCACTGTCATAGATTGCCACCTTTTCAACAAGTCAGTTCGTCAAATTTCTGCCCTGCTACAGCTGTCCCGGTCAACTGTAAATGCTGTTATTGTGAAGTGGCTCAGCCGCCATACAAGCTCACAGAATGGGACCGCCGAGTGCTGAAGCGCATTCAAATAATATGTCCTCGGTTGCAATAATCACTACCGAGTTACAAACTGCCTCTGGAAATAAAGTCAGCACAAGAACTGTTCATCGAGAGCTTCTCAAAATGGGTTTCCTTGGCCGAGCAGCCGGCTGGTGTGGTGTAAAGCTTGCCACCATTAGACTCCGGAGCAGTGGAAACGTGTTCCTGGAGTGATGAATCACGCTTCACCATCTGGCAGTCCGACAGACGAATCTGGGTTTGGTAGATGCCAGGAGAACGCTACCTTCCCAATGCATAGTGCCAACTGTAAAGATTGATGCAGGAGGAATAATGATCTGGGGCTGTTTTTCATGGTTCGGGCTAGGTCCCTTAGTTCCAGTGAAGGTAAATCTTAACTCAACCGAATACAATGACATTCTAGACGATTCTGTGCTTCCAACTTTGTGGAAACAGATTGGTGAAGGCCCTTTCCTGTTTCACCATGACAATGCCCCTGTGCACAAAGTGAGGTCCATAAAGAAATGGTTTATCAAGATTATGTGGAAGAACTCGTCTGCCTGCATAGAGCCCACAGAGTTGGTTGTGCGTAAAGTAGCTTTTTTTTCATTTTTAAAAAGGAATATATTTGTTGTCTTAAGGGGGAAGGTGTTACAGGCTTTGGTTTTTCCATTTATATTTAGAGTTTGGACGTTAGCACGTTGGGCACACCGATTGGTGTCACCTCGTTAGTCAGTATGTGTTACACTTGTGCTGGCTTGTCATCTCAGAAGGTGAACCTGCCAGCATAGTTGATATTTAAGAGCGACTGGCCCAATGCTCTAGTTGGCTTGAGAGATATGGAGTGTTAACACCTTTTAGTTGGCATCTCCCTATTTTGATATCTATAAAAACAATTCTTTAACTGATCTTCCCTGTTTTTGTTTTGCTCCACTTTTTGGTTTGCTCCCTGTCTAAGTTTGGTGTGGTTTTTATTTTGTTTGCCTCTTATTGGGCAAATGTAGTGGGTACTTATGTCTTTTATGGCCCAGTGGTTTCTAGTCAACTTTCAGTGGCCACCTTCATGAGTGTCTTTCAGAACCCCTACAAAACCCCACCTGCTTCATTTTAGTTTGTGACATTTTGTTAGTTCCTCCTCCTTTTTGAGTGACGATTTTTGGTTTCTTGCAGGGGGGCAACTAGAGGCTGTATGTGGGAAGAACCGTCAACTGACTGGCCAAGAGCCATATGACTACAATTTCTATCAAACAGGAAACCAGCTGAGATAAAAAGCGGATTAAAAACATTACAAATCCGACCTTTGTCAGTAATGATGCAGGAGTCTAAAATGACTTGCTTAGACAGGGAAGTAAAGAAATTACACCAGCTTCAGTGAATGAACAAACGGTTTTCCAGAATTTAGAGTGATCACCGTCAGTAATAGCACTAAGGAAGTAGTTTGTTTTAGCCTGTTTAACCGAGGCAGTGCACCTATTTCTCAAGTGACTAAATAGCCACCAATCAGCTAACTAGTCAGTTTGGCGATGGCCAAGGCTCAATTTTTTATCAAGAGGTCTGCGAGTACAGAAGAGTACCATGGGCTAGTTTGGTTTATCAGCCAGAGGTAAAAATAGCTGAGAAAATGTAGTGTCAAAACAGGATTTGGTTTGCAGCTAGTTGAAAAAAGCTCTGAATAATGTAGATCACTAAGGAACGCCTGGGGAGAGAATGTTTTTACATTTCTCTTCACAATTCTACTGAGTCAGAGTTTTTAAATTTGGTATCTAATGCAAGCAATAGGGCAGGGGTATGGGGTCAATTTCACTCCATATGTATTGAATTCAAAATAAATAAAATGTGAACATGAAAAATAAAGTTGAAGTTTATATCCACTCAATTACTATTTGGTAGCATTGCCTTTAAATTGTTTAACTTGGGTCAAATGTTTCGGGTAGCCTTCCACAAGCGTCCCACAATAAGTTGGGTGACTTTTGGCCCATTCCTCCTGACAGAGCTGGTGTAACTGAATCAGGTTTGTAGGCCTCCTTGCTCACACACACTTTTTCAGTTCTACCCACAAACTTTCTATGGGATTGAGGTCAGGGCTTTGTGATGGCCATTCCAATACCTTGACTTTGTTGTCCTAAAGCAATTTTGCCACAACGTTGGAAGTATGCTTGTCCATTAGTCCATTTGGGAGACCCATTTGCGACCAAGCTTTAACCTCCTGACTGATATCTTGAGATGTTGCTTCTATATATCCACAAAATTTTCCTCCCTCATGATGCCATCTATTTTGTGAAGTGCACCAGTCCCTCCTGCAGCAAAGCACCCCCACAACATGATGCTGCCACCCCCGTGCATCACAGTTGGGATGGTGGTCTTCGGCTTGCAAGCCTCCCCTTTTTCCTCCAAACATAACAATGGTCATTATGGCCAAACAGTTCTATTTGTGTCTCATCAGACGAGAGGACATTTCTCCAAAAAGTACGATCTTTGTCCCCATGTGCAGTTGCACACCGTAGTCTGGCTTTTTTATGGCGGTTTTGGAGCAGTAGCTGCTTCCTTGCTGAGCAGCCTTTCAGGTTATGTCGATATAGGACTCGTTTTACTGTAGATAGATACTTTGTACCTGTTTCCTCCAGCATCTACACAAGGTGCTTTGCTGTTGTTCTGGGATTGTTTGCACTTTTTGCACCAAAGTACGTTCATCTCTAGGAGACAGAACGCGTCTCCTTCCTGAGTGGTATGACGGCTACGTCGTCCCATGGTGTTTATACCTGCGTACTATTGTTTGTACAGATGAACATGGTACCTTCAGGCATTTGGAAATTGCTCCCAAAAATGAACCAGACTTGTGGAGGTCTACAATATTTGTTCTAAGGTCTTGGCTGATTTCTTTTGATTTTCCCATGATGACAATTAAAGAGGCACTGAGTTTGAAGGTAGGCCTTGAAATACATCCACAGGTACACCTCTAATTGACTCAAATGATGTCAATTAGCCTATCAGAAGCTTCGAAAGCCATGACATAATTTTCTGGAATTTTCCAAGCTCTTTAAAGGCACAGTCAACTTTGTGTATGTGAACGTCTGACCCACTGGAATTGTGATACAGTAAATTATAAGTGAAATAATCTGTCTGTAAACAATTGTTGGAAAAATTACTTGTGTCATGCACAAAGTAGATGTCCTAACTGACTTGCCAAAACTATAGTTTGTTAACAAGACATTTGTGAAGTAGTTGAAAAAAAGAGTATTAATGACTCCAACCAAGTGTATATAAACTTCCGACTTCAACCTTAAGTACAACTCAGAATATGCTATTCTGTTCTTTTTATTTAACCAGGTAAATTGACTGTGAACATATTCTCATTTACAGCAACGACCTGGGAAATAGTTACGTGGGAGAGGAGGGATGAATGAGCCAATTGGAAGCTGGGGATGATTAGGTGACCACGATGGTATGAATTTAGCCAGGACACTGGGGTTAACACCCCTACTCTTACGATAAGTGTCATGGGCTCGTTAGTGACCACAGAGAGTCAGGACACCTGTTTAACGTCCCATCCGAAAGATGGCACCATACACAAGGTAATGTCCCCAATCACTGCCCTGGGGTATTGGGATATTTTTTATACCAGAGGAAAGAGTGCTACCTACTGGCCCCCCAACACCACTTCCAGCGGGTGGGGGCAGATGTTCCCCAATGCTGGAAGGGGGGCCCGGAGTGAAAAAGTTTGGGAACCCCTGGTGTAGGCTATATTAAATGGATTTATTAGACCTTTTAAAATGTAGATGTTCCAAAGGTCTGCATCAGTCGCTTGTAGGCTATGCGTGGAAGCCAGGTGATGCTAAATATGTTAATTAAAGGTCAATTACCGTGAGACCGGCAGTTTTTTGCATGACAATCACCGGCTGACAAAATGTAATGACCGCCACAGCCCTACTCAAGACAGATATTCTTAAACTGATCTGAGGCGTGTGTAAGCCAATCAAGATTTATATATACATTTACATTTACATTTAAGTCATTTAGCAGACGCTCTTATCCAGAGCGACTTACAAATTGGTGCATTCACCTTATGCAATGGGTTAAAGTTATGTATAGAATAATGGGTTAAAGTTATGTGTAGAATAATGGGTTAAAGTTATGTATAGTAAAATAGTATAGGTGTAAAAAGGATGCACCTGAGCTCAATTTCGAGTCTCATAGCAAAGGGTCTGAATACTTAGGTAAATAAGGTATTTCTGTTTTTTCTTTGTAATAAATGTAAAAACATTTATAAAAAACAGTTTTCGCTTTGTCATTATGGGGTATTGTGTGTAGATTGAGGAGGAACATTTTTATTTAATCAATTTTAGACTAAGGCTGTGACGTAACCAAATTTGGAAAAAGTCAAGGGGTCTGAATCCTTTCCGAATGCAATTCTATTTTACTGAGTTACAGTTCATGTAAGGAAATAAGTCAATTGACATAAATTAATTAGGCCCTAATCTATGAATTTCTCATGGCATCTGTTGGTTACAGATACCTTAAAAAAAAGGTAAGGCTGTGGATTAGAAAACTAATGGTGTGACCACCATTAGCCTCATGCAGCACGACACCTCTCCTTTGTATAGAGTTGATCAGACTTTCGATTGCGGCCTGTGGAATACTGTCCCACTCCTCTTCAATGGCTGTGCGAAGTGGCTTGATATTAGCGGGAACTGAAACAGGCTGTCGTACACATCGATCAAAACCATCCCAAACATTCACAAATTGTGACATGTCAGGTGAGTATGCAAGCCATGGAAGAACTGGGACATTTTCAGTTTCCAGGAATTGTGTACAGATCCTCGCGACATGGGGCCGTGCACGATCATGCTGAAACATCAATTTTCTGCAATGTTGCAAACTAGCTAGCATATGGAACAACTTTCTACATAATGTGTCCTACCTGGTCGGAAAACAGTGACTAACATAACATGTACCACACCCTTCAATGGGCGTGTGGGGCACAGGAGGCTGCTGAGGAGAGAATGGCTCATAATAATGGCATCAAACACCTGGAAACCATGTATTTGATGCATTTGTTACCATTCAACCTGTTTCGCTCCAGTCATTAGAAAGAGCCTGTTCTCCCCAATTAACGTGCCACCAACAACCTGTGATGTGGGGGGACGGTTCTTGGATTGTAACATCCAATCAAAATCATGCCACTGGGAGGCAGCGGACCATTCAAACCGTTTTTGCAATACAAAATCCTCCAGACCCCCAAGGGAGGCGTGACAACGATGTGATTCTGGAGGTATGGCAACGTGAGACTACACCTATCCTACCTGCCACTGGTAATAGAACAGTGAATGTGTACTGTATGTGTTCACAGATGCATCTATGGACCCAGCACTTGGAGACTTGACCGAGAGATAGGCACTTAACACATCCACAATGTAGGACTGAAGGTAATTACTAAAAATACAGGACAGCAGAAATATCCAGTATTTCAAACTTCAACATAGTACCAGTTTGTGTGTCAGATATTATCTATCCTTACTGCCATTGGTGATAGAACCGTGACTATGTGTGTATGTGTTCACAGAAACATTATTGGAGACAGCACATGGAGACTCGCAAGATGATGTGTGAAGTCCAGACTGACCAGACGGGCTTGATACTGATGTCTCTAAATGGAGTGAGACCTGCAACTCGGCATGACAATTTTACTAGACACAACTTTTACTTCAATTATTGAATTGATTATTGAATTGAATGGTATCAGTAAATATTGGGAGGGAGAAACCCTGTGTATTCTGTACCAGGATCAGGTATCAGTCAATATGGGGAGGGAGAAACCCTGTGTATTCTGTACCAGGATCAGGTATCAGTCAATATGGGGAGGGAGAAACCCTGTGTATTCTGTACCAGGATCAGGTATCAGTCAATATGGGGAGGGAGAAACCCTGTGTATTCTGTACCAGGATCAGGGAACTCCTGTTGTATACGGGACACCACACAGGAAGGTATGACCACTCTGACATGTTTGCCAATGTGGCCCCATTACCACCACACAAAATGCCGATAGACACAGTACATGTATCGGCTGGGAATGACAATGAAAGGTGGACATTGTTATATTAGCTTAAAACTGCTTCCATGGTATTATGTAAAGGGTTGTTTATTCTGCACGGACCTGTTATTACATTTTAAAGTTATCAAAACACTTACTTTAGAATATCTAGATAAATTACACAACTGCATTCTTCTTATAATAATATGTAGGCTGCTGACCTATTCGAAGCTTCCTCTGGCATCTCACCATACATCTGAATTTTTTATTTAACTAGGCAAGTCATTTAAAAACAAATTCTTTTTTACAATGACGGCCTACCCCGGCCAAACCCTAACCCAGACGACACTGGGCCAATTGTTCGCCGCCCTTTGGGACTCCCAATCACGGTCGGTTGTGATACAGCCTGGAATTAAACTAGGGTCTGTAGTGATGCCTCTGGCACTAAGATGCAGTGCCTTAGACCAATGCACCACTCGGGAGCCCCAACTACATCTGCCTGTAGTTATTGAACTCAACCTATATCAAGCCAACTCACGTTCTATGAAAAATGACCTATAATTACTTGCAATGTAAGTGACATTTCATCCTTTCAAAAAATTGTTTTCCTCGTCCTCCTCTAGACCTCTGATTGGCCAGCTCATCCTCCTCATGACATCATACTATATTAGGAAATAGCAGTTTTTGATACAAGTTTGAGGTGGAGGTTTTTATGTTTTTTTCTCCAATTTATGCTTTGTCCACACATCAACAACATTATTTGGGTATTTGGGTATTAACTTCTAAATGTTAGATTTTCACAGGACAGTTACATTAATTGTTTTTATTTACATGAGTGTAGCCAAGCTAAGTAGCTAGCTCACTTTTGTATGCAAGTCAATAAGAACAAGATGGCATTTTGGAAGATTTCATATTTTCCATTATAAATGTGTTTTTATTATTATTATTTTTTACAAACGAGGGCTCATATTGAGTGTATTTACATGTGTATATATGAACCATGCTCATTATATATATTCTAGAATGCTACTTTTTATGACATTTGTATCTAATTGTCGCATGCTATTTGCTAACTGCTAGCTAGCTTACTAATAGGCGGTAGTTAGTCTTCTAGCTATTTTTTTGCTTCTGAATCATAAAACACGGGACGAGATGTTAAAAACTGTCCATTTTGCCAATAGATGGTATGCTCTCACATGAGATTTGCCGTGATGTTGACAGAGTGGCATGGGAGGTTTATTTCTTAGACTGGGTTAAGATGTCAATTTTGGGACACATCCTCAGTAGTGTGCCTTCGAATCAGTGGGTGTTTCGGCCTTTAATCACTAAACACCCTCATCAAAGGTGGCCAGCTAAAGGGTGATCAAGCCTTAGCTTGTGTCCCATGCCCAATTAAGATTTCCCACGGGACTATGCAAGGCAGGGGCGTCCTCTTCCCTGAGCCAGCCCTACAGCTGACCGGATACCTCATATGCCCTCCTCAAGTTGGAGGGATCTGAATTGGGTTCTCAGGTGGGGGGTCATGAAGTTATAGCCCAGCAAGGGTCCTTCCGTTTGATCCAGATCCACTGGCTGCCTCTTTCAGCTGCTTGAGAAACTGCTCTGACGGTCTGCCGCAGAGCCTGTCCATGGATTCCAAGTTCTTTCAGCAACCTGATGGTGGAAGAAGCCACAAATCCTCTGCATCCCACTTCAACTGGCCAGACTTTTGCATTCCAGCCACGCTGAGTTGCGTCTGCTGCCAACTCCGTGAAATGCAGTTTCTGACGCTCGTAGGCCTCTTCAACAGAGTTTTCCCATGGGACTGTGAGCTCTATGATGTACACAGCAATTCGTGAAGGGGACCAGAGTACCATGTCTGGCCTAAGGTTGGTAGAAGCAATCTCAGGTGGAAAAATTAGTTGCTGGCCAATATCAACAAGCATCTTCCAGTCCCGGGCCATGGCTAGGTGTCCAGTTTCTGGTTTCGTAGGAGGATGCTTGGAGCTTTTTTGTCCCTCCCGGATGAATGTTGTTGTTTTGACGGGATTGCTTGTTTTTGGAGGTAATGAATTGGTTGCACTCCTCTTGGTCTCAAGTGCTGCAGCCAGGCTCTTGAGGACCTGATTGTGCCTCCAGGTGTAGTGGCCTTGTGAGAGGCTGGTCTTGCAACCTGTCATTATATGCCTGAGAGTCGCTGGAGCTGGGCAGAGGGGGCAGGTCGGGTCTTTGCCATACCATTGATGTAGGTTTTTTGGTGATGGAAGCACATCATAAACAGCTCTTATGATGAAGCTGATGTTGCTTCCCTCCATTTGCCAAAGCTCACTCCAGTTGATCTTTCTCTTCTCCAGGCCTTCCCACCACGTCCATTGCCCTTGTTTAGCAAGAGAGACAGCCTTTGTACTTCTTGCAGTCTCCTCTTGTCTGCGCACCTACTCGGCCACCAGCTTCCTGCGTTCAGATGTTGTTGCCTTATGGAACGTTGGTTTGCTTGCTGCCAGGCCAAAGCCTCCTCTTCCATGCTGGATATTCCCCACAATGTCTTGGTGTCTCAGGGCTGATGTTGCTTGCTGCACAGCCTTGTATGATGTCCATTTCCATCCAGTTTGTAGGGGAGGTGCAGCCTTGCTAATGGTCTGGTCTTTGGAGTCCTTGAATGTCATCTGAAGTCTTACTTTAGAGACCTTGTACTCTTCTGTTAGACTTGTAAGAGGTAGTTCAAGGACCCCTTTGCCATAGAGGCCAATGTTACTCAGGCATCGTGGGACACCCAGCCATTTCTTCACGTATGAGGTAATGGTTCGCTCCATCTTCTCCACTGTTGTTATTGGGACCTCATAGACGGTGAGTGGCCACATTACCCGGGGGAGATGTCCAAACTGTAGGCACCAAAGCTTGAGCTTCCCAGGCAGTAGGGTCTTGTTGATGTTCTCAAGACCGTCGCCGATGTCCTGCCTTACTTGCTGCACTTGATCTTTATCCCGGAGGCTTTCAATGTACCATCTACCTAGGCTCTTGACGGGTTGCTCAGACACCGTTGGTATCAGGTCATCTCCAATGCAGAACCTCACATCTTTAAGCTGTCCCTTGACTATGGAGATGCCTCGAGATTTGCTTGGCTTGATTTTCATCCGGGCCCACTTGATGTTATCCTGCAGTTTTGCAAGTAGCCGCCTGGTGCATGCTGCAGTGGTGGTCAGTGTAGTCATGTCATCGATGTATGCTCGGATAGGTGGGAGGCGGAGCCCTTCCTTAGTTCTCTCACCGCCGACCACCCATCTCGATGCCCTGATGATGACTTCCATGGCCATAGTGAAGGCCAGAGGTGAAATTGTACAGCCTGCCATTAAGTCAGGTGTTGTGAAACACAATTGCAGGTCTTGGAAATAGGCCTTTACCAGTGTAGTGATGGGTTCTGGTACGTGGAAAATGTTGAAGGATTCCCAGAGCAGTTCATGGGGAACTGAGCCAAAGGCATTGGCCAGGTCGAGGAAGATGACATAGAGGTCTCTCTTGTCCTTCTTAGCTGTTTGGATCTGTTGCCAAATCAAACTAGTATGTTTCAGGCAACCAGAGAAACCAGGAATGCTTGCTTTCTGTACAGATGTATCAATGTACTTGTTCCTTTCCAGGTAAGTGGACAGCCTCTGTGATATTATACTGAAAAAGATCTTCCCTTCGACGTTGAGAAGGCAGATTGGTCGGAATTGACTGATGTCTGTCTTTCCTTCTCTTTTGGGATTAGCACACCACCAGCCCTTCGCCATGCCTTTGGTACTATTTTGTTCTGCCACATTATCCTCATGAGCCTCCAAAGAATGCGTATATATTTTAGAATGCTACTTTTTATGAAATTTGTATCTAATTGTCGCATGCTATTTGCTAACTAGCTTACTAATAGGCGGTAGTTAGCCTTCCATTTTGTCCTAACTAGCTATTGTTTTGCTTCTGTTATTGTTACATTTAATACACAAGCCGAAAAGGAATTTTAATGTATTTGAAAATGTATGAACGTTTGCTATTGGAAAAAGATGTGAACAGATACTTTAATTGTATGGTCTGAAAGTGTAAAAAAACACCCAGAAAACATCAAAAATACATTATCTATAGAGCTAAAAATTACAATGCCATGTCAAAACAAACTGACATTGATAAAAAAGTATGCTTTATCAATTTACCAGATTTTGCTATCCATTACTTTGAAAAACAATCAAGATGTCAATATTCTTGTAATGCTTTTTATATAAAAAACAAAATATAAAATTACAGCTCAATTTGAGCAGAGGTTTGTATATGTGATTAACTAACATTTTTAAACGTTTGTTAATTGAACAGTCAATATTATGAGATTGAGAGAAATGTATAATAGAAAAGAAACCCAGCGTTGACCCTCTTGGTTTAATGGTCAAGACATTGGCTTCTCCCATTGGAGACCCAGATTGGGTACATGGTAGGCAATGAGATGCTACGCGAGCCAGTCCAAGAGGTGGCATACCATGTACCTATTCAAGGGGTCTCACCTGAGCCTGCCCAAGTGGCTTACTCTGCAATGCCTACACCACTCCTGACCAACAAGTGGTTCTAACATGGGGAGGCGGCCCACATATGCCAGCTTATCACTGTAAATGCCCACCAGGGTCGCACACCAGAAAGCCACACCACTTTAGCCATTAGATTAGTCAGTAAAGTAAAGGACTGCATTGAGGCTGTTACCAATTAGAAATGTGCAACACACATTAGGGACGGCTGTACAAAATCCCTCCTAGTGGAGCAGAATACTGCTGAGATGGACTTGATCAAGCAAGTGGATTTCACCTGTTGACTCTCATGCAATCACACACCTGTCACTAAATATCAGGAACGCCCTGATAGGCTCACCTATTAATAGAACAAAGTCTGATGGGCTGGCTCAACTTCAGAGAGAGATGGATGAAAACGAATCTCAATGAGCACATGTGAGGAAAAGAGAGCAGAGGCAAATGGATAATGGAGGAGAGAGGCAAAGGGATAATGGAGGAGAGAGAGTGGTGAGAGAGATAGGAGAGCGAGAGGGCTATAGAGTAGTGAGAGAGAAGAGTTAAGCTTCAGTTATGTGGTGATGTCTCTGAATGGAATTCCACTGAATGGCTGAGTTGGTTTAGCTCAGCCTATCCAGTGAGCTGTGTGTGTGTCAAAAAGTGGAAAAGTGACAAGTTATTTTGGATCTGGGTTTAGCATAGCAAGCAGAGTGAAGTAGGCTGAGTTTATATCAGCAGCCTAATTCTGATTTTCACCAATCACATCAGATCTTTTTCAGAGTGGATCTGATTGGTCAAAAAAAAATTAGTGGGGAAGAAAGATCAGAACAGAGCTACCTGTCTAAATGCAGCTATTCACAGACATCAAGGACCAGTTTCAAACATTTAATAAATGAAGGCATGGATTACGTAACTGTTGTTCTCAGTCTCAGAATGTGATATGTAATCTTTAGTTTTCTATTCACACATCAAACCCAACCAATAAACCTTGCACATTAAAGTCTAACCAAAACCAGTCACAGGAGGTGGTGAAGCCCAAGAGGCAAGAGTTTGTTCCTCAAACTCACATGCCTCCATTACAACATGCCCCCTGGAACAACCATACCTCTGGTGTGCGTCACCTCCCTTGCGCACCTCAAACAGAATCAAAATGGGGTTAAATACAATACAAGTAACACAGTTACTTAATGAAATGTCTTGGGGCGTTAAAAAGGAAATTAGTCACACCTGATGTGTGTGTTTATGATGAGTAGAATTTCACCATTGTTCAAGTCTGTGAGGAAACCGTTCCACAAACTTTCCCATCACGCACACACAAACACATGGCAGCTTTCAAAACACTTCTGCGATAAGGAGCTGAGATACACTTGTGCTTCTTATAGGTAGGAGGACACTCCTTTGTTCGCCTACTAAAAAATTGGCACTCTCCTTGACCACTTATCGGTTTCCGGGTCACGTAGCAGAGGAGGACAGAAGAACGAGGAGAGAACAGACTTTTGCCCAATTAGGATTATCCCTAGGAATTAGGCTAACAGCACTCAATTTTGACCCCAATGTAACCTGAGAGCAGGAAATTAGACAACGATGGTTCTCTCCCCAAGGAGCCATTATGGGGTCAGGAGGTTACGTCTCCACAGAGTAACTGATGAGTCCTAGAGGACCCATCTCTCATAGAGGACCAATCTCTCATAGTAATGTGTGGGTTGACACAACCTGCAGTCTCCATGGTTATATCCGCAGGGTGGGCGGGTTTAGGGCACTGAAATATTGTGTGGGTAAAGGGCGAGTGGTTTGAATAAAGAAAAACCAATGCATTCAAAATCCATAAATGTATAATTATTGTGTAGTTCATATTTGTAGGCTACATTGAGGTTTGTCTTTTACTATCTGGCGTTAGTGTGTAGCCTTAGCTTAATTTTCAGATTTGTCCTGTTTTTCAATTTTTCAGATGTTAAATACATTTTCTAAACTTCATTTTTAAGCCCACATTATATCATAATTATTTATTAAAAAGATCTGTCAGCTGTGGCCTCCTGAGTAGCGCAGTGGTCTAAAGCACTAGCTGTGCCACTAGAGATTCTAGGTTCGAGTCAAGGCTGTCGCAGTCGGCCGCGACCGGGAGACCCATGGGGCGTCTGGGTTAGGGGAGGGTTTGGCTGGCAGGGATGACCTCGTCCCATCACGCACTAGCGACTCCTGTGGTGGGCCGTGTGCAGTGCACGCTGACACTGTTGCCAGGTGCACGGTGTTTCCTCCGACACATTCCTCCTAGCAACTGGATACCACAAAATTGGGGAGAAAAAGGGGTAAAACAATAAATAAGAGTGTCCCCCTTATCCTCCCTAAGTGGTTCCTTCCAAGGTGCACCACGGAGAAGATATTCATGCAGACAGTATCATGAGTGGAGGAGGAGAGGGAGTGTTACGAGTGACAGAGCATTTGATTTGATTGTAGCTGCCAGTGATGGCCAGGACTAGCAGGTAGTAAGTTTGTAAATTAATTTCATCAAGCTATGTAGCCTATTGATTCCTTCTTGATGTATAAATACCACATACTGTACATGTTTTGTTGTTTCTTTGTAATACTTGCCACCCAGCAATTTTATGAAGTTGGCATTAGCTGGCCAGCTAGATGGAAGAAGTTTGGAACCACCAATATTCTTCCTAGAGCTGGCCGTCCAGCCAAACTGAGCAATCGGGGGAGAAGGGCCTTGGTTAGGGAGGTGACCAAAAACCTGATGGTCACTCTGACAGAGCTCCAGAGTTCCTCTGTGGAGATAGGATAACCTTCCAAAAGGACAACCATCACTGCAGCACTCCACCAATCAGGCCTTTATGGTAGAGTAGCTAGGCGGAAGCCAGTCCTCAGTAAAATGCGCATGACAGCCCACTTGGAGTTTGCCAGAAGGCACCTAAAGGACTCTCAGAGAAAGAAGATTCTCTGGTCTGATGAAACCAACATTGAACTCTTTGGCCTGAATACCAAGCGTCACAGCTGGAGGAAACCTGGTAGCAGCATCATGCTGTGGGGATGTTCTTCAGCGGCAGGGACTGGGAGACTAGTCAGGATTGAGGGAAAGATGAACAGAGCAAAGTACAGAGAGATCCTTGATGAAAACCTTCTCCAGAGTGCTCAGGACCTGACTGTGGCGAAGCGTCACCTTCCAACAGGACAACGACCCTAAGCACACAGCCAAGACAATGCAGGAGTGGCTTCGAGACAAGTTTCTGATTGTCGTTGAGTGGCCCAGCCAGAGCCCGGACTTGAATCCTTTCGAACATCTCTGGAGAGACCTGTGCAGCAGCGCTACCCATCCAACCTGACAACGCTTGAAAGGATCTGCAGAGAAGAATGGGAGATTCTCCCCAAATACAGGTGTGCCAAGCTTGTAGCGTCATACCCATGAAGACTCAAGGCTGTAATCGCTGTCAATTGTGATTCAAAAAAGTACCAAGTAAAGGTTCTGAATACTTATGTAAATGTGATATTTTTTAAATATATTTTTTAAAACAACTGTTTTTGCTTTGTCATTATGGGGTATTGTGTGTAGAATGATGAGAGAAAAATGTTGTTTTTTATCCATTTTAGAATAAATCTGTAAAGTAACAAAATGTGGAAAAAGTAAAGGGTCCTGAATACTTTCCGAATTTTTCCACATTTTGTTAGGTTACAATGGATTAAATAGTTTTTCCCCTCATCAATCTACACACGAATACCCCATAATTACCAAGCGAAAACAGTTAAATTATTATTATTATTTTTTACATTTCTGCTAATTTCTTACAAATAAAAAATAGAAATACCTTACTTACATAAATTCGCTGCTCTGGCTCCCCAATGGTGGAACAAACTCCCTCACGATGCCAGGACAGCAGAGTCAATCACCACCTTCCGGAGACACCTGAAACCCCACCTCTTTAAGGAATACCTAGGATAGGATAAAGTAATCCTTCTCACCCCCCCCCCCCTTAAAATATTTAGATGCACTATTGTAAAGTGGTTGTTCCACTGGATGTCATAAGGTGAATGCACCAATTTGTAAGTCGCTCTGGATAAGAGCTTCTGCTAAATGACTTAAATGTAAAATGTAAATGTAAATAAGTATTCAGACCCTTTGCTATGAGACTCGAAATTGAGCTCAGGTGCATCGACGGCAAAGACGAGAAGGAGAACCGGAGGTAAACTTTGTTAGCTCTCTTCTTGAGAGAGATGCAGCTCAGAAAATATAGAGACGGCTGTTGTATTTGCAGGAGTACGTGAATATATTTTGTGTGTGTTTACAATACAATTATTTAGCATCAGGCTACATAGATGGGTTGCCAACTGTCCCGTATTAGCCGGGATGTCCCTTATATTGGGGCTAAATTGGTTTGTCCGGTACGGGACCTCCCTTGCCCCGTAGACGCTCTAATTCCTGCAAAGTAATTTCTGTTGTTTTTCGGTCTGTTTGGCATATCAAGGAAATATGGATAAACCTGCAAAAAAAGAAAAGACTGCGGCTACAACAAACAACGGGAAGCAAAAAAAGACGTGGGTTAAGCCCGTCAGTAGTGACTCGACGAAAGTTTTCTGTCCTTTATGCCGTCGGGGATTCTCAATAGCCATAGATGTCATGTTTTGTCATTTATTATCATGTCTTGTCCCTGTGCTCCCCATTCTATTCGTTTCCCTCTGCTGGTCTTATTAGGTTCTTTCCCTCTTTCTATCCCTCTCTCTCCCCCTCCCTCTCTCACTCTCTCGCTCTCTCTTCTCTCTATCGTTCCGTTCCTGCTCCCAGCTGTTCCTATTCCCCTAATCATCATTTAGCCTTCCCACACCTGTTCCCGATCCTTTTCCCTGATTAGAGTCCCTATTTCTCTCCTTGTTATTCGTTTCTGCCCTGTCGGTTCCTTGTCTAGAATTCACCGTGCTGTGTTTGTGTATCGCCCTGTCGTGTCGTGTTTTCCTCAGATGCTGCGTGGTGAGCAGGTGTCTGAGTCTGTCTGGTTCAAGTGCCTTCCCGAGGCAACCTGTTGTTCACCTGCTGTTCAAGATCGAGTCTCCAGTTTGTCCTCGTCATTTCGAGTGAAAGTTGTGTTTTTTGGATTGTATTTACTTTACTGGATTAAAGACTCTGTTTTCGCCAAGTCGCTTTTGGGTCCTCTTTCACCAGCATGACAGAAGGAACCGACCAAGGAATGGACCCAGCGACTTCAGACGCTCGTTACACTGCCGTCGAGATCCAAGGAGCCATGCTCGGCAGACACGAGCAGGAATTGTCTGCTGCTCGCCATGCCGTGGAGAACCTGGCCGCTCAGGTTTCCGACCTCTCTGGACAGTTCCAGAGTCTACGTCTCGTGCCACCTGTTACTTCCTGGCCTGCCGAGCCTCCAGAACCTAGGGTTAATAACCCACCTTGCTACTCCGGGCAGCCCACTGAGTGCCGCTCCTTTCTCACGCAGTGTGAGATTGTGTTCTCTCTCCAACCCAACACATACTCTAGAGAGAGAGCTCGGGTTGCTTACGTCATTTCACTCCTTACTGGCCGGGCTCGAGAATGGGGCACAGCTATCTGGGAGGCAAGGGCTGATTGCTCTAACAAGTTCCAGAACTTTAAAGAGGAGATGATTCGGGTTTTTGACCGTTCAGTTTTTGGTAGGGAGGCTTCTAGGGCCCTGGCTTCCTTATGCCAAGGTGAACGGTCCATAACGGATTATTCTATTGAGTTTCGCACTCTTGCTGCCTCTAGTGAGTGGAATGAGCCGGCGCTGCTCGCTCGTTTTCTGGAGGGACTCCACGCAGTGGTTAAGGATGAGATTCTCTCCCGGGAGGTTCCTTCAGATGTGGACTCTTTGATTGCTCTCGCCATCCGCATAGAACGACGGGTAGATCTTCGTCACCGGGCTCGTGGAAGAGAGCTCGCATCAACGGTGTTTCCCTGCTCCGCATCGCAACCATCTCCCTCCTCTGGCTCAGAGACTGAGCCCATGCAGCTGGGAGGGATTCGCATCTCGACTAAGGGAGAGGGAACGGAGGATCACCAACCGCCTGTGTCTCTATTGCGGAGTTGCTGGACATTTTGTTAATTCATGTCCAGTAAAAGCCAGAGCTCATCTGTAAGCGGAGGGCTACAGGTGAGCGCAACTACTCAAGTCTCTCCATCAAAATCCTGTACTACTTTGTCGGTCCATCTACGCTGGACCGGTTCGGGTGCTACATGTAGTGCCTTGATAGACTCTGGGGCTGAGGGTTGTTTCATGGACGAAGCATGGGTTCGGAAACATGACATTCCTTTCAGAGAGTTAGAGAAGCCTACGCCCATGTTCGCCTTAGATGGTAGTCATCTTCCCAGTATCAGATTTGAGACACTACCTTTAACCCTCACAGTATCTGGTAACCACAGTGAGACTATTTCTTTTTTGATTTTCCGTTCACCGTTTACACCTGTTGTTTTGGGTCATCCCTGGCTAGTATGTCATAATCCTTCTATTAATTGGTCTAGTAATTCTATCCTATCCTGGAACGTTTCTTGTCATGTGAAGTGTTTAATGTCTGCCATCCCTCCCGTTTCTTCTGTCCCTACTTCTCAGGAGGAACCTGGCGATTTGACAGGAGTGCCGGAGGAATATCATGATCTGCGCACGGTCTTCAGTCGGTCCCGAGCCAACTCCCTTCCTCCTCACCGGTCGTATGATTGTAGTATTGATCTCCTTCCGGGGACCACTCCTCCTCGGGGTAGACTATACTCTCTGTCGGCTCCCGAACGTAAGGCTCTCGAGGATTATTTGTCTGTGTCTCTTGACGCCGGTACCATAGTGCCTTCTTCCTCTCCGGCCGGGGCGGGGTTCTTTTTTGTTAAGAAGAAGGACGGTACGCTGCGCCCCTGCGTGGATTATCGAGGGCTGAATGACATAACGGTTAAGAATCGTTATCCGCTTCCCCTTATGTCATCAGCCTTCGAGATTCTGCAGGGAGCCAGGTGCTTTACTAAGTTGGACCTTCGTAACGCTTACCATCTCGTGCGCATCAGAGAGGGGGACGAGTGGAAAACGGCGTTTAACACTCCGTTAGGGCATTTTGAGTACCGGGTTCTGCCGTTCGGTCTCGCCAATGCGCCAGCTGTTTTTCAGGCATTAGTTAATGATGTTCTGAGAGACATGCTGAACATCTTTGTTTTTGTCTATCTTGACGATATCCTGATTTTTTCTCCGTCACTCGAGATTCATGTTCAGCACGTTCGACGTGTTCTACAGCGCCTTTTAGAGAATTGTCTCTACGTAAAGGCTGAGAAGTGCTCTTTTCATGTCTCCTCCGTTACTTTTCTCGGTTCCGTTATTTCCGCTGAAGGCATTCAGATGGATTCCGCTAAGGTCCAAGCTGTCAGTGATTGGCCCGTTCCAAGGTCACGTGTCGAGTTGCAGCGCTTTTTAGGTTTCGCTAATTTCTGTCGGCGTTTCATTCGTAATTTCGGTCAAGTTGCTGCCCCTCTCACAGCTCTTACTTCTGTCAAGACGTGTTTTAAGTGGTCCGGTTCCGCCCAGGGAGCTTTTGATCTTCTAAAAGAACGTTTTACGTCCGCTCCTATCCTCGTTACTCCTGACGTCACTAGACAATTCATTGTCGAGGTTGACGCTTCAGAGGTAGGCGTGGGAGCCATTCTATCCCAGCGCTTCCAGTCTGACGATAAGGTTCATCCTTGCGCTTATTTTTCTCATCGCCTGTCGCCATCTGAGCGCAACTATGATGTGGGTAACCGTGAACTGCTCGCCATCCGCTTAGCCCTAGGCGAATGGCGACAGTGGTTGGAGGGGTGACCGTTCCTTTTGTCGTTTGGACAGACCATAAGAACCTTGAGTACATCCGTTCTGCCAAACGACTTAATGCCCGTCAAGCTCGTTGGGCGTTGTTTTTCGCTCGTTTCGAGTTTGTGATTTCTTACCGTCCGGGTAGCAAGAACACCAAGCCTGATGCCTTATCCCGTCTGTTTAGTTCTTCTGTGGCTTCTACTGATCCCGAGGGGATTCTTCCTTATGGGCGTGTTGTCGGGTTAACAGTCTGGGGAATTGAAAGACAGGTTAAGCAAGCACTCACGCACACTGCGTCGCCGCGCGCTTGTCCTAGTAACCTCCTTTTCGTTCCTGTTTCCACTCGTCTGGCTGTTCTTCAGTGGGCTCACTCTGCCAAGTTAGCTGGTCATCCCGGTGTTCGAGGCACTCTTGCGTCTATTCGCCAGCGCTTTTGGTGGCCGACTCAGGAGCGTGACACGCGCCGTTTCGTGGCTGCTTGTTCGGACTGCGCGCAGACTAAGTCGGGTAACTCTCCTCCTGCCGGTCGTCTCAGACCGCTCCCCATTCCTTCTCGACCATGGTCTCACATCGCCCTAGACTTCATTACCGGTCTGCCTTTGTCTGCGGGGAAGACTGTGATTCTTACGGTTGTCGATAGGTTCTCTAAGGCGGCACATTTCATTCCCCTCGCTAAACTTCCTTCCGCTAAGGAGACGGCACAAATCATTATCGAGAATGTATTCAGAATTCATGGCCTCCCGTTAGACGCCGTTTCAGACAGAGGCCCGCAATTCACGTCACAGTTTTGGAGGGAGTTCTGTCGTTTGATTGGTGCGTCCGTCAGTCTCTCTTCCGGGTTTCATCCCCAGTCTAACGGTCAAGCAGAGAGGGCCAATCAGACGATTGGTCGCATACTACGCAGCCTTTCTTTCAGAAACCCTGCGTCTTGGGCAGAACAGCTCCCCTGGGCAGAATACGCTCACAATTCGCTTCCTTCGTCTGCTACCGGGTTATCTCCGTTTCAGAGTAGTCTGGGTTACCAGCCTCCTCTGTTCTCATCCCAGCTTGCCGAGTCCAGCGTTCCCTCCGCTCAAGCGTTTGTCCAACGTTGTGAGCGCACCTGGAGGAGGGTGAGGTCTGCACTTTGCCGTTACAGGGCACAGACTGTGAGAGCCACCAATAAACGCAGGATTAAGAGTCCAAGGTATTGTTGCGGCCAGAGAGTGTGGCTTTCCACTCGCAACCTTCCTCTTACGACAGCTTCTCGTAAGTTGACTCCGCGGTTCATTGGTCCGTTCCGTGTCTCCCAGGTCGTCAATCCTGTCGCTGTGCGACTGCTTCTTCCGCGACATCTTCGTCGCGTCCATCCTGTCTTCCATGTCTCCTGTGTCAAGCCCTTTCTTCGCACCCCCGTTCGTCTTCCCCCCCCCCTCCCGTCCTTGTCGAGAGCGCACCTATTTACAAGGTACATAAGATCATGGACATGCGTTCTCGGGGACGGGGTCACCAATACTTAGTGGATTGGGAGGGTTACGGTCCTGAGGAGAGGAGTTGGGTTCCGTCTCGGGACGTGCTGGACCGTTCACTCATTGATGATTTCCTCCGTTGCCGCCAGGATTCCTCCTCGAGTGCGCCAGGAGGCGCTCGGTGAGTGGGGGTACTGTCATGTTTTGTCATTTATTATCATGTCTTGTCCCTGTGCTCCCCATTCTATTCGTTTCCCTCTGCTGGTCTTATTAGGTTCTTTCCCTCTTTCTATCCCTCTCTCTCCCCCTCCCTCTCTCACTCTCTCGCTCTCTCTTCTCTCTATCGTTCCGTTCCTGCTCCCAGCTGTTCCTATTCCCCTAATCATCATTTAGCCTTCCCACACCTGTTCCCGATCCTTTTCCCTGATTAGAGTCCCTATTTCTCTCCTTGTTATTCGTTTCTGCCCTGTCGGTTCCTTGTCTAGAATTCACCGTGCTGTGTTTGTGTATCGCCCTGTCGTGTCGTGTTTTCCTCAGATGCTGCGTGGTGAGCAGGTGTCTGAGTCTGTCTGGTTCAAGTGCCTTCCCGAGGCAACCTGTTGTTCACCTGCTGTTCAAGATCGAGTCTCCAGTTTGTCCTCGTCATTTCGAGTGAAAGTTGTGTTTTTTGGATTGTATTTACTTTACTGGATTAAAGACTCTGTTTTCGCCAAGTCGCTTTTGGGTCCTCTTTCACCAGCATGACAATAGAGGGGGGAAATGACCTAACTCGACATACATCCACGGAAATGCACAAGAAGGCCCCGCTAGCTAAAAGTGCTAGTAATATCGGTGCATTCTTCGTGGCGTCTCCTGTGGAAAATGATGATCTGCCCCCTACGGAAGGTGAGACCGTGTATTTCCCCAGTGATGCCTCAAACAAGGGAAATAAATACGTGTGCGTGAGATATTTCTGTGTCTGATGAAGTGCAGTGCAAGCTACTTGACTTTTATTAAGACGGTGATGAAACTGCAAATGGCATACATCAAGCTCTGATGAACTGTCTGGAAAAGCATGGACTTGATATAAGACACGTCACAGCCTTTGGAAAACACCACTCCGTTTACCGGTTATTGAGCAGTGCCAACAATAGCATTCTGAAAGCTAATTGTCCAGCTCACATAACTCATAATGCCGTTTGCCTTTCCAATTGAATAATAATATGAATATACACTGTATATTAATTCACACAACACCATACTCACACCGCCGTGGCACCGTGCACGCCACCCTTTTGTCCCATTATTTCGTAGTATGTCACGAAAACGCGCTTCCATGGGGCAGAAGTCAGCGTGTTGTGATTTTGGATGGCCAGATTGTGAGCAAGAATGACACTGCCATGTGGGGAATACGTGGCTTCTTTCAGCATGTTTCATCATGTTATTGATATCATGTCTCATTTTGAGTTTTTTTTGGCTGATTTGGCTATTATTTTTCATGTCAATGCTAAAATGGCTAAAATTTGCGAGCTAGCTAACCAACAACTGTAATGATGTACGGTACCAGTACTATTTTCTACATTGTAGAATAATAGTGAAGACATCAAAACTATGAAATAGTGTCAAACAAATCTGTCCTTTGGTCTGATGAGTCCAAATTTGAGATTTTTGTTTCAACCACCGTGTCTTTGTGAGATGCAGAGTAGGTGAACAGATTATCTTTGCATGTGTGGTTCCCACCGTGAAGCATGGAGGAGGAGGTGTGATGGTGTGGGGGTGCTTTTCTGGTGACACTGTCAGTGATTTATTTAGAATTCAAGGCACACTTAACCAGCATGGCTATCATTCTGAAGTGATACGCCATCAAATCTGGTTTGTGCTTAGTGGGACTATCATTTGTTTTTCAACAGGACAATGACCAAACACACCTCCAGGCTGTGTAAGGGCTATTTGACCAAGAAGGTGAGGGGTGGAGTGCTGCATCAGATGACCTGGCCTCCACAATCACCCAACCTCAACATAATTGAGATGGTTTGGGATGAGTTGGACTGCAGACTGAAAGAAAAGCAGCCAACAAGTGCAACAAGTGCTCAGCATATGTGGGAACTCCTTCAAGACTGTTGGAAAAGCATTCCAGGTGAAGCTGGTTGAGAGAATGCCAAGAGTGTGCAAAGCTGTCAAGGCAAAGAGTGGCTACTTTGAATAATCTAAAATATATTTAGATTTGTTTAACATTTTTTTTGGTTACTACATGATTGCATATGTGTTATTTCATAGTTTTGATGTCTTCACTATTAATCTACAATGTATAAAATAGTAAAAATAAAGAAAAACCCTTGAATGAGTAGGTGTGCCCAAACCTTTGACTGGTACTGTATTTGAAACAACAAGTGTGCACTCGTTTATTTTGCTCCATGGTTGCACGCATGTTGATTTTTGTTACTAAAGCGAGAACACAAGTATTGTGGACAGTGAAGGGTAAAGACAGTTGAATGTTAATCAGGTTTAAGATTGAGTGAACTGCTAATATCATTAAGGAACAGAAATTATCCCAGATTTGACCTTTAGCTCAATTCAGGTAAGCATTGTGTGTGTGCGTGTGTGTATATTACTTCTGTGTGTTTGTCTGTTCAGAATACTCCATATTGCTACGATACTACTGATATTGTGCCATCTCTGTAATAGTATAGGAGATCCAGACTAGTGATGGACATTCTGGCTCTTTTCAGTGGCGACCTGGTCATCGTGCACTGCGCCCCGCCCGCCACAGGAGTCGCAAGTGCGCGATGAGACAAGGATATCCCTACCTTGCCAATTGTGCGTCGCCCCATGCAGTGCCTGAGACCACTGCTCCACCCGGGAGGCCCAAAAGTATAACTTTTTAATGTATATAAACAAAGTGCATATAAATGTAACAATTCAAAATGAATAAAATCTTTACAACATAATAATAGAATATTGCACCATATCAAAGAAAAATAAATAACAATGTGCAAAACTGCAGCATCCCACTTAAAACATTAAACTGGTCCTTCTTTTCTCTCTTTATTGCCATGTTATAACCAGCAGCACACAACAATGCTGACCATATTTTTCTTTTATGAGAGATTTGCATTCAGAAACGCAAGCTGCCTCACTTGAGGGGCTGATGTGTTTTCTTCTCTCAGTAATTATCTGTACCGTTTTCGAGAAGACCCTCTAAGGGAACGGATGTGCCCACTATGCAAAGTCTCCCTGTCATGACTTTAGTAAGCCGTGGGTAGACAGAGGCCTTGTTCTTCCACCAACTCAGAGGATTTGCAGGTCTTTGGAGGAGGGGCTCCTCCAAATAGGATCGGACCTCCATCATGGCATCTACTGAGGGATTCCTTCGTGCTGCATCCCTAGTTGCTCTCTCGTCAAACAGCAGACATTTGTGGCACTACTGCTGGTGCTTCTGCTCCATCTGAACCCTCTTCTTCCTGTTGCCCTGGTGCCTGAGCCAGCTGACTGCTGGGGCTGTCCCTCCCTGTGCTGAGGTTATTCTTTGAAGATCCTCAACAATCGCTCTGGCAACACTGAAGGCTAACTTCTTAAAACTGGGCGCCGTGCAGCGGTTTCTGATAGCACGTGATTATATTCCATTCTGTGGAACTTAGGGTGTCTGTCACATGTTCTGTGGTTACATTTGAATTAGCTTCTCTCTGGCGGCTGGCTGTGATTCGCTGCAGACCCTTATTTTTGAGGCTGTCACATAGCTGAAAAGAGAGAACAGTAACTTATTAGTTCAGGTTCATGTTTTGTCTACTGATACTACATTCTCATCTACTGCTCATATACATATATACTTCTGGATTAAATAATGATGTAATAACTGCTTACTGTACCTCCACAGTGACCTGCTCAAAGGGTTCTAGGACTCTGCACACCTCTTCCACCACCTCTCATCCCTCATGAAACAGAGCATCAACAGGTGCATTGACAATGGCCAGAGTAGAGATGATGGCTTCCTTTGACTCAAGAAACTGCTTCAACGTATAAAATGTTGAGTTCCACCTTGTAGTGCAGTCTTGTTTAGGCCTCAGCTCAGGCATCCCCATCTGGCGTTGTGTGGACTTTAGTTTTTCAGCACTTACTGTGCTCCTGTGGAAGTATTCCACAGCTGATTTCACTTTGTCCACAGTGGGCTTCATCACCTTCAGAGTATCTCTTACAATCAGGTTGATTGTGTGGGCAAGACATGGATGATGGGTCCATTTTAAAATTTGAATGGCTTTGGTAATGTTAGCTGTATTGTCGCTAACACAACATACCTCTTTTCCATCTTCTTGCCATTCTCTGGCCACTCTCAACAGCTCCTCTGCCATGTTCTCTGGGGTGTGTCTGTCGCTGAACTCAAAGCAGTCCAGAAGACATTGAAAAATCATCAATGAAGTGACATGTAACTGACATGGTTACCCTTGATGTCTAGTAGTCAGTGATAAGGCAAACTGCAGTAGCTTTTTGGACTCTCTCCCGCACTGAAGCCTGTGTGCTCTCGTACAGTTGTGGAATAAGTGATTTTGAAAGGGTTTTCCTGAATTGTGTAAATTAGATTTGGACTATTGCTATCATTTCTGGAACCTCTGTCCTCCACAATGGAAAATGGCTGGAAATCAGTGACAATCATTTTAGCCAATGCAATATCAATTTGGCCTTGTTTTTCTACAGACATAGACTTTGACATAAACTGGTCCATAGAAGAATTGACTTGAGTGGATACATCTCCACTTGTGGAGGTGCTGGGTCCACCACTATCACTAGCAGATTCTCGAAGCTCCGCTACAACTAGCTTCACAGTTGGGTGCACAGTTTGCATATGCCGGTGTAGGTTATGTGTAGATCCGGCTTTATATGAGATTTTGTTTTTGAAAATTCTACACTGTGCTCTAACATTGTCTACATTTTTAAAAATGCATCCAAATGCTACTGTGCTTCCGACTCATTTTCCAGCTGTTGTTTTCAAAGCTGTCCTTTCTCTCCTCGGCTGCTAAGTGTGTGACTGTGAGTGAGTTGGCTCGGCCCTCCCTCATGCAGCTTTGGTTCATTGGTTGACACTGTGTGTCTGATTGACAGGAACAACAGGTGAGGCTGTTAGTCTGTTCAGATAGTCAGAACAAATGTGTGTACGCTTGAGCATTTAGGCCTAAAGTTCCCATCATTGAAGGCAATCATACAGGCCACACTGACCATCCCAGTTAGCAGCTGTGAGAGAGATTTGACTGAAGGGAGGGCCATCCATTTTTATTTCAGAGAGCTACGATTTTCTCCAGGTGTCCCGCATTAAAAATAACATACAGTCCCTTAAAACCGAACAAACTGATGTAATTTGGACATTTTTAATGGAAAATCTTTGGCCTTTTTTGGGGGGTTGGCATATTCTCCCCGTCCCTAAGCGTATTTTCTGTGCGTAAGAGAGGCATGGATAGAAAAAGCAAAGAGAGAACCAACTTTACCCATGTCAACTCAATTGAAGCATTCATTCGATCAATTTATGACATTACACTAGTGAGCGAGTGTATTTATTCTATCTATATATGACATTATTCTGGTGAGCAAGGGCTGACAGAATGACAGAAGAGAAGCTGCGTGTAGGCTATCTAATCCTAAAATGTGAACTTTATCACTGTAGCCTATAGTTGGGCGGTTGCGATGGGTTATTGGAAATAGCCGGTGGGTGCTGAAGAAACAGCTGACCCGCGCATCTCTAGCGTGCGCGTGTCTGTGCCCTTGCCTCAGTATGTGTGTGCGTGTCAGCCTCTCCCCAACAACCAATCTGGCGCTCCAGCACAGGGATCATGCTGAGATTGGGTAACAGAAGACAATATTTTCATCTCTCTCCTGCTCTCCATCCATCCCTCTCACCATCCTTCCCTTTCTGCCTCACTCTCCCTGATTTGAGACTGAGGCTGTCATGTTTTGTCTTATATCATCTTGTCATTTTGCTTTTCCTTCTGTTCGTTTTCCCCCTGCTGGTCTTTTTAGGTTCGTTCCCTTTTTTCTCTCTCCCTTCCTCTCTCTCTTCTCTCTATCGTTCCGTTCCTGCTCCCAGCTGTTCCTATTCCCCTAATCAATCATTTAGTCTTCCCACACCTGTTCCTTATCTTTTCCCCTGATTAGAGTCCCTATTTCTTCCCTTGTTTTCCGTTCCTGTCCTGTCGGATCCTTGTCTATTGTTCACCGTGCTGTGTCTGTGTATCGCCCTGTCGTGTCGTGTTTTCCTCAGATGCTGCGTGGTGAGCAGGTGTCTGAGTCTGCTAAGTTCAAGTGCCTTCCCGAGGCAACCTGCTGTTCAAGATCGAGTCTCCAGTCTGTTCTCGTCATTACGAGTGGAAATTGTGTTTTTTGATTGTATTTTACTTTACTGGATTAAAGACTCTGTTTTCGCCAAGTCGCTTTTGGGTCCTCATTCACCTGCATAACAGAAGGATCCGACCAAGAATGGACCCAGCGACTATGGATTCTCTCTACTCTACTCTCGAGTTCCAGGGAGCGATGCTCGGCAGACACGAGCAGGAATTGTCTGCTGCTCGGCATGCCGTTGAAACCCTGGCCGCTCAGGACTCCGACCTCTCAGGACAGTATCAGAGTCTTCGTCTCGTGTCACCAGCTACTTCCGGTTCTTCCGAGCCTCCGGAACCTAGGGTTAATAACCCACCATGTTATTCTGGGCAGCCCACTGAGTGCCGCTCCTTTCTCACCCAGTGTGATATAGTGTTCTCTCTCCAACCCAACACATACTCAAGAGAGAGAGCTCGGATTGCCTACGTCATATCACTCCTTACTGGTCGGGCTCGGCAGTGGGGCACAGCTATCTGGGAGGCAAGCGCTGAGTGTACTAACAATTATCTGAACTTTAAAGAGGAGATGATAAGGGTTTTTGATCGCTCAGTTTTTGGGAAAGAAGCTTCCTGGTCCCTGTCTTCCCTATGTCAAGGTAATCGATCCATAACGGATTACTCTATAGAGTTTCGCACTCTTGCTGCCTCCAGTAACTGGAACGAGCAGGCGTTGCTCGCTCGTTTTCTGGAGGGACTCCACGCTAAGGTTAAGGATGAGATTCTCTCTCGGGAGGTTCCATCCAGCGTGGATTCTTTGATTGAACTCGCTATTCGCATTGAACGACGGGTAGATCTTCGTCACCGAGCTCATAGAAGAGAGCTCGCGTTAACTGTGTCTCCCCTCTCTCCGACACTACCGTCTTTCCCCACTGACTCAGGTGTTGAGCCCATGCAGCTGGGGGTATTCGCATCTCGACTAAGGAGAGGGAACGGAGAATCACCAACCGCCTCTGTCTCTATTGCGGTTCCGCTGGTCATTTTGTCATTTCATGTCCAGTTAAAGGCCAGAGCTCATCAGTAAGCGGAGGGCGACTGATAAGCGCTACTAGACGGTCCTCTCCGTCAAGTACATGTACTACTTTACCGGTCCATCTACGCTGGACCGGATCGGCAGCTTCCTGCAGTGCATTAATAGACTCTGGGGCAGAGGGCTGTTTTATGGACGAAGCCTGGGCGCGGGAACATGACATTCCTCTCAGACAGTTAGGGGAGCCCACGGTCATGTTTGCCTTGGATGGTAGTCCTCTCCCCAGTATATTAGATGAAACACTACCTTTAACCCTCACTGTATCTGGTAACCATAGTGAGACCATTTCTTTTTTGATTTTTTGTTCACCTTTTACACCTGTTGTTTTGGGTCATCCCTGGCTAGTGTGTCATAATCCTTCTTTTGATTGGTCTAGTAATTCTATCCTTTCCTGGAACGTTTCTTGTCATGTGAAGTGTTTAATGTCTGCTATTTCTCCTGTTTGTTCTGTCCCCTCTTCTCAGGAGGAACCTGGTGATTTGACAGGAGTGCCGGAGGAATATCATGGTCGGCGCACGGTCTTCAGTCGGTCCAGAACCAACTCCCTTCCTCCTCACCGGTCGTATGATTGTTGTCCTGTTCTCTTCAAGAAGCGTTTTGCATCCGCTCCTATCCTTGTTGCACCTGACGTCACTAAACCGTTTATTGTTGAGGTTGACGCGTCGGGGGTGGGCGTGGGAGCCATTCTGTCCCAGCGCTCCGATACTGACGATGGGGTCCACCCTTGTGCGTATTTTTCTCATCGCCTGTCACCGTCGGAACGTAACTATGATGTGGCTAACCGCGAACTGCTCGCCATCCGTTTAGCCCTAGGCAAATGGCGACAGTGGTTGGAGGGGGCGACCGTTCCTTTTGTCGTTTGGACTGACCAAGAGAACCTTGAGTACATCTGTTCTGCCAAACGACTGTTTTTCGCTCGTTTCGAATTCGTTATTTCTTATTGCCCGGGTACTAAGAACACCAAGCCTCATGCTTTATCCCGTCTCTTTAGTTCTTCTGTGGCTTCTACCGATCCCGAGGGGATCCTTCCTGTTGGGCGTGTTGTCGGGTTGACTGTCTGGGGAATTGAGAGACAGGTTAAGCAAGCACTCACGCACACTGCGTCGCCGCGCGCTTGCCCTAGTAACCTTCTTTTCGTTCCTGTTTCTACTCGTCTGGCTGTTCTTCAGTGGGCTCACTCTGCCAAGTTAGCTGGCCATCCCGGCGTTCGGGGTACGCTTGCTTCTATTCGCCAGCGGTTTTGGTGGCCTACTCAGGAGCGTGACACGCGCCGTTTCGTGGCTGCGTGTTCGGACTGCGCGCAGAAGAAGTCTGGTAATTTTTTTTTCTGCTTCTGCTCCTGGTCTTGCTGGGTCTCAGTCTGTTCCCTGCCATCGCATCTCTCCTGTTCTTGTTCCTGCCCTTGCTGTGTCTCAGTCTGTCCCTAGTTGTTACTCTCCTGGCCTGTTTGGTCCTGTTTGCTCTAAAGTTTTCAGTTCTCTACCCGTGTCTCATTTTTTTTTTAGAGTAGTACCCTAGTTTCCCTTTTTATCGTTTTTCGTTACGGTCCTGAGGAGAGGAGTTGGGTTCTTTCTCGGGACGTGCTGGACCGTTTGATCTATGATTTCCTCCGTTGCCGCCAGTGTTCCTCCTCGAGAGCGCCAGGAGGCGCTCGGTGAGTGGGGGGGTACTGTCATGTTTTGTCTTATATCATCTTGTCATTTTGCTTTTCCTTCTGTTCGTTTTCCCCCTGCTGGTCTTTTTAGGTTCGTTCCCTTTTTTCTCTCTCCCTTCCTCTCTCTCTTCTCTCTATCGTTCCGTTCCTGCTCCCAGCTGTTCCTATTCCCCTAATCAATCATTTAGTCTTCCCACACCTGTTCCTTATCTTTTCCCCTGATTAGAGTCCCTATTTCTTCCCTTGTTTTCCGTTCCTGTCCTGTCGGATCCTTGTCTATTGTTCACCGTGCTGTGTCTGTGTATCGCCCTGTCGTGTCGTGTTTTCCTCAGATGCTGCGTGGTGAGCAGGTGTCTGAGTCTGCTAAGTTCAAGTGCCTTCCCGAGGCAACCTGCTGTTCAAGATCGAGTCTCCAGTCTGTTCTCGTCATTACGAGTGGAAATTGTGTTTTTTGATTGTATTTTACTTTACTGGATTAAAGACTCTGTTTTCGCCAAGTCGCTTTTGGGTCCTCATTCACCTGCATAACAGAGGCCCTCTGTTTGTTCTCTCCTTCCCTCTACCACATGTTCTTATTTCCTACCTCCCTCGCCGCCTCCCTCTCTCGTTCTCCTCTGTTTGCATTTACCGTCCTTTGGCCCACCACAATTCACAGAAGGAAAGAGAGGTCCAAAATAGGGAAAGTGTGTCAGGCAAACTTTTTATTTCCATATCAAGTGAGAGACAACAGCACTGGGAGGAAATCCGCTAGTAAGACAATATTGCCGTCTAGTGGTGAAAACAAATCATTACAGTGGAACATTACAATAATGTGGTTAAACACACACGCAAACCTACACTGAGTATATCAAACATTAGGAACACCTTCCTAATATTGAGTCCCCTCACCCCTTTTGACCTCAGAACAGCATTAATTAGTCGGGGAATGGATTCTACAAGGTGTCAAAAGGGTTCCAAGAGGATGTTGACTTCAATGCTTCCCACGGTTGTCAAGTTGGCTTGATGTCCTTTGGGTGGTGGATCATTCTTGATATACATGGAACTGTTGAGCATGAAAAACCCAGCAGCGTTGCCGTTTGTGACACAAACCGGTTCTGCTGGCACCTACCACCATACCCCGTTCAAAGGCACTTAAATTTTTTGTCTTTCCCATTCACTTTCTGAATGGCGCACACAATCCATGTCTCAATGCTTAAATATCCTTCTTTAACCCGTCTCCTTCCCTTAATCTAAACTGATGGAAGTGGATTTAACAAGTGACATCAATAAGGGATCATAGCTTTCACCTGGATTCAGTTGGTTCATTCTATGTAATGGAGAGTGCAGGCGTTCTTAATGTTTTGTATACTCTGTATATGTCGCCCTTTGGACTAATCATTGCTCAAACTCTCTATAACCAAGCAGCCACACCCTACTCCACCAAGCTTTTCCAACAGAGAGAGAGACAAGTGGACTACATTTTCCAAAACAATCCATTTGTTCCAACTGGAAATTCGTAGCTGTGTAGTCAAAAGAAACATTATAAATGAAGGTGAATGTTTTCATGTCAGTTATAATGATGAAAAGTAGGTATTGGACCAATGTAGTCTGCCAGTGAGAATGTGTGAGTGAGCTATTTTATTGCGGCTGCTGGCTGGCTGGATGAGCGCCCTGCGGTGCACCATTTGCTCGGTAGCGGGGGACATCCATGCTCACAATTCATGTAGAAAAGTGCAGTTCATGGGCTTATACGAGAAAGAGAGGCAGGGGGAAATTACACTACAGAACAGTAGCATCGCAGCTGCACACACAATCTACCGTCGTTCCCTCCCCGTCTGAGTCGTGCCTAGTCAGCTGCAGCTACGTGGCATCGCCAGTATAGGGCGGAAAGAGAGCCCTTAAATTGAAATTGAGAGAAAGCGAGAGACCGCACTGACCATGACACGTCCTCTCCTCGCCCGGGGTTCCACGTGGACCCAGTCATTGACCAAAACAGATCCCGTGGGCCAGTTCGAATACTTTCAAAATACATCCTTCCCCCCATATATCGTCCACCTCTGCTGTTAAGTCAGATAAGTGAACACTTAAAGGGAAGAAAAGAAGGATGTATTGTAATGATTCGACCGGTGACTCGCTCTCGCCGCTGCGCAGTGCAGATATTACCGGGAGGGCTGAACTGTAGAATCTCCCGCTATGAAATCACAACCTCAATTTACAACACGGCGTTAGCATGCGTTTCTCTGTCTACTCGTCAAACGGGCCATCAGGTAGGATAAGGCAACATTGCCATGTAAGATTGCAACTATTTAAAACGATGCATCATAACTTATTTGACAGACGTTTTTGAGTGAGAGATTGCTACGTTACTTTTGTAGCGTCAGATGGATACAATGTTGCAGCATTAGCATCACAGCCATCTCTGTAGTAATAATGGAGATGTTTTAAAGCACCAGGCCTACTGTATGTTATGATGATACCGCTTAATAATTCAACGTTGGACACAAATGCCAAATCACTGCAACTGTAAAATAGCCTGCGCTCGTCTGGCCTTCCTACGGATGCAGAACTGATGGGCTGAAAGCATAAATGATTTCTCATATCCTACGGTTATTGCCTTAGTTACATCTTCCAGAACATCATTCAGAAATGTTTGAATAACAAAATCAAAATGAACGTCCTAAATGTTACAATACGCCTAAAATGTTTAATGTCGGAGCGGAATGACAGCCCCAGTTATTTTCGTACTTGCAGGTGCATCGTTAGAGACTGGCGCTGACATGTTGGTGACGGGTGTGCTTTCCCTGCTCCTACTCGCGCACCAGTGTCTTTCTGCACCACAGGTGCCCGGAGACCAAAGGTGGGCCCTGACACACACACACATACACACATCGAAGGTATAGGGTTTGGCCTCAAGTTTTTAATATGAACCTAGATGGATTTTCCAGCAGGTTTAGGTTTCCTGTTGGCTTGGGTATATTTTGCCTTCCTTTCTTTTGTTGTTTATTTGGTGAGCCAGTCAGACAACATGATGTGTAGTGCTCCTGACAGCATTCAGCCATCAGCCAGCACTGAGGGACTAGCGTTGTGTAGGAGTGATGCCACCTGAAGTAAAAATATTTTTTTCAACCAAGGAAGTCATATAGGAATAACAGAGACAGGAAGTATGATGTTTAGGGAATTACATCACATCCTGTCCCTGGGTGGTAACAACAACAGAGGAGAAATAGGGATCAGAGTTCCGAGTGAGCCTGTTTAAATAGTACCTCAGGTAGAGGTCAAAGATAATATTTCCCTGCACTTAATCCTATTAATAAAACCAACAAAGTATTTGTTATCACATCAGGCTCTCTCTTTCTCTGTGTGTGTATTTGTCCCACAGAGTAGAGTCAGCAGGAGCCCCTCCCCCTCTCACACTGGCCAATCCCTTTGGCTCTGGAGACGAGGAGCGCAGGTGAGTGGCACCTTTTACTTGAATTATTACAGGGGTGGTCAACTCTACAAAATAAAGGGTTTAATGAGGCCAAATCTGGCCAACCCTCCTCCAGGAGAGTTGCTGTATGCGCAGGGCTTTGCTCCTTCCCTAATTTAACCCTTTAATTTGACAGGGGCATGTATTATCTTAATTCACAACATCAGCTCTGGACTTTGAGTAGGTGTTATGATGTGTCTCCCAGACAGATAAGATACTGCATGTAGCTATGTTCTAACACAGGTTTATGATGCTGTTATAAAAAATCAGTTTCTGCTATTACACAATTACCACATTTTTGGCTGCATGAGTCTTGTGAAAGTGGGAAAAATCCATAAATTAGCCGCGTCATTGTATAAACCACGAGGTTCAAAGCGTGTGAATAAAGTAGAGGCTTATAGTCCGGAAATTACGGTTGGCCTACTGTGTGATTTAAGACAGGTGGGCACAAGGGCATGCTAACTGTACACTAGGGGTTGAATAGTGTATTTCAGTCAGAACCCACTCCCTTTTCCTGGGATGAATAACTGCGAGAAACTGGTAAATTATAATAAATTCCTTCTATGAACAGCATAATGTGAAATGGAACTTTAAAATGAAATGCAATTTCTAAATCTGTCTTGTCTACAGACTTCTCTCTGCGATCTGCATGATCAATCATCATCACTCAGGGTGGGGGACAGACAGGGCATCTCAGTATGAAGCCCAGTTCACAATGCATCACCAATGTGCTGCAGCATAGCCAATACTACATTAACAGGCTATAAGTACTGAATCTGCGTCTTATTTACACATCTCCATCTGGCTTTCAGGGGTCAGCTTTTTTTAAATGTAATTTCAGCTGCAGAGTTTTAACACAGCATATAGCTTGAATATCGTTGCTTTAAGTCAGTGCGCTCGCGAGCACTCTCGCACTCTTTCTCTCTCGCCAAAATAGATAATTATGTTCAAGATTGATACTTTTGTATAAATAGTGTATGTGGACTCCCCTTCAAATGAGTGGATTGGGCTATTTCAGCCACACTCGTCAACATTTCCCTTTACTGTGGCAATAGGGATCAAATCAGCGCAATATTAGCCGCTTTCATTGCAACATACCGAAACAAAACCAACTATGCAAGAGATTTCAGAGTAGGAGTCTATTTCGCATGACCAGACCAGTGCGGCATAACAAATCAGAGCTGCAGTAGGCCTATATGCAAATAGACCATTGTCATATATGGATCTTACTTGAACTGTACTGTGCAGATCAAAGCAAGAGCTCCATGTAGCCATTTGTGCACATTTTGCTCATATCCTTTGCTAGTTAGTGAGATATTAGCCTGGTTATAGATAACTTCTAGTCCGCAATAGGGTCGTGACTGCCTACAAGAGCACAAAATGTGTACATTTCAAGACATCGTTGAAAAGCAAGTCAGGTAAAGATATTTTTTTTGTCATAAAGGGGCAGTGTTGTATTTTGAGGCAGGCTTGAATAATCTAAGTAGCCAATAGGCAGAGAGCAGCATAATTTGTCTGATTCTCTGTAATAATGGTATGGGAATAATAATTGCATTTGATTTTGTAAAGTGGTTTCTTGCATCAAACAACACCATTTTCAGTCATCTCCTTGTCTGAAGGACAAGTGGATAAACAGGTTAATGCCAAGCCCTGCATGTTTTTTTAAGTCTCATGGAATGTAGGTCTACAGTACATTGAACACCATACATTGGCTGCTACTGTAGGCTGAATGATAGAACAGCAATTTCCACGTTCATATGTCATGGGATGTATTTTCTCCATAGTTTTTTTTATGGTAGGGCACTCTGGTAGGCCTATATTATGATCAAATATCCACAGTAGCCTAGTTGGCCACTGTTACAACTGTAACTTAAAGTGGGTACAGCCTCAGTGTTCACAGTAAACGCTCACTGGAAGTTGCACAGAATCTTCATAACATTCAAGCTTGCGCTCAGCAGACCTGAAATTTGCTCAGTGACGAAACATTTTGAGGGAACATTGTGTACAGTAGTACATGCCATGCGCACCAGTTGGGCACACTGGACACTGGAGAATTGGAAACATTGCCTGGTCTGATGAATCCTGGTTCCTGCTGTTTCACAATGATAGGACGACTAGGGTATGGAGAACCACGAGTACATCCATCCATCATGCCTCATCTCAACATTGCAGGCTGGTGGTGATGGTGTGGGGTGTTTTCATTCCATACATTGGGTCCCTTGATAAAAGTGGAGCAACGTTTGCCACAGGATACAGTGAGGGGAAAAAGTATTTGATCCCCTGCGGATTTTGTATGTTTGCCCACTGATAAAGAAATGATCAGTCTATAATTTTAATGGTAGGTTTATTTGAACAGTGAGAGACAGAATTAACAACAACAAAAATGTTATAAAAAATGTTATAAATTGATTTGCATTTTAATGAGGGAAATAAGTATTTGACCCCTCTGCAAAACATGACTTAATACTTGGTGGCAAAACCCTTGTTGGCAATCACAGGGGTCAGACGTTTCTTGTAGTTGGCCACCAGGTTTGCACACATCTCAGGAGGGATTTTGTCCCACTCCTCTTGGCAGATCTTCTCCAAGTCATTAAGGTTTTGAGGCTGACGTTTGGCAACTCGAACCTTCAGCTTCCTCCACAGATTTTCTATGGGATTAAGGTCTGGAGACTGGCTAGGCCCCTCCAGGACCTTAAATTCTTATGGCTGCAATCGCGTTAACGGGAGCGATATGACAACAGCCAGTGAAAGTGCAGGGCGCCAATTTCAAAACATCAAAAATCTCATAAAATTCCTCAAACATACATGTATCTCATACCATTTTAAAGCTAATCTTGTTGTTAATCCCACCACAGTGTCCGATTTCAAATATGCTTTACAGCAAAAGCACCACAAACAATTATGTTAGGTCACCACATAGCCACAGAAAAGCACAGCCATTTTACCAGCAAAAGACTTTCCAGCCAGAGTCACAAAAACCACAAATAGAGATAAAATTAATCACTAACCTTTGATCATCTTCATCAGATGACAATCATAGGACTTCAGGTTACACAATACATGTAAGTTTTGTTTGATAAAGTTCATATTTATCAAAATATGAGTTTACAATGGCGCGTTACATTCACTAGTTCCAAAAACATCCAGTGATTTTCAACAGAAACAATCATCATAAATGTAGATGATAATACAAGCTATACACATGGAATTATAGATATACCTCTCCTTAATGCAACCGCTGTGTCAGATTTCAAAAAATCTTTACGGAAAAAGAAACCCATGTAATAATCTGAGACGGCGCTCAGAAGTAAACGTCACAATAGCCGCAACGATGGTGTCAACATAAACAAGAAATTACATGATAAATATTCCCTTACCTTTGATGATCTACATCAGAAAGCACTCCAGGAATCCCAGGTCCACAATAAATGTTTGTTTTGTTCGATAATGTCCGTTATTTATGTCCAATTACCTTTTGTTAGCGCGTTTGGTATACATATCCAAAAGCTCATTCTGGTCAGTGTTACATCGGACAAAATGTTATATTACTGGTCGACGAAACATTTCAAACTAAGTACAGAATCAATACATACAAAGCTCAGGTTTGGATTTCTCCTCAGGATTTTGCTCCTTTGTTGCCTTGGCCGTGTGTTTTGGGTCATTGTCATGCTGGAATACCCATCCACGACCCATTTTCAATGCCCTGGCTGAGGGAAGGAGGTTCTCATCCAAGATTTAACGGTACATGGCCCCATCCATCGTCCCTTTGATGCGGTGAAGTTGTCCTGTCCCCTTAGCAGAAAAACACCCCCAAAGCATAATGTTTCCACCTCCATGTTTGACGGTGGGGATGGTGTTCAGCCACCAGATCTCAATCTAATTGAGCATCTGTGGGATGAGATGGAACAACCTATTTGGAGTAGAGATCCACTACCAGCCAACTTGTCACAACTGTGGGAAGCATTAGAGTCAATATGGGAAAACACATTGTAGAGTCCAAGCCCCGATTTAATTAAGGCTGTTTTGAGGGCAAAAGGACGTGCAACTCCATATTAGGAAGGTTTTACTAAAGTTTTGTACACTCAGTACACTGTGTGTATATATAGATGTCCTAGCATACCCCGTCCCATACCCCGTTCCAGCTCAATATTAGGAAGGTGTTCGTAATGTTTTAACATGACACTTCCGGTTTGGGTGGGAAAATATCTGCTTACACGGGAGAAAAGTGATTTATTCTCAGGATTGTTTGAACATTTGAAAAATACAGGGAAGATATTTAACCCTACTGTATACACAGAACACACCAGGGAGGGAACAGAGAGCTTGTTTGTAAAACCTTGAGACATGTTGAGACTAGATTACACTTTCTGTACAGTGAAGTAATGTGCTACCCAGTCAGGTGGGCCTGAGGTTGAACCTTCTATCCCGAGCCCTAACCTCTGTGAACTGTAACTGCTGGCCTCTAACCTGTGTTTGTGTGTTAGGCTGCTGCAGAGCTACATCAAGGCCAACCTGAAGGAGGGACAGGGAGGACCAGATAGCACCTGGGAACAAGGTAAACACATCACACACACACAATCATTGACATAAATAATGAATAAAACATCTTCCTATTTTCTGCTGGTCAGAGGTGTTTTTCCTGTTTAGTCTCCATGACTATGACCGCAGCGGTGACATGGATGGCCTGGAGATGATGAGGCTGCTCTCTGAATACAACTCTCACAATAGGCCTGGAGAACAGTCAGCTGAGCCGGTGAGAGGGGGTTATGTGTGTGTGGAACATCTGTAGAAAAGATCTTCATTGTTATGGTTAGGACATACTTTGTCTTGATCTTAGTCAGTTTGGCCTACTAGCTAGCAGGACATAATACAAGGGTTGTGTATCAGGATTCAAATAGATAACGTAGCCTGTACTGTTGTCAGTATGAAGATGTTACTGTTGGACTCACTTTAGCTGTAAGTAAATCTCCACTAACGCTGAAGTTGACCGTACAGTGTTTCAGTTAGTGAATATGTACACTAAAGCCAATGTTTTTTGTGTGTGTGCGTCCCAGGTGGTGGACATGGTAGACTTTCTCCTGCAGACTCAGGATCTAAACATGGACGGTCTAATAGCACCCCCTGAGCTACTCTCTCCCCCCAAACTACAACAACCAGACTCCTACTCCCAGGGTGCACCTGAACAGGGAGGAAGTGTGGCCCAGGAGCAGGTAAAGGTCCAAGTGGAAGTCAAAGTTGTTGAGGAACCAAAACTAGAAAAAGCAGCACAGAAAGAGAGGAATGTAGAGGAACAGCCCAAGGAAGAAGAGTCAAAGCCAAGAGTTGTGGGACAGGAAGTTCAGACCAATGAACATCCTATACAGGCAGAGGAGAAAGGACTGCATATCCCAGAGGCCCCTGCTGCTGATCATGAGCAAAATAGGCCTGCTCCTGTACATCAGGGGCAGCCTGAAATGTAAACACACAATAACATGCAAACAGCACTCCAACACTTCCGTCCAGACAATAGCAGGAGCCCTTGACTGACAGACAGCAAATCACAGCCCCTCATCTACCTTGAGGGGCTTGTATCTTTCACATTGAGGGATTTTTCTTTGGTACTGAATTATAGACAGATGTCAGCCATATTGTTTAAGCTGCTGTTATTTCACATTGCACTTCTGAACAAGATCAATTGAGAATATAATTCAGTATTAAATGTATTTTGCCAAAAGATACCTCACACTGCTAAATAGTTGCTTTCTGTTGAAGCTATGAAAATGAAGCCATATATTAGAATGGACAATCTGAAAAGTTAATGGACTGCATGTATGAACTTGTCAAACGCAATGCCTTTAAATGATACTTTGAGAAAGTATTCCCCTCTAGTGCAATATTAAAATGTTCACTCCCCCTCATGGATGCAAAAGGAGTGGTTTGGGTTAAGAAATTCAGTGGGAAAAGCCCTTTAACTCATGGAATTGGGCTCCGTCACAGCAGCTGTTGACTAGATTCTCCTTTTCCAGATCAAAAACCCCAGGCCTTTTCACTTAGTGAAAAGGCTATAAACTGAAGTGCCATCTGGTGATTTATTTTGCTGCCTGCTCAGTAATACTATAGAGCCCAATTTAGTCTCACTTCTAGAAGTGTGCACTAGTTCCTTTAAAATCCATGAGGGGAGTAAACACTTTGATTTCACAACTCTGCAATGATTTAGGAACATGGGATAAATATTTGGTTTGCTGTTAATTTCCTGAATTGGAAGGTTTGTATATTTGACAAAAAAAAAAAAGCCAACATGACTGCCACCTTTGTAGTTTGTCAGTGGTCACTGATCGCACCTTGTTTTAAAAGAAAAGGAATGTCCACTCACTTTTACAACATTTCCACTCAGGGATTGCTATGCCAAAACACAAATTGGGCCCCTAAGCACTTGGAGCCAAGAGGATTTGACAGCTGTAAGCAATATTCACCACCTTGCCATCTAAGCTACCAGTATGTGGAAGTCTCACCATGTTGCTTACACTATCAAAACCCACAAGTGCCTATGGGTCCATACCTACTAATGACAATTCAGTCACCAGATGGGTCAAAGTAAAACAAAGAACGCCAAGGCATGCATGAACGTGAATAGAACATTAGGTGGACATTTAGAAAAACATGTTCTGGGGGGGGGGGGGGGGGCAGTTTGAGGCAAAGTCAAACATGTAAACTTTTATTTCATCATGCAACTCAAACAAGCATCTTAGAACACTTTTGATCAGAGTAAGGAGAACCATTAGAAGAAAAATCATTCAAATCACAACCCATCAGTACAAAAAAAAAAAATTCTCATTGATGATCCAAGTTAACAAAATGTGCACAACTGATCACATCGAATGAAAAATATTTTATAAAAAAAGGGGTTTAACACTTTAAAAGCATAATTAAATAAATGCATACTGGGACAGAAGCATTTTAGCATAGCTGGTGACCTTGCCATCACTGCCAACATCCTACTCACTCACTGGGGACGGTCTCAATAGTCTATAGTGATTATTCTCCCTGCACTGACAACACAACTGGACAGGTGAAAGCATATACATCACAGGGATCCTCCATATTGCCTTCACCCAGTCTGTGCTGTCAGATACAAGAGGAAGCCACTAGAGACACCCGGGTGTGACATTGACCCAGAGCCACCCCGAGACAGCTGGTCATACATGTAACATGAGCCATAGGTAACACTGTACCACAGACATTAGTAGTGTTCTGTCCTGTGGTTCAAAAAAAGTGAAAAATAGACTAAGCCATGGTCCACATAGAACCCTAGCCACTACTCTTACACACTACTCAGATCTGAAGCAAATCAGAATAGGACAGATATGAGCAATATGGTAGTAGCTCCATCTTTCCCTCTGATAGGGTGGAGTTTCCTTCTCTTAAATTATTTTGGAACTACAGAGTTGCCGGGTCTCCGTCTAGTGGACAGGAAACCGGCGCATCTGCAGCTGCCTCATCACATCCCGTTAACATCGTCATGGTTACAAAGGGATGCCAGCCACCATCTCGGACTCGATGCCACAGTGGTCCTCACCTCGCACGATCTTGAAGAAACCTGAGACACGGGAGAGAAAATACACACATTAGACACCAGACAAAGCTATTTCTCAACAGGTGAAGTCTTATTTGACCAGAGTGTCTCACCATTATCTCCCCAGTCAGTGTTCCAGGAGTTAGCAGCCAGCCAGTAAGGAGTTCCCCCCTCCTCTCCCCAGCCTAGGACCTTAATGGCATGGCCTCCTACTGCACTACCAGAGACATGCCGGTATACACCTATAGAGAGATAAGTGTTAGGGTGTGAGAAATAGGAAAAATGTTTGATAGAGTGAGGAGTGGGTAAATGAAAGCAAAAGAGTGGAAAATAAGTGCGTGACCTCACCAGACTTATAGAGCAGGAAGTCTTCATAGACAGTGAAAGCACCCTCTACAGGCCCATTCTTGTAGAGCTCCTTCATGATCTCCTTCTCGTCAGAGGGCACACTGTACGAACGCTTACCTAGAGGACAGGAGATAGGGCATGTGAATCTCCATGGGCCAGAGCCTTGCTTGAATACACTAACAGTACAGATTAAATCGCTCATTTTCAAAGTAATACATAATGCATGAGTCTTACCGAAGTGCTTGTCCTGCTTGTAGCCAGGTGTGTATCCCGGCTCACACTGGTTGGTACATTGTGGGGTGTCACCCTCCTCTCCTTTACAGGGGGGTCGTGTGCCGTTGACATGGTGCTCACAGGGAGGGATGGAGTAGGGCCTGCAACCTGAGAGGAGACCAGACAGAGAATAAGTGTGTTTCACATGATGCTCAGAGGATGGAGTAGGGATGACTGTGGGGAAACAGTGAGAAAGTGTGCCCACTACTCACCAATGTGAGAGTCATAGAGTCCTCCAGAGACCAACCCCTCTTTAGTCCAGAAGTCCCACGCAGCAGAGGGGTAACCACCATTACATCTAATAACACAGACCATTAACAATGTAAGCGCACAAATCCCACCAACCTCCGATTCCTTGCGCAACCCCAGGGCACAGAGCAGGTGAACGAGAAACATTTATATGCACATACCCCATGCCACAACTTTCACAACAGCTGAGCAGGTCTTCAGAGGAGATCTCCACGCTGACTTTGGCATTGCTGTGGATACACACACGGTCTGAGATGGCCTCCGCAGCACCAAATGCCTTCAGAGGAACAAGCATGTCAAACACGCACTCAACTTCACAGATCAGTCACAGGAATATCCGTGTGTGTGTGTTCTTACCCAGCAGCTGCCACAGGAGCCCTGGTCCCTGACCTCCTTCAGAGTGGGGCAGTTGGGCCACTGCAGTCTGGGGTCAAAGTTTTTAGGCAGCTCCATGTCCCCTGTAGACTGCACCCTACAGAGGAGGAACAAAGCGGTCATTAACCCTACAACCTACCTTACACACTAACCCTCCAGAGAGACCGCCATGGAGAAAGAGGGGAGAGAATAACAGGAGAGTGTTGGTGGAATCAACCTGAAGTTGAGCCACTTTTCACTTCCTTCTTGCAGTCTCGATTCAGCACCAACACACTAGCTAGTACATTCCCTCAATACAACCCACACAGCTGACACTCACATGGTGAAGAGTTTGGGTCCTTTGAGCAGGGTGCCACACAGCTTCTTGACATAGCTGTAGTCCACATTATGAAAGTTGTGGCCAGCCTTCCATGTAGTGTTGGCCTCATTGATGTAGTTTACCATCTCATGGGAGAGCGGAGGTAGGCGGGGCCGGGCCCAGCTGATTGACAGCAGCCCAGATACCAGCAACAGCACACACCACATCACTTCCTGTAAGGACATTAAGGCATCATGGGAACTGGAGTGCAAACTAAAGAAGAGTAAAGGCAGCCCCGTATCTAGACACCCACAGGTGGAAATTAGACTTAACTAAATGTGGAATGTGGCACATTTACCGAGATGTCAACTGACGATGGGAATTCTTCCACCAACTGTTGAAAGACACTAGTCTCTCTGTAACAGTATAACCTTAGACAGTCCCCTCGCCCATCCGGGCGCGAACCAGGGACCCTCTGCACACATCAACAACAGTCACCCACGAAGCATCGTTACCCATCGCTCCACAAAAGCCGCAGCCCTTGCAGAGAAAGGGGAACTACTTCAAGGTCTCAGAGCAAGTGACGTCACCGATTGAAACGCTATTTAGCGCGCACCACTGCTAACTAAGCTAGCCGTTTCACATCCGTTACATCTCCACTCCATGTGATCCTTGTAAAGGTGAAGGCTAGGCCCTAATCAACAAGTTTGGTACGTAATCGCCTAGTTAATAACAAAGCTAATACCACATGCAGACTGGCGTCAGGTAGCCACAAGTGTTGTGACGTGATCATGCAGTCATGCAGGGACACAAACACGTGAGCTGAACTAAAGCAGCTCTTAAGAGCAAGGCCACAGAACAGACCACTCAGCACAATCAGATCAAGAGGACAGAAAGAAGTCTTCCGTTTAACTGGAGGGGGGGGGGACTTGGCTCAAACCCACAGATCAATACCAGGGCAGAGAGGGTGTGGTGTGTGCATGGTTCAGATACTGCAGTCATTCTTGGTAGGGGAGTGGGGGGGGGGGGGGGTTGCAATATTGAAGTCACATGGCAGGCATAAGTCAGCAGCAAAATCATCTAGAAAGGGGCAAGTAGTTCAACATGAAATTCCCCTCGAAAACATGACTGCCTAGGGCTCCTCTCAACTCAGCATTGACAATATTCAGCCAGACAGGGAGCCAAGTACTACTTCCCTAATAGGCAGGGCCAGTAGCAATAACTTCTCTAAAGCACAGGACCACTGGTCATATGGTAGAGGAACATATGACTCACCAAGACTTTCAGATTTCATTTTTTGACTTGATTGGGGGTATTGCTACATGCCTATAAGACATTTTTTTCCATCCTGTCTGAGACTAGAGCAACAAGCTATCCCATTGGCAATTGATAAAGCAGCACCATGTCTTCCATCAGTAGGTCAAGGTTAGGGTAACTCCAACCACGTCTAAACTAGTCTCAAAAGGAGATAAACAGGGCAACGTTTAGTAAGGAGAAGATACCTGAACGTAGCTTATGCTTAATGTTTGTCCATAGGCTACCAGAGTGAGGACAGAACTTGTTTATTCCCGAAAAAAGTGTGTGAAGACGTGATTAAATAGCCATCTTATTCTGCCACTATACAACTTTGTATGCGTTGTTTGTTACCAACCTTGTTTTCTACGAAGTTGTTACAGATTCCTGTTGGAACGCACCACAAATTGTACCCACCCACTCAAACACAGAGGAAATGGAAGGAGTATTTCTCAGCAGTGACTCTTATTGTTCTGCTTTGACATGAATCACTAGCCTCATCACATGAAGTGAACACTGCATATGAAATATGGGGGGGGGGGGGCAGGCACTTCAGATCACTTGACTTCGGACACCACAAGAGTCACTTTGAGATCCAATTACTAAGGGAGTGTCTGGCTTTCAATTTCTTATCCAGGGCTATCAGACTTGTTTACATTGAAACCAGGATTTCCGTTACATACCAGTCCAGACATGTTGTTTACATAGGGTAGGGAATTTATCCGAACTCTTTCAGAAAAGGTATTGAGAGTTCTAGTCATTGCAGATTGTCATCGCACAACTCATAGCGCGCACACGCGTATAGCGAAAACAAGTTGTGAGACGAGAATAGCATCAGGTTGCCATCAACCCATTTCAGAACTGGCACTCAAGTGACGTAGCGGGTGACAGAGACACCGCCCAAAACAACACCGCCGCGTTTCAAGCCGCATAACGTTAAGTCATTCTAAGTAACATTAATATCGATCTGTGTGTCACAGCAAAATGTACATCAATAAATAAATAGCTAACGTTATCTATCCATTGTTGTCTTATCCAAGAAGACAATCTTGCTCGCTTGCGAATTAACGTTAGTGTAGCTATTGTTGCCTACAGTAGTTCACGTAAACTAGCTAACGATGTTGGCAGTTTCTGTCGCTACATTAACATTCCCCAAGTTGTGAATTCAGATACGTTACCTGTTGTCTGCTTGTCCGGTGTACCGAATAACAATTACACTACACGTGCACCTTTCTTAAACTGCTTTCGCCTTCCCGAGTCTGACGTTTAAATCCGGTGAATCACGTGACTTGTCACGAGCCTCTGGCGTATCCCTCGTGATTCTTGCAGATGCACGTTTGATTTGGTAACGAGTAAATTGATACAATAGGCCCGTGATTTAACCACTATAGGCTTATTTATTTATAACAACTATGATGAGTAGGGGATATATTCAGGCGAGATGAAATGTGCACAATGTCAGACAGTTCTAGCCCAAAAATGTTTGGACCATGTTTTGGGGTTGCTAACATGTTGGCTGTTGCCATGTTGTTGCTGCCATACTATGTTGTTGTTTTAGGTCTCTTTATGTCATGTTGTGTTGTGTTGTCTCTCTTGTCGTGGTGTGTGTTTTGCCCTATATTTTAATTACATGTATTTTTATTCTCAGCCCCTGTCCCCGCAAGAGGCCTTTTGATAGGCCGTCCCCATAGGAGGCCTTTTGCTTTTTGGTAGGCTGTCATTTTATAAGAATAAGAATTTGTTCTTAACTGACTTGCCTAGTTAAATAAAGGTAAAATACAAATAAATGCACTCCTCCTGAACAGGCCCCTCGATGCAGGTAAAGCAGAAACGTAGGCCTATAGGATTTGCATTTACTAACACTTTCTACACAAAAGACTGCGTTTCAAGAACAACTTGTGACTGCAAAACAAGCCAAGTCATCATATAAAATAAAGCATCAGAGGGCAAAAGACATAAACCACAGCAAAGCTATTGTGTAACTAATGAATGATCAGTCTTCTTTCTGTTCCTCTGTTCGTTTGACTCAGCTGACAAACAACTTATTAGATAATCATGAAGAAACAGAATAAAGAAGGTGTGACAGATTGGGCTTGAACCCTGGTCGTTTGCATGACTAGATAAACAACAGCAACAGCATCCTTCCATCGTGGTAACGCTCGTGTTTATTCAGGTGTACTTTATACAATTATGAATAACCATTATATTATTTGAATAACGACATTAGACGAAGCAATCAGATGCATCACGTTCACCTGGTGTAACAATAATAAAAACAACAACAACAAGATCTTATTAATACATTGTCAAGTACAGATACAAAACTTTACCGAGTCAAAACACAGTGAATCACACTACTGTACAACACTACTGTACACATTTCATACAGTAAATGTGGGCAAAAAAAGAAGAAAGATGTATACAAATGCAGGAAGCTGGAAATTGAAGTGCACCATTCCATTCATTGTGACGAGCATATACAGATAAGGCAATGAGACTGACAGCCATTGCAGCTGATGCTGTCGTTTCTACAAGGCAAGCGTTGATTATTTCATTATCAAGCCAGGCATTGAGATAGCATTCTAAAGCGTGTTTGTGCACCAAGATACATTTAAAAGTCCATACTGATATTAGTAGGCTATATTAGCTAGTATATTAACTTTGCATGGACATACATTCTAAAAGCTGGTTAATGCAATGTGTGTGTAAGTGATTTCTCTTTTCACATCTATCATTTGATACAGTACACTGTCTTTGACAGGCTGTGTAAAAATAAGAACGAGCATGCAATAGTACCATTTTCCTCAGCTCTAGGTAGCTCACACATTACCTTTATATCAACAGAGATAAAACAATAGTTCTGAACTGATCTCGTCCCGAGCTGTCTCTCTCTCTCTCTCTTGAGCCTGGGGACTAAGTTAGTTCTGAATTCACTATAAACACAATCAAACAAAAATAAACAACAGTAAAAACAATGTAAAAAACACAACATTCTGATAACACTGACCTCCAAACATTCATAGCAGCACATGACCTATAACCTCTAGATTGGCCTAGCTCTATTTCTCTTCCTAGCTTCTTCTAGGAACAAAGGGCCCCTTAGGGGGGATAGGATAGGGATAGGAATAGGACCAGGCTGTAGAGGATCTGGAAGCTCATCAATACTACTAGCAGCTTGTTTCAGGCACTTCCACACTGATAGATACAGTCTGCTTTGATGCCACGTGAATAGATACGATTAGTTGGATCTTTCTCCTGTCTCAATGAACCCGACAATGGTTCACAAAGATCTTATATCTTCGCCATTTGAGGTCAATTCGAGACTTAGAAATAGCACCTATACTGACCGAAATGAATTGAACACTGAACACATTTGAATAATTTTGTATATATTTAAATACTAGTACCTATCAGACTTAAAGGTCTGCTTGACATGTCGGGACTAGCTGTAAACAAATTGTAAATAAGAGTAAGAATATCGGTTAAAATTTCACATAATGAAAGTATTTACGTACATTACCTATTATTGTTAGGTTACCGTTAGATTATATATCACATTTGAATACTATAATAATGAATGTATATACAGTAGCCTATAATAGTAGAGTAAAACCTAACATGTGATCAGAGCGTCTCCATTGACTAACTATTAGCACCCCTTCAATTATCCCAATCATATCATAATACCTCATAAAAGTGCAAACTGCCTCAAATTATTGCAGTTATATACAAGAAAGAAAGAAGCAAAGACAAACATATAAACTCTCTTCTCTGTCAAACCTTAATAAACCCCAACTTAAGCTATCATAGCCTAATGATGAATCATAACGCTTTATAATGGCACTAATTCAATCCATAGCATGAAGTAAACCACACTGAGAGTTCACTCACAATTTCTATGTCATAGAAATATAATCTAGTTTTAGATTATATTTCTATGGTATATCCTCTAGCAGAGGCTTTAACCATGTTAAATCTGACACACCACACACGCCATTACTCTCACGGACATTATCATTCATCTGTGATTGATTGAATCGGGGCCTAAGAGCAAAAGGACATCCCTCTGTTCCTTAACTAAAGACTACTTCCAGTGCAGTTTCTCTATTAGTGTGTCTGTGTGTGATAGATACATGTGGATTCACAACCTCGCACCGGCTAATTAAAATGGATACTCAAGACAAGCTATTGTTATTTAGTGTGAAACACATCTGGCTAACCTGGGTGCCGAGCTGGTTCTAATTTAGTCAATAAGCCCTTGGCTAGTAATAGACCAGTTATCTGGCATGACAACAATTTTGTAATAGCACTGTTGAATACAGAACCAGCCTGACACTCAGGCTAACGTCATATATCTTGTAACATATTCTCTATATTTTGTGTTCTTTATCATCTCTAGACCTGGGTCAAATACAATAATGTTAAATACTTTTAAATACTTCAGGTACACTTGATTTAGCTTGGAATGGAATGGAACAGTGGTACAATGGAACCAATTAAATAGTCCCGAAAGTGTAAACCTCACCCACCCAGCTCCACCCCGGTCAAGCTAAATCAAATACACCTTAATAATTATTTGAGAGTATTTTACATGTATTTGACCAGGTCTGATCATCTCACTCCACCCATTGTCCTCCTTTAGATCAATTTTTCTCTACGGTCTACAAACTGGACCAGTTGTTTTCTAGCGTGCGTGGTGGTGGCGGTGGTAGAGGGGCTAGGACCTGGTTCCTCTGGAACAGCACGAGGCTCCTGTCTGGGGGTGGAGGTAAAGAGGGGCTCCCTGATGCGGTAGGGTCTCCGGTAGGTGGAGATGGGCGACAGCTCAGAGCCCCAGCCCAGGTAACTGCCACTGGATGGGGAGACTGTGTCAGTGCTGAAGTACAAGGCGGTGCCAGATTCCGTGGGGTTAAAGTTCCGCTGGGGGCTTCCCATGCCCAACAGCAGGGACGGTGATCTCTCTGGAGACGAATCACGTCTGGCATCCAATGACCCCGCAGAAGATGACCCTTCGGTGTTCGAGGTGACCACGTTGCTGTCGATGTGGCGGTAGTCTGGGTACTTGGGTGAAGAGGGTGTGGGGGAGCAGTAGGTTGCGCTCTGGAAGTCTTCCTCATCTCGTTCTTCAGAGGGAGGGGGACTGGAATGAGGGGGGCTGGAGTCGTCTTGTGGGTTGGAGGGCTCAGAGAGGTGAACTCTGACCTCCTCAACTAGGACCTCCACCAGTGGCGGGTTGACTTCCTGGATGGGAGAGGGTGAGGGCAGCACATGTCTCACCTCCCCCTGTCTCACTGCCTGTCTCACCTCACTGATGATGTCTCTGGCTGGGGCTGCCTTTATAACCTAGGAAGAAGAAGGACAGCTATGGTGAATGATATTCTATAATAATAATAATGTGGTTGGTGCTTATATTTGTCCAGTTTTCACATCCAGGAAATAGATAACTTATCAGAGAACATCCAACAGTAGTAGAGAATAGCAAATAAATCTGCACCCATTCAAAAGCAGATACCAGAGTGCGGGTTTATTTGGAAAATATTGGCGTTTTGAACATCTAAACATGACACAGAAACTTGACCAAAACAATAACCTGTCAAGGATACACTTCAAGCAGAAGGGGGAAAAATGGAATTGGGTGCTCATCTCACCTCCTCCACCTGTCTGACCTCGTCAACCTGGGGAACGATGGGAGAAGATTGTGGAACGTTGAGAGAACGTTGCGGAATGTCTGGGGACCTTGGCAGAGTCTCTTCCTCTAGTCCCAGCAGCCTGACCAATCCCCCTTCAACATAGGCATGGCTTATTCTAGCCACATCACCTGTCTTCATGGCTAGGCGAATCAGCAACCAGTGGTGGTGCTTCCAGCCCTGCCATTGGCTAGGGAGCTCCAACAGATTCCCGCCACCCACAAGTTGACTGTGGCGATGGCTCTTCTCTTCCAATGAGAGAGAAGAGCCCCGGACTGCACAAGCTCCGCCCATTCCATGGTGACGTATGCTCTGGAAGATCTCAAAGGACTTAGGGTGGAGGAACCGGTAGTACAGGACTAAAGCTATCACTCCTGTAATAACAAAGACCGACATTTGAGTGTGTGAGTATGAGAGTGTGTGCGTGTGTGCTCGCACGTGTGCGTGTGTGTGTGTGTGCACGTGTCTCACCAATGAGGAAACTACAGAACACGGCGGCTGGGATACCCATGCTATCCCATGATGCAACACTGAAGAAGTCGGAACCTGCCAGCAGAAGAAGAGCGTTCTCGATAAACATGACCTGCAGGAGAGAGTAGAGAGAGTTACACACACACACACACACACACACACACACACACACACACACACACACACACACACACACACACACACACACACACACACACACACACACACACACACACACACACACACACACCAAGTAGAAGCCGGCCATGCGGCATCTGGAGGCTCCATCTTTGACGTTGAGGAAGAGGAAGATGTGAACAGCTCCCAGAACCAGGTTGAACAGGCGCCAGCGCAATGGTGTTTTAATGATGTCACTATGCTGCGACACCAACCAGAACGTAGCACCCAACCAGTGAAGACCTGAGACACACAGGAGCAGGACAAACATCACTGAATGTTCACACACACACACACACACACACACACACACACACACACACACACACACACACACACACACACACACACACACACACACACACACACACACACACACACACACACACACACACACACACACACACACACACACACACACACATCAATCTACAAACGCACACTAAAAGAGACACACACACACACATATATATATATACACACACTCACCAATAACACCAAGTACCCACTGGCGGAACAGGCGTGTGAAGAGAGTGAGGGTGGCGAGACGTGCTCCCAACATACTGACCTAAACACAATACAACAAGTCTGTTACTATCACACACACACTTCCACACACACAAAAACACACCCAGCCCAGCCAGCCCTCCTACCCTCCAGAGCAGTCTACAGGCAATAGCAGCAGGGGTCATGGGGAGATGTCCAGGTCTGATGAGGGAACAGGCTCTGGCATACAACACTAAGGCCCAGGACAGGGACAGCAGGCACACCGCAAAACACACTGACACTGGAGAGAGAGTGAGAGAGAGAGAAAGAGGTTGGGGAGAGAGGTAGAGGGATAGATAAAAGGAATACTCTGTAGGGTGATTGTATCAAACAAACACACAGACACACACACACACACAGACAAGTAGTACCTGGTGAAGAGAGTCCTACATCGGTACAGATGAGGACATATGTCTGCAAGACAGTCTGTGGCAGAGTTACCACCAGTGCCTCCAACAGGCGGAGAGCTGAAACATCAGCCTGCTGCATTATCTCACTACACCGATCCTCTCCAGTGGATGTCATAGTCTCCCATAACCTGGAACACACACACACACAAAACAGAGTTAGAGGGAGTGAGAGAACACAGTTTTTGTTTCATCGCTGGCCACTGACCCCTAACCCTAAAGAGGTACTACAGTAGCACACAGCAAAATTTGCAGTGTTAAATCAACACTTAAATAGTTAATTTTAACACTATCTCTGAGTGTAAAAAGTGCTCTAATTATAGTGTTAATGTAACACTCTGTAGTGTAGAAAATGTAAACTGCATATATATATATATATTAGTGTTAAACAAAAACACTGTTACAGTAAGTCATTTTGGGTGTTGTTTTAACACTGTATGGCAGGGACTAGATTCAGCCGTGGCCCAATTTTTTCTTGAGTGGATGATCAGGGGGACGGAAAATAATTAAAATAATTTGTAGACCGCAAAAAGCCCACACAGATATAATATTTGACTAAAACATAATCATTACAAACCTTGCTTACATTTTTTAAAACAATCACATATATCTCTCTATTATTTGTAGGAATACTTTAGAACAGATTTCCAAATTAAAATCACTGAGCCTGCTGCCATTCCTTTCTTTTTTTCTTTTTTTTTTGGTTGTTGAATTTTTACCCCTTTTTTCTCCCCAATTTCGTGGTATCCAATTGTTTTTTAGTAGCTACTATATTGTCTCATCGCTACAACTCCCGTACAGTCTCGGGAGAGACGAAGGTTGAAAGTCATGTGTCCTCCGATACACAACCCGACCAAGCCGCACTGCTTCTTAACACAGCGCCATCCAACTCGGAAGCCAGCCGCACCAATGTGTCGGAGGAAACACCGTGCACCTGGCAACGTTGGTTAGCGCGCACTGCGCCCGGCCCGCCACTGGAGTCACTGGTGCGCGATGAGACAAGGATTTCCCTACCGGCCAAACCCTCCCTAACCCGGATGAAGCTAGGCCAATTGTGTGTCGCCACCCGGGAGGCCCCTGCTGCCATTCCTGAACAAGCTCTGTACTGGTGGTGCCCCGATCCTGCAGCTGAATCAACTTTAGGAGACGGTCCTGGCGCTTGCTGGACTTTCTTGGGCACCCTGAAGCCTTCTTCACAACAATTGAACCGCTCTCTTTGAAGTTCTTGATGATCCGATAATGGTTGATTTAGGTGCAATCTTACTGGCAGCAATATTCTTGCCTGTGAAGCCCTTTTTGTGCAAAGCAATGATGATGGCACGTGTTTCCTTGCAGGTAACCATGGTTGACATAGGAAGAACAATGATTCCAAGCACCACCCTCCTTTTTAAGCTTCCAGTCTGTTATTTGAACTCAATCAGCATGACAGAGTGATCTCCAGCCTTGTCCTCGTCAACACTCACACCTGTGTTAACGAGGGAATCACTGACATGATGTCATCCTGTCCTTTTGTGGCAGGGCTGAAATGCAGTGGAAATGTTTTTGGGGGATTCAGTTCATTTGCATGGCAAAGGGACTTTGCAATTCATTGCAATTCATCTGATCACTCTTCATAGCATTCTGGAGTATATGCAAATTGCCATCATACAAACTGAGGCAGCAGACTTTGTGAAAATGAATATTTGTGTAATTCTCAAAACGTTTGGCCACGACAGTACAATACCTTTCAGAAGTTTGGGGTCACTTAGAAATGTCCTTGTCTTTGAAAGAAAAACAAAATTTTTGTCCATTAAAATAACATCAAATTGATCAGAAATACAGTGTAAACATTGTTAATGTTGTAAATGACTATTTTAGCTGGAAACTGATGATTTTGAATGGAATAAAAAGATTTCCGGTTCCGGTTGGAGCGAGTGGTCGCATCTGCACTTCGCTCCCGCGGGTAGTATAACTTTTTCATCATATTTCATTATAGCACAACGGTTTGATTTGTCTAATCTTAGCAATTTCTTCTCAGCTAGCTACATAGCCGTCTTTGTATCAAAGATAATTGCGTAATTATCGTATTTCGCCGTCCTAACGTAGTCTTCACTACCCAGCTAGCTAACGTCCACTGATTAGCTGCACTGGAGAAACTATTACACTCAACTGAACGAATTGATTAGTGTAGTGTTAGCTAGCTACATAGCTGTCTTTGCTGTCTTCGTATCATCGTATCCAAGATAATTGTGTTGTTTAGGTTTAGAGTGTGTAGTCTTAGAGTGATTATCTTAATTTACCGAGGTTAGCTAGCCAGCTATTTGTCGTCCTTAACGTAGGAGACTCTGCTAGCTAGCCAACAGCTAGCCAACAGCTAGCCAACGTCTACCGAATTGACTCACAACCCGGTCGCATTCACAGGTAGTATCACATTTTCACTTCATTTCATTACAGTACAACGGTTTGATTTGTTTGATCGTAGCTAGCTACATAGCTAGCTACATAGCCGTCTTTGTATCAAAGATAATTGTGTAGTCTAGAGCGATTTTCTAGGTTCGCTAGCCAGCTATTGTCGTTCTTTTAACGCAACGCAACGTAACGTAAACAACACTGCTAGCTAGCCAGCTAGCCCCGAATAGCAACACTGCAGAAACTATTACACTCAACGGAACGACTTGATTAGTGTAGTGTCAACAACGCACCCACTGCCAGCTGGCCTACCTCAGCAGTACTGTATCATTTTAATCATTTTAGTCAATAAGATTCTTGCTACGTAGCTTAACTTTCTGAACATTCGAGACGTGTAGTCCACTTGTCATTCCAATCTCCTTTGCATTAGCGTAGCCTCTTCTGTAGCCTGTCAACTATGTGTCTGTTTATCCCTGTTCTCTTCTCTCTGCACAGACCATACAAACGCTCCACACCGCGTGGCCGCGGCCACCCTACTCTGGTGGTCCCAGCGCGCACGACCCACGTGGAGTTCCAGGTCTCCGGTAGCCTCTGGAACTGCCAATCTGCGGTCAACAAGGCAGAGTTCATCTCAGCCTATGCCTCCCTCCAGTCCCTCGACTTCTTGGCACTGACGGAAACATGGATCACCACAGACAACACTGCTACTCCTACTGCTCTCTCTTCGTCCGCCCACGTGTTCTCGCACACACCGAGAGCGTCTGGTCAGCGGGGTGGTGGCACCGGGATCCTCATCTCTCCCAAGTGGTCATTCTCTCTTTCTCCCCTTACCCATCTGTCTATCGCCTCCTTTGAATTCCATGCTGTCACAGTTACTAGCCCTTTCAAGCTTAACATCCTTATCATTTATCGCCCTCCAGGTTCCCTCGGAGAGTTCATCAATGAGCTTGATGCCTTGATAAGCTCCTTTCCTGAGGACGGCTCACCTCTCACAGTTCTGGGCGACTTTAACCTCCCCACGTCTACCTTTGACTCATTCCTCTCTGCCTCCTTCTTTCCACTCCTCTCCTCTTTTGACCTCACCCTCTCACCTTCCCCCTACTCACAAGGCAGGCAATACGCTCGACCTCATCTTTACTAGATGCTGTTCTTCCACTAACCTCATTGTAACTCCCCTCCAAGTCTCCGACCACTACCTTGTATCCTTTTCCCTCTCGCTCTCATCCAACACCTCCCACACTGCCCCTACTCGGATGGTATCGCGCCGTCCCAACCTTCGCTCTCTCTCCCCGCTACTCTCTCCTCTTCCATCCTATCATCTCTTCCCTCCGCTCAAACCTTCTCCCACCTATCTCCTGATTCTGCCTCCTCAACCCTCCTCTCCTCCCTCTCTGCATCCCTTGACTCTCTATGTCCCCTATCCTCCAGGCCGGCTCGGTCCTCACCTCCCGCTCCGTGGCTCGATGACTCATTGCGAGCTCACAGAACAGGGCTCCGGGCAGCCGAGCGGAAATGGAGGAAAACTCGCCTCCCTGCGGACCTGGCATCCTTTCACTCCCTCCTCTCTACATTTTCCTCCTCTGTCTCTGCTGCTAAAGCCACTTTCTACCACGCTAAATTCCAAGCATCTGCCTCTAACCCTAGGAAGCTCTTTGCCACCTTCTCCTCCCTCCTGAATCCTCCTCCCCCCCCCCCTCCTCCCTCTCTGCAGATGACTTCGTCAACCATTTTGAAAAGAAGGTCGACGACATCCGATCCTCGTTTGCTAAGTCAAACGACACCGCTAGTTCTGCTCACACTGCCCTACCCTGTGCTCTGACCTCTTTCTCCCCTCTCTCTCCAGATGAAATCTCGCGTCTTGTGACGGCCGGCCGCCCAACAACCTGCCCGCTTGACCCTATCCCCTCCTCTCTTCTCCAGACCATTTCCGGAGACCTTCTCCCTTACCTCACCTCGCTCATCAACTCATCCCTGACCGCTGGCTACGTCCCTTCCGTCTTCAAGAGAGCGAGAGTTGCACCCCTTCTGAAAAAACCTACACTCGATCCCTCCGATGTCAACAATTACAGACCAGTATCCCTTCTTTATTTTCTCTCCAAAACTCTTGAACATGCCGTCCTTGGCCAGCTCTCCCGCTATCTCTCTCTGAATGACCTTCTTGATCCAAATCAGTCAGGTTTCAAGACTAGTCATTCAACTGAGACTGCTCTCCTCTGTATCACGGAGGCGCTCCGCACTGCTAAAGCTAACTCTCTCTCCTCTGCTCTCATCCTTCTAGATCTATCGGCTGCCTTCGATACTGTGAACCATCAGATCCTCCTCTCCACCCTCTCCGAGTTGGGCATCTCCGGCGCGGCCCACGCTTGGATTGCGTCCTACCTGACAGGTCGCTCCTACCAGGTGGCGTGGCGAGAATCTGTCTCCTCACCACGCGCTCTCACCACTGGTGTCCCCAGGGCTCTGTTCTTGGCCCTCTCCTATTCTCGCTATACACCAAGTCACTTGGCTCTGTCATAACCTCACATGGTCTCTCTTATCATTGCTATGCAGACGACACACAATTAATCTTCTCCTTTCCCCCTTCTGATGACCAGGTGGCGAATCGCATCTCTGCATGTCTGGCAGACATATCAGTGTGGATGACGGATCACCACCTCAAGCTGAACCTCGGCAAGACGGAGCTGCTCTTCATCCCGGGGAAGGACTGCCCGTTCCATGATCTCGCCATCACGGTTGACAACTCCATTGTGTCCTCCTCCCAGAGCGCCAAGAACCTTGGCGTGATCCTGGACAACACCCTGTCGTTCTCAACCAACATCAAGGCGGTGGCCCGTTCCTGTAGGTTCATGCTCTACAACATCCGCAGAGTACGACCCTGCCTCACACAGGAAGCGGCGCAGGTCCTAATCCAGGCACTTGTCATCTTCCGTCTGGATTACTGCAACTCGCTGTTGGCTGGGCTCCCTGCCTGTGCCATTAAACCCCTTCAACTCATCCAGAACGCCGCAGCCCGTCTGGTGTTCAACCTTCCCAAGTTCTCTCACGTCACCCCGCTCCTCCGTTCTCTCCACTGGCTTCCAGTTGAAGCTCGCATCCGCTACAAGACCATGGTGCTTGCCTACGGAGCTGTGAGGGGAACGGCACCTCAGTACCTCCAGGCTCTGATCAGGCCCTACACCCAAACAAGGGCACTGCGTTCATCCACCTCTGGCCTGCTCGCCTCCCTACCACTGAGGAAGTACAGCTCCCGCTCAGCCCAGTCAAAACTGTTCGCTGCCCTGGCCCCCCAATGGTGGAACAAACTCCCTCACGACGCCAGGACAGCGGAGTCAATCACCACCTTCAGGAGACACCTGAAACCCCACCTCTTTAAGGAATACCTAGGATAGGATAAGTAATCCCTCTCACCCCCCTTAAGTTTTAGATGCACTATTGTAAAGTGACTGTTCCACTGGATGTCATAGGGTGAATGCACCAATTTGTAAGTCGCTCTGGATAAGAGCGTCTGCTAAATGACTTAAATGTAAATGTAAATGAATATCTACATAGGCGTACAGACGCCCATTATCAGCAACCATCACTCCTGTGTTCCAATGGCACGTTGTGTTAGCTAATCCAAGTTTATCATTTTAAAAGACTAATTGATCATTAGAAAACCCTTTTGCAATTTTGTTAGCACAGCTGAAAACTGTCGTACTGATTAATGAAGCAATAAAACTGGCCTTCTTTAGACTAGTTGTGTATCTGGAGCATCAGCATTTGTGGGTTCGATTACAGGCTCAAAATGGCCAGAAACAAAGCACTTTCTTCTGAAACTCATCAGTCTATTGTTGTTCTGAGAAATGATGACTATTCCATGCGAGAAATTGCCAAGAAACTGAAGATCTCGTACAACGCTGTGTACTACTCCCTTCACAGAACAGAGCAAACTAGCTCTAACTAGAATAGAAAGAGGAGTGGGAGGCCCCGGTGCACAACTGAGCAAGAGGACATGTACATTAGAGTGTCTAGTTTGAGAAACGGACGCCTCACAAGTCCTCAACTGGCAGCTTCATTAAATAGTACCTGCAAAACACCAGTCCTAACGACAACAGTTAAGAGGTGACTCCGGGATGCTGGCCTCAGACTGGCTAATAAAAAGAAAAGATTAAGATGGGCAAAAGAACACAGACACTGGACAGAGGAACCGTGCCTAGAAGGCCAGCATCCCGGAGTCGCCACCAGTTGAGACTGGTGTTTTGCGGGTACTATTAAATGAAGCTGCCAGTTGAGGACTTGAGACATCTGTTTCTCAAACTAGACACTCTAATGTACTAGTCCCCTTTCTTAGTTGTGCACCGGGGCCTCCCACTCCTATTTCTACTCTGGTTAGCGCCAGTTTGTACTGTTCTGTGAAGGGAGTAGTACACAGCGTTGTACAATATCTTCAGTTTCTTCTTTTTGCAGAGGAAAGCTTAGTTGTGTAATTGTACATCTAACTAGGATGTTTGGTGCAGTATTTCTCAAGTTTAAAAAATCATGAAAACGAGTTGTCTATCGTTGAATGACAAAAAACACTTTATTGAAGCATCCCTACTGTTGACCAATCACTGTCGAATCGGCGTAGACTTCGGCTTCTGATCTTCGGCGTTGCCTCAATAATTGTTTTGTCTTCACAAACCCTTGCCGAAGGCCAAAACTAACAAAAACGTCACAAAATATCATGATATATGCACAAACTGTTTCGAACTGTTTCAGAGGGGAAGGATGCGGACGCCTTAACACAGTAGTTTTAGGAAACTCCAGGATTACAGGCCACATCAGGCCTGCAGGTCACATTATGCTGGCTTGCAAAGTGATGTGTAATTCCTATTGAAATCCAGAGTTAGGATATCCAACAGTTTTTATTCACCCACAAACTGCATTCAGAATGGCTGTTAGGGTTAGAAAAATTGATAAAAAAGATGACCTAAAACCATAAACCATTTAAATCAGTAACGGGTGCAGTAAATCTAACTAACTGGTTGGATTTGTTATGAAAAATGTATGTTATTTATCTTAGTGTATAAGATGAATCAATGTACATGCAAATACAGATATTAATACAATCCTAAAGATTCTACCTACAGTAGAGCATGCTGGGAAATATAACGATGTGTATGGGACTGTTTTACTCTCCACAGTGTAAAACAATAACTCTGTTTATTAACACCAACACTGGGGGCTCTTTTATGCCAATGAGTGTTAATTTCACACTTGCAGCGTGAATTTAACACTTGAAATGTTACACTGAAAAATCAACACAGCTCAATTATCTATGTAGTACATTACCTTCTAAAGATGCCCAGGTGCAGGATGTGAGTCCATTTGAGATCTTTGCTGCAAATACGTCCATCTGCCTGGTACCACAGCCAACTAAGCAACTGGGGGCCCCATCCAGGGAGGAGAAACAAGGCTGTAAGCCCTGCCCAGTGGCCATAGCAATAGTTATGCCCTACCCACAGGTAGTACACGAAACAGTAGATCACTGTGGAGACACACACACTGGTAAGTACATCTACACAAATGTTCACTTTTGTCTGTAATCTACTTGCTGACAGTGTTTATGTACAAATGTGAACAGGCAAAATGTCATCGATATGTAATTAACATCGAACTAATGTGTAATTAATATCCTAATTAACATCTGTTCTGACTCGACACCACAAACGTGCTAAGCATTTGAACAAGTGCAGTTTCAGCATAGTATGTGTGTGTGCGACCTCCATCACGACTATAGGCTGAGGCCAGGGTAGGGTCTGGGAGATTCTGCGCTGTTTCCGTATCTCTAATTGGCTACAAAATGCACGCTCCTCATGTCTGGGAGCGAACGATGCAGTGCTCTCTTCCTTCAGATCTGCATTTTCTTTCTCCTCCCCTACCCTCCCTCTTTCTCCCTCTCCTGTCTCGGCAATATGAACCATCTGCCGGACCAAATGGGCGGTATAGGAGAAAGAGTAGACTCGGGTCCCCCCAATCCGCTATCCATTCACGGCACCCTGAAAAATGCGCTCGAATATGACAAAAATGCGCCACTTTTCTATTAGCATAACTAAAGCTACAGCTGCAATGTGTTCGCGGCTGTGCTGCTGCATGGTTTCATAACCATCTGGGTAAATATAGAAAAACAACACCAGTGATGCACGCACCTATAAAGATTCGAATGTATCTGGAAATGCAGATGAACATTTTTATACTTTAGGAAATATGAATGAATTAAACCTTTATGCATGCAGCCTTTCGTGGTATAACCCTGTACTGATATGATTTGACGTGTAGCCTAGGTGTGGTGAGAGATATAATAGGCCTATCTCCATCACCGGAGAGGTGTGTTTCGGTCGTTCTCGGTAACGGCAGTGCTAAACTTACGCGCAGTCCGCTCAGCCACAATGAGAAATGCAGTAAACGCGAAAACGCAAACTTGGCAGCAGGCCACGCAGGAGCCTCCCCTGTCCCGGGAAGTGGTGTATTGTCTCATCACGGATATGTAGAATCTTTAACTGTTGTGTTGTTATTGTGATGAGTCCCATGCAGTATAATCCGGTACAAGGTAGGGAGGGTACCCGGTTCTCTGCTCGGATCCGTAGTCCTTTGAAGATGGCTTCTGACGTCATGGCCCGTCATGGTCCATTAAAAAGTCAATCTGCAGTTGCTACATCTGTTTTTAGACGTATAAATTAATGATATGTACCCATTGATTCTTGAAGAATATACCTTGTAAATATCTCATGAGCTTAGTACATTTGTCTTTCCCGCATCAGAATCCAAAATATACGCGTTTTTTTATTTCATTCAAATGTTTGTAAACAAACATTATATAGCCTCAAAACATGGTTACAATTATCATGTTCATATCATGGATGGTTAGTCCTTGTATTCATAGCTCTGTCTATGAATTTGAGAGTGGTTACACTTATCCAGTCCCATCCCTCAGCTTTTTACCGAAAGGGGAGGGGTGTGGCTTTGCTATTGTTTCAACTACCGATTGCCCCTTTAAAAGGCAAAGTCTCCGATTTTTTTTCATTTAAACTAATGAATAACACTGGTAAAAAGCATGACTTTCATAATACATAGTTAATACAGTATTTAGTGTCCTGTATTAGATAGTTAATACAATATTTGTCTCGTGATTGCATTTGTTACCAAAATAACTAAGAATTTGACCAAATATTTGGAAAGGAAGCCCCTTCATCCATCCCATCTCGTTTTGGAGGGATTGAACAAGCGGTGTAGTACACTACAGTTAACATCAGATGGTAGTATAATCCCACAGGACAGACCGAAACAGGCAGACCATTTGTTTCCAAAGGGTTTTATTATTCAATAAAAGGTCCGTGTGTTAGTCTCAGTCATTCACTGTCCCTGTTTGAGTACTAAATTAAAGTATCCTTCAATGCAATGTTTATTTCCCGTCTTTTCTCCATTTGTTGAGGAAATCACTGATCTGTATGGACTGGATAAGTGAGAACGAGACTGTTTTCACCTCGACACCTCTCTCAGACCTGCGATTCCCTCAAGGAAGAGCGGAAGGAAGGATGCATACAGAACCTCTCTCTCAGACAGACTTTTCACTTCACAGACAGCTTTTCTAATATAGACGACAAGCTCGGGGAAACACCCAGAAACACTGCAGAGATAATAACACTGTTGCGTTGCGCCATTTACCCGATTAAAAACATCATAGTGTTCCACCACCCAGCTTCACTCCAAAAGCAACACATATAGTAGAGACTCTAGCTACCTCTTCAGTGTTTCACATCTGAAGGGAAAAGATAGGTGTTAGCAATATGGTGGTGGCTTCTTTTAGGACTGTACGGGGACTGTATTGCACTTGTTGTCTGAAGGGCACTGTTCAGGAGCTGACTGAATTGGAGCAGTGCCTCTGTCTGCCGTGACTACGTTTAAGGCACACAGCCGTGCTAAGTTACCTCACGAATGCACACTCCTGCTGACAAACCAAACTGACGCAGTTTTATAGTCACAGTCTCTCTAAGGAAGGATTGTTGCGTCATCTTCAAAATGCAAACATTTCCCCAACGACAACCCTTCAAAGCGTCCCTGAGACAAACTAAGAAAGTGTTGCTATTTTATAAAAAGGAATGAATCCACAAAGTACAACAGTGAATCAATTAAATGCACATTAAGATTGAGTGAAGGCAAAAAAAAATGTCATTCCAGTTGACAGGTCTTTTCTGTGGTCCTTGTCCTTGTAGTGAACTGTGCTGTGTAAGTCAGTACCTGTCTGGAACGAAGGATAAAAAAAAACAGAACGTTTAGCCAGGAAAACAGAGATTTCTATAGATGTGAATTGTGAGCCGCTGTCAACGGTGATGGGGATGACGTCAGGAAGGTCACAGTTTACACACAGGTTGATGACAACTTCCACCTCAGGTCTCGGGCGGGGGCTGACTCCAGAGGAACCACCCTGGGCAACGATTAGGCTGCTGCATTCTCATGACCTACTTCTTTCCTCTAGTGTGAAGTGTGCACTTTCTCCCTCCCCATCACAGCTCCCAAGAGCCTTAGATTGGCGTAAGCCTGGTGTCATGTCAGACCAGTGGTGTAGTGGAGGGTAAATGCACGTAAAAGCTGTTTTACACACCTTTTTTATGTTTGCGCAAATTTTGTGGAAAATGCATTGAAAGTATAAGGAACGTTACTTTACTCACTGCGAAGGCAATCAAGCGTGTACCCACCTATTTCTTTACCACTACATCACTGCGCCAGACACACCCTAAACCTCATGGTTCTGTGCCCAGTGTCAGAGGGACTGGAGGGAGGTCATTGTCCTCTCCCTCATCAATTCCCATTTGTCACTATCCACAACTACTGAACACAAGCATTTCGCTACACCCGCAATAACATCTGCTAAATATGTCTATGTGTCCAATAATATCTGATTTGATTTGTAGGCTTCACGCACCCAATGCGACATTGTCTAAAATTGCATCATTTTCCTATCCTTTCTTTTTCTCTTCTTCCATCCGTATGTGTATCCATCACTCTCTTTGTCTCTCTCTTCCTCTCTTTCTCCATTCCTGTTAGTAGTATCTGTTGAGGCTGCGTGTGACAGTGTTGACATCAGGCTGTCCATTCATCCAGATCTCTCGCATGATCCTCTCTCGCTCCTCAACCCTCTGAGCTCGCTCCAACTCTACAGAACAAAACAAAACACAACCATCTTTATTTCAACTGCTTCCAGAACATTTTAATAATAAACTGTACACTTAAAAACAAAAAAGCACTTCAAATGTTTCCACAGTGTGTGTTACCTTCTGCGGAGGTGAAAACGCTGGTTTGCAGCAGCGTTCTCTCAAATCGCCTCCGTCGTCGAGCCGTAAGGTCAGAGTTCCTGTCGTCCCAGTCCTCTGAGTCGCTGTCTTCACTCGTCTCCGTGGTTACGCCAGGGTTGCCTGTGTTAGGGTTTCCAGGTTGGTGGTGGTGGTGACAGTGATGGTCCCCATGGTGATGGTGGTGAGTCCTGTTTCTATGCTGATGGTGATGTCGCCGTCGATTACTGTAGTGACAGTCGGTGCGACAGTGTATCTGCACCACCAGGGCACAGAGGGTGAGAAGGAGACCCACACACACACCACTAACAAACACAAGAGCTGCTCGCTCCGGCTGGTCTGAGACAAGAGAGAGAGGGAGAGGGAGAGAGAAAGAGAGACAAACAAAGAGCATGAGAGCAGAAAATATATTTTTTAAATGATACCTTTATTTAACGAGGCAAGTCAGTTCAGAATAAATCCTTATTTACAATGAAGGACTACCAGGGAACAGTGGGTTAACTGCCTTGTTCAGGGGCAGAACAACAGATTATTACCTTGTCAGCTCGGGGATTCAATCCAGCAACCTTTCGGTTACTAGTCCAACGCTCTAACCACTAGGCTACCTGCCAAGATTAATAAGAGTAATCTTCTTTATATATGCAAGTAAGACTGACAGACACCTGTCAAGCTCCCGAGTGGCGCGGTGGTCTAAGGCACTGCATCTCAGTGCTAGAGGCATCACTACAGAACCTGGTTAGATTCCAAGCTGTATCACAACCGGCCGTGATTGGGAGTCCCATAGGGCGGCTCACAGTTGTCCAGGTTAGGGTTTGGCCGGGATAGACCATCATTGTAAATAAGAATTTGTTCTTAACTGACTTGTCTAGTTCAATAAAGGTAAAAAACGTATATGTTTTTCAGTCATCATTTGTAACAAAAATATATTCCAAACAATAGCAATAACACGTGTACAATCCAGGCAGCTGGAGGCACCTTAACTGGGGAGGATGTGCTCATAGTAATGGCTGGAACGGAATCAAACATGTGGTTTCCATGTGCTTGATACCATTCCATTCACTCAATTCCAGCCATTGTTTTGAGCCTTCCCCCACTCAGCACCCTCCTGTGCTGTACAACTGTTGTATCAGTCAATATTTACCTGCTATGAAGGTGTAGGCCGCCAGGGCGTTGCTAAACAACGCCATCTCCTGGGAGACCACCTTCACCTCCATATTTGGGCTGGGACTTCCTGTGGGCGGGGCATTCATGATGATGCACTAACTGCGTCTTTGGCCTCTCTGGTCTAGACTAGTATCTTCTGTCTATAAGTCAGACTCGGCTGACTCTGGTCTTTAATTCAATATGGTTTTATGGAAACAGAATCTGAACCCTTAGGGCATCATAAGGTCCTCTGGCTACCCCCTTCCATAAAGTCTGAACTGAATTCTCTCCTTTCCTCAACTGAGAACAGCACAGCAGTCTTCTCTGTCACTGTAGGCTTCAAATATGGGGGGAGGGAGAGAGGGAGGGAAGGAGAGTAGTGAGTGACAAAGTAAGATCATTTTAATTGATCTCATAATTATTGCATGATTTACAAGAAAGTTTGAGAAATGTCCCTATCCTGGTATCTCCTCGTTAGCCACATGTTAAATAAAAGTGTCACAAAAACATTGAGCAAGCGACGAACCCCGTCTCAAACTCTGATGGCTCTGGATGATTGTGGGTCTGTTTGACGAGTCTAGAGAAAATTACAGAGCCCGAGACAATCATTGGTTTCCACTTTTCCCCCTTGTAAACATGCCATTGCAGTTATGTAGTCAATAAAGCAATACAAAATGCTCTAATTTACCCCAGACATACCACTTAGATGTTATCCAAACACAGTGGCCTTCCACCCAATCAGGAGAGGACACAAAGGCAGTATTTAGTGAAGGGAAAGAAATTGTAAACACTGTAAACTTAGAAAGGCAGCGCTGCTTTTCATGGTTTGGCAAACCTCGTTGTGATAAATAAAAAATATATACCAATTTAATTTAATGACCAAAAAATGGACAGCTGTGCCATATAAATTGCTAAATTGTTGGGAAGAGATTTTCAATGTACCGATTCCATGGCACATGGTTAATGAATTGACACGCAAAATTACGCCGGATTCAAAACTCTTTAAAATAATAAAGGTACAGTTGAAGTCGTAAGTTTACATACACTTAGGTTGGAGTCATTAAAAATAATTTTTCAACCACTCTACAAATGTATTGTTAACAAACTATAGTTTTGGCAAGTCGGTTGGGACATCTACTTTGTGCATGACACAAGTCATTTTTCCAACAGTTGTTTACAGACAGATTATTTTACTTATTACTTATCCCACTGTATCACAAATCCAGTGGGTGAGAAGTTTACATACACTAAGTTGACTGTGCATTTAAACAGCTTGGAAAATTCCAGAAAATTATGTCATGGCTTTAGACGCTTCTGTTAGGCTAAATGACATAATTTGAGTCAATTGGAGTTGTACCTGTGGATGTATTCCAATGCCTACCTTCAAACTCAGTGCCTCTTTGCTTGACATCATGGGAAAATCAAAAGAAATCAGTCAAGACCTCAGAAAGAAAATTGTAGACCTCCACAAGTCTGGTTCATCCTTGGGAGAAATTTCCAAACCTCTGAAGGTACCACATTCATCTGTACAAACAACAGTACACAAGTATAAACAGCATGGGACCCCGCAGCCGTCATACCGCTCAGGAAGGAGACACTTTCTGTCTCCTAGAGGTGAACGTACTTGGTGCGAAAATTGCAAATCAATCCCAGAACAACAGCAAAGGACCTTTTGAAGATGCTGGAGGGAACAGGTATATATTTCCACAGTGAAACGAGTCCCATATTGACATAACCTGAAAGGCCGCTCAGCAAGGAAGAAGCCACTGCTCCAAAACCACCATACAAAAGCCAGACTACGGTTTACAACTGCACATGGGGACAAATATCGTTCTTTTTGGGGGAAATGTCCTCTAGTCTGATGAAACAAAAATAGAACTTTGGCCATAATGACCATAGTTATGTTTGGAGGAAAAAGGGGGAGGCTTGCAAGCCGAAGTACACCATCCCAACCGTGAAGCATGGGGGTGGCAGCATCATGTTGTGGGGGTGCTTTGCTGCAGGAGGGACTGGTGCACTTCACATAATAGATGGCATCATGAAGGAGGAAAATTATGTGGATATATTGAAGCAACATCTCAACACATCAGTCAGGAAGATAAAGCTTGCGTCTTCCAAATGGACCAAGACCCTAAGCGTTCTTCCAAAGTTGTGGCAAAATGGCTTAAGGACCACACAGTCAAGGTATTGGAGTGGCCATCACAAAGCCCCGATTTGTGGGCAGAACTGAAAAGGCGTGTGTGAGCAAGGAGGCCTACAAACCTGACTCAGTTACACCAGCTCTGTCAGGAGGAATGGGCCAAAATTCACCCAATTTATTGTGGAAGCTTGTGGAAGCCTTCCCGAAATACTAATTGAATGTACGTAAACTTCTGACCCACTGGAAAAGTGATGAAAGAAATGAAGGCTAAAATAAACCATTCTTTATATTATTATTCGGACATTTCACATTCTTAAAATAAAGTGGTGATCCTAACTGACCTAAAACAGGGAATTTTTACTTGGATTAAATATCAGGAATTGTGAAAAACTGAGTTTAAATGTATTTGGCTAAGGTGTATGTAAACTTCCGACTTCCACTGTATATGTATATGGGTATGTGTATGTATGTATTTAGATATATTTACCCCCAAAATATATGGGGGATTGGAAATGATGCAGACAATTACATCGATGGAAGCAACAATCTATCCACAATATTAAGGCTGATCTACCCCCTAAAAAAAAACACATTTTTATTTTTTATAAAGCCTTGTTCCTTGGGTTACGGTTTTCCAAGGAGAGGGAGAGAGAGAGGAGAGAAAGAAAAAGAGCGAAGGAGAGAGAGAAGAGGGAGACAGTGAAGGTGTGGGAATATAGGGTCCATGAGTCATTGTCTGATCAGAATAGCAGACCGGCAATCCTGAAGAAAACACCCCTCTCTTCCATTTCCCCTCCTACCCACTTTCTCCTTGTCTCTCTTTCCTCCGCTCCCCCTCTCATTCTCTTCCCTCCTACACACATACAGTAGGACTCATATTCCAGACAGAAAATAAAGTTGCATGGTCTTCTCTCCTTTTCTCACATAAACTCAAGCAATCGTCCAGGCAGGCACAAGCACACACACTCAACAGAAAGAAGGAAAGAAATAACTTAAATAAGGGAGGAAGCCCTGTGTAAATTTGTGACAGGTACATATTCATCTATCTTCCGTGGAGATGATTTGGACAGTACTGAACATGTTTGAAGATGTACACAGTTTCAGCGCTGGTTGTGTGTGTGTGTGCGCGCAATAGTGTGTGTTTGCGTGTGAACTTAGCAGAGGTGTGGACTCGAGTCACATGGACTCGAGTCACATGACTTGGACTCGAGCCAGACTCGAGTCACAAATATGATGACTTGCAACTCGACTTTGACTTTAACACCAATGACTCACGACTTGACTTGATACCCTCCCCAAGCCCAAATAGTAAAAATGATGCTATTAAAAAAAGTGCGCAGCGCATCAACTCTTAATTGAACAGATTACAGTTTGAATCGGACAGCAGCCAACAAATTTTACCAGCTGAGAAAAGGATGTGTGTGGCATTGCAGAGGAACGTGGGCGGGTGAATTCAGATGGAGCCCTTGGAAAGATGATACCCAAAAGTATTATTTTTGGATATAAAGATGACGCTGTATCAACAAGAAACAGATTGCAACTTGCAAAACACGCGGGAAGAAAATTACAGATGGAGGCGCAACATTTTCCATCTTTGTTCGACATTTGAAGCTGCACAAAGGACATTAAAAGTCGTGGCTAATATAGCCGACAGCTATATATTTTATTACTTTACTGGTGTATCATGTAGGCTAACGTAATGTTACATCAATGAGCCTCCACACAGTCAGTCAGTGCGGGAACGTGATCATTGCACCCAAGATTGAGCTACAACTGGCTAGGCAGTTGGCAGCTTAAATCCTGCCTGATGTTACTGCTGTTCCTAAAACCATTGACATATGTTAGCCTACTGTAACCACACAGAGAGTGTGTGCGTGTGTGTGTGTTGGACGATTGTGTACAAGCCTACATCGCCCGATCGTGCCCCATAGCGATCCTGGATAGTCAATCACTATTGGGGGGGGGGGGTCTTTGTCATGGCTACCCATGTATTTCCATGGAAATGTAACATTTATTTGGAGTGTAATAAATATAGAGATATTTTTAAAAGCATTCATGATTTGCATAAATGTGAAATGTTATTACATTTGGTGAAGAGCACATTATGACTTGTTTAGGACTCAAAACTCAAAGTTTAGGACTTGAGACTTGACTTGGACTTGCCTGCCCTGACCTGGGACTTGACTTGGGACTCGAGTGCCAAGACTTGAGACTTACTTGTGACTTGTAAAACAATGACTTGGTTGGTCCCACCTCTGGAACGCAGACTGAGTTTAGTTGACTGTCAGTGAAACAATCCATGAAGGCTGCTTTGTGATGGACGGGGAGAGAGAAACAAAGAGAATAAGAGGGGAATAGACCAGGTCAGCTAAAGGTGAAATTAAATCTATTATCCTGGCGTGGTTTGTCTGATGCCCTTATCAAACAGACTGAGCTGATAATGAAAGGTGAGTTTTATAAGAGTCAGACTTGGCTCACACACAGCTCGTTAAAACTGGTCACAGCTCGTTAGACCTCATTAGAACACTCAACTCAACGGATTACAGTCTAATACAGTTAGAATGACTCGACTAAACACAGTTCATGAACTCTCCTTCTTTTTTAGCCTCTCCTTTCCTCTCTCCTTCTCCCCTCTCCCTCCTTTCCATTCGTATGTCTCCTTCTCTCCTTTTTTCTTCTTCTTCTACTCTGTTTCTGTGAGACTGCAGGTGCAGACGAAAACCTATTGCTTGGTAATTGACACAGACATGTACAGACAGAGACAGACAGACAGTCTTACAGCACAATAGTTCATTGTAGTGCAGAGTCCCTGTGCTGTTTTAAACTGGGCTCCTATTTCTCTCCTATAATGCTCAACTCCTACCCCACTTTGGCATGACTCCGATCAGTGTGTGCAGAATTCTGACAAAGCCCCCCCCCCCACCACACACACACAGACACAGCCCTGACCATTAATATTCCAGAGAAGCCATACCTCCAGCTTTCAGACCAAATTTAGCCAAAAAAGCGTGTATGTGCATGTGTGTGGTTACTCAGAGACGATTGCAGAGTGACACTGGACTGTCTGCTTTTAACATAAAGCAATGTAGATCACATCTTTTGAGTGAACGAGAAGGCGTTCACTCAGTTGGAGAGCGAGAGCAAGAAAGAGAAAGAGTCTGCACCCCCCCCCCTCCCCTCACAACCACACTGTAGGAGCCCCCTATTCATAAATCAACTCAACAACTCTCTGCTGGTGCCTGTGTGTGTGTGTGTGTGTGTGTGTGTGTGTGTGTGTGTGTGTGTGTGTGTGTGTGTGTGTGTGTGTGTGTGTGTGTGTGTGTGTGTGTGTGTGTGTGTGTGTGTGTGTGTGTGTGTGTGTGTGTGTGTGTGTGTGTGTGTGTGTGTGTGTGTGTGTGTGTTCCCTACACATATACAATCATGCGCATCCTGTAGCCAAACCCACAGACCAGCAGTGGAGTCACAATGTGACACACTAGATTATTATGCTTCTCTAAATGCCACACATTATCCAACACACAACTTCATACACACACAAAGACACATACTATATGTCCCACTCATCCACCAGAAACGTTAAGGGAACATTAACGTCAACAAATAGGCTACTGTTCATACTTACACATCCATGATCCAGATTATTAATCCATTCCATCGGAAAAAAAAATACATTTCATGTTCTCCTTTCTTCATCTGCCCTCCTCTTTTTTCTCCTCCCGTCCTGTTTTTGAGCCGTGGAAAGTGCGGCACCAGTGAAACCAATATCCAAAGCCCAGAGACCCAGCAGCAGAAACAGAGGAAGTGGAGAGTAGAGAGAATCCCTCCTTCAACAGATTAGTATTTTCCGAGCGAGACCAGCAACAGCTCAAACTCACAGCGAGATACAGGTTTACAGAGGTTTTACAATCACAGTTTTCCAATAATGATTCTTCAAAGTTTTCCAGGTCCGTCTCCCGGTAGACAGGGGTCGATCCCTGGAAGCTGGAATGTGACACGCGAGCAGCTCACCCCCACGGACACTCACTCACACACACACAAACAAACTACCCTCACTCACATATACACACACTCTCTTGCCCCACACTCGTCTTCCTATAATCCCCTCACACTCTTCTTCCTAAAAAACCCTCACACTCTCATCTCCCATACTCAGTAAGACCCTCAGTCTCTGCCATGCATTCCCCCTCCTACCCCTCAACCTGATGATTATACTGAACAGAGAGAGAGCAACACTGGGGCACAAAGAAAGACGGAGAGAAACAGAGAGAGAGAGAGAAGCCAGGGGAGAGGGGGAGAGAGAGAGAGCGAGAGGGAGGGAGGAGTGAGTATGACATGGGAATTTCATTCAGCTTTGACTGGGAATTTGCCTGCTGAATTTTCCAGAGAACATTCCCTGGGGGCGTCAGATGCTATAACACACACACACACACACACACACACACACACACACACACACACACACACACACACACACACACACACACACACACACACACACACACACACACACACACACACACACACACACACACACACACACACACACACACACACACACACACACACACACACACACACACACACACACACACACACACACACACACACACACAAACACACACCAATCTAGTAGACAAAACAGTTATTCCAGATGTCTTGCCCATGTCTGCTTGAAACCCTGAGTTATCTGTTGTTGTCACCTGATCCAGTGGGCCGAACACCCACCCCCACTGCCCGACCACACACACCCGGGAGCAGACCTACTTTGACCTCCAACCCTTGTGAACCTTCTTAATATGGTGTGAAAAATTCTCAGTATGAGATATCTGTGTGTGTGTGTGTGTGTGTGTGTGTGTGTGTGTGTGTGTGTGTGTGTGTGTGTGTGTGTGTGTGTGTGTGTGTGTGTGTGTGTGTGTGTGTGTGTGTGTGTGTGTGTGTGTGTGTGTGTGTGTGTGTGTGTGCGTGTGCGTGTGTGTGAGTGTGTGTGTGTGTCTGAGAGCTGCGACAATGATTGAAGAATCTGAAAGAGCCAATCAAATGCAATCAGTGTTAGATGATAAGGAAACATGACATCTGTCTTTCGCTTTGTTGACTGCATCATTTATTCTACCAGACCTTAGTAATGCACAACATACCAATGCAACTTTTCCCCCTAGGGAGCAAAAATATACACAACTTTGACCAATAACGCACCATCGCTCACCACTCTCACACAACCTTTTAGAGAACAACACAACCACCATACAACCTACACACAACTCCCTTTCACCTACCTATTGACCGGCCAACAGGGCAGCCATTCAGTCCTCTGTGTGAGAACAGCTATTGTGTGCCTCTATGATTGTCCTCTCCCTTTCTCTGTGTGTGTGTGTGTGTCAACTTTATATATACTGTATATATTATAAATATTTATATATTTCTTAATTCCATTCTTTTACTTTGAGATGTGTGTGTAATGTTGTGAATTGTTAGATACTACTGCACTGTTGGAGCTCGGAACACAATTCTGGATATTGTTTGCTTACAACTAGGAAATGTAGATGGCCCGTGTCTACCGGTGAGATGCAGAAATGCTCATTTTAAAGGGCACATATTACATGTTAATAACATATTAATGACTAGATTAGGAGAGGGACTCACAGAAAGAGAGAGAGAAAGCCGGAGAGAGAAATCTGGGTCGAGAGGAGAGGAGAGAAAGAGGCAGATTGGGCCTCTGCTCCAGCTGACTCGGTCATGGGAATGATTCGATTAGCACTGTGCATGAGCACGACTTATGTAACATACACACAAACATCTCAAAAAATAATGAAGGGACTATCTCTGAGCCAAAAACACAAACCAACCAAGACTGGCATTCAGATAGAGGTCACGTCAGGGAAAATACATGCACACACACACACACACACACACACACACACACACACACACACACACACACACACACACACACACACACACACACACACACACACACACACACACACACACACACACACACACACACACACACACACACACACACACACACACACACACACACACGTGCGTCAGGAAAAATACACCTCCCTTTTTCACCAGCACATACAGTATACTGTATAAAAACACTCTTAGCAGTGTTAATACAAAAGATGACATGAACATGTCGCAATGGCAGTTGGTTGCATGACTCAAGACTGTGTGAGCCCACTGAGCTAAAAGTGTGAGCCCACTGAGCACAAGATACAGGCATGGGTAGCTCTGCTCCTTAGGGAATTGACAGATGTGTTAGTGCAGTGGTGGAGAAAACCCCTGCCTTAGAGTTCCAGTGAGAAGCTTCACTTTAATTAGTCACGTTAGATTTATATAGACACAGTATACAGCACAATGGAGATGGAGTGCTCTCAAAAGTAAATTCTTCTCTGATAAGTGTGTCATGGAGTGCACTCGAGAGTTGTCACTATGCAAACGTAGCGGCGTACAGGACACTTCAGAGTCGTTAGTGCGCACTGCTGCCCCTCACTTATCCACAACCCTCTGTGCCTCTATCTCATTGGAGGATCATTATGCAACCTTTCAGCCACTGTCTCTCTGTGCTGAACCCTAAGAAATCATCTGCCTTCAGGTTACAAAGATCGTTGTTTCGAGTTGTGTTGACAATGTTTGCTCTCTACAGACGAGATGTTGTTCTCCATGTTGTTCTCCAACCATGTGTGCGTGCGAGTGTGCGTGTGCGTGTCTATGCCGGTTTGTCTCTGTGTATGTGTTTGTGTGTGAAACAACATGGACGTGTGGAGAGATTCTCTCACTGCCTGTGCTACATTTTCTTTAGAGGTTTCAACCAGAACTGACAAACAACCGTAACACATCTTTAAGAGCACTTCGGGTCCTAACCACATGTGACAAGAGAGCAGCAGCAGAGTGTGTATGTTTGTGTACTGCCGTGCGTTCCTGTTAGTCTCTCTGCCTTGTGTGTGTGTTGGCCAGTGAACAGACTGAGATTGGTTAACAAACACACTGTATCACACAGCCTGTCATCCACTGGCTCCTCTCTAATGTTACACTGTCATATAGGCTTTACTGAGGGTTTGACCTCGGGGCCAGGTTAGGGATGATAAAAGCTATGTGTTTGTGTGGGTGTGTGTGTGTGTAATATTGGCTTTAGTGTGGGTTTAACCTCAGTGCCAGACACGATTCATTCAGGCAACATCAGAGTTCAGCTGAACTGAGAGTGCACTCAGATATAGATTTCCTCCAAGAGTAAATTCATTTACACAGCTTCAACATGCCATTTACATCAAAAATAGAGATATGGTTGTAAAAAATGATCCTTTAATATACATTCTAAGTTAATTTGTCCAAATACTTTTGGTTCCCTAAAATGGGGGCGATTCTGTACAAAAGGTGCTGTAATTTCTAAACGGTTCACCCAATATGGATGAAAATACCATCAAATGAAATCTGACAGTCTGCGCTTTAACCTCATCGTCATTGTAATAATATCAAGTGCAGAGCCAAAACAACAAAACATTTGTCCAAATGGACCTCACTGTATGCGACTGCAGACACACATGGCGTGCACGCACACACACACGCACACGCGCACACACACACACACACACACACACACACACACACACACACACACACACACACACACACACACACACACACACACACACACACACACACACACACACACACACACACACACACACACACACACACTCACACACACAAACACACACACACACCCTGAGTGTTTTAGAGCTGAGAAGGGTCCAGTTACTTTTTTTTGCAATTTCACTTGTTTTTGAGAAACCCCAAACAGCGATTCACATCCTCATCCTTGTTGTGCAGTACGGGGGATCATGAACGAATGCTCCACAAACACTCAAATATGTCCTTTTAGAAACTGAAAAGCTCTCAGTACAGTGATGCAGGTCTTTAAATGTTTTTGTAGCATTTGTTAAAAAAATATTCTGAGCCCCGGTACTGCACAACAGGAAGTGAATCGCTGGTTGGGGTAAGTGCACTTAATTCTCCTTTAAAGTAATCAAATATTTAGTATTTGGTCCCATATTCTTAGCACACAATGACTACATCAAGCTTGTGACTCTACAACCTTGTTGGATGCATTTGCAGTTTATTTCGATTGTGTTTCAGATTATTTTGTGTCCAACAGAAAATAATGTTGGACAACAAGTGTGTAGAGTCACAAGCCTGATGTAATCATTGCATGCTTGGAATATGGGACCAAATACTAAACTTGTTGAAGTCGGAAGTGTACATACACCTTAGCCAATTACATTTAAACTCTGTTTTTCACAATTCCTGACATTTAATCCTAGTAAAAATTCCCTGTCTTAGGTCAGTTAGGATCACCACTTTATTTTAAGAATGTGAAATGTCAGAAAAATAGTAAAGATAATTATTTATTTCAGCTTTCATTTCTTTCATCACATTCCCAGTGGGTCAGAAGTTTACATACACTCAATTAGTATTTGGTAGCATTGCCTTTAAATTGTTTAACTTGGGTCAAACATTTCAGGTACCTTCCACAAGCTTCCCACAACAAATTGGGTGAAGTTTGGCCCGACCAAGGAATGGACCCAGCGACTTCAGACGCTCGGTACACTGCCGTCGAGATCCAAGGAGCCATGCTCGGCAGACACGAGCAGGAATTGTCTGCTGCTCGCCATGCCGTGGAGAACCTGGCCGCTCAGGTTTCCGACCTCTCTGGACAGTTCCAGAGTCTACGTCTCGTGCCACCTGTTACTTCCTGGCCTGCCGAGCCTCCAGAACCTAGGGTTAATAACCCACCTTGCTACTCCGGGCAGCCCACTGAGTGCCGCTCCTTTCTCACGCAGTGTGAGATTGTGTTCTCTCTCCAACCCAACACATACTCTAGAGAGAGAGCTCGGGTTGCTTACGTCATTTCACTCCTTACTGGCCGGGCTCGAGAATGGGGCACAGCTATCTGGGAGGCAAGGGCTGATTGCTCTAACAAGTTCCAGAACTTTAAAGAGGAGATGATTCGGGTTTTTGACCGTTCAGTTTTTGGTAGGGAGGCTTCTAGGGCCCTGGCTTCCTTATGCCAAGGTGAACGGTCCATAACGGATTATTCTATTGAGTTTCGCACTCTTGCTGCCTCTAGTGAGTGGAACGAGCCGGCGCTGCTCGCTCGTTTTCTGGAGGGACTCCACGCAGTGGTTAAGGATGAGATTCTCTCCCGGGAGGTTCCTTCAGATGTGGACTCTTTGATTGCTCTCGCCATCCGCATAGAACGACGGGTAGATCTTCGTCACCGGGCTCGTGGAAGAGAGCTCGCATCAACGGTGTTTCCCTGCTCCGCATCGCAACCATCTCCCTCCTCTGGCTCAGAGTCTGAGCCCATGCAGCTGGGAGGGATTCGCATCTCGACTAAGGAGAGGGAACGGAGGATCACCAACCGCCTGTGCCTCTATTGCGGAGTTGCTGGACATTTTGTTAATTCATGTCCAGTAAAAGCCAGAGCTCATCTGTAAGCGGAGGGCTACAGGTGAGCGCAACTACTCAAGTCTCTCCATCAAGATCCTGTACTACTTTGTCGGTCCATCTACGCTGGACCGGTTCGGGTGCTACATGTAGTGCCTTGATAGACTCTGGGGCTGAGGGTTGTTTCATGGACGAAGCATGGGTTCGGAAACATGACATTCCTTTCAGAGAGTTAGAGAAGCCTACGCCCATGTTCGCCTTAGATGGTAGTCATCTTCCCAGTATCAGATTTGAGACACTACCTTTAACCCTCACAGTATCTGGTAACCACAGTGAGACTATTTCTTTTTTGATTTTTCGTTCACCGTTTACACCTGTTGTTTTGGGTCATCCCTGGCTAGTATGTCATAATCCTTCTATTAATTGGTCTAGTAATTCTATCCTATCCTGGAACGTTTATTGTCATGTGAAGTGTTTAATGTCTGCCATCCCTCCCGTTTCTTCTGTCCCTACTTCTCAGGAGGAACCTGGCGATTTGACAGGAGTGCCGGAGGAATATCATGATCTGCGCACGGTCTTCAGTCGGTCGTATGATTGTAGTATTGATCTCCTTCCGGGGACCACTCCTCCTCGGGGTAGACTATACTCTCTGTCGGCTCCCGAACGTAAGGCTCTCGAGGATTATTTGTCTGTGTCTCTTGACGCCGGTACCATAGTGCCTTCTTCCTCTCCGGCCGGGGCGGGGTTCTTTTTGTTAAGAAGAAGGACGGTACTCTGCGCCCCTGCGTGGATTATCGAGGGCTGAATGACATAACGGTTAAGAATCGTTATCCGCTTCCCCTTATGTCATCAGCCTTCGAGATTCTGCAGGGAGCCAGGTGCTTTACTAAGTTGGACCTTCGTAACGCTTACCATCTCGTGCGCATCAGAGAGGGGGACGAGTGGAAAACGGCGTTTAACACTCCGTTAGGGCATTTTGAGTACCGGGTTCTGCCGTTTGGTCTCGCCAATGCGCCAGCTGTTTTTCAGGCATTAGTTAATGATGTTCTGAGAGACATGCTGAACATCTTTGTTTTTGTCTATCTTGACGATATCCTGATTTTTTCTCCGTCACTCGAGATTCATGTTCAGCACGTTCGACGTGTTCTACAGCGCCTTTTAGAGAATTGTCTCTACGTAAAGTCTGAGAAGTGCTCTTTTCATGTCTCCTTTTCTCGGTTCCGTTATTTCCGCTGAAGGCATTCAGATGGATTCCGCTAAGGTCCAAGCTGTCAGTGATTGGCCCGTTCCAAGGTCACGTGTCGAGTTGCAGCGCTTTTTAGGTTTCGCTAATTTCTATCGGCGTTTCATTCGTAATTTCGGTCAAGTTGCTGCCCCTCTCACAGCTCTTACTTCTGTCAAGACGTGTTTTAAGTGGTCCGGTTCCGCCCAGGGAGCTTTTGATCTTCTAAAAGAACGTTTTACGTCCGCTCCTATCCTCGTTACTCCTGACGTCACTAGACAATTCATTGTCGAGGTTGACGCTTCAGAGGTAGGCGTGGGAGCCATTCTATCCCAGCGCTTCCAGTCTGACGATAAGGTTCATCCTTGCGCTTATTTTTCTCATCGCCTGTCGCCATCTGAGCGCAACTATGATGTGGGTAATCGTGAACTGCTCGCCATCCGCTTAGCCCTAGGCGAATGGCGACAGTGGTTGGAGGGGGCGACCGTTCCTTTTGTCGTTTGGACAGACCATAAGAACCTTGAGTACATCCGTTCTGCCAAACGACTTAATGCCCGTCAAGCTCGTTGGGCGTTGTTTTTCGCTCGTTTCGAGTTTGTGATTTCTTACCGTCCGGGTAGCAAGAACACCAAGCCTGATGCCTTATCCCGTCTGTTTAGTTCTTCTGTGGCTTCTACTGATCCCGAGGGATTCTTCCTTATGGGCGTGTTGTCGGGTTAACAGTCTGGGGAATTGAAAGACAGGTTAAGCAAGCACTCACGCACACTGCGTCGCCGCGCTTGTCCTAGTAACCTCCTTTTCGTTCCTGTTTCCACTCGTCTGGCTGTTCTTCAGTGGGCTCACTCTGCCAAGTTAGCTGGTCATCCCGGTGTTCGAGGCACTCTTGCGTCTATTCGCCAGCGCTTTGGTGGCCGACTCAGGAGCGTGACACGCGCCGTTTCGTGGCTGCTTGTTCGGACTGCGCGCAGACTAAGTCGGGTAACTCTCCTCCTGCCGGTCGTCTCAGACCGCTCCCCATTCCTTCTCGACCATGGTCTCATAGACAAGGATCCGACCGGGCAGAAACGGAAAACAAGGGGAGAAATAGGACTCTAATCAGGGGGAAAGATAAGGAACAGGTGTGGGAAGACCTAAATGATGATTAGGGAATAGAACAGCTGGGAGCAGGAACGGAACGATAGAAGGGAAAGCATAATGACAAGACAACTAAGACAAAACATGACTATCCGAGGAGGAATCCTGGCGGCAACGGAGGCAGTCCAGGTCCCGCCCTAGACTTCATTACCGGTCTGCCTTTGTCTGCGGGGAAGACTGTGATTCTTACGGTTGTCGATAGGTTCTCTAAGGCGGCACATTTCATTCCCCTCGCTAAACTTCTTTCCGCTAAGGAGACGGCACAAATCATTATCGAGAATGTATTCAGAATTCATGGCCTCCCGTTAGACGCCGTTTCAGACAGAGGCCCGCAATTCACGTCACAGTTTTGGAGGGAGTTCTGTCGTTTGATTGTGCGTCCGTCGAGTCTCTCTTCCGGGTTTCATCCCCAGTCTAACGGTCAATTGACACATTTTCCTGGGAGCAGAGAGGGCCAATCAGACGATTGGTCGCATACTACGCAGCCTTTCTTTCAGAAACCCTGCGTCTTGGGCAGAACAGAACAGCTCCCCTGGGCAGAATATGCTCAGTGTGCGTGAGTGCTTGCTTAACCTGTCTTTCAATTCCCCAGACTGTCAACCCGACAACACGCCCATAAGGAAGAATCCCCTCGGGATCAGTAGAAGCCACAGAAGAACTAAACAGACGGGATAAGGCATCAGGCTTGGTGTTCTTGCTACCCGGACGGTAAGAAATCACAAACTCGAAACAAGTGAAAAACAACGCCCAACGAGCTTGACGGGCATTAAGTCGTTTGGCAGAACGGATGTACTCAAGGTTCTTATGGTCTGTCCAAACGACAAAAGGAACGGTCGCCCTCCAACCACTGTCGCCATTCGCCTAGGGCTAAGCGGATGGCGAGCAGTTCACGGTTACCCACATCATAGTTGCGCTCAGATGGCGACAGGCGATGAGAAAAATAAGCGCAAGGATGAACCTTATCGTCAGACTGGAAGCGCTGGGATAGAATGGCTCCCACGCCTACCTCTGAAGTGTCAACCTCGACAATGAATTGTCTAGTGACGTCAGGAGTAACGAGGATAGGAGCGGACGTAAAACGTTCTTTTAGAAGATCAAAAGCTCCCTGGGCGGAACCGGACCACTTAAAACACGTCTTGACAGAAGTAAGAGCGCCACTTAAAACACGTCTTGACAGAAGTAAGAGCTGTGAGAGGGGCAGCAACTTGACCGAAATTACGAATGAAACGCCGATAGAAATTAGCGAAACCTAAAAAGCGCTGCAACTCGACACGTGACCTTGGAACGGGCCAATCACTGACAGCTTGGACCTTAGCGGAATCCATCTGAATGCCTTCAGCGGAAATAACGGAACCGAGAAAAGTAACGGAGGAGACATGAAAAGAGCACTTCTCAGCCTTTACGTAGAGACAATTCTCTAAAAGGCGCTGTAGAACACGTCGAACGTGCTGAACATGAATCTCGAGTGACGGTGAAAAAATCAGGATATCGTCAAGATAGACAAAAACAAAGATGTTCAGCATGTCTCTCAGAACATCATTAACTAATGCCTGAAAAACAGCTGGCGCATTGGCGAGACCAAACGGCAGAACCCGGTACTCAAAATGCCCTAACGGAGTGTTAAACGCCGTTTTCCACTCGTCCCCTCTCTGATGCGCACGAGATGGTAAGCGTTACGAAGGTCCAACTTAGTAAAGCACCTGGCTCCCTGCAGAATCTCGAAGGCTGATGACATAAGGGGAAGCGGATAACGATTCTTAACCGTTATGTCATTCAGCCTCGATAATCCACGCAGGGGCGCAGAGTACCGTCCTTCTTCTTAACAAAAAGAACCCCGCACCGGCCGGAGAGGAAGAAGGCACTATGGTACCGGCGTCAAGAGACACAGATAAATAATCCTCGAGAGCCTTACGTTCGGGAGCCGACAGAGAGTATAGTCTACCCCGAGGAGGAGTGGTCCCCGGAAGGAGATCAATACTACAATCATACGACCGGTGAGGAGGAAGGGAGTTGGCTCGGGACCGACTGAAGACCGTGCGCAGATCATGATATTCCTCCGGCACTCCTGTCAAATCGCCAGGTTCCTCCTGAGAAGTGGGGACAGAAGAAATGGGAGGGATGGCAGACATTAAACACTTCACATGACAAGAAACGTTCCAGGATAGGATAGAATTACTAGACCAATTAATAGAAGGATTATGACATACTAGCCAGGGATGACCCAAAACAACAGGTGTAAAAGGTGAACGAAAAATCAAAAAAGAAATAGTCTCACTGTGGTTACCAGATACTGTGAGAGTTAAAGGTAGTGTCTCAAATCTGATACTGGGAAGATGACTACCATCTAAGGCAAACATGGGCGTAGGCTTGTCTAACTGTCTGAAAGTAATGTCATGTTTCCGAGCCCATGCTTCGTCCATGAAACAACCCTCAGCCCCAGAGTCAATCAAGGCACTGCATGTAGCACCCGAACCGGTCCAGCGTAAATGGACCGACATAGTAGTACAGGATCTAGATGAAGAGACCTGAGTAGTAGCGCTCACCAGTAGCCCTCCGCTTACTGATGAGCTCTGGCCTCTTACTGGACATGAATTGACAAAATGTCCATCAAATCCGCAATAGAGGCACAGGCGGTTGGTGATCCTCCGTTCCCTCTCCTTGGTCGAGATGCGAATACCTCCCAGCTGCATGGGCTCAGTCTCTGAGCCAGAGGAGGGAGATGGTTGCGATGCGGAGCAGGGAAACACCGTTGACGCGAGCTCTCTTCCACGAGCTTGGTGACGAAGATCTACCCGTCGTTCTATGCGGATGGCGAGAGCAATCAAAGAGTCCACACTGGAAGGAACCTCCCGAGAGAGAATCTCATCTTTGACCACTGCGTGAGTCCCTCCAGAAAACGAGCGAGCAGCGCCGGCTCGTTCCAGTCACTAGAGGCAGCAAGAGTGCGAAACTCTATAGAGTAATCCGTTATGGATCGATCACCTTGGCATAGGGAAGCCAGGGCCCTAGAAGCCTCCCTACCAAAAACTGAACGGTCAAAAACCCGAATCATCTCCTCTTTAAAGTTCTGGTAATTGTTAGAACAATCAGCCCTTGCCTCCCAGATAGCTGTGCCCCACTCTCGAGCCCGGCCAGTAAGGAGTGAAATGACGTAAGCAACCCGAGCTCTCTCGCTAGAGTATGTGTTGGGTTGGAGAGAGAACACAATATCACACTGGGTGAGAAAGGAGCGGCACTCCGTGGGCTGCCCGGAGTAGCAAGGTGGGTTATTAACCCTAGGTTCCGGAGGCTCGGCAGGCCAGGAAGTAACAGGTGGCACGAGACGAAGACTCTGGAACTGTCCAGAGAGGTCGGAAACCTGAGCGGCCAGGTTCTCCACGGCATGGCGAGCAGCAGACAATTCCTGCTCGTGTCTGCCGAGCATGGCTCCTTGGATCTCGACGGCAGTGTTACGAGCATCTGTAGTCAATACGCTCAACCTCATCTTTACTAGATGCTGTTCTTCCACTAACCTCATTGCAACTCCCCTCCAAGTCTCCGACCACTACCTTGTATCCTTTTCCCTCTCGCTCTCATCCAACACTTCCCACACTGCCCCTACTCGGATGGTATCGCGCCGTCCCAACCTTCGCTCTCTCTCCCCCGCTACTCTCTCCTCTTCCATCCTATCATCTCTTCCCTCTGCTCAAACCTTCTCCAACCTATCTCCTGATTCTGCCTCCTCAACCCTCCTCTCCTCCCTTTCTGCATCCTTTGACTCTCTATGTCCCCTATCTTCCAGGCCGGCTCGGTCCTCCCCTCCCGCTCCGTGGCTTGACGACTCAATGAGAGCTCACAGAACAGGGCTCCGGAAGGCCGAGCGGAAATGGAGGAAAACTCGCCTCCCTGCGGACCTGGCATCCTTTCACTCCCTCCTCTCTACATTTTCCTCCTCTGTCTCTGCTGCTAAAGCCACTTTCTACCACTCTAAATTCCAAGCATCTGCCTCTAGCCCTAGGAAGCTCTTTGCCACATTCTCCTCCCTCCTGAATCCTCCTCCCCCTCCCCCCCTCCTCCCTCTCTGCAGATGACTTCGTCAACCATTTTGAAAAGAAGATCGACGACATCCGATCCTCGTTTGCTAAGTCAAACAACACCGCTGGTTCTGCTCACACTGCCCTACCCTGTGCTCTGACCTCTTTCTCCCTCTCTCTCCAGATGAAATCTCGCGTCTTGTGACGGCCGGCCGCCCAACAACCTGCCCGCTCGACCCTATCCCCTCCTCTCTTCTCCAGACCATTTCCGGAGACCTTCTCCCTTACCTCACCTCGCTCATCAACTTATCCCTGACCGCTGGCTACGTCCCTTCTGTCTTCAAGAGAGCGAGAGTTGCACCCCTTCTGAAAAAACCTACACTCGATCCCTCCGATGTCAACAACTACAGACCAGTATCCCTTCTTTCTTTTCTCTCCAAAACTCTTGAACGTGCCGTCCTTGGTCAGCTCTCCCGCTATCTCTCTCAGAATGACCTTCTTGATCCAAATCAGTCAGGTTTCAAGACTAGTCATTCAACTGAGACTGCTCTTCTCTGTATCACGGAGGCGCTCCGCACCGCTAAAGCTAACTCTCTCTCCTCTGCTCTCATCCTTCTAGACCTATCGGCTGCCTTCGATACTGTGAACCATCAGATCCTCCTCTCCACCCTCTCCGAGTTGGGCATCTCCGGCGCGGCCCACGCTTGGATTGCGTCCTACCTGACAGGTCGCTCCTACCAGGTGGCGTGGCGAGAATCTGTCTCCTCACCACGCGCTCTCACCACTGGTGTCCCCAGGGCTCTGTTCTAGGCCCTCTCCTATTCTCGCTATACACCAAGTCACTTGGCTCTGTCATAACCTCACATGGTCTCTCCTATCATTGCTATGCAGACGACACACAATTAATCTTCTCCTTTCCCCTTCTGATGACCAGGTGGCGAATCGCATCTCTGCATGTCTGGCAGACATATCAGTGTGGATGACGGATCACCACCTCAAGCTGAACTTCGGCAAGACGGAGCTGCTCTTCCTCCCGGGGAAGGACTGCCCGTTCCATGATCTCGCCATCACGGTTGACAACTCCATTGTGTCCTCCTCCCAGAGCGCTAAGAACCTTGGCGTGATCCTGGACAACAAACTGTCGTTCTCAACTAACATCAAGGCGGTGGCCCGTTCCTGTAGGTTCATGCTCTACAACATCCGCAGAGTACGACCCTGCCTCACACAGGAAGCGGCGCAGGTCCTAATCCAGGCACTTGTCATCTCCCGTCTGGATTACTGCAACTCGCTGTTTGCTGGGCTCCCTGCCTGTGCCATTAAACCCCTACAACTCATCCAGAACGCCGCAGCCCGTCTAGTGTTCAACCTTCCCAAGTTCTCTCACGTCACCCCGCTCCTCCGCTCTCTCCACTGGCTTCCAGTTGAAGCTCGCATCCGCTACAAGACCATGGTGCTTGCCTACGGAGCTGTGAGGGGAACGGCACCTCAGTACCTCCAGGCTCTGATCAGGCCCTACACCCAAATAAGGGCACTGCGTTCATCCACCTCTGGCCTGCTCGCCTCCCTACCACTGAGGAAGTACAGTTCCCGCTCAGCTCAGTCAAAACTGTTCGCTGCTCTGACTCCCCAATGGTGGAACAAACTCCCTCACGACGCCAGGACAGCGGAGTCAATCACCACCTTCCGGAGACACCTGAAACCCCACCTCTTTAAGGAATACCTAGGATAGGATAAAGTAATCCTTCTCACCCCCTCCCCCCTTAAAATATTTAGATGCACTATTGTAAAGTGGTTGTTCCACTGGATGTCATAAGGTGAATGCACCAATTTGTAAGTCGCTCTGGATAAGAGCGTCTGCTAAATGACTTAAATGTAAATGTAAATGTAGTCGCTGGGTCCATTCCTTGGTCGGATCCTTCTGTTATGCAGGTGAATGAGGACCCAAAAGCGACTTGGCGAAAACAGTCCAGTAATCCAGTAAAGTTACTTTACAAACAAAAGGCATAATACTACTCGTAATGACGAGAACAGACTGGAGACTTGATCAAGAACTGCAGGTTGCCTCGGGAAGGCACTTGAACGTAGCAGACTCAGACACCTGCTCACCACGCAGCATCTGAGGGAAACACGACACGACAGGGCAATACATAGACACAGCACGGTGAACAATAGACAAGGATCCGACCGGGCAGAAACGGAAAACAAGGGGAGAAATAGGGACTCTAATCAGGGGGAAAGATAAGGAACAGGTGTGGGAAGACTAAATGATGATTAGGGGAATAGGAACAGCTGGGAGCAGGAACGGAACGATAGAGAGAGGAGAGAGAGGGAGGAGGAGAGAGAGGGATAGAAAAAGGGAACGAACCTAATAAGACCAGCAGGGGGAAACGAACAGAAGGGAAAGCATAATGACAAGACAATCTAAGACAAAACATGACAGGGTTTCACTGTTTGTGGGTGGGTGTTTGTTTCCGTGTCTGTGCTTTTCACCACACGGTACTGTTTCGGTTTTAGTTCGTTTCACGTTTCTTGTTTTTGTATTCATAGTGTTCCGTTTATGTTTTTTAAATAAACAACCATGGACACTTACCACGCTGTGCATTGGTCTTCTGATCCTTCTCGCTTCTCCTCCTCAGACGAAGAGGAGGAGGAAAACCCTTACAATATGTCCACATATTTTCCTCCCTCATGACGCCATCTATTTTGTGAAGTGCACCAGTCCCTCCTGCAGCAAAGCAACCCCATAACATGATGCTGGCACCCCTGTACTTCACGGTTGGGATGGTGTTCTTTGGCTTGCAAGCCTCCCCCTTTTCAAACAAACATAACTATGGTTATTATGGCCAAACAGTTTTATTTTTGTTTCATCAGACGAGGGGACATTCCTCCAATAAGTACGATATTGTCCCCATGTGCAGTTGCACATCGTAGTCTGGCTTTTTTATGGAGGTTTTGGAGCAGTGGCTTCTTCCTTGCTGAGCAGCCATGTCGATATAGGACTAGTTCTACTGTTGATATAGATAATTTTGTACCTGTTGCCTCTTCACAAGGTCCTTTGCTGTTGTTCTGGGATTGATTTGCTCTTTTCGCACCAAAGCCCGTTCACCTCTAGGAGACAGAACGCGTCTGCTTTCTGAGCAGTATGACAGCTGTACAGATGAACGTGGTACCTTCAGGCATTGACTGATGTATTTTGATTATCCCATGATGTCAAGCAAAGAGGCACCGAGTTTAAAGGTAGGCCTTGAAATACATCCACAGGTACACCTCCAATTGACTCAAATTATGTCAATTAGTCTATCAGAAGATTCTAAAGCCATGACATAATTTTCTGGAATTTTCCAAGCTGTTTAAAGGCACAGTCAACTTAGTGTATGTAAACTTCTGACCCACTGGAATTGGGATACAGTGAATTATAAGTGAAATATTCTGTCTTTAAACAATTGTTGGAAAAATGTATTGTGTCATTCCTAAAGTAGATGTTCTAACCGACTTGACAAAACTATAGTTTGTTAACAATACATTTGTGGAGTGGTTGAAAAACGATTTAATGACTCCAACTTCAACTGTACATATCCAAACCAGAAGCCATGGATTACAGGCAACATCCGCATGGAGCTAAAGGGTAGAGCTGACGCTTTCAAGGAGCGGGAGTCTAATCCAGACGCTTATAAGAAATCCTGCTATGCCCTCAGACGATCCATCAAACAAGCGTCAATACAGGATTAAGATTGAATTCTACAACACCGGCTCTGACGCTCGTCCGATGTGGCATGGCTTCAAAACTATTATGGTCTACAAAGGGAAACACAGACACGAGCTGCCCAGTGACGTGAGCCTACCAGACGAACTAAATGCCTTGTATGCTCGCTTCGAGGCAAGCAACACTGAAGCATGCACGAGAGCACCAGCTGTTCTGGATGACTGTGTGTAATAACGCTTTCGGTAGCCAATGTGAAGAAAACCTTTAAACAGGTCAACATTCACAAAGCTGCTGGGCCAGATGGATTACCAGGACGTGTACTCAAAGCATGCGTGGACCAACTGTCAAGTGTCTTTACTGACATTTTCAACATGTCCCTGACCGAGTCTGTAATACCTACATGTTTCAAGCAGACCACCATTGTCCCTGTGCCCAAGAACACTAAGATAACCTGCCTAAATGACTTATGACCGGTAGCACTCACATCTGTAGCCATGAAGTGTTTTGAAAGGCTGGTCATGGCTCACATCAACACCATTACCCCAGAAACCCTAGACCCAATTTGCATACCGGTCCAACAAATCCACAGATGATGCAACCTCTATTGCACTCAACACTGCCCTTTCCCACCTGGACAAAAGGAACAGGTGTAGATAACAACACATCCGCCAAGCTGATCCTCAACACGGGGGCCCCTCTGGGGTGCATTTTCAGTCTCCTCCTGTACTCCCTGTTGACTCATGACTGCATGGCCAGGCACAACTCCAACACCATCATCAAGTTTGCCAATGACACAACAGTGGTACATATAGGCCTGATCACAGACAACGATGGGACAGCCTATAGGAAGGATGTCAGAGACCTGACCGTGTGGTGCCAAGATAGCAACCTCTCCCTCAACGTGATCAAGACAAAGGAGATGATTGTGGATTACAGGAAAAGGAGGACCGTACACACCCCCATTCCCATCGACGGGGCTGTGGTGGAGCAGGTTGAGAGATTCAAGTTCCTTGGTGTCCACGTCACCAACAAACTATCATGATCAAAACACACTAAGAGAGTCGTGAAGAGGGCACGACAAAGCCTATTCCCACTCAGGAGACTGAACATATTTGGGATGGGTCTTCAAAATGTTCTACAGTTGCACCATTGAGAGCATACAGATGAACGTGGTTGCATCACTGCCTGCTCGGCCTCCGACCACAAGGCACTGCAGAGGGTAGTGTGTACAGCCCAGTACATCACTGAGGCCAACGCTTCCTGCCATCCAGGACCTCTATACCAGGCGTTGTCAGAGGAAGGCCCTAAAAATTGCTAAAGACCCCAGCCACCCTAGTCATAGTGTCCCGCCCTGGTCTTAGTATTTTGTGTTTTCTTTATTATTTTGGTCAGGCCAGGGTGTGACATGGGTTTATTTATGTGGTGTGTTTTGTCTTGTTTTTTTGTAGGTATTGGGATTGTGAATTAGTAGGGTTATCTAGAAAAGTCTATGGTTGCCTGAAGTGGTTCTCAATCAGAGGCAGGTGTTTATCGTTGTCTCTGATTGGGAACCATATTTAGGCAGTCATATTCTTTGAGTGTTTTGTGGGTGATTGTTCCTGTCTCTGTGTTACTGTGTTTGCACCAGTATAGGCTGTTTCGGTTTTCATTTCTTGTTTTTGTGTTGTTCGTGTTTATTCGTTATTAAACATGTATGAAAATGACCACGCTGCATTTTGGTCCGATCCTTGCTACACCTCTTCGTCAGAGGAGGAGATAGAAGAAAACCGTGACAGAATCACCCACCACAACAGGACCAAGTGGCGTGGTGACAGTCAGCGGCAGGAGGAGCAGCGATCACAGGACTTCTGGACTTGGGAGGAGATCCTGGATGATAAAAGACCCTGGGCACAGGCTGGGGAATAGCGCCGCCCCAAAGCAGAGCTGGAGGCAGCGAAAACAGAGAGGCGGCATTATGAGGAGCAGGAGAGGCAGCGATGTCAGGATTTTGGGACATGGGAGCAGAATCTGGACTACACTACTTGGGAAGAGATAGACAGGTGGTCGGTTGACCCAGGGAGAGTGCCGGAGCCCGCCTGGGATTCGATGGAGCAGTGCCAGGAAGGTTACAGGAGAATGAGGTTGGCGAGACGAACACGGTGGCGTGGAAGGAAGCCCAGGAGTCAGCACCAAAAAAATATTGGGGGGGGCTCATTGGAGTATGGTTACGCCAGGTAGGAGACCTGGGCACATTTCCTGGGCTTACCAGGGGGCTAGAGAGATCGGGCAAGCACCGTGTTATGCTGTGGAGCGCGCGGGTGCATAGCCCGGTGCGGTACATACCAGCTCCTCGTATCGGCCGGGCTAGAGTGGGCATCGAGCCAGGTAAGGTTGGGCAGGCTCGGTGCTCAAGAGCTCCAGTGCGCCTGCACGGTCCGGTCTATCCAGTACCACCTCCACGCATCAGCCCTCCGGTGGCAGCTACCCGCACCAGGCTTCCAGTGCGTGTCCTCGGCCCAGTACCACCAGTGCCAGCACCACGCACCAGGCCTTCAGTGCGCTTCGCCTGTCCAGCGCTGCCAGAGCCTTCCTCCTCTCCAGCGCTGCTGGAGTCTCCCGCCTGTCTAGCGCTGTCAGAGCCTTCCTCCTCTCCAGCGCTGCCGGAGTCTCCCGCCTGTTTAGCGCTGCCAGAGCCTTCCTCCTCTACAGCGCTGCTGGAGTCTCCTGCCTGTTCAGCGCTGCCAGAGCTGCCAGTCTGCATGGAGCAGCCAGAGCCGCCAGTCAGCCAGGATCCGCCAGTCAGCCAGGATCTTCCAGATCCGCCATTCAGCCAGGATCCGCCATTCAGCCAGGATCCGCCAGTCAGCCAGGATCTGCCGGAACCGCCAGTCAGCCAGGATCTGCCGGAACCACCAGTCAACCAGGATCTGCCAGAGTAGTTACCTGCCTGAGCTTCCTCTCAGTACTGAGCTACCCCTCAGTCCCGAGCTACCCCTCAGTCCCGAGCTACCCCTCAGTCCCGAGCTGCCCCTCAGTCCCGAGCTGCCCCTCAGTCCCGAGCTGCTCCTCAGTCCAGTAGGGTGCTTGGTGAGGGTTACTAGGCCAAGGTCGGCGGAGAGGGTCGCCAATCAAAGGACGCAATGCAGGTGGACTAAGACTTTGTTGGAGTGGGGTCCACGTCCCGCGCCGGTAACGCCACTGTGGACAGACACCCACCCGGACCCTCCCCTATGGGTTTAGGTGTGCGGCCGCACTGGGGGGGGGGGGGGGGGGTTCTGTCACACCCTGGTCTTAGTATTTTGTGTTTTCTTTATTATTTTGGTCAGGCCAGGGTGTGACATGGGTTTATTTATGTGGTGTGTTTTGTCTTGGGTTCTTTTGTAGGTATTGGGTTTGTGAATTAGTAGGGTTATCTAGAAAAGTCTACGGTTGCCTGAAGTGGTTCTCAATCAGAGGCAGGTGTTTATCGTTGTCCCTGATTGGGAACCATGTTTAGGCAGCCATATTCTTTGAGTGTTTTGTGGGTGATTGTTCCTGTCTCTGTGTTACTTTGCACCAGTATAGGCTGTTTCGGTTTTCGTGTTACGTTTCTTGTTTTTGTATTGTTCGTGTTTATTCGTTATTAAACATGTATGAAAATGACCACGCTGCATTTTGGTCCGATCCTTGCTACACCTCTTCGTCAGAGGAGGAGATAGAAAAAAATCGTGACACACAGACTGTTCTCTCTGCTACCGCACGGCAAGCGGTACCGGTGTGCCAAGTCTAGGTCCAAAAGGCTTCCAAGCCATAAGACTCTTGAACAGCTCATCAAGGGGCTACCCAGACTATTTGCATTCCCCCCCCACTTATCTATTTTTTTACTGAACACTTATCTTAACTGCATTGTTGGTTAAGGACTTGTAAGTAAGACTTTCACTGTAAGGTTGCATTCGACCCATGTGACAAATAGAATTTGATTTGATTTATTTCCCTTTATAATTTATTCGCCTTAGCACCTTCGTACACGTACACATTTTTTTCCAAACAGTTTTTTTTGTGTCAGCAATTAGACATTGTTCTTAGGGGGGTCTAGTTACCCCCTAGTACCCTAATATTGCCTGGATCCACTTTAGATCTAATATCCCTAGCGAATTAATCTTGATCATCTGTTGTCTGCAGGGTTAAGTTTGATTTAACAGAGAAAGCATCAAGGTAATGAGTCCATGTTTTTTTGTGTCGGATTGGACACCGACTTTAATGTGCACAATTTCGTGTAGGATAGAATACTGCACAACACCCAACGCTATTCCTTTGAATTATTCTGGATATAATGACAAATGACATAGCCTAGTGGGCTATTCACACTCTGATCTGGTAATGAAATAACATACTTTGTTTTCCATGTTACACCTTCAATTTTAAACATTACAAGTAGGGGACAGATTGAAATTTACTGGGGGGAGGGGTGGGGAAAAATATGGGATCCAAAACTGAGGCTTGATTTCAAAATAAAGATGTTTATTGCAACAATCATGGTGCCCAGAGAATATATCATAGTGCAAGAAAGTGCATAAATTAAAGGTAAAAACAAACGTTTCAGCCTCAGGCCATCATCAGTGTAAATTATCATCACACACACCTGGTTTCTATTGCAATGTTAATTGCATATGTCACATGATCAGGCAAGAAAATACATCAAATCTATCAATTGTATTTATTTTTTTATTTCACCTTTATTTAGCCAGGTAGGCAAGTTGAGAACAAGTTATCATTTACATCTGAGACCTGGCCAAGAAAAAAGCAAAGCAGTTTGACACATACAACAACACAGAGTTACTCATGGAATAAACAAAATGTACAGTCAATAATAGAGTTGAAGAAAATCTATATACAGTGTGTGCAAATGGGGTAAGAAAAGGGAGGTAAGGCAATAAATAGGCCATGTGGCAAAATAATTACAATATACTGATTAGACACTAGAGTGATTGATGTGCAGAAGATGAATGTGCAAGTAGAGATACAGGGGTGCAAAGAAGCAAGATAAATAAATAAATACAGTATGGGGATGAGGTAGTTGGATGGGCTATTTACAGATGGGCTATGTACAGGTGCAGTGATATGTGAGCTGGTCTGACAGCTGGTGCTTAAAGCTAGTTAGGGAGGTAAGAGTCTCCAGCTTCAGTGATTTTTGCAATTTATTCCAGTCATCAGCAGCAGAGAACTGCAAGGAAAGGCGGCCAAAGGAGGAATTGGCTTTGGGGGTGACTAGAGAGATATACCTGCTGGAGCGCGTGCTATGGGTGGGTGCTGCTATGGTGACCATTGAACTGAGATAAGGCAGGGCTTTACCTAGCAAAGACTTGTAGATGACCTGAAGCCAGTGGGTTTGGCGAAGAGTATGAAGCGAGAGCCAGCCAGTTAGTATATGGGGCTTTGGTGACAAAAATGGATGGCACTGTGATAGACTGCATCCAATTTAATTGAGTAGAGTTTTGGGGGCTTTTTTGTAAATGACAGTACCTAGTGCAATAGAATGCATGATCTACATTATATACAAAAGCGGAAAGCGAAACATCATAAATTACTGCCTATACATATACTGTACCATGTGAACATTTCCTCATAAGAAATAACACAGGATTTAAAGAGTAGGAAGCTAGAGACACCACTAGATGGGGGTATAAAACACAAAGAGGAAATATACCAGTTATGATGGGTGTAGAATTTTGAAATAGAACATCCGCCTGCATTCTATCCGGAGAAGACATCGTTGAAGATGGACACCCCTTCGTGAACGTTTTATCTGCTGTTTAACACAGAAGGATATGGAAGAGACGGAGTGACCGGCCTCTGAGAAATGACGAGCGATAGATTTAGAGTAATTTCTCCTTACAGCACTCTTGTGTTCTAAAATACGTGTTCTTGTCGGTCTGGTTCTTACTGGTTTTGCCCACATATTGCTTATTGCATGGACAAGAGATAAGGTATATGGCATTAAAATAGCTGCGAGTGAGGAACTGTTTGATAATGTATTGTTAGCCAGTGGCTGAGCTGCTGAATTTTTACAGGAATCCCTACATGCACAACTGCGACAGGGGTAGAAGTCACCTTATCCAGTCCTCCGTCATTTCTTATAGGGGAGACATGAGTGTCAGCCCGAGCAATGAAGTCCCTGATATACCTGCCCTGATACATTTTTCAATTTTCATAGCCTCGTTTTCAAAGTCTGTTTTACCAGTACACATGCGTTTCAGTCTCAGAGATTGTGCGTAGGGTGATCCCTTTTTCAGAAATGTGGGATGAGCACTAGCTGCGTATAGGATACTTTTCTTGTCCGTAGGCTTTGTGTACAAAGTAGTGGACAACGTAGACCCTGAGTGAAGGCGCACCAGTGTATCAAGGAAAGACATATCGTCATTACCAATCTCTGCTGTAAACTTGATAGATTGAACCATATCATTAAGGTCGGCGAGAAAATCAAACACATTGAAGGGACCCTTCCAAATGAGAAACACATAATCAACATATATTTTACACATACATATATGATGGGAGAAGGGTTATTGTGCCAAATGAACCCACAAATAGACATGAATTGTTAGGGGAGAAAATGGAGCCCATTGTCGCTACCTGTTTTTGTACATAGTAACAGTCTTCAAACAAGAAATAGTTATTGAACAAGGGTATACTCCGATCCAACAAAAAAACCCGGAGAGGACGTTGTGTCCCCCCCTCTCTGTTCCAACAATAACTTTCAAGCCTCCAGTCCTTTGTCATCTAGGGTGATGAGAGAGAGAGAGATAACTAAATAGTCATCCCCAATTTCAAGTTCAGATAGTTGTTTAAGGAAATCACCCGTGTCTCACAACTATATGAGGGCAATTGCACCACTATATACTACTAAATGGATTAGTAGTAGAAGTAGAAGGCATGACAAACCTTTGTTAAAGAAGGCATTGCTCGGGACGGTGTCAGGTTGTTGTCAGACAGACAGATAGATGATTAAGTTATTGTCCTGCTGATCGGGTGGTGCCGACGTTTTTACTCCCCATTCCACGTCGACCCCCTCCGCGCCCACTTTGTCTGGTATTGTAGCGGTACTGTTGGGGTCTTGATCATGCTTCGAGGCTGTGTTGTCCTTCTCCCCGTTGACAATCCTGGTCCTGGCTTTATTGAGGATCTCACACCACTTGGTGTAGAATTTCTATTCTTTGCGCCCCATTGTAGGTACTTTCTGAACACGGAGACCTCTTGGGATCGCTCCAACTGATTCCGACAGCTGCATTTAAAAAAACCTTTATTTAACATTTACATTTAAGTCATTTAGCAGACGCTCTTATCCAGAGCGACTTACAAATTGGTGCATTCACCTTATGACATCCAGTGGAACAGCCACTTTACAATAGTGCATCTAAATATTTTAAGGGGGAGGGGGGTGAGAAGGATTACTTTATCCTATCCTAAGTATTCCTTAAAGAGGTGGGGTTTCAGGTGTCTCCGGAAGGTGGTGATTGACTCCGCTGTCCTGGCGTCGTGAGGGAGTTTGTTCCACCATTGGGGAGCCAGAGCAGCGAACAGTTTTGACTGGGCTGAGCGGGAACTGTACTTCCTCAGTGGTAGGGAGACGAGCAGGCCAGAGGTGGATGAACGCAGTGCCCTTATTTGGGTGTAGGGCCTGATCAGAGCCTGGAGGTACTGAGGTGCCGTTCCCCTCACAGCTCCGTAGGCAAGCACCATGGTCTTGTAGCGGATGCGAGCTTCAACTGGAAGCCAGTGGAGAGAGCGGAGGAGCGGGGTGACGTGGAGAGAACTTGGGAAGGTTGAACACTAGACGGGCTGCGGCGTTCTGGATGAGTTGTAGGGGTTTAATGGCACAGGCAGGGAGCCCAGCCAACAGCGAGTTGCAGTAATCCAGACGGGAGATGACAAGTGCCTGGATTAGACCTGCGCCGCTTCCTGTGTGAGGCAGGGTCGTACTCTGCGGATGTTGTAGAGCATGAACCTACAGGAACGGGCCACCGCCTTGATGTTAGTTGAGAACGACAGGGTGTTGTCCAGGATCACGCCAAGGTTCTTAGCACTCTGGGAGGAGGACACAATGGAGTTGTCAACCGTGATGGCGAGATCATGGAACGGGCAGTCCTTCCCCGGGAGGAAGAGCAGCTCCGTCTTGCCGAAGTTCAGCTTGAGATGGTGATCCGTCATCCACACTGATATGTCTGCTAGACATGCAGAGATGCGATTCGCCACCTGGTCATCAGAAGGGGGAAAGGAGAAGATTAATTGTGTGTCGTCTGCATAGCAATGATAGGAGAGACCATGTGAGGTTATGACAGAGCCAAGTGACTTGGTGTATAGCGAGAATAGGAGAGGGCCTAGAACAGAGCCCTGGGGGACACCAGTGGTGAGAGCGCGTGGTGAGGAGACAGATTCTCGCCACGCCACCTGGTAGGAGCGACCTGTCAGGTAGGACGCAATCCAAGCGTGGGCCGCGCCAGAGATGCCCAACTCGGAGAGGGTGGAGAGGAGGATCTGATGGTTCACAGTATCGAAGGCAGCCGATAGGTCTAGAAGGATGAGAGCAGAGGAGAGAGAGTTAGCTTTAGCGGTGCGGAGCGCCTCCGTGATACAGAGAAGAGCAGTCTCAGTTGAATGACTAGTCTTGAAACCTGACTGATTTGGATCAAGAAGGTCATTCTGAGAGAGATAGCGGGAGAGCTGACCAAGGACGGCACGTTCAAGAGTTTTGGAGAGAAAAGAAAGAAGGGATACTGGTCTGTAGTTGTTAACATCGGAGGGATCGATTGTAGGTTTTTTCAGAAGGGGTGCAACTCTCGCTCTCTTGAAGACGGAAGGGACGTAGCCAGCGGTCAGGGATAAGTTGATGAGCGAGGTGAGGTAAGGGAGAAGGTCTCCGGAAATGGTCTGGAGAAGAGAGGAGGGGATAGGGTCGAGCGGGCTTAGCAAACGAGGATCGGATGTCGTCGACCTTCTTTTCAAAATGGTTGACGAAGTCATCTGCAGAGAGGGAGGAGGGGGGGGTAGGGGGAGGAGGATTCAGGAGAGAGGAGAAGGTGGCAAAGAGCTTCCTAGGGTTAGAGAGATGCTTGAAATTTAGAGTGGTAGAAAGTGGTTTTAGCAGCAGAGACAGAGGAGGAAAATGTAGAGAGGAGGGAGCGAAAGGATGCCAGGTCCGCAGGGAGGCGAGTTTTCCTTCATTTCCGCTCGGCTGCCCGGAGCCCTGTTCTGTGATCTCGCAATGAGTCGTCAAATCAACGGAGCGGGAGGGGAGGACCGAGCCGGCCTGGAAGATAGGGGACATAGAGAGTCAAAGGATGCAGAAAGGGAGGAGAGGAGCGTTGAGGAGGCAGAATCAGGAGATAGGTTGGAGAAGGTTTGAGCAGAGGGAAGAGATGATAGGATGGAAGAGGAGAGAGTAGCGGGGGAGAGAGAGCGAAGGTTGGGACGGCGCGATACCATCCGAGTAGGGGCAGTGTGGGAAGTGTTGGATGAGAGCGAGAGGGAAAAGGATACAAGGTAGTGGTCGGAGACTTGGAGGGGAGTTGCAATGAGGTTAGTGGAAGAACAGCATCTAGTAAAGATGAGGTCGAGCGTATTGCCTGCCTTGTGAGTAGGGGGAAGGTGAGAGGGTGAGGTCAAAAGAGGAGAGGAGTGGAAAGAAGGAGGCAGAGAGGAATGAGTCAAAGGTAGATGTGGGGAGGTTAAAGTCGCCCAGAACTGTGAGAGGTGAGCCGTCCTCAGGAAAGGAGCTTATCAATGCATCAAGCTCATTGATGAACTCTCCGAGGGGACCTGGAGGGCGATAAATGATAAGGATGTTAAGCTTGAAAGGGCTGGTAACTGTGACAGCATGAAATTCAAAGGAGGCGATAGACAGATGGGTAAGGGGAGAAAGAGAGAATGACCACTTGGGAGAGATAAGGATCCCGATGCCACCACCCCGCTGACCAGAAGCTCTCGGGGTGTGCGAGAACACGTGGGCGGACGAAGAGAGAGCAGTAGGAGTAGCAGTGTTATCTGTGGTGATCCATGTTTCTGTCAGTGCCAAGAAGTCGAGGGACTGGAGGGAGGCATAGGCTGAGATGAACTCTGCCTTGTTGGCCGCAGATCGGCAGTTCCAGAGGCTACCGGAGACCTGGAACTCCACGTGGGTCGTGCGCGCTGGGACCACCAGATTAGGGTGGCAGCGGCCACGCGGTGTGGAGCGTTTGTATGGTCTGTGCAGAGAGGAGAGAACAGGGATAGACAGACACATAGTTGACAGGCTACAGAAGAGGCTACGCTAATGCAAGGAGATTGGAATGACAAGTGGACTACACGTCTCGAATGTTCAGAAAGTTAAGCTTACGTAGCAAGAATCTTATTGACTAAAATGATTCAAATGATACAGTACTGCTGAAGTAGGCTAGCTGGCAGTGGCTGCGTTGTTGACTTTGTAGGCTAGCTGGCAGTGGCTGCGTTGTTGACACTACACTAATCAAGTCGTTTCGTTGAGTGTAATAGTTTCTACAGTGCTGCTATTCGGGGGCTAGCTGGCTAGCTAGTAGTGTTGATTACGTTACGTTGCGTTAAAAGAACGACAATAGCTGGCTAGCTAACCTAGAAAATCGCTCTAGACTACACAATTATCTTTGATACACAGACGGCTATGTAGCTAGCTATGTATTTAACTAGGCAAGTCAGTTAAGAACACATTCTTATTTTCAATGACAGCCTAGGAACTGCTTTGTTCAGGGGCAGAATGACAGATTTTCACATTGTCAACTAGGGGATTCGGTCTGCAACCTTTCGCTTACGAGTCCAACGCTCTAACCACTAGGCTACCTGCCGACCTCACTTGAGGTGAGGAAGACGGTTTCCGGTCTACCAGAGTTACTCCTTTAATCTAACAATATAATGCTATCTTCATACAAAATATTTGGATCGAAAATTAACAAATTACCCCCCCTTCTGTACGTCTATATTTGTTATAGCAGACGCAGTAGCCATCTCACAAAAATAAATGCATGCCTCCGGCATATCGCTATCCCTCTGGGGTTAGGCCTAAGCTTCTCTTTCTTCATACTGTAAGCTGTACAGGGTTCTGTAAGATCAAACAGAAGTTAGACATTCAGATATGTCCATATTTAATGCAAACTCAAAAACAGAACTGGGTATTCAACAAGAATGTTATAGGATCTCGACAAACAACTTCTGTATGGACCTCGCTTTGTGCATGGGGGGCATTGTCATGGTGAAACAGGAAAGGGCCTTCCCCAAACAAAGTTGGAAGCTCAGAATCGTCTAGAATGTCATTGTATGAGGTAGCGTTAAGATTTCCCTTCACTAGAACTAAGGGGCCCGAACCATGAAAAACAGCCTCAGACCATTATTCCTCCTCCACCAAATTTTACAGTTGGCACTAGTTAGCGTTCTGGCATCCGCCAAACCCAGATTCATCCGTTGGACTGCTAGATGGTGAAGCATGATTCATCACTCCAGAGAACATGTTTACAACTCATAGTGAGTGTTGCAGCCAAGACCATGGTGCTTGCCTACGGAGCTGTGAGGGGAACGGCACCTCAGTACCTCCAGGCTCTGATCAGGCCCTACACCCAAATAAGGGCACTGCGTTCATCCACCTCTGGCCTGCTCGCCTCCCTACCACTGAGGAAGTACAGTTCCCGCTCAGCCCAGTCAAAACTGTTCGCTGCTCTGGCTCCCCAATGGTGGAACAAACTCCCTCACGACGCCAGGACAGCGGAGTCAATCACCACCTTCCGGAGACACCTGAAACCCCACCTCTTTAAGGAATACCTAGGATAGGCTAAAGTAATCCTTCTCACCCCCCTCCCCCCTTAAAATATGTAGATGCACTATTGTAAAGTGGCTGTTCCACTGGATGTCATAAGGTGAATGCACCAATTTGTAAGTCGCTCTGGATAAGAGCGTCTGCTAAATGACTTAAATGTAAATGTAAATGTAAGGACAAATTATTTTTTACACGCTACACGCTTCAGCACTCAGCAGTGATGTTCTGTGAGCTTGTGTGGCCTACCACTTTGCGGCTGAGCCTTTGTTGCGCCTAGATAATATAATAATAATAATAATATATGCCATTTAGATGTTTCCACTTCACAATAATAGTACTTACCGTTGACCGGAGCAGCTCTAGCAGGGCAGAAATTTGACTAACTGACTTGTTGGAAAGGTGGCATCCTATGACAATGCCATGTTGAAAGTCACTGAGCTCTTCAGTAAGGCCATTCAACTGCCAATGTTTGTCTATGGAGATTGCATGGCTGTGTGCTCGATTTTATACACCTGTCAGCAACTGGTGTAGCTGAAATAGCCGAATCCACTAATTTGAAGGGGTGTCCACATACTTTTGTATGTAGTGTATATTGAAAGGCTTTCCCAAAAACGTTCGACAATTAGTTAACAAGAAAGTAGCCTATGCTTACCTGGCAGAATGGCTATTTTCATCAATCCAGTGGGCATTTGTTCTGCAAACTCTACTATCACATGTTCACTACAAAAACACCACTTAACAATAGCCTCTTGATAAGTGCACACTTAAATGAAAGGGTACCCCAAAATAAAAATGTATTCTCTTTTCTTTTTATTTACAGACCTCAAAAGTAGTTTCCTGATGTGGTTTAAGCACTTAGAACACACCATGTTGTTGTTTTTCTATTAATAAAAGTGTGATATTGAGAGGGAAAACACTTTTTTTTGTGTGTTAAATTTTTTTTGTACAGTTTTGTTTTTGTTTATTTTTTTGTAGTTTACCCCGTTTTTCATGATATCTAATTGCGATCTTGTCTCATCGCTGCAACTCCCCAACGGGCTCGGGAGAGGCATGCATCCTCCGAAACATGACCCGCCAAACCACTTCTCAACACTCGCCCGCTTAACCCGTAAGCCAGCCCCACCAATGTGTCGGGGGAAACATCATCCAACTGACGACCCAAAGCCAGCCTGCAGGCACGATGAGCCAAGTAAAGCCCCGCAGCCAAACCCTCCCCTAACCCAGACGATGCTGGAACCCCCTATGGGACTCCCGGTCACAGCCGGTTGGGACACCGCCTGGGATCAAACCCGGGTCTGTAGTGACACCTCAAGCACTGCAATGCTGCGCCACTCGTGAGGCCTCCTTTTTCAGTTTTAATAAAATGCATAACTTGAAGAACAAACATTGTGGCAATTCATATCTTGCAGTAAAACTGTAAATATGACTTTAATCTCAAGAGAAGACAGGCTAAATGTTAAAAAGGCTGAATGTTCTATTACTTAGAAAATAGTCCTGATCATTTAAGCCTAGGCAATATCCAAAACAACTAATAATACACTGAATATAAATTAAATAATTTCACTGTGTATTTCAGATGGAATTTAGGCATTAGAATGTACCACCAAAAGAGAACCCTGGGGGATGCCTGGCTGGTAACTTGTATTATTTGGCTGGCTGCTCTATGTACTTGTGTAAAACACTGGTCTAAGTGAATGTTATGTTTAAAAAAATGTACTCTTTATGACAATACTACATGCAGATAACAGCCAAAATAAAGGAAACACTTGATTAAATGAGGAATACAAAGTATATTGAAAGCAGGTGCTTCCATACAGGTGTGGTTCCTGAATTTAACATAAATGCCCAGTTGCCCATTATTTTGGCTACCATGGCTAGAAGGGTTCTGGGACTTTGAAAGAGGCATCTCAAAAAGGAACTTATGCGGTTTAAAAGGTTACGTGTTTGTGTCTCAGTCACCAGATCTCAACCCAACTGAACACGTATGGGAGATTCTTGTCCTTCTAAAAACCTGCTCTATGTAAAATATTGTGTGATATAGCTTGGAAAATAAACATGACTGGAAGACAACATGTTTGTTTCCAACATACGGGCTGTTTTCGTAAAGAAGTTCACTTCTCATGTTTTGTTTCTTTGCCACGAAACGAATGAATATCGCAATACTGGTATTGTCCCGGCCCTATTATTAAGACACTTTATGTTGGTGTTGCCTTTATTTTGGCAGTTACCTGTATATCATAAAGCCTTTCTTAGGGTATAACTCTCAAACACATTGTTCTGAAACTACTGAACATCAAGCCTGCAAGCCACGTTATGCTGGCTTGCAAAGTGATGTGTAATTCCTATTGGAATCCAGCCAGAGTGGGGATGTCTTGAACTTTTAAATTGTTTTCAGACGAGAATGACTGCCCAGGTAAGAATTGATTATTGAGACTACCTAAATAATATCAACTGGAACAGCCATCTCAGTAACAGATGCAAGTCCAACTAAAATATTGGATTAGTTTAGAAAAATGTATGGCTAATGGTACTTCCTGATAATCAGCCAATCAGGTGGAAGCAGTCTGAAAGCAGTATGAAACATCAAGGAGTAATGCCACTCTAGCATGGTGATGGAAAATTATGTTTTATTAAGTGGTAAATCGGTGGGGTTTTAGCCTGCCAGTATCATCGGACCGGGCCAGTGTCTCCCGACCCCTCCTGTCTCAGCCTCCAGTATTTATGCTGCAATAGTTTGTGTCGGGGGCTAGGGTCAGTCTGTTATATCTGGAGTATTTCTCCTGTCTTATCAGGTGTCCTGTGTGTATTTAAGTATGCTCTCTCTAATTCTCTCTCTCTCTCTCTCTCTCTGAGGACCTGAGCCCTAGGACCATGCCTCATGACTGCCTGGCATGATGACCCCTTGCTGGCCCCAGTCCACCTGGCCGTGCTGCTACTCCAGTTTCAACTGTTCTGCCTGCGACTATGGAACCCTGACCTGTTCACCGGACGTGCCATCTTGTCCCAGACCTGCTGTTTTCAACACTCTAGAGACAGCAGGAGCGGTAGAGATACTCTGAATGATCGGCTATGTAAAGCCAATTGACATTTACTCCGGAGGTGCTGACCTATTGCACCCTCGACAACCACTGTGATTATTATTATTTGACCCCGCTTGTCATCTTTGAACATCTTGGCCATGTTCTGTTATAATCTACACCCGGCCCAACCAGAAGAGGACTGGCCACCCCTCATAGCCTGATTCCTCACTAGGTTTCTTCCTTCCCCTCTCGGGAGTTTTTCCTAGCCAATGTGCTTCTACACCTGCATTGCTTGCTGTTTGGGGTTTTAGGCTGGGTTTCTGTACAGCACTTTGTGACATCAGCTGATGTAAGAAGGGCTTTAGAAATACATTTAATTGAAATTTGATTGAAATTGAGGAAATGGATGCCCTTGCACCCTGAATGTAGGATGTTTTATGTACGAGCCGGGCGCTGGGGGGATACAAGTGTATAGCCGGCTGTATAGATTCCAGTTGGACGCAGACAAATGACCTAAAAGGAAAAATAGCGCCATCTGCCGGCCACCATACAATGTGCGCACGTCAATAAAAAACTCCACTACCACTGCATACTGTAAAATAAGTTGTTTTCTCCTCATGTACACACTAAGACTTATTCAACAACATTTTTTGAAGGATGGATGCATACTCAGCCCTGGGGATGAAGTTACAAGCACAGACTTTTTCTGAAAGAGGTAAGACAGAAACAAAAACAGTTTGGAGGGGAACTGGACCAAACATCTACATTTATTTATATATATATAAAATAAGTACAAATACAGTTGTGTAATGTACAAAATTACAACAAATAGTACATGATGTATGGTTGACACAGTAGGACACACTAGGACACCAGGTCTTTGTAATGGTATTTGTCTGATATGGTCAATACCTTATCCCAGGCCTTGATGCTTCCCAGAAAATTTAGCACGTCGCTCACCACGGGCCTACAGGAAATAGAAACCACCTTACATACATTACCAAAACACTACCCTGACCATATCACATGATTCTGCCTATATCATAAAAGTATATATTTGAGGTTTTTACCGTGTGTTGGGGTGGTCAGGCTGTTGTTTGTATACTGAATGGGCTGTCTGGAGGAGATGGTCACTGAAGGACTTCAGGTGAGAGGGACAGGAGCTCACGTCTTTAAACCAGGACTGAGGAAAACACGCCGCGACCTGCTCAGCGAAGGAGATGGAGAGAGACGAGAGAGAGCAATAAATCTCAGTTCAATTTGAGAAAAACCTGAAAATGACACCACTAAACTTGAGCCATCTCGAAGACGGCAGAGCAATTACTCCCCTAGGGAACACCTTCAAACATCCGTAGACAACACATCAACATTAGACACACGCAATTCACCTACACACCTTTTTGCATTTATGGACAGAGTCCTAGATGGGGTCTCGATGAATAGTGTCATCATTCAGGTAGCAGTTCAGGAGTTTGTCCAACATCAAGCTCCTTTAGAGCGTGTTCAGGTATCAAACCACCCCACCGGCCCACGTTACCTAAGAGCTGACACGCAAGATGGAAACACCACTAAAGCAATGGATGTCACAGAAATGGCAAGAGAGACCACGCAGTAAAGGCAGGGGAATTAGCTGCACAAGGCAACACGCAAGGAGCTGTGACGAAAGCCCTCAATCTCTCGACTGGACCTTACTGGTAGATGTTGTTACGGGCTCACTTGCCACATGGTCAGTCAACACAGTGCACTATAAACCCTCTCTTAGAAAATGCATCGTGGAAAAATATCTTTAAACTGAGTGTTGTTTTATGTACCTTCACGGCTGTCCAGAACTGCTGGTCTCTGAACCGCCTCTGTGGAGAGGATTTGTCATCTAAAAACCCGCCAGAACACCAGGGCGGCATGGTAAAGTACTGTAAGCTACGGCATGACAAGCTTGGTATGACACATGAATTCCAGTAACTACTTAAATAAATCACAGATCCTCTAAGTGTTGAGATAACTGGTGGAGTCACTCACTTCTTAGGGTCGTGAGGAATGAATATTTCATCACGGACGGACGGACGGACAGACGGTGAAGTGACGGAGTGAGAGAGAGAAAGTAAGTGTGTTTGTGTGCGACTTAGTAAGTAGAGGGGTGAATATCTTACCTGTTCCCCAGGGTGTCGCTTGACTCGCTTCCCAATCTGTTGCTCCTCCCACAGGTTATTCTCCTCTCTCTCCTGGTCATCAGAGCCACTGTCATCACCATCACTCCCTCCACTATTATCAAGCACGGAGTGAGCGACAGAGCCATATACAGAAATACAGAGAGAAAGACATTCACTTCCTCCTGTACCACCACAACAAGGACTAAAAACAAAGTGCATAACGACAACTGGTTTCAGCACCCAGTCAAAGGAGGTGTGATAAACACTGAGTATACAAAACATTATGAACACCTGCTCTTTCCATGACAGACTGACCAGGTGAAAGCTAGGATCCCTTATGGATTCCATTTGTTAAACTCACTTCAAAAATCAGTGCAGATGAAGGAGAGGAGACAGGTTAAAGAAGGATTTTAAGCTTTGACACAATTGAGACGTGGATTGTGTATGTGTGCCATTCAGATGGTGAATGGGCAAGAAATAATATTTAACTGCCTTTGAACAGGGTTTGGGTAATAGGTGCCAGGCACACCGGTTTGCATCAAGAACTGCAATGCTGCTGGGTCTTTCACACTCAACAGATTCCAGTGTGTATCAAGAATGGTCCACCACCCAAAGGACATCCAGCCAACTTGACACAACTGTGGGAAGCATTGGAGTCAACATGGGCCAGCATCCCTGTGGAATGCTTGACATCTTGTAGAGTCCATGCCCTGATGAAAATTAGGAAGGTGTTCCTAATTAGAGGTTACACCAGACTCATCTTGGGAGTTGATAGGCTTGAAGTCATAAACAGAGCAATGCTTGACACACAACAAAGAGCTGCTGGCAAAACGCACGAAAGTACTGTTTGAATGAATGTTTACGCGCCTGCTTCTGCCTACCACCGCTCAGTTACTTGTATGCTCAGTCAGATTATATGCAACGCAGTACACGCTAGATAATATCATCAACCATGTGTAGTTAACTAGTGATTATGATTGATTGTTTTTTATAAGATATGTTTAATGCTAGCTAGCAACTTACCTTGGCATTTGCGTAACAGGCAGTCTCCTTGTGGAGTGCAACGAGAGAGAGGCAGGTCATTATTGCGTTGGACTAGTTAACTTTAAGGTTGCAAGATTGGGTCCCCCAAGCTGACAATGTGAAAATCTGTCGTTCTGCCCCTGAACAAGGCAGTTAACCCACCGTTCCTAGGCAGTCATTGAAAATAAGAATGTGTTCTTAATTGACTTGCCTAGTTAAATAAAAGGTATAAAGTATTATTATTATATATATATATATATATATATATATATATATATATATATATATATATATATATATATATATATATATATATATATATATATTTTAAATCAGCGGCCAAAAATACCGATTTCTAATTGTAATGAAAACTTGAAATCGGCCCTAATTAATCGGCCATTCCGATTAATCGGTCGACCTCTATTCCTAATGTTTGATATTCTCAGTATTAGTTCAGCTACAACTCTCACGCCACTTTCTGTAACCGACGCAGATAACATCCTGGGGTTTGATTATAGATTGTCTGTTTATTATCCATGCATTAGCCTAATGCTTAGTGCAACATTTTTAAAAAGCTTTAAAAAAAGCTTGGTCATCCAAGACAACAAATCAATAGAGCATTCTCTCCTCCTGTTACCCATCTTCTCTGCTATCCTCTCCCTGATGGTTTTGGACCGTGGGGCAAACTAGATCCTTCGCTCATGGTCATCTGGCTTATCATCATCATCATCATCTTCTTCATCACTGTGTTCCTTCAGGTCCTAGTGGTCTGGGGTCCGGGGCTCTCCCAGCCTCTGCCCAGGGAGATGTAGTCCTTCTGGGCTCTGGCCTTCTGACGCTGCCTCCTGGCTGCCTGGATCCTCCTCGCGTCCGGGATCACCACTACACACAACAACACAAGGCATATCATTCAGAACACTGCTTATCTGTGTTGACCAGGGGTGGACCTGGACCTGAGATTACAAGAAATCCTGCTATGTCCTCCGACGAACAATCAAACAGGCAAAGCGTCAATACAGGGCTAAGATTGAATCATACTACACCAACGCTCGTCTTATGTGGCAGGGCTTGCAAACATTTACAGACTACAAAGGGAAGCACAGTCGCGAGCTGCCCAGTGACACGAGCCTACCAGACGAGCTAAATCACTTCTATGCTCGCGTCGTGGCAAGCAACACTGTGTTCTCATTTGGTAAAATAACAGATAAATTGCAGATGACACAACAGTGGTAGGCCTGATCAGCGACAACAACGAGACAGCCTATAGGGAGGAGGTCAGAGACCTGGCCGTGTGGTGCCAGGACAACAACCTCTCCCTCAACGTAACCAAGACTAAGGAGATGATTGTGGACTACAGGAAAAGTAGGACCGAGCACGCCCCCATTCTCATTGACGGGGCTGTAGTGGAGCAGGTTGAGAGCTTCAAGTTCATTGGTGTCCACATCAACAACAAACTAGAATGGTCCAAACACCCAAAGACAGTGGTGAAGAGGGCACGACAAAGCCTATTCCCCCTCAGGAAACAAAAGATTTGGCATGGGTCCTGAGATCCTCAAAAGGTTCTACAGCTACAACATCAAGAGCATCCTGTGACTGGTTGCATCAGGTCTCTGTCTCGTCGTTGTCGGTGATCAGGCCTACCACTGTTGTGTCGTCTGCAAACTTAGTGATGGTGTTGGAGTCGTGCCTGGCCATGCAGTCGTGGGTGAACAGGGAGTGCAGGAGGGGACTGAGCACGTACCCCTGGGGAGCTCCAGTGTTGAGGATCAGCGTGGCAGATGTGTTGCTACCTACCCTCACTACCTGGGGGCGGCCCATCAGGAAGTCCAGGATCCAGTTGCAGAGGGAGGTGTTAGTCCCAGGTTCCTTAGCTTAGTGATGAGATTTGAGGGTACTATGGTGTTGAACGCTGAATAGCATTCTCACATAGGTGTTCCTTTTGTCCAGGTGGGAAAGGGAAGTGTGGAGTGCAATAGAGATGGCATCATCTGTGGATATTTTTGGGCGGTATGCAAATTGGAATGAGTCTAGGGTTTCTGGGATAATGGTGTTGATGTGAGCCATTACTAGCCTTTCAAAGCACTTCATGGCTTGGGACCGCCTGGGATGGATACATTCTGGGGAAAATATTCATTTGAAATTAAATTCATTCTACCCAACCATTATAATGGCATGTCCCTCTACCTACCTAGGTCTTCCTTAACTGCCCGAAGTACAGGTGCAAAGTTGCCGTTAGACAGGTTGTGAAGTTTATTTGAAATGTTTAACCCAGGATAAACAAAATCATTTTTTGTCCAATTTAACAGGAAGTCATTCAAATTGTTTTTGTCACTCAAGCGCCGTAGAGGCATAGCTTCTGATTTATTCAAATGTCCTATGGGGCCAGAGAAATAGCCACATCTCTTAATTAAGTCAGTAAGAATGGGAATAGAGGTTTCTGGATTAGAAATCAATAGCATAATAGTATCCGCATATAGAGATATAATGTGGGTTTGTTTTCCAATCTTGACACATGTAAGACCTTCCTGGCTATGTACAGTGCATTTGGAAAGTATTCAGACCCCTTACAATTTCGCAAATGTCGTTACATTACAGCCTTATTCTAAAATGGATTAAATAATTGTTTCCCCTCATCAATCTACACACAATACCCCATAATGACAAAGCAAAAACAGGTTTAACATTTTTTGCACATTTATAAAAGATTTTAAAAAACAGAAACAACTTATTTACGTAAGAATTTAGACTCTTTGCTATGAGACTCGAAATTGAGCTCAGGTGGATCCTGTTTCCATTGATCATCCTTGAGATGTTTCTACAACTTGATTGGAGTCCACCTGTGATAAATTCAATTGATTGGAAATGATTTTTCAAAAAAAAGGTACACATCGGTCTATATAAGGTCCCCACAGTGGACAGTGCGAGTCACATCAAAAACCAACCCATGAGGTCGAAGGAATTGTCCGTAGACCTCCAAGACAGGATTGTGTCAAGGCACAGATCTGGGGAAGGGTACCAAAACATTTCTGCAGCATAAAAGGTTCCCAAGAACACAGTGGCCATTCTTAAATGGAAGAAGTTTGGAACCACCAAGGCCCTTTTCATAGCTGGCCGCCCGGCCAAACTGAGCAATGAGGGGAGAAGGGCCTTGGTCAGTGAGGTGACCAAGAACGCGATGGGAACTAACAGAGCTTCAGAGTTCCTCTGTGGAGATTGAAGGACAACCATCTCTGCAGCACTCCACCAATCAGGCCTTTATGGTAGAGTTGCCAGACAGAAACCCCTCCTCAGTAAAAGGCACATGACAGCCCGCTTGAAACCAAGATTGAACTCTTTGGCCTGAATGCCAAGCATCACATCTGGAGGAAACGTGGCACCATCCCTACGGTAAAGCATGGTGGTGGCAGCATCATACAATGGGGCTGTTTTTCAGCGGCAGGGACTGGGAGACTAGTCAGGTTGAAGGGAAAGATAAACAGAGCAAAGTACAGAGAGGCCCGTGAGTGAACCTGATCCAACATCTCTGGAGAGACTTGAAAATAGCTGTGCATCGACGCTTCCCATCCAACCTGATGAAGTTTGAGGAAATCTGCAGAGAACAATGGGAGAAACTACCCAAATACAGGTGTACTGAGCGTGTAGCGTCATACTCAAGAAGACTCAAGGCTGTAATTGCTGCCAAAGGGTCTGAATATGTATGTAAATGTGATATTTAAAAACACATAAAAATGACTTCCAAAAATATCTAAACCTTTTTTTGCTTTGTCTTTATGGGGTATTGTCTGTAGATTGAGAGGGGAGGGACAATTTAATCAATTTTAGAATAAAGCTGTAATGTAACAAAACGTGGAAAAAGTCAAAGGGTCTGAATACTTTCCGGGTGCACTATGTGGCTAAGGAGAGGAGTGAATATCAAAATGTATTCTTGATTCCTCATATCCTCCCTAGCCTTCTAAAAAATAATTTTAGGATTAGTTCTGAGGTCCCTCTTATCTTCTCTTCCAATGTGTTTTGAGGAGGCAAGGAAATACAATTGATTCACCACTCCTTGTTAATGTTCTTTCTTCTACCTGCACTATGGAACTGGGCAGGTGAAAGCAACATCCTGGAAGATGTTTTACATATTGCTGCGATCTGTCCTGTGTTTTCAGATAAATACAAAGTAAGGCACAAGGAGGGAAGTCACGTAACAGTACAGTGGGCTTCTTAAGTTAGTGACGTTAGACATGTCTTGGGCCTGTACTTAACCTTTTTAGTCTTTGGGTGACAGTCTATGGTGCTTACATAAAAAAAAAAAAAGTAAAAGCCTACCTTTGTCGTCAGAGAAGCTGAGCACGTTAATTTGATTTCGTCCATCCTTGTTCTCTTTGCTGTGAGGCGATCTCGTAACCGCGATCGATCAATTCTGTGATCTTCCACTACGTCTTCAGCACCACTCGAGTCTGACTTGAAGGGCTTTATGCTATCAGCGGTAAGTTGTGTTTCACCTACAGCATCACCCTCTCCGTTCTTCTGTTCAGCTTCATCGCTCGATTCTCCTTTCTTTTGCCTAAATGTCTTCGTGGTTTTTTGTTGAACATATTTTCTGTATCAGGGTATCGCGATGTAAATAAATCACAATACGGTAAGTCGTAAATAACTTTCAGATGTACATATGTCGCAATCTTCTCGCAATGCATTCGGGGTCTTGTAGTTTGTCAGTGTCGAGGACTCGGTTGTGCTTGGGGTGCATTCACAATCCCAATTTTACCAATATTTGACATGATAGCTTAATGAAAAAAAAAACAATGGGAGTCTGGAAAAACACTGATATTAACTATGTTTTCTTAAAATGGTTTCCTATTCCTTCTTTTTAGCTGATCTAACAAGAGGAATAGAGTACCACAGTATGAGTCATACTAACCAGATGCCTAGTGATCCAACAGGGAAATGGTTCCAATAGTTTTCCCACCATTCATTTTTCCTATATGGGATTTTAGAAACACTTAACATAAGGGCTGTGTTTCATGTAGGCTTACCCTGGCGTGACGTTTTGATAACTGTGTAAATCTCGCTTGGTCAAGGTGACTTTTAGCAATATATTCCCCCCGTATTTACCCCCCAGAAATGAAATTCTAATTAGATTAAAGAACTGCACATGCCATGATGATCTGAAAGAGACTGCTGAATCGAAGCAAAGGTAAGAACCTCTGGATTAACTATCTAATGTTAATAAATTGGCTACATTTCATTAAATGTACAATTCTGTGAACTATCATGGGGAAGTTTTAAATTGACACTACCTGTTAGCAGAGGTGTCAGTTAGAGATGACATGAAGGAGCTTACAGGGATTTGCAGTTTTGCAATGTCTATGTTGATGCTTATTAGCATTTTCGAATAGGAGTAACATTAGATAGTTAATCCAGCGATTATTACCTTTGCCTCGATTCAGCAGTCTCTTTCAGATCATCATGGCATGTGCAGTTCTTTATGATAGCCACATTAGCATCTAATTAGCATTTCATTTCTGGGGGGTAAATACAGGCAAATATATTGATAAAAGTCACATTGTCTTAGAGAAATTTACATGGTTATCAAAACGTCACGCCAGGATAAGCCTACACGAAATACAGCCCTTATTTTAAGTGTTTCTAAAATCCCCTATGGGAAAAATGAATGGTGGGAAAAGGATTGGAACCATTTCCTTGTTTGACCGCTAGGTTTGACGGGTAATTGTGACAGCTCCGCTGTGGTGCTCTAAATCCGTCATTGGAAATGTTCTGTCCTCATTTGGGGTTCCGATCCTCTGTTACCCATGCACTGAAATTCAAAATGGATCAAATAACAGCAACTTCGAGGAGTGAGCCTTGTGGGTGTGTGTGTGGCTGGCTTGGGAGGTCGGTATGCCCGTAGGCATATACATTCTGGATCAGTTTACCCTCTCGCAGTACCCGTCTTAACCGCACAATAGCTGACCGCTGAAACTGACCTTAGATCAGCGTTTAGGGCAAATCCATGCGCGCGCCCCCGACGCTGTCTCTCCACCTCCCAGTCCAGGTCAAACAGAGCCGTTCTCGCGCACCGTCCACCCACACCCGCCTGTCAGCCATGTTGTTCGTGTGACCCAGCTGTCAGCAACAGGTCCAGTTGACTAAACTAGACATTCTTCTTGGAATTACCTCATTTTGCCAATACGCGACGACTGCATAACGCCAGGGAGACTTTCATTGCGGACAGAAAAGTGGAGAAAGTAGTTGTTGTTTTTTGCCGGATGATTGTGAGAGGTAAGCGACGTAACGCGTTAGTCACCCGAAACTGCCAAGCTGCTTTCCTAGCGAATCCATGTTATTGCTTGAACATTGAGCTACTGCTTGGCGTACAATACAATATTGATTGAATGTAGTTAACTACTTAACTAACCACGTTATTACGCTTAGCGAATTTGATATACGTTACATATTTCAGTGTATCAACCACTAGAAGTGTACCGTCACACGAACTTGTTTGAAGTTAGAAGGAAAACGACCTAACCTAAAGTAATGTTAGTTATCGTAGCTAGCTATCTACGTTAGCTCCCTCCGATTTCTCAAACAGAACTTGTTGAACAGGTTACAAATGTGTCGCTCTTGCTTTAGACAAGTAAATGAGATTGCAATAGTACTCACTGTACAATGTAGCACTCTGCGAAGTGGGTCAGATTCTATTGCTACTCCTATTCACGAATTAAACTATCCTCCACTTGAACTCAGGGACTCCACATCAATGTCAATAATTATTATACCAGGTCATTCCAAACAGAATCATTTTTGTTTTCTGGCAGCAAAGCTTGGTGTTGTGATTCTACACTTACCTAAAATCCCGTGCCCGAGGCAGGCTCCTGTTAAAGCTTTCATTAATAGTGGACGTGGTATTAGAATTGTTAGCCTGTACTGTCCTGCCTGTATTCATTTGGGTTGTGCTGAATGGTCCGGACTCACCTGATGTCAGTATACAGATGATGAAGGTTGATTATTTAACACTCAGACTGCAGCCAAACTACTTTCCATAACTTTAGGGCCATCTAACAGGGATCAGCAACAGAACTATAGTGAGTGTCAGGGATAAACAGAGCTGTGTCAGGGCACGGGCTGGTTGGCTGTGGTCCAAGGATCCTTGTGTAAAGTGCCGATTTGCATCCCGGGCTGGGGGACAGTGGTGGTCGCCCTATTGTCATCTCTCTCTCCACTGTCACAATTGATGTGGGATGTGTGCTCCGGCACAAAATGGCTGCCATGGCATGCATCATACCTGATGGGTACTATGCCTACACATAACCCCACAGTGCTCTCCATCATGTGTACAGTTAATAACAGAAAGTACAGTTATTTTAACAGTAACATTCTGTCTTAGGGTATACCATTGGAGAGGCGTGCAAGATATTTGCTGTTTGGTAATGCTTTTCCCAAGCCTGAGTATATCCGTAGTTCGTGGAAGGAATGTGTTTTTTACATCGTCGACCAGTGCCCAGGAAACAATTAAATCCACTTGTTAGATGTTACCACCCTCCTCCAAATCAAAACCAAACATGGATGTCAATGTTGCGCGCATGCGCTTCGTTCTACTTCCTGTGCGGCAGCATGATACCAGGATTGGAAGGCTGATAAGCTAGACAAACCGGAGTGAAACCCTGACAGGTGTGTACGCTAAGCGAGACACCGCATGGAGTACATGGTTTGTTTTAATTTGGAAGGGGGTGGTAGCCTCTAACAACTGAATATCATTATTTATTGGACACTGCTTGGCGACGCAAACAACAAGTTTTCAGTCAGAACCGTCTACCGATTACGTATTTACCTTTTGTCGCGGGAAAAGTGTTGCCAAACAGTCACGGGCCAGCAAATAACTCACAAGGTGGGTGAATGTTATACAGCTAGACCAGAGTTCTACTTTGGTCAAGGAAATAGGCTAGCCTACACATTGGTGGTGTATTGGTTGGTTTCCTGGTGAAAAGCACTGTTTCGGTCATCATTGGTGTTGGAAGTGACCCTCGGTGTCATGGCCGCTAGCCTACCTTTGTGCACAGATATAGCAAACAAATCTGGAAAAAAAAAAAAAACCTTCTGATGACCAGGTGGCGAATCGCATCTCTGCATGTCTGGCAGACATATCAGTGTGGATGACGGATCACCACCTCAAGCTGAACTTCGGCAAGACGGAGCTGCTCTTCCTCCCGGGGAAGGACTGCCCGTTCCATGATCTCGCCATCACGGTTGACAACTCCATTGTGTCCTCCTCCCAGAGCGCTAAGAACCTTGGCGTGATCCTGGACAACACCCTGTCGTTCTCAACTAACATCAAGGCGGTGGCCCGTTCCTGTAGGTTCATGCTCTACAACATCCGCAGAGTACGACCCTGCCTCACACAGGAAGCGGCGCAGGTCCTAATCCAGGCACTTGTCATCTCCCGTCTGGATTACTGCAACTCGCTGTTGGCTGGGCTCCCTGCCTGTGCCATTAAACCCCTACAACTCATCCAGAACGCCGCAGCCCGTCTAGTGTTCAACCTTCCCAAGTTCTCTCACGTCACCCCGCTCCTCCGCTCTCTCCACTGGCTTCCAGTTGAAGCTCGCATCCGCTACAAGACCATGGTGCTTGCCTACGGAGCTGTGAGGGGAACGGCACCTCAGTACCTCCAGGCTCTGATCAGGCCCTACACCCAAATAAGGGCACTGCGTTCATCCACCTCTGGCCTGCTCGCCTCCCTACCACTGAGGAAGTACAGTTCCTGCTCAGCCCAGTCAAAACTGTTAGCTGCTCTGGCTCCCCAATGGTGGAACAAACTCCCTCACGACGCCAGGACAGCGGAGTCAATCACCACCTTCCGGAGACACCTGAAACCCCACCTCTTTAAGGAATACCTAGGATAGGATAAAGTAATCCTTCTCACCCCCCTTAAAATATTTAGATGCACTATTGTAAAGTGGCTGTTCCACTGGATGTCATAAGGTGAATGCACCAATTTGTAAGTCGCTCTGGATAAGAGCGTCTGCTAAATGACTTAAATGTAATGTAAATGTAAATCCATCTGCCTTTTAACACACAGCACAGCAGTTCACAGAAACAACTGTTCTGCCAAAAATGTCACTTTCCTGTTCATGCAGCAACAATGCACATTCCACCAAATAGTTTTATAGTATTTAAAAGAAAAATGGTGTCTCTTGTTAAAGATCGAGCTTTGATGTCCGTTCGAGTACTCTACAACTCAGGCCCGTCCCTACTAGCAATCAGATTTCCAGCTGTGATCAGGAATATTTTTTTGTTAGTTGTTCCACATCCGCTAATCCAGATTAGCCTTAATCCAGATAGTCAATTCAGTTTAGAAGAGTTCAATTGAGCTAATCTTTTCTAGATCTTCCCTCTCTGAGCAGAGGACTTGATCTCCATCCTCTCTCTGTGGCTCGCTGGGGGGGGCGCGGGTCCAATTAGATCAATTCTATGTGGATCCACACAGCTAATGAAATCTTTACAATGTCTGGAGAGGTGTTCAACATGTTTCACGCTATAACGGGAATCTGAGCTGGCCTGTGTAGAATTGGAGCGTGTTGATGGAACCCACCCAAAGGCTCCAGGATGAAGCAATGTAGGTAGAGCTAGGGCGAGACGTGCTTCGAAAGAAAAAAGTAAACATTAATCTAAGCCAGTCGGAGATGTCGCAATATGGACACTGCAGGGCTTAGAGAGTTGAAAGTGAATTTGTCCATCTGTGTTCATTAGAGCTAGTGATATAATTAACTTCCATCACCACGGTGTCTGTTAGGTGAAAGAGCGCAGTAGTTGAAGTGGTGAACCATTCATTTCAAGTACAGGCCATGTTGCAGTGATTCTTTCCAAAGCCCCTATTGTCATTTAAACTCATTATATCACCATGGTGAGATCAGCTTTAGGCCACGTCACTGCTAGACCTGTCCCTCTATATTTACCTTACATCAACTCTGTTCTCCTCTTTCCTTCTCTCAGCCTTCATCCTTTCTCTCCATCTCCCTCTCAGAACTGTCAGTCTGAATTCCTGAGCTGTGACAGGATAACTTGTGTGTGTGTCTGTTGGGGATGGGCATGAGTACTTGAACTGATGCCAAAGCTCATTTTTTTGTTGGTGGAATGTGCTTTGTTGCTGCTGGAACGAGCAAGTTAAATTTTGTCTTGACGACAATGTTATTTTGCATTGACTCTCGTGTTCCATTTGTACAAGTGCATTCCCCGGGCACAACAAAAAAACAAACCAAGCCAAGAATCACACTCTTCTCCCTAAATCCCCTTTCCTTTCTGTGTCTCATTCACTCAAGTGCATTTTGACCGCTCCCTCCACACACGAGTGCGCACACATCCTCCCGTTAGGCCTACAGAATTAAATGCCTAAAAATGTATATAACTGATGGGGTACACAAGCTACATTCCTTGCCAAATGGTGACAGTTTTATCACAAATTCAAAATGGACTGTTTGATTGAAGTAGGAAAATATGTGTTCCAAAAAAACGAGCAGCCATTTTAGAATATTTTCGTCCTGTCTATTTTTCACTTAAGCTACTTTGAGCTGCTAGTGCCATCTAAAGTTGGTTAGCCTAAGCCAGGTATTCCCACCCAGGGGTGTATGCCAATAATACAGATTTTCAAGCAGTCCATTTATATTTTCCGTGGGGCTATACATTTGGGTGCTAAAATTAAACCATCTTGTGTTCAGCGAAATAACAACACAATGTCAAATACAGCCTAGTAGCCTAGTCAAATAATTAACATCCAATCACATTAACTGTTATTCTCTCGCAGCAATTCCACTAACGGTCCGTATGTGGCCAAACGTAGCTGCTGCTCATTTCATTTGCTCAAAAGTAGCTTTAAAAAATGAAGCCCTGCGTCCATAGAGAGACATACCAGCTCTACTGGTAGTACAAGAAGTACTACACCTGCCGACGACAAGTTGTTCTGTTTTCACGAGCACATCCAATGCTGATGCAGTTTCCCTTACCCGGGAAAGCACCGAACAACAGATGGGGACGTTGGACCATCGAAGAGGCGCAAATATGATGAGAACTACATTGATTTGGGGTTCTCTTATATTGGGAGTAGTGCCTTCCTTCAGCCACAGTGTGTTATATGTGGAAAAGTACTCTCTCACAACTCTTGAGAGAGAGTTGCGCAGACATTTAGAAACAAAACATGGCAATTTGAAAAATAATGGCAGGAGATGTTTTGAAACAATTACTGCTTCGTATACAAGCCAGTGAATTCTATGTGTTACAGCTGGATGAGTCAGCCGTGGGCCTGGCACAGCTCCTGGTATATGTAAGTAATGTTTATGGGGGGTCAATTAAGGAAGACATCCTCTGCTGGAAACCAGGACAACAGGAAAGGATATCTTTTAAGTACTGGACAGCTTTGTGACATCAAATGGACTTTGGTGGGCAAGATGTGTTGTTATCTGTACTGATGGCGCAAAAGCCATGACGGAGACATAGTGGAGTGGTAACGCGATTCCACTTGGGTATACTGCAGCATCCACAGAGGCTCTTGTTGCGAAGGGAGTGCCTGATAGCTTGAAAAGATGTTTTGGACACTACAGTGAAAATGGTTAACATTGTTAAAGCAAGGCCCCTGAACTCTTGTGTATTTTCTGCACTATGCAATGATATGGGCAGCGACCATGTAATGCTTTTACAACATACAGAAAGAAGTGTGCTGGTTATCAAGGGGCAAAGCATTGACACATTTTTTAAAAATTGAGAGACAAGCTGAAAGTTTTCTTAACTGACCATAATTTTCACTTGTCTGACCACTTGCCTGATGACTAGTTTCTCACGCGACTGGCCTATCTGGGTGATGTTTTTTCTCGCCTGAATGATCTGAATCTAGGATCACAGGGACTCTCCGCAATTATATTCAATGTGGGGTACAAAATTGAGGCTATGATTAAGAAGTTGGAGCTCTTCTCTCTCTGCATTATCAAGGACAACACACAGGTCTTTCCATGGTTGTATTTATTTTTTGTGTGCAAATAAACTCAAGCTTATGGACAATGTCAAATGTGATATAGCGAAGCACCTGAGTGAGTTTGGTGCACAATTACTTTCCCGAAAAACAGATGTCACAAACAATTGGATTCGTTATCCCTTTCATGCCCTGCCTCCAGTCCACTTACCAATATCTGAACAAGAGAGCCTCGTCAAAATTGTAACAAGCGGTTCTATGAAATTGAATTTAATCAGAAGCCACTGCCAGATTTCTGGATTTGGCTGCGCTCAGTGTATCCTGCATTGGCATATCGCGCTGGTAAGACACTGATGCCCTTTGCAAACACGTACCAACTTGAGAGTGGATTCTCGGCCCTCACTAGCATGAAAACTAAATACAGGCACAGACTCTGTGTGGAAAATGATTTAAGACTGAGACTCTCCAATACAAACCAACATTGCAGAATTATGTGTATCCTTTCAAGCACACCCTTCTCATTAACCTATGTGAGTTATACCCATTTTTTGTTGATCAATTAATGTTTTATATGTAAGATGATTAAATAAAGAGCAAAGTTATTGATTATTACATTATTTGTGCTCCGGTCCTATAAGAGCTGGACAACTCACATTTATTAAACATAAGAATAACTGCATTGTATAGTGTGTGTGTGTGTGTGTGTGTGTGTGTGGCAGGCTTACAATGATGACGAAAAACAAAATTTGAGAGTACACTGACCCTGGTGCTGGAGGGGGTATGCAGCTGGAGGTTGAATATTTGAAGGGGTACTACGGGACTATAAAACATTTGGGAACCACTGGCCTAGGCTATTACCCCCCTCTAAATATAGACGGGTTCCACGCTGAAAATAAACAAAAACATTTGTGTGATATTTTCATCAGAAAAGCATATATACGTACTCACCAAACATGTTGTGTCCAAGGACAGGCAGAATAAACTCAATAAAATGTCTGTATATCGAAAGAATGATTTTGGTTTGTCACCTTGAAAAAAGTTATTAAATCATCCCTTATTGATGTCACTTGTTAAATCCGCTTCAATCAGTGTAGATGAAGGGGAAGAGACAGGTTAAAGAATGATTTCTAATCCTTGACAATTGAGACATGGATTGTGTATTTGTGCCTTTCAGAGGGTGAATGGGCAAGACGAAATATTGAAGTTCCTTTTGGGAACAGGGTATGGTATTAGGCACACTGGTTTGTGTCAAGAACCGCAATAGACACCCAGCCAACTTGATACAACTGTGGTAAACATTGGAGTCAACATGGGCCAGCATCCCTTTCGAACGCTTTTGACACATTGTAGAGTCCCTGCCCCAATGCATTGAGGCTGTTCTGAGGGTAAAAGGGGGGAGAGGGGTGCAACTCAATGTTAGGAAGGTGTTAATGTATTGTACACTCAATGTTGATAAATGCTGAAATTATTTTCCAGCGTGGGCCTTGTTCAGTTTTTTATTTATTTATTAGACTACTCCAAATAAAATGATGTGTGTACTCATCAGTCAAATGCCCATCCCTAGTGGAGGTGTCTGTCTGTGTGAGCTCTGTTTCAGGGAGAGACTCTTAATGCTCAGATGGGAAATCGACCAGTGATGGGTATATGCAGTGACTCTGCATTGTTCCTACTCTCTCTCCTTCCTGTTAACTCTCTGGATCTCAGCCCTGATTGGGTGCCAGGTAAAAAAAAATAAACACTTGTGTCTGACAGAGAGGGGGAGAATAATGACAGGGTTAACTCGTGTGGTGATGATGCCATCTCTACTGGCCCAGAGTTCCCACACTGTCCACACACTGTACCTGTATTTTATCTTTCATTCCCAACGAGGATGTAGTCAGTGTAGAATCATCTGATCTGATGCTTTCTTTATTTTTAACATGGTGTTGTCTGATCTGTCGAGACTCCAGTCTCTACCGTTGTGCTGCTCAGTGTTCACCTTTTTTCAGCTTGACCCGCTCCTGATTTTACCACACGATGCAAAACACATGCAAATAACATCAAGGCAGGGGGCTTGTGTGTGTTTGTACAGACAGAGCAGACTGCTGTATGTGTCAGCAGGCTCCACAGGGATCCCTGGGTGTTTGTTCACTGAAACCAATTTGCATCCTGTATTTCTGTGCAAGGACACCTCTCTCACTGATGCAGACATAGGCAGAAACAACCCCTAACCGCTTCCACCTTAAATCCTAAGTTATTTGGGAGGCCGAAGGAGGGGGACCATGGGTTCAGAAGGAAAGTGATATGAGGAGGGACTAGGGGGACCGAAGAGGGATAAATACCCACAGGAAGATGGGAATAGATGGAGCAGATGGTTAGCACGCTCCCCATTGTGAGGCCATCTTGCTTGACCACATTCTCCTGTACTACCCCCCCCCCCTCCTATCGTCTTCCTCCATCCCTCCCTCTGTCTCTTTGCCCTACACTAATACCACACTTGTGTGCCAGCAGTACACCCATCCAACCCCTTCACATCTGTGTTTGAAATTCACTGCTCGACAGAGGGACCTTACAATTATCTGTATGTGTGGGGTACAGAGATGAGGAAGTCATTCAAAAGTCAAGTTAAACACTATTGCCATGCAGTCCATGCAACTTTAATATTTTTTATTCCTGAACTTATTTAGGCTTGACATAACAAAGAGGTTGAGTACTTATTGACTCAAGACATTTTAGCTTCCAATTTAAAAATAACTTTAACCTTTCCAAAAACATAATTCCACTTTGACATTATGAGATATTGTATGTAGGCCAGTGGCAATCTCAATTTAATCCATTTTAAATTCAGGCTGTAACACAAATATTTTTGTAAGAAGTCAGTGAGTGTGAATACTTTCTGAAGGCACTGTAGAAGGTTCTAGGGCTAATGGTTGATATGGGGACTGGACAGGTCAACTCTAAGGCCTGGACCGCCAGCATCCTGAAGGGCTTCTGTAGAGTACATTTATTTTTTACTGTTTTATGGCTGAGTCATGTAACCGCCACAGAGGGCTGCCACAGGAAGAACTTCAGAGCTGCCAGGGACTTCCTGTCAGCTGACTGGCTGGACAGGAAATGCTGGTATCCGTGTGTGACTGGAAAGGAACAGGAAGGGTATAGTCATTGGAATTCTCCCTTTTCCTTGTATGGCCTCATTGACATGACCTTCCATTTCTCCATACTTTTCTGCTACTTTTCCTTGTGAGCTCTCCTCGGTGTTGCAGTATTGACCACTGTCTGCGGGTTGTGAAGGTGCTTGTGGTGTTTGTACACACCTTCCTTCATACACCTCTCTACCTGCCCTTTACCTGTGGGGACAGACAGACAGACAGACATGCATGCAAGTTACGGGTGTTTTCATTCAGGGGGACAATAAGGGTTTCTTCTAAGAAATAGAAATAGAACACACATATCATGGTTGATCATGGTAGACTGTATACATACTGATCTCCTTCTGACCAGTGTAATCACTATTATGGCTCTTTTGTTGTTTATGTTGTATTTATGTGTTGGCCGCAGTTTTTCTCTTTTACGGGTGTCATGCTTGTGATGTAGCCTTGGTGGGATGTGTGTGTCCACTTGCAAGCAGGATAAAAAGGCAATTGATGGAAGTTTAGGGAACAACGAGAGGAAGCTATGTAGCAGAGTTGGGACGTGGCCCTGGTGTCTCTGTGTTTGACTCCCTGACTGATGAACAGGAGAAACCCTGTTGAAACCTGCTGACCAATGAGAAACGGGGCAGCTGCTACACACTCTCTCTCTCTCTGAGTTGGTGTGAGCAGCGCTCTGCCCTCCCTCCATTATTAATGAGCGGAAGTTTCGCTTGTTTTGTGTGTGTGCAGACACTAATGTGTGTGTTTTGCAGATGACTGCGAGCTAGCCGGCTGAGTAGAAGAACGGGAGTCCCCCCCGCCCCCTCTGCCACCTGCAGCCATGAATGGTAAGACCACGTCTTTATTACTCTGTGTGTGCTGTGACGTTCTCCTGCTCTCTCAAGGGCACATTTAGCTGGGGTTTTTTCCTGTCTTTTTCTGCTGAGCCTCTTTTCTTGTCCTCCGGTGCAGCAGCAGTGTGAAGTGTATCGCTCACAGGGCTGTTCGCTGCAGCAAGACTCTTGTCTGTCTCTGTCCAGCTCCTATATCTGCTGTACCTGATGCTGTAGCAGTGTTGTATCTAACTCTACACCCCTGTTCATAGATCCTATCAAACACTACGCCCGAGTGGCGCAGCGGTCTAAGACACTGCATCTCAGTGCTAGAGGCATCACTACAGATACCCGAATCCAGGCTGTATCACAACCGGCGCATAATTGGCCCAGCGTCGTCCGGGTTTGGCCGGTGTAGGCCGTCATTGTAAATAAGAATTTGTTCTTAACTGACTTGTCTAGTTAAATAAACAGAAATGTATCCTGTCGAAGCCCCTGTTCATAGATCCTGTCTGACTCGACGCCCTGTTCAATCCTGTTCAGTGTAACTTAAATTCATTTCAAATGAACATTTTATTCATGTTTTGTTCTGTTCTGTGCTCTGATTGAAACAGGGAAAAACGGCACCGAGATGACGGATCTAGTTTTAAGTCAGTCGCAATCACAGCAGTGTTTCCCTTCACATTTGGTTTCCAGCAGCGATGGCAGAGTTTTACATTTACATTTTTAGGTGGCAGCCACGATATAGCAGCAGCAGTGCGCCGCTGCTAAATGCATATAGGGGAAACGCTGCACAAACATATTCTACCTACTTGGTCAAAATCAATAGACTGAAACAAAATTGGCCTGAACTGTACTGTAAGACCATGGCCCAATTACAGTGAGCCTACTGTGTTCCATGGTGCAGGGCTGGAATTGATTGTGTCAGGGACAGTCCCCGAGCCTGCCAATGTAGACCGAGATAAGAGTGAACTGGTTCATCTTTATTTATTTATTACCGTATAATCAGTGGTTTTAAACACAGACACTAGAAGTGATGTTAGTAGTATTGATGTGGACAATAAAACAATAAAGAAGCGATAACTCAAACAGGATACGAGATGTGCTTGTTTTAATGTTTGGAATTTCTGTTTATTACTACGGCTCCCCCTTAGGCCTATCAGTGCGTATTTTACAAATGCCGCATCTCTATGGCAAGACTCAGCCCTCAGCTAACTTTCATCAAACTCAGGCTTGTAGTGTTTGAGATGTAACGTACGAACGAACGGAAGGAGACCGATTCATAGTCCCCCTCCGTTTTCATTGTGGGGGACTGTAACAATGTTTGTCCTCCACCTTTTTAAAAGAAGAAACAAACGAAAGATAAAGGGGACTGAGTGGTTCTGTCTTGTATGACTGCTGGGTTTCACTAACCATGAATAAAAAAAGGCAACAGTAAATATAGTACCCCACGAATGATGCAGCGTCCCCCTTGGGCCAATAAGTGTAATTTTGTAAATGAAGGATCTCTATTGCAAGACACATCATTCACCCAAGTTTCGTCCAAAATTGGGCAAGAGCTGTCAGATATATCGCGTGTGCCTAAAGGACGGAGACAGATCCACAGTCCCTTCCCTGATGTCATCGTGGGGGACAATTGAATGTCTAAATTCCATCCCTGTTCTGTCTATTCATACAGTTGCTCTTTGGTCATATTAAGAGGCTTTGCCTGGTGTGTGTTTATTGCGTGTCTTTTAGCTTGAGGTTGTCTCGTGAAACCTCAGCTGTTTCCTGTGTTGGGAGTTGTTGCTCAACCTTTGTGTGTGTGTTGCTAGCATACACCTCTGTTTGCCTTGTACCTATAGATTCGTAGGCCTTTTCCCACAGAGGGCTGAGTTTGGTATCTGAAAATTATTTATCTCTCCTCTCTTTCTCCAGGCGGCCGCAATGTGTGGGCTATCTCTCCAGAGGAGAGGGACAAACATGATAAACAGTTTGACACCCTCTCTCCCGCGACGGGCTTCGTCTCAGGTACCAAGACGATGCTTGCATGCACACCAATATTTTAATCTCTCCCTACTGTAATGTCGCTCTCTCACTCTTCCTCTTGTTTGCACTCCAGGGGAGCAGGCCAGGAAGTTCTTCCTGCAGTCGGGTCTTCCCTCCTCAGTGCTGGCAGAGATATGGTGAGCTTCCTCCTCTGTGCTGGGAGAAATCTTGTAGGCAGCTGCTCTCCAGTCATCCACACTTGATTGTCCTGAGGACGTTATGACCCTCTCTCTACCCCCAGGGCCCTGGCTGACATGAATAAGGATGGGAAGATGGACAGGTTGGAGTTCTCCATCGCTATGAAGCTCATTAAGCTCAAACTTCAGGGCACACCCCTTCCCTCATCTCTACCAATCATCATGAAGCAGCCGCCAGTGCCCGCCCCATCCTCAACAGGCGCCATGTCCTCCTCACGCTATGGTACGTTAACACTTCTATTCTATTTTTATTTTGATGTTTTATCTTATCGTTCTAATAATGTGTGTTTCCTCTGTCTCTCCAGGAATGGGCTCCATGCCAAACCTGTCGCTGATGCCTGGAGCCATCGCCATGCTCACCCCCATCCCCATGACACCCAACTTCACAACCATGACCCCTAACCTCTCAACCATGACCCCTAACCTCTCAACCATGGCCCCTGTGACTGGCCTCACTCCTATGGTCCCAATGGCAACAGGCATGGTCCCCCTGGTTGCCACGTCAACAATGCCCCTGCTGCCGTCCCTGGGCAGCCCCGCTCTCCCCAATGGCACTATGGGTATCCTACAGCAACTTCCACCAGGACACATGGGTAAGAGGAGGACAGGCTCTCTCTTTCTCTATCTTTCTCTCTCTTTCCTTCAACCCCCAACCTCTCTCTCTCTCAATCTGTATGGAAGTGAATAGAGAGTAGAAACTGCTGTGTCACCATTCTCAATAACTGAGTGGATATCATGGTGTATTTGCAATGTAACTAAGTGGGAAATCTCAGTTGAAATTGATAAGGACTTTTATAATGCGTGTGTGTGTGTGTCAAGGCCTGCCTCTCTCTGTGTCCTACACCTCCTCTCCTCTGGGTTTCTCTCCTGGGATGAACAAAGCTACGTCACTGCTGGACCTAGGCTCAAGCAGGTAACACACACACTTTATAGGATCTGACCTACATCTCTACCAATTTAGATGCCAATGGACTGTTTCTACATAGGCTAACTCTATAATATGCTCTCTCTCGCCATCCATCTTTCTCGCTCTCTCTATCCAACTGCGTCTCTCCACTCCAGTTCCAACTCTTCATCCACCACCTCCCTGGCAGGTAGTTCTCCTAAGACGGCGCCCTCTGACTGGGCCGTGCCTCAGGCCTCGCGCCTGAAATACAGACAGCAGTTCAACAGCCTCGACAAACACATGACGGGATACCTCACAGGTGGGTGCTGCTGGGAAATATAGGCAAACAGATGGGCAGCCGTCCGACAGGAGGGTGGCTATGGGTAATGTAGTTTACCTAAGGAACCTCAATGGAATTAAGTAATTGACTTTACTGTGTTATCCATGTCAGTTTTCAAAATGCATGTACTGTGGATAATGCAGCTATATGAGAGATGGGGGTAATGTTCATGTGGTAGTTAGGAAGGGAAGACACGCGAGGCGATTAAGATGCACCTCGTGATGGGTGGAAAGCCTGGCATACCTGTGTGTGTGTCATACTTGAACCGAAGCATTTGTGGAATGCGGGGTGTGGTTGTCGGAATTTGTGTCCACTGGGTTGACGACTTTGCCTTTAACATTCCTAACTTATGCCCTTGTTGCCTTGTTGTGGAAGACTGCTGCTCTACTGGCCGTTTGTGTGTGTTTGTGTGTGTGTGTGTGTGTGTGTGTGTGTGTGTGTGTGTGTGTGTGTGTGTGTGTGTGTGTGTGTGTGTGTGTGTGTGTGTGTGTGTGTGTGTGTGTGTGAGATTGTTCTACACCTTCTCCTTTCCTCTCAGCTACCTCTTGACAGACCTGTTCTGGGGAAACTGCCATTGTATCCTAAGACTCACTGTCGGAAACCAGTGTAGGATCACTTGGCAACTGTTTCTGAATCTTTTTAAATCATTCTTATAATTTGGAGGTTGTCCACAAAGGCTGCAAGTTATAAAACTTGACGTAATCGATTGAGATTGCTTTATTCTGTGTGTGTATTTCAGGTCAGCAGGTGAGGAATGCCATGGCAACCACTCTGCTCACTCAGACACAGCTGGCCACCATCTGGTGAGTACACATTCATCAACTTACAGTTGTACCTGTATAAGAACGTTTGACCTTTGCAGTAACATGCTTCAAAGGAGGAACCTAAGAATGTGTGTGCGCTAATCTCTCGTATCTCTCTCTCTGTCAGGACCCTGGCCGATGTGGATAAGGATGGGAAGCTAAGAGGAGAGGAGTTTATTCTGGCCATGCATCTAGTGGACATGGCCAAGACCGCTCAACCCTTACCTCTCACACTACCCATAGAACTAATACCACCATCACAGAGGTAAACACCCCCCCCCCTAACCCTTACCTCTCACACTACCCATAGAACTAAACACCATCAGAGACACACACACACACCACACACACTACCCATAGAACTAATACCACCATCAGAGACACACACACACACACACACACACACACACACACACACACACACACACACACACACACACACACACACCCTTACCTCTCACACTACCCATAGAACTAATACCACCATCACAGAGGTACACATACACACAAACAAACCCTACCTAACCCTTCCCCTCTCTCTTTCTGGAAGGGGTGCTGTGAATGGGACCAGTTTATCTCTCTATGCTGGCATCACTGAAGAACTGGAGGCTGAGCCACCACAGAAACCCAAAAGCAACTGTATGTACACACACGCACGCCCACTCACTCTTCTCCTGTATGACTACAACACATACATTATGCATCTGTACACATCTAATGACTATTGACTTATGACACTCGTCTCCCTATCCTCTCTCTCCCCACCCATCCCTCCCTCCCTCCTTCAGTATCGTTTGAGGATAAATTCAAGGCCAACCTGGAGCGAGGGAACGCGGAGCTGGAGAAAAGACGACAGGCTCTGCAGGACACACAGAGGAGAGAGGAGGAGAGACGCCAGCAGAAGGAGAGAGAGGAGCGAGAGAGGAGAGAGCGGGAGGCCAGAGAGCAGGAGGAGAGGAGAAGGAAGGAGGAGGAGAGGAGGCTAGAGCGACAGAGGGAGCTGGAGAGACAGAAAGAGGAGGAGAGGCTGAAGGAGATGGAGAGAAAAGAGGTGAAGAGGCATGTTCTATATTGTGCCAGGGCTCTGCGTGTGTGTGTGTCCACGTGTGTGTGTTTGACTGCGTGTGGGTTCCCCAGGCGGCGCAGCGTGAGTTGGAGCGCCAGAGGAAAGAGGAGTGGGAGAGGAGGAGGAGAGGAGAGCTGCTGAGCCAGAAGAGTCAGGAGCAGGAGGACATCGGCAGACTAAAAACCAGGAAGAGGAACCTGGAGATGGAGCTGGAGGCTGTGGTAAGGCTACACTAGGGCTGTTAAGGTGACCGTATTACTGCCACACCGGCAGTCACGAGTCATGACCGCAGTCACGGTAACTAGGCTTCTCCAAGCTCTGAAGCTGCTGATGGTCATTAGTAACTTACCAAACGTGGTAACTGCTTGGTACTCAGCACTCTATTGTCCCTCTAATAACAGAGTTTTAATGGCCTCTTAAAAAGAGGATCCCATCAGAATTCTATAGGCTAGGCCTATTGTATTTATTTCTCAACTCTCCTAATATTAAGCACATTGCTTATATTTACAACAGGAGTATAACCTACATGGCTGGCAAGAAAATGAACCACAGGAAAAGCGTCCTCCATTCATTATTTAAATGCTTAGGTGACATGTATTTTTCCCCCCTGTTCCGAGACAGATAATGGTCCATTATAAATCTAAACTAATTACACACTTTTAAATTATTTCAAATATGTGAAGACAAGATTAAATCAAGAACAGTCTGATGGGTGACAATATTAACCTATCACTTGTGAATGATGCCCAGCTTGTGTGCAGTAATGCAAGAAACAGCGCATGCTTTTTTTTGTGCAACTCTCAAGTCATAGTCTCACACCTCTTGTAGCTTAGCCCATAGGCCTATATGTTTAGATAAGGTTTGTATCACAACTAAAGTGGCCAAATAACTTCTTGAAATTAAGCACATTAATCTGCTTTACAACCGGTGTAGAACCTAACTGGCATAAGTAGGCTGCATGTGAGTTTCAAGTTTAGGAAAGATCACTTTCACCATAAAAATGCACCTTTATAATAAAGCATTTCATGCGAAATCGCATTTGCGGTCACTTTTGAGAATGGTCTTTTCCCGCTAATTGATTGCGTTTTGGAACATTCGTGCTTTTAGCCTACTGCCGTGTGCGCATGGCTGCGCTTATAATGTGACGAAATAGCCTAATAGTTTAGTAACATTTTAAGCTAAACATTCTGATCTGTTGCGTCAGGCTCATTGCTTTCGAAAGGTTTTTTTTCGGTGTGAGTGGTTGTGTTAATTTTGGATCTATCGCATCCCACAACTGTCCCAGACTGTTTGGAATATTTATTTCTCGCACAGAAGGACAAGTTGATCAATAGAATTGGTAAACTTTTGTACTATAGGGGATAGTAGATTGACATAGGCTAGTGCTTTTGCTGTTTGTTAGGGCTACTCATCTTGTTGGCTGATGAAAAGTAAATGTGGATAGTTCTTCTAGCATCTTCAATATGTACCTCAGAATTCAATAAGAAGGACGTGCGCAACTGCGTCCCCGACGTGTCGGTCTTCACCTGTAGCTTACTTTGGAGCTGAGATGGATGCCTGTGAGAAGAACCCGATCACGTGACCAGCATTGGCCAATACGTATTTAGATATCTGAGAGAGCCATGTGAGTGAGAGGTGTTTCGGAACATGCAGCCTGTGATCCGAAGAATTTCATTATTATATTCAGCTCAATATTGGCCTCAAAAGGCATGGATTTTTCAAAAGGGCATTACGGCCATACTAGGGGGATGTCGCCTGGAAATTCAAGGCATTATCAAGTGCTTGTCAAATTGTGAATGAGAGACTGATGAACTTTTTTCAAATCATCATTAGAGTCCCATCATGCAGCCTTAGAATTTATAAACAAATCTAAACATATCGCCCAACTTTTGTTTAGTCCTGTCTAAAATAAATCATGGATTTATTCTGATGGTGTAGGCTATATAAAATGGATTTTCGACTTTTTCAAATGGAGATATTCCAAAGGTCTGCATCAGTGGCTTGTATTCTATGTGTGGAAGCCAGGAGATGCTAAATGTGTTTTGTTAATTAACGGTCAATTATCGTGAGACCGGCAGTTAGTTATTTCCTTGACAATCGACAGCTGACAAGTTCATGACCTCCACAGCCCTAGGCTACACGTGCGCACACGCACGGCTATAGTCAGTCACACTCACTCTTTTCAATCTTTCCCATTTTCACTCACTTAAATTAAAATGAGCTTCATTGGCATACTCAATCACTCTGTTTCTCCATTGGTGTCATAGTTCCTAATCTACCAGAATCCCAACGGTACCTGACCACATCTCTCTCCTAGGGTAACAAACACAGGCAGATCTCTGAGCGGCTGCACGATGCTCAGAGCAAGAGGACGATACAGCGGAGCGAGCTAGAGCTGACCAACCAGAGACGAGACACAAGCAGACTGGACATCAACTCCCTGCAGAGACAACTAGAGGTGTCTGTCTCTGTATTAACTGTATTCTCAGTTACTGTTTTCCTCATTCCTTCATTCGTGTTTTTGGTGTGTCGTTGTCCCCCCCCCCTGATGATGCGTTTGTTCCTGTGCTTAAGGAGTACCAGAGGAAGCTGTCCCAGCTGACTCCAGAACAGCAGAGGCTCAGTGACAAACTGAGGAACATGGCCCTCAACAACCTACCAGGTATGGGCTGGGGTTAGGTTAGGTTAGGTTGAGACTGGGGCTAATTTAGGCTGTGGTGGAGTGCTAGACTAGTGTTTATGGATTGTTTATACAGTAGGACTAGGTTATATGGCTAGACTCGACAAATTTTCCCGTTCAGTCAAACATAACAATCTCACATGACTGAATAGGAACCTATGTTGGAAAACCATAGTGAATTCTACTGAACATTTTCCTCCTGTCATTCTCAACTCTTCTTCTCCAGTCTCCACCATGTCCACGCTGAAGCGCAGCGCCAGTGAGAAGGACGGAGTGTGTCGCAAACTGAAGCAGCAGCTGGATGCTCTGGAGAACGAGACGGCTGCTAAACTGGCCGACATGGACCAGTACCAGAACGACATACAGGTAGGGACATTTAACATTTTAGGTCAGCTGGATGTCTAACACCCACGTCTCGGTGAATATTAACACTCCACTCGCTCAAATGTTATGGCAATATGTTGAAGTATTTATTTCAGCTTTATTTAACCAGGTAGGCAAGTTGAGAACAAGTTCTCATTTACAACTGCGACCTGGCCAAGATAATGCAAAGCAGTTTGACACATACAACAACACAGAGTTACACATGGAATAAACAAATATACAGTCAATAATACAGTAGAAAAATCTATAAACAGCATGTGCAAATGAGGTAGGATAAGAGAGGTAAGGCAATAAATAGGCCATGGTGACAAAGTAATTACAATATATACAATAAGTATAACTTTCGACCTGAAGTGGATATATGATATTAACGTGATTTGATTTGAGACTGGGCTGGAATGATTCAGTATTTGTGTGGCTAATATGATTGATAACCAGTCTGCTCTGCTGCTTCTCTCTGTGTCTAAACTACCACTACAACACTGGCCTTTTTCTCCTCCTTTTCTTCCTCTCTTTCCCTCCCTCCATCCTTTCCTGTCCCCCTTCCCTCTATCTCCTTCTCAACTCTCTCTCTGCCCCCTACATATTCCCTCCTCCCTCTCTCCTGGCCTGTCTTGCTGCAGTATGGGGATGCTGATGACTGCCTGCTTCATGGTCTCCTCTCTCTGGTCAACTGCCTTAGTAACCTCTTCTACCTCCTTAAGGTGCTCTCTCACTCTTTCTTTCTTCTCTCTCTCTCTCTCTCTGTATTTGAGTCTAGACTCTAAACCACTATTCCCTGAGTTATCTAACCCCTCTCACCCCTGTGCTTGCTGTGCCACCTTGTGAGTCTGTAGTTTGTGCTTCATGTCAAATCCTATGCCGTTTACCTCTCCCTCGTCACAGGTCATTGTCGGTCAAAGATCATGTTGTGCCTTTGTTATTCTGAATATGTCCCAACCCGTTTAGTATGTGAAATGTGCCCTCTTATTGATGTTGTGCATATGGTAATATCAGGATCTGAGAGAGAGCCAGCGGAAGCAGCAGTCGGCTCTGGATAAACTACGGAGCATCAAAGAGGACAAACGGAGAGAACTGGAGAGACAGAGGGCGCAGGAGGAGGAGAGGAAGAGGAGGGAGGAGGAGGAGGCCCAAAGGTGACCTGGTCTCTCCTCTACGTACAAATATACACGAACACACACAGTGTATTCAGACCCCTTCACTTTTTCCACATTTTGTTACGTTATAGCCTTATTCTAAAATGTATTCAATAAAACATTGTCCTCATCAATCTACAGACAATTCCTCATAATGACAAAGCGAAAACAGGTTTTTAGACACTTGCAGATAAAAAGTATTCAGACCCTTTGCTTTGAGACTCAATCTGTTTCCATTGATCATTCAATGAGATGTTTCTACAACTTGATGATTTGGAAAGGCACACACCTGTCTATATAATGTCCCACAGTTGACAGTGCATGTCAGAGCAAAAACCAAGCCATGAGTTTGAAGGGATTGTTCGTAGAGCTCAGAGACAGGATTGTGTCGAGGCACAGATCTGGGGAAGGGTACCAAAAAATGTCTGCTGCATTGAAGGCATCCAAAAACAGTGGCCTCCATCGTTCTTAAATGGAAGAAGTTTGGAACCACCAAGACTCTTCCTAGAGCTGGACGCCCGACAAAACTGAACAATCGTGGGAGAAGGGCCTTGGTCTGGGAGGTGGCCCAAGGGCCTTGGTCTGGGAGGTGGCCCAAGGGCCTTGGTCTGGGAGGTGGCCCAAGGGCCTTGGTCTGGGAGGTGGCCCAAGGGCCTTGGTCTGGGAGGTGGCCCAAGGGCCTTGGTCTGGGAGGTGGCCCAAGGGCCTTGGTCTGGGAGGTGGCCCAAGGGCCTTGGCCTGGGAGGTGGCCCAAGGGCCCGATGTTCACTCTGAGAGTGCTCCAGAGTTCCTCTGTGGAAATGGTTTTCCTTCTGGATGTTTAGCCCGTCTCTGCAGCACTCCACCATTTACGCCTTTTTGGTAGAGTGGCCAGACGGAAGCCACTCCTCAGTAAAAGGCACATGACAGCCAAATTGGAGTTTGTCAAAAGGCACCTAAAGACTCTCAGACCATGAGAAACAAGATTCTCTGGTCTGATGAAACCAAGATTGAACTCTTTGGCTGAATACCAAGTGTCACGTCTGGAGGAAACCTGGCACCATCCCTCCTGGGGATGTTTTTCCCTGGGACTGGGACTAGTCAGGATTGAGGGACAGGTGAACGGAGCAAAGTACAGAGTGATCCTTGATGTAAACCTGCTCCAGAGAGCTCAGGACCTCAAACTGAGGCGAAGGTTCAGCTTCCAACAGGACAACGACCCTAAGCACACAGCCAAGACAATGCAGGAGTGGTTTTAGGACAAGTCTCTGAATGTCCTTGAGTGGCCCAGCCAGAGCCTGGACTTGAACTTGATTTGAACATCTCTGGAGAGACCTGAAAACAGCTGTGCAGTGATGCTCCCCATCCAACTCTGCAGATCCTCTTAAGCTCTGTCAGGAAGAATGGGAGAAACTCGTGAAAATACAGATGTGCCAAGCTTGTAGCGTCATACCCAAGAAGACTCGAGGCTGTACTGAGTAAAGGGTCTTAATACTTATGTAAATGTGATATTTCAATTTAATTTGAAATGCATACATTTGCAATCATTTTTGAATAAGGCTGTAATGTAACAAAATGTGGAAGTCTTTCCAAATGCACTGTATACACGCTCAAGCATGATTTGTTTTGACGTTGACCGCTTTCTCCCTCCCTCCCCTGTCTACCCAGGCGCATTAAGCTGGAGAAGGAGCGTCAGTGGCAGAAGAAGCTGCAGAGAGAGGAGGAGGAGAGACAGATGAGGTTGCAGGAAGAGAGGGAGGCCAAACTGAGAGAGGAGGAGGAGAAGGAGGTGCAGGCCCGCCTCTTAGCTGCTAAAGAACAGGCAGAACGGGAACGCAGAGCAGAGGAGAGGAGAGAGCAGGAGAGGAGGATGCAGGAGGAGAGGAGAAGACTGGAGGAAGAGGAGAGGAATATGAGGGAGGAGGAGAGAAGGAAACAGGAGGAGGAGAGGAGAGAGGAAGAGAGGAGGCGGCAGGAGGAGAGGAGGAAGCAAGAAGAGGAGGATTGGCGCAGGAGAGAGGAAGAGAGGAAGAGGTTAGAGGAGGAGATGGAGAGAGAGAAGGAGGAAGAGGAGAAGAGGCGGCAGCGGGCTGCGGACGCAGCAATCCGAGACGCAGAGGAGAGGAAGAGAGTGGAGGAGGAGAGGAGATGGCAGGAAGAGGTGGACAGGAAGAGGCGCGAGGAGGACAGGAAGAGAGTGGAGGAGGAGAGGAAGGAGGAAGAGAGGAGGCGGCAGGAGGAGGAGGAGGAGGAGGAGAGGAAGCTGAAGGAAGAAGCGAAGAGGAAGCTGGAGGAGGAGAAGAGGAAAAGACAGGAGGAGGCATTGCGGCCGAGTGCAGGGAAGACAAACATCCATGACAAACTGTCAGCCCTTCTCAGAGGACTAGAGGAGAGGAAAGGTAACGAGGGACAACTAGACATTCGACTGTTTCATTCCCCTGCATTCATTCATTACCTTTATTAAACCTATATTACGATATCGAAAACAAAAAGGCACATGATTCCTCTGGACAAATGTAGCTTGCAATATAGGTGTAATGAAAGATTAATATATTTTCAAATGTAAACTGAGGTGCTGTTATGTGAATGGCTGTTCCAGGTGGTCTGCAGCCCCAGGCCATGGAGCACAGGAAGTCTGCGGCGCTCACTTCCTTCCGGGCGCTCTACCCTTTCACAGCTCGCAACCAGGACGAACTCAGCTTCGAGGCCGATGAGCTCATCGAGGTTAGAACCATAGAGATGACTAATTCTAAATGTAATTCTACACTCTGTCATAATTTCTGAGTACAGGTTTGTGCTTCTTTGTTGTTTGACCTTTGTGTGCCCTTTCATGTGTGTCTAGGTGGATGAGAGTACGGAGCGGGAGCAGGGTTGGCTGTATGGCTGTCGGCAGGGGAAGATGGGCTGGTTCCCAGAGAGCTACGTGGAGAGACAGGCCAAACCAGAGACACCTGCTGTTATTAATACAACTCCAGCTGCCACTACCACTGCTGTTGCTACTACTGCAGTTTATGCTACTGTTGCTAAACAGGCCCCCAGACCACAACTCTCCACTCCCAAACACACAGGGTAGGGTGGCTACCACACACACACGCACAATTACTACCCATAGGTCCTTTGCCTAGGACTGTGTTACCTTTCCTCAACCCTGATGAGACATTTTATATGGTGATTCATGTAAATACTGTACTACTGACACAAAAGTTCATGACATTTGACCCTTGATGTTTTCTAGGAAACCCGGGGGAGACGCTACCATGCCAACGGGACAGAACTCCGCCTTCACTCCTACACACGCCCCTCACCACGCCCCCTTGGATCAGATACAGGTATAGGAGAGGGGTGGAATGAGCCAATTGGAAGCAAGGGATGAGTTGGTGGCCAATATCGTGATTGGTGATGGATGGCTCCACCTTCTCAGGAGCACAGCACACTGGCACACCTGTTTCAATTAGTCAAAGACTTTATGATTAGTTGACCAATTGAATGAGGTGTGCCAGCTTAGGGTTAAAACTAAAATGTAAAGCGTCTGCCCCGGGGGGGGCCGAAGAAAGGGTTGGGTAACCCTGGTCTGGACTCTAAAGACGGTCTGTCTTAAATCTCTTAACACTGAAGGGATAGGGGCAAGGGGTTGTTATTGCTCCAGGTATTCCACAGTACTGTGCTGCCATAGCCGCCCTCACCGTCGCCTGTACACAATATAACCAGGACGTTGGAGTGGAGGAGCAGGAAGTGTTGGGTGATATTTACACTGTAACACCCCACACAGATCACGTTGCTACGTAGTTAGCTAGAGGACTCATTTTTGTATCTGTTCCACAGGCAGAGCCATTGAGGCCATCTCTGTTTTGAAATGGTCCTGAACCATATCTTGTGTGTCATTCATTTGTTGTGGCCACTAAAGGGCAGGGATATAGTGTAAAGAGATTCCTATTGGTTGGGAGCGCTCAGCCAATGATCAGAGCATTGTCTTCAAATTTGGTTGCCTTGCAGACAAGCAAGCAAATTTAAAGACAATGCTCTGATCATTGGCTGATCGCTCCCAACCAATAGGAATCCCCACCCAGTTGACTACTTTAAAATGGTGAAGCCCTCACTGGCAATATCCCTGCAAAAAATAAACGGTTATATCCGTGATGAGTCCTCTAACTCCGTGTTTACGAACTCGAGTACTCCCAACAGTACACATTTTTATTATAGCCCCAGACAAACGTACCTGATTCAACTTGTCAACTAATCATCAAGGAGGTGTGTTTGTCCCGGGCTAAAAGACATACAGAGCTCCATGTATGCGTGTGTAAATATATGATGCAGGTACTTGAGGACCAGAGTTGGGGAAACACTGCTCTGACTTAACGCTGTGTTGCTACCAGACCGATTATTCCTTATGCCTACTCTGATATACACACAGATTCAGACTGCACTGGTTAAATGGAAGGGACTGGTGTAAGGAATATGACAGAATCTCCCTCCAGCCTGCTTACACCAGTCTAAAACCAGTCAGGAACTTTTAAATTCACAAGGAGTGAAAAAGGAGAGCTAGGGTCTAGCGCACCTAATAATTAGCTGGTTGATGAGCTGAATCGGGTTAGTTACGACTGGGGTTGGATTGAAAACCTGCAGGAGGGTAGCTCTCCAGGAGCAGGGTTGGGAGAGCCCTGAACTACAATCTCCCAATTTGACTTTGACCCCTGTCCTTCGGATCTCTCTCCCCCTCAATCTCTTCCGTCCCTCTGTCCACCCTCTTCCTTCGCTGTCTTTAACTCCCTCCACCCCTTGTTCTTTCCTTCTGTAGGTGGCGGGTAGCCTGCAGGCCCAGGCTCTGTGTTCGTGGACAGCTAAGACAGAGAGCCATCTGAACTTCAGTAAGGACGATGTGATCTGGGTGCTGGAGCAGCAGGACAGCTGGTGGCTGGGGGAGCTCAACGGGGCGCAAGGCTGGTTCCCCAAAACATATGTCACACTCCTGGGAGAGAATGAAGACACCACCAAGTAAATACACGCCACACAGTTTTTCTTTGTTTTTTTCCCTCACACACACAGTTTTGGCAAACAGGCCCTTTTGTTATCAGTGAAGGAATTCAGTCATGTGTGTGTGTTTACTTATGTTATAACCGTTTTCATAATGTATATTTGTCTTGTTCCAGCTCGATAAATTCCCCTCCGGATGGCTCTGAAGCCACAGATGCTGCTCAACAGGAAGGTAGTTTGACGTTTGTGTCTCTGAGAGCTCATGTTTTGTGTCATCCAATCAGAATGTCTCTGAGGTTATGTTTTGTGTCGTACAATCAGAGTACGTGGCGCTGTACACCTATGAGAGCCCAGAGCCTGGCGACCTGACATTTAGGGAGGGTGATGTCATCCTGGTGACCCAGAGAGAGGGAGAGTGGTGGAGCGGAGGCATCGGAGACCGCACCGGGGTGTTCCCTTCTAACTACGTCAAACCCAAAGACACAGACGTAAGACGCATGCAAACACACGCACAGTGTACTGCAACTTGTACCCGGCTTGCTCTTAAGACCTAAGTACGGTAACTTGTTGTTTCAGACATCCAGCAACTCTGGAAAGTCAGGTCAGCCTGGGAAGAAACCAGGTAAGGACATCACACTACATTATTCCCATGCTGGGAAAGTACAGCCTGGCTGCTCCTTTTTCCCTCTCAACGTTCCTCTAAATCTGATGGAACTCCCTACTTGTGCGCGTGCAGAGATAGCCCAGGTGAGCACAACGTACACGGCCACGGGGACAGAGCAGCTCAGCCTGGCGCCAGGACAGCTTATCCTCATCCTCAGCAAGAACCCCACCGGCTGGTGGCTCGGAGAACTGCAGGTTGGCTGACTGACTGGTTTAGACTAGAATGAAATCGGGCAATATGATTTTGATCGATACAATTTGCTTTGAATTGTTGATTGATTCATCTCTAAGGCGCGGGGAAAGAAGCGTCAGAAGGGTTGGTTTCCTGCCTCGCACGTCAAAATGCTGGGATCCAACAGCGGCAAGTCCACGCCAGCACCTCTACCAGGTAAAACACGCACCTATCTCAGGACACACACGTCTTTAGTAGGTAATGGGTGAAGAAGACCGTCCATCCTTTATTTGGAACTTCTATGCCCTCTCACACCTTGCTCTCCTCTCTCTCCCTCTCCTCCAGTGTGTCAGGTCATTGCCATGTACGACTACAAGGCAGCCAACGAGGACGAAATGAGCTTCTCCAAGGGTCAACTGATCAGTGTGTTCGACAAGAACGACCCCGATTGGTGGAAAGGGGAGGTCAACGGGGTCACCGGTCTGTTCCCAACTAATTACGTCAAGATGACCACTGCCGACACCGACCCCAGCCAGCAATGTGAGTACATCACTTTTTTGATGTGCGTTTCCAAAGTTTCTCAATTTGAAGTGTTCACATGACAGGGTGGGCAGATATATGCCTACCAGTACACATGACAGGTAAGATGGTATGTAAGATGTTAGTAGAGCCAGTTAGCATGGTGAGTCAGACTAGTCTAAAGTTTACCCCCCCCCAAACTACACAACTGATTCAAATAATCAAAGCTTGATAATGAGTTGGTTATTTGAATCAGCTGGGTATCGCCAGGGCAAAAACCAAAACGTGCACCAACTTTGGGAAACCCTGGGTAAGAATTTAGCAACAGTGTTATTTATACTCTTGGGCGAAATCTTTCCCTGTTGATTCCTTTCTACCATTTCTTCTAATTGTCACCTGTTCATCAATCCATCCATTCTTCTCACTCATGTTTTCCTTTCCCTTCTCTCCCTCTTTCCCTCCCTTCCTCTTTTCTCTCGCCTCTTCATCTCTTTCTCTCTGTAGGGTTGTAGTGTCTCCTTCTCCTCCTCTCCGTCTGAGACCCACTATCATGCTCTCGACTGTTGGAGGCCCCGCCCCTTTACTAACCTCTGACCTCTAACCTCTGACCTTCTGCCTGTGTCTGTTTTGGAGTGGGTTGACGTTATCCTTGAGCACAAATCTAGGGTCAGACTAGCCAGCCCATAATGCTAACTTGTTAAAGGGATAGTGCAAAATATGGAAATTAAGCCTTTTTCTTACTTACCCAGAGTCAGATGAACTCGTGGAAACCTTTTTTAATTCTGCATGCAGTTTAAAGGTGCAATCATCCATGACTTAATCTGTCATTGGGTAAGTAGACAAATGCTGCAATTGCCATAATCTTGCTCTGTCACTTTAACCACGAGGGGAATGAAATAACATCTGTGCCAGTGGTTAGGGTTTAACTTCTACCTACTCTACCACTGATACAGGGTCTGATAGGTTGTCATCCCTTAGTGCAGCGTTGCCCAAACTCTGTTCTGGTGACCCAAGGGGTGCACGTTTTTGTCCTAGTACTACACAGCTGACTCAAACAATCAAAGTTTGATGATGAGATGATCATTTGAATCAGTGCTAGGGCAAAACCCCTAATGACCACTCCTTGGGCTACCCAGGACTGAGTTTGGGCAACGCTGCCCTAATGATCAGAGTTAGCATTAACGTTAGGTAACCTGATCCTAGATCTGTGGTTCGGGGAAGCTACCTGGAGCATCTGTCCCTTTCCTTCCTGCTTTTTCAAGTCAACTCCCTCCAACTGGCTTTTTTTAACCTGGGACTGAACCAAGAGCTGAGATTTGACCCGTCTGTCTGTATCCCTGCTGTCCTTAATGCATCCAATGACTTTTCTGACCTGATGTAGGACCCCTGGCTGAATCTAAAGAAAAACGTATGCAAGTTGAAACAAACATGCACATTCCTAAACGGTTTTCTATATTAGGACAATGTTTTGGTGTTTGGTGACCCTGAAGTGTAATGACTCTAATGTTGATCTAGTGGGTCTCTCTCTGTGGCTGTCCCCCTTCACCTGCCCCCTCCTTTCCTCCCATTTTCTCTTAGAAGGAGCGACAGATACTTTTATTAGCCCCATTTTTATTTTATTTATCATTTAAGGAAGTTCAGCTCGCAAAGAACCCACTGATTCCTTACTGATTCAATAATGATGAGTCGTTTGCGTTGGCCACACTGTATTTGTTAGAGGATTTGTGACAATCAAAAAGGAGTCCCCTCTGATTCAACTGGAACGCTTCATCATTGACTGAATTCTAACAATTAATTTGCTTGGGCCACTGTGTGTGTTTTTCGAAAGCCGTACCTGATTGTGATGATTCATAGCTCTTTGAATCAACTCTTTGAGCTTTGCAGTGTTCAAGAGCAGAACAAACAACTAGTTAGAATCGCACCTTAATTCCTCTGGCGTTGACTATATTATTCTGATTACTGATGCTGTTTCTCTGCTGTGCCTATTTCCGTTTTAGTGCATGATCAAGCTAGAGTGAAGTAGCTAGCTGCTGTAACACTGAAAAGGAAACGAATCTATGCAAACTAATGGATGTTGTTGGACAACCAAGCACTGTCCAGGGGTTGGATTGCTCTTTCTCTGCATCCTACTACAGCTCCTCCTACTCTCTTCTGCTAAAGGGCTTGTTCCACGTGAGACGATTTTTTGAAAATGTACCTCTGTCTTTGCTTCTATCTGAGTCTTGCCCAACCGGTAGTGTGGAGCCGGCTGCGTAGAGTCCAGTTGGACACCAATGACAAAGGAATAAGGGCGCCGTCTGCCGCCCGGTTTGGGCTTATCTGAATCCATGGTGAAATTAAAGGCTGCTTTTGAAATGTGTGTCGTCATCCCTGGGTGTGAATGTTAGGACAGCACTAACGGTATGTCCGTTTGTCTGTGGAAGAGATCAGTGTGTGTTTACAGTCAACACAACACCATTGCTATCTGAAATAAACACCCACAGTTTCAGAACTGGAACACAGTATCTAGATATTCTGATCTCTGGTTACCGTTTTATTTACCAGGTGTCTTCCCAAGGCAGGGTGACCGTTATCTTGGTCATCTGGAAGTACACACAGTCCTTCTCCTATTTTGGTACAACAGATTTAGCTGCTTGTCTTGCTATGGGCTTAGTGTCTGTGGATGAGAGGGCAGGAGGGATAGAGAGGACAAGGTAAGGGAGAGAGGAGAACACCAGTTAGAGGGTTGGCTAAAGCGAGAGCATCTCATAGCTGGGCAGAGAGAGACAGCAGAGAGAGCATGAGTTTACACAGTGAAGACAAGCTGCAGTTTCTAAGGCTCTGGGGTAAAACAGAAGAGGGGAGGGATACTGGGAAAGAGAAGGAGACCACCTGTATGGGACTCCACGGCTGTCAGAATGGGCACTCTGCACAAGGTAAGAGTGCCCTTGCTTTTGGTGAATGTGTGTGGTTGGTTCTGAGACAGACTATCGATTGATGGGTTTAGGGGAGTGTGTGTGTTTTCAGAGTGACTGTGCGTTACTGTTCTGAGTATATACAGACGTAGGATCCTAATTTGACCATTATTGTCTCAGCAAAATAATCCTGCAGCTACAGGAAAATTCGTAGCAACAAAAAAGTGATCAAATTAAGATCCTGCATCTGTATGATTCCCTCCTCTCACTTGCTCTCTCGCTCTCTCTCTCGCTCTCTCTCTCTCAGGGTGTGCTGACCTGAACAGTCTAGACTCTATGAGTCCCCAGGAGAGGAAGAGACAGGGCTACATCCACGAGCTCCTCCAGACAGAGGAGAGATATGTGGAGGACCTCCAGATAGTCATGGAGGTAACACACCAACATAGACGCTAGAATTATTGCGCACACACACACAGCAAGCACACTTATGTACTCTACTCTGTGTATTCAGGTGTTCCATAAGCCCATGTCTGAGTCGGGCCGTCTGACAGAGGCAGAGATGGCCATGATCTTTGTCAACTGGAAGGAGCTCATCGCCTGCAACACCAAACTGCTAAAGTAGGTATTGACGTGGAGTGGGTTTAGGTGTGTGTGTTCACCAGTATGAGTGTCTCGGGCCAGATGGTAAGAACATGTGGTGTTTGTGTCTAAATGTGTGTGTATGTGCTCGTAGGGCTCTGCGTGTGCGTAAGAAGACAGGGGGTGAGAACATGCCTGTCCAGGTGATCGGGGACATCTTGGCGTCCGAGCTGGCTCACCTCCAGCCTTACATCCGGTTCTGCTCCTGTCAACTCAACGGAGCTGCTCTGCTACAGAGTAGGACTGACAACCAACAGGACTTTAAAGACTTCCTCAAGGTGAGAGGGGGAGACTGGGAGGGAGGGAGCATGAAAGAACATGCAGTGAGTGAAGGAAGACAAGAGTACAGAGAGAGGAATTGAATGAAAAGACAACACATTTAAGTTGGAAGAAGGGGCGGGAGGTAGAATACAGCAGGAGAACGTGGGGTTGAGTGGAGGAGGAGAACGTGAACATTTCTGATGCATACCAACCGGAGAGAGCTGATTATACATGGAAGGTTGTGTGTTCATATTAAATATTGTTTTTTCTCCATCAGAAAATCGCCACAGACTACCGCTGTAAAGGCATGCCCTTATCCAGCTTCCTGCTGAAGCCCATGCAGAGGATCACACGCTACCCTCTACACATCAAAAATGTAAGTGTGCGCGTGCGTCTTTGTCTGCGTGTATAGTACCTGTGTGTGTGTGTGCGCGTGTGTATAAGTCATGTGAGTGTGTGTGTGTGTACTTTTAACCTGTGTGTATTTTCCATCTGTGTTTGCTCTTTGGAAAGCACTTTGACAACTGCTGATGTAAAAAGATTGGTGTGTGTGTGTGTATTTAACCCCTGTCTATTGGTTGTCTCAGATCCTGGAGAGTACCCAGGAGGACCATGCAGACCGCAGGCCTTTGAGAGAGGCTCTGGAGCGGGCTGAGGAGCTCTGTTCTCAGGTCAACGAGGGAGTCAGGGAGAAGGAGAATTCTGACAGGCTGGAGTGGATACAGTCACATGTACAGTGTGAGGGAGTCACAGAGGTAGACACAGACGCGCACACCGTATATACACACACACACACACACACACACACACAGTATCTCAAACACATCTGTAACCCTCCCTCTCTCTCCCTCGCAGAACTTGGTGTTTAACTCTCTGACTAACTGCCTGGGGCCCCGTAAGCTGCTCCACAGTGGGAAGGTGTATAAGATTAAGAGCAATAAGGAGCTGTGGGCTTTCCTCTTTAACGACTTCCTGCTGCTCACCCACGCTGCCAAACAGTTCAGCTCCTCAGGACCGGACAAGCTCTTCAGCACCAAGAACAACACACAGCTCAAGATGTATAAACCGGTGAGAAACAAACGGCATGGACGTGCTCGCACACGCTGGCAATTATTCCAAATGGCTAATTTTGACAAGGTATAGTAAAGGGCACTTCCTATTTGAAAAGTGTCACTCATCGGAGCCCGTTCAAATTGAGAACATCCCCGTATCCAGTTTCTCAATGGTTATGGCATGTATTATGGCACGGTTATGACATCCTTATGAAGTGTCTTATGTTTCCTCCTGTAGCCGGTGTTCCTCAACGAGGTTCTGGTGAAGTTGCCGGACCCCTCCAGTGAAGAGCCCTTCTTCCACATCTCCCACATCGACCGAGTCTACAGCCTCAAAACCGAGAACATCAACGAGAGGTACACACGGGCACAAACACAAATGCAGGTGCACACACACTAAAATGCAGGTGCACACACACTAAAATGCAGGTGCACACACACTAATATGCAGGGACTCCACTCGCATTCCATTACCCTTGCTCATGGTGTGTGTGTGTGTGTTGTGTGTACTTTTCGTTCTGCAGGACGGCCTGGGTGCAGAAGATTAAAGCTGCCTCAGAGGACTTCTTAGAGACTGATAAGAAAAAGAGAGAGAAGGCATACCAAGGTCAGTTTTCTGTTTTTCTCTCTCTCACACGCACACACACACTCCAATAGTTAAAGCAGAAGTCCTAGTAGTGGTGTGACTATTCTCGTGTGTGTGCGCAGCTCGTTCCCTGAAGGCCAGTGGAATCGGCCGGCTGTTAGTCACCATCCTGGAGGCCACTGAACTCAAGTCCTGCAAATCCAACGGTGAGTTTTATAAACATTCATACATAGTGGCAAGAAAAAGTATGTGAACCCTTTGGAAATACCTGGATTTCTACATAAATTGGTCACCAAATTTGGTCGGACCTTCTTCTAGGTCACAACAATAGACAAACTAATAACACACAAAGAATGATGTTTTCATGTCTTTATTGAACACACTATGTAAACATTCACAGTGCAGGGTGGACCATTCCTCTTTACAAAACTGTTTCAGTTCAGCAATATTCTTGGGATGTCTGGTGTGAACTGCTTTCTCGAGGTCATGCCTCAGCATCTCAATCGGGTTGAGGTCAGGACTCTGACTGGGCCACTCCAGAAGGCGTATTTTCTTCTGTTGAAGCCATTCTGTTGTTGATTTACTTCTGTGTTTTGGGTCGTGGTCCTGTTGCATCACCCAACTTCTATTGAGCTTCAACTGGCGAACAGATAGCCTGACATTCTCCTGCAAAATGTCTTGATAAACGTGGGAATTCATTTTTCTGTCGATGGTAGCATGCTGTCCAGGCCCTGAGGTAGCAAAGCAGCCCCAAACCATGATCCTCCCCCACCATCATTTACAGTGGGGATGAGGTTTTGATGCTGGTCTGCTGTGCCTTTTTTTTCTCCACACATAGTGTTATGTTCCTTCCAAACAACTTAACTTCAGTTTAATCTGTACACAGAATATTTTGCCAGTTCCGCTGCAGAACATCCAGGTGCTCTTTTGTGAACTTCAAACATACAGCAATGTTTTTTTTGGACAGCAGTGGCTTCTTCCATAGTGTCTTCCCATGATCACCAATCTTGTTTAGTGTTTTACATATCGCACACTTGTGAACAGAGATGTTAGTATGTTCCAGAGATTTCTGTAAGTCTTCAGCTGACACTCTAGGATTCTTCCTCACCTCATTGAGCATTCTGCGCTGTGCTCTTGCAGTCATCTTTGCAGGACGGCCACTCCTAGGGAGAGTAGCAACAGTGCTGAAATGTCTCCATTTATAGACAATTTGTCTTACCGTGGACTGATGAACATCGAGACTTTTGTAACCCTTTCCAGCTTTATACAAGTCAACAATTCTTAATCTTAGGTCTTCTGAGATCTCTTGTTCGAGGCATGGTTCACATCAGGCAATGCTTCTTGTGAATAACAAACTCACATTTTGTGAGTTTTTTTATAGGGCAAGGCAGCTCTAACCAACATCTCAAATCTTGTCTCATTGATTGGACTCCAGGTTAGCTGACTCCAATGAGCTTTTGGAGAAGTCATTAGCCTAGGGGTTCACATACTTTTTCCAACCTACACTCTGAATGTTTAAATGATGTATTCGATATCAACAAGAAAAATACAATAATTTGTGTGTTATTAATTTAAGCACACTGAGTCTGCCTATTGTTGTGACTTAGATGATCAGATCAAATTTGATGACCAGTTTATGCAGAAATCCAGGTAATTCCAAAGGGTTCATACAGTGCCTTGCGAAAGTATTCGGCCCCCTTGAACTTTGCGACCTTTTGCCACATTTCAGGCTTCAAACATAAAGATATAAAACTGTATTTTTTTTGTGAAGAATCAACAACAAGTGGGACACAATCATGAAGTGGAACGACATTTATTGGATATTTCAAACCTTTTTAACAAATCAAAAACTGAAAAATTGGGCGTGCAAAATTATTAAGCCCCTTTACTTTCAGTGCAGCAAACTCTCTCCAGAAGTTCAGTGAGGATCTCTGAATGATCCAATGTTGACCTAAATGACTAATGATGATAAATACAATCCACCTGTGTGTAATCAAGTCTCCATATAAATGCACCTGCACCTTGATAGTCTCAGAGGTCCGTTAAAAGAACAGAGAGCATCATGAAGAACAAGGAACACACCAGGCAGGTCCAAGATACTGTTGTGAAGAAGTTTAAAGCCGGATTTGGATACAAAAAGATCTCCCAAGCTTTAAACATCCCAAGGAGCACTGTGCAAGCGATAATATTGAAATGGAAGGAATATCAGACCACTGCAAATCTACCAAGACCTGGCCGTCCCTCTAAACTTTCAGCTCATACAAGGAGAAGACTGATCAGAGATGCAGCCAAGAGGCCCATGATCACTCTGGATGAACTGCTGAGGTGGGACACTCTGTCCATAGGACGAACAATCAGTCGTATATTGCACAAATCTGGCCTTTTATGGAAGAGTGACAAGAAGAAAGCCATTTCTTAAAGATATCCATAAAAAGTGTTGTTTAAAGTTTGCCACAACCACCTGGGAGACACACCAAACATCTGGAAGAAGGTGCTCTGGTCAGATAAAACCAAAATGGAATTTTTTGGCAACAATGAAAAACATTATGTTTGATGTAAAAGCAACACAGCTCATCACCCTGAACACTATCCCCACTGTCAAACATGGTGGTGGCAGCATCATGGTTTGGGCCTGCTTTTCTTCAGCAGGGACAGGGAAGATGGTTAAAATTGATGGGAAGATGGAGCCAAATACAGGACCATTCTGGAAGAAAACATACAGTTTTATATCTTTATGTTTGAAGCCTGAAATGTGGCAAAAGGTCGCAAAGTTCAAGGGGGCCGAATACTTTCGCAAGGCACTGTATATACTTTTTCTTGCCACTGTAGTTTATCTACACAGCAGACATGGACTAGTACCACTTATTACAATGGGGAAGGTTCACTTAAGCAGTAAAGCCCGGGCGGGGGGGGGGGGCATATACCACAAACCCCCGATAGGTGCCTTATTGCTAATATAAACTGGTTACCAGTGTAATTAAAGCAGTAAAAATAAATGTTTTGTCATACCCATGGTATACGGTCTGATATACCACGGCTGTCAGCCAATCAGCATTCAGGGCTCGAACCACCCAGTTTATAAACGTAAACATGGCACTTGTACAGACTGTATTCGTGACTTGAGCACTGGTATGTATTAAAACCTTCCCCCCCCCCTCATCCTCTCTCCTTGTCATCCCGCTCCTCCTCTTCCTCTCCCAGGTAAGAGTAACCCTTATTGTGAGGTAACCATGGGGGCTCAGATCTACACCTCTAGGACCCTCAGTGACACGGTCAACCCCAAGTGGAACTTCAACTGTCAGTTCAACATCAGAGATTTGTACCAGGACGTCCTTTGCATCACCATCTTCGAGAGGGACCAGTTCTCCCCTGACGGTCAGCACGCACACACATATCCAGACACTCTGGCCGCGCTGGCCAGGCAGACTCAATTCAGACGCGTGCCAGGTCTCAAATAGTTGTTGAACATATCAGCTCACCACGTCAAATGATAGAGCAATCGCATGCCCGACTGTGCAGTTGGTGTAGTTACGGTTTATGTATCGCAGCGTCTGCAATGTAGTCGGCCTGGAACGCAACCTCTATGTCTAATGTGTCGGACTGCTAACCAGTCTCTCCTCTCTGCCGTTTCCCAGACTTCCTGGGTCGCACGGAGGTTCCCGTGGCGACCATAAAGAAGGAGTTGGAGAACAAGGGTCCAGCGACACGCCGTCTGCTCCTCCACGAGGTCCCCACTGGAGAGGTGTGGGTCCGCCTCGACCTGCAGCTCTTTCAAAACAGAGCATCCAAATAAGGACCTCTGGGCCAACACTGGACATCCAAATAAAGACGTCCTGCAACTCTTCCAAACGAAGGACGCCAAAATAAGGACATCCTGGTCTGCCGCCACGCTGGAGGTTCTTGGTAGAAATTGTATGTAACTGCTGGTCCTAATGGTTAAGTTTGGGGTTGCCGGATCCTAGATCTGTGGTTAAGCCAGGGCTAACTTTTACCTGGAGCTGCCATGGGTAACACTAACCACCTGATGAGCTAATGGGAATCCTCCCCTCCCTCATCGGAGATCAGACGTTCAGTCCTAAGCACTGATCTGAAGACAGTTTCTAGCCTTTGAGGTTTGACTGGGGATAGGCAGGGTTGGGTTAGTGTAAAGCTGATCCTAGATCTGTGTTTAGGAGCAGCTTCTAGCAGTAGTGGTTCTTCTTGAACCAGCACAAACACTTATGGCCTATGCACTCCTCTGCTACTGACTCTCACTCTGCCAAGTATGCTTGTTGTAAACTCAACCCAGGCCAATGTTTGTTGAAACTGTATTTATTTCATTACAGATAGTCTTAAATAAATAAGTAAATATTTGTTAAAGCTAAGATGTTGTTTGGGAAAGTAATATGAGGTCAAATGGAGAGCGGTTGGAAAAGTGTGGTCCTTCTTGCCACAATAGTTTACCACTGGACATGAGACTAATCTCAGGATTGAAGTCTTCTTCCTTTTGCTGCCAGTCTATATTACTGTATCAAAACCTGCTTCTTTTATTTTGTCTCAATCCGTTCATTTTTCTCTCTTATTAGTATAGTAACATTAAAGATACATGTGCAGAGGATTTTTAAGATACTGTGGCGACACTGAGATCTGACTGAGTTTTAAAAGGACCGGTCTGTCTGACTCCCTTTAATGCTTGTTATACTAGACAACATACTTCTGCCATGTGCTCCCTCTCCAATATATGGGTGTTTCAATGGTATAGTTTATTTTGTCTTTGATCTCTTATAAATGTTGGGGAGGTCTTGTTCTTTAATTGTGGTTTAGTTGCCTCAAATCCTAAAAGGGAAAAGTCTCTTTTTGTTTCTTCCACTCCCGGGCCCATATTCAGAGGTTCAGAGTAGGAGTGCAGACATAGGATCAGTTTTTCCTTTTAGATCATGATGATATGGATAGAGGGGACCTGATCCTTGATTAGCACTAGCCTGGTTCCAGATCTGTTTGTGCTTTTGCCTACTCCATTGTCAAGCCAAACATGTTCTGCATGATGATTCGGTTAGGAGTAGGCAAGAGAGCAGAAACAGACTATGACACCCAGGCTAGATCAGCACTCCTACTCTGGGATACTCAGTGAATATGGGCCCAGATGCCTCCAGTGGCTCTATAACCATTAAGTGGTGTGGCCGCAGATGACTGGTGAGCCAGAGCGGCTCTTATTGATTTTAATTTATGCAACTATCCAGAGATTTTGATCATCAAAGCATTGTATTCAGTGTCTGAAAAATCTTTCAGTAGCCTTTCATATTTTACAAAGGATTTCCAAGAATAGTCTTTGAAGGATAACATCCCATTTGAACTATATTATGTAAGTCTTAAGTTTGTAAGACAGGAAGTGATTAGCTGGACAGCCAAGTAAAGTACCGATCTATCAGACTCTCGCTGCCCTTTTCTCCTAATTTTATACTGAACAAAAATGTAAACAAACAATTTCAGTGATTTTACTGAGTTACAGTTCATATCAGGAAATCAGTCAATTGAATCAATTCTTTAGGCCCTAATCCATGGATTTCACAAAACTGGGCAGGGGCGCAGCTGTGGGTGGGCCTGGGAAGAAATAGGCCCACCCACTTGAGGTTTCCCCCACAAAAGGGCTTTATTGCAGACAGAAATACTCCTCAGTTTCATCAGCTGTCTGGTTGGCTGGTCTCAGACGATCCCGCATGTGAAGAAGTCTGATTTGGAGGTGCTGGGCTGGCGTGGTTACATGTGGACTGTGAGGCCGGTTGGACATACTGTAAAATTCTCTAAAACTAAGTTGGAGGCGGTTTATGGTAAAGAAATTAACTTTAAATTCTGACAACCGCTCTGGTGGACATTCCTGCAGTCTGCATGTGTGACAAAACGGCACATTTTAGAGTGGCCTTTTATTGTCCCCAGCACAAGGTACACCTGTGTAATGATCATGCTGTTTAATTAGCTTCTTGATATGCCACACCTGTCAGGTGGATGGATTATCTTGGCAAAGGAGAAATGCTCACTAACAGGGATGTAAACAAATGTGTGCACCATATTTGAGAGAAATAAGCTTTTTGTGCATATGGAACATTCCTGGGATCTTTTATTTCAGCTCATGAAACATGGGACCAAAACTTTACATGTTGTGTTTATATTTTTGTTCAGTATAATTTGAGTCTTCTATTGGGTTTTATTCATTTGAGGTTTAACTTTAAATCATGTTTTTTTTGTGTCAATGATTCTATGTAATGATTACAGTGCTAACAGTGTGGATTCTACATTGCTACCTAACATGCAGTGTGTTCACAATGGGCACAGCATGGCACTCACTGAATCATGGCTCTTTTAACGATAATAAAAGGTATTGAAAACAAACTGTCCAAGATATCTAAACTGAGATTGCCCCTATAGTCATTGGTTTGTATAGACCTCACTCATGTTTCCTGTTCTGAACTTTTAATGCTAGTGGGGCAGGTGTGGCTTCCTGACAAGGATTGCAAGAACAGCTGCTCACCAATTTGATGGCTCCAATGCATTTCTGTTTCCGACACCGCCAAAACATCAGCCGTGCGGGTGTCTGTGGTCGCAGTTAAAGCTTGACCAGATTGAATCTTGGCCAAGGTCAACAGGCTTATGAGATCTTACACATTTTGTTCTATGAGATAACATCAGTTAACATGACCTTGATGAATTATAAAGCCATTGTGTGCCTTGTTTAATGACATAAATCCTTCAAAATTCACAAGAAGTGAGGTTGGCTGATGAAGATTACCTCATAGAACAAAATGTATAAGATCTCCTAAGCCTGTGTTTACCACAGACCTTATTTTTTTGCTTTTATCCAAAAACAAATTTTCCCCATAGGCTTTGTTCAACGAAACATGGCGGAGTTAGTGCCTGCACAAAGATACCAGTACTATAATTGCTCTCTATTGTCTACTCTGGGTGGTTGCCATGGCAACATAAAGCATTGTCTTTTACACCTGAATGTGTATGTTGTATTACAGTACCAGTCAAATGTTTGGACACATCTACTCATTCAAGGGGTTTTATTTTTACTATTTTCTACATTGTAGAATAATAGTGAAGACATGACAACTAAGAAATAACACACATGGAATCATGTAGTAACTAAAAAAAAGTGTTAATCAAATCAAAATAGATTCTTCAAAGTAGCCACCCTTTGCCTTGGTGACAGCTGTACACACTGTTGGCATTCTCTCAACCAGCTTCACCTGTAATGCTTTTCCAACAGTCTTGAAAGCGTTCCCACATATGCTGAGCACTTGTTGGCTGCTTTTCCTTTACTCTGCGGTCCAACTGGGTTGAGGTCGAGTGATTGTGGCGGCCAGGTCATCTGATGCAGCCCTCCATCACTCTCCTTGGCTATTACACAGCCTGGAGGTGTGTTGGGTCATTGTCCTGTTGAAAAACGATTGATTGTCCTATGTGCAAACTAGATGGGATGGCGTATCACTGCAGAATGCTGTGGGTAGCCATGCTGGTTAAGTGTGCTTTGAATTCTAAATAAATCACTGACAGTTTCACCAGGAAAGCACCATCACACCACCACTTCCATGCTTCACGGTGGGAAATACACATGCAGAGATCATCCGTTTACCTACTCTGCGTCTCACAAAGACACTGCAGTTGGAACCAAAAATCTCAAATTTGGACTCAACAGACCAAAGGACAGATTTCCACTGGTCTAATGTCCATTGCTTGTATTTATTGGCCCAAGCAAGTCTCTTCTTATTATTGGTGTCCTTTAGTAGTGGTTTCTTTTCAGCAATTCGACCATGAAGGCCTGATTCATGCAGTCTTCTCTGAACAGTTCATGTTGAGACGTGTCTGTTACTTGAACTCCGTGAAGCATTTATTTGGGTTGTAATTTCTGAGGCTGGTAACTCTAATGAACTTATCCTTTGCAGCAGAGGTAACTGGGTCTTCCTTTCCTGTGGCTGTCCTCATGAGAGCCAGTTTCATCATAGCGCTTGATGGTTTTTGTGACTGCACTTGAAGAAACTTTCAAAGTTCTTGAAATTTTCAAGAAAGTCTGACTTTCATGTCTTAAAATAATGATGGACTGTCGTTTCTCTTTGCTTATTTGAGCTGTTCCTTCCATAATATGGAGTTGGGTCTTTTAACAAATAGGGCTATCTAATGTGTGCCACCCCTACCTTGTACACAACTGATTGGCTCAAACACATTAAGAAGGAAAGAAATTCCACAAATGAACTTTTAACAAGGCACACCTGTTAATTGAAATGCATTCCAGGTGAAGCTGGTTGAGAGAATGCCAAGAGGGTATAAAGCTGTCATCAAGGCAAAAGGTGGCTACTTTGAAGAACCTCAAATATAAAATATAACACTTTTTTGGTAACTACATGATTCCATATGTGTTATTGCATAGTTTTGATGTCTTCACTATTATTCTACAATGTAGAAAATAGTCAAAATAAAGAAAAACCCTTGAATGAGTAGGTCTTTCTAAAACTTTTGACTGGTACTGTATGTACCAGCCGCTTTCACTCGGGTCTAAACATCTTTGAAAAGTTTGAGGGCTTGAGAGAAACAGTTTATCCCTGGTGTTAATTTGTGTAATATACATTTTAAAGCATTAATCTTTGTGTATTAGTAGAGTGAATTGTTTGACAGGGGCAACATAAGCCTGTTCAATGTTTTTCTCTGCCTCCTGTGAAGTGCCAACTGACAAATCGTAAGAAACAATGTTCTGTTACATAATCTATAATAATAGAAACCTTTAATTATAGCAGTGGCAGATGATAATGCATTGCCAGAAGGATGCAAGCCCCTCCAGAAAAGGGGCCTACACTGCTGACATAATGTGCAATATGATCCTAACCTAAAATTGACGTTGAAACACGCAAAGAGCCAGTCAATTCAAATGTCTATCTCCACATTGGTTATACAATCCCTTTCATTCTCATAAAATCCTAACACATTGCTCTGTTCACATTATATCAACACACTGTTAGGGATTTCTTGCATCGTTTCAAGTAGGGCACAGGGACTGTAACAGAGAGAGAGATGGGAAGACGATATTATGAACGCTTTCTGAGGTTGCTTTTGATGTAAAACAAGGCTCCAAACCCTGCACTCAACCCTGCGTTGTCGTGACTCTGGAGTCCCCTGATTTAAAGTGTCAAACTTCCCAGACAGAAATTCGAAGAAGATCAATGGGAGAGAGGAAAAAAAGAAAAGGTCTTTTGATGTCCTGCATCATCCATTATTCAGGTGTGTGGTGACTCCATGTTCCAGACTACCCACACATACATCAGGTATCCAGCTACAAAAAAACAGCTGTCTGATTAGCAATTCAGAGCCACATGTACATTAAGTTCTACCTTCAAAAGACGAGAAGTGGAGCGCTGAGATATGAACAGAATTTATAAGTAAATTGTATTTATTCCTGCATACTTTAATTGATTTCAGTTTTTCCTGAAACATTGCAAATGTCTCCTTTCTAACTCTATTAAAAGGGGTGCATGGTAAGTTTGAAATTAGTATGTGCAATTTCAAGTAATAGATTTCAGTCTTCTTTCAATTTTTCTTTTTCTTAAAAACCAAAGAGAGGAAGAAGTAGTACTCTGTTACAGATAAATGACAGCTAGCACTTTTAGAATCAATCAAATGTATCAGTACAGTGTTTTCCTTGTAGTTTATAACATTTTTGGAACAGTATTTACAATATAGTGTGATATCTTGATGATTTTTTTATGGCAGAGTGAAGGGGAGTTCCTCAATCAAGATCTTTATGAATTGGACAATTGATTTAAATTTCTGAGCACCTATTCAAGCATAAAAGCATGATATGTCTCCTACAAAACAACACCATAGCTGTCAATAACAAATACTGTACACGTGTCAAGGGAAAGGCAAGCATGATCGTGGACAAGACCGTTTGGCGTCATAACCCCTAACATCATCACAATGGCTGATGTGTCACGGTCACTGAACATTCTGGGACAAAATGGCTGCCATGCATAACGAAGAGTGCCACACCTTGCTGATAAACGATGAGTCATTCTCATGCTATGTAAAAGCTCTGATGAGGTCTGCTCTTTGAGGCTCCATAGGATGTTTTCTGATATTCTCATTGTAGTTGTTTTCTCTACAGTGTACAGAGTCTCTATGGACCACGTTCAATGGGCTACAGCAAATGGTTCCATTCCAAAACCTTTTCCAACTGTGACCTATGTAAAACTTTTGGACCCGACCCAAACCAGTTCTTGGGAATCCCTTCTTCAGTGAGCACCTGCTGTCCACTTTGTCTCTCGAATCACATGGTTTTGAGAGATGTAGTATCTGTTTTGATCATTCTCTGTATGGTGTGCAGTAAGCCTACATAATGACTGTAATATTCAGTCATCTATCCACACTGGTCTCAGCCAGCATGTTGTTCATGATGCCCAGTGCCCCTACTCCCCCAGAGAAACCATTCTGTCTGTTTTGGTTGGAGACGGAAGGCCGAGGGATCCCATTGGTTGCTGCCTCCGACAGCTGCTTCTGCATCAGGTCCAGGTTCACCTGGAGAGGCGAGGAGAGGTTCACACTATACTTTCATAACTAGACAAAAGATAAGACATTATAAAGGCTCCTACATGTTCATAACAAGATTTAAAGCATGCCTGCAGGCAAGACTTTGCTCTCACACATTGTCACACAGAGCACGTACAGATGTGCGCGTTATGCTGCTACAACGTGGCAAAAGAAGTTTAGCCTGGCGCTTCAACGCTTCTTAGGGCTCGGTTCAATCCGTAGCACAGGAGATCTGTTTTGTAGCCCGGTTGCCATTTAAAGGTCATTGTGTTTACTTCGTGCATGCAACTTCATCTCACTGAGTGTACCTTTAAGTGATACCAAACTTTACTGTCCCTTTGTAACGGTTACATTTGTGCAGGGTTTGCATCTCCAATACACATAAATATATTTCCAACAATAAAGACAATATATCACACATTCCATATTGCATGACAGCACTAACTAACATAGATCAGGTGCAGTCTGAAACATTGATTTAAATTGGGCCCTAGCCCTATTGGCCATTTCGGGTACTATATACAGTCAAAACATGCCAAAGACCCATGTCCTCAAATTATGAAGTGCAGGGGCAACACTTTTGATTAGGGATGAAAGTAACAGAGGGAACTTTTAATGTTCTTTTTACCCGGTGACCCTCTCACCTTATTGGCTGCCAGGAAGTCCCTAATGGAGATCATCTCCCCTGACATCCGCCGTCCTCCGTCCGTCTCACTCTCGTTCAACGCGTCCGTTTCTATAGAGACAGTTCGCCGTGCCCGAGAGTGTCCATGTCCATTGCCGCTGGGCATCACGGCATTCCGGCGCGGGGGCAATCTCTTCGTGATCCCGGCGAGGCAGCAGTGGCAGCAACCTCGGTAGGAGAAGATGTCCAGCTTTCTCAGCAGCCAGTTGAGTGTCTGCTTGAGTTTTGGGAAAATGTATTGTTTTTATGAAACTTTGAAATTCTGTAACATTGCTAATGATAGTGCTCTGGTAAAACGCCCACATACCTAGAGAAAGAGGCTGGTGTGTGTGTGTGTGAGAGAGAGAGAGAAAGAAAGAGAGGAGGAAGAGCAAGAGAGGGATAGCCAATAGGAAAGGACAGAGAGTGAATGCACGCCATCTCCCACAATGTGTGTGTCTGTGCATGCGTGCAACCCCAACTGCTCATAAAACAAACATAAATGAAACAAAAAATCCTCACCTGCTTGATGACAATGGATATGACGTTGAACAGCGAGTAGATACAGCAGACACCCATCAATATAAACAGGAAGTTCCCCAGTCTGTAGGCTGTCTGGTTCCCGTCGTACGTAACCCTCTGGCTGCTTACCATGTCCCCGAACCCGATGGTGCTGAACGCCACAAAACAGAAGTACAGCGAGTCCAGATAGCCCCACCCCTCCACCGCTGAGTACATGGCCGAGGCACAGCAGGATATCACCACAGCAGCTACACAAAGAATCAGCATCACGTAGTACACAGAAGGCTTCCATCCAGCCAGACTGTCCCTGCCTCTATCTCTGGGTCCTGGCGGTGGCGCCCCCCTGGGGCCATCGTGGGGCATGATGCCCTGGCGCCGGCGCTTCAGATCGTGGCATGACTTGAGCACGAATGCGAGCACGGTGATGATGCGCTCCAGGAAGAGGTTGAAGAATAGGATGGTGGAGGCGCAGCCGATCAGGCCATAGAAGATGAGGAAGACTTTGCCACTGACCGTGGTTGGGGTGGTCATGCCAAATCCTGACCAGAGACAGGGGGAGGGGTGGAGGAGAAGAGAGAGGTTTAGAAAGGGGAGGTTTGAAGGGAAGGTGAGATGGAGAGAGAGAGGGAGAGAGAGAGGGAGAGAGGGTAGATGTTCAGGAGAGAAATTAAAATGGTGAAATTCCATTCATTATAATTACCTTACCCCCCCTCCCTGTCTGTTCCTAAAGTGCCCCCCCCCCCCCCTCATCCCTCATCCACTTCTAAGCAGAAGAAAGTAAACCCGGTTGCCGTAGGTGGCGATGTCTCATAATACCTTTTCTTGGCATATCGCTCTCTCATCCATCGCTATACTCCTCCATCCCATTGAGTTCAATGCTAATTTAGCAACTGGGGGTTTTAATTACCATTCTCACAAATGTGCTCCTCAGAGATGAAAGATCCATCCCTAAAAACTCATTATTTAAAAAAATAAAGAGAGTCAGGGCTGAAGAACAGGCTTGAGACTATTGGAGGAGAGGGAAATGAGATGCTAGCAATAAAGCACGGCCTTTATTGGCTTCTGTTAGTGTGTCCAACGTATCATTCTCTCATTGACATTGACGGAGGTATATCCTATTGCCTATACCCTATATTATAACCTTTAAAAAAAATGATTTAACCAGGTAGGCCAGTTGAGAACAAGTTCTCATTTACAACTGCGACCTGGCCAAGATAAAGCAAAGCGGTGCGACAATAAACAACAACACAGAGTTACACATGGGATAAACAAAAGTACAGTCAATAACACAGTGGAAAGTCTGTATACAATATGTGCAATATGTGCAAATGGAGGTAAATGGAGGTAATATGTGCAAAAGAGGGTAAGGCAATAGATAGGTCATAGTAGTGAAGTAATTACAATTTAGCAAATGAATACTGGAGTGATAGATGTGCAGATGATGATGTGCAAGTAGAAATACTGGTATGCAAAAGAACAACAAATAAGTTTATAAAAACAATATGGAATAAGCTGGGTAGTTGGATGGACTATTTACAGATGAGCTTTGTACAGCTGCAGTGATTGGTAAGCTGCTCAGATAGCTGATGCTTAAAGTTAGTGAGGGAGATATAAGTCTCCAACTTCAGCGATTTTTGCAATTCATTCCAGTCATTGGCAGCAGAGAACTGGAAGGAAAGGCGGCCAAAGGAGGTGTTGGCTTTGGGGTTGACCAGTGAGATATACCTGCTGGAGCGCGTGCTACGGGTGGGTATTGTTATGGTAACCAGTCAGCTGAGATAAGGCAGTTTTACCTAGCAAAGACTTATAGATGACCTGGAGCCAGTGGGTCTGGCGACGAATATGTAGCGAGGGCCAGCATACAGGTCGCAGTGGTGGGTGGTATAAGGGGCTTTGGTAACAAAACTGAAGGCACTGTGATAGACTGCATCCAGTTTGCTGAGTAGAGTGTTGGAGGCTATTTTGTAAATGACATCGCCGAAGTCAATGATCGGTAGGATACTTAATTTTACGAGGGTATGTTTGGCAGCGTGAGTGAGGGAGGCTTTGTTGCGAAATAGGAAGCAGATTCTAGATTTAATTTTGGATTGGAGATGCTTAATATTTGTCTGGAAGGAGAGTTTACAGTCTAGCCAGACACCTAGGTATTTGTAGTTGTCCACATATTCTAAGTCAGAACCGTTCAGAGTAGTGATGCTAGTCGGGCGGGCGGGTGAGAGCAGCGATCGGTTGAAGAGCATGCATTTAGTTTTACTACCTTTACCCAAAACCGTTTCAAATAGCCTGTGGTCCCTGACAAATACATTTTCAAACCAGTAACATAATATTCTCCCTCCACTCCAAAACAAACATGTCATTGATATACAGTTGAGATAAAATTGAGGGCGAAAGGTAGCCTATCGGTTCGAGAGTTGAGCCAGTAGCCAAAAGGTCGCTGGTTCGAATACACAAGCCGACAAAGTGAGAAATCTGTGAAGGTGCCGTTGAGCAAGGCACTTAACCCTAATTTGCTCCAGGCCGCCGTACCACTATGGCTGACCCTGTAAAACAACACATTTCACTGCATAAAACATCTTTATTATTTTTGGTTTTACATTGTTTTGCCAGGTCTCCGAAACCAAAGAAGTGTTTTTTTGCGGCGCTAGAAAATTGACTGTTATTGACTTATCTAATTACTAAGATAGAATATGACAAGCCCACCGCACCACAGTATGATGTTTCTTTCAGCCTTGACCATGAGGATAGAGAGAAGACACTTGTTGTCATTCTCACTAAAACTCAGTGTTCAGAAAAGACTGGTTTCCCTTGAAACATATCATTAAGAATGCATGAGGTGTCTGTCTGCATAGTGGGGCTAGCCTGGGGGGTCACCCCATACTGCGCAAACAGCCGTTGAGCATCATCATGTTTTATATGAGCATTGTGCACTCAACTTCTAACCTCTGGCTGTGTCGTCCGCTGCTTGTAGGTGATATACTTCATTTGTGTTACACACTCTCAGTAAAGGATATATGGACGCGGAGGAGGGAGGCAAAGTGCTCAACTGTATCTGACTTGTGATGGTTGACAGCATACTGGAAACAAGAACAAGAATATGTAGGTGAGAGCAGCAAAGAAACAGGGTTCACGGGAAGACAGAAAGGATACAAGCTCAATTAGATAGAGCAAGAACTCCATCATGTAGGAACTTCCTTCCTTTATGTGTAATCAGTGAAAGTATTACCATGTTTTATCTCTCAATACCATAAGAACGACACGAGCGAAGTTTAGTCTAGTGCTGTAGGTTGGTCTGAGCAATGTGAGCACGTCCACGCACCAAATAATATAAATATGGTTTGAATATGATTTGTGGTTTCAGAATTGTTCTCTTAACTGTTTTGTTTTTGACTCTTTGACTCTTTCTGACAAATAGGATTCACCAGAGTTTCTTACGCCAATTTGTCCAGAGGCAACAAGGTGAAAATGTACAACTTATTAAATTCTCAGTTGGTAAACTCTACATTAACATTCCGAAATACTTAAATTCTACTCTCACAGCTGTAATACGCTGACTGTGCAAGCGGCAGGACTTCCTGTTTCACATTTTCCTGAATAAAATATCAACTTTTTACTACAATGAGACCAAATAATAGGGCAACAATGGGTGATTATACAGATATACTAATCACAATATTTCAGTAAGAAAATATTTAAAATATATGTATCTATTTAAAAGAATGTATATTTACAAGAAGGAGAGGGATATGTAGCATTGGAAATGATGCAGATAATTACATTGACAATAATGAAGTATGAAAGTATGAAATAATAAAGCTGATCTACCCCCTAATTAAAAATAAATTAAAATAAATCACGACATTTCACATTGTTTGTCTGCATAATATAAATCTGACATTCATTTGCATGAGACAAAGTCCACTTGATCAATAGTTGTCTGCACCAGACCATTTGTTGGCACTATAGATACTAGAGCAATAACTGTTGATCAAGAGGACTTTGTCTCATGCAAATTCATGTTATATTTACATTATGCAGATGAACAATGCGAAATATCATATTTTTTATATTTTTAATTAGGGGGTAGATCAGCTTTATTATTGCAGTGACTTTATATTCACACAGCTTCTAAGGACATATGCATAAGGTTTACATACCAAATTTTATGGCCCCTTGTTCATCGATTCAGTTCTTATAGCCCTGGTGTGATATGGTGCCATCTAGTGGTGTAGCTTGGTCGACTTTGAATGCAGCAAATACTCATTCTCAAATGTATTAGAGGCTACTTTATTGAGTCTACATACTAAATCTGCAGTCAATATGATTTGTAGTTCATGAGAAGAAGTTCATTAAAGCCTTTTTAGCATATGTAAGCATACAGGGCATTCGGGAAAGTATTCAGACCCCTTGACTTTTTCCACATTTTGTTAGGTTACAGCCTTATTCTACAATGTATTAACTCGGTTTTTTCCTTCATCAATCTACACACAATACCCCATAATGACAAAGAAAAAAATGGGTTTTTAGATATTTTTGCAAATGTATTAAAAATAAAAACTGAAATATTACATTTACATAAGTATTCAGACCCTTTACTCAGCACTTTGTTGAAGCACCTTTGGCAGCTATTACAGTCTTGAGTCTTCTTAGGCATGATGTTACAAGCTTGGCACATCTGTACATGGGGAGTTTCTCCCATTATTCTCTGCAAATCCTCTCAAGCTCTTTCAGGTGTCAGGTCTCTCCAGAGGTGTTCAATCGATCAACGCTCCCCATCCAAAATTGAAAGCTTTTACCGGAGAGTCAAGTCTAGGAGCAAAAGGCTCCTTAACAGCTTCTATCCCAAGCCAAAAGACTGCTGAACAATTAATCAAATGGCCACTCAGTGAATTTACATTGACGCCCCTTTGTTTGTACACTGCTGCTACTGGCCGTTTATTATCTATGCATAGTCACTTAAGAAATTACATGTACCGCAACCCTGTATATAGCCTCGTATATTTTTTTATGTTACTTCTTTTTCTCTTTTTCTTTTGTACATATTTTCTTAGCTCCATTTCTTGAACTGCACTGTTGGTTAAAGGCCTGTAAGTAAGCATTTCACAGTAATAGCTACACTTTCCATTCTATTCGGCGCATGTGACAAATAAAGTTTGATTTGATTTGACTTTTAATCCATGAGAAGATTTTTAAAGATTATTATAATATTTTTTTAAGTGTAACTGTATAGCTTCCGTCCCTCTCCTCGCCCCTACCTGGGATTGAACAAGGGGAACAACCACTTCAAGTTCTCAGAGCGAGTGACGTCACCGATTGAAACTCTATTAGCGCGCACCACCGCTAACTAGCTAGCCATTTTACATCGGTTACATAAGCATTAGTGTTACACTGTAAAAAAGTTAATTGTTAATAGTTCCCTTATTTTTTAAGATACACTGTACATTAACATGGTTCATCAAGGTAATATCTGATGACCCTGAAAACTAAAGATGATAGGCCATTGTGGAGTGGATTGGAGTTACAAAGGATTTAAATGTAAAATCACATATCGGATTTCCTGATTTATCAATAACTCAGTCATCTCTTAACCAATCCCTTAGCTGTTTTCAAACTAAGTTAAGAGTAGCATCATGGGTATGAGGGTTTAATTGAGACTGCTTATAACGGTTCCCCCAATCTGTGCCACTCTTTTTGACCAAACCAAATCAAATGTCTTGCTTGGGCGGAGCTCAAAAACCGTGAGTGAAGAAGGCCAGGAAATCGCTGTCATTTGGTTCATGAAAGGATTTTAAAATTATTTTTAGCATATATTTAGTATGTGCTAATATGCATCTACTGGTATAGTAGATGGGCTCCCAAGAGGCGCAGCAGTCTAAGGCACTGCATCTCAGTGCTAGAGGCATCACTACAGACCCCGGTTTGATTCCAGGCTCTATCACAACCGGCCATGATTGGGAGTCCCATACGGCGGTTCACAATTGCCCCAGCGTCGTCCGGGTTTGTGTTACATGGTCAAAAAAGTGAATTGTTAATAGTTTCCTTATTTTTAAGATATCAATGTCAAACTCAACATGGTTCAATCATGGTTATGTCTTTGATAACCCTTACAAGTGTCAAGTTGATTGGCCATTGTGGAGTGGATTTCCAAAGGACACTTACAATTGTATTTCCTGATTTATCAATAATTTAGCCATCTTTGTGGCCAATCACTGAGCTTTTCTGAAACTAAGGGCTTGTTTTTGCATATTTTTGCATAATAGCGTGTGTGCTAATATGCATCTACTGGTATAGTGTGGCCATACATCAATCTAATTTTCTCAAATTCTTTATGAGTGATGTGTTCAAAGACCAAATTTGGAGTTGCAAATGACTTTTTCCCCCCATTTTGATGTTTTTCAAAGGTTTTCCACAATTTCCATGATGGATGAAAATCTATCCTGATGGACCTTATGGGTCCTTGAGGTAAATTTGTTCAGCATGAGGAAATATACCTACGTACATACAAAGTTTCAAGTCTATGTCAAACGGGGCAACATATATGAGGGTTTAAGTGAGACTGCTATAGGCCAATAAGTACCTTTAAAAAATAAAATAAAAACTATCAAATGCGTTGCTTGGGCAGTGCTCAAAGGTGCCCACTAGTGGCTTATTCGTGCCATTCTATTTGACCAAGTTACTCATGGCCTCTCGTTTCTGTGTGCCAAATTAGACATTTTTATAATAGGTGTTCACAGAAAATAAATATCTGCAATGAAAATAAATAACCTGAATGATTAATAGCCATATCATTTTTGGCAAAACTGATGTCATCACTCATGTCATCATTAATTTGATGTTCATTTTCCTTCTAGCCTTAAAGCTCACAATGATTGGGCGAAATAAGAGCTGCCAATTAACGGAACAATGATTTCTAAGACTGGGTCAACTTCATCTTCCTGAGAAGGGCCAACGTTAAAGCTCTTTGTCACATGGAGAAAAGTATATTTAATGTCTCCAATATGTAATTAGTTTCTGTCTCCTTTATCTGCATGGTGATCTACAGTAGACTAAAGGAGAGTATTTCCAGTACCAAAATGCCTACATGTTTATCTACCGTGATTGTATCCTGCTATATCTATTAAATCGCAGACCTGCCTATATATTTTTCCGGCATAAATTCAGTATTAATTTCTCTCTCTCATTGATAGGGATGAAGATATATGGGTTATTCAGTTAATCAGTTTGTCAAGGTGTCACAGTGTCCTATCTTTTGAAGTGCAATTCATGTCCTGAATTATATAAAAAAACATTTTTGAAAGGTATGCAACATAAAAACATGATTTTCTTGAAATTTGGTGCATGGCACATATTCTAAATTATTCAATTGGTGCATTTTGATTAAAAGTGAATTTCTTTGCAATACACTTTTATATATTCTTTTTTATACAATACATTTTTTTACTGAACCTTCTGGCTTTGTTTCTGAGTTTACCTATGGTCGACACCACGGTCCCAACAAAGTAAAAGGCGCCGGTAAAATCCCAGCGCGGTCTCAGTGTATCCACGCGGATACCGGCGATGTTCGCCTCCTCATAGAACCGGAGAAATGTCTCCAAGTCGGTCCGGTTAAGGCTGTGCTTCTGGGTGAATCTCTCGAAGCGCTGCGCCCACTGCTCGTTTGCCTGTAGCTCCTTCGGCTGCTCCAACGCAGAGAACACCGCAGCACCGCACAGCAGATACAGCACGATCAGCACCGCCAGCATCAGAAACCGCGCGTTATCCTCGTTCACCACACGGCAGCAGCAGCCTCTCCTGCACGCCATTACGGCGGCAGCGAGGACACCGAGGACCCTCGGAGAAGGAGCCTCCGCATCGTGTCAGATGAAGGCACATGAAAGCCTTCCTAATATGTCAGTATGTGGGTTGTTCCACCAATTCGGTGCATTTTGAGAAGTGTAACTTGGTAAAAAAAAAAAGAGTTTTGATTTCACTTCATTTTAACATTCTGTCATAAAGAGCACATGTTCAACTTCATAAAAAACATGTCTTCCAATCTCAAGTGGTAAAACAATGAATATACAGTACCAGTCAAAAGTTTGGACACACCTACTCATTCAAGGGTTTTTCTTTATTTGTACTATTTTCTACATTGTAGAATAATAGTGAAGACATTAAAACTATGAAATAACACATATGGAATCATGTTGTAACCAAAAATACGGTAGACCATTCCATTCTTGTGGGTCGGCTAAGGAGTATTGGTGTCTCTGAGGGGTCTTTGTCCTGGTTTGCTAACTACCTCTCTCAAATGGTGCAGTGTATAAAGTCAGACAATCTGCTGTCTCAGCCACTGCCTGTCACCAAGGGAGCACCCCAAGACTCAATCCTAGACCCCACGTTCTTTTCAATTTACATCAACAACATAGCTCAGGCAGTAGGAAGCTCTCGCATCCATTTATATGCAGTTGATAGTCTTATACTCAGCTGGCCCCTCCCCGGATTTAGAGTTAAATGCTCTACAACAAAGCTTTCTCAGTGTCCAACAAGCTTTCTCTACCCTTAACCTTGTTCTGAACACCTCCAAAACAAAGGTCATGTGGTTTGGTAAGATGAATGCCCCTCTCCCCACAGGTGTGATTACTGCCTCTGAGGCTTTAGAGCTTGAGGTAGTCACCTCATACAAGTTCTTGGGAGTATGGCTAGATGGTACACTGTCCTTCTCTCAGCACATATCAAGGCTGCAGGCAAAAGTCACATCTAGACTTGGTTTCCTCTATTGTAATCGCTCCTCTTCCTCTATCGTAACCCTAGCTGCCAAACTAACCCTGATTCAGATGACCATCCTACCCATGCTAGATTCAAATCAAATCAAATGTTATTTGTCACTTACACATGGTTAGCAGATGTTAATTCGAGTGTAGCGAAATGCTTGTGCTTCTAGTTCCGACAATGCAGTAATAACCAACAAGTAATCTAACTAACAATTCCAAAACTACTGTCTTATACACAGTGTAAGGGGATAAAGAATATGTACATAAGGATATATGAATGAGTGATGGTACAGGGCAGCATACAGTAGATGGTATCGAGTACAGTATATACAAATGAGATGAGTATGTAGACAAAGTAAACAAAGTGGCATAGTTAAAGTGGCTAGTGATACATGTATTACATAAGGATGCAGTCGATGATATAGAGTACAGTATATACGTATGCATATGAGATGAATAATGTAGGGTAAGTAACATTATATAAGGTAGCATTGTTTAAAGTGGCTAGTGATATATTTACATAATTTCCCATCAATTCCCATTATTAAAGTGGCTGGAGTTGGGTCAGTGTCAATGTCAGTGTGTTGGCAGCAGCCACTCAATGTTAGTGGTGGCTGTTTAACAGTCTGATGGCCTTGAGATAGAAGCTGTTTTTCAGTCTCTCGGTCCCAGCTTTGATGCACCTGTACTGACCTCGCCTTCTGGATGATAGCGGGGTGAACAGGCAGTGGCTCGGGTGGTTGATGTCCTTGATGATCTTTATGGCCTTCCTGTAACATCGGGTGGTGTAGGTGTCCTGGAGGGCAGGTAGTTTGCCCCCGGTGATGCGTTGTGCAGACCTCACTACCCTCTGGAGAGCCTTACGGTTGAGGGCGGAGCAGTTGCCGTACCAGGCGGTGATACAGCCCGCCAGGATGCTCTCGATTGTGCATCTGTAGAAGTTTGTGAGTGCTTTTGGTGACAAGCCAAATTTCTTCAGCCTCCTGAGGTTGAAGAGGCGCTGCTGCGCCTTCTTCACGACGCTGTCTGTGTGAGTGGACCAATTCAGTTTGTCTGTGATGTGTATGCCGAGGAACTTAAAACTTGCTACCCTCTCCACTACTGTTCCATCGATGTGGATAGGGGAGTGTTCCCTCTGCTGTTTCTTGAAGTCAACAATCATCTCCTTAGTTTTGTTGACGTTGAGTGTGAGGTTATTTTCCTGACACCACACTCCGAGGGCCCTCACCTCCTCCTGTAGGCAGACTGGTATAGGGATTGATTGAATATGTCCGTAAACAAACACGACGAGTTGAGTTTTTACCAAAAAGTTATATTTTGGTTTCATCTGACCATATGACATTCTCCCAATCTTCTTCTGGATCATCCAAATGCTCTCTAGCAAACTTCAGACGGGCCTGGACATGTACTGGCTTAAGCAGGGGGACATGTCTGGCACTGCAGTCCCTGGCGGCGTAGTGTGTTACTGGTGGTAGGCTTTGTTACTTTGGTCCCAGCTCTCTGCAGGTCATTTACTAGGTCCTCCCGTGTGGTTCTGGGATTTTTGCTCACCGTTCTTGTGATCATTTTGACCCCACGGGGTGAGATCTTGCGTGGAGCCCCAGATCGAGGGAGATTATCAGTGGTCTTGTATGTCTTCCATTTCCTAATAATTGCTCCCACAGTTGATTTCTTCAAACCAAGCTGCTTACCTATTGCAGATTCAGTCTTCCCAACCTGGTACAGGTCTACAATCTTGTTTCTGGTGTCCTTTGACAGCTCTTTGGTCTTGGCCATAGTGGAGTTTGGAGTGTGACTGTTTGAGGTTGTGGACAGGTGTCTTTTATACTCATAACAAGTTCAAACAGGTGCCACTAATACAGGTAACAAGTGGAGGACAGAGGAGCCTCTTAAATAATAAGTTACAGGTCTGTGAGAGCCAGAGATCTTGCTTGTTTGTAGGTGACCAAATACTTATTTTCCACCATAATTTGCAAATAAACTCATAAAAAATCCTACAATGTGATTTTCTGGATTTTTTTTCTCAATTTGTCTGTCAACACTGTCTGGTACACTGTTGAAGTGTACCTATGATGAAAATTACAGGCCTCTCATCTTTTTAAGTGGGAGAACTTGCACAATTGGTGGCTGACTAAATACTTTTTTTGCCCCACTGTAAATACATTTGATTTGATTTGGATATTAGACCGGTGGAAATGAGTCTAAATTTGAGATTTTTGGTTCCAACCACTGTGTTTTTGTGAGACGCAGAGTAGGTGAACAGATGATCTCCACATGTTTAGTTTCCACTGTGAAGCATGGAGGAGTTGTGATGGTATGGGGGTGCTTTGCATATTTAGAACTCAAGTAACACTTAATCAGAATGGCTACCACAGCATTCTGCAGTGATACACCATCCCATCTGGTTTGCGCTTAGTGGGACAATAATTTGTTTTTCAACAGGACAATGACCAAACACACCTCCAGGCTGTGTAAAGGCTATTTGACCAAGGAGAGTTGATGGAGTGCTGCATCGCATCGGTTGTGGCTACGCAAGACTAAATATGAGTAACAGGGTTGAGATAATGCCAAGTGGTATGCTCAACCCTAAAATATATTTTGATTTGTTGCTCCGTTACTACATGATTTTATTTCATAGTTTTTACATTTACATTTAAGTCATTTAGCAGACGCTCTTATCCAGAGCGACTTACAAATTGTTTTCTCCCACAATACACAGCAAATAACCAAAAAGAGTAGAACCAGCTTACCTGCTTATACACTGATTTCACTATTAGACATTCAATGTTTCTTTAAAAAAAAAAATATATATATATATTTTTTTAAAGGAATAATTTCTCCATATTAAAACAAGAGTTCAGTTCACGTAAAATCAGGGACAGACAAAAAAATCCCTAATCACATGAAATAAATAATAATCTTCAGGAATGACTTTGTCAAATAAACTAAATAACTAGGGCTTTACAATGATGGTGAAAACATGGAGAAATGTTGGGGTTAAATGGGTTAATCACAGAGGGTGATTATTTATTTATTCATATTAAAAATCTGATTAATAAAATTCCCCATGTGGTCTATATTAAAGAGCACTTCCTTTGATAGAACAGGCTTTTACATGCAATACTGGATGCAAAAGGCACTCATTTCATGGGACAGCCCATGTATAGTTTGATATTCTGGCAGAAGTCCCATAACTGTTGGGAATGTTTCCTTTAAAAAGATACCCAATTACCTCGACTCTCACCTTATCATCCACAGGAAATGTTTAAAAAAAATCAATGTTAAATAATCATATTGAAGTTAGACTCAGCGATAAATAGATGCAGAAAGTAAACAGAATAGTGGGTCAATTTCTGCAACTAAGAGAGTTGAAGTGCAAGGCCCAACTTCTCCTCAGTTTTGGTCCCGTGGCTGTAACAGCGTGAAGCGAACCGGTGTATTTGCACAGCTACTGTGTGTAACTGTGTCATCTCAATGGGCGCGTTCGAGCAAGTCACTATTGCCAAGTCGGTGACCGTCGTAGGTTAGCGCCTTTCAAAGTGTGTTGCATCATGTGATCAAAGGTCATTACGTTTTTACTGCAAGTTTCTGCAGTTGCTCTTCACCAACCATCGCCTGCATCGTGGGAGGCTCTATTGTTAGTGTGTTTTTGTTAGACCCAGGAGAACTTGACCAAAGTCCTGACTGAAACAGGAACCAACTTTGTTGCAATTCATATACAGTGGATATGTGCAAATTAATATATTTGAGTCTCTCTCTCACACCAATTGATTGTACAATGTGCACACATACACTGAGTGTACAAAACATTAAAAACACCTTCCTAATATTGAGTTGCACCCCTCTTTTGCCCTCAGAACAGCCTAAATTCGTTGAAGCATGGAATCTACAAGGTGTCAAAAGCGTTCCTCAGGGATGCTGGCCCATGTTGACTCCAATGCTTCCCACAGTTGTGTCAAGTTGGCTGGATGTCCTTTTGGTGGTGGACCATACTTGAAAAACGCGGGAATCGGTTGAGTGTGAAAAACTCTGCAGCGTTGCAGTTCTTGACACAAGAATGCCTGGCACCTACTACCATACCCTGTTCAAAGGAACTTAAATATTTTGTCTTGCCCATTCACCCTCTGAATGGCACACATACACAATCGATGTCTCAATTGTCTCAAGGATTAAAAATCCTTCTTTATCCTGTCTCTTGCCCTTCATCTACTGTGTATAATATGTATTTGTGAATGGGAGATACTGCGTTTGGAGACATTTATTTTAACGTTATAAAGAAACACTTTTACAAACAAACAATGAAATCGCTGTCATGTTGCACGGAGCCTTGCTGTTGGCGTTGCAGATGCACCTCCCCGACTTCCTTTCGACTTATCACTCAAACACGCGCAATATCTGCCAACTTCATATTGCTGAGTCTAACTTTACAGTTGCATTGTTTGTCAGATTTCCTTAGAGGTGCCGAAACCCCTTGTGCGAACTGTATTTGATTAATTCTGGCATGGGTAATGCAAAAAAATTACAGAGAAACATCCACAAATAGTCTGGAATGGCCTATATCATTATGTTCTTATTCTCTCAATGCAGTTCAAATTTGCGAAATTGGGTGAGGTCAGCTTCACAGTGCAAACGACATGGGACCTTTAAAAGTAGCTTCACGACTACTGATTATTAAACCTTTATTTAACTAGGCAAGTCAACTAAGAACAAATTCTTATTTACAATGACGGCCTACCCCGGCCAATTATGCGCTGCCCTATGGGACTCCTAATCACATCCGGATGTGATGAAGCCTGGATTCGATCCAGGTACTGCAGTGATGCCTCTTGCACTAACCTTTATTTAACCAGGCAAGTCAGTTAAGAACACATTCTTATTTTCAATGACGGCCTGGGAACAGTGGGTTAACTGCCTGTTCAGGGGCAGAACGACAGATTTGTACCTTGTCAGCTCGGGGATTTGAACTCGCAACCTTCCGGTTACTAGTCCAACGCTCTAACCACTAGGCTACCCTGCCGCCCCATGAAGTGTCTTAGACCACTGCACCACTCAGTAGCCCATCTGTTAGCCCTTAGCTGGTAGCCTACTGTAATGCCTCAATCACACCTACAGGGTCTTGCACCTTGGTACACCAGAAGTAGCCAACATTCATTTCCAACGGAACGCTGCGTTTGCCTTGCAGCATTGTGTTGCAGAGGCAGTTGCAGTGCGTTCTGTATGGTGCCGATGTTGTGATTGATCAAACGTATGCATCAAATTGTATGCGTAAACGGCTTAACAGAAATGGTAGCAGAAGGTGAACATTGAACTTTTGTTGCACACATATCCAGATGCTGCTGCTGACCATTTGGTGCAATGCCGCTATAGGCGTGTTCAAGGCGCAAGTGATCATCAGGCAGAAAACTGCCTTGGCAAGAGAGACACGTGATGCCGCGGAGCTGAGCAGACGTTGACAAACCGAGCTCTCCAAAGTTATTCTATTTTTACCTAAATAACAACGTTGAAACAATATTCTAACATCGGCTGATAAATTGTCAACCTTCCCAAAGTTCCCAAAGAGCCATGGACCGCCGACCGAGAGGCAAGAAGGATGTCAAAAACGTCGTTGATTCCCAAGATAACGATAACGCTACAGCCAGCAAGATTAGCATTAGCCCTCATAACTCAGACGACAGTTCCAGACTGTTGCTCTCAGCAGCCTCTCGCGAGCCTGCCGACATGCTGGCTACTCTCCTCCGGGAAATTCAGGATGGTAACAGAGGTCTTTCTCTGAAAATCAATAAAAAATCGGCTGAACTCCATTCCTTGAATGATCTCCTTTTGAGAACGACTGAGGCAGAGCTGCGCATTAGCACAGTTGAAGATGCCATCGCTAGACATGACCAGGTCTTGACACAACTGCAAAGGGACAATGCCTACCTCAATAACAAAGTAGATCAGATGGAGAACCAGAGTAGACGTAGTAATATCCTTGTGTTTGGATTGAAAGAGGACAGCGAGGGCCGTGACCCGGTCCGTTTCTTCACTCAATGGATCGCGGAGGTCCTAGGCATAACCAACTTCACCAGGCCGCTGGAAATCGAACGCGCCCACAGAACATCAGCGCCGAAACCCCGGCCAGATGAGCCCCCACGAGCCATTCTGATCAGGTTCCTCCGTTTCCAAGACAGAGAGAGGATACTGCAACTCGCAAGAGCCAAAGGGACATCGCCATCGATGGGAAGAGGGTCAGCCTTTTCCCGGATATGAGAGTGGACCTCGCCAGACGCCGCAAGCAGTTCAGACCTGCCGCCAAAGCACTGAAGGAGAAGAACATCACCGGCTACCTCATCCACCCTGCGCGGATGAAAGTTCAGTACAAAGGCCGAAGCCATCTCTTCAACACACCGGGAGAAGTGCACACTTTTCTCAAAGAACTGAGCAACATCTGAGTCTGAGCCAGGACGGTCTCTCTGGGGGATAAAATGCAGTTTGTTTGTTTTCTCTTATCCGGATCGAACTGCTGGTATCTCCCGGTCACTTTAATTGATTTGTACATTTTCAACTAACCATATCTTCTCGGGGTGAGTTCTATTACATTTACAGGAGAGTATATTTTGGTTTAGTCCATATCTACTGGGCGAAGCAATAAGTGGGTTTAGGCCCACTGCTTTCCCCCTCATTTATGTTAATCTTTCGTAAAGAGACTCAAGCAGCCCTTACCGTGGGCAGTAAATATTCAGCCATAAATATCTATTCACAATGTTTGTTTTCAATTTAGAGAGCTTGCAGGTTTTAGTTTACGCCAAGGTTTAGCTAGTAAGAGCAAGATGGAAAGCGATGGAACGTATCTCTACAAGTGTATTCATGTTTGATTGTTGGGACTGTTGTTCTAGTCTGACAATCGGGGTGGGTGGGATTTTTATTATTTTTTTCTTCCTTTTTTCTATTTTTATTGTTTCCCTCCTAAAGAGACACACAGGTCACTTTTGTGCTCAAACCAAAGTTGAAACATTTCCCAATTATCTGCATATGATAGATTTCTATTCAGTTACATATTTGAAACCCAACCTATGCTTAATCCACTAAAATATGTCACATTCAACGTAAAAGGTCTTAACAGCCCGATTAAAAGGAAAAGAGTCTATACATACCTTAAGAAATGAAAGGCTGACATTGTGTTTTTACAAGAAACACATCTTACAGCCAGTGAACACAAAAAATTGAAGAGGGAATGGGTAGAACAAGTTTTTGCATCCTCTTTTAACTCCAAAGCAAGAGGAACTGCAATTTTGATAAGTAGACACATCCCCTTCTGCGTCAACAACACCATCTCTGATCCCTCTTGCAGGTTTGTTTTGGTGCAGGGGCATATGTTTTCAGAGTCTTGGACCCTATTGAATATTTATGCTCCTAACTTCGATTACCATATGTTTATTCAGAATGTCTTCCTTCAGGTTGCTCAAGCACCACCAGGATGGCTACTGGTTGGAGGAGATTTTAATTTTTGCTTAGATACAGTTCCTGATAGGTCTTCTGATAAACCCTCACTTTTTACCAAAGCCGGCAAGCTCACCATGTCATTCATGAAAGATCTCAATTTACTAGACATCTGGAGACAGTTGCACCCACAGGATAGGGACTACTCGTTTTATTCACACCCACACAAGACACACACACGCATAGATAACTTTTTACTTTCGACACAACTGTTTCATAGAGTGTTAGATGTCGAGTATCTCCCCAGATTGCTTAGTGACCATTCTCCTCTGGTATTATCAATCTCCATTCCTACCAAGGTAAATGGAGCATATAGATGGAGACTAAATTATACACTTCTAAAGCAACCTGAATTTTGTGTATTCATCAAAGAGCAGATCAATATTTTTACTTTGACAAACAAACCCTCTGCTCCTGACAGCTTCATTCTTTGGGACACATTGAAGGCCTATCTGAGGGGACTGATCATTTCCTATACTAAAGGGCTGAAGAAAAAACACGGTGCGGAACTGAGTGCCCTTGAATCTGAAATCTCCAAGCTAGAGAACCTACCAAAGAGGCCCGACTAAAGATCTCAACAGGCTTTTGGTAAATAAAAAACTTAAATATAATATTCTGAACACATATCAAGCTGAGAGGGCCATCACTAAATCAAAACAGCGTTATTATGAGTTTGGAGAAAGCTCACAAGGTATTGGCATGGCAACTGAAAGCAGAGGAAAGTATGAGGACAATTAATGCCATAGAAACTCTCACTAAAGAGATATCTTTCGACCCTACTGAAATTAATAATACTTTTAAGAAATACTATGAAGACCTCTACACTTCCCAATCAAGCGATTATCAATCAGAGATAGACTCCTTTATCTCCTCTCTCAACCTCCTATGCCTGTCAGGGGAAGACAGCGAGCGCCTGAGTGAACACTTCTCAGTCCCTGAATTGTTGGAGGCCATTAAATCCTTACCTTCTAATAAATCTCCTGGGGAGGATGGCTTCCCTCCAGAGTTCTATAAAGAATTTAGGGAGCTGTTGGTCCCCTACCTTATGTAGGTACTTAAACAAGCCAGAGAAGACAACTGCTTTCCAGAGTCCTTCTCTCAAGCAGTGATTACTGTAATCCACAAGAAAGGGAAAAACCCGCTAAAGTGCGCCTCCTATAGACCAATCTCTCTCCTTAACACAGATTGTAAACTGGTCACCAAGATGCTATCTAAGAGACTGGAGTCATGTCTTCCCCTGTTGGTCAACCCAGATCAGACTGGCTTCATAATTAATAGATTGTCCTCCAATAATCTCAGAAGGCTCTTTGATAGAATTCACCTTGCTAACAAAAACAAAATACCTGGTGTCACAGTCTCCCTCGACGCTGAAAAGGCCTTTGATAGGGTTGAATGGCCATACCTCTTTCGCGTCTTGGAAAAGTTCGGTTTAGGTACCGTGTTTGTAAATTTGATAAAATCACTCTACAAATCTCCTAAAGCTAGGATTGCTACCAATGGGATTACTTCCTCCTCTTTCCCTCTTTATAGGGGGAACAGACAAGGTTGCCCAATTAGCCCCCACCTCTTTGCCCTCGCCATCGAACCGTTGGCTGAGGCTATTAGAACGTGCCCTGACATACATGGCTTTGAGGTGGGCCCCCATACCCATAAATTATCACTCTTTGCGGACGACCTTATCTTATTCCTAACAAACCCAGAAAACTCCCTCTCTCACTTGCAGATCCTACTACAGTGTTATAGTTCTTTCTCTGGATATAAGGTCAATCTTGATAAAAGCGAAATCTTACCGTTGTCTGTCTTTGACCATCATACCATCAAGCACAAGTTTCCTTTTAGATGGTCGCCTATGGGCTTCACATATTTGGGCATAATGGTGGATGGTAATCTGAACAACCTCTAAACTCAATCTGGCCAGTTTGTTGCAAAAGGTGGAGGCTGACCTTTGTAAATGGATGGACTTACCTCTCACTCTACTGGGTAGAATCAATGTAATTAAAATGAATGTCCTGCCCAGGATTCTATATCTGTTTCAATCTCTCCCTATCCCTGTTCCCGCAGCATTTTTTTCCTCTCTCGACAAGCTGACCAGGCGGTTTATCTGGCACGGCAAAACCCCTAGGGTTGGCCTGGATAAACTGACCCTTGATTACAGTCAAGGGGGCTTAAACCTCCCCAATTTTAGAATGTACTACTGGGCTGCACAGTCTAGGTTTCTGGTTCAGAGGTTTGACAATGGTCCCTCTCCCTCATGGTTGAACATTGAAAAGCTTGAGGTAAATGATGACACTGGGGCAGATTTGTTTTACAAATGGGACAGAAAATCTATAAAAACCATCACAGACAACCCTTTAATCATACATTCTGTCCTGGCATGGTGCAAACTGCATGAGCTGTTCGGACGAGGGGGATTCCTTTCCCCTAAAACCCCTTTATGGAACAATAGATTGATGCCTATGTTTTTCCAGAATAGTAACTTTAGACCATGGTCTGATAAGGGGATCACTCTTCTGGAACATTGTTACGGGGAGGGAGTTCTTATGTCTTTTGATCAGCTGAAACAGAAATACCACTTGCCTAACAGGGACTTCTTTAGCTACCTACAACTACGAAACTTTATTAGGGTGACTCTCAAGGGACAATGGAACCTACCTAAGATGTCACCTATTGAACAACTCTGCCACGCAGACCAACCACTGTTCAAGACCATTTCCCGTGTTTACAATGCTCTTATGTCAGGACTAACACTGCCTGGGCTAGATAAACCCCGACTTAGATGGGAGAAAGATCTGGGTATTGATCTTGATGAGGATCTATGGAGTGACCTATGCAGGGATGGGGTTACATCCACATTGAACTCCAGATACAGACTGATCCAGTTTAATTTCCTCCATCAGCTCTATATCACCCCATCTAGACTGCACAAGTTCAACCCAGATATCTCCTCCCTATGTTTTAGATGTGGCTCAGATGAAGGAACATTCCTCCATTCCACTTGGCAGTGTTCAAAACTACACGGTTTCTGGCAGGGGGTATGCGATACCATATCCTCAATTCACGGGGTTGCATTCCCTTTAGACCCGGAGGTCTGTCTACTGGGTAACTTTACTAACACCAATCTTAGGCAAAGCCATATTATAAAGCTAACAGAAATATTGCTAGCGATTGCCAAGAAATGTATTGCCTTGAAATGGAAATTGGATTCCTCCCTGCCAGTTGCAATGTGGCTTTCGGAAGTTAATAGTTGTATCCCTTTGGAGAAAATCACTTACTGCTTGAGGAATAAGTTAAAGACATTTTACAGAATTTGGCAACCTTTTATTGACTATATGGAGAATCTCCCCCCACATCTCATTGATTGAATCTATATATAATCCTCACATAATGTTTCACACGTAACGTATAATATGTAGCCTACGGCAGGTGATCCAATGTCTCGTTATTTTTTTTTACATTTTTATTATTGTATGTTTGTTTATATAACTATAATTATAATTTATTTTTGTTACGTTTGTCTGTTACTGTCACTTTGTCCTATCGTTGTCTAATATCTTTTCACTTTTGTTTTGAATGTTCTTAATTGGAAAATGCAAAAAAAGAAGAAATTAAAAAAATAAGAAAACTGCCTTGGCACCTATCCCGCTCTCCAGCCCAGTCCCTCCTGTAATGCTGACTGACACGTCCTGCGTAGGCTACTTCCTGGTCTCTGATATCTCTCGCCAAACAGGACAAAACAAGTCTCCTGTGAGTGGTATACAGGGCTACAAAGGGACACTTTAGCAGGGGACAGAGGAGCGATTCGGAGCAGTGCAGGAGAGGATTGAGAAACTGAAAGGTGCACATTTGCTGCGTTCAGTGATGGAGAGGATGAAAGTAGTAAGCTTCAATGTTGAGTATTGTCGCTCAGTTTTTTTGACAGCCATAAATAATGAAAACAACACATTGTTGGAGCAATGGGGAACCAATGGCCATGGCGATAAAAGGTAGCTTCTATCACAGTTGCTAAGCAGCAGTTGATTAAAATTTGAACATCCCCCCCAAAAAATCCAAGGCTAGATGAGTAGGCCTAGGCTACAAACACCACAGACAACCTGCAGCAATCATCACATATTCTCCATTTAAGCTCAACGTTTCTGTCCAATTACACAATTGCAAACAGAGTTCTCTGCTTCTACTCCAAGGCTCTGCCAATCATTGCTGACTGACTGATACAGCTGCATTGTTGTGATGGTCTGGAAGCTTGTTTATCAGAGATGTATAGAATGTACAGTTGAAGTCGGAAGTTTACATACACCTTAGCCAAATACATTTAAACTCAGTTTTTCACAATTCCTGACATTTAATCCTAGTAAAAATTCCCTGTTTTAGGTCAGTTAGGATCACCACTTTATTTTAAGGATGTGAAATGTCAGAATAATTGTAGAGAGAATTATTTATTTCAGCTGTTATTTCTTTCATCACATTCACAGTGGGTCAGAAGTTTACATACACCCATTTAGTATCTGGTAGCATTGCCTTAACTGTTTAACTTGGGTCTAATGTTTTGGTGGTTATGGTTCCACAAGCTTCCCACAATAAGTTGGGTGAATTTTGGTCCATTCCTCCTGACATAGCTGGTGTAACTGAGTCAGGTTTGTAGGCCTTTTGGAAAACACTTTTTCAGTTCTGCCCACACATTTTCTATAGAATTGAGGTCAGGGCTTAGTGATGACCACTCCTATACCTTGACTTTGTTATCCGTAAGCCATTTTGCCACAACTTCGTATGCTTGGGGGTCATTGTCCATTTGGAAGACCCATTTGTGACCAAGCTGTAACTTGAGATGTTGCTTCAATATATCCACGTAATTTTTCTCATGATACCATCTATTTTGTGAAGTGCACCAGTCCCTCCTGCAGCAAAGCACCCCCACATCATGATGCTGCCAACCCGTGCTTCACGGTTGGGATGGTGTTCTTCGGCTTGCAAGCCCCCCTTTTCTTCCTAACATAACAATGGTCATTATGGCCAAACAGTTCTATTTTTGTTTAATCAGACCAGAGGACATGCAGTTGAAAACAGTAGTCTGGCTTTTTTATGGTGGTTTTGGAGCAGTGGCTTCTTCCTTGTTAAGCGGCATTTCAGGTTATGTTAATATAGGACTCGTTTTACTGTGGATATAGATACTTTTGTACCCGTTTCCTCCAGCATCTTCACAATGTCCTTTGCTGTTGGTCTGGGATTGATTTGCACTTTTCGCACCAAAGTACATTCATCTCTACCAATCATTCCTGAGTGGTATGACGCCTGCGTGGTCCCATGGTGTTTATACTGGCATACTATTGTTTGTACAGATGAACGTGGTACCTTCAGGCGTTTGGAAATTGCTCCCAAGGATGAGGTCTACAACTTTTTTTCTGAGGTCTTGGCTGATTTCCTTTCATTTTCCCATGATGTCAAGCAAAGAGGCACTGAGTTTGAAGGTAGGCCTTGAAATACAGCCACAGGTACACCTCTCATTGACTCAAATGATGTCAATTAGCCTATAAGAAGCTTCTAAAGCCATGACATCATTTTCTGGAATTTTCCAAACTGTTGAGAAGGCACAGTCAATTTAGTGTATGTAAAACTTCTGACCCACTGGAATTGTGATACAGTGAATTATAAGTTAAATAATCTGCCTGTAAACAATTGTTGGAAAAATTACTTGTGTCATGCACAAAGTAGATGTCCTAACAGACTTGCCAAAACTAGATTGTTAACAAGAAATTTGTGGATTGGTTGAAAAACATGTTTTAATGACTCCAACATAAGTGTATGTACAGTATATATATATATATATATATATATATATATATATATATATATATATATATACATACATACATACATACATACATACATACATACATACACACACACACACACACACATACATATGAGTAGATTTTTATCCCCTAAAATAAAATGTTCTTCATTTTCTACATTATGCACATAATTGAGATTCATCATACTAGGGATTTGTACAATTATTTTTAATAACAAACATGGTGAGTGATTTATTTTGCACATATTAAAAAGGAAACTTACAGTACATGATTAAATGAATAGCTACAATAACAAAAGAATGTAATAACAACGTGTTTGAGTGGGGCTGGAACAAAAGTCTGCAAACAAAATAGTTCTGCAGGAGGTTTGGCCAGCCACTAGAGTGAGGCCAGTATACAAAAGCGAGAGAGGAGGTCATCTCCTCACTTTAGCACCAGGTAATGGAAAGTAAGAGATGCCTTTGGGTCAGAGTTACTGAAGACAAGTGAGAGACAGACAGTATGAAAAAAAGGAGGGAGGAAGGGTAGGGAGAAGGTTGACACGAATGAGAGATGACAGACAGTTATAATTGTACTAAGGAGACAAGAGTTGGACTGGACAGGTAGTGAGAAGGGGAGACAGAGAGAGAGAGAAGAGAGAGTAACAGTGTCTCGTCCTCTATTCCATTTGATTTAGCCTGTCTGTGCACCATAGGAGCAGAATGTGGAAGGTCTGGCAAGGGGTCCGGGTAACTGGATGTTTAAGGGAACGTGTGTGTGTGTGTGTGTCTGGCGTGGTGGTTCAGGAGGGGACCCAGATGTTACCGTGTGTGTCTGGAGCCTGGGTGTAGGGAATGTTCCACATCCATGGCTGATCTGAGGAAAAACACAGAAACACACACATTAAAAGGTATCTATAATTTCTCAGCATTTCTCCCCTATTTGGAAGATAGGTGAATTGCCGCGGCACTATCAATCAATCAAATGTATTTATAAAGTTATGTTTTGGATAGCGTCGAACAACAACATTGATGTATATGCTGATTCGGTGAGCGAGTTTATTAGCAAGTGCATCGATGATGTTGTACCCACGGCGAATATTAAAACCTTCCGCAACCAGACACTGTGGATTGATGGCAGCATTTGTGCAAAACTGAAAGCGCAAACCTCTGCTTTTAATCAGGGCAAGGTGACCGGAAACATGACTGAATACAAACAGTGTAGCTATTCCCGCCGCAAGGAAATCAAACAAGCTAAGCGTCAGTATAGAGACAAAGTAGAGTCGTAATTCAACGGTTCAGACACGAGAGGTATGTGGCAGGATCTACAGTCAATCACGGACTACAAAAAGAAAACCAGTCCCGTCGGGGACCCCGATGTCTTGCTCCCAGACAAACTAAACTTCTTTGCTCGCTTTGAGGACAATACAGTGCCACCGAAACGGCCCGCAACCAAAACCTGCGGGTTCTCCTTCACCGCAGCCAACGTGAGTAAAACATTTAAACGTGTTAACCCTCGCAAGGCTGCCGGCCCAGACGACATCCCTAGCCGTGTTCTCAGAGCATGTGCAGACCAGTTGGCTGGTGTGTTTACGGACATATTCCATCAATCCTTATCCCAGTCTGCTGTTCCCACATGCTTCAAGAGGGCCACCATTGTTCCTGTTCCCAAGAAAGCTAAGGTAACTGAGCTAAACGACTATCGCCCCATAGCACTCACTTCCGCCATCATGAAGTGCTTTGAGAGACTAGTCAAGGATCATATCACGTCCACCCTACCGGACACCCTAGACCCACTACAATTTGCTTACTGCCCCAATAGGTCGACAGACGACGCAATAACATTGCACACTGCCCTAACCCATCTGGACAAGAGGAAACCTATGTAAGAATGCTGTTCATCGACTACAGCTCAGCATTTAACACCATAGTACCCTCCAAACTCGTGCCCTGTGCAACTTGGTCCTTGACTTTCTGACGGGACGCCCCCAGGTGGTGAGGGTAGGAAACAACATCTCCACTTCGCTGATCCTCAACACTAGGGTCCCACAAGGGTGCGTTCTCAGCCCTCTCCTGTACTCCCTGTTCACCCATGACTGCGTAGCCATGCAGGCATCCAACTCAATCATCAAGTTTGCAGACGACACTACAGTGGTATGCTTGATTACCAACAACGACGAGACGGCCTACAGGGAGGAGGTGAGGGCCCTTGGACTGTGGTGTTCAGGGAAAATAACCTCACACTCAACAAAACAAAGGAGATGATTGTGGACTTCAGGAAACAGCAGAGGGAACACCCCCCTATCCACATCGACGGGACAGTAGTGGAGAAGGTGGAAAGTTTTAAGTTCCACGGCGTACACATCACGGACAAAACCACCACACAGATAGCGTGGTGAAGAAGGCACAACAGTGCCTCTTCAACCTCAGGAGGCTGAAGAAATTTGGCTTGTCACCAAAAACACTCACAAACTTTTACAAATGCACAATCGAGAGCATCCTGTTGGGCTGTATCACCACCTGGTACGGCAACTGCTCCGTCCACAACCGTAAGGCTCTCCAGAGGGTAGTGAGGTCTGCATAACGCATCACCGGGGACAAACTACCTGCCCCCCAGGACACCTACACCCCCTGATGTCACAGGAAGGCCAAAAAGATCATCAAGGACAAAAACCACCCGAGCCACTGCCTGTTCACCCCGCTATTATCCAGAAGGCGAGGTCAGTACAGGTGCATCAAAGCTGGGACTTAGAGACTGATAAACAGCTTCCTTCTCAAGGCCATCAGACAGTTAAACAGCCATCACTAACATTGAGTGGCTGCTGCCAACACACTGACTCAAATCTCCAATTTAATTATTAAAAATGGGATGTAATGCATGTATCACTAGTCACATTAAACAATGCCACTTTATATAATGTTTACATACCCTACATTACTCATCTCATATGTATATACTGTACTCTATACCATCTACTGCATCTTGCCTATGCCGTTCTGCCATCGCTCATCCATATATTTATATGTACATATTCTTATTCATTCCTTTGTTGTTGTGAACTTGTTAGATCACTTGTGAGATATTACTGCATGGTTGGACTAGAAGCACAAGCATTTCGCTACACTCGCATTACCATCTGCTAACCATGTGTATGTGACCAATACAATTTGATGTCTTGAGATGTTGCTTCAATATATCCACATAATTGTGCTTCCTCATGAAGCCACCTATTTTGTGAAATGCACTAGTCCCTCCTGCAGCAAAGCACCCCCACAACATGATGCTGCCACCCCCATGCTTCACGGTTGGGATGGTGTTCGTTGGCTTGCAAGCCCCCTCCCCCATTTTCCTCCAAACATAACAATGGTCATTATGGCCAAACAGTTCTATTTGTGTTTCATCAGAGAAGAGGATATTTCTCCAAAAAGTAAGATCTTTGAACCCATGTGCAGTTGCAAACCGTAGTCTGCCTTTTCTATGGTGGTTTTGGAGCAGTGGCTTCTTCCTTGCTCAGCGGCCTTTCATGTTATGTCGATATTGGACTCGTTTTACTGTGGATATTGATACTTTTGTACCCGTTTCTTCACAAGGTCAGTTGTTGTTCTGGGATTGATTTGCACTTTTCGCACCAAAGTACCTTCATCTCTAGGAGACACAACGCATCTCCTTCCTGAGTGGTATGACGACTGCGTGGTCCCATGGTGTTTATATACGTACATAGTATTGTTTGTACAGATGAACGCGGTACCTTCAGTCGTTTGGAAATTGCTTTCAAGGATGAACCAGACTTGTGGAGGTCTACAACTTTTTTTCTGAGGACTTGGCTGATCCTTTTTGATTTTCCCATGATGTCAAGCAAAGAGGCACTGAGTTTGAAGGTAGGCCTTGAAATACATCCACAGGTACACCTCCAATTGACTCAAATTATGTAAATTAGTCAGACAGAAGCTTCTAAAGCCATGACATATTTTCTGGAATTTTCCAAGCTGTTAGTCCATTGCGTAAGCAGGTTTTCATCAAGGATATCTGTACTTTCCTCCGATCATCTTTCCCTCAATCCTGTCTCCCAGTCCCTGCCACTGAAAAATATCACCACAGCATTTTGCCACCACCATGCTTCACCGTAGGGATGGTGCAAGGTTTCCTCCAGACGTGAAGCTTGGCAATCAGGCCAAAGTGTTCAGTCTTGGTTTCATCAGACCAGAGAATCTTGTTTCTCATGGTCTGAGAGTCCTTAGGTGCCTTTGGCAAACTCCAAGCGGGCTGTCATTTGCCTTTTACTGAGGAGTGGCTTCCGCCTGGCCACTCTACCACAAAGGCCTGATTTGTGAAGTGCTGCAAAGATGTTTGCCCTTCTGGAAGGTTCTCCCATCTCCACAGAGGAACTCTGGAGCTCTGTCAGAATGACCATTGGGTTCTTGGTCACCTCCCTGACCAAGGCACTTCTCCCCCGATTGTTCAGTTTGGCCGGGCAGCCAGCTCTAGGAAGGGCCTTGGTGGTTCCAAACTTCTTCCATTTAAGAATGATGGAGTCCACTGTGTTCTGGAGACATTTTTTGGTACCCTTCCCCAGATCTGTGCCTCAACACAATCCTGTCTCAGAGCTCTACGGACAACTCCTTCGACATCATGGCTTGGTTTTTGCTCTAACATGCACTGTCAACTGTGGGACCTTATATAGACAGGCCTTTTCAAATCAATTTTTCAGCTCAATTTTGAGTCTCATAGGAAAGGGTCTGAATATTTATGTATATGTTGTATTTCTATGTAAATGTCATAAAAACCTGTTTTTGCTTTGTCATTTTTGGGAATTGTGTATAGATCAATTTTTTATTGAATTCATTTTAGAATAAGGCTGTAACGTAACAACATGTGGAAAAGGTAAGTGGTCTGAATACTTTCCGAATGCACTGTAGGTAGCATCAGTTATCCCCAGTAAACATGTTTCAGATGAATACAAAACATGGATAGTATAGTATTATTCTGTCACACATTCAATAGTCAGTCCTTTGGATACTGTAACAGAGATGTATTTTGTCCCCTCAGAGGGGGAAGGGTTAACTAGTCCTTGGGCATGGTCCTGTGTGCTTTCCTTGTGTTCCTGGACCATTTGCATGCAGCTCCTGGTTAGCACATAAATTAGGGCCGGACCTACAATATGACAGTTTACCTCAACCCATTGGTCCAGCAGGCAGAGTTCAATAAATACAGGCAGATGTGAGATACAGAAAGATGGAACCCTTCTCATACCACTCTTTAGCTACTGACCAGGCTTCCACCAGGAGGAAGCTTTGAAGCACTCACTAGCCGACAGAGGAAGATAAGTGAAATTGCTTATGTAGATATTCTAAACAAAGTGTTTTGATACATTTCAAGTGTAACAGATAGATGTAGAATTTTAAAAAAGCGGTGTTCTGCAAATATAGCAATCTGGCAAATATTACACTTGTCTCTCATCTTCTATTGTCATTCACAGCCGATACAGATACTGTACCTATCAGCATTTTGTCTGGTGGCACATGTTAGCCGTCATCCCTTCATACTGTGTTCAATATAAGACTGTGTTCCATAAAAGACCCTGACATGTTTAAAGAATACACAGGGTCCTTCCTCCCACCGTTCAATTAAAAAATAACAAAAGACAATGAAAAGTAATAGATCTTGTATAATTTTAATGTCGGGCGCAAGGACTCTCCCAGTTCAGAGATCTGTATCAACCTCTTTTAGTCAGGGGACTCCATGATAAACTCTCTCTCCTGTCCATCTGTAGAAAAACAAGTTACAGTTGATACAGACAGCACTGCTTACATTACCAATGGTTGATAGGCGAGTTCCAGGACAGACAAGTGATAGTATTTTGACCTATGACCAGATCAAATCTGCCCAACATGAAGTGGGTGCCTGTCCACGTACTGCCTCAGCCTTCTGGTCCTGATATTGAGGAAAGGGGGATACCTAGTCAGTTGTACTACAATGCATTCAACTGAAATGGGTCTTCCGCATTTAACCCAACCTCTCTGAATAAGAGGTGCAGGGGGGCTGCCATAATCGACATCCCCACATCTTCGGCGCCCAGGGAATAGTGCCTTATTGCCTTGCTCAGGGGCAGAACAGACTTTTTACCTCGTCAGCTCGGGGATTCGATCCAGCAACCTTTTGGTTACTGGCCCAAAGCTCAGCTACCTGCCGCCCGACGACACTTCTGAACAACAAGTCCACCAGGTTTTATAATATGTGAATGAAATAAAATATCACTTAGTAAACATATAGCGAGAAAAAAAATGTTTCTAGTTTGGAGGTAATTATACTAATACAGTGACTAAGTACAGACTAGATTCAGGCCAGTGACGCGGACGCCTTTACCATGTTACTGAATGCTTGCAGACACATATTTGTAGCATGTTAGTTAAAAAGATTGGTACTCAGGCTAGACAAGTACCATCCTTCATTTATTTTTGCCCTACAGTAGAAGATACAAAATAGACTTTTATGAGAACAGGCGTGTTGTTTTAGCACTATAGCAGACAAAGTCCCTGAATGCTAGCTAGCTAGTTGTAACCTAGCCCTTGATCATGACTTCCAGTTCCAGAATGCTGACAGGTACCGGAGTTATCAAGAGCAAGTGCCTGTTCTCATAAGAGTAGCTAGCTACCAAACTTGCAAATCAGAGTTAGTTATCACTATCTTTGTCCGAGTTTAACCTCTAGCGACGAGCAATCCCGTATCCGGGCGCGTAATCATAGCCTCAAGCACATTACCATAACGCAACGTTTCCTATTCATGAAAATCGCAAATTAAGTGAATTAAATATATTCAAACACAAGCTTAGCCTTCTGTTAACAACACTGTCATCTCAGATTTTCAAAATATGCATTACAGCCAATGCTAGACAAGCATTTGTGTAAGTTTAGCATGGCATAATGCTATACTAAACTTACACAAATGCTTGTCTAGCGTTGGCTGTAACGCATATTTTGAGAAATGGCTGAGAAATCGACAAAAAAACAACAACTATAAAGCATTAGCATAACGCAACTTTTTCTATTCCTGAAAATCGCAAATTAAATGAAATAAATATATTGGCTCACAAGCTTAGCCTTTTGTTAACTTCTTCGAGATAGGGGGCGCCCTTTTAATTTTTGGATAAAAAACGTTCCCGTTTTAAACAAGATATTTTGTCACGAAAAGATGCTCGACTATGCATGTAATTGACACTGAAGTTTCCAAAACTGCAAAGATATGATCTGTGAGTGCCACAGAACTGATGCTACAGGCGAAACCAAGATGAAACTTCAAACAGGAAGTGAGCAAAATTTTTGAGGCGCTGTTTTCCATTGTGTCCTTATATGGCTGTGAATGCGCCCTGAACGAGCCTACACTTTCTGCCGTTTCCCCACGGTGTCTGCAGCATTGTGACGTATTTGTAGGCATATCATTGGAAGATTGGCCATAAGAGACTACATTTACCAGGTGTCTGCCCGGTGTCCTCGAAATTGGTGCGCAATCTTCAGCTGCAAGCATTCTTCCATGTGATTCAGAGGAGAAAGCAGACTTCCAAGAAAGATATATCAACGAAGAGATATGTGAAAAACACCTTGAGGATTGATTCTAAACCATGTTTGCCATGTTTCAGTCGATATTATGGAGTTAATTTGGAAAAAAGTTTGGCGTTTTGATGACAGAATTGTAAAAAAAAATTGGTAGCCAAACGTGATGAACAAAACGGAGCGATTTCTCCTACACAAAGAATATTTTTGGAAAAACTGAACATTTGCTATCTAACTGAGAGTCTCCTCATTGAAAACATCTGAAGTTCTTCAAAGGTAAATTATTTTATTTGAATGCTTTTCTTGTTTTTGTGAAAATGTTGCCCGCTGAATGCTACGCTAAATGCTACGCTAGCTATCAATACTGTTACACAAATGCTTGTTTTACTATGGTTGAAAAGCATATTTTTAAAATCTGAGATGACAGTGTTGTTAACAAAAGCTAAGCTTGAGAGCTAGCATATTGATTTCATTTCATTTGCGATTTTCATGAATAGTTAACGTTGCGTTATGCTAATGAGCTTGTGGAGATAATTACACTCCTGTATACAGGTTTTTTTTTGTAGCCAAACGTGATGAACAAAACAGAGCGATTTGTCCTACACAAATAATATTTTTGGAAAAACTGAACATTTGCTATCAAACTGAGAGTCTCCTCATTGAAAACATCCAAGTTCTTCAAAGGTAAATGATTTTATTTGAATGCTTTTCTTGATTTTGTGAAAATGTTGCCCGCTGAATGCTACAATTTCAAAACAATTGTTCATGTTCAACATCCTTCCTCCCAATGAAGTATTAATGTGAGAATTGCCAGAACAATCTGAGATATTAAAAGGCAGAAGCTGACGCACACCCAAACATTATTTGTAGAGGTGCTGACTAACTATAAAAAAGAAAGGAAGTCGCACACTAATTTTGCTCTAATGTTTGGGAGCAAAATTAAAGTGTGTTACTTTATTTTTATAGAACAATCTGAGATACCAGAATTGCCCCATAGTCAAAAGTAGTGCATTACATAGGGAATAAGGTGAGATTTGGGACGCAGCCACAAACTGACAACCAGGCTCATGTAAAAACTAATTGATCACTTCTCACACTGTCTCCCATACACACTTTTCACTACGGTATCACCAGTCCTGGCCAAGTCACTATGGGCCAGCATTACAACAGTGGTGACCATGGTTACCAGCAGAGGAAAATTGGGTTAAAGTGAATGAAAGTTCAGTTCCCTGAACAGTCCCAGCAGTGCTTTCTCTCCCAAACGCAGCAGCCATGCAGTGTGCGCTGTACAGATAATGAGCCGTCCTTTATTCCAGAGAACAATAAGTTCTTTCAATAGTGACATGTAAATGGATGATATTGAGTAAAGGTCTACACACTCAAAGGCCCTCAGGATTCGACAACATGTTGACATGTTTAATTAAAAGGAGTATCTTGTTAAGTGTGTACTATATGGTTTAGATAAGATTCAATCTGTGTGTGTGAGATCTTCAGCGAAGAGTGTGTATAGAAGCCTGGTGCACCGTGCTTACACCATGTCGACGAATGAACTAGCACGGCTCAAGGACAGTACAATTTCACAGCCAATTTCTCATTCACACACAAAGACGAACACACCACTTGTAGACGTGTGCGAGCCGGCTCTGGACAGACGCAGCTGACCATCCCGGACACAGTCTCCATCTCAGCACTCCACTCTCTCACTCCCACCTCTCATCCTTGGCGCTCACACAATATCGCTGTCCTCACATGCGCTTCTCTCCACCTCAGTCTCTCTCATCTTCTTATCCACCTCTTTTCTCACCAGTCTCTCTCCTCTCATTCCTGTCCTCACAAACACTCTCTCCTCTCGCTCTCATAATTGTGTCTTCTCCACCGCTCTCCTCTCATCAGTCTCTCCCCACATCTGTCCTTTCATCCCCACCACCAACACCACCGTACACAAGAACATACAGAGCCCTTCGTAATTGGGACAGTGAAGCATTTTCGTCTTTTGGCACTATACTTCAAAAGTAAAAGTATCTTAATTAAAACAATTACTTTGGATGTTAAAGTGCAAACTTTCAGCTTTAATATGAGGGTATTTTCATCCCATATCAGGTGAACCATTTCAAAATTACAGCACTTTTTGTACATAGTCCCCACATTTTAGGAGGGCAAAAGTACTGGGACAAATTCACTTAAATGTGTATTAAAGTAGTAAAATATTGAGTATTTGGTCTCATAATCATAACATGCAATGACTACAGTACATCAAGCTTGTGACTCTACAAATTTGTTGGATGCGTTTGATGTTTGTTTCAGACTATAGAAATGAATGGTAAATAATGTAGTGCGTCATTTTGGAGTCACTATTTATTGTAAATGTTTCTAAACACTTCTACATGAATGTTGGATTCTACCAGGACAATCCTGAATAAATTGTGAATAATGAGTGAGGAAGTAATAGATGCACAAAAATCATACCTCCCCAAAAATGCGAACCTTCCCTGAAATTGTAATGGTGAGAGGGTAGCATCTCTTGGGTATATGATATAAAATGCTAACCTTCCCTGTTATTGTAATGGTGCGAGGGTAGCATCTCTTGGGGATATGATATAAAATGCTAACTTTCCCTGTTATTGTAATGGTGAGAGGGTAGCATCTCTTGGGGATATGATATAAAATGCTAACCTTCCCCGTTATTGTAATGGTGAGAGGGTAGCATCTCTTGGGGATATGATACAAAATGCTAACCTTCCCTGTTATTGTAATGGTGAGAGGGTAGCATCTCTTGGGGATATGATATAAAATGCTAACCTTCCCTGTTATTGTAATGGTGCGAGGGTAGCATCTCTTGGGGATATGATATAAAATGCTAACCTTCCCTGTTATTGCAATGGTGAGAGGGTAGCACCTCTTGGGGATATGATATAAAATGCTAACCTTCCCTGTTATTGTAATGGTGAGAGATTAGCATGTCTTGGTGGTATGATATAAAATGCTAACGTTCCCTGTTATTGTAATGGTGAGAGGTTAGCATGTATTGAGGGTATGATATTTGTGCTTCTATTACTCTCTCACGAATTATTGACAATTCATTCAGGATTATCCGTAATCATGGTAGCATCCACATGTAGAAGTGCGTAAAAAGATATTCTAGTCTTCTTTTACTAAGAATTTAATAAAAATTACTCCAAAATGACAATACATTATTTACCATTCATTTCTATTGGGCACAAAATTATATTTTTACTACTTTAATACACTTAAGTGAATTTGTCCCAATACTTTTGCTCCCCTAAAATGTGGGGACTATGTACAAAAAGTGTAATTTTGAAATGGTTCACCCGGTACAGATGAAAATACACACTCAAATTAAAGCTGACAGCCTGCACTGTAAACTCATAGTCATTGTTCGTTTTAGAGCAAAAAGAAGAAGAAAAATGTCCTGTCCCAATAATTACAGAGGGCACTGTATCTACAGAAGCTACCTCAGAACAGAAGGGTCACTTTATGCAACTACACTAAATGACCAAAAGGTATGTGGACACCTGCTCGTCGAACATCTCATACGCATTAATATGGAGGTGGTCGCCCCTTTGCTGCTATAAAAGCCTCCACTCTTCTGGAAAGGCTTTCCACTAGATGTTGGAACATTGCTGGAACTTGCTTCCATTCAGCCACAAGAGCATTAGTGAGGTTGGGCACTGATGTTGGGCGATTAGGCCTGGCTCATAGTCAGTGTTCCAATTTATCCCAAAGGTGTTCGATGGGGTTGAGGTTAGGGCTCTGTGCAGGCCAGTCAAGTTCTTCCACAAGAGGTCGACAAACCATTTCTGTATGGACCTCGCTTTGTGCACGGGGGCATTGTCATGCTGAAACAGGAAAAAGCCTTCCCCAAACTGTTGCCACAAAGGTGGAAGCACAGAAATGTCTAGAATGTCATTGTATGCTGTAGTGTTAAGATTTGCCTTCACTGGAACTAAGGGGCCTAGCCCGAACTATGAAAAACAGCCCCAGATCATTATTCCTCCACCACCAACCACAGTTGGCACTATGCAATGGGGCAGGTAGCGTTCTCCTGGCATTAGCTAAACCCAGATTCGGACTGCCAGATGGTAACGTTTGATTCATCACTCCAGAGAACGCCACTGCTCCAGAGTCCAATGGCGGCGATCTTTACGCCACTCCAGCCAATGCTTGGCATTGCGCTTGGTGATCTTAGGCTTGTGTGCGGGTGCTCGGCCATGGAAACCCTTTTCATGAAGCTCCCGACGAACAGTTATTGTGCTGAAGTTGCTTCCAGTGGCAGTTTGGAACTTGTTAGTGAGTGTTGCAACTGGGGACAGACAATTTTTATAGACAAGCTCTATTCCGTTTATTTTTTATGAAAAACTACCCAGTCCTTAACGATTACAAGCATAAACATAACATGATGCAGCCACAACTATGCTTCAAAATATGGAGAGTGGTACTCCGTAATGCATCATTATTTCAGTGTCTTGTTGCAAACAGTTTTGGAATATTTTTATTCTGAATAGGCTTCTTTCTTTTCGCTCTGTCAATTAGGTTAGTATTGTGGAGTAACTACAATGTTGTTGATCCATCCTGTTTCCTCCCATTACAGCCATGATACTGTAACTGTTTAAAAAGTCACCATTGGCGTCATGGTGAAATTCCAGAGCGGTTTCCTTCCTCTCTGGCAACTGAGTTAGGAAGGATGCCTGTATCTTTGTTGTGACTGGGTTTATTAAGACACCATCCCAAGTGTAATTAATAACTCCACCATGCTCAAAGGGATATTCAACGTCTACCAATAGGTGCCCTTCTTTGCGAGGCATTGGAAAACCTAACTACCGAGATTTGTGTGTATTGTTGTGAAATTGTTAGGTATTACTACACTGTTGGAGCTAGAAACATAAGCATTTCACTATACCCGCAATAACATCTGCTAAACATGTAGCAGGTTCAAGGGTGTGGGGTTTCCACGTCACCAAGTTCAATAACAAAACGCGCACAAGGAGCTAAAACTAGAATGCAAATGTGGAGTTTATTAGGGTGCACGTTCTCCTTGTCCGTTCTGTTCTCCAGGGGTAATCCTAAAACTTGGGTTCTCAGCCAAACACAGTGGGGGTAATCAGACAGTCCAGGTCACAACGTGTAATCACACAGATGTTTCTCTTTTCTCACACTCTTCATAACATACAACTCTCCGTTCTCTGCCCCTTTGTGCAGGCCGCTTCCTCTTTTATCCCCAAGCACTCCCTGGCTTAATGATCCAACGGCTCGCCTCGTTGGGGCAGGAAGTCCATATAAGTCTCAGGGGTGGAGCCAGCGGGCTACAAGGTATCACCCTTCAAACACCACTCCCTGCCGTCTGCCACAACATGTTATGTGACCAATCTTTTAATTTAAATGTTTTTTTAAATCTTTATGTTTGAATCTGTGTTTGAAATTCACTGCTCGACTGAGGGACCTTAGATAATTGTAGATGTGGTGTACAGAGGTGAGGTAGTCATTCAGAAATCCTGTTAAACACTATTATTGCACACAGAGCGACTTGGTATGTGCCGTGTAAAGCACATTTTTACTCCTGAATTTATTTAGGCTTACCATAACAAAGATGTTGAATTATTAACTCAAGACATTTCAGCTTTTCATTAATTTGTCTAAATTAAATGTGATATGGGGTATTGTATGTAGGCCAGTGCCAAAAAAAAGTGAATACTTTCTGCAGGCACTGTATATTGTGAAGTGCTTTCTGTCTTTGCCATAGGTGCTTTTAAAAGGAGCTGTGTCTCAGAGACCTGCACAACTCCTTGAGAGAATACAGTACATTCCTCCCCTGAAGCTGTAGGCTCTTCTGTTCTGACTTCATCTTTCCCTTCTCTGCTCTCTCTCTCCTCTCCATTTTGTACTACCTCTCTCCCAATGTCCTCTTTTCTCTGTTCCAGCTCGCCTCTCCTTCTGCCCGCTACTCTCCTTCTCTCATCTTCAGTCCTCTCCTCTCTTGCCCGAGGTTTTGATTTGCAATGTTTGAGCACTAGGAGTGTGTGTGTGTGCGCGCGTCGAGAAGATTGTCATGCGATTGCCTCAAATTACTTACAGTCTGTGCAGGTTGAATTTAAATTCCAACCTTAGACATTAAAATAGCTTAATGTCAAAATTATAACATATTACGTTTGTATATGAGACCTGCATTTTCACTACCATACCATTAGCATCACAGCAACCCATTTCCAGGGAGACGGGCATGGTTTCTGCTCCAGTTCAGAAGTTGATGACACCCTAGGTAACTATTGCTGCATGTTAACCGTTGCCGACAGCGATGGTGGTGATGAGTAGTGATTAAATGCCAGAGAGGTGGCGATTGACAAAGTGACGTAGCCATGTAATGATTAGCCATGCTCTCCTCCTCACCCAGCAATTAGACCGACGCAATCACAGTGTGTGACATGCGAGCACGCAAAAGGTACACGCGCACCACAAGGACATACACGAGAGGGAGTTGACTGTGTACATATCCAATCAGTGCCTGAGCGTGTGATGGACACAAACTCACTGACCCTCTACTTTTTCCCTCATCTTCCCCAGCCTGAACATCTGTCTCCAGCCTTCGGAGTCTAGTTGTTCCTCTCAAGGTTTATTCCTTCTAGCGAGCTTTTTCTTGCAAAAGTGCCAAAACCTGCTCTTGAAGGAATTACTATAAAAGCACTTTCTAAAAATTGCTATACAGTTTTTTTTTTACTTGGACGATACATTGAAGATAATATAAGACAAGTACTGGAAACAATAGAACACTATGAAATATCGGGGACACCAAGCCTGGTTTTCATAGCTGATTTTGAAAAGTATTTTGATAAAGTACGACTGGAGTTTATATATAATTTAATTTTACCTTTATTTAACCAGGCAAGTCAGTTAAGAACAAATTCTTATTTTCAATGACGGCCTGGGAACAGTGGGTTAACTGCCTGTTCAGGGGCAGAACGACAGATTTGTACCTTGTCAGCTGGGGGGTTTGAACTATCAACCTTCCGGTTACTAGTCCAATGCTCTAACCACTAGGCTACCCTGCCTAGAATATTTCAATTTTGGGGAATCTCTTATAAAATGGGTTAAGGTTATGTATAGTAACCCTAGGTGTGAAATAATAAATAATGTCTACATCTCAGAAAGTTTTAAACTATCTAGAGGAGTAAAACAAGGTTGTCCACTATCGGCATATCTATTTATTATTGCCATCGAAATGTTAGCTGCAAAGATTAGATCAAACAATAATATTAAAGGATTAGAAATCCGTGGCCTAAGATCTAAGGTGTCATTGTACGCTGATGATTCATGTTTTCTTTTAAAACCACAATTGGAGTCTCTCCACGGCCTCTTAGAGGATCTAGATACTTTTGCTATCCTCTCTGGAATAAAACCAAATTATGATAAATGTACCATATTACATATTGGATCACTAAAAAATGCACATTTTACATTACCATGTAGTTTACCAATTAAATGGTCTGACTGAGATGTAGACATACTCGGTATACAAATCCCAAAGGAAAGAAATGATCTCACTCCAATACATTTTTATAGAAAGTTAGCAAAAATAGATAAGATCTTGCTATCATGGAAAGGAAAATACCTGTCTATTTGTGGAAAAACCACCCTGATTAACTCTTTAGTTATATCACAGTTTACCTATTTGCTTATGGTTTTGCCTACACCTAGTGATCTGGTTTTAAATTATATGAACAAAAAATATTCCATTTTATTTGGAACGGCAAACCAGATAAAATTAAAAGGGCCTATTTATATAACGAATATGAATTCGGTGGGCAGAAATGATTAAATATTAATGCATTAGACCTCTCACTAAAGGCATCAGTCATACAAAAGTTATACTTAAATCCAAACTGGTTCTCTAGTCAATTGGTACGAATGTCTCATCCTATATTCAGGAAGGGCCTTTTCCCCTTTATTCAGATTACACCTGCTCACTTTCGGTTGTTTGAAAAGGAAATAATCTCCAAAATATCTTTCTTTTTTAAACAAGCCATAGATAGTTGGTTTAAATTTCAGTTTAATCCACCTGAAAGGACGGAACAAATAGTAGAAGGGGGAAAAAAGTAAGGAACTTGTATGTTGGCCCTGTATTAAAGAACATAAATGGTTAAAGAAAAGTGTGATAAATAAGAACATATACCAATTTCATTTAAAGGACCAAAAAACTGACAGCTGTGCCATATAAATGGCAAAATACTTGGGGAGAGATTTTCGATGTACCCATTCCATGGCACATGGTTTATGAATTGATTCGCAAAACAACACCGGATTCAAAACTTCTAATTTTTCAATGTAAATTACTATACAAAATTCTTGCAACTAATAGAATGTTATATATATGGGGGATACAATCTTCCCAGCTCTGCAGATTCTGCTGTGAGGAGGCAGAGTCATTAGATCATTTATTTTGGTATTGTCCATATGTAGCTCATTTTTGGTCATAGGTCCAGGAATGGCTGAAGAATTGCAACATTTGCTTAGAAACAACACTACAGATAGCAATACTGGGTGATTTGAAAAGCCACAGTCAATCAATCAATAATATAATAATTATTTTAACAAAAAAATATATTTTAAATTTACAATCTGTAGAAGCTATGAGAATAGGAAGGTTAAATTATTTTGTGAAGCATCACAGCACAGTTGAAACATATATGGCAAGTAGAAATCCGAAATGGATGATGTTGAGAGACAGATGGGAGGGGTTGAGTGGAGCTGAAGGGTGGGACTAAATAACAAGAGAAACAATGTAGGGCATAAGGGATCTGTAGAATGTATATAGGTTCAGAGCTTTTGTGAAAGAGCATAGTTACAAATAGAAATCATCAAACTGAATGGACATCAGAAATAGAGGAAGGACTAAGAACAAACGAGAGAACTATTGTAAAGTAGACTGTGTCTGTAGAGTGTGTATAAGATGTATGGATTGAAGGTAGAAGCAGAAGCAGAAGTGTTTATTAGTTTACTCCAATTGGGGGATCGGCGGAAGGGTTTGCGGGGAATAATAATAAAGGTATATTCTTTTAAAAAGTATGTATGTCTAAATAGGTATGTGTATGTATATATATATTTACCCAAAAAATATATGGGATTGGAAATGATGCAGACAATTACATTAGAAGAAATATTCTTTCTGCAATATTAAGCTGATCCACCCTCAGAAAAAAAAGAAAAAAGAAAGGGCTATATAAAATAGAGTTTGGTTGACTGAATAATTCATAACTACTTAACCAAGAGTCATCATGGCAGGAATGACAGCGTGTTATTGTTAAGTCACCATCTCCTTAGCTTCTGTAATGTGAGCTGTAATTTAAACTAGCTAGGGCCGAGTCACCTGGTCACAGTTAAATACCATTGCCTCCCTCACCCAACCACTCAGAACAATAATGGGATGCTTCATCTGCTACTGATGGTCACTGACTAGTTGTTCAAGGTTTTCAGTTCCACTGGCATTAAAGGCTCTAGCCTAACAAAAGCTCAGCAAAACCCCAAGTTAGAAAGGGAATAGAAATTTATTTCTGGTGTGTGTGATGTTTCTGCAGAAGACACAGAGCTTTCAGAGATGGGGAAGAGGTGGAGAGTGAACATGTGAGTCACTGTGACAGTGTTTCTTATTGGTGTGTGTTTGTAAATTTGAGTTGGAAATTAGGGCTATTTGGAAAAACCCTTTCCTTAGTAGCATCAATGATACAGTGTGATAGCTAGTCAGGGATAGCTTTACAAGTTGCCTACCAGTGACTGATTCCTCTATACCTCAATCTCTTCAGGGTGTGTATTCATAAACAGGGCTAAAAAAAGGATAATATTGACTGAGCTTACCTGAATGGACAAGTAATGAAAATCTCACAAAAATGTTGATTTCTAACAATTAATCAATTGGATCAAAGTTTCCTAAGGATGCGATGTGTTGTGCACTGTCAACTCCCAATCTCTGCAGGGAGACACTTGTGTCTATCAGTGTGTAGGCTGCAAGTAGCGTACGGAGTTTGGGCAAAATTAATTGAGCTGCGAGTTGGACTGACTCGTCTTAAGTCTCTTTAGTCCCGTGGCCCACTGTATTTTTTACCTCAGTTGTCAAATGTGTGTATCCTACTCTCTTGTTAGTGTTATCTCTGGGAGATGGCGGTCTAATAAACATTTTCTACAAGCACCGAAAGCTGGCCAGGCACCAGAAAAGCACCCCATCCGTCCACCACCACTACCAAACCTTGGACCAGCTGCTAAAAATGGCAGCATACAAGGCGAGAAGGATAAGAAAACTCATTCCGATTTGGAAAGAGGAGTTCCCATGGTTTTGACATGACACAGAGGGAGATGTCATGTACTGCATGACATGTCAGGATTTCCCCGGGATTGCAGACATGTAAACTTAATCAATATAGTTTTAACTGTTCTAGCGAATGTTCATTTTGGCAACCCGATACCGACTGACAGGTTCAAGTTGGATAGCTATAAGTTATCTAGCTAGCTAAAGTTAGCATAGAAGGCAGGCTAATGTTACTTGCCAGTCAATTAGCCACCAACAGGTTACATTGATCAGCTAATGCTAGCTACAGGGATAGTTTGGGATTTTGTCAATTAAGCCCTTTATCTACTTCCCCAGTAAGATGAACTCATGGATAACATGTTTATGTCTGCATGCAGCTTGAAGATTGAAGACTAGGGTTAGCGCAATTGCTAAGAAGCATTAATGCGCTAAAGTTAGTTAGCATTGGCTTGCGAAACTACGTCTCTAGACTAGAATAACCAAATGTGACAAAGAGGTAGGCCTACATATTTTTTTAGCAGCTATTTGCTAAACTTGGGCCTGGAATTTCAATGGGTTCCCCTGACAAACTAATTGTATCAAACAAATTAAGTGGTTATATAATGCAACCTTTTAGTGTCAATTAAGGAACTTCTAAACTATGAGAATTAGCTTTTTTTAAATTATTTTGTGTTGGGACAGCCTACAGAACATAGAATAGAATATGAACAACACACAGCCAGCTTTAAGGGAATAACACTTTTTCCAAGTGGGGTCCCCTGCATTTTCCATTGTAAATTTGGGGTGTTGCAGAAAACATTTGAGGACAATCGGGTTATACTAATACATTCCATCTTATTTCCATTTCAGGACCTCCTCCTCGTACAAAGGAACAAGTGCTTTCAGGTACAACACTCATCTCACGCCACCCCCAAGCGCCACCAATCAACAAAGGCTGCAGCGTTGGCGAGATGGAGGGATACCCCACTACCACCTGTCCTCCGAGGGGTCCAGCCGATGGAGGAGACAATGTTGGTCAATTTGACCAAAGACGAGCACCCGTTCACAAATCTTCATGGCTTCATCCACAGGACTGGAGGGAAGCTTCCTGAATGCTACAACTCTGACGAGGCTTGTACAGAGTATGATTTTACAAAACATTCCTTTATCTGCAGCCATAATCAAGAGCAAGCAAAGATGCACTGGTTTAGGTGTTTTTTGTTGTTGTTTCTATCCATCACCTGACTTCCAAAACACCAAAAATAACTAATTTAGTTTTATCCCCCCCCCCAAGGATCAGCTTTATTGTGGAAATCTATGATACGGAGAGGGAGAAGCTCATGGAAAAGATTACTCAAGCTAGATATTTCTCAATAATGATTGATGGGGCAACAGACACAGCAACGCTCGGAAATTAGCATGTGCATGTCCGCTTCGTGGCCAAGTGTGTGAATGTGGTTTCTCAAGGATGAAAAGGATCAAAATTGTGTCTACCGCACAACTGCAGAGGCTCATGTTCCTGTCGGTTGAGAGTCCTCCCTTGGAAGACATTGATGCTCCCTGCAGCTGCCCGAAGGCGGTGGTCTTCAAGTCTGAGAACACGTAGACCAGGGTTCAGCAACAGAGGGGAAACGACAAGTTGTAGTGTAAAGAGCGAGATGATCACATACACCCACGTGTCTGTGTATCTCTATCTACATGTCTGCCTGCCTGCTAGGATGATATACAGGAAAGTCTAACTTATTTAAAGCAGTAAGTAGGTATACACAATGTCTGACTTCTTTAGTAAGTCCGATAAGTACTGTAAATACATATAAACTCATATAAACATAATAACTTCACAGATCTTCATTGTAAAGGGTTTAAACACTGTTTCCAAATGCTTGTTCAATGAACCATAAACAATTAATGAACATGCACCTGCAGAACGGTCATCAAGACACTAACAGCTTACAGACGGTAGGCAATTAAGGTCACAGTTAGGACACTAAAGAGGCCTCTCTGAAAAACATCAAAAGAGAGATGGGTCCAGGGTCCCTGCTCATCTGCGTGAATGTGCCTAAGGCATGCTGCGAGGAGGCATGAGGACTGCAGATGTGGCCAGGGCAATAAATTGCAAAGTCCGTACTGTGAGACGCCTAAGACAGCGCTACAGGGAGACAGGCCGGACAGCTGATCATCCTCGCAGTGGCAGATCACGTGTAACAACACCTGCACAGGATTGGTACATCCAAACATCACACCTGCGGGACAGGTACAGGATGGCAACTACAACTGTCCAAGTTACACCAGGAACGCACAATCCCTCCATCAGTGCTCAGACTCTCCGCAATAGGCTTGTAGGCCTGTTGTAAGGCAGGTCCTCACCAGACATCACCGGCAACAAGGTCACATGTGGGCATAAATTCACCGTCGCTGGACCAGACAGGACTGGCAAAAAGTGTTCTTCTCTGACGAGTCGCAGTTTTGTTTCACCAGGGGTGATGGTCGGATTCACGTTTATCGTTGAAAGATTGAGCGTTACACCGAGGCATGTACTCTGGAGCGGGGTGGAGGGTCCGTCATGGTCTGGGGCGGTGTGTCACAGCATCATCGGACTAAGCTTGTTGTCAATGCAGGCAATCTCAACACTGTGCGTTACAGGGAAGACTTCCTCCTCTCTCATGTGGTACCCTTCCTGCAGGCTCATCCTGACATGACCCTCCAGCATGACAATTCCACCAGCCATACTGCTCGTTCTGTGCGTGATTTACTGTAAGACAGGAATGTCAGGGTTCTGCCATGGCCAGCGTAGAGCCCGGATCTCAATCCCATTGAGCACGTCTGGGACCTGTTGGATCGGAGGGTGAGGGCAAGGGCCATTCCCCCCAGAAATGTCCGGGAACATGCAGGTGCCTTGGTGGAAGTGTGGGGTAACATCTCACAGCAAGAACTGGCAAATCTGGTACAGTCCATGAGGAGGAGATACCCCGTAATGAAAGTGAAAACAGGTTTTTAGAATTCTTTGCAAATGTATAAAACAAACATTTTATTTACATAACTTTTCAGACCCTTTGCTATGAGACTCGCCCAGGTGCATCCTGTTTCCATTCAAATTCTCCTTGAGATGTTTCCACAACTTCACTGGAGTCCACCTGTGGTAAATTCAATTGATTGGACATGATTTGGAAAGGCACACCTCCATATAAGGTCCCACAAGTTGACAGAGCATGTCAGAGCAAAGACCAAGCCGTGAGGTCATAGGAATTTCTCCGAGCTCCGAGACAAGATCGTGTCGAGGCACAGATCTGGGGAAGGGTACCAAAACATTTCTGCAGCATTGAAGGTCCCCAGGAACACAGTGACCTCCATCATTCTTAAATGGAGTAAGTTTAGAACCACCAAGACTCTTCTGAGAGCTGGCCACCTGGCCAAACTGAGCAATCGGGGGAGAAGGGCCTTGGTCAGGGAGGTGACCAAGAACCCGATGGTCACTCTGATAGAGCTCCGGAGTTCCTCTCTAGAGATGGGAGAACTTTCCAGAATGACAACCATCTCCGCACCATTCCACCAATCAGGCATTTATGGTAGAGTGGCAAGATGGAAGCCACTCCTCAGTAAAAGGCACATGACAGCCCGCTTGGAGTTTGCCAAAGGCACCTAAAGGATTCTCAGACCATGAGAAACAAGATTCTCTGGTGTGATGAAACCAAGATTGCACCCTTTGGCCTGAATGTCAAGCATCACGTCTGGAGGAAACCGTGTACCTTCCCTACGGTGAAGCATGGTGGTGGCAGCATCATGCAATAGGGATGTTGTTCAGCGGTGGGGACTGGGAGACTGGTCCGGATCAAGGCAAAGATGAACGGAGCAAAGTACAGAGAGACCCTTGATGAAAACCTGTTCCAGAGCACCCAGGACCTAAGACTGGGCCAAGGTTCACCATCCAACAGGACAACGGCCCTAAGCACACAGCCAAGACAACACAGGAGTGGCTTCGGAACAAGTCTCTGAATGTCCTTGAGTGGCTCAGCCAGAGCTCGTACTTGAATTCGATTAAACATATCTGGAGAGACCTGAAAATAGCTGTGCAGCGACACTCTCAATCCAACCTGACAGAGCTTGAGAGGATCTGCGGAGAAACTCCTCAAATACAGGTTTGCCAAGCTTGTAGAGTCATACCCAAGAAGACTCAAGGCTGTAATCATGCTTCAACAAAGTACTGAGTAAAGGGTCTGTATACTTATGTAAATGTGATCAGTTTGTATTTGTATATTTTTTTTTATATATATATTTGCGAAAAATTATAAAAACGGTATTTGCTTTGTCACTATGTGTGTAGTTTGATGAGGGAAAAAAGATTTCATCCCTTTTAGAATAAGGCTGTAACCTAACAAAATGTGGGGGAAAAAAATCTAGGGTTCTGAATACTTTCCGAATTCACTGTATATGGAAAAATGTTTTTTTTTTTTTTATGTAACCAACCGATATGTCGAAAGAACAGACGATTCTCGGTATTATACCATAATCAATCAATTCTGCCCCACAAAGGGAAATCTGAATGAATTCACTGAAATCACTGATTAACTTTATTGTGTGTAGATTTAAGTTTGTTATAGTTTCCATATTGTTGGAGAGTCGGGGTTGTCCACTGTTATTAAAATAAAAATTGAATCGTATCTGTCAATAGTAAAAAAAAATTAACTACAGAATTTTCAGTATTTTTGATATTGGACTTATTATCAGTACTCCTTCACTGCCGACTAAACCACATTGGATTTCTGGCTGAGTGTTACGAAGGAGACTCTCTCTCAACATATTATTCCAGCGACATCATTCAATCTCTTAATTCAAAGACTTAATCATGGACACTCTTACTGACAGTTGTGGCTGCTTTGCGTGATGTATTGTTGTCTCTACCTTCTTTCCCTTTGTGCTGTTGTCTGTGCCCAACAATGTTTGTACCCTGTTTTGTGCTGCTACCACGTTGTGCTGCTGCCATGTTGTGTTGCTACAATGTTGTTGTCATGTTGTGTTGCTACCATGCTGCCTTGTCATGTGTTGCTACCATGCTATGTTGTCATCTTAGGTCTCTCGTCGTGATGTGTGTTTTGTTCTATATTTTATTTATTTTTAATCCCAGCCCCCATCCCCGCAGGAGGCCTTTTGCCTTTAGGTAGGCCGTCATTGTAAATAAGAATTTGTTCTTAACTGACTTGCCTAGTTAAATAAAGCTTACATAATAAAAAAATATTGGCAGAAGTCTCAACACTTACCTTCTACATGCTTCTCTGATCTTAGCCTTTCATGTGCTGCTCCCACTGTAAATGTTAGCCAATCAACATTTGGCTCAGGACAGTTTGAGGCAGCAGATCTGATCTAGCCCAAGGAAATTATTATCAAATGAATCAGAGTAGAGGATTCGCACACCTCCACTTTCACTGATAAAAAGTCCTCGTAGAGAAAAATACATTGAGATTGGCCCACACACAGATATTGACACACAGTCACGCACATTAGGGTTGAGCGGTATCCATATGGTCATACAGTCTCTGTACCATAATGGGGTATACAGTATCACCGGCAGTGCACACAAGGGGCACCATTTATTTCCATAAAAAAAAAATATATAGATATATATATGCTAACAAAGAACTAGCAAATTCCCATAGCATTCGCTAGCTAAATGCTAACAAGAGTATGTGAACGTAAACAAATTGCAAGGACAGACACCACAGCTCATAAAGTTTTACAACTATCTCAAAAGGTTTGCTGCGGTATTGAAAATCATACCGTGGGTATTACAAATACCTTGATATACTGTAGATCAACCAAGCCTAACAGTCACACACACACAGTGACAGACACACAAAGTCACACACATACACACACAAAGTCACACACATCAGTGTGTAGTGGAGGAACAAGGAAGTACAAGTACCTTTACTCGAGTAGCGTTTGGGTGGCAGGTCGAAGGGCACAGGAAATGAGGTAGAGGGAGTGGTGGCAGGAAACACGTCCATCTGGACGGGAAAGGTACTCATGCTCTGAGAGGAGAAAAATTACAGAACCAAAATCATTATTTAGTATTTAACTAGATTAACCTTTATTTCAACACATGGGTAGGAAAGGACAAAAAAAAGAAAAGCTAGTTAGATGGAACACTATTCCGACCAATCCATTATCATCATCAAGCTCAGTAAAATCTCATTGGAATGAGCGCACCTCTCTCCCTCTCCTGTCACATAGAACAGCTAGGTCAATAAGTTTCCCTGTCTCCTTTGCATCATAGCCGCTGATTTGTACAATTAGTAGATGACATCGCATTCACCTTCTGACTACAGCAGGGCTAGAGAACATGTTATGTGTTGGAACTGCAACTATAAATCATTCACATACTGTGTTGCTGGCCCATGACCCATATCAAGCTAGGACAGAAGGAAATTAAGGAAAGGAGACAAGGGAACATAACGGACACTAATAGAATGTAGTCTAACTCTCTGTCAGTGTCTAAACGTGGTCCAGCAGAGACAAAAATAAGACCCTGGCATGAATTACCCGCAGAGACATTTATCTGTGTGCTACACACTGCTCCCTCCAGCTGCCACGGCAACATGATTTCGCAAATGAGGCAGGACCTCATTGGCTCATAACTACAGTGAAGCTGAGAAAGTCTCAGCTTGGGCAAGAGTCTCCTTGGGCAGGACAGAGATGGGTTTTCAGGGGAGAATTACCCTTCAAGTTATTCGGGACGCAGTATGGCTGCTACAGACAGCAGGGGTTAATGGGGGCATATCTGTCCACTGCAGATGACAATTAAATAAGGTAAAGCTGTCACTGTTATGGCAAAACAAATGGTTTCTGTCAAATGAGACAACGTGAAGAGGATGTAAATAGTCAAATTGATTGATTGTTCACACTTAAAATTGTGTTCAAAATCTTTTCTTTATAGAGTGATGGTCAAGAGAGTCCATATTAGGCCTCCCGAGTGACACAGTGGTCTAAAGCACTGCATTGCAGTGTTAGCTGTGCCACTAGAGATTCTGGGTACGAGTCCAGGCTCTGTCACAGAAGGCCGCAACTGGGAGACCCATGGGGTGATGCACAATTGGCCCAGCATTGTCTAGGTTAGGGGGAGGTTTTGGCCGGCAAGGATGTCCTTGTCCCATCTCACTCTAGCGACTCCTGTGGCGGGCCGGGCGCAGTGCACGCTGACACGGTCGCCCTGTGCACAGTGTTTCCTGGGCATTCTGTCAAGAAGCAGTGCGACTTGGTTGGGTTGTGTTTTGGGGGACGCATGGCTCTCGACCTTCGCCTCTCCCGAATCCATACGGGAGTTGCAGCTATGAGACAAGATTGTAACTACCAATTGTATACCATGAAATAGGGAGGAAAAGGGGTAAAAAAAAAAAAAAAAGTCCATATTTTGAAAGAGGAAGTAAAGTACTTTAGCATTAGTTTTCATTTCAGTCTCCACTAACCCAAGCTAATTGTATGTTTTTCCCTCCTATCAATAATGTCAAATGAACAGCTGTACAGAAAGACTCATGTGAAGGACAAATTACAGAGGAACTTCTTGATGATTTTTTATTAAAGCCTTTAAGTCTTACTACATTTGCACACACTGTATATAGATGTATCTATTGTGTTATTGACTGTACGTTTGTTTATCCCATGTGCAACTCTGTGTTGTTGGGGTCACACTGCTTTGCTTGATCTTGGCCAGGTCGCAGTTGTAAATGAGAACTTGTCTACCTGGTTAAATAAAGGTGAAATATATATATTTTTTTAAACGTCCAGGACGTTAGGGCTGGATGGCCCTTTTTTTTATATACTCAGAGGACCGTTATTAGCATGTTTAAACCACTCCTACGTAAATGGTAGATTATCAGACACTCAACAAAGTCTGATTTCATTATTAGTGAAACAGATTCCAAGTGGTAAATAAAGACCCAGTCCATCTAAAAAAAAAAAAAAAAATGGAGGCCTCTTACACTTCACTGTTGTGATGCAAAAAATTATAGCAAAATGCTTAGCGCATAGAATTTTTAAAAAGGTATTGTCGGATATTATTCATCCTAAATCAGACAGTTTTTTTTTACATGGACGATATATTGGAGATAATATGTACTGGAAACAATAGAACACTATGAAATATCTGGGAAACCAGGCCTGGTATTCGTAGCTGACTTTCAAAAAGGCCTTTGATAAAGTATGACTGGAGTTTATATATGAAAGCCTGGAATAATTCAATTTTGGAGAATCTCTTACAAAATGGGTTAAATACTCAGCGTAAAATAGTGTAAAATAGTCAATAATGGCTACTACTCAGAGAGTTGTAAACTGTCAAGAGGAGTAAAACAAGGTTGTCCACTATTGGCATATCTATTTATTATTGCCATAGAAATTTTAGCTATTAAAATCAGATCAAACAATAATATTAAGGGATTTGAAATCCAGGGATTTTAAATTCAGAGCTTAAAAACAATGGTGTCATTGTACGCTGATAATTGTTTGGTTTTAAATCCACAATTAGGATCCCCCCACAGCATTATTAAGAATCTAGATACTTTTTCTAAACTCTCTAGATTAAAACCAAATTATGAGAAGTGTACTATATTACGTATTGGATCACAAAAACAAAAAAACTTTTACATTACCGTGTAGTTTACCAATAAAATGGTCTGACGGGGATGTGGACATACTCGGTATACAAATCCCGAAAGAAAGAAATGATCTCACTCCAATACATTTTTATAGAAAGGTAGTAAAAGTATATAAGGTGTTTTTTCCTTTCCATGGTAGCAACATGTCTATTTGTGGAAAAATCACCCTGATTAACTCTTCAGTCATATGGCAGTATACCTATTTGCTTATAGCGACCTGTTTTTTAAAATTATATAAGCAAAAAATGTTTTGGATTTGGAACGTCAAACCAGACACAATTAAAAGGGCCTATTTATATAATGAATATGACAGAGGGCAGAAATGAATACATTTAAAAGCATTGGACCTCTCACTAAAGGCACCAGTCATACAAAAGTTAATACTTAAATCCGAACTTGTTCTCTAGCAAATTAGTAAGAATGTCTCACCCCATGTTCAAGAATGGCCTTTGTCCTTTTATTAAGATTACAACCTCTCACTTTCGGTAATTTGAAAACAAAATCTCCCCAAAATATATATATTTTTAAACAAGCCATAGAAAGTTGGTTGCAATTTCAGTTTAATCGACCTGAAAAGACAGAGCAAATAATACAACAAATAGTGGTTAAACTCAAATATACAGTGGGGAGAACAAGTATTGGATACACTGCCGATTTAGAAGGTTTTCCTACTTACAAAGCATGAAGAGGTCTGTAATTTTTTACCATTATCACTTCAACTGTGAGAGACTGAATCTAAAACAAAAATCCAGAAAATCTTATCCGTAAGAAGCATCTCAAGGTCCTGTGGCGGCCTAACCAGTCTCCAGACCTGAACCAAATAGAACATTTTTTGAGGGAGCTGAAAGTCCGTATTGTCCAACGACAGCCCCGAAACCTGAAGGATCTGGAAATGGTATGTATGGAGGAGTGGGCCAAAATCCCTGCTGCAGTGTGTGCAAACCTGGTCAAGAACTACAGGAAACGTATGATCTCTGTAATTGCAAACACAGGTCTCTGTACCAAATATTAAGTTCTGCTTTTCTGATGTATCAAATACTTATGTCATGCAATAAAATGCAAAGTAATTACTTAAAAATCATACAATGTGATTTTCTGGATTTTTGTTTTAGATTCCGTCTCTCACAGTTGAAGTGTACCTATGATAAAAATTAGACCTCTACATGCATTGTAAGTAGGAAAACCTGCAAAATCGGCAGTGTATCAAATACTTATTCTCCCCACTGTACTAATTGATTAAAAAATATATATCTTTTGATAACGTTTAAAAAAGTTATATTTGTAAAATATATCATAAATAGGACTGGTGGAGTCATGTAGGTGTGGCAGGTAGCCTAGTGGTTAGATCGTTGGACTAGTAACCGAAAGGTTGCAAGATCGAATCCCCAAGCTGAACAAGGCAGCCCTTGAATAAGGTAGTTAACCCACTGTTCCTATGCCTTCATTGTAAATAAGAATTTGTTCTTAACTGACTTGCCTAGTTAAATAAAAGGTAAAATAAAATGTCACACATGCAGCTAACACAAATATATGGAAATGTCTGCTCTACCCAAAATTACAACCAACTAATTGCAGCATTGCCGTAAAAAATAGTAAAAGGCAAGTGGAAGGGGGAACAAGTAAGGAACTTGTCTGTCGGCCCTGCATTAAAAGACCAAAATTGGTCAAAGAAAATAATGATAAATAAAAAATGTAAACAAGTTTGGGAAGAGATTTTCCATGTACCGATTCCATGGCACATGATTTATGAATTGACATTCAAAACAAAGCCGGATTTAAATTATACAAAATTCTTGCAACCAATAGAATATTATTTATATGGGGGATACAACCTTCCCATCTCTGCAGATTTTGCTGTGAAGAGGTAGTCATTAGATACCTTTTTTGGTACTGTCCATATGAAGCTCGTTTTTGGTCACAGGTCCATGAATGGCTGAAGAATTGCAACATTTACCTGGAACTAACTCTGCAGATAGCAATACTAGGTTTTTGAAAAGTCAGTCAATCGATCAAAAATATGTATGCAAAAACTTCTTTAATTAACAATCTGTAGAAACTATGAGAATAGAAAGGTTCAGAATAGTTGTGAAGCATCACAGCACTGTTGAAAAATATATGGCAAATATTAATCCAATATGGATGGTGTTAATTAACCTCTTAAGGTTTAGCCCCTTTAAAAAAAAATGTTCCCCTAAAATGTCATACCCAAATCTCACTGCCTGTAGCTCAGGTCCTGAAGCAAGAATATGCATATTTTTGGTACCACTTGAAAGGAAACACATTTTTTATTTATGTTTTATTTCACCTTTATTTAACCAGGTAGGCAAGTTGAGAACAAGTTCTCATTTACAATTGCAACCTGGCCAAGATAAAGCAAAGCAGTTCGACAGATACAACGACACAGAGTTACACATGGAGTAAAACATACATACATTCAATAATACAGTATAAACAAGTCTATATACAATGTGAGCAAATTAGGTGAGAAGGGAGGTAAAGGCAAAAAAGGCCATGGTGGCAAAGTAAATACAATATAGCAAGTAAAACACTGGAATGGTAGTTTTGCAATGGAAGAATGTGCAAAGTAGAAATAAAAATAATGGAGGAGCAAAATAAATAAATAAATTAAATAGTTGGGAAAGAGGTAGTTGTTTGGGCTAAATTATAGGTGGGCTACGTACAGGTGCAGTAATCTGTAAGATGCTCTGACAGTTGGTGCTTAAAGCTAGTGAGGGAGATAAGTGTTTCCAGTTTCAGAGATTTTTGTAGTTCGTTCCAGTCATTGGCAGCAGAGAACTGGAAGGAGAGGCGGCCAAAGAAAGAATTGGTTTTGGGGGTGACTAGAGAGATATACCTGCTGGAGTGTGTGCTACAGGTGGGAGATGCTATGGTGACCAGCGAGCTGAGATAAGGGGGGACTTTACCTAGCAGGGTCTTGTAGATGACATGGAGCCAGTGGGTTTGGCGACGAGTATGAAGCGAGGGCCAGCCAACGAGAGCGTACAGGTCGCAATGGGTAGTATATGGGGCTTTGGTGACAAAATGGATTGCACTGTGATAGACTGCATCCAATTTGTTGAGTAGGGTATTGGAGGCTATTTTGTAAATGACATCGCCAAAGTCGAGGATTGGTAGGATGGTCAGTTTTACAAGGGTATGTTTGGCAGCATGAGTGAAGGATGCTTTGTTGCGAAATAGGAAGCCAATTCTAGATTTAACTTTGGATTGGAGATGTTTGATATGGGACTGGAAGGAGAGTTTACAGTCTAACCAGACACCTAAGTATTTGTAGTTGTCCACGTATTCTAAGTCAGAGCCGTCCAGAGTAGTGATGTTGGACAGGCGGGTAGGTGCAGGTAGCGATCGGTTGAAGAGCATGCATTTAGTTTTACTTGTATTTAAGAGCAATTGGAGGCCACGGAATGAGAGTTGTATGGCATTGAAGCTTGCCTGGAGGGTTGTTAACAGTGTCCAAAGAAGGGCCGGAAATATACAGAATGGTGTCGGCTGCGTAGAGGTGGATCAGGGACTCACCAGCAGCAAGAGCGACCTCATTGATGTATACAGAGAAGAGAGTCGGTCCAAGAATTGAACCCTGTGGCACCCCCATAGAGACTGCCAGAGGTCCGGACAGCAGACCCTCCGATTTGACACACTGAACTCTATCAGAGAAGTAGTTGGTGAACCAGGCGAGGCAATCATTTGAGAAACCAAGGCTGTCGAGTCTGCCGATGAGGATGTGGTGGTTGACAGAGTCGAAAGCCTTGGCCAGATCAATGAATACGGCTGCACAGTAATGTTTCTTATCGATGGCGGTTAAGATATTGTTTAGGACCTTGAGCGTGGCTGAGGTGCACCCATGACCAGCTCTGAAACCAGATTGCATAGCAGAGAAGGTACGGTGAGATTCGAAATGGTCAGTCACCTGTTTGTTGACTTGGCTTTCGAAGACCTTAGATAGGCAGGGCAGGATGGATATAGGTCTGTAACAGTTTGGGTCCAGGGTGTCACTCCCTTTGAAGAGGGGGATGACTGCGGCAGCTTTCCAGTCCTTGGGGATCTCAGACGATATGAAAGAGAGGTTGAACAGGCTGGTAATAGGGGTTGCGACAATGGCGGCGGATAGTTTCAGAAATAGAGCGTCCAGATTGTCAAGCCCAGCTGATTTATACGGGTCCAGGTTTTGCAGCTCTTTCAGAACATCTGCTATCTGGATTTGGGTAAAGGAGAACCTGGAGAGGCTTGGGCGAGGAGCTACGGGGGGGGGGGGGGGGCTGTTGGCCGAGGTAGGAGTAGCCAGGCATGGCCAGCCGTTGAGAAATGCTTGTTGAAGTTTTCGATAATCATGGATTTGTCGGTGGTGACCGTGTTCCCTAGCCTCAGTGCAGTGGGCAGCTGGGAGGAGGTGCTCTTGTTCTCCATGGACTTCACAGTGTCCCAGAACTTTTTTGGAGTTGGAGCTACAGGATGCAAACTTCTGCCTGAAGAAGCTGGCCTTAGCTTTCCTGACTGACGGCGTGTATTGGTTCCTGACTTCCCTGAACAGTTGCATATCGCGGGGACTGTTCGATGCTATTGCAGTCCGCCACAGGATGTTTTTGTGCTGGTCGAGGGCAGTCAGGTCTGGAGTGAACCAAGGGCTGTATCTGTTCTTAGTTCTGCATTTTTTGAACGGAGCATGCTTATCTAAAATGGTGAGGAAGTTACTCTTAAAGAATGACCAGGCATCCTCAACTGACGGGATGAGGTCAATGTCCTTCCAGGATACCCGGGCCAGGTCGATTAGAAAGGCCTGCTCACAGAAGTGTTTTAGGGAGCGTTTGACAGTGATGAGGGGTGGTCGTTTGACTGCGGCACCGTAGCGTTTACAGGCAATGAGGCAGTGGTCGCTGAGATCCTGGTTGAAGACAGCGGAGGTGTATTTGGAGGGCCAGTTGGTCAGGATGACGTCTATGAGGGTGCCCTTGCTTACAGAGTTAGGGTTGTACCTGGTGGGTTCCTTGATGATTTGTGTGAGATTGAGGGCATCTAGCTTAGATTGTAGGACTGCCGGGGTGTTAAGCATATCCCAGTTTAGGTCACCTAGCAGAACATACTCTGAAGCTAGATGGGGGGCAATCAATTCACAAATGGTGTCCAGGGCACAACTGGGAGCTGAGGGGGGTCGGTAGCAGGCGGCAACAGTGAGAGACTTATTTCTGGAGAGAGTGATTTTCAGAATTAGTAGTTCGAACTGTTTGGGTATGGACCTGGAAAGTATGACATTACTTTGCAGGCTATCTCTGCAGTAGACTGCAACTCCTCCCCCTTTAGCAGTTCTATCTTGACGGAAGATGTTATAGTTGGGTATGGAATTCTCAGAATTTTTGGTGGCCTTCCTGAGCCAGGATTCAGACACGGCAAGGACATCAGGGTTAGCAGAGTGCGCTAAAGCAGTGAGTAAAACAAACTTAGGGAGGGGGGCTTCTGATGTTGACATGCATGAAACCAAGGATTTTTCGATCACAGAAGTCAAAAAATGAGGGTGCCTGGGGACATGCAGGGCCAGAGTTTACCTCCACATCACCCGCGGAACAGAGAAGGAGTAGTATGAGGGTGCGGCTAAGGGCTATCAAAACTGGTCACCTAGAGCGTTGGGGACAGAGAATTAGAGGAGCAGGTTTCTGGGCATGGTAGAATATATTCAGGGCATAATGCGCAGACAGGGGTATGGTGGGGTGCGGGTATGGCGGAGGTAAGCCCAGGCACTGGGTGATGATGAGAGAGGTTTTATCTCTGGACATGCTGGTGGTAATGGGTGAGGTCACCGCATATGTTGGAGGAGGGACAAAGGAGGTATCAGGGGTATGAGGAGTGGGGCTAGGGGCTCCATAGTGAACTAAAACAATGATAACTAACCTGAGCAACAGTATACAAGGCATATTGATATTTGGGAGAGACATACAGCGAGGCATACAGTAATCACAGGTGTTGAATTGGGAAAGCTAGCTAAAACAGTGGGTGAGACAACAGCTAATCGGCTAGCATAACAACAGCAGGTAAAATGGCATTGACTAGGCAACGGGGCCGACAGATAAAACAAACAAGCAGAATGCATTAGCCTACGTCAAATGCATTAGCCTACGTCAGCTCAACCGTCCAGTGGAAGGGACACCGATCCCCGAAGAAGTAGATGGGAGTGGTTGAATGGAGCTGAATGGTGGGACTACTAACAACAAGATAACCAACGTAAAATATACTGTGTCTGTAAAATGTATATAGGTTCAAAATGTTTGTGAAATAGCACAGTTAAAAATATATGGCAAATAGAAATCAAACTGGATGGATATCAGAAATAGATGGGAGAGTTGGAACTTAGAGGAAGGCCAGGACTAAAAACAAACAAAATATAACGAATGTAAATTAGATTGTGTCCGTAAAATGTATATAGTATGTATAAGCTGGAAGTAGAAGCCTAAGTGTTGTCGTTTATTAGTTTACTCCAATTAGGTGACGGGTTGTAGGGTTGAGGAAAATGATAAAGGAAAATTTTATTTAAAAAATATACACATACATAAACTCAACAAAAAAAAGAAACATCCCTTTTCAGGACCCGGTCTTTCAAAGATAAAAAATCAGAATAACTTCACAGATCTTCATTGTAAAGGGTCTAAACACTGTTTCCATGCTTGTTCAATGAACCATAAACAATTAATGAACATGCACCTGTGGAACAGTCATCAAGACACTAACAGCTTACAGACGGTAGGCAATTAAGGTCACAGATATGAAAAACTTAGGACACTAGAGGCATTTCTACTGACTCTGAAAAACCCCAAAAGAAAGAATCCCAGGTTCCCTGCTCATCTGCGTGAACGTGCCTTAGGCATGCTGCAAGGAGGCATGAGGATTACAGATGTGGCCAGGGCAATAAATTGCAATGTCCGTATTGTGAGACGCCATAAACAGCGCTACAGGGAGACAGGACGGACAGCTGATCGTCCTCGCAGTGGCAGACCAAGTGTAACAACACCTGCACAGGATCGGTACATAAGAACATCACACCTGCGGGACAGGTACAGGATGACAACAACTGCCCGAGTTACACCAGGAACGCACAATCCCTCCATCAGTGCTCAGACTGTCCGGAATAGGCTGAGAGAGGCTGGACTGAGGGCTTGTAGGCCTGTTGTAGTAAGGCAGGTCCTCACCAGACATCACTGGCAACAACATTGCCTATGGGCACAAACCCGTCGCTGATCCAGACAGGACTGGCAAAAAGTGCTCTTCTCTGACAAGTCACAGTTTTGTCTCACCAGGGGTGATGGTCGGATTCGCGCTTATCGTCGAATGAGCGTTACACCGAGGCATGTCCTCTGGAGCAGGTGGAGGGTCCGTCATGATCTGGGGCGTTGTGTCACAGCATCATCGGACTGAGCTTGTTGTCATTGTAGGCAATCTCAACACTGTACGTTACAGGGAAGACATCCTCCTCCCTCATGTGGTACCCTTCCTGCAGGCTCATCCTGACATGACCCTCCAGCATAACAACGCCACCAGCCATACTGCTTGTTTTGTGCGTGATTTTCTGTAAGACAGGAATGTCAGTGTTCTGCCATGGCCAGCGTAGAGCCCGGATCTCAATCCCATTGAGCACGTCTGGGACCCGTTGGATCAGAGGGTGAGGGCAAGGGCCATTCCCCCCAGAAATGTCCGGGAACCTGCAGGTGCCTTTGTGAGATGTTACCCCACTCTTCCACCGCAACAACTGGCAAATCTGGTGCAGTCCACGAGGAGGAGATGCACTGCAGTACTTAATGCAGCTGGTGGCCACACCATACTGTTACTTTTGCCCCCCCTTTGTTCAGGGACACATTATTCCAATTCTGTTAGTCAGATGTCTGTGGAACTTGTTCAGTTTAAGTCTCAGTTGTTGAATCTTATGTTCATTCAAATATTTACAGATGTTCAAGTTTGCTGAAAATAAACACAGTTGACAGTGAGAGGACATTTCTTTTTTGCTGAGTATATATACACACACAGACACACACTACCGTTCAAAGGTTTGGGGTCACTTAGGAATGTCCTGGTTTTTTAAAGAAAAGCACATTTCTTTGTCCATTAAAATAAAATAGATCAGAAATACAGTGTAGACATTGTTAATGTTGTAAATGACTAGTGTAGCTGGAAATGGCGGATTTTAATGGAATATCTACATAGGCGTACAGAGGCCCATTATCAGCAACCATCACTCCTGTGCTCCAATGGCACGTTGTGTTAGCTAATCCAAGTTTATCATTTTAAAAGGCTAATTGATCATTAGAAAACCCTTTTGCAATTATGTTAGAACAGCTGAAAACGGTTCTCCTCATTAAAGAAGCAATAAAACTGTCCTTCTTTAGACTAGTTGAGTATCTGGAGCATCAGCATTTGTGGGTTCGATTACAGGCTCAAAATGGCCAGAAACCAAGACATTTCTGAGAATTGAAGGCTATTCCATGCGAGAAATTGAAAGAAAGAAACTGAAGATCTCGTACAACGCTGTGAACTATTCCCTTCACAGAGCAGCGCAAACTTGCAGACAGTAACATTGATGGAAGCTACAATCTAGCTGCCATATTAAAGCTGATCTACCCCCTAAAAAAAAAGAGCTCTCTCCATTCTGTCCGTCCATCCACCCGTGAAGACAAACAGGCAGGCAGGCAGACAGACACCCTCAAACCCACACAAGTTGTGCTGTGATGTACATCAAATCAAGGACAGGTACAGTCGGCTTTTGTCCCAGAGAACAGAACAACCTCATCGGGAGAAAGACGAACAGAATAGTCACAAAGACCAAGGGAGAAAAAATAAAGAGAAGAACACAGCGCCAAGTGAAGGATGTCATGGTTACACTAACCTGCCTAGCGTCTTATTAAATGGACCTCGTTCTTTTAAATAGAAAAATACACAAACTTGTCTTTTCAAGCAAGAAGTCTTTGTGCGACTGTCCCTACTCGAGTTACATCAGAGGTCTGAGGTGTTCCTCTCAATGGTGTCCCTGAATGTCAGAAAGTTGTGATGACTAGCTATATTCTTTCATAAATGCTTTCATTTCTTTCTAGGGGAAAACCAGGAAGTCTTCCAATAGTGGGGGCTAGGCGCTTCGTTCTGGTCAGGTCAATGTTGAAGCTCTGGCCCTCTAAACCAATGTCACCTCCACAACCATCATGTTGCTTAGCAACTGTTGAGGTAATTCTAAGGCAAGGGACAAATTACACGGTGTGTGTGTGTGTGGTGTGTTGGAAGCCCCCTCTGTCTACATATGGAGGATAGTGGAGAGACATTCATTATTACATGTACATAAATGGAGTATGTTTACCGAGCCCTAGAATCTAGTATCCTAATTTATGATCCATGTGCATAACTCGAAAGCACATCTCCCTTGGACATCAATGTGTGTGTGCGAGTGTGTGTCACTTACGAAGGCAGAGGGCACATAGAGGACTCCCAGTTCGTATGACCGGACCATCACCTGAGTGTTGTTCTTCTCCAGAGCCCCCCACGCTGCTTTGGACAAGTTAGCACTGGGGAAAGGAGAACACACACATAATATTGAAAGTAGATTGGAAAATATGACAACAACTACCACATACATGCATCCCCCCCCGCCGCATGAAATGATTAGTTGACGTAGTCCCGACGTATTGAAAGGTCAGCGGGTCGTCTCCACATACAACACATTGGCTAATTGACACCAGAAGTAAAATGTCCCCTTAATGGGAAACCCTGTTGCGATTACGTCACCAAAGCCAAGTATTGACCCAAATCTACTGTAGAACTGTACTCAACTCAGATGAGTAGTATTTTTGTCAGAAATGACAAAGTTCATCTGGTCACACTTTCTGTGGTTAAGAAGATACAGTATCACTGTGGTTCTAGGGACTTTGGATAATACATGATAATATGTTACTAAATTGCAACACCCACATCAGATCATAAAGAAAAGAGCCTTCATATGCTTTATTGACAGTGGTGTACAGTGCATTCGGAAAGTATTCAGACCCCTTGACTTTTCCCATATTTTGTTACATTTCAGATTTATTCTAAAATGGATTAAATAAACATGTCCTCAATTGACACACAATACCCCATAATGACAAAGTGGAAACAGGTTTAGACATTTTTACAAAAGTATTAAAAAAACGGGGAAAAAAAAATTAAATACCTTATTTACATAAGTATTCAGACCCTTTGCTATGGTGTATCCTGTTTCCATTGATCATCCTAGAGATGTTTCTATAACTTGGAGTCCACCCGTTATAAATTCAATTGATTGACCATGATTTGGAAAGGCACACACCTGTCTATTGTGATGGAAAATGTTGTTTGTGTAAATCAATTAATAAATAAATCTCTATAAAAAAATATTCATAAAATTGAACAATAAAAAGGTACACATAGAAGGTGAGAAGGCTATTCACGAATTGTATGGTGAGAAGACTAGGTGTCTATGCTGCTTAACAGGACACTATCATCTGATGTGTCTGAAGTATGATTCTGTATACACATGGTCTAATCAAGACTTCCTACCAAAGAGCAGTAACCTCGATTAAGAATTTTTAGGACCGATTAAAATGTAGCATAGTGAAAACTAAGTGTTTATTTTCTTTCTTCCAGGACTGGTGGAATGTCTGCTACCAAATATTTTTTAGACATGTTTACCAATGACTGTGCATCTCTCCCATTGAAAGGCTTCTTGCGGCAGGGGCCTTAGTAGAGAAGTTATTGAGACTGTGTACTATACTGTATAAAGGTACCCAGATGCCACTGTTAAGGGAGCTCCCAAATTAAATAAGGCCTGGCCATTTCTTTTGTTTTTACCCTACACACTCCAGCACCCACACACAACCCACCTGTTATTGAATATTTGTTAGTGGTGTTAATACTGTGTTTTATTTATTGTGTGAAGTCTTTTGATTTTGGGTTTTAGTGGATTTTTACCAGGTTAGAAAGGATGCCCCTTAAAGGGCACACAAATAAAACTATTTTGAAGTATCTATTGTTCGAGATTTGGTTGCACACGTGAATTCTCTTGATAAGAAATGTCTAAATAATGTCTGAGGTTTTCATCAAAGATCTCTGTATTTTGCTCCGTTCATCTTTCCCTCGATCCTGACTAGTCTCTCAGTCTCTGCCGCTGAAAAACATCCTCACAGCTTGATGCTGCCGCCACCATGCTTCATCGTATGGATGGTACCAGGTTTCCTCCAGACATGACGCTTGACATTCAGTTCAATCTTGGTTTCACCAGACCAGAGAATGTTGTTTCTCATGTTCTGAGAGTCTTTAGGTGCCTTTTGGGAAACTCCAAGCGGGCTGTCATGTGCATTTTTCTGAGGAGTGGATTCCGTCTGGCCACTCTACCGTAAAGGCCTGATCGGTGGAATGGTGCGGAGATGGTTGTCCTTCAGAAAGGTTCTCCCATCTCCACAGGGATGTGTGTAGATATGATGAGAGGAAAAAAACAATTTAAATCAATTTTAGTATAAGGCTGTAATGTAACAAAATGTTGAAAAAGTCACAGGATCTGAATACTTTCCGAATGCACTGTATATGCAACTTTTAGGAAGCTCAAATTCTGAGCTAGCCATTAAAGTATGGTCCACAGATCTAAGAGAATCTTAACAAGCCTTTTAAAAGGTGCAATATTCTGAAATTGCGCTGCCATTTCCTGGTTCCTAAAATTCTAAAAGTTCAGTTTATGTGACAAAACAAGTGTAGATAAATCATTGTACCATCTAACCAGCTGTGAAATATATTTTCAATAATCAAAAATTGTATTTTCAGCTGTTTGAAGCTGGTGTACAAAACCTAAAGTAAGATGCAAAAACTAAACTTAAGAACGGGAAGCATAGACACAACGCACATAGAACATATTAGAGGTCGACCGATTAATTGGAATGGCCAATTAATTAGGGCCGATTTCAAGTTTTCATAACAATCAAATTTTTAGACACCGATTTTGCCTATTTAAAAAAATATATTTAACAAGGCAAGTCAGTTAATAACACATTCTTATTTTCAATGACGGCCTAGGAAAGGTGGGTTAACTGCCTCGTTCAGGGGCAGAACGACAGATTTTCACCTTGTCAGCTCGGGGGATTCAATCTTGCAACCTTATAGTTAACTAGTCCAACGCTCTAACCACCTGCCTCTCATTGCACTCCACGAGGAGACTGCCTGTTACGTGAATGCAGTAAGCCAAGGTAAGTTGCTAGCTAGCATTAAACTTACCTTATAAAAAACAATCAATCAATCATAATCACTAGTTAACTACACATTATTGATGATATTACTAGTTTATCTAGCGTGTCCTGTGTTGCATATAATTGATGGGGTCCGTATCGTTGCTCCAATGTGTACCTAACCATGAACATCAATGCCTTTCTTAAAAGGAAGGCGTCGCTATCTGCCACGTGGCTGGTTTTCCCTTTGTAATCCATGATTAGAACCTGCCACATATGTCTCATGTCTGAGCCCTTGATTTGTGACTCCATTTTGTCTCATTTTAAATGGTGGACATCTTGAAGCAAGTGGAGACAGCAGACGGGGATAGGGAGAGATTGAATATGTCCGTAAACATTCCAGGCAGCTTGACTGTTCATCATCTGAGGACGCGGCTAGGGATGCCATCCGGGTGGCACTGTGTTATCCTCAAAGCGGGTGAAGAAGGTGTTTAGCTTGTCCGGAAGCAAGACGTCGGTGTCCACGACGTGGCTGGTTTTCCCTTTGTAGTCCGTGATTGTCTGTAGACCCTGCCACATACGTCTCGTGTCTGAGCCGTTGTCTCTGTACAGACATTTTGCGCGAATGCTGCCATCTATCCACGGATACGGTGACTGATGAACCCCGTCCCTGTATCTGTGTATTCGTCGATGTTATTCTCAGAGGCTACCCGGAACATATCCCAGTACGCGTGATCAAAACAATCTTGAAGCATGGATTCCGATTGGTCAGACCAATGTGGAGTAGACCTTAGCACAGGTACTTTCTGTTTGAGTTACTGCCTATAGGAACGGAGGAGTCGTGATCAGATTTGCCGAAGGGAGGGCCTTATAGGCATTTTGAAGAGTTGAGTAGCAGTGATCCAATGTTCTCCTAGCGCGAGTACAACAGTCAATGTGTTGGTAGAACTTCAGTAGCGTTTTTCTCAGATTTGCCTTGTTAAAATACCCAGCTACAACAAATGCCACAATAACCTGTGGTTTCCAGTTTGCATGAAGTCCAATGTAGTTCTTTGAGGGCCGTAGTGGTATCGGCTTGAGGGGGAATATACACGACTGTGACTATAATCGAAGAGAATTCTCTTGGGAGGTAATATGATCGGCATTTGATTGTGAGGTATTCTAGGTCGGGTGGACAAAAGGACTAGAGTTTCTGTATGTTATCACAATCACACCATGAGTAGTTAATCATGAAACTGTAACTCTGTAAAATAGTTTAAATTTTAGCATGTTTCATATATATTTTTGTTTAGTATATTATTTTAAATCATGTTTGAGATAAATCCAACATTTTCTAATTGATCAAGTATCCCTTGTGTCAAACTGACAGGGCTGACGATAACAGGGTTGAGGTTTTAGGTGAAGCCCGGCCATTAGTCCTCATATGCTGACTAGCATGTGACGCATGGTGTTCATAAAAATGGTAATTATATACATATGTTCCACACATAATGAAAGTGTAATCAAATTAAAGTTATCCAAACAGGGTTGACGTGTTAAGCTCAACCACCTCAGCCAAAGATGATAAAACAACTATAAATAGAGAGAAGTTACTTCCATTCCCACCATGCTGTTCAGATGATCCAAATGTTGTCATCTGATGTGAATCATTTAACTGATTATTATAATAGGTAAATTGTTTGCATAAAAGGGTTGGCCTTAAAATGAGGGACAGACGTAAATGCTTTACTAATAAGAAAAATGTCAATAAAAACCTTCAGAAATGACTGTCAAAGGAGCAAAATAACAATGATGGTGAAACTTTTGATACATTTTTTGGATTAAGTTTGTAGGAAAATGTATTTAATTCTCCATGTGATTTATATTAAAGTACACTTCATTTAATATAACAAGCTTTAACATTTAAATATAATGGGATAATTTCTAGTTAAATTATCAAAAGGGACGCAAAAGGCACCCATTTCGTGGAACGTCCCACAAAGCAAAAATGGGTGTAACATTAAGCTTCATTAAGCTTCACTACTTGCTAATACTATCAGTAGTATTTAGATTAACAATTTTCTTACATTAAGTTATAAATATTGAAAATATATTTTTTCTGACTTGGCTAATTTGTCAACATTTTGTTGAACATAATATATTCCATGTGCATATCAAAGATCCAGAGTGGAATCTCTGCTACATTTAGATTTATAATCCAATTTGTAAGAATTACTCACAGAGTGAATGTGAAAATGGTCACCCTCGGTTGGTGATTTGCATGCTCTGCTTGGCTGTACAGCATTTACTGCGATGCTGCCTCCGCAGAAGTCAGAGCATTCAGACTTCTTGCGCTTATATTTTCTATATTCATGTTTATATTTTTATATATAATTTTTTAAAGAAAATTGTCATTGAAATCAAAATACTAGTCATATTAAAAGAGGAAGCGGTAAAGCTTCGTGGAGTCTTAAAGGAGGCCTGGGTACGGCCAAAAGGTTACAAATGCTACAACTTCAAATCATTATTTCTCAATTATGCTCAAAGATACAAATGTCAAATATATGTCAACAATCCTTCCCCCAGATAACCTTTCTATGGATTAAATGTTGTGAAAATCCCCAAAATCATTGTCATTTTTGTTCTACTTTCGTGAGGAATCACAGAGTAAGGTTACCATTTAGCTGCTAGGCAACCAGGTCTAAAATGACAGGGAACTATGGCCTATAGCGATAAGGTACCACAGACAGAGTATGATGGGTAAATATACAGGCTTGTTTGTAATGGTGCTATCAGTAATAATATAATAATAATATATGCCATTTAGCAGACGCTTTTATCCAAAGCGACTTACAAGTTAAGTGCAGATAGCAGAGTACATAAACAGACCACTCCTCTCTAGACTGCTAGAATCTATTGGCAGAACTGAGAGGGAGAGGAGTTTTTCAGGAGAAGGATCAGAGCGGTGTGATCATAAATAACTGACGAATAAAAACAGAGTGAGCGAGTGGTGGTGCTGATCATTAAGTTTTAAAAAAAACCATGATGAGGTGTTGACGTTAGCCATTTTCCTTCAAGTTGTTTCCTGCCTTTTCATAGTGAAAACATCAGGGTCATCCCCAAAACATCAAAACACCAACAGCCCTTTGGGGAAACAATACTCTTAACTGGTCATCCGTTTAAAGAGGGTGTGGTGTGTGTGTGTGTGTGTGTGTGTGTGTGTGTGTGTGTGTGTGTGTGTGTGTGTGTGTGTGTGTGTGTGTGTGTGTGTGTGTGTGTGTGTGTGTGTGTGTGTGTGTGTGTGTGTGTGTGTGTGTGTGTGTGTGCGTCTGGTTAAACAATAGCACCGTGACTAAGACACAAGTTGTTCCCCGTTCAGCTGGTAAGGGGTGTTCCTAGGCAACTGCCTGTCTTGAGTTTGAAGTCATATTGTGGACTCTTGAGACGTTTCACGTGCAAAAGCAGGCCTCTAACCTTGTGACAAGGAACCAGGCTAGTTGTGTGAAGTCTGCCGAAGCCCTCATGTAGGTCTTGATGTGTGGCATGGCGTGACTCCTCCCCGTCGTCTCAGCTTGCCAGCGACTAGACACACAAAAAAACTTAAGTACATAATTTGCTGTGGGTAGAAGTATACCGTGACTTATTCCACATTTTGTTGAGTTAAAGCCTAAATTCAAAATGGATTAAATAAATACAAATCTCACCCATCTACACACAATAACCCATAATGACAAAGTAAAAACATGTTTTTAGAAATTAATCCTAATTTATTGAGAATGAAACAGAAATATCAAATGTACATAAGTATTCACACACCCGAGTCAATAGTTTGTACAAGCACCTTCAGCAGTGATTACAGCTGTGAGTCTTTCTGGGTAAGTCCCAAAGAGCTTTCCAGAACTGGAATGTGCACATTTGCCCATTATTACTTTCAAAAGTCTTCAAGCTCTGTGAAATTGGTTGTTGATCATTGCGAGACAACCATTTTCAGGTCTTGTCATAGATTTTAAAGTAAATTTAAGTCAAAACTGTAACTAGGCCAATCATGAACATTCACTGTCTTCTTGGTAAGCAAATCAGTATAGATTTGGCCTTGTGTTTTTGATTACTGTCCTGCGGAAAGGTGAATTCATCTCCCAGTGTCTGGTAGAAAGCAGACAACCAGGTTTTCCTCTAAACTTTTGCCTTTGCTTCAATCCATTTAGTTTATTTTTTATCCTGAAAAGCTCCCCAGTTCTCAACAATTACAAACATACATGATGCAGCCACCACTACGCTTTAAAATATGAAGAGTGGTACTCCGTAACGTGTTGTATGGGATATGCCTCAAACACAACACTTTGTTATGACAAATATTTTTGAAGTATGACTTTAGTGCCTTGTTGCAAAACGGATGCATTTAAATAATATATTTTTATTCTGCACAGGCTTTTTTTCCTTTTCACTCTCAATTAGGTTAGTATTGTGGAGTACAATGTGGGGTAACATTGTAGTTACCCCACAACACTAACCTCCCATACTCAGTTCTCCTATCACAGCCTTTAAAGTGTTTTAAAGTCCCCATTGGCCTCATGGTGAAATCCCTGAGAGGTTTCCTTCCTCTCTCAACTGAGTTAGGAAGGATGACTGTCTTTGTAGTGACTGGGTATATTGACACACCATCCAAAGTGTAATTAAGAACTTCACCATGCTCAAAGGGATATTCAAAGTCTGCTATTTTAAAATGGACTGGAAAACCTTCCTGGTCTTTGTGGTTGAATCTGTGTTTGAAATTCCCAGCTCAACTGAGGGCCCTTTCAGATAATTGTATGTGTAGGGTACAGAGATATAGTTATTAAAAAATAATGTTTAACACTATTATTGCACACAGAGTGAGTCCATGCTATTAATTATATGACTTGTTAAACACATTTTTACTGATGAAATTATTTAAGCTTGCCATAACAAAGGGGTTGAATATTTAGAGACAACTCAGCTTTAGACATTTTTTATTTATTTATATAAAATCGGGAAACATTTCTAAAAACATAACTATTGGGTAATTACATCTCTTAATTCAGTCTGTAAAACAACAAAAATGTGGAAAAAGTCCAGAGGTGTGAATACTTTCTGAACACGCTGTAGTATCAGCTTACACCAGGGTTCCAGACTGCGACCATTTAGTCGCATTTCGCAACCCTTTTGACTTGGCTGTGCAATTCAATTTTTAATTGGTCGCGTCTGTGAGAGTCTCAAATTCTAGCTGGTCAACTCAATCAAAAAACGTCTTATTTTTTGGCTGGCTAAAACCATAATTGACAATTGTCAACATGGTCAAACAGTATCGCTAAATTAAAGTGCATTGATTCCTGCCATGAAAGTGCCTGCTCTGCCCATGACAGTGCCCGTTTCGCCGGGGCTGGCTGCGCTGATGAGCAAGCAAACATTTTTGCAAACATTTCAAAATGCATTAGTGGGAAAAAGACCATTTTGAAAATAAGTAGGCTGCTGTTAATTGAAATGAGGATGGTCTTAGTTTTCTGGGGGCATGACATTTATTTAAACTCTCAATATTGAGTGATTGACACAGTTTTAAAAACAAAGTTTACGGTATGTCTGAGATGCTGGGTCTGCCGTGTCTTTGTGAGACGCAGAGTAGGTGAACAGATTATCTCTGCACATGTGGTTCCCACCGTGAAGCATGGAGGTGGTGGTGTAATGGTGCTTTGCTGGTGACACTGTCAGTGATTTATTTAGAATTCAAGGCACACTTAACCAGCCTGGCTACCGCAGCATTCTGCAGCGATACTCCATCTGGTTTGCGATTAGTGGGACTATCATTTGTTTATCAACAGGACCCGAAATACACCTCCAGGCTGTGTAAGGGCTATTTGACCAAGAATGAGGGTGATGGAGTGCTGCATCAGATGACCTGGCCTCCACAATCGCCCGACCTCAACCCAATTGAGATGGTTTGAGATGAGTTGGACCGCAGAGTGAAGGAAAAGCAGGCAAGTAATGTGCAGCATAAGTATTCCTCGTGAATCTGGTTTGAAAGAATGGCAAGAGTGTGCAAAGCTGTCATCAAGGCAAAGGGTGGCTACTTTTTTGGGTTACTACATGATTCCATGTGTGTTATTTCATAGTTTTGATGAATTGTAGAAAAATAGTCAAAATAATGAAAAACCCTTGAATGAGTAGGTCTGTCCAAACATTTGACTGGTACTGTACATCTGGTGAAACATCTGGCTCCTTGTTCTATCTGTGGTAATAGTATTGGGCAGAGTAGAGGAGTTTGACTTACTGGAAGTAGCTGTGGAGCCAGATTTGTTTCTGGGCAGTCTGGATGCTGTAGGGTAGAGAGCCACCGGCTGGAACGACAATTACACTGTTAGTTCAGTGTAACCTTCGTAACAACGTCATAGAGCTTTCAGAATAACATCAGAAATCTTCCATGATGCTGTCAAGCACTACAATACTACATTAAAGCCTTTGTGAAACCTTCATATAGCATTCATAACAATGTCATAAGACCACAATCCTGTCTGCACCTGGTTTCTGATAACTACAGTAATGCTTACTCACAACACCACTGTAAGCTTGGACTTTGAGACAAGAGGAGAGGAACAGGAGAAAGTGAGTCAGTGTTGCCAGACCGGAATGTGGCTGAATCTTTACCTGGATACCCCTCCAGACTGGTCCTCACATCGTCCACTGACGGGTAGATCTGCGGAAGATGGAACACATGTTGACACACCATGTATCAAATACCTGGCTGGGGAACACACATGTAAATCAAAATGAGACCACAACCTCCTCATCCACCAGGAAAGCAGCCAAGTTTTGAGCTTCACTAATGAGCACCCGACATAGAGCAGACTGTATGACCAGATGAATACAGCCTGTTTGGGGGGGGGGGGGGGTCTCTCTTCACAACAAACCTCACAGTTAAGAGTGAGTCTCACGCACACACGCACACACACGCACGCACGCACACACACACGCACACACACACACACACACACACACACACACACACACACACACACACACACACACACACACACACACACACACACACACACACACACACACACACACACACACACACACACACACACACACACACACACACACACACACACACACACACACACACAGGAGCTTGCACTCCCACGCACGTACACACACTAGGGAATAAACAGGCAAGGTTGAGCTAGGTCTGTCTATCTAGGCCTATTCTTACACGGCCAAATGTCTCTGTCTATCCGTCTGTCAGAAACAGTCACAGGGGGTGAGATTCAGTGTGGAGCCATGACTTTCAGCTGACATTTGATGAAAGATCCATAAGGAACACTAATCAATGGGACACAGTCCATCAAAGGGACAAATTCTCTAAAAATCCATAGGAAGACATTTTTATTGAACTGATGCAAGGAAGTGATATAACATAGTGCCCTCAGAAAGTATTCACACCACTTGACCTTACAAAGTGGGATTAAAATGGATTTGTCTTTTTTTTCTACGACCTACACAAAACACTCTGTTAAAGTGGAAGAAATATATATAATCACACACACACACACACACACACACACACACACACACACACACACACACACACACACACACACACACACACACACACACACACACACACACACACACACACACACACACACACACACACACACACACAAGTTCACATACACTTAGGTTGGAGTCATTAAAACTCGTTTTTCAACCACTCCACAAATTTCTTGTTAACAAACTATAGGTTTTGGCAAGTAGGTTATGACATCTACTTTGCGCATGACACAAGTAATGTTTCCAACACTTGTTTACAGAGATTATTTCACTTACAATTCACTGTATCCCAATTCCAGTGGATCAGAAGTTTACATACACCAAGTTGACTGTGCCTATAAACAGCTTGGAAAATTCCAGAAAATTATGTCATGGCTTTAGAAGCTTCTGATAGGCTAATTGACATCATTTGAGTCAATTGGAGGTGTACATGTGGATGTATTTCAAGGCCAACCTTCACACTCAGTGCCACTTTGCTTGACATCATGGGAAAATCTATAGAAATCAGCCAAGACCTCAGAAACCAATTGTAGACCTCCACAAGTCTGGTTCATCCTTGAGAGCAATTTCCAAACGCCTGAAGGTACCGCGTTCATCTGTACAAACAATAGTACACAAGTATAAACACCATGGGACCACGCAGTCGTCATATCTCTCAGGAAGGAGACGCGTTCTGTCTCCTAGAGATGAACATACTTTTGTGTGTAACGTGCGAATCAATCCCAGAACAACAGCAAAAGGACCTTGTGAAGATGCTGGAGGAAACAGGTATCTATATCCACAGTAAAACTAGTCCTATAAATCGACATAACCTGAAAGGCCGCTCAGCAAGGAAGAAGCCACTTCTCCAAAACCACCATAAAAAAGCCAGACTATGGTTTGCAAATGCACATGGGGACAAAGATCATACTTTTTGGAGAAATGTCCTCTGGTCTGATGAAACAAAAATATAACTGTTTGTCCATAATGACCATCATTATGTTTGGAGGAAAAAAGGGGGAGGCTTGCAAGCCGAAAAACACCATCCCAACCGTGAAGCACGGACTGGTGCACTTCACAAAATAGATGGCATTGACGGGAGGGAAATTATGTGGATAAATTGAAGCAACAAATGCGTCTTCCAAATGGACAATGACCCCAAGCATACTTCCAAAGTTGTGGCAAAATGGATTAAGTACAACAAAGTCAAGGTATTGGAGTGGCCATCACAAAGCCCTGACCTCAAACCCATAGAAAATTTGTGGGCAGAACTGAAAAAGCGTGTGAGAACAAGGAGACCTACAAACCTGGACTCAGTTACACCAGCTCTGTCAAGAGGAACGGGCCAAAATTCACTTGTGGAAGGCTACCCGAAAAGTTTGAACCAAGTTAAACAATTTAAAGGAAATGCTACCAAATACTAACTGAGTGTATGTAAACTTCTAACCCACTGGGAATGTGATGAAAGACAGAAAAGCTGAAGTAAATAATTATCTACTATTATTCCAACATTTCACATTCTTAAAGTAAAATGGTGATCCTAACTGACCTAAAACAGGGAATTTTTACTAGGATTAAATGTCAGGAATTGTGAAAAACGGAGTTTAAATGTATTTGGTTATGGTGAATGTAAACTTCCGACCTCAAGTGTGTGTGTGTGTGTGTGTGTGTGTGTGTGTGTGTGTGTGTGTGTGTGTGTGTGTGTGTGTGTGTGTGTGTGTGTGTGTGTGTGTGTGTGTGTGTGTGTGTGTGTGTGTGTGTGTATATAGAGATAGTTGCTTCTCCCCTGTTGATGTTGAGACTGGTGTTTTGCGTGTACTATTTAATGAAGCTGCAAGTTGAGGACTTGTAAGGCGTATGTTTCTCAAACTAGGCACTAATGTACTTGTCCTCTTGCTCAGTTGTGCACCCGGGGCCTCCCTCTCCCCTTTATATTCTAGTTGGTTCCATGAAGGGAGTAGTATACAGCATTGTACGCGATCTTCAGGTTCTTAGACATTTCTTGCATGGAATAGCCTTCATTTCATAGAACAAGAATAGACGGACGAGTTTCAGAAGAACGTTCTTTGCTTCTAGCCATTTTGAGCGTGAAATGCTCCAGATGCTCAACTAGTCTAAAGGCCTGTTTTATTGCTGATTTAAAATCAGCACAACAGTTTACAGCTGTGCTAACATAATTGCAAAAGGGTTCTCTAATGATCAATTAGCATTTTAAACTGATAAACTTGGAACACAGGAGTGATGGTTTCTGATAATGGGCCTCTGTACATTTATGTAGATAGTCCATTCAAAACCAGCCGTTTATAGCTACAATAGTCATTTAAAACAATAAATGTCTACACTGTATTTCTGATCAATTGATCTTATTTTAAATGAACAAAAAAAAGTGCTTTTCTTTAGAAAACAAGGACACTTCTAAGTGATCCCAAACTCTTGAACAGTAGTGCATAGTCAGAAAACTTGACATGTGTTAATATCTGTATGAACATAAGATTCAACAACTTAGTAATAAACTGAAAAAGTTCCACAGAGATGTGACTAACAGAAATGGAATAATGTGTCCCCGTAACAGTCAGTATCTGGTGTGGCCACCAGCTGCATTAAGTACTGCAGTGCATCTCCACTTGTACCAGATTTGCCAGTTCTTGCTGTGAGATGTTACCCCACTCTGCCACCAAGGCACCTGCAATTTCCCAGACATTTCTTGTGGGAATTTTTATTTATTTATTTAACCTTTATTTAACCAGGAAGGGCTCATTGAGATTTGAAATCTATTTTTCAAGAGCATCCTGGCCAAAATAGGCAGCACCAAATCATTACAAAAATTACAGACAAACAACATAAAGACTACAAGTAATCTAGTAAAAACCATAGAATTCACAGGAGCATAACAAAATCAAAAACAGCTAATTAAAAATGTCGAAAGGTCAGGGAACCAGTCTCAAGATCATTCAACAGTGATTTAAAAATACCAAGTTCTTCCAGTTTAAAAGTATTTTGTAAGGCGTTCCAAGACGATGGCGCAGAGTACATAAAAGCCCTTTTACCAAATTCAGTTCTCACATTTGGAACAGTTAGCAGGATAAAGTCCAGCGAACGAAGAGAGTACTCACCACATTTCTGAACAATAAAAATTCCCAAATAAAAAAAGGTAGTAAACCCAAAATGGCTTTGTAAATAAAAGTATGCCAGTGCCTGAGCCTACGAGTGACTAAAGAAGGCCAGCCAACCCTGGTATACAAAGTGAAGTGGTGCGTAAGGGTTTTGCAGTTTAAAATAATTCTCAAAGTGCCATGGTAAAAAAGGGTGTCAATTGATCTCAAACACTTTACAAGACTATCCCCATAGTCTAGTAAAGGCATAAATGTAGTCGATACTAGCCTCCTTCTGGCGTCAAAAGAAAAACAGGCCTTATTCCTCAAATAAAATCCCAATTTCAGCTTCAATTTTTTTGTAAGTTGTTGAATATGCAATTTAAAAAGAGGCCGCCATCAATTAAAATTCCAAGATATTTATATGAGGTTACAACCTCAATCTCCTTGCCCTGACAGGTGGTAATAAGTGAAAGTTTCAGAGGTCTATTTCTTGCTTTAGAAAACACCATTAGTTTTGTCAGTATTGAGGATAAGCTTCAATTGACACAAGGTATGTTGAACAGAATAAAAAGCAGTTTGCAATTTCTGGAAAGCTTTTGTAAGAGGCACAGTATCATCAGCATAAAAATGAAGTTGTGCATTTTTGTCTAAATCATGGCCCTAGCCCTCACCCTCTGAGCCAACAGGTCCCAGATGTTTTTTTTTCACCTTTATTTAACCAGGTAGGCAAGTTGAGAACAAGTTCTCATTTACAATTGCGCCCTGGCCAAGATAAAGCAAAGCAGTTCGACAGATACAACGACACGGAGTTACACATGGAGTAAAACAAACATACAGTCAATAATACAGTATAAACAAGTCTATATACAATGTGAGCAAATTAGGTGAGAAGGGAGGTAAAGGCAAAAAGGCCATGGTGGCAAAGTAAATACAATATAGCAAGTAAAACACTGGAATGGTAGTTTTGCAATGGAAGAATGTGCAAAGTAGAAATAAAAATAATGGGGTGCAAAGGAGCAAAATAAATAAATAAATTAAATACAGTTGGGAAAGAGGTAGTTGTTTGGGCTAAATTATAGGTGAGCTATGTACAGGTGCAGTAATCTGTAAGATGCTCTGACAGTTGGTGCTTAAAGCTAGTGAGGGAGATAAGTGTTTCCAGTTTCAGAGATTTTTGTAGTTCGTTCCAGTCATTGGCAGCAGAGAACTGGAAGGAGAGGCAGCCAAAGAAAGAATTGGTTTTGGGGGTGACTAGAGAGATATACCTGCTGGAGCGTGTGCTACAGGTGGGAGATGCTATGGTGACCAGCGAGCTGAGATAAGGGGGGGACATTATGTAGCAGGGTCTTGTAGATGACATGGAGCCAGTGGGTTTGGCGACGAGTATGAAGCGAGGGCCAGCCAACGAGAGCGTACAGGTCGCAATGGTGGGTAGTATATGGGGCTTTGGTGACAAAACGGATTGCACTGTGATAGACTGCATCCAATTTGTTGAGGAGGGTATTGGAGGCTATTTTGTAAATGACATCGCCAAAGTCGAGGATTGGTAGGATGGTCAGTTTTACAAGGGTATGTTTGGCAGCATGAGTGAAGGATGCTTTGTTGCGAAATAGGAAGCCAATTCTAGATTTAACTTTGGATTGGAGATGTTTGATATGGTCCTGTGGTCCTTCTGTAGCTCAGTTGGTAGAGCATGGCGCTTGTAACGCCAGGGTAGTGGGTTCGATCCCCGGGACCACCCATACGTAGAATGTATGCACACATGACTGTAAGTCGCTTTGGATAAAAGCGTCTGCTAAATGGCATATTATTTATTATTTTATTTTATATGGGACTGGAAGGCAGGCGAGTTTACAGTCTAACCAGACACCTAAGTATTTGTAGTTGTCCACGTATTCCAAGTCAGAGCCGTCCAGAGTAGTGATGTTGGACAGGCGGGTAGGTGCAGGTAGCGATCGGTTGAAGAGCACGCATTTAGTTTTACTTGTATTTAAGAGCAATTGGAGGCCACGGAAGGAGAGTTGTATGTGCTCAATGGGATTGAGATCTGGGCTCTTCGCTGGCCATGGCAGAACACTGACATTCCTGTCTTGCAGTAAATCACACACAGAATGAGCAGTATGGCTGGTAACATTGTCATGCTGGAGGGTGATGTCAGGATGAGCCTGTAGGAAGGGTACCACATGAGGGAGGAGGATATCTTCCCTGTAACACACAGCGTTGAGATTGCCTACAATGACAACAAGCTCAGACTGATTACGCTGTGATACACCGCCCCAGACCATGACGAACCCTCCACCTCCAAATCAGAGTCAGTAGATATTTTAGACACTAAAGAGGCCTAACTGTGATCTTAATTGCCTACTGTCTATAAGCTGTGTCTTAACGACCGTTCCACAGGTGCATTGTCATTAATTGTTTATGGTTCATTGAACAAGCATGGGAAACAGTGTTTAAACCCTTTTCAATGAAGATCTGTGAAGTTATTTGGATTTTTAAAAATTATCTTTGAATGACAGGGTCCTGAAAAAGGGATGTTTCTTTTTTTGCTGAGTTTATATGAAAAATAAAACACTATTATATCTTCATTAAATAGTATTCATCCCCTGAGTTAGAATCACCTTTGGCAGAGACTACAGCTGTGAGCCTTTCTGAGTAAGTCTCTCAGAGCTTTGTACACCTGGATTGTACAATATTTGCACATTATTATTTTAAAAATTCTTCCAGCTCAGTCAAATTGGTTGTTGATCATTGCTAGACAGCCATTTTCAAGTCTTGTCATATATTTCCAAGATGATGTCAGAACTGTGACTAGGTCATTCAAAAACATTCAATGTTGTTTTGGTAAGTAACTCCAGTTTATACTTGGCCTTGTGTTTTAGGTTATTGTTTTGCTGAAAGGTGAATTTTTGTCTCCCAGTGTCTGTTGGAAAGCAGACAACCAGGTTTTCCTCTAGGATTTTGCCTGTGCTTAGCTTCTCCGTTTCTTTTAATCATAAACTCCCTAGTCCTTGCCGATGACAAGCATACCGATAACATGATGCAGCCACCACCATGGTTGAAAATATGAAGAGTGGTACTCAGTGATGGGTTAGATTTGCCCCAAACACTGTATTCAGGACAACGTTAAGTTCACTTCTTTGCCAAATTATTAGCAGTTTTACTTTAGTGCCTTATTGCAAACAGAATGCATGTTTTGGAATGTGTGTATTCTGTACAGGCTTCCTTCTTTTCACTCTGCTAATTAGGTTAGTATTGTGGAGTAACTACAATGTTGTTGTCGTTGTTTTCTACCATCACAGCCAATTAAGTGTTTTTAAAGTCACCATTGGCCTCATGGTGAAATCCCTGAGTGGTTTCCTTCCTCTCTGGCAACTGAGTTAGGAAGTACGCCTGTATCTTCGTAGTGACTGGGTGTATTGACACACCATCCACAGTGTAATTAATAACTCAATCATGCTCAAAGGGATATTAAATGTCAGCTTTTTTTTACCCATTACCAATAGGGGCACTTCTTTGCATACCATTGGTTTTTGTGGTTAAATCTGTGTTTGAAATTCACTACTCGATTTGAGGGACCTTACAGATAATTGTATGTTTGGGGTACAGAGATGAAGTAGTCATTGAAAAATCATGTTAAACACTATTATACGCACAGAGTGAATCCATGCAACTTATGTGACTTAAGCACATTTCTACTGCTGAACGTATTTAAGCTTGCCATAACAAACAGGATGAATACTTAACTACTTAAAGCATTTCAGCTTTTCATTTTGTATTAATTTGTGAAAAAATAAAAACAGTTCCACTTTGACATTACGGGGTATTGTGTGTATGCCCGTGAAAGAAAACCTCAATTTAAAATTCAGGCTTCAACACAACAAAAAGTCAGGGGGTGTGAATACTTTCTGAAGGCACTGTATACAGCAATATTATAAAACTGGACATACCCTGATAACACAATGGTAATGTTTCGACATGATCATTTCAGTTATTTCCGAATCATGGTCGTGAATACTTTGATGCTACTGAACACTACAGTACAAAACCATACAATAGGAGCATAACGATACGGAACATTGTGTTGTTGATGCATTTGCAGTAAGTAGGTTACAGCAGTCACTTGTTTGCTTTCAATTTCATGTCCTTACATTTTTGTGTTTAGAAGACTAGGACTGTTGTGCTTCGCATAATAACTAGTAAGCAACAATATGTAGAATAGAGATGAAATAAGAGGATATATTTCTGTCAGGTAATGTGGTGGGTTGGACAACAGGGGAAATGTCCTCGCACACACACGCAGGCTGAACGCACACACACAAATTGTGCCCGAGCTAGCACAAACAAAGAGACAGACATACAGCACGCGCACACCAAAAACCACACATCCAAATGATTACACCCAGGCCTAACACACACACACACACACACACACACACACACACACACACACACACACACACACACACACACACACACACACACACACACACACACACACACACACACACACACACACACACACACACACACACACACACACACACACACACACACACCTCGTTTTAATGAAACCAGCGGGGATCCCCCGAGTTAAAGTCCAGGAGCATCATTTAAAAACGGTTGCATTAATTTTACACTAAATTTCTACATGTACCATTACTGAAAAGACTGCGCAACACAAAAAAGATCTTGATTCATAAACTTGGTGCGTGCCATACATAGACATGTCTCCCGTTATAAATCAGACATGTCGTAAAACGGTGCGTAGGGGAAAGAGCATTATAACGCCACCATTAAAACATGCATCATTCACCTTTTACGGTGACAATAACGCCTTTATTTGCCGTATACTTTGGAAATATTGGAATTAGGCCAAGACAGTATCTAAAGGATATAGCCATGGTGAACTTAATACTTAAATGAACTAATAGGTATATGTATTTGTATATACTCATTAAGTATGTAGAATACAGTATGTTTGTATGGGTAATTGAAACATAGCTCTAGACAACCAGGTGAGGGGAGTTCCTTACTAATCAGTGACCTTAATTCATCAATCAAGTACAAGAAAGGAACAGTGCCCAATATCAGTCATCTAGTGTATATATAAATCATTGAATGCCACCAGGGCCAGCTCTAGCCTTTTGGGGGCCTGAAGCAATATTTGGTTGGGGGGGGCACATCGCTGGCAAAAGAGTGGCCCCCCTCTTAACAGAGGAGAGAAAATGTTGCAGTTTAAAGGCAAATTCTGTAATTCTACACATTTTGCCAAAGGGCAGAAAGAACACAAACTGTATAATTAACATCATGCAAATCTACACATTTTGCAATGGGGTAGAGATATTTTTGCAGTTTAAAAGCTAATTTCCTACATTTTTCCATGACTTATACCATGTTAATATGATATCTGAGTGCGAGTGACTAACAAAATCAAAAATGGGGGCCCCCTGGAGGTCAGGGCCCCTGGGCACATGCCCTGCGTGTCCGATTGATAATTTGGCCATAATTACAACAAGATTTAGATAGCTGGCTATACTAATTTACCAATCTAAAAAATGTTTGCTGACATGGGCTAATTGAGTCACTGTCATTGAGTGACTGTGAGTGACTAACATAACTAACCAAATTTCGAACCCTTGTGTATTCAGGGCCGGTGCTGATTGCCACCCTCACTAGGGTGGCCAGTTAGAGACGATAGAGTTACAGTGGCAGGTTTTTGGAACGTACCAACTAAATATATACAGAGGGGGACAAGTACAATATGGGTGTTTTACAGAACGTACCAAGTGCATGGGGGGATCTGGGCGAAGAGACGATTTGCCCAGGGTGGTCAGAGTGCGCTGGAACTCGCCTGCCAGCCACTTGGTCTTGTCCAACCCCATGGAGCCAATGCTGGAGAACTGACCAATGACAGGCCACTTCTCTTCGTTAGGGATGGGCCGTGTGTGGTCACGCAACAGCTATACAAGAAAGAGACACAGAGACAGTGTCAGAACTGAGGAAAACACAGGTTAGTGCTTGGCTGGAAACAAAATGCAGCTATCCAACCACGATATAGAGCATTCGAAAATGTCACAACTACTTCATCTGAGAATGTACAAGATAGAAGCAAGAGAAGAACTCTTACTTTTCTCAACCTCAGGTGACCCCACCTCTCCATGTCTGAGCCCAAGTACCTCCCTGGTGTGGAACCTATCAGATACACCCTGAGGAGACGAGAGGAGGAGCTGTCAACATCTCAAATGGGTCCAGTTCAGTTGGCATGAACTGGGGAACCCCCCCCCCCCAAAATAAGTTATTATGGACACGGTAGTACCTAATGTGTGTCAAATGTTTTCAGCTGTGTCGTTCCAATTGAACATGATCATCGTTCAACATCGTCTCACCTGGTCTCAGACAGGTCATGCTCTCTGATCCTCTGAATCCAGTCGGTGATTTCGGGGGCACGATAGGCCCCCAGGTACTCCAGGAGGTCCCGCTTGAAAAGGGTGGGAGACTCCCCCGCTGTCTCTGGACTCCCCTTGGGTAACCGTAAATACAGAGGACTCATCCACAACCTGAGAGAGACACACACACACAGAAAGATACACAATACAACATCTGATAAATATTACTGCACACATTACAATAATACAACCCCTAGTCATCAGTGTTCTGATGAATCCCCATGAGCCTGCATTTCCCCTCAGGGGATCAATGACGTGTATTTCATTCATCATTCGAGACAAAATAAACACAGCGAGACAATCTCACAACATCAACACACCCTGCATACTATTCCTGTAGTCATCCACAGCATGACAAGAGGCTGAAAGCCAAGGTGGGGTGACAGACATTGCAGTCGTGTGCGATATGACTAGGGATGCACGATATATATCGGTAAGCATATCGGAATCGGACGATATCAGGTAAAAACTGCTAACATCGGCCTGATGTGTAGTTTAACGCCGATGTCAAAGCTGACGTGCATATCTATATAACGTAGGTCGATGACCTAAAGATGGCACGACAAATACAGCTCTACACGTGCAACACAGCATTCCTAACCTAACCCACAATGTCTGAGGACATAAGTAAATGCCAAGAAAATTACTTTGGTCAGTGTGTGTTTCAACTATTTAACTGTACTAGTACGCTCAAAAGGCCGCTATTTAAAATAATATATATCGGTTATTGGTATTGGGTTTTTTGGCAAGGCAAAGGCACAAGGCACCTTGTGGGGCATCAATGATCATGAGGAAGGTGAGGGATCAGCCCAGAACTACACGGCAGGACCTGGTCAATGACCTGAAGAGAGCTGGGACCACAGTCTCAAAGAAAACCATTAGTAACACTATGCAGTCATGGATTAAAATCCTACAGCGCACGCAAGGTCCCCCTGCTCCAGCCAGCGCATGTCCAGGCCAGTCTGAAGTTTGCCAATGTCCATGTGGATGATCCAGAGGAGGAATGGGAGAAGGTCATGTGGTCTGATGAGACAAAAATAGAGCTATTTGGTCTAAACTCCACTCGCTGTGTTTGGAGGAAGAAGAAGGATGAGTACAACCCCAAGAACACCATCCCAACCGGAATGGGAGAAGGTCATGTGAGGCATGAAGGTGGAAACATTCTTTGGGGATGCTTTTCTGCAAAAGCAGAAAACACAGGTTTCTGTACCAAATATTAAGTTCTGCTTTTCTGATGTATCAAATACTTATGTCATGCAATGATATGCAAGGTAATTACTTAAAAATCATACAATGTGATTTTCTGGATTTTTGTTTTAGATTCCGTCTCTCACAGTTGAAGTGTACCTATGATAAAAAATTACAGACCTCTACATGCTTTGTAAGTAGGAAAACCTGCAAAATCGGCAATGTATCAAATACTTGTTCTCACCACTTCTTCAACAAGATGATCAGATAGAGATTTTACAGATAGATAGAGTAAAAAAGGAATGTGATTTTGAGAGTCTCTCTGTGTGTGTGTGGAGTGACAGGGAGAGAAGAGAGAGTGAGAAACCGTATTTAAGTAAGGGAGGAGTTAGGCGGAGGAGAAGCCAAACTATAGTTCTTTAAATGCGGCTCTCTCTGTTAGTCTCTTTAATGGAGCTGGTTTCAATGGTTAGGGAGAGGCGGAGTAGAAAGTAAATGATCTGAGGGAATCACCTGAATGACAAAATAAAACAAAAATGGGATGATCACATCTCTACTGTTTGTGTAAGAGAGAGATGAACTGCAGAGATATTGAATAGGCCAATGTGTTTCTGTAAAATAATCAGTGCAGGTTCCTTCCTATGAAAGGTTCTGGCCCCAAAAAATGAAAAACGTGTCCCGTTACCATTTGGGTATGAAATGCGCCTCATTTCAGCCTGCTGAGTGAGTTGTCATGGAAACCAAGAGAAAATGTGTTATTAACGTGGGAATGAATAGACATCACGACGACAGCTATTCAACTCAGATATGAGACTGATGTTGTTGTTATTTAAACCACAAACTAACAACTTTAAAGGCACCTGGTTCTCCGGCAATGCAAGAAACCTGGGCAAAAACAGGAAATCAATAACCTAATCATTAACAGAATTATGAAGTTGAAGTTCACCTTATCTCAACTGAGAGTGTCGAAACTGTCACCTAGCATAGCAATCAGTCTATAGAAATGGTAGTCTTCAAACATGGCCACGGTCACAGACTCACCCCTGTGTTTTCTGGTACCAGTCTGCTCTGATCATGTTGGAGGTAAGGATGACCACTCTGAAGCCTTCCTCGTACCACAGCAACATCATCTTCCTGACAACACAAGATGGAGGACACAATTGACGAGCATGCAGATGCACCATACACATACAAACACACAGGCAACATACAACAACTGAACCACAACAACATTCAACTTCAAGAGACTTTGCAGATTTGTATTCTGTATTTATCCAGTGAATCTGATTAAGATTCAACACCATCTTCACTGCTCTGTTTAGTATAATGTATCTCATGTATTATCAAACTCCTGAAATCTTACCTAACCTCAGCTGGTGAATCTACCATACCTTTCCAGGGTCATTCATACAATCTATCCTGGAGCATTAATACAAAGTAATAGCCCTTATAGAACGAAGAGAGTACATAATTCCACCACATCAGTATTCTGAGGGAGATAAACACTAAGTGCATTTTAGCTACTAGAGCAATTTCACGCCAGGAAGGCTCAAAGATATTTATGATGTTTAGGATTTTCCTGAAATAAAATAAATAAATGTCCTTGGGAGGAAGAATGTTTGGCTTCAAAGTCTGTATTCAACATTATTATTGAGAAACAATTGATTCAAGTTTAAGAAAACGTCATTTTGGCCTTAAATAACAATGTGTCTGTCGATGCTACAAAGCCAGTCTTGGTGTCATTTGAAACCACACTGTGTGCTCTGAAATATGAGTAGTGTTTAAAATAACATTTCTTTACGGACAATTAAAAATATAAACGTAAATCTCTCAAAAGTACCTTTTTTGACAATATATTGTACAAGCACATCTCATTTCGAGAGTGGGCTCTCTTAATACATATCATTTGGAATTAAAATGCATTCAGGAAAGTATTCAGACCCCTTGATTTTTCCACATTTTGTTAAGTTACAGCCTGATTCTAAAATTGATTAAATAGTTTTCCCCACCTCAATCTACACTCAATACCCCATAATTACAAAGCAAAAACAGGTTGACATTTTTGCAAATTTATTAAAAATAACTGAAATACCACATTTACATAAGTATTCAGAACAATTACTCAGTACTTTGTTGAAGCACCTTTGGCAACTACAAAAGCCTCGAGTCTTCTTGGATATGATGCTACAAGCTTGGCACACCTATTTTTGGGTAGTTTCTCCCATTCCTCTCTGCAGATCCTCTCAAGCTCTGTCAGGTTGGATGGGGAGCTTCGCTGCACAGCTATTTTCAGGTCTCTCCAGAGATGTTAGATCAGGTTCATGTTCGGGCTCTGGCTGGGCCAGTAAAGCACATTCAGAGACTTGTCCCGAAGCCACTCCTGCGTTGTCTTGGCTGTGTGCTTAGGGTCGTTGTCCTGTTGGAAGGTGAACCTTCGCCCCAGTCTGAGGTCCTGAGTGCTCTGGAGCAGGTTTTCAACAAGGATCTCTCTGTACTTTGCTATGTTCATCTTTGCCTCGATTCTGAATTGTCTCCCAGTCCCTGCCGCTGAAGAACATCCCAACAGCATGATGCTGCCACTGCCATGATTCACCATAGGGATGGTGCCAGGTTTCCTCCAGACCTGACGCTTGGCATTCAGGCCAAAGAGTTCAATCGTGGTTTCGTCAGACCAGACAATCTTGTTTCTCAAGCAGAGATGTTGTCCTTCTGGAACATTCTCCAATCTCCACAGAGTACCCGAGAGCTCTGTCAGAGTCACATCGGGTTCTTGGTCACCTCCCTGACCAAGGCCCTTCTCCCCTGATTGCTCAGTTTGGCCAGGCGGCCAGCTCCAAGAAGGGTCTTGGTTTTTCCAATCTTCTTCCATTTAAGAATGATGAAGGCCACTGTGCTCTTGGGGATCTTCAATGCTACAGAAATGTTTTGGTACCCTTCCCAAGATCTGTGCCTCGACACAATCCTGTCTCGGAGCTCTACGGCCTTCGACCTCACGGCTTGGTTTTTGCTCTGACATGCACTGTCAAATGTGGGAACTTACATAGACAAGTGTGAGCCTTTCCAAATCTAGTCCAATCAAGTTGTAGAAACATCAAGGATTATCAATGGAAACAGGATGCACCGGAGCTATATTTCTAGTCTCATAGCAAAGTGTCTAGTGTAAATAAGGTATTTTTGTTTTTTAACATTTGGAAAAATGTATAAAAACCTGTTTTTGCATTGTCATTATGGGGTATTGTGTGTAGACTGCTGAGGAAAAAAACAACATTTAATCCATTTTAGAATAAGGCTGAAAAGTAACAAAATGGAAAAATTCAAGGGGTCTGAATACTTTCCGAAGGCACTGTATCAACCTTAACCCAATCACAGCCCTCCTTTAATATTGCACATTCAGCGAATGACCATTTCCTTTGAATCTATTTTTCCATTCATTGTGTTGGTGGTGCGCATAAAATGTATGATAACTTATTTGCCATTCTGGCACGGAAATGCCCAGCAGTTTAATGTGTTAAAACTCTATTGAACTGGAAGAGCTGAAGGTAACGAACACTGAAGTTACACAGACATTTGTTTGGTGTTTTCCAAAGTTTTAAAAATATACCATTAGATGCCTTTTAGAAACTCCAGGCAGAGAAAAATATGAATGTCAAACACTCCTATGGAGACTAAATTGAGACCCTGTGTTAGGAGGATTTGAAAAATCCTTTCTATTAATCTCTTGGAGGAAAACCTCTTCATGATTCAATGAGACGAGAGGAGAGAGGAGAGCGTTCCTCCGATTGCTCATCTTGTTGTGTTTGTGACTGTGTGTATGTACCTCTCTGTGTAGGTGTAGCCTATGTGTGTGTGCCTAATATTGTGTAAGTAACTGTGCGTGTGTCTTCAGCCCGAGGTCGAACTAATCACGGAGCAGCAAAGTGCAACCCACCAGAGCAGACACGGGTGTTAGACGAGGATTATCTAGGCATCAATATTTTATTTACCCGCTACAGAAATCTCTCAAACAGGGAGAGATCACCCCCGAGGCATCCAACCTCAGTCTCCGAGTACCTGAATAAACCATAAGAATCATTCAACCCAGCGATAGGGGAGCAGGGAGAAATCAAACGTATAAGTATGCAACAATGGAAACAGAGACTGGCTCTCCTGTTTAACACTTAGAATAAAACAGAATAGTTAAGATGAAGACTTAAGCAGTGTTGCGCAGACAGATCGGATGAAAGTAGCGTACAAAGTAGTTTCCCACTAATCAGTTATCATCTCATGTAACAGACAACCTGGCTTTCCAGTTTGTTCTCAAGTTGACATTTAGAGTAGTTACTGAGTGTTATAATGGCAGTGGAAAGGCGATAGTACAGAATACTGATCCAGGCTCCCTTTGCTTGTTGAGTGGGGGTATGATAGGTGACTTTTGCACGCTGCCTTCAATTTCAGATCCTTCCTCTCGGGTTAACAATGTGCATTAAAAAGGTACACTTAGCTAAAGCATCGTTTGTTTGGGCTCCAGCTCCACAGCACTTTGAATTGAAAAACAAAGAGAACCCTGGTCCTGACTCTGTGAGCTCGTTCTTCAGAGACCAACTGAACACATTTACCTACGAAACCATATTCCGCTCAGGCCTTATGCGTCTCCACCGTTTGATGTAGAAAATAAGCATAGCCAACTCAGTGAGACAATTCTTCAAAACTCCCGAACCAAATTACAAAAAGGTACATGGATGAGATATGGTGCAAGAGGAGAAAAAGAACACGTACGTGTGGTGTGTTCCAAAAGCAATATCCAGTTTGGCCTGTTAGGAGACAAACAGAAGATCCAAATGAACACAGATGAGGCACTGGGATGGCTCATTAGGATATTACAGTTGGCTGGCTAGCAGACTGCTTTTTGGCAATTAGGTAAATGACTTAACTTCAATTTTTTTTTTTTTTACAGAAGACTGTGATTCAAATAATACCTCAAAATAGGTCAGGGGTGAAAGAATAGGAGAATGGAGCAGAAGAAATAGGCTAAGTCGATTTGAATCGTTTGAGTTTTGGTAGTGAGTCAATGTCTCTTGTCAATGTCTCCCTCTGGTGGGCTACGGTGTAAAATACAATGTGACACAATGTGAATATTTCTGTGGGAAACAAAGGCAAGAGGAGAGTGAGAGGAAGGTGGAGGAGAACTAGGCGTGAGGGAAGTAAATTGAGATAAGAGGGGAAGCCCGGAAGAAGGGCAAGTAAAAAAAGAGAGGTTGCAGAGGAGAGGAGAAAAAGAGAAGAAGGTTAGAGATGTGCTACCTGGCAGAATCGGACTTGACTGTAGGGCTGGGCTTGCTGGAGCAGACGGGCCTTGGCCTCTCTCTTGTCTCCGTGGACAATCAGTACAGGCTTGTCTCTGTAGAACAGACAGGCCAGGGCGTCACGTTCACCAGTAGTAATAGTAGCAGGGTTTAAATGCAACAAATTACATTTTATTGGTCGAGTACACATACTTTGCAGATGTTACCACGGGTGTAGCGAAATGCTGTTGTTACTAGCTCCAACAGTGCAGTAATACCTAACAATACACGCAAATCCCCAAAAAAGAAAAGGAATTAAGAAATATAGAAATACTAGAACAAGCAATGTCAGTCTGAGAAATAAATATATACACTACCGTTCAAAAGGTTATGGTCATTTAGAAATATATATTTTGAAAGAAAAGCACATTTTTTGTCCATTAAAATAACATCAAATTTATCAGAAACAGTGTAGACATTGTTAATGTTTTAAATGACTATTGTAGATGGCAACAGATTTGTAATGGATTATTTACAAAGGTCAGAGGCCAATTATCTGCAACCATCACTTCTGTGTTACAATGGCACGTCGTGTTAGCTAATCCAAGTTTATCATTTTAAAAGGCTCATTAGAAAACCATTTGGCAATTATGTTAGCACAGCTGAAAACTGTTGTGCTGATTTAAAGAAGCAATAAAACTGGCCTTCTTTAGACTAGTTGAGTATCTGGAGCATCAGTATTTGTGGGTTCGATTACAGACTTAAAATGGCCAGAAATAAAGACTTTCTTCTGAAACTCGCTGTGTAATACACCTCACAAGTCCTCAATTGGCAGCTTCATTAAATAATACCCGCAAAACACCAGTCTCAACATCAACAGTGTAGAGGCGACTCTGGGATGCTGGCCTTCTAGGAAGAGTTCCTCTGTCCAGTGTCTGTTCTTTTCCCCATCTTAATCTTTTATTGGTCAGTCTGAGATATGGCTTTTTCTTTGCAACTCTTCCTAGAAGGCCAGCATCCCAGGGTCGCCTCTTCACTGTTGATGTTGAGACTGGTGTTTTGCGGGTACTATTTAATGAAGCTGCCAGTTGAGGAATTGTGAGGCGTCTGGTTCTTAAACTGGACACTAATGCACTTGTCCTCTTGCTCAGTTGTGCACCGGGGCCTCCCACTCCTCTTTCTATTCTGGGTAGAGCCAGTTTGCGCTGTTCCATGAAGGGAGTAGTACACAGCATTGTACGAGATCTTCAGGTTTCTTGGAAATTTCTCGTATGGAATAGCCTTAATTTCTCAGAACAACAATAGACTGATGAGTTTCAGAAGAAAGTCTTTGTTTCTGGCCATTTCAAGCCTGTAATCGTTTCCCACAAATACTGATGCTCCAGATACTAAAGTAGGCCAGTTTTATTGCTTCTTTAAATCAGAACAGTATTCAGCTGTGCTAACGTAATTGCAAAAGGGTTTTCTAATGATCAATTAGCCTTTTAAAAGTATAAACTTGGATTAGCTAACACAACATGCCATTGGAAGACAGGAGTGATGGTTGTAGATAATGGGCCTCTGTACGCCTATGTAGATATTCCATTTTTAAAAAGAATCTTCCATTTCCAGCTACAATGGTTATTTACAACATTAACAATGTCTACACTGTATTTCTGATCAATTTGATGTTAATTTAATGGTATTGTTTTGTTGCTTTTCTTTCAAAAACAAGGACATTTCTAAGTGACCCCAAACTTTTGAAATCGTGTATAAAGCTCATCTGGTAGACTCATGTCACGGTGAGGTGATTTTTAAAAGCACATACTGTTTTGATGATAAGTTTGATGTGATTTTTGAGAGCATTTGCATTGATGTCAGAGTGGTTCGAGGGACAACAGAGACCTGAGTACCAGGCCATTAGTGACCTGATGAGCATTAGCAAGTTGGGTACTACCAACACATGTCCAGAGTGCATAAGAAAATATTTCCGTGACTCAATTGTCACCTAGGATTTTACTGCGGTCATGACTAATGACTGCCGGTGTGGTGGTAATACGGTCATGGCAACAGCTCTAATCTGGACTTGGAAGAGTTCCAGTGTTGGATAGCCAAGGCAACATGGCATCCCTATGTTTGAGCCAGGTGTTTGAGTAGGTTAAACTAACTAGCTGCATTAGCTATCTAAGTGAATGTGAAAGTGACAAAAAACGAAATAGAGCTAGCTCTCTCTCGCTACTCATAAAAATTTTTTTTAAAGAAATTAATTTGTTAAAATGTTCAACTATTCTCTTTCTGTGTCAAATACTCACCACATTGTATGCATTGCAGTGCTGGCTAGCTGTAGCTTATGTTTTCAGTACTACATTCATTCTCTGATCCTTTGATTGGGTGGACAACATGTCAGTCAAGAACTGATAGGTTGGAGAACGTCCCCCGGAACATGTCATAATTACTGTGTAAGTCTATGGAGGACGAAAATGAACTGTCCTCCGGCTACACCATTGTGCTACCCTACAGAATGCCATTGAGGCTATTGTAAAACAGTGTGTTTTAATAAATTATTTGCTGAAGTGAATATATTTAGTATAGTTTTATTTAAAAAGGATAACTTTAATGTTTTACTATTTTAAACATTCTGAAATTCACTGGAGGAGGATGGTGGTCCCTTTCCTCTGACGAGCCGCCACAGGTTGCAGGACATTGGTTGAAAATTTCTCCTGGAGAATTTTATGTTCCGTCGGTTCGGCGTCCTTTTACACTAGAAAATCATGAGCCGATCACCAGAGTGTGTTCCCAAACCGTATCGTTGGTTGTGTGGTCCTCCCACTACAGATTAAATAAATGATGAACTTCACAGGGTGGTGAAAGTGCAAGTTGAGGAGCTTGATGTCCCTTTCCAATAAATATTCAGGGTCTTATTCTGGTGAAATGATCATCGATGCTTGGCTGCCGTTTGACAAATGAAAATAATCTCGCTCTTTAGTACACAATAATCTCATGTAGGCTATAAGCGCACGTGCCAATACCAGAGTGGGCACACTCACTATATAACACAACATTTTTTGTCTTTTTATGTGCACTACGTCATCACACACATTCTTTTATCTGCAACAAGTCAATTTGATGGAAACATCTCTGGTAGGAAAAGGTCCATATTGTTTTCTTGCGGGTTTTAGAATATTCGAATGAAATATGTCGCCAATTGGATGGAAACCTAGCTATAGCCTATGTTACAATAATATTAGGCCTAATATATCTAAATGATAGATTAATATGAATGAAAGTCTAATGAACACATCTCCATCTGGCTTTCTGGGGTCACCATTTGAATTGCAGGTTGGGTCATGGGGTGTTTCCTTTCGGTTCTGGGCATGTTGGAAACGAATCTGATGGTTGTCAGCTGTATATAGTTTGAGCTTAACAAAGAGTAGGGTATTACCTGAACTCAGGTGGGTACTGCTGCAACATCCAGGCAATGTCAAAGCAGTAGTTGAACTACAAACGAAAGGACAGATAACAAAACTAAAATAGGCAAACTGTCTTTCATCTCCTTGAGTCAACCGAGCAACATATTTCAGTACTAGTGCATCTCAATGATCTCATACCTGCACAGATTCCTTCAGTGTTCCGAACAAAGGAGAGAGGATTTCTGAAATAAGGACACAGAACCATTGATGATTACCTGGGGAGTCATACAAGTCTCTACTGTCAACACAGACATTAGAGCAGAGATAGTATTCATTCACCTTTGATGTGCAGAGCCCCAGTGTTGTACCTCTTCTCCAGCCCTGTGACCTTGTTGAGGTAGAACCTGTATGTGTCATTGACAGGAGGCACGCTAGTCTCAAAGAAGTCATCTGGTTCGTCTATGTAGTAGGTTCTGCCATGGGGGCTGGGAGGCCTTTCCTCCACCTTTGCCTTCTTCAGTTTGGGGTTCGACCTCTTGGGTGGCGGGTCTTTCTGTCCTGAACTTTGACCTTTATCCTTATCATCATCATCACTGTCTGAGAGAGCCCAGCCGGAAATTGAATCATCATCCTTCTTCCTCTTACCAGCCAGAAAGGCGCTGGATTGTTTGGATTCATACTTTACTGGCTTCAATTGGCTGGACTGGGCTGCATGTCTGGCCTCAGAGCCAATAGAGAGGGGGGGGGCAGCAGTCACTGTGTCAAATTTAGGTTCAGGTTTCACCTCTATGGAAGGTGGAGGATCAGGATCATGTTTGGGTTGGTGGAAGTTGGAGCCTATCTTGGGGGAATTGTGGTTAGATTCTGAAGATGTGTGTTGGTCAGGCGGGGGGCTGCCAAACAACAGAGGGCTGTTGTTGTTTGAGGCAGAAGGGAGAGGGTCATCGTTGTCGTCATCGCTGCTGGAGAGTGTCCATTTTCCGTGCTGACTCGCCTGTGACATTTCTGATCTGCGAGAGGTGAGAGAAAGGGTGAGAGGTCAATGTTGATTGGTCATGGTCAGAAGTTAGCAACAGGAGGCCCATGGTTGTCAGCTTCACAATCAAAGGAACAACTGGTCACTGATCTAAAGTCAGTTTTGTCCACCCCCTGAGTGAATTATATTATGTTTAGGATTGAGATGAAAGGCTGATCCTAGAACTGTGGTTCGGGGCCACATATATAGGGCAAGTATATGTTATCGACATAACCTGGCCTTTACCATCACTGGTATACATACTACAGCAGGGTATGACTATGATAGCCACTACACTAGTCATGGGGAAGATATCCCCAGAGGTGGACTGGATATTCTCCAATAATTCAGCCTCTAGTTATTAGAAGGGAATACTGTAACGTTACTATAACTGCTACATTGAAAGAGATTGCACTGTACAGCAAAGTGTCAGTGCCACACAGGCTTTAATAAAACACATATTATAACTCACAACTACATTTAACTGTTTTGTAAACCGTACATGCCCGCTTAGTTTCTAGGCACCTGCTTGCAAAAAAGATGAGAAAATAGCTTTCACAGTCAAACTACATCAAAACTACATGCAAGACTAATTGCAAGTAATGATTTAACTAACCAGTCATCAAGAATGTCATTTTAAAAAATCTATGATGTGGTGGCGCGAAATACTCACTGCCAGGAGTTGAATTGTTGAAGTTGCGGGCGAGACAATTTTCTAAAATATTGCTACAACAATGCATAAACCTTTGATCTAATACCAGGAACGAGAATATTTCCGACGTAAGTGGCTTATTGCATAACCCAGTCTGATAGCCATGTAATATATTATTGAATGATAAATGTTTTGCTTTTTAGAAGGGTCTCGTTGTCATGTTTTGCTGAACGGTGTACTGAAACGTCCATCCCCAGCGAAACATGAAGTAAGTAATATTTGTTCCTATCTCGCAACCCGAGCTGACTTTTTGTCCAATTGCTTTTCACGACACTGTGAAAGGCTACATGGTCAATCTGACATCTGCAGCGGCAGTACAAGGATCTGCAGGTGAATCCGATTAATGCAGTGGCCCCACAGCATTCACTTGCGTTTTGTTTTTCCGGATGTCTAACCCACATTTTCAGTACTCGAGGCGAAGGGAGAGGCATAACTGGGGCCAAAATACTGTCTTCTCCAGCAGGTGGCGTTCTTTCCGCTCATCAAAAGCGAGGAGTTTTTGTATGGAGGTCAGTAATACCACGTTTCCATCCACATTTTTTATGCAAGTAATAACATATCTAAAAAATCACAACAGCTGTGATGGAAACAGGTAGTTTCGGAACAATTTTATAAATGCCGACAGATAATTTGTTTGTTCGACATGGTGGGATCTTTGTGTCAGTAAAATTAATTATGCGAGAAAATAAATCGCGGTGGAAACGCCTTCATGTGCCAATATTGATATAGCCTAAAAACCAAAATATTTAAGTAAACTTGGGAGTCCCGTTATGACTCAGGAAACCATGCCGTTTTAGGCTACAGAATAAATAATGTACTTCACAGGGTGGTGAAAGTGCAAGGATATAAGTTTATGTAAAACTTTTTTTTTTTTAAGTATTTGGATCTACTTCATTAAATGTTGGGCAGTAGTTACATCTAACACTATTAGAAATTATTGTCAGTGACCAAATGTAGGCCTATTTAAGTATTCATGTTTCTAACAACTTGGGTCAAATGCCTCAAATTAATAAATTACTCCGTTTAAATAAATATCAAGGGTCTTATTATGGTGACATGATGATCAATGCTTGGCTGTCCTTTGCAAATACAAATAATAATCTTTTGTCCATAAATCTCATTAGACTCATATAGTAGACTACCCACACTGTATCTGCAAACTGTTGGCAAGAGCCTACATGCCATGATCAGAGTGAGCACTATTGCTATATAACCAGTGGTGTGTATTCATAGATGCCAAGGGAAGCCAGAACCCCCCCCCCCATTTTATTTTAAACAAGTAATTAAAAACATTAAAAAATGTATCTTCCGTGTTATGCGGAGCGACATGGGACCCCAAGAGCAGACAGGGATGAATGAACCAGGGAGATATGGAGTGCAGCTTTGGGGAAGCTTGGATGAGTTGAAAACTTGTTGTGGAGACTGAGGTTGGAGTGAGCTGGGTAGAACCAGGTAAATAGGTCCAGAGGGGAATCCAATGTAGTGGTGGTGAGCTAAATCCAGAACATGGTAGTAGGGTGGTAAGATGTGGAACAGAAGACAGGTGCCAGAGACAGAGAGGTAAACTGCAATGAGAGGATAAACAGTGCCAGGCAGGGAAACAGGCACAGCAGCGTAAGAGGATCTTGAATAATCATACATAGCTAGAACCATGAACTGACTGAGCAGAGATTACAATCTGGCAGAGTGGAAGTGGCAGGACTGAGTATTTGTACGGGTCTTTATTATGGAACAAGTTGCAGCTGGTAGGGATCTGCTCTGACTCCAGCACACCTGTCTCCAACCACACAGAGAGGGAGAGAGAGTGAGTGTACTGGGGGAGTAACAGCAGGTCAAGAAGACACCGGATGAACACAAGAGGCCGTAGTAGGAGCAGATGTGACATTTCATCTCTCTGTGTTTCATCATTTTCCTTCAATTCACAAGAGGCTGAACGTATCTCACAGGAGAATGCATCCGAGTGAGCATACAGTGCCCCTCTGTCGCTCTATGTGTATGCCATCTATCTGATGCTGTCTGGTCCAAAAGAGTATGACATTGTTGTTGCCCGTAGTATTGAATGCAAGGGAAGCCAGATAGGATTTGGCCTCCCTCGATAAAACATTTTTTAAATAAAATAATAGTGAGTGAGGTCAAGTGTGAATGGTCCTGGCACACCAAAAAGAGGTGTCAAGAGAAGCCAGTTTGGATTTGGTGTCACTCCTATCAAATTGCATCAAGAGCATACATCATTTACAGAAACAACTTGAATTGTTGCATCTTGTGTGTGTGCGCATGCAGGAATGCGCACACACACACTGAAATCAGAAACATGGAAAGACATCATATTTAGCTTACAGTGATTGGACTAAATTGTTATTGGGATATTTTAGTTGTCACTGTATTAGACTAAGCCCCTGTTGGAGCGTATTTTTACCTATTCAAAAAAATAAGAGGTAGGCCTACCTGTTTGACAGAATCAATTATGCTATCCATAGATTTGTCAGTATAGTCAAATCCTCCAATACTGTCACCATACACTCCTTATATACCGGCGTATTTCAAATCAAATTCTATTAGTCACATGCGCCGAATACAACAGGTATTCCTTTCACCTTACAGTGAAATTCTTACTTACAAGACTCTAATCAACAATGCAGTTTAAAAAATATGAATAAGAAATAAAAGGAACAAGTAATTAAAGAGCAGCAGTAAAGAGCAGCAATAAAATAACAATAGCGAGACTATATACAGGGGGTACCGGTACAGAGTCAAAGTGTGGGGGCACCGGTAGTCGAGATAAGAGGTAATATGTACATGTAGGCAGTGTTATTAAAGTGACTCTGCATAGATAATAACCTAGGAGTAGCAGCGGCATAAAAGGGGTGGGGGGCAATGCAAATAGTCTGGGTAGCCATTTGATTAGATGTTCAGGAGTCTTATGGCTTGGGGGTAGAAGCTGTTTAGAAGCCTCTTGGACCTAGACTTGGCGCTACGGTACCGCTTGCCGTGTGGTTACCGAGAGAACAGACAATTTTTAGGGCCTTCTTCTAACACCGCCTGGTATAGAGGTCCACGATGGGTGAAAGCTTGGCCCCAGTGATGTACTGGGTCGTACGCACTACCCTCTGTAGTGCCTTGCGGTTGGGAGGCCGAGCAGTTGTCATACCAGGCAGTGATGCAACCAGCCAGGATGCTCTCGATAGTGCAGCTGTAGAACCTTTTGAGGATCTGAGGACCCATGCCAAACCTTTTCAGTCTCCTGAGGGGGAATAGGTTTTGTCGTGCCCTCTTCACAACTGTCTTGGTATGCTTGGACCATGTTAGTTTGTTGGTGATGGGGACACTAAGGAACCCAAACCTCTCAACCTGCACCACTACAGCCCCGTCGATGAGTATGGAGGCATGCTCGGTCCTCCTTTTCCTGTAGTCCACAATCATTTCCTTTGTCTTGATCACGTTGAGGGAGAGGTTGTTGTCCTGGCACCACACGGCCAGGTCTCTGACCTCCTCCCTATAGGCTGTCTAGTCGTTGTTGGTGATCAGGCTGTTGTGCCATCGGCAAACTTAATGATGGTGTTGGACTCATGCCTGGCCTGTGCAGCCATGAGTGAACAGGGAGTACAGAAGGGGACTGAGCACACACCCAAGAGGCCCCTGTGTTGAGGATTGGTGTGGCGGATGTGTTGTTACCTATCCTTACCACCTGTGGGCGGCCTGTCAGGAAGTCCAGAATCCAGTTGCAGAGGGCTTGGTGTGTTTGGTTAAAACTGGGGCTCAAATTGAGTGAGGGTATGCCATACCCTTTCGTAAAAAGGGGGAAAATAATTGTTAGCTTTATATTTTGAAATACATTTTTAAAAGTATCCAGATAAGTATTGTTATGGAAAGCTTTATGGAAAGCTTCATATTATCTCTGTGATGCCTTATGCTAGAAACAAAGTTTAAAATGCCCACAAAGTAAGTGACTTATGCATATGGGTATACAGGGTATATGCCTCTTTGTTACGTTAGCCTTATTCTAAAATTGATTAAATAAAAACATTTCCTCAGCAATCTACACACAATTCTCCATAATGACGAAGCGAAAACAGATTTGGACACTTTAGCAAATGTATTAAAAATAAAACAGAAATACCTTATTTACATAAGTATTCAGACTTACTGCTATGAGAATTGAAATTGAGCTCAGGTGCATCCTGTTTTCATTGATCATCCTTGATGTTTCTTCAACTTTATTGGAGTCCACCTGTAAATTAATTTAATTGTACATGATTTGGAAAGGCACACATCTGTCAACATTGACAGTGCACGTCATAGCAAAAACCAAGCCATGAGGTCGAAGGAATTGTCCGTAGAGCTCTGAGACAGGATTGTGTCGATGCAGAGATCTGGGTAAACTGAGCATTCGGAGGAGGAGAGTCTTAGTCAGGGAGGTGACAAAGAACCTGATAGTCACTCTTACAGCTCTAGAGTTCCTCTTTGTAGAAACTTCCAGAAGGACAACCATCTCTGCAGCGCTCCACCAATCAGGCCTTTATGGTAGAGTGGACAGACAGAAGCCACTCCTCAGTAAAAGGCACATGACAGTCCGCTTGAAGTTTGCCAAAAGGCACCCAAAGACTCTCAGAACATGAGAAACAAGATTCTCTGGTCTGATGAAACCAAGATTGAACTCTTTGGCCTGAATGCCAAGCGTCACATCTGGAGGAAACCTGGAAACCAGAGCTTGAGAGGATCTTCAGAGAAGAATGGGAGAAACTCCCCAAATACAGGTGAGCGAGCTTGTTGTGTCATGCCAAAGGTGCTTCAACAAAGTACTGAGTAAAAGGTCTGAATACTTATGTAAATGTGATATCAGTTTGTTTGTTTTTTATTAGAAATTTGAAAAATGTCTAATCCTGATTTTGCTTTGTCATTATGCGGTATTGTGTGTAGATTGGGGGGGGGACTATTATTACATTTTAAAATAAGGCTGTAACCTAACAATATGTGGAAAAAGTCAAGGGGTCTGAATACCTTCCAAAGGCACTGTATTGATTCCTCTGACATTCTGAAGCTGAGCTGCGGCCTTCAATATTTGAGGAGTCAAAAAATGTACTTTGCTATTCTGTCTCTATTAATTGAGCTTTTCATTTTCTGAATATAGGATGTTTAAACCCAGGCAGTTTTTATAGAAGCACTTCTGTTGGGTTAAGCAACAGATGAGTAGCCATGGGTTGAAGCTTACATTTTTTCTGCCTCAGTCGAGCCTCTGTATGCGTGGATAGGTAACTTGGAAGTGCCATACTTAGATTCATACGGATGTCTAATATTTGATCATTTGCAAACAGAAACCTTTTAGTTTCAAACAAGACATTGTGGTTTGACATTGGAGAAATATGGTAAGAATGCCTATTTCTCTGTCCATTCTTCCCTGAAACTATCCACCTTACCTTTGATACTTTTTCATGGTGACATTTTCTCTTGGTTGCAAGCTGTCTTCCCACAATCAACGGACAAAGAAATCCAAAAAAACGAATTTAATAGAGACATGTGATTTTATCAGCGTAATCAGACTGAAAATATTAGGATATGTTATTGACATTGAACTGATTATATAGCCTACTAATCAGATGTGTTAATTGTGTTTAATATGTAGTGTAGGGCAATGAATGGGGCTGCTAATTATGTTGTTCTATGTTGACTATTAGGCCAAACCTAATGCGTAAACCTAATGCCTAGATCTGCTGCCCTACACTATTCAGGTTTAGCGGGTGGTTCTTTTTCCACCACTATCAAACAGGTAAACCAAAATGTAACGTGATTGGCCACACACTACCGCACAGTAGGTGGCAGCATGCACAAACAAAATGTGCGAACACCATGATACCAAAGAAGAAGAACAGGTAACCAACCGTTGAGCTCATACGGTCTCCAAGGAAACTTAACTTTTCCTCTGCGCAATCTATCAACATGGAAATGTGTTCTCTAACACATTTTGCCAGAAAACAAAGAGAAATCACCGACATCGACAAGAAGAAGTTTGAAACGGTAAGAACTAACGTTAGCTAGACTCTACTGTAGGTAACTGTTTTTTTTTGCGGTTGTCTGATAAGAGGCAGAATGGCTCCGTAATTGACTGGCCCTTGTGTGGGAGTACAGTTTAGGGTACCGAAGTTTACCCAATGTACCGTATTATTACCATGTCAAGTTCTGTAAAAGCACATCCCATAATTTCCGTCTACACTAGTATCATTCGTGTTCAGAGACCAGAGGGTCCGGGATACCAAGGCAAGCAAGAGTTCAGTTCACAGGTGAGAGACACTAACGTTACATGGCTAATCTTTTACATGCTGACCAGACCGCACACGCATGTTGATTTTGTCCACCCACACCAGATGCTATCAGGACATGCAGTTTGAAATATCAAAACAAACTCAGAACCAATTATATTAATTTCGGGACAAGTCGAAAAGCATTAAACATTTATGGCAATTTAGCGAGCTAGCTTGCTTTTGCTAGCTCATTTGTCCTGGGAGATAAACATTGGGTTGTTTATTTTACCTGAGATGCACAAGGTCCTCTACTCCAACAATTAATCCACAGATAAAACGGCAAACCAAATTTGTTTCTAGTCATCTCTCCTCCTTCCTTCAGGCTGCTTCTTTTTATTTTGGACTTTATATGGTGGTTGGCAACCAACTTTAGGTGCATTATAGCAACCGATTGGAGTGTGGACCTAAGTTCATTTTTCAATCACCCATGTGGGTATATGCTCCTGAAAACCAATGAGTAGATGGGAGAAGCCAGACTTGCAGCGCATTGAGAGTCACAAATAGAACCCATTCTATTTTAGTGCCTGGCCATGCAGATGCTCTGCAAGCAGTGTGGGTGCAATGATTGAATAACATGTATATGTACATTTACGTCCGGTGTGGTCAACATATTACATCGCCCGTCGTGTGCAAAATACATTTACACACACATTGCACCCACACTGCTTGCGCACGTCTTGTAGCCAGGTGCTAAAACAACTTGTTTCTAGTGACGCTTCACACGCTGCAAGTCCCGCCTCTCCCATCTCCTCATGGGTTTTTAGGAGCATATACTCATGTGGGTTATTAACAATAGAGCACGAGGGTGTGTGGTATATTGCCAATATACCATGGCTAAGGGATGTTCTTATGCACGATGCAACGCATAGTGCCTGTATACAGCCCTTAGGTGTGGTATATTGGCCATATACCACAAACCCCCGAGGTGGCTTATTGCTATTATAAACTGGTTACCAAAATAATTAGAGCAGTAAAAATAAATGTTTTGTCATACCCGTGGTATATGGTCTGATATACTACAGCTGTCAGCCAATCAACATTCAGTGCTCAAACCACCCAGTTTATAATGTAAGATGAACTGAGGTCCACACTCCAATCCAGTTGGTGGTGGTAATGCACCTTAAAATTGGTTGCCAATGGCCATATAAAGTCCAAAGAAGAAGCCCCTGAAGGAGGAGAGATTACTAGAAACAAATTTGAGCTGTGTTCAAATGCTCATACTAACTGCACTATTTGTGATATGAATTGAGTATATAGTATGCTTATTGGTCAAAGTATGGATATAGTTAGTATGCCAAAAAGTTCCTGGATGTCATACTAAATTCGCCAAAATACAAAGTATACATGCAGTGGACACTGTCTGTGCTTTTAGGGACCATAATGTAATTCTTCAGAAAATGGGCGTGGCTTCACGTTTTCAGATTGGAGGAAAATATGCTAAATGAGAGTGGATACAAATTCATTGCTTTAACTAATTGTGACATGTTAAAATGTGAGCAATGTAATAAAGTAATGACTTTTCAACTAAGTTACGTTACATGTTATGTTGGCTGACAATTTATTAGCTACACTATTATAACGAACCGCATAGCATTACAGCAGTATGTACTGGTATGTTAGCTAGTTACCTAGCGTTAGTTGGCTACTAATATATCGAACTTGCCAGCCAGTATTGTTAACTAACTAATTACCCAATGTTTATTGTCTTTATTATTCACATCATTCAACAACAATGGACATTGTTCATTCTGGCTATCTACTCCGATTTCAGAGCACTCTCATGCCGAATAACTGATGAATTTACAAACGCTCATCACCTGTTGAATATGGCCGGTGTCAGTAAAAGTCGGCAAAAAAAGCTTAATTAAATTGTTGCCAGCAGCACAGTTAGTCACCAATGCTCTGGATACAGTGCTCTAATTACAGCCTAACCAGCTATACGAGGGCGAGTAAAATGGTCAGAGTGAAGTGTTCTCTCATTTGTGTTGGGAAGTAGCTAGCCAACGTTAGCCAGTTAGCTCGAGTGCTTGACTGGCGTTAAATGCTCGGATCAACCCTACTCCTCTGCCAGAACGTCCAGTGTGTACTTTGAACGCTCCGAGAGCAAAATACTAATCGCCCAACATAAGTCCCCGACCTCACTCCAGTTACCCAAGTCATAGACTGTTCTCTCTTCTACCGCATGGCAAGCGGTACCAGAGCCTCAAGTCTATGTCCAAAAGGCTTCTTAACAGCTTCCACCCCCAAGCCATAAGACTGCTGAACAGTTAATGACCTCACTAATGCTCTTGTGGCTGAATAAAAGCAAGTTCCTGCAGCAATTTTCCAACATCAATGTTATATATTAATGCCCATGATGTTGGATTGAGATGTTCGACGAGCAGGTGTCCACATACTTTTGTTCATATAGTGTATATTCGCCTGTATTTAACCCCCCCCTCCCAATAATGAAATGCTAATTAGCTGCTAATGTGGCTATCATAAAGTACTACAAATGCCGTGATGATCCGAAGTGAGTCAAAGGTAAGATTCTCTTGATTACCTATCTAATGTTAAATAAATGTAGCATCTAATAAATTGGCAACATTTCTATTAAATGGAAAATTCTTTGAACTGTCTTGCACAGGTTTTAAATTAAATCTAAAATATTAAATATAATATATTGATAAGTCACCTTGTCTGAGAGATTTACGTGTTTATCAAAACGTCACACTAGGGTAAGCCTACACGAAACACAGCCCTTATTTTATGTGTTTTTATATAATGTTATATTGTTTTTGTGCATCTCTTAGCTGTTCTTTTATTTAATTTTGGTACTTTTATCCCCAATTTCAAGACATCCAATTGGTAGTTAGTCTTGTCCCATCACTGCGACTCCGGAGAGGGACCCTTTAATAGGGTTAGGGTTCCCGCAAAGCCATATGTTACAGCGCTTGTTTACAGAAAAAAGACGGAAGACTGCTAACTAGCACAGGTAGTCCACTCTATCTGCATCTCCGAACTCCAGTGTGTAAACGGAAGAGGTCGGACAGACTCAACAAAACTTGTCACTGAAACATACTGTCAGTTGCAACCAATTGCAACCAATGTTCAATCTAGCTCCACGGGACTGCCGCGCAGAAGAAATATCAGCCCACGCAGAGAAGCACGAGATTGAACTACACTCGACGTTCTAGTTTTCCCCTTTAGTTAACACTATCAATGTTTCCTTCAACTGTGGAAATTGCCAATATTAGCCACTTTCAATGCAACATACCAAACCAAACTATCTATGAAAGAGATTTTTCTTGTAGGCGGAGCACACCGGAGTAGGATTCTAATTACATTGACATGTACGACTCAGCCCATACTCTACCAACCAGCGTAGCATAACCAATCAGAGCTGCAGTATCCCTATATGCAAATAGACCATTACAATATATGGATCTGTGCCATTCACTTTGAACTGGACTGTATTTACAGCATGATTGGTTGTGAGTGTGCACTTGTTTTGAGATCAAAGCGAGAGCTACATGTAGCCAAATGTGCATATTTGTTCATATTATTTGCTAGTAGAGGGAACGGAACATTGGCTGCAACTGTGTTTCAAACCGGTTAAAACAGGGTACAGTAAGTGTTTTTTTTGCATTTGTGAAATTATTTTGATTTGATATGAGGGTAGAGGGATTTATGTTTCTAGAACCGTACCGCAGTTAAACAGAACATGTAAGGTCCTTGGACTATAACGAGCAATGTTAGGCTTCTTTAGTCCATTATTACTATAACCTACTGCTGCCACCCTTGCAGAAAAAGATTGCGGCTTTGAAACGGCAGTAAAAGTGCGGTAATTGCTATCGACTGGTATTTTGGGCGCAGTAATTGCAGAATTAATTATCATTACATGTAACTGCAGTAAAAAAAATATATATTTTGGACGCAGTATTTTCAGCATATTGCATTTATACTGCACTCTGACTAGTCTTTTTTCGAAAGGGCAGACTTTGGATTACAACCAATGATGGGTATATACCAATGATCTGTATACACTGACTGTACAAAAAATTTGGATCACCTGTTCTTTCCATGACATAGCTTTCACCTGGTCAGTCTATGATCCTTTATTGATGTCACCTGTTAAATCCACTCCAGTCAGTATAAATGAAGGGAAGGAGACCGGTTAAAGCAGGATTTTTAAGCCTTGAGACAATTGAGACGTGTGTGCCAGCCATTCAGAGGGGATTGGGCATTTTTATTTATTTGTCGTTTGAAAAGGGTATGGTAGTAGGTGCCAGGCGCACCGGTTTGAGTGTGTCAAGAACTGCAATGCTGCTTGGTTTTTCACGCTCAACAGTTTCCCGTGTGTATCAAGAATTGTCAACCACCCAAGGACATCCAGCCAACTTGACAGAACTGTGGGAAGCATTGGAGTCAACATGGGCCTTTATCCCAGGGGAACGCTTTCGACTCCTTGTGGTCCATGCCACAGAAAATTACTGCTGTTCTGAGTGCAAAAAGGCATGCAACTCAATATTAGGAATGTGATTATAATGTTTTGTACACTCAGTGTATATAAATCGTGTGTATGTATGTATGTATACAGTAGGGCAAAAAAGTATTTAGTCAAGCCACCAATTGTGCAAGTTCTCCCACTTAAAAAGATGAGAGGCCTGTCATTTTCATCATTTACATTTACATTTAAGTCATTTAGCAGACGCTCTTATCCAGAGCGACTTACAAATTGGTGCATTCACCTTATGACATCCAGTGGAACAGCCACTTTACAATAGTGCATCTACATATTTTAAGGGGGGGTGAGAAGGATTACTTTATCCTATCCTAGGTATTCCTTAAAGAGGTGGGGTTTCAGGTGTCTCCGGAAGGTGGTGATTGACTCCGCTGTCCTGGCGTCGTGAGGGAGTTTGTTCCACCATTGGGGAGCCAGAGCAGCGAACAGTTTTGACTGGGCTGAGCGGGAACTGTACTTCCTCAGTGGTAGGGAGGCGAGCAGGCCAGAGGTGGATGAACGCAGTGCCCTTATTTGGGTGTAGGGCCTGATCAGAGCCTGGAGGTACTGAGGTGCCGTTCCCCTCACAGCTCCGTAGGCAAGCACCATGGTCTTGTAGCGGATGCGAGCTTCAACTGGAAGCCAGTGGAGAGAGCGGAGGAGCAGGGTGACGTGAGAGAACTTGGGAAGGTTGAACACCAGACGGGCTGCGGCGTTCTGGATGAGTTGTAGGGGTTTAATGGCACAGGCAGGGAGCCCAGCCAACAGCGAGTTGCAGTAATCCAGACGGGAGATGACAAGTGCCTGGATTAGGACCTGTGCCGCTTCCTGTGTGAGGCAGGGTCGTACTCTGCGGATGTTGTAGAGCATGAACCTACAGGAACGGGCCACCGCCTTGATGTTAGTTGAGAACGACAGGGTGTTGTCCAGGATCACGCCAAGGTTCTTAGCGCTCTGGGAGGAGGACACAATGGAGTTGTCAACCGTGATGGCGAGATCATGGAACGGGCAGTCCTTCCCCGGGAGGAAGAGCAGCTCCGTCTTGCCGAAGTTCAGCTTGAGGTGGTGATCCGTCATCCACACTGATATGCCTGCCAGACATGCAGAGATGCGATTCGCCACCTGGTCATCAGAAGGGGGAAAGTAGAAAAAAAAGAGTCATCATAGTTATAATACTTATTTTCCACCATAATTTGCAAATAAATCAAGAAATCCTACAATGTGATTTTCTGGATTTTCTTTCATTCTAATTTTGTCTGTCATAGTTGAAGTGTACCTATGATGAAAATTACAGGCCTCTCTCATTTTTTTAAGTGGGAGAACTTGCACAATTGGTGGCTGACTGTTTTTTGCCTCACTGTATATGTGTATACATATATGTGTGTGTGTGTGTGATATATATATATATATACATATTCACACACACACACACATCATTGATTACACCCCATCCCCCCTCTCTCTTGCCCCTACAAGGTAGACGTTTTTGTAACATGACAATGTATTTCCTCCAAAGGTTTATGAGCTGTGTGACACGGACAAGAAAGGCTACCTGAACAGAGAAGACTTAAAAATGGCGGTGGTCATGCTGTTTGGATATAAACCATCAAAGGTAGTAGAAACTAGATGTTATCATAGACTTAGACAGCCATTGCATCATTGTATCTGTTCCGTTATGGCATCTGAGAGCATGGGCAGCGCCATTGAGGCCATCTCCATTTGGAAGCAGATTTTCTTATCCTACCACTTCTATGAGCTGGCAAACAAACTGAAAGGGTGCACGTTTTGTTCACAAATGGAAAATAAGAAATGGCACCACCATCTGACCCTAGATATACACCCCTATCCCCAACAAACTCCCCACTACTTTGGCCCCTTCTCTCAAACCCCCTGTAGTTCCTCTGACACACAAACACTTCTAAGCTGCTGCTACTACCAGACCAATCTTCTGGGATTTCCTTTCCATCTGTGCAGTACAATTAATGACCATGGTAACCTCCCTAAAAGCACATTGTTCTGTTCACTTTGTACTGGCCTACTACTCACAGGGATTCTCTCAGGTTCCCTCACCCTTTGCCCCCCAGCATTTGACACTTTCTGCACTGCTCTCACCCTGGCAAACTCAACCTGTCTCACTCGCACAGGACATTTCTGATCCCCAGCAACATGGTCATCCCCACCATTTGAAACACACTTGTACCACTGAAACTACACACTCCTTTGTACAAAGCCCTCCTTCGTGGCAGTTGCCTTTGTCTTCTGAAGAAATGGAACACGCATGGACCTAGAGATTACGCAATAATTTTGACACAGGACACCGGGCGGACACCTGGTAAATGTAGTCTCTTATGGTCAATCTTCCAATGATATGCCTACAAATACGTCACAATGCTGCAGACACCTTGGAGAAACGACAGAAAGGGCAGGCTCATTCCTGGCGCATTCACAGCCATATAAGGAGACATTGGAACACAGCGCCTTCAGAATGTGGGTCATTTCCTGTATGAAACTTCATTTTGGTTTCGCCTGTAGCATTAGTTCTGGGGCACTCACAGATAATATCTTTGCAGTTTTGGAAACGTCAGAGTTTTTTCTCTTTCCAAAGCTGTCAATTACATGCATAGTCGAGCATCTTTTCGTGACAAAATATCTTGTTTAAAACGGGAAGGGTTTTTTATCCAAAAATTAAGAGCGCCCCCTATCTCGAAGAAGTTACGCCAATTCTTAGCGAGACAACCGGAAGTACCACTTTCATACGGTGTAGACCCCCCATGTACAGTTGTGCTAGTTCTGGTCCATCGCACGAAGACAACGAGTTACCTCGTGTCACGCAATAATGGACCAGAGCTACAGTGGTGTGGTTGTGTCCAGCCTCGTTGAATTTGAGGAGCAGTGAAGCAATGTTAATTTAATTCCACAAGATGGCGCCGGTGTACTTAGTTTTAGTTCGTTTTTAAAAGTATTCTCTAACCTTCCTTTGTGACCTGGCTAATTTGCATGATAATCACTTCACAAAAACTACACTGATAAATATAAAATGGGATCTCTTAGAAAAATTATTAACACTTCATTTCAAGTAGATTACATTTCCTCTGTCATCTATCAGGTCAGTCTTTAATTTCCTTGTGCTTGCTTGTATGTTGCAGTCTGAAACCAACATGTTAATGGATCAAGCCCAGGCAAAAGATTCACCAGGTAAGTCTGACCGTACCAGGAACCGTTCTCAGTTCTCCAACAAGCACAATGCTGTTGTGACAGAATGAGTACATATTACTGTATGTGTGTGTGTGTGTCATACGAGCACTCAAAAATTAGAAAATATGTACACCATCCGCACTTTTAGCTCATACTGTATATCCTTGATGTGTCGATTTACGTAAATATGATGGTGACTCTATCTTCCCACGTCCAGTCGTGCTGAACGGGAGCACTCCAATATATATATGTGTGTGTGTTTTGATGAACAAGTGGAAGATATAGCCACAGGATATAGCCTCTGAACAGCCATCGCAGACCATATTTAATTTGAGAACAGCCATCGCAGACCGTATTTAATTTGAGACGAGTTGCTCAACCTCACTCACTCACAGACAGACATACACGAGTGCCTGCCTGCAGCTATCCTCTGACAGCCTCAATGGCTTTTTTAGATTAATTTATAGCGTGCCCGCAGTTTAGACGTCATTACAGTTTCATACGCTGTTCATCACAATACCACTTATGGCCACGACAGGCAGCCCTCCAACTGAGACGCAAAGTAGGGGGACCCATGCTGATGTGTAAGCACACACACACAGCAAAACATCCACCGTGCAGCATTTAGCCGCTATCTCCATTTAAAATGGGATGGTGGAAGACAAAACCAAACAAAGCAACCTATTCAGTGTATCATTCCAATCCATCCTGGTGAAATGGAAGGAAACGAGATAAAACAAGAGGGAACGCTTGATTTAGATTGGGTGTAATCGTTTTACACATTTCCAGTAATTAAAAGAATGCCTCACAAAAGGCTTGCGGTGCAGTGTAATTGTTATTGTGACGACATGCGGCCAACGCTTTAACTGGGGGCTTCTTGACATGCAGACGGGAGGGGGATAGAGAGAGTGGAGATGAGAAGGTGGCTGACTAGACAGATACGGGGCTATTGAAGGAAGATGTTAAACGGTTAAAGATTAGGAAGTCATTTCTCTTTTTGTTTTTAAAGCCAGGAGCTAAATTGTAATCTGTACATTGCCCAGTAAGAGAAAACGAGGGAGGGATTGAGGGTAAAGGGGGGTGAAGGGAAAGAATTTAGATAGTGGCATGGTTGATGCAATTAAATATTTCACCATCCTTTACATTTTCTGGGAGAGAGCGAGCGGGAAAAGAGCGGAAGAGAGAGAGAGCAATGAATTAAACGGCTCCTCTGGATGTGGTATGATTAGTAAATTGGTGGTGATGGTGGGAAGAGACAGAGTGGGTGGCTAACTAGAGGGAGAGATCAAGAATGTGTGTGGCTGGCTAAGAGTGAATGGGGCCAGGCAGTGTGGGTGTGGGCTTGGCTAGACTGTCTCTCTCTGTGGCTCATTTAAAGCACAGCCCCTCATAGGGGTTAAACAGAGGCCGTTGGCAAGAAACTAACTACCAATACTGTGTTCTACCATTGTCTTATGTAAGATAGCGAGTCTATTCCGACCGGCCCTGATCTTAGGTTGCGTGCTTGTGTGCTACAACACGGAAAGCAGGCACATAGTGCCTTCAATTTTTGCCATATGATATTTTAGCACTATGCTGATGGCTGGCTGGCTAGCTAGTAACAAACTGGCTGGCTAGCTAGTAACACTAGCTAACTGGATAAAGAGCAGTTAGGTTTAGAATGTTAAATCGCAATTTGCAGATTACAGCTGACAGGCTCTATCTATTGACTTAGCTAGCTGAAAAAACAGTTTAGCTAAAGGTCTGAGCTGCCAACGAAATCGTAACTGGTTTTGTTTTGTTTTTATTGTCAACTTACATTTTTTATGTTTACCATTACTAACTAATTTTCTGCTGATGATGCCATTTTCTTACCCGAACACTTTCGAGCCATTAACCTTTTGCGAGATATGAGCATCATCTTAACTCCGTTTAGGAGCCTGAGATTGTTTATCTAGTAAGGGAGTCCTGCTCTAGCCTATGACAGTGTTGTCCTGTGCATTGTTTTGTTATGTGTTACATGGGGAACCCGAGTATGCCTAGTAGGCTAGGTCTACTGTGTAGCCTAGGACTGTTATGTTTGTATTTGGAAATATGTTTTCAAACTTTCTTGTGTTGTCCTCTGAGTGGTTGTATTGTTAGATTTATTTGACAATTTCAATCTATCCCTATAGGAAGTCCTGTAGGAAGTTTTAGCCTCCACCTGCCCTTCTTTCTCTCACCCCTAACCGGTGTGCTAAGTATAGCGGACATGAGTCAGGCTCATAGTCTTGTGATGAGTTAGCCCTGCCTGCAACTTCAAAATCAGTGTCCCCCTCAGCACAAAATAATTTAATCTTCGTCTAATGGTCAAGACGTTGGTCTGTGAGAGACCGGGGACGTTGGTCTGTGAGAGACCGGGGACGTTGGTCTGTGAGAGACCGGGGACGTTGGTCTGTGAGAGACCAGGGTGCGTGCATGAAGTACTCTCAATTAGCTAGGCACGATTGCTGGATACGCTTGCCATGTGGTGAGTCATAGTCACAGATCTTTGGAAGGGGCCACCGTGCGGCTAACAGAATCAGAATCAGATTCAAAACACACACACACACACGACACCCTCCCTCATCCAAACACACCTCTATTCTTCCCTTCCTGTGAAAGCTTGGCACTGCTCTTTCCAGTTCTCCCTCTCGCTCTCTTGCTCTCTCTATCGCTCTATTCTCCCCAGCGCTGACTCCTTTTCTCCACCTTCTTTTGAAGCCCTGAGCGAGACTTGTGCTGAAGAAGCCCCCACACAGCACGCTTTCATTCACTGCCAGACACTCTGCCTGGCATTTCTGTGTGTGCGTGCATTTGTAAGGTGATATGTATGTTACTGTTACCACCATGTAAATGAAGAAGACTATTTATCTCCCTCTCTCTCTTTCCACCCTCCACCCCCATCTCTCTCTAGGGGTGTGTATAGAGATGTTTATGTGTCTCATGGGCAAGAAGTTGTCATCAGATGACCACTACCAGCAAACCAGACAGATCTTCAACACCTTTGATGTGAACTGTATGTACTGTACACCCCCCCCTCCATCTCTCTCTGTCTTGCTCCCATCTCTCTATCACTCATTCTCTGTTCCTCCATCTATCCATCTCTATCTCCACCCCCTTCTCTCAATCCCCCTTCTCTTTGGCTTTTCTTTCGCCAGAAGAGGGTGCTCTAGGCCTTGACGTACACACACACACACACACACACACACACACACACACACACACACACACACAATGCCTTCTGAAAGTATTCAGACCCCTTGACTTTTTTCACATTTTGTTACAAACAGCCTTATTCTAAAATTGATTAAAGAAATGTTTTTCCACACCAATCTACATACCAATGCACCATAATAACAAACAGGCTTTTAGACATTTTTGCAAATGTATAAAACTTGAAAAACAGATACCTTATTTATGTAAGTAGTCCAGACCCTTTGCTATGAGACTCGAAGTTGAACTCAGGTCCATCCTGTTTCCATTGATCATCCTTGAGATGCTTCTACCTTGACATGCTTCTACAACTTGGGAGTCCACCTGTGGCAAATTCAATTGATTGGACATGATTTGGAAAGGCACACACCTGTTTATATAAGATCTCACAGTTGACAGTGCATGTCAGAGCAAAAACCAAGCCATGAGGACAAAGGAATTGTCTGTGGAGCTCCAAGAGAGGATTGTGTCGAGGTACGGATCTGGGGAAGGGCACCAACAAATTTCTGCAGCATTGAAGATCCCCAAGGACACAGTGGCCTCCATAATTCTTAAATGGAAGCAGTTTGGAACCACCAAGACTCTTCCTAGAGCTGGCTGCCCTGCCAAACTGAGCAATCTGGGGCGAAGGGCCTTGGTCAGGGAGGTGACCGAGAAGCCGACGGTCACTCTGACAGTGATCTAGAGTTCCTCTGTGGTGATGGGAGAACCTTCTTGAAGGAAAACCATCTCTGCAGCACTTCACCAATAAGGCCTTTATGGTAGAGTGGCCAGACGGAAGCCACTCCTCAGTAAAAGGCACATGGCAGCCCGCTTTGAGTTTGTCAAAAAAGCCCTTAAAGACTCTCAGACCATGACAAATCAGATTCTCTGGTCTGATGAAAACAAAATTGAACGCTTTTGCCTGAATGCTAAGCGTCACGTCTGGAGGAAACTTGGCACCATCCAGTCTGGAGGAAACCTGGCACCATCCATCTACGGTGAAGCATGGCGGTGGCAGCATCATGCTCTGGGGATGTTTTTCAGTGGCATGGACTGGGAGACTAGTCAGAATTGAGGCTAAGATGAACGGAGCAAAGTTCAGAGAGATCCTTGATGAAAACCTGCTCCAGAGTGTTCAGTACCTCAGACTAGGGCGAATGCTCACCTTCCAACAACACATTCCACACATCCAAGACAATGCAGGGACTTTGGGACAAGTCTCTGAATGTCCTTGAGTGGCAGCCTTATTCAATTTTACAATAAGGATGTAATGTAGCAAAATGTGGAAAGTCAAGGGTTCTGAATACTTTCCGAATGCGCTGTACACACACACACTTAGTTCCCTTTTGTATCTAAACTGAAAAACAGAACACTGAAATTAATCCTCTGGTGTGTGTGTACGCTCTGTAGAAGATCATTCCCACTCTTTGTTCTGTTGGAAAGCACGAGTGTAATTCATAAATGTAACATTTTTTTGGCATAGTTTTATATCCGCAGGGGAGTGTCTGTGTGTCAGGTGACCGTGATGATTAACTCTGAAGTAAATGGCCCAGGGACTGTCTTCATTAACCCTCTCACCCGCCATTACAGACGAGGACCTTTGTGTGTGACAACGGCTGGTTTCTTTAATGGCTGCCTGAAACTGCATCCTCAAAGCATTTTTTATGGTGTGATGCTAGACACTGTGTGTCTGTGTCTGTGTGTGTGTTTGCATGTCTGTGTGTGTTGTGTGTGTTTGCATGTCTGTGTGTGTGTGATTCATGGCATACTGCTCGACTGCATTAATAATTAATTGGCTCTTTTGACAACAGCTTGATAATAATTGGGGTCTAGAATAATAGTGTGTTCACACACAAACTCAGCACAAACATCCCTTTTCAGGACACTGTCTTTCAAAGATAATTTGTAAAAATCCAAATAACTTCACAGATCTTCATTGTAAAGGGTTTAAACACTGTTTCCCATGCTTGTTCAATGAACCATAAACAATTAATGAACATGCACCTGTGGAACGGTCATCAAGACGCTTACAGAAGGTAGGCAATTAAGGTCACAGTTATGAAAACTTAGGACACTAAGAGTGTAAGAGTGTCTACAGACTCTGAAAAATACCAAAAGAAAGATTCCCAGGGAATGAGCATGCCTTAGGCATGCTGCAAGGAGGCATGAGGACTGCAGATGTGGCCAGCGCAATAAATTGCAATGTCTTTACTGTAAAACGCCAAAGACAGCGCTACAGGGAGACGAGACGGACAGCTGATCGTCCTCGCAGTGGCAGACCACGTGTAACAACACCTGCACAGGATCGGTACATCCGAACATCACACCTGCGGGACAGGTACAGGATGGCAACAACAGCTGCCCGAGTTACACCAGGAATGCATAATCCCCCCATCAGTGCTCAGACTGTCTGCAATAGGCTGAGAGAGGCTGGACTGAGGGCTTGTAGGCCTGTTGTAAGGCAGGTACTCACCAGACATCACTGTCGCTGGACCAGCCAGAACTGGCAAAAAGTGCTCTTCACTGATGAGTCGCAGTTTTGTCTCACCAGGGGTGATAGTCGGATTTGCATTTATCGTCGAAGGAATGTGCGTTACACCGAGGCCTGTACTCTGGAGCGGGATTGATATGGAGGTGGAGGGTCCGTCATGGTCTGGGGCGGTGTGTCACAGCATCATCGGACTTAGCTTGTTGTCATTGCAGGCAATCTCAACGCTGTGCGTTACAGGGAAGACATCCTCCTCCCTCATGTGGTACCCTTCCTGCAGGCTCATCCTGACATGACCCTCCAGCATGACAATGTCACCACACACAGAATGAGCAGGATGGCTGATTTCCTGTAAGACAGCGAAGAGCCCGGGTCTCAATCACATTGAGCATGTCTGGGACCTGTTGGAACGGAGGGTGAGGGCAAGGGCCATTCCCCCCAGAAATGTCCGGGAACTTGCAGGTGCCTTGGTGGAAGAGTGGGGTAACATCTCACAGCAAGAACTGGTTACATAATGGACACACCAGATACGGACAATTGTATATATACACCCACTCATCATGTATGTGCCTTAGTATTATAAATGTATATGTCTTCAGAAAGTATTCAAACCCTTGCAAAAAGGGCACCTATTCCCTTTGAGCATGGTGAAGTTATTCATTACACTTTGCATGGTGTATCAATCCACCCAGTCACTACAAAGGTACAGTGGTCCTTCCTAACTCAGTTGCCGGAGAAGAAGGAAACCGCTCAGAGATTTCACCATGAGGCCAATGGTGACTTTTTATCACAGTGCCATCCGTTATCACCAAAGCACCATATACTACACACCGCTGCGACCTGTATGCTCTCATTGGCTGGCCCTCACTACATATCCGTCACCAAACCCACTAGCTCCAGGTCACCTATAAGTCTTTGCTCGGTAAAGCCCTGCCTTATCTCAGCTCACTGGTCACCATAGCAACACCCACCCGGATCACGGGCTCCAGCAGGTATATTGCACTGGTCATCCCCAAAGTCAACACTTCCTTTGGCCGCCTTTTCTTTCCAGTTCTCTCCTGCCAATGACTGGAACTAATTGCAAAATCACTGAAGCTGGAGACTTATATCTCCCTCACTAACTTTAGCAGCTTACCGATCACTGTACCTGTTCACTGTACCTGTACACAGCCAATCTGTAAATAGCACACCCGACTACCTCATCCCCATATTATTACTTTTCCTCTTGCTCTTTTGCACCCCGGTATCTCTACTTGCACATCATCATCTGCACATCTATCACTTCAGTATTAATGCTAAATTGCAATTACTTTCACCTCGTGGGCCTATTTATTGCCTACGTCCCTACTCTTCTATAGTTGTACACCCTGTATATAGATTTTTCTATTATTCTTTTGTGTTATTGCCTGTACATTTGTTTGTGTAACTTTGTTGTTGTCGCACTGCTTTGCTTTATCTTGGCCAGATCGCAGTTGTAAATGAGAACTTGTTTTCAACTGGCCTACCTGGTTAAATAAAGGTGAAAGAAAAAATCTGGAGCATCAGCATTTGTGGGTTCGATTACAGGCTCAAAATTGCCAGAAACAAATACATTTCTTCTGAAACACGTCAGTCTATTCTTGTTCTGAGAAATGAAGGCTATTCCATGTGAGAAATTGCCAAGAAGATCTGAAGATCTCATCCAACGCTGTGTACTTCTCCCTTCACATAACAGCGCAAACTGGCTCTAACCAGAATAGAAAGAGGAGTGGGACGCCCCTGTGCACATCTGAGCAAGAAGACAAGTACATTAGTGCGTAGTTTGAGAAACAGACGCCTTACAAGTCCTCAACTGGCAGCTTCATTAAATAGTACCTGCAAAACAGCAGTCTCAACGTCAACAGTGAAGAGGCGACTCCGAGATGCTGGCCTTCTAGGCAGAGTTGCAAAGAAAAAGCCATATCTCAGGCTGGCCAATAAAAAGAAAAGATGGGCAAGAACACAAACACTGGAACTCTGCCTAGAATGCCAGCATCCCGGAGTCGCCTCTTCACTTTTGACGTTGAGACTGCTGTTTTACGGGTACTAATTAATAAAGCTGCCAGTAAATTATATCATAAATAGGACTGGTAAAGTTATGTCACACATGTAGCTAACAAAACATATATGAAAATGTCTGCTCTATCCAAAAGTACAATCAACTAATTGTAGCATTACCACAAAAATGGGGTGTCAGGTAGCCTAGTGGTTAGAGCATTGGGCCAGTAACTGTAAGGTTTCTGGATCAAATCCCCGAGCTGACAAGGTAAAAAAATCTGTCGTTCTGCCCCTGAACAAGGCAATTAGACCACTGTTCCCGGTAGGCCGTCATTGTAATTAAGAATTTGTTCTAACTGACTTGCCTAGTTAAATAAAATAATAATAAAAAACGCAAAAATGGAAGAGGCAAGTGGAAGGGGGAGAAGGTAAGGAACTTTTCTGTCAGCCCTGCATTAAAGACCAAAATTGGTTAAGGAAAATTTGTAATAAATAAAAAAGAATACCAGTTTCATTTAAAAACAAAAAATGGACAGCTGTGCCATACAGATGGCAAAATAGTTGGGAAGAGATTTTTGATGTACCGATTCCTTGGCACATTCAAAACTTTTATTTGACAAAATTCTTGCAACCAAAGAATTTTACGTACAGTATCTGGGGGATACAACCATCCCAGCTCTGCAGATTTTGCTGAGAAGAGACAGAACCATTAGATCATTTGTTTTGGTACTGTCCATATGTTGCTTGTTTTTGGTCGCAGGTTCAGGAATGGCTGAATAATTACAACATTTACCTGGAGCTCTGCAAATAGCTGTCACAAGTGTTGAGAGGAGTAGGCAGGAGACAGTTGCAGGTTTAGAACTACTACATTTATTAAAGCACTCAACAATGCAGGACTGAACCCAAAGTGCAAAAATAATAAAGTACTCAGGAAATAGTAGGAGAGATTCCTCTCAGGAAAACATGAACAAGAGGGGTTGCCAAAGCAAAGGCTGGTGTGACAATAGCACTGCTGGGTGATTTGGAAAGTCTTAGTCAATCGATCAATAATACAATTAGCAAAAATGTGTCTACTTTGTAATCTGGAGAAACTATAGAAAGGTTCAGAACTTTTGTTAAAATACTCCAAAAACATGCATCCTGTTTGCAACAAGGCACTAAAGTAATATTGCAAAAAAATGTGGCAAGCAATTCACTTTTTGTCCTAAATACAAAATGTGTTTGGTTGTCTAGCAATGATCAACAACCAATTTGACAGACCTTGAAGAATTTTGAAAAGAATAATCGGGAAAAGTTGCACAATCCAATTTTGGAAAGCTCTTAAATACTTTTGTAGAGTTGTAAATACAGTTGTAGTTGCTGCCAAAGGTTATTCTACAAAGTATTGACTCAGGGGTGTGAATACCTAGGCAAATGAGCTATTTCTGTATTTCATTTTCAATACATTTGCCAAAAACAATTTTTCACTTTGTCATTAAAATAAATCTATTTCATCCATTTTGAATTTAGGCTGTAACACAACAAAATGTGTCATAAGATCAGGTGTATGAATACCTTCTGAAGGCACTGTCGCTCTATCTCAGACAGACCGGATGTCTCTGTTCCACAGCCAACTCAGCTCTCTTTCTCTCTCTCTCCCTCGCACTACCACTTTTTGTGTGTGTGTGTGTGTGTGTGTGCGCCCATCCGTATGTGTGCACATGCATGCCTGTGTGTACGTACTGTTTGTGTTTTGTGTTTTTACACCTGTGTTTTCTCTTCTCTGCAGGTCGTGGTTTCCTGAAGCTGGAGGACTTTAGAACAGCCTTCAGTAGAGTGGCTCCTCGTCTGCCTGAGAGGACTGTCCTGGAGGCCTTCAGGTACTGGGGATGGGATGGGAAAGGGTTGGGAAGGAGTTAGGAATGGGTTTAAGTTTCACGTTTCATTAGTCATATATACACATGGTATACAACGTCCAACAGAATGCTTGTAGGTTCCCTCTCAATAATGCAGTAATAAATAATAAAGTAATATAATAAAAAGTCAATGACGCGGGTAGAATATAATAAAACATTTAGTGTAAATACAGGAAGGCACTCAGCAATTTATAGTACAATATGTACATGTGTGAATGTATTATATGTGTGTGCCTGAGTGAGTGTATGTATGCTAAGGTGCAGGTGGTCAGTTTTCAGCAGTCTGATGGCCTGTTGGTCCTTACTGTCGGGTAGAAAGTATCGGGAGGGAACAGTCTGTGGCTGGGGTATGTAGGGTCCTTGATGCTGCGGGACTTCCTCAGGCACAGTTTTGAGTAGATGTCCTGAATGGGTGGGAGCATGGCCCAAGTGATGTACTGGGTTGTCGTCACAGCTTGCTGGAGGGCCTTGCGGTCGTGGGCGGTGCAGGTCCCATACCAGGCAGCGTTGCAGCCAGGCAGGACGTTCTAGATGTTGCAGTGGTAGTATTTGGAGAGGAGGCATGCTGAATTTCTTCAGCTGCTTTGGGAAGTAGAGGTGCTGTTGCCCTCTCTTGATAAGAGTGGTGTTGTTGTTGGTCCATATCAAGTTCTTAGTGATACGTACATCGAGGACTCTCTCTCCACTGCAGTCCCGTCAATGTGGATCGGGGCATCTCCTCTCCCCTGCTTCCTGAAGTCAACAATCAACTCCTTTGTTTTGCTGAGGTTGAGGGAGAGGTTGTTGTCCTGGCACCACAATGAGAGTTTACAGTGCCTTCAGAAAGTATTCACCCGTTGACTTTTTCCACATTTTGTTGTTAAAGCCTAAATTTAAAATGTATTACATTTATATATTTTGTCAACAACCTACACAGCCCAAAAATATGCTGTCATGTGAAAGTGGAATGAGATTGTTTTAAAACTCCTCAATAATTATTCAACCCCTTTTGTTATGGCAAGCCCAAAAATGTGCTTAACAAGTCACATAATAAGTTGCATGGACTATCTCATATCTTTACCCCACACATACACTACCTTTCAAAAGTTTGGGGTCACTTAGAAATATCCTTGTTTTTGAAAGAAAAGCACGTTTTTGGTCCATTTTTGTCCACTACTGTTGTCCACTACTGTTGTCCACTACTGTAGCTGGAAACGGCTGGTCTTCAGTTTCTTGGCAATTAAAATAATGTAAATAAATAAATTCATCACGTTTGCAACAAGGCACTATAATACTGTAAAAAAATATATATATAAAAAAAACTTTTCTCCAGAATACAAAGTGTTATGTTTAGGAAAAATCCAATGCAACACATTACTGAGTACCACTCTCCAAACTTTCAGGCATAGTGGTGGCCACATCAAAAACATTTTTTTCATTTTGAATTCAGGCTGTAACACATCAAAATGTGAAATAAGTCAAGGGGTATGAATACTTTTGGAAGGCACTGTACCTCTTCCCTGTAGGCTGACTCATCGTTGTTTAGTGATCAGGTCGACAACCATGGTGTCATCAGAACTTGATGATGGAGCTTGTGTCATGCTTAGCCACGCAGTCGTGGGTGAACAGGGAGTACAGCAAAGGACGCATGCCTTGGGGGCCCATGTGTTGAGAGACAGTGTGGAGGAGATTGGGTATGGAAATGTGAAGGAATTGGTTATGGGTGGGAATGTAATTGTAAATGGGAAGAAGGGGATAGAAAGGGTTTTGGGATGGGAAATGGTTTTGGAAAGGGGTTGGGAATCCCATCAGGCTCTTTTACTGTAAATCAATGTTGGTATACATGGCCACTGTATCCCAAATGGTGGGTTTAGTTGTTCACACAGGTGTTCTCAGTCCAGTCAAATACTTAGTATTTATTTGGCTGTGAATTGTTGTTTTTTTTTACAGATTTTTCTGGTATCATAAGACATGGCAAAACGTGTAGAATTGCAGGAAATTGGCTTTAAAACTGAGGCTAGTTCTACATAAGGTTGCACATTTTTTTTTATTCACAAGAGCTCTGACAAAGGCGGTGAGGCCGATACGTTAGCTTATTAAATATCAGTGATACTATCAAGAGCAGTGTGTGGTTTCCTTTTTCCTTCATCTTGTTCAATTGTTGCCATGCACCTGCAAATTAGATTGCTCAGCGAGTGCCTTTTGAATTTTGCTTTAAAACTGCTAAAATGTATCTCTGCCAAAAATAGGGGTGTGAACAGTTTGGTGTTGCATGGGTTGCCAGGTGGGGATTTGTTACTATGCCGATAAATGACTATGTCCATCCGGACCTTTGACACCTAGGACATTTACAGTATGTGACTGGACCTTCTCAAATAGTACCCCCTGCCCTACATAGTGCACTACTTTTGATCAGGGCCCGGTTTCCCTAAAGCATATCAAGGCTAAGTTCATCGTAAGAACCTTCGTAGGAGCATACTTAAATCTCTGAGATGTTTCCCCAAACCATCGTTACTAATGTTGCACTTGAAAATACTTGTTGTTTACGGACTGCCTCAGACCACTCGTCGAACAGCTAAGTGCGTCGTTAAATATTTTTTTGCCCTTCCACATCACTTTATACACAGAAGATCTTGGCTAAACATAATCTCTCTGTGTCCGCCGATAACTTCAGAACAAAGTTGACTACAAATACAAAGTTGCCAATGTCTTTGCAATTGTTACAAACATGCAAAGGATAAAAATATGCTTCAAACGAAAACAGAGGTGACTGCATTAAAAGACGAATACAGTATAGGTTAGGCCTATATATTTCAATCATATTGAGATCAATTTAATGTCCATTCAATTGAGTTCTATTTTGTAATTGTAGGCTACTGTGTAACATATATGCGCAATGATGTGCGAAATCTACGATGGTGCATTATTATAGTGTAAACATTAGAATAAGCCACCTCAATATTTGCAGCCATCAGGATAATATATCTAGGAGCTGATAGGTCATCAAAAGTGGCGATTTTAACATGTCAGTATTGACGATGTGAATGGAAAAAGCTAATCAGAGAGCCCAGTCTCCTTCTCCCTCCCCTCTCCGGTCTCCTTCTCCCTCCCCTCTCCGGTCTCCTTCTCCCTCCCCTCTCCGGTCTCCTTCTCCCTCCCCTCTCCGGTCTCCTTCTCCCTCCCCTCTCCGGTCTCCTTCTCCCTCCCCTCTCCGGTCTCCTTCTCCCTCCCCTCTCCGGTCTCCTTCTCCCTCCCCTCTCCGGTCTCCTTCTCCCTCCCCTCTCCGGTCTCCTTCTCCCTCCCCTCTCTGGTCTCCTTCTCCCTCCCCTCTCCGGTCTCCTTCTCCCTCCCCTCTCCTCCCCTGTGTTCAGTTAGGCTACCTTTAAAACAGCATAACAGAGAGTAAAGGCAATGAATAGAGGAGGAGGGAGGGGGCCTGGCATGGAAAGTGGGGGAGAAAGGGGGAATGAGCAAGAGAAAAGGAAAATAGTCATATTTAGTGTGAAAGTGGGGAGTTTAAAAAAACTAAAGTGTGTTTGTGTGTGCGTAGAGTTTATCTGTGTGCCCAGGGCTGTGTTTAGTCCAGATTATCTCTCCAAAGTGATAAATAATAACACTTGCTCTGAGGGAAGGAGGGAGGAAGAGAGAGAACATGCTTGTTCTTCACACACTTCGGAATAAAACTAAAGCAAGTTCGTATATGTTGCAGTGTGTGTGCAGTAATGTGTTGTGTGTGTTCTCTCTGTCCTTTCAGTCCCTTGCCATGTCCTTTCTGTCATAATCACAGAACAATGGATCACAGAATCACACCATTAACACCACACAAGCATGTATGTTTGTGCACACAAGCATTCTCTAACACACACACACACACACACACGGTAAATACACACACACACACATTTACGGCATGCACCTGCTGCCTCCTTTTTATTTGCTCCAGATTTACGGCCGCGTGCCGCCGAGTTCCTGCTCACACACACCATTAACACAGCAACCGCTCGCCTGGTTACTGTCTCCATGACAACGTGGCAACGCAGTGCCTACCATCGCACCTTCAGCAGAACCTGCAGTTGTTATTCCCCCTTTCCTTTCTCTCTTTGACCCTTTTTTTCTCTCTTTTTTGTTAGTTATTTTTCTTTCTATGCTTCCTCCTTCCTTTTTCCTTCTCTCCTCTGTTTTCCTCACCCATTCCTCTCTGGCTTTCTCTCTACCTCTTTTGTTGTTCTTCCTCTGCTTCTCCTTTGTGGCTCCTCTCTCTCGGTCTCCACAGCACACTCGTAACCGTATACGGGTTAAACATGGCAGATTTGGGCAGTAATAAGCTCTTAAATTGGAAGGTAGTGGCTGTACAGCAACATGCTATACATGGCGTCAGAGCTCTGGCTCTGCTGTATGGGTTCTCAATGACAGCCGTTCTGAACTTGAGCACCGCATCTGACAAGAAGTTGCCCCCATCCCTCCCGCTAATTGGGCAACTTTTGCAAATGTTTTTGTTGTCTGAGTGATGGAAATGCTATAAATGTAAGATGTCTCAATGTGTTTTGCAAGAAAAGACATTGAGGATTATAATCAACACAGCTTTGATGTCGTACAAGCAAACACACGTGAGTCCAAATGTCCACATCCAATCTCCAAATCATATATACAGTGTCAACATTTAGTATCACTATGTTTGATGTACAGTTACAAGATGACATGTCACCATACCCTGGGTTGTTCTGAACAGAATGAGCCAATGTTTGTTTGTGAAGGAAATTCACTGCGGCATACACACCTGGATGCACTCATGACTCCTTTCTATGCGCACCAACATATGACCACCAATAGCCTTGTGAAAGGCTAACACTTTGAGATCGTACTTATATAGCTTAGCTAGTCATGTGTGTTGGCAATAGATCAAGCTTTTAAATCACATGACCCCCAGATTGTGATTTTTAATGGACCGTTTTTTGGATTATGTAAACAACGACAGTAATTGTGTGATGCTGGGGAGCAGGGTTGTGTTCCAGACGAAACAACTACAAGTGTGCTTGCTGTCGTTCCTCAATGGCACAGCTAGGAGAGCTAAAAAAGGTACCCCGGTTGAAGACTTTTCTTTGAGTTCTAAAAGTGCATTGAAATTGCTTAGGAACTGTGCACACCAGTTATTCCTCTCATTTAAACCATTGTATTTTTTTTGTCTTCTGTTGTACCAACCCCACATTTTCTCCCCAATTTGGCTCCTTCTGAGTCTAGGGTGACCGGTAAAGCAGCGGTGATATGGTCTCCGGTCTTTAAACATGTTCCTTTTTAAAATGAACAAATGACAATTTCTTCATTTCTACTTCTTCATAAACATGATTACTCCAGCCCTCCTCAGCTAACTGTTGTTATTACAAATCCACACTAGTGAAGAGAATGGATCACATTACACTGTTGTGAATTGAAACATTTCACTCTTATCAGTGGCTGTTTTTAATTGACTATATCTGAGTGCAGCACTTGAGTGGGAAAGATTAGTGGAAGTTTAACCAAAGACCAAAACGTGTGTGTGTGTGTAATCTGCAGGAAATGGAGCCTGATGAATAAGTGAATTAATTATCATTCCTAAATTAAACTTTCTGCTGTAGTTTGGTTCCTATTAAAGCAGTGCGATGAGGAGGCTGCTCTGTTAACTGTGTGGTAGAAAGAGAGAATATGCTAATTTACCCCACCATCAGTTCTACCCCTCCAGCTACTTTAAGAGGTTACACGGAGTACCTCTCAAACTTAGCTAATGCCTCTACATCGCAACTATTTATTCCCTTCATTCTGTTCCCCTCTCTAAGTTCCTCTTCTCTTCTCTTGTCCTCTCCTCTTTCTGTACATACAGTATGAGTGTGAAAGACAGAGGGGAGGGGGGTAGAGAGGTGGTTGGCCATCTTGACCGTAAAGAACCAGCCATGTGAGGGTCTATGCTCTTTTACGTGATTGTTTTGTTTAACTTCTTCGAGATGGGGGGTGCTCTTTTAATTTTTGGGTAAAAAACGTTCCCGTTTTAAACCAGATATTTTGTCACGAAAAGATGCTCGACTATGCATGCAATTGACAGCTTTGGAACGAAAAACTCTGACGTTTCCAAAACTGCAAAGATATTATCTGTGAGTGCCCCAGAACTATTGCTACAGGCGAAACCAAGATGAAGTTTCATACAGAAAATGCCCCAGATTCTGAAGGCGCTGTGTTCCAATGTCTCCTTATATGGCTGTGAATGCGCCAGGAATGAGCCTGCCCTTTGTGTCATTTCTCCAAGGTGTCTGCAGCATTGTGACGTATTTGTAGGCATATCATTGGAAGATTGACCATAAGAGACTACATTTACCAGGTGTCCGCCCGGTGTCCTGTGTCGAAATTATTGAGTAATCTCTCGGTCCATGCACGTTCCATTTCTTCAGAAGAGAAAGTCAACTGCCACGAAGGATTTATCGTCGATAGATATGTGAAAAACACCTTGAGGATTGATTCTAAACATCGGTTTGCCATGTTTCTGTCAATATTATGGAGTTAATTTGGAAATAAGTTTGCGTTTTAATGACTTAATTTTCTTTTTTTTTTCTTACCCAAACGTGATGAAGACAACGGAGCGATTTGTCAACACAATCTATTTTGTAAAACCTGAACATTTGCTATCTAACTGAAAGTCTCCTCATTGAAAACATCTGAAGTTCTTCAAAGGTAAATTATTTTATTTGAATGCTTTTCTGGTTTTTGTGAAAATGTTGCCTGCTGAATGCTAACGCTAAATGCTACGCTAGCTATCAATAGCTATCAATACTGTTACACAAATGCTTGTTTTGTTATGGTTGAGAAGCATATTTTTTTAAATCTGAGATGACAGTGTTGATAACAAAAGGCTAAGCTTGAGAGCTAGCATATTGACTTCATTTCATTTGCGATTTTCATGAATAGTTAACGTTGTGTTATGCTAATGAGCTTGCGGATAGATTTACACAATCCTGGATACAGGTTTTTTTCGTAGCTAAACGTGATGCAGAAAACGGAGCGATTTGTCCTAAACAAATAATATTTCAGGAAGAACTGAACATTTGCTATCTGAGAGTCTCCTCATTGAAAACATCCAAAGTTCTTCAAAGGTAAATTATTTTATTTGAATGCTTTTCTGGTTTTTGTGAAGATGTTGCCTGCTGAATGCTAATGCTAACTGCTATGCTAAATGCTACGCTAGCTATCAATACTGTTACACAAATGCTTGTTTTGCTATGGTTGAGAAGCATATTTTGAAAACCTGAGATGACAGTGTTGTTAACAAAAGGCTAAGCTTGAGAGCTAGCATATTGATTTCATTTAATTTGCGATTTTCATGAATAGTTAACGTTGCGTTATGGTAATGGGCTTGATGCTGTAGTCACGATCCCGGATCCGGGATGGCTCGACGCAAGAAGTTAATGGAGACGAAGAAGGAAGGATGTAAAGCCTCTCAGGAAAATGTCCATTGAACCTGATTACCATGGCTATGGAATAGACTTATCCTCTGCAAATAAATGTTTCTTATTTTCTTCACTCTCTCCATTCCTCATCAGTGAGTGCTCTTAATGGGGCAGATACTCGCCGATCTGTATCACTCTCTCACTTTCTCTTTCTCTGTCTTTCAAACCTCTTGTGTTTACCTGCTCAGGAGATGTCTCTATCAGCCCAGCCCAGTCTCACCCTTTTTTTTTTCATGAATGTTTCCTCTGCTCCCTAGTCTTCAAGGTATTCCTTTGTCTAATCACAGTTTCCTATCCAATTTTGTTATTTTTATGATTGAATTGTCCCTTTGTTTAGCAGGTGTCTGTTCTTCCATTAGCTGGTTATTTCTAGTGAAGCAGCTTCCTCTAGCATATTATCAGTGTATTTAAAATTATAATAAATAAAAAACACCTGCATCTTTGATGAAGAAGCTGACTGTCACAGTAGTCTTCTTCCAGCTAACTTAATATTTCCGATAGGTTTAAGTTTGTCGTTTAACATGTTCAGATTTCTGAAACTAGAAGTGTGCTGTTTTTAGCTTTGGTTATCAAGGTCGCCCCCTTCTTTTTCCAGATGTATTCTCTTCATTGATGCTGACAGTTTCCCTGGCTTGGGATCCCAATAGGCAGTAAAACACACACACGTCTCATTATAATTCCTGTGTGGTGGGGGTATGTGGTAGAAGGCTAATGTAATCGTCATGGTAACTCCGTACAGTAGCGAACAGAAGTCCCAGAGGAGTTGCCCCATTTCTTGCTCCCTGATACGTGTGTGTGTGTGTGTGTCAGACAGACAGTGCTGAGTTTTCTGTTCTCTCTGAGCTCTTGAACCCCGGGTCTGTGTGTGCGTTAACACGCGTATAACATGATAACAAGGTGTGGAGAATACTATTTACCTGCCTTAGGCTCCGAGAGATCTCGTCCTCTCTCCATCTCCCCTCCCCTTCTTTCCTCTCTCTCCCTTCTTCCTCACCATTCCCTTTCTCTCTCCCTCCCTCCCTCCTCCTGCAGTCCACCTGTGAGGAAAGATTCTAATCACGGAGATGAGTGGAGGAGCCTGAGAGGATGAAGGGATCAGATAAACGAGTGAATACATTAATTAAAGAGGGGAAAGAGAGGGCATCTATATCTGATGGGTCCTAGAAACCACTGCAGTGCTCTTTTAGAGAACCTGTGTGTGTGTGTGAGACGCTGAGTGGATCAGATGGCTGTTATGTGAGCAGTGCTTGTGTCTCGCCTCGCACTGATATGCCCTCCAGCATCACACACACACACACACGCCCACTAACATAAGCTCAAGTCTTTGATGTCTAAGGTTCTTTATTAAAAGCATTCCACGTGTGTGTGTGTGTGTGTGTGTGTGTGTGTGTGTGTGTGTGTGTGTGTGTGTGTGTGTGTGTGTGTGTGTGTGTGTGTGTGTGTGTGTGTGTGTGTGTGGATCCCTTACCCTAATATTTTAGCTAGGCAACAAAGTTTAGAAATAGGACGATTATTTGTTTCGAAGTTAGCTGCGTGCCTCAGAGCTCCGGTATCAAACGTAACATATAGCCCCGTTCACATGCTAGGAAGCTCTGAAATTTCCGACTTGCTAATTCATTGAACGCCGGCACGTGATTAACTGCAACCAGTTAGCATGTCGGACATGTCCTAGTTTCGACTAGGACGTGAACGCAGCATGATGCTGTGTTGGTAACCAATTGGAAATTTACCACACACTACTGAGAAGAATCCACTCCAACTGGTAATTACTAGTGGGAAAGAATGAATCGAGGATTATAATATTTTAGCTAGGCAAGTAAGTTTAGACATAGGCAGATTTCATTATTTAGGTCACAAGGGTCACCACCTTTCTGAAGGTGGAGTACATGGGCTGCCTTTCAAACCTTGGTGATAGTACCAGATATAATCGTCAGGTTAAACATGGGTTTATGATTCAGCAATCGGGGGGCAGAGAGCTGCAGCAAAAAGGGATCAAGCATATCAGCTCCATTAATCTTAAGCAAGGCATCTAGGACATCACACATAGTAAAGTGTATTGAAAACAAATTTTCACTAGAAGTTGACAGGTTAACTGTCGAGTCAGCTAGAGGCTGGCAGAGGGAAGAGCAGTCGATTGACTGACCAGGGTCAACGGCACCACCATTTCTCTCAAATGAAAAGCCTGCCGAGATTATAACATTATGATTAAGAGCATCTCTTATCCCATTCTTCTCAGTTATGATGACAGTCAGACAACTTGCTTCGGCAGGGAAGAAGATGTATTTCTACACTTCAGGGCAGTTACTGTTTTCCAAAATGTTGTAGGATCACCAGCAGTCAGAGAGAGAGAGAGCTTAAAAAGTAGCTTCATTCAGCTTTCTTAATCAATACAGTACATCTGTTTCTCAAGTGTCTGAAAGCTTGCCAGTCAACTACAAAGTCAGTTTTCCTTGCTTTGGCCCATGCCTGATTTTCTTCTCTGAATGAGCTTTGATAATTATGAAGAAAGCTCATACCCTTGGTTATCTTTAACTGTAAATTGTTTAAAAGGGGCGTTTTTGTTTGGAATGCTCTGGATTGACGGACGACAGCGTGTTCCCGCCAATATCCAGCGACTTGGCACAGGAGTGGGACAACATTTCACAAGCCACACTCAACAGCCTGATCAACTCTATGCGAATGAGATGTGCCGCGCTACATGAGGAAAATGGTGGTCAAACCAGATACTGACTGGTTTTCTGATCCACGCACCTCATTTTTTTTAAGGTATCTGTGACCAACAGATGTATATCTGTATTTCCGGTCATATGAAATCAAATTAATTAGGCCCTAATCTATTGATTCAATTGACTGATGCCCTTATATGAACTGTAACTCAGTAAAATCTTTAAAATTGTTGCATGTCGCCTTCACGGAATCTTCTGTTGGCAACATGCACATCACTGACTGATTGTCAGCATACTGTAGCAGCAGCCTATCAGAATATTGTAGGCGTACTTTATTGGAACTCTTTTTGGTCTCACTTCCTTACCAAACCATCAAGTCAGTGAGTGTGATGAATTAGCTACTGTAAATTACTGTTCATTTTACAATAATCCACTTGCAACTAGTTGACAGTAAATTATTTAAAATTAAACATTCACTTCCTGTGAACCAGCAGCCATTAAGCTACTATAAAATGTACAGTAACTTCTTCACAGTGCAGCTCTTGTCACAAGCTCTTACAAAGATTGCAGCACTGACGTTGTCAAAAGAGGCGCTCAACCTTTATCAACACAACGATAAAACCACTTAAACTGGTTCAACATTCCGACTGACGGTTGGCACAAATACAACACATTTTAGACCATGCCCCCAAATATGCTAATGAGTTCCCGCCAGCACATTGCCCCCACCTACATTTCAAAGTTCAGTATAGCCTTGTGATGGGAAACTGAGGCTTTCTGAAAGGCTTCGGAGCTTTCACCAAATTGTGCCGAAAAAAAAGTTCATTATTGGTTCACAATGCACATTATTGACATCTGTGTGATTATCAGATAAACATTTTTCTCCACTGTTTTCATCAAAACTCTGTCACGCAGTGTTACGTCATTTACTTTAGTAGCCTATAATCAGTTGGAATGCCAGGTTTCCATCATGCTTCCCTTCAAGTTGACTATTTTTCTAAAACTGAATATGGTATTATTTAGGATGCTTAAGACAGAAGCCTATAATATACTAATTAAAACAAATTATTTGAACAATAGTGCAGAAAGTGTGCATTCAATTTTTTTCTCTCAAAATAGTCTGCCTTCAACCCCATACCCTCACGTCCCAAAATGTCCCGTAGTTCCCTACTCTACCTGCGAGGCTACCAGTCAGGTGAAACTACATGTACAAAATCTTAACTAGATTTATAAGTATGGTGTCCAGTAGTGGTCAGTGTTTGAAAGCTTGGAATCGAAGAAAGCACCGGAACCACAGCAACAACAAAAAAAGCACCTGATCAAACAAAGCTTCGGACATCATTGATGACGTACTTCTGATAAAGTGATACACACATCAGCACACTGCTTCGAAGTTAGCTGCCTAGCGATTTTGACGCATGCCTCAGAGCTCCGGTATCAAACGTAACATCACTAGTATAGCCAAGTACACATGTTAGTCGAAACTCTGATATTTCCGACTTGCTAATTCGTTGAATGCGGCACGTGACTAACTACAACCAGTTAGCAAGTCAGACATTTCCTAGTTGGTAACCAAGTGGGAATTGGGAATTTACCACATATGACTGAGAAAAATATACTTGAACAGCCCTTCTCACTTTGATAGCTGTACTTTTAGTTTAAGGTTTTATGCAGCCTGTTGGTCATTAGTCAGTCAGCGGTTCTCAACGAGTTCAAAACACGTGAATGCATCCAACTGGTATTTACAACTTCACAATTGGTAAATTCCCAACTCTTACATGGATGCTAAGTTTAAATGCAAGTGATGCATGCCAAGTTAATTTGTAGGACGGCGTCACGGCTAGCTGAAGGACTGGACCAAGGTGCAGCATGTTAAGAGTTAATTTTAACTTTATTTTAAAATGACGCCGACACTGCCTGGGCTAGATAAACCCCGACTTAGATGGGAGAGAGATCTGGGTATTGATCTTGATGAGGATCTATGGAGTGACCTGTGCAGGGATGGGGTTACATCCACATTGAACTCCAGATACAGACTGATCCAGTTTAATTTCCTCCATCAGCTCTATATCACCCCATCTAGACTGCACAAGTTCAACCCAGATATCTCCTCCCTATGTTTTAGATGTGGCTCAGATGAAGGAACATTCCTCCATTCCACTTGGCAGTGTTCAAAACTACACGGTTTCTGGCAGGGGGTATGCGATACCATATCCTCAATTCACGGAGTTGCATTCTCTTTAGACCCGGAGGTCTGTCTACTGGGTAACTTTACTAACACCAATCTTAGGCAAAGCCATACTATTAAGCAAACAGAAATATTGCTAGCGATTGCCAAGAAATGTATTGCCTTGAAATGGAAATTGGATTCCTCCCTGCCAGTTGCAATGTGGCTTTCGGAAGTTAATAGTTGTATCCCTTTGGAGAAAATCACTTACTGCTTGAGGAATAAGTTAAAGACATTTTACAGAATTTGGCAACCTTTTATTGACTATATGGAGAATCTCCCCCCACATCTCATTGATTGAATTTATATATAATCCTCACAATGTTTCACACGTAATGTATATTATGTAGCCTACGGCAGGTGATCCAATGTCTCGTTATTTTTATTATTTTTTATAATTGTATGTTTCTTTATATAACTTATAATTATAATTTATTTTTGTTACGTTCGTCTGTTACTGTCACTTTGTCCTATCGTTGTCTATCTTTTCACTTTTGTTTTGAATGTTCTTAATTGGAAAATGCAAAAATAAAATATAAAAAATTAAAAAAATTAAATGACGCCGACAAAATGAAGAACAAAAAAAAACAACCGTAAAGCTTGGGGCTATGTGCCCTGAACAACTACACAGTTGTGTGCCCTGAGACAATTGAGACGTGGATTGTGTATGTGTGCCATTCAGAGGGTGAATGGGCAAGACAAAAGAGTGAGGTGCCTTTGAACGGGGTATGGTAGTAGGTGCCAGGCGCAGCGGTTTGGGTCAAGAACTGCCCCGCTGCTGGGGTTTTCACACTCAATAGTTTGCAGTGTGTATCAAGGATGATCCACCACCTAAAGGACATCCAGCCAACTTGACACAACTTTGGGAAGCATTTGAAGTCAAAATGGAAAGAGAAGTCAAATTCACAAATTTCAATTGTGAAAATGTGTTTTTGCAACAAAACACCTCTCTCTCCTCTTTCTTGAGAGAAAAATGCAGACAGATAATTTGTTCTTTCGACATGGTGGGATCTTTTTGTGTCAGTAAAATTCATTATTCGAGAAATGGTGGAAATTATTTTTATGCACAAATATTGATATAACAACCATCATATCAACGTAATCTTGGAGTCATGCAATAACATGGTTTGTGGTCCTCCCCACTACGACTCAGGAAACCATGTAGTTTAAATTAGGCTACAGATGAAATAAGTTATGGTGAACTTCACAGGGTGGTGAAAGTGCATGGCATGAGCTTGGTGCTCCTTTCCAATAAATGTCGAGGGGCTTATTCTGGTGACATGATGATCAATGCTTGACTGCCATTTTGACATACATTCTGGCTCTATCCACAATCTCATCATATAGACTATCCCACCCTCACTGTATCTGCAAGATGTTCACTAAAGTACATATTCCAAGACCGGAGTAGGCACATTTTGCTATTTGAAGCAACTGTTTTTTGTGACGACTATCAGTTGAGTTGAAAATGTGATGGAAACGCATTGAACATTCTATTTTTATTCGTTACTTGAAAACTTTAACTTATCTGCAACCCGACAGTTTGGTGGAAACACACCATTGCTGGATGCGCCTATTTTCTATATGCAGATATTTTTTATATTCACATAAATCTGTCGCCAATTGGATGGAATCCTAGCTATCTCTCCTCTCCTATTTTTCTTACACACTGTCTATCCCTCTCCTTTTATACTGTTTTTAAAAAAAAGTTCTCTCCTTTCTTTCTTTCTTTCTTTCTACTCTCTCTCTATCTTTCTAAACCTCTCTCCCAGAGGTTTGGTGGCCTCTTAGATCTTGGTGGGAGGTCTATGCTGATTTGACTAATTCTGCTTGGTCAGAGCTGCGTCAGCCATTGCCCTCCGAAGGTCAATGCTGATCTGTCACTGCAGTCAACTAGTTTAACTTTTACTCCATCAATCCTTTTAACTCTGTCCTCTGTGTAACACAACCTTTATGCGATGTTGGCACCAAATCTATGGGACATTTTGGTGCCGAACAACATGGATGCCAGTTTACAGGGCGATGGATGAGAAGTCAATTGGTCTTGGCTACATGAGTATACAATCAGAGGTCTCTGTGACTTGTGAATGTTTGGAGACCAGCTTTCTTTGTGAGGGGAGCAGTAGATGTAAAGTGACTGACTGGAAGCCATTCCTCACAGTGTGAGAGTTACCGGTAGCTACACAGGAGCAGTCCCTCTATTATAGGTTATTAATGTACAGGAAGAAACCGATTGAGAGAAAGGTCCAACATTACAATTCAGCCCAATATACTTCTCTTCCCTCAGAAAAAAAGCACCCTGTTTCTGAAAGTCTAAAAATCCAGTTAAATCCCTTAACAGGCCAGAATTGGTCAGCGTAGCCACATTAGCCCGTGGATAGCGTTCAAAGGAGAATGTCTCAAGAGGAGAAGGAAGTGTTGGATGGTTGTGTGGACTGGGACAATGTGCTTATTACGATGGTCCTGGAGTGTTGGCCCAGTTAAAAACAGGATTTAGCCTAGCAGCAGAGACTGCTTTAGCATGCACTGTCTGTCTGGCTTTGGGAGCTGTTGTCTTGGTAACAGAGTTCTGTTCTCAACGAGTGCTGTTCAGGGGCTTTAGACATGGAGCGCATGCTTATCTTCTCTTCTCTTCTCGTTTTGTTACTCCTCTTCTCTCATCCCTCTCTCCTGGACATTTAGCAGTGTGATTAATCCGTCCAGCAGATCCATGGAAATACCGCTGCTGGTCGGTGATAAAACACACAGTGCTCCCATTGGACACACACCATGTGTGTTTTGGTGTGCATGCGTGTGTGTTTTGACGTGTATGTGCCGCTGAGAGAGGGTGAAGGAGGGAGCCAAAGATGAAGAACGACAGAAGAAGGAAGAGGGTATGATCGAGAGATTGACATCATGACAGATTGGTGGGGGAGATGGCGACGGGTAGGGAGAAGAAAATACGTTGTGGAAGAGAGAAGGAAATGTGACAATAGAGGTTGAGACAGAAAGAGTGAGACAAACTCACAGTATCAACTTTTCCTGGGAATTCACATTTTTGTGGGTGATGAGAGATCATTGGTCGCTCCCTATCAAACACACAGCTGTCAGTGCGCTAGGAAGTGGCGTTTGTGTCTGTATTGTCACCTGATATTAAACACTGCCATCTTCTAAGTGAGGCTGCTAAGTTGCCTGGGATGCTTTTGGGAAAGGTCGTAGGTCAGCGTTTCCCAAGCTCAGTCATCGGGACCCCAAAGGGTGCACATTTTGGTTGACATAACACTACACAGCTGATTCAAATTATCAAAGCTTGATGATTAGTTGATTATTTGAATCAGGTGTGTAGTGCTGGGACAAAAAAAAACAGTTTGGCAAACCCTGTCGTAGGTTATCATCAAGGAGGGCTTTCCACTTGAGCTGTGTGTGTGTGTGTGTGTTTGTGTGTGTGTGTTTGTGTGTGTGTGTGTACGGTGTGTGTTTAGAAAACAGCAAAAAACCTAAAGAGAAGAATCCCCCCCCCCCCCCCCCCGCTGTGAGGAAGTAAAACAGGAGTTACTCTTGGATAAAAGGTACAGGGTGCACAAACACATATACATTTTTTATAACTTTCTTTTTTTTATTATTAAATATTAAAACATACAATGTACCTGCAGTGAAGCCGCTCAACATTTACATTACATTCAGTCATCTAACAGAATCCCATCCAGAGCAACCAGGGTCAAGCGCCCCGCCCAAGGGCAAGTCGACAGATCTCCCACCAAGTCAAAATGGGGGCCTGAACCATTCTATATCCTTGTTGGTGGCAAGAATTCTGTACAATAATTTTAGCAATCTTGCGTCATTTTATATATCAACTTATACACCTTGTGCCATGGAATCGGTTAATCAAAAAATTTTACATTTACATTTACATTTAAGTCATTTAGCAGACGCTCTTATCCAGAGCGACTTACAAATTGGTGCATTCACCTTATGACATCCAGTGGAACAACCACTTTACAATAGTGCATCTAAATATTTTAAGGGGGGTGAGAAGGATTACTTTATCCTATCCTAGGTATTCCTTAAAGAGGTGGGGTTTCAGGTGTCTCCGGAAGGTGGTGATTGACTCCGCTGTCCTGGCGTCGTGAGGGAGTTTGTTCCACCATTGGGGAGCCAGAGCAGCGAACAGTTTTGACTGAGCTGAGCGGGAACTGTACTTCCTCAGTGGTAGGGAGGCGAGCAGGCCAGAGGTGGATGAACGCAGTGCCCTTATTTGGGTGTAGGGCCTGATCAGAGCCTGGAGGTACTGAGGTGCCGTTCCCCTCACAGCTCCGTAGGCAAGCACCATGGTCTTGTAGCGGATGCGAGCTTCAACTGGAAGCCAGTGGAGAGAGCGGAGGAGCGGGGTGACGTGAGAGAACTTGGGAAGGTTGAACACTAGACGGGCTGCGGCGTTCTGGATGAGTTGTAGGGGTTTAATGGCACAGGCAGGGAGCCCAGCCAACAGCGAGTTGCAGTAATCCAGACGGGAGATGACAAGTGCCTGGATTAGGACCTGCGCCGCTTCCTGTGTGAGGCAGGGTCGTACTCTGCGGATGTTGTAGAGCATGAACCTACAGGAACGGGCCACCGCCTTGATATTAGTTGAGAACGACAGTTTGTTGTCCAGGATCACGCCAAGGTTCTTAGCGCTCTGGGAGGAGGACACAATGGAGTTGTCAACCGTGATGGCGAGATCATGGAACGGGCAGTCCTTCCCGGGAGGAAGAGCAGCTCCGTCTTGCCGAAGTTCAGCTTGAGGTGGTGATCCGTCATCCACACTGATATGTCTGCCAGACATGCAGAGATGCGATTCGCCACCTGGTCATCAGAAGGGGGAAAGGAGAAGATTAATTGTGTGTCGTCTGCATAGCAATGATAGGAGAGACCATGTGAGGTTATGACAGAGCCAAGTGACTTGGTGTATAGCGAGAATAGGAGAGGGCCTAGAACAGAGCCCTGGGGGACACCAGTGGTGAGAGCGCGTGGTGAGGAGACAGATTCTCGCCACGCCACCTGGTAGGAGCGACCTGTCAGGTAGGACGCAATCCAAGCGTGGGCCGCGCCGGAGATGCCCAACTCGGAGAGGGTGGAGAGGAGGATCTGATGGTTCACAGTATCGAAGGCAGCCGATAGGTCTAGAAGGATGAGAGCAGAGGAGAGAGAGTTAGCTTTAGCGGTGCGGAGCGCCTCCGTGATACAGAGAAGAGCAGTCTCAGTTGAATGACTAGTCTTGAAACCTGACTGATTTGGATCAAGAAGGTCATTCTGAGAGAGATAGCGGGAGAGCTGACCAAGGACGGCACGTTCAAGAGTTTTGGAGAGAAAAGAAAGAAGGGATACTGGTCTGTAGTTGTTGACATCGGAGGGATCGAGTGTAGGTTTTTTCAGAAGGGGTGCAACTCTCGCTCTCTTGAAGACGGAAGGGACGTAGCCAGCGGTCAGGGATAAGTTGATGAGCGAGGTGAGGTAAGGGAGAAGGTCTCCGGAAATGGTCTGGAGAAGAGAGGAGGGGATAGGGTCGAGCGGGCAGGTTGTTGGGCGGCCGGCCGTCACAAGACGCGAGATTTCATCTGGAGAGAGAGGGGAGAAAGAGGTCAGAGCACAGGGTAGGGCAGTGTGAGCAGAACCAGCGGTGTTGTTTGACTTAGCAAACGAGGATCGGATGTCGTCGATCTTCTTTTCAAAATGGTTGACGAAGTCATCTGCAGAGAGGGAGGAGGGGGAGGGGGAGGAGGATTCAGGAGGGAGGAGAATGTGGCAAAGAGCTTCCTAGGGTTAGAGGCAGATGCTTGGAATTTAGAGTGGTAGAAAGTGGCTTTAGCAGCAGAGACAGAAAATGTAGAGAGGAGGGAGTGAAAGGATGCCAGGTCCGCAGGGAGGCGAGTTTTCCTCCATTTCCGCTCGGCCTTCCGGAGCCCTGTTCTGTGAGCTCGCATTGAGTCGTCAAGCCACGGAGCGGGAGGGGAGGACCGAGCCGGCCTGGAAGATAGGGGACATAGAGAGTCAAAGGATGCAGAAAGGGAGGAGAGGAGGGTTGAGGAGGCAGAATCAGGAGATAGGTTGGAGAAGGTTTGAGCAGAGGGAAGAGATGATAGGATGGAAGAGGAGAGAGTAGCGGGGGAGAGAGAGCGAAGGTTGGGACGGCGCGATACCATCCGAGTAGGGGCAGTGTGGGAAGTGTTGGATGAGAGCGAGAGGGAAAAGGATACAAGGTAGTGGTCGGAGACTTGGAGGGAGTTGCAATGAGGTTAGTGGAAGAACAGCATCTAGTAAAGATGAGGTCGAGCGTATTGCCTGCCTTGTGAGTAGGGGGGAAGGTGAGAGGGTGAGGTCAAAAGAGGAGAGGAGTGGAAAGAAGGAGGCAGAGAGGAATGAGTCAAAGGTAGACGTGGGGAGGTTAAAGTCGCCCAGAACTGTGAGAGGTGAGCCGTCCTCAGGAAAGGAGCTTATCAAGGCATCAAGCTCATTGATGAACTCTCCGAGGGGACCTGGAGGGCGATAAATGATAAGGATGTTAAGCTTGAAAGGGCTGGTAACTGTGACAGCATGAAATTCAAAGGAGGCGATAGACAGATGGGTAAGGGGAGAAAGAGAGAATGACCACATGGGAGAGATAAGGATCCCTATGCCACCACCCCGCTGACCAGAAGCTCTCGGGGTGTGCGAGAACACGTGGGCGGACGAAGAGAGAGCAGTAGGAGTAGCAGTGTTATCTGTGGTGATCCATGTTTCTGTCAGTGCCAAGAAGTCGAGGGACTGGAGGGAGGCATAGGCTGAGATGAACTCTGCCTTGTTGGCTGCAGATCGGCAGTTCCAGAGGCTACCGGAGACCTGGAACTCCACGTGGGTCGTGCGCGCTGGGACCACCAGATTAGGGTGGCAGCGGCCACGCGGTGTGGAGCGTTTGTATGGTCTGTGCAGAGAGGAGAGAACAGGGATAGACAGACACATAGTTGACAGGCTACAGAAGAGGCTACGCTAATGCAAGGAGATTGAATGACAAGTGGACTACACGTCTCGAATGTTCAGAAAGTTAAGCTTACGTAGCAAGAATCTTATTGACTAAAATTATTAAAAATGATACAGTACTGCTGAAGTAGGCTAGCTGGCAGTGGCTGCGTTGTTGACTTTGTAGGCTAGCTGACAGTGGCTGCGTTGTTGACACTACACTAATCAAGTCGTTCCGTTGAGTGTAGTAGTTTCTACAGTGCTGCTATTCGGGGGCTAGCTGGCTAGCTAGCAGTGTTGATTACGTTACGTTGCGTTAAAAGAACGACAATAGCTGGCTAGCTAACCTAGAAAATCGCTCTAGACTACACAATTATCTTTGATACACAGACGGCTATGTAGCTAGCTATGTAGCTAGCTACGATCAAACAAATCAAACCGTTGTGCTGTAATGAAATGAAATGAAAAATGTGATACTACCTGTGGAGCGAAGCGGAATGCGACCGGGTTGTTGAGTGCGGAAGTTCTATTCAGTAGACGTTGGCTAGCTGTTGGCTAGCTAGCAGTGTCTCCTACGTTAAGGACGACAAATAGCTGGCTAGCTAACCTCGGTAAATTAAGATAATCACTCTAAGACTACACGCTCTAAACTACACAATTATCTTGGATACGAAGACAGCAAAGACAACTATGTCGCTAGCTAACACTACACTAATCAAGTCGTTCAGTTGAGTGTAATAGTTTCTACAGTGCTGCTATTCGGTAGACGGTGGACGTTTGCTAGCTGGCTAGCTGCTGGGCAGATAGCAGTGTAGACTACGTTAGGACGACGAAATACGAAGTTGCAATAGAAGTGCTGACTGTTTCACTTTGTTGTCCTCTTTCTTTTCCTTTTTCTTCTGTCCTTCTTTTGTCCTTATTTTGTCTTCCTTTCTTCTGTTAACTAGATATTTTTTGTTGTTATTCTTTGTAAAATAATAACATGTAAAAAATCTCTTCCCAGCAATTTTGCAAACTGTATGGCACAGCTGTCAACATCCTGGTCCTCAAATTAAACTGGTATACTATTTATGCTATTTTTGTTCCTCTGCCGGTTTTGATCCTTTACAGTATATTGGACAGACAGATCAGTTCCCTACCTCCTCCCGCTGCCACTGGCCTCCATTTTCGGGGTAATGCTATAATCAATTGGTTGTAATCTTGGATTGAGCAGAGCTTCCCACACAACTCCATTAAAGACATAAGTCTACCATTCCATACAGGTATTTTATCAACCAGCACATTTGAGTTCAATCATATTTATCAATATATCATCGTATTTGTGGTAATATTTGTTCTATCTTTTCCGATGAAATTGTAACCAGCTCTTCAATGCTTGTTTGAACAAGAGAGATCATTTGAACAAGGTTTCATTTGAAAGTAATCGAAAAATGAGACCTGGCAATCTGCAAAAAGGGCAATTTTTGGATGAGCTTTTCTTAGTAATCTACTTGAGAACCATTTAGGGTTCAAATAAAACTTTTGAATAAGTGAAGCTTTTAGAGCGAGGTTTAGTGCTTTTATATTTAATAATCTCAACCCAACCAGTTCATATTCATTGTATAGATAGGCACACTTTTTATCTTGTCTAGTTTATCATCCCAGATATAGCTAAATATTTTTTGCTCATATCACTTGAAAAACGAATCATCAGGAGTAGGCAGCGCCGTAAGTGAGAGAACTTAACCAGTCACATTTTTCCATAAATACACAGATATTTACCTATCCATGGTTGCAGGATCTTGTCTCTCTTACCCGTTTTCTATTGAAATTCATTTTGGAGAGCTCATTTGGGGCGGCAGGGTAGCCTAGTGGTTAGAGCGTTGGACTAGTAACCGGAAGGTTAGGTACAAATCTGGCAGTTAACCCACTGTTCCTAGGCCGTCATTGAAAATAAGAATTTGTTCTTAACTGACTTGCCTGGTTAAATAAAGGTAAAATAAATCTTTTTTTATTTTTTATTACAGATTTTGTGATATGAATCTCAAGTATGTCTACTTCACCATCAACCCATTTTAAAGGTTAACTGTAGGGTAATATAAAAGTTGTTTTTAAAGTTCCAATATGTAATATGGTACACCTATCAAAGGTTTTAGTCCCGAGAGGCCAGAAAAGTTATCTAGATCTTCAATGAGACATTGCAGGGATCTGCTTGTGGACTTAATATAAAACTTATTGACATCCATGGACAACTTTGTTTTTAAACCTTAGATTTCTAATCCTCTAATGTTGTTATTTGATCTGATTTTAATAGCTAGCATTTTGATGGCTATAACAAATCAATATAGTGACAGTGGACACCCTTGTTTAACTTCTCTTGACAGTTCAAAACTCTCTGAGAAGTAGCCGCTATTTACTATTTTACACCTGGTTACTTTTCATCCTGATCAGTTTTTTTTTACATGGGCGAGACATTGGAGATAATATACAACAACTACTAGAAATAATAGAACAGCGTGTGTGTAACAGTGATAACACCAAGTAAAACTGAAATGATAACTTAAAACACAAAATATAAATATTCATTAACAAACGTATAGCTTATTAGACACATTTCCACTTCCTGAACACATATTACTTAAATAAAAAACATATCCTTTTCTTGGTAAAACGCAAAAGTAAAAAATAAATAAATACAGTAGTCTTTCCACCATATAGTCAAGAGATGCCATGCCTGGTAATCATAGAGGATTTTGAAAAGGCATTTGATAAAGTAAGACTGGATTTTTCAATTTCGGTGAGTCTCTTATTCAATGGGTAACAGTACCTGGTAAAACCTTAAATTCTGATTTGTATGCATTTCGCTAGTATTTTTGCATCACAACATTGAAGTGTAAGGGGCTCCAGTTTTTTAGACTGGATCTTTTTATTTGCCATCTGGATCTTGATTTAGTAATAGTGAAATCAGACCTTCCTGCGGAGTACCTGACAAATGACCATTTCTATAGGAGTATTTAAAACAAGCTAATAATGGAGCTTTAAGTATGTCAAAAAAGGCTTGATATATCTGTTCCATCAAGCCCTGGGGTTTTTCCAGACTGAAAGGATTTAATAGCCTCAAAGTTATTCCTCTGTAATTTGACCTTCGCACTGATCTTTTTGTTCATTTGTTAATTTTCTATTTGTTTTATTGTTTGGAAAGAATTCCTTGCAGTAATCGTCATTCAGAGGGTGAGGATGAGACGGAAAAGAAAACATCTGTTTAAAATATTTAGCGTCCTCTTTTAAAATACAATTTGGGGAATCATGAGATTTTGATAAAAGACCAAAAACAACTCAAATAAGCAAAGAGAAACATCAGTCCATCATTACTTTAAGACATGAAGGTCAGTCAATTCAGAACATTTCAAGAACTTTGAAAGTTGAGCAGTCGCAAAAAACATTGAGCGCTATGATGAAACTGGCTCTCATGAGGACCGCCACAGGAAAGAAAGAATCATAGGTACCTCTGCTGCAGGGGATAAGTTCATTAGAGTTAACTGCACCACAGATTGCTAGCCCAAATAAATGCTTCAGAGTTCAACTAACAGATACATCTCAACATCAACTGTTCAGAGAAGATTGTGTGAATTAGGCCTTCATGGTCGAATTGCTGTGAAGAAACAACTACCAAAGGACACCGATAATAAGAAAAGACTTGCTTGGGCCAAGAAACACAAGTAATGGACATTTGACCGGTGGAAATCTGTCCTATGGTCTGATGAGTCCAAATTAGACATTTTTTGTTCCAACTGCCGTGTCTTTGTGTGACACGGAGTAGGTGAACGGATGATCTCTGCATGTGTGGTTCCCACCATGAAGCATGGAGGAGGAGGTTTGATGGTGTGGGGGTGCTTTGCTTTGTCTGATTTATTTAGAATTCAAGGCACACTTAACCAGCATGACTACCATAGCATTCTGCAGCGATTCGATTTGCGCTTTCATTTGTTTTTCAACAGGACAATGACCCAACACACCTCCGGGCTGTGTTAGGGCTACTTGACAAAGAAGGAGAGTGATGGAGTGCTGCATCAGATGACCTGGCCTCCACCATCACCCAACCTCAACCCAATGGGGATGGTTTGGGGTGAGTTGGACAGCAGAGTGGAGGAAAGGCAGCCAACAAGTGCTCAGCATATGTGTGATCTCCTTCAAGATTGTTGGAAAAGCACTCCAGTTGAAGCTGGTTGAGAGAATGCCAACAGTGTGCAAAGCTGTCATCAAGGCAAAGGGTGGCTACTTTGAAGAATCTCAAATCTATTTTGATTTAACAAAACTGTGTTTAAGAAAAGTACAACATGTCTAAAGATTACTTTTCAACATTGCTTGCTCACTTCATAGAAAATCTTACCTGTGATGAAATGTTTTCCACAGACACCGGGTGCCCACATTTCCCACTCTCCCACGTCGAATAGCCTGAAGCCACAGAGCTCTTGTCGCAGGCTCTATTTCCCTACGTGGGAGCATTGTGAACCGTAGGTCAGAATTTTAGACTTGTTTACATGTACATTGAACCACACAGCAGCTTTTAGGCATGTTTCTGTATAACAAACATATTTACAACGAAGTTGGCTCTTTTACAATGGAGGTCAATTGGAAAGAATGTTTGTTTTCCCCAATTTGTGGGTGTGGTTGAGGGGAATTCCTTATTATTATTATTATGTGAATGTCAACTCAGAGTATGGCTGCCTGGTATTGTGATGCAATCATTTCCATGGTAATGTAGACTGTTCATTCAAACTCATGTGGCTCATGCAATGGGATGTATTTTTTTTATGTCAATTGAGTTGAATCAACAAACCACAGCACATATTGATGGGTACACTTTCTGCTTTTACTTCCTGCTTTTAGTCCACCCTGTATGCCATCATTGACTTGAATGGGGACGTTCTGTTCTTTCGATTTCAATGGCAGCACATGCAGTCAGGAGCGAAGGAGAGGGCAAAATGTGTGTTTTTTTTTAAACGGCTATTACGGTGACCGCTGTCGTTTTTTGCCTGACTAATAACCATCATCCAAAATTCCATGACCCTCACAGCCCTTTTTCTTAGTCTCTGAGAGTAAAATTGCTCACACAGAGGTGGGCCAGCAGGGGGGAGAAAGCGATTGAGGGAGCGATACAGAGAGGTGATGTACAGATAAGGCTGAAGGGAATGTGTATGGAATAGAGAATGAAGGCGGGTTGTGTTTAGTAAATGAGGAAGGTGACATAGTGGAGAGAAGGGAATAAGGGATGGACAGAGGCGAAGGAGAGGGGAATTGAAGTGTGCAGGTTGGGTGAAGGGATGTGAAGAATGCCATGCCCTGTGACAGCTGAGCAGTCAGTGGATTGTGTGTGTGTGTGTGTGTGTTAGCATATCTGATCTCTGCACTCTAGTTGAAACAAGGGGCTCAGGTCAGGACAGGGAGTGTGTGTGTATGCAGTGGCGTGTATTCGTGGATGCCAAAGGAAGCCTGGCAGCCCCAAAAAATGTACAAAGATAAAAGTATGAAATACTTTTTCTTTGATCTCTCTGTGTTTCGTAATTTTCTTTAAATTCGCAAGAGGCTGACTTGCGTTAACTCTCCAGTGTTCTAAATCGATATTTGTTTACTAGTCTGAAAATGTCGGAAACATTAACTTGATTGACCATGGTTGTAATGCGGCATTTGATTGTCCACTGCTTTTCTTCCCCCTGGCTTGACTTCCCCAGTGATTTTACCCACACACCGCTACTGTGTGTTTGTGTACATGGTTTATGTCTCTCTCTAACGCGTATGTGCACGTGCAATGTATACGTCATGTCTCTCTATAGAGTGTGTGTAAATGTGTGATTAGGGTCAGCTCTTCCTCTGTGTGTCTCTGTCGCCATCGTCCTATCACATTCCGGAATGCCCGTGGGCCCTCTGACATCACTGCCACGGCTCCCTTGTGCCATAGCAACAAGAGATTATGCATCTGTGTCGGCAAAATCAGGAAGCCCCGTTAAATATTCTATCCCCTTCTAATCTCTGATATAGGGTCATACACTGTTGGCACTATGGGTCAGATACAGAGAGCCAGATGAGGGAGGGAAGAGAGATAGATATGGGGGGGGAGAGAGACTGATGGATTGAGGTGTTGGAGTAAGATACAGTATTCAGAAGTAGATATAGAGATATAGCAGACAGCTATATAGTTTAAACAGAAAAATGACAGATACAGAAAGCAATGCAGTGTAGCCAGATAAAGGACAGGGGGAGAAGAGGGGGTGGGACACATGTAAAGAAAGAGGGAAAGGGATAGAGCCCCACAGTGGAGGTGTCATAATACCCATAAAATCTAGCGGTCAAACAGGGAAATGGTTTCAATCGTTTTTCCAGCTTTCATTTTTCCCATAGGGGACTTTAGAAACACTTAAAATAAGGGCTGTTTCGTATATAGGCTTACCCTGGCGTGTTGTTTTGATAACCTAGTAAATCTCTCTAGGGCAAGGTGCCTTTTATCAATATATTCAGATCTCTTTACTCTCAGCTTTGAAAATGCTAATTAGCATCAAAGTAGACGACATGCAAAACTACAAATCCCTGCAAGCTCCTGCATATCATCTGTAGCTGATACCTTTGTTAACAGATATTGTGTCAATTTAAAACTCGCCAAAGACAGTTCACAGAATCGTCCATTTAAAGAAATGTAGCCTATTTATTCATTACCACATTTAGCTAACATTAGATAGTTAATCCAGAGATTCTTACCTTTGCCTCAATTCAGCAGTCTCTTCCAGATCATGGCATTTGTAGTTCTTTATGATAGCCACATTAGCAGCTAATTAGCATTTCATTTTGGGGGGGGTAAATACAGGCGAATATATTAATAAAAGGCCCCTTTTTTCGAGAGAGATTTATATGGTTATCAAAACACAGTTTCTAAAATCCCCTATTGGCAAAAATTAATAGTGGAAAAGTGATTGGAACCATTTCCCTGTTTGACCTCTAGGTATTATGACTCATACTGGGGTACTCTATTAGAGGGATGATATTTGTTAGGTAGTGTGTAATGGTATCAGAGCTGAGATCACGGCAGCAGAGCTAAGCCTAAGGTAATCCACAAAGAACTCAACTGCACCTGGGACCAAACAGCACAGTACCCTCTGACTGAACCACAGTACGATATGGTGCTACATCATAAACGGTACCTCAACGTATACTGTGCCCCCATGAATGAGCTAATACAACCATGTAATTAATTACAAGGTGCTGCATCACAAACTGTATCTCAGCATATACTGTGCCCTTGTGGAAAACCAATACGGTTCAACCAATATAGTTTTTGAAAAATATCAAGGCCAAAGTTCCAGAAACTCAGTTGTTCTGTTTTCTCTTGCTCCTATTCCCCCCTTCTTTCCTCCTTCCTCTCTCCTTTCTCCTTAACTCAGATTTTCTGTTTACAGTAGTTCCATTCTGCTGAATAGCTGTAATTAACATTCTAATGAACTAATCGCAGGATTCCCGTTGTGTTTCAAAGTTAGCGAGCTGCGTTCAGAAGCTTTTCGTTACGTAATGCCCGGGTAACACTGGAAGCTCCATTCGTGTGTGTGTGTGTGTGTGTGTGTGTGTGTGTGTGTGTGTGTGTGTGTGTGTGTGTGTGTGTGTGTGTGTGTGTGTGTGTGTGTGTGTGTGTGTGTGTGTGTGTGTGTGTGTGTGTGTGTGTGTGTGTGTGTGTGAGAGATTTATTAAAACAATAATGGGAGTAGACAAGGACTCAATCAGGCACGTGTCCTAGCGAAGCCCGTTTAAACCTCCTGCACCAGCTTTGTACCAGACAAACACACACACAGCCCTGTCTGGCCCACTAGATGGAAATAGCATTGGAGCCACGGCCCTGTAAGGTAAACAACGTGTCGGCATTGCCAGGTTGGGTGAGGGGAGTGTGTGTTCTATAAAACGTTTTACTTTAAGATTTTAGACTGGTGAACTAGCTTAATTCTGCCAGTAAGTGACACGTCTGTGTTAGATCTGTGTTGACACGAAGTGACATCCGATCAGCTAGGAAGTCTGTTTCAGATGACTAGCTATGTCCTTGCTGCAATAATGTAATGTTTCTCTCTCTAGCCTGATGTCTGTGACCAAGTAAAGCAGCCTCACTGACGGGGGCTTGCTATACCTGGGGTGGCAAGTAGCCTAGCGGTTAAGAGCATTGGGCCAGTAACTGAAAGGTCACTGGTTTGAAACCCCCCCCCAAGCCAACTAGGTGTGCCCGTAAGCACTTAACCCTAATTGCTCCTGTAAGTCGCTCTGGATAAGAGCGTCCTGCTAAATGGTGTAAAATGTACTGTTGCTGGGTTTGTCAGTGATTGACATCAATAGATTTGTAACCAGCTTCTGTATCTGATTGTAGGGAGAGCCAGCAGTGTCATGATGGGGTGCATGCACACACACACACAGATGAACGCGTGCACAAACAAATGTTCTGTCTCTCTCTTCCTCCTCCATCCGTTCCCTCTCTCCTACAGATGTATATAGAAGAGATCATGCTGAGATCGCTCCCAGGCAACAACTTCTCCCAGAATGCTCACTAACGAACACCCATTTTTTTGGTGTGAAATTCAGCCCTGAAATTATTTTAATTACTACTTGTGTTTATCTTTTATCTCTCTCTGTTTTTAACTTTTTATAAAAGGCCTCAAGAACTCACTCTAAAGGAGTCATGCAAACAAACAACAAATATGAGAAACGACAAATAACTGGAAAAAATTGAGCCCAGTGTGCAGCCTCGTTTCAGATGATGACTATCATAAAGCGTCTCAGATTGGGAGTGCTGATCTAGGATCATTTTAGCCTTTTAGATCATAATGAATAAGATTACAATGGACAGGGGGAACCTGTCCAAGCACTCTTACTCTGAGAGGCTTTATGAGTACACTCCCATTGTAATTAACTAGCCCTCTATAGTTTGAAAATGCTACGGAAGAACACAGTCCAAGATGTTGTAATCAGAAAAGGGAATATTGTTATTTGTTGTAATTGCATTTCCTCTGAAGTAGATCTTTTTTCCTGTGGAGTGGCTCTGGTGTGTGTGCGTGCGTGCACAGTAGACAAGCAGATAACCTAAGGCAGGGTGTTCCTCCTCCTCTTATTGGATAGAGGCCTCTAGGGGACACATCAATCCTTATCTTAGCCCCCGGAGCTGCTGCGACTACATACACACACAGTCTTGTATAATTACAGTGGGGCAAAAAATGATTTAGTCAGCCACCAATTGTGCAAGTTCTCCCACTTAAAAAGATGAGTCCTGTCATTTTCATCATAGGTACACTTCAACTATGACCGGTGATGAGAATTTAAAAAATCCAGAAAATCACATTGTAGGATTTTTTATGAATTTATTTGCAAATTATGGTGGAAAATAAATAAGTATTTAGTCAATAACACAACTTTATCTCAATACTTTGTTATATACCCTTTGTTGGGGCGGCAGCGTAGCCTAGTGGTTAGAGCGTTGGACTAAACCCCCGAGCTGACAAGGTACAAATCTGTCGTTCTGCCCCTGAACAGGCAGTTTCCACCATAATTTGCAAATAAATTCATTACAAATCCTACAATGTGATTTTCTGGATTTTGTACCTACCTATGATGAAAATTACAGGCCTCATCTTTTTAAGTGGGAGAACTTGCACAATTGGTGGCTGACTAAATACTTTTTTGCCCCACTGTAACTTTGTAGGGAGACACAATTCATTCCCATTCAAAATCCTATTTTCCTTAACCCCTAACCCTAAAACTAACCCTAAACCTAATTCTATTGGTGTCACGTTCTGACCATAGTTCTGTTATTTTATTATTTGTTTTAGTATGGTCAGGGTGTGAGTTGGGGTGGGCAGTCTGTTTGTTTTTCTATGTTGGTTTTTGAGTTCGGCCTAGTATGGTTCTCAATCAGAGGCAGGTGTCGTTAGTTGTCTCTGATTGAGAATCATACTTAGATAGCCTGGGTTTCACTTTTGGTTTGTGGGTGTTTGTTTCCGTGTGAGTGTTTTGGCCACACGGTACTGTTTCGGTTTTGTAAATTCACGTTGTTATTTTCTGTTTAGTGTTCTGAGTTTGAATTAAAAAATCATCATGAACACATACCACGCTGCACTTTGGTCCGATCCTTACTCCTCCTCAGACTAAGAGGAAATCCGTAACAAGTGGGGATTAATAGAATCTCCCCAGTTGGTAAAATGTTTGTTCTGGTCCCCATAAGTATAGTTAAACACATCCAGGAACACACACACACAGGAATTGTAGGTCTGCTGAGAAAATGCATCCTATAACATTTTAACATAGAATAGCTAGATTATTTCAATCATTCAGTCTACAGTAGCTGCAAATGTGTGGTGTTCAATGTAGGCCTGCATTCCATGAGACTTTCGTGGAAAGAACATGCAGAGTTTGACATTAACCTGTTTATCCACGTGTCCTTCTAACAAGTAGGTGACTGAAAATGTTGTTGTTTTAATGCAAGAAACCACTTTAAAAAATAAAATGCATTATTATTCCCATACCAATATTACAGAGAATCAGACAAATTATGCTCTCCTCAGCTTATTCAAACCTAAGTAGACAATAGGCAATCTCAAAATACAACACTGCCCCTTTAAAATAAAATACAAAAGCTGTTTACCTGACTCATTAATCTACTCACAATACCCCATAATAAGTGTTTTTTAGAAATTGTTGAAAATGTATTATATATTTAAGAAAGAACTCACCAGCTAGCAAAGGATATGAACTAAATGTGTGCACGTGGTTACATGCACCTCGCTTTGATCTCATAACAAGCGCATCTACTCAGAACCGCTCATGCTGTGAACACAGTCCAGTTCAAAGTAAATGACACTGATCCATATATGGCAATGTTCTATTTGCATATAGGCCTACTGCAGCTCTCATTTGTTTATGCCTCACCGGTCTGTGTAGAGCACGGACTGAGTAGTGCGTGTCAATGCAATAAAATCCTACTCTGTTCTACCTACAACATCTCTTGCATGGTTAATTTTGTTTCAGTGTGTTGCATTGAAAGTGGCTAATATTGTGTTGATTCGACCACAATTGCCACAGTAAAGGGAAATGTGAATAGTGTTAACAGGGAAAACTCTGGAACAGTGGTCACCAACTTTTTCTGAGTCAAAATCACTGAGTCAAAATGCAAGCCAACATGACTTAAAAAATGTACGCATATGCAACATTAACCAATTAAAAACTACTGTAGCAATGATAATGCATTGTTGTTCAGGCCATAGAAATGTATGGCTTATAAAGGTGTTGACAGTGCTGAGTAAGAAAAAAACAGCAGCACTTTGCTGTATTTGTAGACTGTCTCTCTCTAGTCATGGTTTTAAACATGTTGAAATCTCACAGTATTAACTTTGCAGTAGATTTCTTATGCCTGCTACGTTACTGCAGACACGGTAATCTGAGCTATCCGATTGGTCAGCGTTAGGCCTATAGTGCACTTGATTTTATCTCTGGGCCCGCCGGGAAGGCAGTTTAACTTCATTCCACATGAAATGGTTCAAAATGGCAACAGTTTGCAAGGGTGCACCTACTGCCAACAGCCCATGACTGTAATGACTGACGCTGGCGATGAGAAGCAGGTACGGGGAGTAGAACATTTTAATATGGAACAGACATCAAACAGGACAGCGACCGTATGCAAAGACAAACAAACATTAATCTTGAAGCAGGGAACAGAGCTTGGGAACAGACAGATATAGGGGAGGTAATGACCCAGGTGATTGAGTCCAGGTGAGTCCAATAATCGCTGATGCACGTGACTGGATAAGGCAGGTGTGCGTAATGCTGGGGAGCCTGGCGCCTTCGAGTGCCAGGGAGGGGGATTAGGAGCAGGTGTGACAATGATAAATACATTTTTTTTAAATGGAAGAAAAGGCTTTATTGTTTAGGGTTTGTTCAGAAATGTTTTGCAATCGACTAGGAATGCTTTGGAGATCGACCGGTTGGTGACCACTGTTCTCGAAAGTTGAGTGAAGTTCAATCTCGTGCTTCTCTCTGTGGGTTGATATTTCTGCTCGGCAGTCCCAGAGAGCTGCACGGACGCAGCTTAGAAGGAACATTGGTTCCAACCAAATGTGACAGACAGGCCTCCCTTGGGGTAAGTAGGGCCCAATGGAGAATAGGAAGGTCTTTCATCCACCTGTGTGTGTGTGTGTGTGTGTGTGTGTGTGTGTGTGTGTGTGTGTGGGTGAAGATGAAGGCTTTTCATCCTTCAGACTGTGACAAAGGAAACGGTTTCAGCGAGGAGGCATAGAGATGTGTTTTAGGGTACAAAGAGAGTAACGTACCCCCCCTTTCCTCTCATCCCCCATTCACTTCTTGGCTGTTTCAGAGTATATTTCTCATTTGATCAGAGAGGCTTGCCCCCACACTGATAGATTGTGGGTACCCATGGAGCTGTTTGTGTTAGCAGGAGCTGAACAACGTATGATGTGCACAGTGGCACCGGTCTCCTCTGATTGGAATATAGAGAGTGAGAGTGTGTGCGTGTGTGCTTGCGAAAGTATTTCTTCACTGCTCAGTGACTCTGACTCTCTCCCTCCTTTGCCTCATCTTCTTTATGTGTGTGATTTGATGTCGTCGTCCTCCCCCACCCCCCCAGGTGAGTGAAATGAGTTAGTAATGGAGTCTGTGTGAGACCCAGGCGCCCCCCTGCCTCTCCCCAGACACATCCCAGGCAGGGGCCTGTCTCCTGGGCTAGAGAAAGCCGGGCAGCCCCCTTTTTAGAGCATGGCCTCCAGGGGTGGGTCATTTCACTGGCAGCAGGGGGCTGATTCCTCCTCTGCGTTCACATTACAGGGCCAGCAGTATCTCCCTACCCACCTTAGAGCGTACTCCTTTTGTGCACACACACACACACACACACACACACACACACACACACACACACACACACACACAAACTGTTGCTACCCAGGCACATATCCCTCTGTCCATCCCCACACCTTCCCTATCTTTTCTCGTAATCTGTGATGTCATGTAAGGAAACAAGAGGTTTATACTTCCTGCCTTATTCTCATTTTAAGCAGCTATGGGATGACACATACTGCAGACAGTGTGTTCAGAGATTACACTAAGTGCTACTGTATGCCCTTTTATTAATTAATTATTTTTACTTCAGTTTATTTTAGTAACTACTTTCTTAACCAACAATGCAGTTAAGGGTGTGTAAGTAAAGTATTCGGCACGTGACAAATAACATTTGATTGGATTTGATATTCATCCCCCTTGGATTTTTTTTCACATTTTGTTGTGTTGCAAAGTGGGGTTTAATATACTTCGTTGGGATTTTTTGTCATTGTATCCCTCATTTAATCAAAGTATATTGAAAGCAGGTGCTTCCACACAGGTGTGGTTCCTGAGTTAATTAAGCAATTAACATCTAATTTTGCTTAGAGTCATGTATAAAAATGCCCAGTTGCCCATTATTTTGGCTACCGTGGCTAGAAAAAGATATCTCAGTGACTTTGCAGTTCTCTGTCATTGGATTCTGGAGAGGTCATTTTTGAGATCCATGTAGATCCGCAACAAAAAATCTCTGGTGGCTGGTTTGGAGATGATACAGTGTAGCCTAATACAGAAGCATGTCTGTTCTATGAAATAAATTCCCGAAATAAATTCCGAAATAAATGTATTCTCAAATATATTATTTTCTCTGTTACGCTGTGTGCACTGAACTGACATGCATGATTGTTGCTGACACCCTGATATTCTGATGAAGGGATTTAAATAATTAAATATTCTATAATGAGCTCAACTCAAACACCGGTGTGTAGCCTACTGTACCTGCTGGCAAAGTATACTGAACAAAAATATAAACTTAACATGCAACAATTTCCAAGATTTTATTGAGTTACAGTTTATATAAGGAAATCAGTCAATTGAAATACATTTATTAGGCCCTAATCTATGGATTTCACATGACTGGGAAAACACGGATATGCATATGTTGGTCACGGATACCTTTAAAAAAAAAGGTAGGGGTGTGGATCAGTAATCTAGGCAGTATCTGATGTGACCACCATTTGCCTCATGCAGCGCAACACCTCTCCTTCGATACAGAGTTGGTCAGGCTGTTGATTGTGGACTGTGGAATGCTTTCCCACTCTTCAATGGCAGTGCAATGTTGCTGGATATTGGCAAAAACTGGAACACGCTGTCATACACACAAATCCAGAGCATCCCAAACATGCTCAATATGTGACATGTCTGGTGAGTATGCAGGCCATAAGAGAACTGGGACATTTTCAGCTTCCAGGAATTGTGTACAGATTCTTGCGACATGGGGCTGTGCGTTATCATGCTGAAACATGAGGTGACGGTGGAGGATGAATGGCACGACAATTGGCTTCAAGATCTCATCACTATCTCTTTGCATTCAAATTGCCATCGATAACATGCAATTGTGTTTGTTGTCCATAGTTTATGCCTGCCCATACCATAACCCCTCCCCCACCATGGGGCACTCTGTTCACATCAGCAAACGAGTAACCAACACAACGCCATACACGTGGTGTGAGGCTGGTTGGAAGTACTGCCAAATTTTCTAAAATGACGGAGGCGGCTTATGGTAGAGAAATTAACATTCCAATTTTGGAAACAGCTCTGGTGGATGTTCCTCTAGTCAGCATGCCAATTGCATCCTCCTTCAAAAATTGATTCATCTGTGACGTGTTGTGACAACTGCACATTTTAGTGGCCTTTTATTGTCCCCAGCACAAGGTGCACCTGTGTAATGATAATGCTGCTATATCTTCTTGATATGCCACACCTGTCAGGTGGATGGATTATCTTGGCAAAAGAGAAATGCTCACTAACAGGGATGGAAACACATTTGTGTACAAAATTTGAGAGAAATAGGTATTTTGTGCATATGGAAAATGGGACCGACCGGCTCAATTCGGTCTTGTGTAGCAAATTTTCAGTTGGTGTTTCTACTTTTATCCAATGTAAAAGACTCAGAGCTAAAACATGGTATATCATTGTTCTTTGTCCATACCATTTCAACATCGTTCACACCCTCTTAAGCCTTAGCCACACATCTTTAAGTATTCACATGTAAGGCAATGTGCTAAACAGAGAGTAAGGTAGTGTACTAAACAACCAACGATTTCAAGACTAAAGGCTGCTTTATACAACGTCTGTATACAGTCCATGACATCATGAACATTCTATTGTTGTCCGCAATCAAATTTGTCTTTGAAAAATTATAAACACAAAATCGACAGGCTACATGACAAACGCAGCTTGGTGGTCCAAATAGCATAACATCAGTAAACCATCTGTTTAAAAATGTATTTAGTATATGTTAATCTAGCAAACCAGGCAACTAAAAGCAACTTTCTAAACCATTTTTTTGGTAAGTTTATAGCTTGCTTGCTAATGTTAAGTTAGCTGGCAAGCCAGTTCAAATAATGACCATAGCTGACAACATCTTAACTTTAGCTAATCTCTATTCATTATAACAGGAAAATAAACTCACAACAAGATCATTACTTAAAATAATATTTTTCTGAGGATCCCCATTAGCTGTTACAAAAGCAGCAGCTACTCTTCCTGGTGTCCACATGAAACATGACATAATACAGAACTACATCAATTTAAAAAGGCACACACAGCCTACATATCAATACATACACACAAGCTATCTAGGTGAAATAGGTGAGAGGCGTTGTGCTGTGAGGTGTTGCTTTTTCTGTTTTTTTTTCAACCAGGTTTGCTGTTGAGATGGGAGTTCCGTGCAGTAATGGCTCTATTTAATACTTTATGCTTTCTTGAATTTGTTCTGGATTTGGGGACTGTGAAAAGACCCCTGGTGGCATGTCTGGTGGGGTAAGTGTGTGTCAGAGCTGTGTGTAAGTTGACTATGCAAACAATGTTGAATTTAACACAATGTTTCTTGTAAAAAGGAGAAGTGATGCAGTCAGTTTCTCGTCAACTCTTGGAGACTGGCATGTAGTATTACTATTAACCTCTGATTACAATGAAGAGCAAGACATGCTGCTCTGTTCTGGGCAAGCTGCAGCTTAACTAGATCTTTCCTTTGCAGCACTCAACCACACGACTTGACAATAATCAAGATAAAACTACAGCCTGCAGGACATGCTTTTTGGAGTATGATGTCAAAAAAGCAGAGCATCTCTTAAATACTGACAGACCTCTCCCCATCTTTACAATCAGTGAATATATATGTTTTGTCCATGACAGTTTACAATCTAAGGTAACACCAAGTAATTTAGTCTCCTCAACTTGTTCTAAAGCAACACCATTCATTACCAGATTCAGCTGAGGTCTAGAACATAGGAAATGGTTTGTACTAAATACAATGCTCTTAGTTTTAGAGATGTTCAGGACCAGTTTATTACTGGCCACCCATTCCAAAACAGACTGCAACTCTTTTTAAGGGTTGCAGTGACTTCATTAGCTGTGGTTTACTGATGCGTATATGATTGAATCATCAGCATACATAGACACACATGCTTCGCTTAATGCCAGTGACCACACTTTACATGTTTGACATTAGAGAAGCTTCCATTAAATAAAACCCTCTGAGTTCTATTAGATTGCCATATCATGGATTCAGAGCTGAGATTGAAAAGCCATAACACCTACACTACCGTTCAAAGTTTGGGGTCACTTAGAAATGTCCTTGTTTTCCATTAAAACATGCATGAAATGAGTTGCAAAATGAATAGGAAACATAGTCAAGATGTTGACAAGGTTATAAATAATGATTTTCTTGGGGGGGGGGGGCTCCAAATACGTAAATTTGCTCCAATTAAGCACCGTCCTCAGGGTATGGCATGGCGTTGCAAGATGGAGTGATAGCCTTCCTTCTTCAAGATCCCTTTTACCCTGTACAAAACTCGAACTTTACCACTACCAAAGCTCCCCCAGACCATCACATTGCCTCCACCATGTTTGACAGATGGCGTCAAGCACTCCTCTAGCATCTTTTTAATTTTTCAGTGTCTCAATGTTCTTCTTTGTGATACCGAACACCACGAACTTAGATTCGTCCGTCCGTAACGCTTTTTTTTCAATCTTCCTCTGCCCAGTGTCTGTTCTTTTGCCAATCTTAATCTTTTATTTTTATTGGCCAGTCTGAGATGGCTTTTTCTTTGCAACTCTGCCTAGAAGGCCAGCATCCTGGAGACGCCTCTTCACTGTTGACGTTGAGACTGGTGTTTTGCGGGTACTATTTAATGAAGCTGCCAGTTGAGGACTTGTGAGGTGTCTGTTTCTCGAACTACACACTCTAATGTACTTGTCCTTTTGCTCAGTTGTGCACCGGGGCCTCCCACTCCTCTTTCTGTTCTTGTTAGAGACAGTTTGCGCTGTTCTGTGAAGGGAGTAGTACACAGCGTTGTACGAGATCTTCAGTTTCTTGTCAATTTCTCACATGGAATAGCCTTCATTTCTCAGAACAAGAATAGACTGAGCAATTTTGAGTCTGTAATCGAATCCACAAATAGTCAACTAGTCTAAAGAAGGCCAATTTTATTGCTTCTTTAATCAGAATAAGTTTTCAGCTATGCTAACATAATTGCAAAAGGGTTCTTTAATGATCAATTAGCTTTTTAAAATGATAAACTTGGATTAGCTAACACAACGTGCCATTGGAACACAGGAGTGATGGTTGCTGATAATGGGCCTCTGTACGCCTATGTAGATATTCCATTTTAAAAAATCTGCCGTTTCCAGCTACAATAGTCATTTACAACATTAACAATGTCTACAATGTATTTCTGACCAATTTGATGTTATTTTATTGGAAAACAAATCTGCTTTTCTTTCAGAAACAAGGACATTTCTATGTGACCCCAAACTTTTGAACGGTAGTGTATGTTTTCGCAACAACTGGTCATCGTCAATAATAACAAAGGCTGCACTGAAATCTAGCAGTGCATTTCCCCACAATCTTCTTGTTATCAATTTCTTTCAACCAATCATCATTCATTTGTGTCAGTGCAGTACATGTTGAGTGCCCTTCTCTATAAACATGCTGAAAGTCTGTTGTTCATTTGTTTACAGAGAAGTAGGATTGTGCAGTTTGCTAAGATCTGGCAGCAAGCTGATAGGTCTGTTGTTAGAACCAGCAAAGGCCTCTTTACCACTCTTGGATAACAGAATGACTTTGGCTTCCCTCCAGGCCTGTTGACACAGACTTTTCTCTAGGCTCAGGTTTAAGCTATGACAGATACGAGGGGCTACAGAGTCGGCTACCATTTTCAGTAGCTGTCAATGCCAGGAGGTTTGTCATTGTTGATCGATAGCCGTAATTGCCCCACCTTTCCCATACTTAACTTAACTTTTCTTTCATTGTTTTTTTTATTTCTATGCATGAGGATGATGGCTCACTGTTCGTTGTTGCCTAAGTTTGCCCACTTTGCCAATGAAATAATCATTAAAATAATTGGCAACATCAAAATTGTTTGAGTTGAATTTGTCTTTCTGCCCATAATTTCATTTAAAGTACTCAAGTTTTTTTTCCGTCATTCTTTATATTATTGATCTTGGCTTCATAATACAGTTTCTTTTTCTTTTTGTTGAGTTTAGTCACATCATTTCTCAATTTGTAGTAAGCCAGTCAAATGTGCAGCCAGACTTATTAGCCACTCCTTTTGCCCCATCTCTTTCAACCATACAGATGTTCAATTCTTCATCAATCCATTGAGCCTTAACAGTTCTAACAGTCAGTTTCTTAACATGTGCATGTTTTTCAATACTTGGAAGAAGGAATTTCATAAATTCATCAAGTGCAGCATCTGGATGCTCCTTATTAATCACGTCAGACCAAAAAAATATTTTTAACATCATCCACATAAGACTCACAGCAAGATCTTTTGTATGATCTCTTATACGCTATCTTAGGCCCAGCTATTGGAATTTGGGCTTTCCTGGATATAGCCACAATTGGACTTTGGTGCAGGTCATGTTGTTTGTCACATTATCATCTCTGGTAAACACACTATATAAATTAAAATCATGTTTTATTTGTCACCTGCATAAGGTATAAACGGTACAGGGAAATGGTTACTTGCATAGTGGAGTCTTTTGTTTAGACATGTAGCTAGCTAGCTAAACAATGAACCATAATCCCAACTCATAACGTTACTATCCTGTATGAATCTACAGGTGGCTAAAGCTAACCAACTAGGTTCTATGTTACCTAGCTAGCTAACATTAGGCTATAACTAGAAATGCAAATGGCTCTGGGATACGAATAATATTACTACACAAATTATACACGTAACATTTGCTAGCAAGCCAGCCAGCTAACATTAGCGAGCTATCTAACAGTACGCTTTAACTTGCAATGAATTTGACTCGCTAACAAAATAGAAATGTATCATATCTGAAAATGTAGCTAGCTAGACTCTCTTACTCGTAGACATGGATGAACGCTTTTCCCCTCTGTTACGGATGCCATGGTTGCCCTTAGTTTGAGGATTTAATCCGGAGATGTGTTTCTTGCAGTTTTTCGTGATATCTGTCAAAAAAAGCTGCGTTAGAAAGGATTAGCTACACATACTGAGCAGCTCGTGTTATAGACAGAAGCGTACTACATGCCAGACGAATCCAAACTCATCTCGGCATGTCGAGCCCATCCATTATCTCAGCCAAACATGGCTAGTGGAACGGTTCCAGACTTTTCCCATGTCTAAACCAACTAGGCTCGTATTTTTTAAACTATTATTCTTATTTACAGATAACATACACGTTTGTTATTAAGGCACATGAAAGTTCGGGGATCTTTTATTTCAGCTCATGGGATCAACACTTTACATGTTGCGTTTATATTTTTGTTCAGTGTAATTCAAAGCTTATACTTTAACATTCAGGATGGAACTTTCCAGTACTTTCCAATGTGCAACATTTCTTAATGCAATCTAGGCAAAACACAAAACACTTTTGGCCTCCTACAATTGTGTGTATGGCATTGTTTTAAAAATGAATTTACAACCTGAGTTTCAAGCATGGTTTAGGGGCAGCTGCTCTTAAAGGGGGCAATGGCGTCTTAAAAGGGCAATGATATACTCTGTTATATTATGGAACCCCCCCCCCCAATTGAACATGCGGGAGGCCGCTTTTCCACCATCATAAAAAAGCACCAAATGATGGAATTTCTCATGGAACAATGGTGTCGCTCGCATCCTTCCAATAGAGTTCCAGACACTTAGAATCAATGCCAATGTGCATTGAAGCTGTTCTGGCAGCTCATGGTGGCCCAAGGCCCTGTTAGGACTAGGGATGGACAATATATCAGTGAACATATTGGAATCGGACGATATTAGCTACAAATGGCAACATTGGCATCGGCCCAATGACTAGTTTAACGCCGATGGGCAAAACCGATGTCAAAGCTGACTATATAAGCTATATAACGCAGGTAGGTGACATAATGATGCCATGTAAAAATGTAGCGCTACATGTGCAACAACGCATTCCTAACCTAGCCCACAATGTCTGCTGTGTGGATCGAGCAGTCAACAAGTCGAGCAGTCATTTGAAAGAGTAAGACAATTTCAGCGAGACAACTCAAAGGTGAACTCCGTTAATGCCAAGATAATGGAATTCATGCCCTTGACAATCAACCGTTCTCTTTCGTGGGTGATGTTGGCTTTTGCTGACTGGTCGAGCACAGGTACACACGACCAAGTGCGTTATTTTTCAGATGTTGCCCTACCGGAGTTACACAGTAATAGTGTCACTGATATTAGCTTCACGACTGACATTTGGACCAGCGATATCAGCCCCATGAGTCTGACAGCACAGTGGGCACAGTCGTCGAGGATTTTGTACTGAGGAAAGTCGTACCGCATGCTCATGAATGTGCTGGTTGTCATTCTGCCATTTCAAGTGCATCACTAATTAAGACACTTTATTTTGGTGTTTCCTTTATTTTGGCAGTTACTGACTGACTGGGTTGGAACCCTGGGCTCCTGCACGCCATAAGTCTGTGTGTGTGTCTTTGTGTGCTTGCTTGTGTGTGTGTTGCGATGCACAGGCAGAAACTGGGGCAGATGCTCTCATGAGAGCATCAATATCCCGATTGGGGTTCCACACACACAGCTGCCACACACTGATAATGTAATTAGGTATGAATGGATCCGTCTGGTGTAACCAGTTGTAATGGACTGAATGAACAGTCAACTACTGAGCAGTCTTTCTTTCTCTCTCTTTTTCTTTGTAGACAGTGTTGGACCACTGTGTCCGCTCTATTCAACATTGACAGAGTTTACACTGGGGGGGGGGGGGGGCTTGCTCTCTTTTTGTGTGTGTGTGTGTGTGAGCTTTGGGCACGATCAGTGTGTGTGTGTCTTTAGAGCAGGGATGGCCAACTCCAGTCCCCGGGGGGCTGACTGGTGTCACAAGTTTGCCCCAACTAACACACCTGACTCCAATAATCAACAAAATACCATCTTTGGTTTAGAATGCAATTAGTTTGATCTGCTGTGTTTGCTCTGGTTGGGGGGGAAAAGTGAGACACCATTCCAGCCCCGACAACTGGAGTTGCCTACGACTGGTCTCCTCTCCCTCTGGCACTTAGTTGATCACTTAATGTCACTGGTTGGCTAGGGAGTTCACACACCTGGTTTCACTAATTAAAAGGAAAGTATGAAAAGCAGCAGACTGTTGCCCTCTAGGAGTTGACTTTCACATCACCTTTTTCGTCTCACTCTCTTCAACTCTCCCTCGCCATCCCACTCTTTCACCACATTTCTCTCCACCCCCCGCCCTTCTCTCTACCTCCTTCCAACTCTGTTTCCCCTCTCCATCCAGCCCCCTTTCTCCCTTCCCTTTCCATCCCACTCTCTCTGACCCACTATCAGTCTGTGTTTGACAGCCTGAGCAGTAATGGTAATTTCATAGCTGTCAGTACAACACAGGGTTTCAAGAACGGTCAGTGTCAGGCCTTAATTAGACTGTCAACACACACACACACACACACACCATTCCAAATGTGTGATTATATACACACTAATCACATCTTAATGGTACGTTCTTGATTGTGGTCATAGCTTCTGTCAGTTTAAATGTCACTGTGTAAGTGGTTTGTTTAAATGACATATATATATATATATATACACACACCCATACCCAAACACACAAGCAGCACACAGGCATTAAGTCATGATCGTCTTCCATCTAATGCTACGTAAAGTGGTCTCTTAGTGTTGTTATCCGGGCTCACCCTCATCATCTTTGTCTGTCAGTATCCCCTGTTTTGTCTTCTCTTTCCATAGCAATCTCTCTTTCTCTCGCTGTCTTTCCATATCACTTTCTCTCTCTCTCTTTGTCACTTTTTCTTATCGTCTTTCTTGCTCTCCCGCAGGGATTCAGAGAGTCTTTACTAAACCATAGTAGACAGTTCTAGACACTCTTAGCAGAGCTTAGAGGGCTTGAGGGAAACGAGTGGGTGAAGAGGGATGCGCAGCGTTTCCTAAAGCTCTGTCCTGGAGACCCCAGGTGGTGCACGTTTAGTTGTTTTTGCCCTAGCTCCCACACACCAGATTAAAATAATCAACTTCTCACTAATCCGTTGGGGGAAAACCTAAATGTGCATCCCCTGGGGTCCCCAGCACAGAGTTTGGGAAACCCTGTATTCACAGAGTAGCTGTTGCAGGTGTACAGTAGGTCCACCAGGTAAAGACTTATTTCGGGAAATGACGCAGCAGGTGAGGTGCGACAGGTGCCTAGGAGGACAGGGTTTTGTTTGTTCAGCCTCCACTACATCCCTGGTGGTGGGAGGGTGCGGTGGAGGAGTGATAAATAGGCTGTGAATGGTGGTGTCACACTATCTAACCCTCTTCTACAATACAGATAGACCCCCTGCAGTCGAGTCCAAATTGGATCCTCACAGTGCTCTCATTTAGAGCGCCCGTTAGAGCTTTGGTTAGTAGAGCGAGACGATGAGACACAGGAAGGAGGAGGAAGTGTGATTTTCCACTGGCTGGCTGTTTAATGCTGCTCTAATTCTCCTTCCCGTTGATCCTCATCTCCACACAGCTGCTGTGTTTACACGCACACTCTGCACAGCCAAGGAATGGAGAGATCACACACAGAGAGAGAGGGAGAGAAGGTGTGTGTGGCAGAGCGACATGGAGGAGAGAGAGAGCGCCAGGGAGGGGATGAGAGATGTGAAGAACGAAATAGAGCGAGAGTCAGGTCTATTGTACTGTAATTTCTCCATTGACATGATTCAATTTGCTGTGGCGACTTCTTCATACACTGGCTCTGGAGTGGAGTGGCTCATCTAGTGTGATAGTGTGTGTATGTCTGTGTGTTTGTGCTCATGCAGTGTGTGTGTGTGTGTGTGTACAGTGCGCGTGTGTTTCAATGTGTTTGTAGAACTGCTATTTTATGAATATAGAACAGAGTAATAGAGCCATTGTAAAACACCTGCAGCCTGTGGTGCTAGGAGCCAGTGTGCCAGCGCTTGGCTGTAACGTGGCTGACTAGCTGTGCTCTCCAGGGGTAGAGAATTAAAAACCAACTTTGGACAACTGGCTGCTTCTTACCACAGAGACGTATGCTTCTTCTCCTCTCCTCCTTCTATCCTCCTCTCCTATCTCCTCCCCGCCCCTCCCCTCCTCTTCTCTAACTGTGTTATTTGTCTCTCTTACAGGCTGGTAGACCAGGATAGTGATGGCCACGTGAGCTTCAGAGACTTTGAGTGTGTCATCAGCTATGGACAGGCCAACAGCTAACTGAGAGTGGACACTCAGTTCCTCTCTCCTCCTTGGACTGGACAGTTTCGTTCTGGCCAACATCTAATAAAAATCAACAATGGAACAACTTGTGCAGAATGCATTTTGGAACCCACTGTTGACTTGCTTTTGTGCCACCTCTGCTACTTTGACAGAGAACCAGTGACCCAGCCACCTCTGTCTCCCTTTTTACCCCCTTCTCTCTCTCTCACTCACTCACTCACTCTCTCACTCACTCACTCTCTCACTCACTCACTCACTCACTCACTCACTCAACCCCATCTCTCTCACTCACCTCAACCCCCTGGTCTCCCAAATGCACTTCCACCTGAGAGGGAGGGAGGGAGATAGATAGAGAGGGGAGAAGAGATGAAGGGGTATCCAAATTGAATATTACCCCTGGTAGTAATAATATTGGATTTTTAATCAGGCAGGGCTCCAGGACAGCCCTAGCTGCGCCTCCATAGCTTCTCTGTATTATAAAGCCCCGGTGAACAGGGTCATATTCATTAGTGCACAAAGTAGTAAAACACATTGCAACAGAACATTTAAAAAATAACTTATTTGACATGTTCAGGTAGTCCCTCCCAGGTTTCAGTACATTTGGTTCCTGATGAACAGGACCCAGGGTTACTGCTCCAGAGGGGATTTGCCAGCGCGCTATTCTTGTTCCCGCCAATTACAGGACTGTAAATACAATGTTTGTGTTCTGGAGAGATTTATGACGACGGTACTCCCGTCTGAATAAAGATTAATTTGTTTTTGTAATCAAAGTACCCGAGTATTGGATCTGTGTGACGCAGAGAGACAAGTGCACACACGGCATACAAATGCATACACACACAGTCAAAAGCTTACATGCACACTCATATGAACACACAAACATGGTTGTTTAAACACAAACAGTCTCGCACACTTGAAAACAAACACACAAGTCTCTCAACACACACACACTCAATTACTCTCACTCACACACGTTTGTTTCATGTATCCATCAAAGAGGACTCGGGGGGGCTGCGAAATAAGGAAATGGACTTGAAGAGAAATGTAATCAAGCAGTTGTTTAATCAAATAGAGTAATTGTCTAATCCTGCCTCCGTCTCATCTTGAAGAAGCAGTGGTAGCGGCATCCGATACGTACTGGGACAAGACACTTTAATCCACTCTCTTACTGGATTAAACCAATCCTCCCATTCATTCTACACAACATCGGGTTACGGAGAGAGAGCGAAAGGGAGAGAGGGAGGGGGATAAAGAGAAGCTATGAGGTAGAGAAGGAGAATGGAACTGATACAGAGACATGAACAAGGAGAGCGGAACCGATCTAGCGAAAGAAATGGGGAGAAAGAGAAAAAGAGGCAGAGATGATAGTAGCAGAGGTTTGGCATGGGTGGGAGGCAGGGAAGGATGCATGCTGGTCTATTGTGCTGCTGTTGCAGGACACTGACTTGGCTGAAACCACAGCACAGACAGGCTCTGTCTGGCTGGGTTAGGGGTCTTTTGTATATTTTTATTTGGCCATTCCTCAAACTCTTTCCATCCATCCCTCTCTCTTGTCTACTGCCCATGCCAACCCACTGTTGGAGAAACTGGTGCTTTGTGCTGTTTTCTGTGCTTTTCCCATCCAACAGAACCTGTTAGCCTAGCCTAGACACCAACAACCAAACAGCAGGCCAAACACATTTCAGCTGGGCTCAAGGCCAGGCCGGGGGAGGTGGGGCTCTAAAGTGGGACAAATGTGGTTACATATGTGACAGTATTTTTGCTGTGTGACCTGGAGTTTTATTTTGGGAGCACCAGTGTGACTAAAAAAAAAACATTAAAAAAAAGGAGTACTGGTCTATTAAGCTTGATAAATGTCCATTGGTGTAGGGGGGGGGGGGGTGTAGGAAGTCTGGGTGGCAGGAAGTGACAGGGGGACCAGGTAGCTGAGTAGTGGTGTCTTCAGCCGCCTGATGGTCTTGGGGTAGAAGCTATTGGCCAGTCTTAGTTTTAGCCATGATGCTCCTGTCCTGCACGCGTCTGAGGGATGGAAGTGGGGAGAACAGGCCGTGGCTCGGGTGGCTGAAGTCCCTGATGATCTTCTTGGACTTCCTGTGACACCTGGTGTTGTATGTGTGCTGGAGGACAGGCAGTCTGCACCCCCAATGGCGCGTTCGGCTGTGCATACCACTCTCTGTATTGCCTTGTGGTCAGCGGTGTTAAAGTAGCCAAACCAGGCTGGTGAATAATGCTAATCACTAATTAGCTAGCTGGCTAGCTAAATGCCATTTAGCTAAATGCACTAGCTAGGGCAAAGCAAACGTTAGCTCTAATACATGTTGTTACCAGTGGTGGTGTGTAGATCAGCATGTTGTTTTCTCAACAGCATGTTTTGAATCAGATGGCGTATTCTAAAAAAATGTCTCTAAATACAACATTTATTCAAATTTGATTAGGGTCCACTGGGAAACACTGAACAACACTGGTTCCTACCCTGTCATAACTCCTACCTGGCTTTTTTGTTTGTTGTCATGCCAAACAACACCAACCATGAAATTAGAATAGATCATTCTATTTCTATGATTCCAACAGTTCACCCAGGTGTTTCGATCTATATCGCAAGTCAAATCGCAATATTTGGGTTAAAAAAAAATCGCAATGGGATTTCTTTGCCCATATCGTGCAGTCCTACTGGCAACATGGTAACTTTACCGGTAAATGCAAACATTTGGTGACACAGAAAGAAAGGAAAAGTGATATCTTCCTCCGGAGAGTAGGAAGTAGGATTTATACACTGCTCAAAAAAATAAAGGGAACACTTAAACAACACAATGTAACTCCAAGTCAATCACACTTCTGTGAAATCAAACTGTCCACTTAGGAAGCAACACTGATTGACAATAAATTTCACATGCTGTTGTGCAAATGGAATAGACCACAGGTGGAAATTATAGGCAATTAGCAAGACACCCGCAATAAAGGAGTGGTTCTGCAGGTGGTGACCACAGACCACTTCTCAGTTCCTATGCTTCCTGGCTGATGTTTTGGTCACTTTTGAATGCTGGCGGTGCTTTCACTCTAGTGGTAGCATGAGACGGAGTCTACAATCCACTCAAGTGGCTCAGGTAGTGCAGCTCATCCAGGATGGGACATCAATGCGAGCTGTGGCAAGAAGGTTTGCTGTGTCTGTCAGCGTAGTGTCCAGAGCATGGAGGCGGTACCATGAGACAGGCCAGTACATCAGGAGACGTGGAGGAGGCCGTAGGAGGGCAACAACCCAGCAGCAGGACCGCTACTTCTGCCTTTGTGCAAGGAGGAGTACTGCCAGAGCCCTGCAAAATGACCTCCAGCAGGCCACAAATGTGCATGTGTCTGCTCAAACGGTCAGAAACAGACCATGAGGGCCTGACGTCCACAGGTGGGGGGTTGTGCTTACAGCCCAACACCGTGCAGGATGTTTGGCATTTGTCAGAGAACACCAAGATTGGCAAATTCGCCACTGTGCTCTTCACAGATGAAAGCAGGTTCACACTGAGCACATGTGACAGACGTGGCAGAGTCTGGAGACGCCGTGGAGAACGTTCTGCTGCCTGCAACATCCTCCAACATGACCGGTTTGGCGGTGGGTCAGTCATGGTGTGGGGTGGTATTTCTTTGGGGGGCCGCACAGCCCTCCATGTGCTCGCCAGAGGTAGCCTGACTGCCATTAGGTACCGAGATGAGATCCTCAGATCCTTAACTGCCTGTTCAGGGGCAGAACGACAGATTTGTACCTTGTCAGCTCGGGGGTTTGAACTTGCAACCTTCCAGTTACTAGTCCAACACTCTAACCACTAGGCTACCCTACCGCCCCATATGCTGGTGCGGTTGGCCCTGGGTTCCTCCTAATGCAAGACCATGCTAGACCTCATGTGGCTGGAGTGTGTCAGCTGTTCCTGCAAGAGGAAGGCATTGATGCTATGGACTAGCCCGCTCATTCCCCAGACTTGAATCCTGTTGAGCACATCCGGGACATCATGTCTCGCTCCATTCACCAACGCCACGTTGCGCCACAGACTGTCCAGGAGTTGGCGGATGCTTTAGTCCAGGTCTGGGAGGAGATCCCTCAGGAGACCATCCGCCACCTCATCAGGAGCATGCCCAGGCATCGTAGGGAGGTCATACAGGCACGTGGAGGCCACACACACTACTGAGCCTCATTTTAAAGTGGAAAACCATACGACAGGTTGATCCAACTTTGATGTCATGTCCTTAACATTACATCAAAGTTAGATCAGCCTGTCGTGTGGTTTTCCACGTTAATTTTGATTGTGACTCCAAATCCAGACCTCCATGGGTTGATAAATTTGATTTCCATTGATAATTTTTGTGTGATTTTGTTGTCAGTACATTCAACTATGTTTGTTTGTGTATATGCTCAATGTAGGCTATATGTCTATGTCAATCAATTGAAAAATATATAATTTTCTGGTGCGCCTACATTTTTGTACTTTTCTAAGTTAGGACCACCAATGCTACCAGTGTTTTTTTGGTTTGTTCAGAGACATGGCTGTGGGTTTTGTTTTTGAATGGAGAATTTAAAATTGTAGATGTGTTGCCTGAATGCGAATAAGCGAAGTCCATTTAATCTAGTGGCTGATTTAAAACATTATACACTTGTTAAATATGTTCTAATGTTATGTTATAGTAGTGTCTATGTGAGCCGCACACGTTCTTGTTGCGTCTCTAGCTCCATTTGATTCTCTTCCCAGCCAATGTTCCATCCCTACCTACAGTATCAATAGTCACACTGCTTTTGCTGCCGTAAAACCACATGCTCTAAATAAATCTATCCGATGAGTCAGCATGTTGGGCTAACACGACACAGCCACGACACAGAGAGGGAGGGAGAGAAATACATGAATGTATGCTACTAATTGGCTGATTGGCTCTGATTGGTCGTACTTCCTGTGTGTGTGTCTGTGTGTACAACACAGTAAGCTATGTAAAGTCCCTGGAGGTGTTGAGATGAATCAGCAGTTTGGCCCACTTGCACTTGACCCAAGCTGCGCTCTCTCTCTACACACACTCATACACACTCAGAGGGAGGTGAACAGTCACATACGCACAAAATGCACATATGAATACTCTCCAGAACTAACACAATACACACTCTTTCCTTTTTTCCTTTTAAACACACAGAAAACTACTCTCGTACATGCACACTGACAATGTGCTGTACAGAAGAATTCTCAGTTGGTAACACACACGTACTCCCTCACACTTGTACTGTGTGTTGTTGCGGTGTTCCTCTCTATAGGGCCCCTAAATGGAGCAATCGCTCCTGTCTGTCAGTGGTGTACCCTACCATCCATGTACTCTTCTCTTTCGCTCTCTCCCACCATCCGAATGTAAATGAGGCCTGGGAGAGGAGCGGCGCGAGGGACAACTAGGAGGGGAAGGGGACAGGGAGAGGGGAGAGGAAGAGACCTCATTAATCAGCTGTGGCAGATACAAATGAGGGACCTTGCTCTCTCTACCTGCTAGCTGCTACGGTGTCACTGCTACTCTCTTGCTCTCCTTCTCTGCCCTCCACTCTACATAGTCCTTGCTACATAGAATTGCGTCCCAAATGGCACCCTGATCGTTATACAGTATAATGCCACACTGCTTATGACCAGAGCCCTGAAGGCCCTGGTCAAAAGTAGTGCACTATATTGCCATTAGCGTGCAATGTGGGATGCAGACAGTGTCACTGTTATTCTCTCCCTCGCTTTCTCTCTCTACCTGTACCTGCCCTACCGGCTAGCTGCTACACAGTGTCACTGTTATTCTCTCCCTCTCTTTCTCTCTCTACCTGTACCTGCCCTACCGGCTAGCTGCTACACAGTGTCACTGTTATTCTCTCCCTCGCTTTCTCTCTCTACCTGTACCTGCCCTACCGGCTAGCTGCTACACAGTGTCACTGTTATTCTCTCCCTCTCTTTCTCTCTCTACCTGTATCTGCCCTACCGGCTAGCTGCTACACATTGTCACTGTTATTCTCTCCCTCTCTTTTTCTCTCTACCTGTATCTGCCCTACCGGCTAGCTGCTACACAGTGTCACTGTTATTCTCTCTTTCTCTCTCTACCTGTATCTGCCCTACCGGCTAGCTGCTACACAGTGTCACTGTTATTCTCTCTTTCTCTCTCTACCTGTATCTGCCCTACCGGCTAGCTGCTACACATTGTCACTGTTATTCTCTCTTTCTCTCTCTACCTGTACCTGCCCTACCGCCTAGCTGCTACACAGTGTCACTGTTATTCTCTCCCTCTCTTTCTCTCTCTACCTGTATCTGCCCTACCGGCTAGCTGCTACACAGTGTCACTGTTATTCTCTCTTTCTCTCTCTACCTGTACCTGCCCTACCGGCTAGCTGCTACACAGTGTCACTGTTATTCTCTCTCTACCTGTACCTGCCCTATCGGCTAGCTGCTACACAGTGTCACTGTTATTCTCTCCCTCTCTTTCTCTCTCTACCTGTATCTGCCCTACCGGCTAGCTGCTACACAGTGTCACTGTTATTCTCTCTTTCTCTCTCTACCTGTATCTGCCCTACCGGCTAGCTGCTACACAGTGTCACTGTTATTCTCTCCCTCTCTTTCTCTCTCTACCTGTACCTGCCCTACCGGCTAGCTGCTACAGAGTGTCACTGTTATTCTCTCCCTCTCTTTTTCTCTCTACCTGTATCTGCCCTACCGGCTAGCTGCTACACAGTGTCACTGTTATTCTCTCTTTCTCTCTCTACCTGTATCTGCCCTACCGGCTAGCTGCTACACAGTGTCACTGTTATTCTCTCTTTCTCTCTCTACCTGTATCTGCCCTACCGGCTAGCTGCTACACATTGTCACTGTTATTCTCTCTTTCTCTCTCTACCTGTACCTGCCCTACCGCCTAGCTGCTACACAGTGTCACTGTTATTCTCTCCCTCTCTTTCTCTCTCTACCTGTATCTGCCCTACCGGCTAGCTGCTACACAGTGTCACTGTTATTCTCTCTTTCTCTCTCTACCTGTACCTGCCCTACCGGCTAGCTGCTACACAGTGTCACTGTTATTCTCTCTCTACCTGTACCTGCCCTATCGGCTAGCTGCTACACAGTGTCACTGTTATTCTCTCCCTCTCTTTCTCTCTCTACCTGTATCTGCCCTACCGGCTAGCTGCTACACAGTGTCACTGTTATTCTCTCTTTCTCTCTCTACCTGTATCTGCCCTACCGGCTAGCTGCTACACAGTGTCACTGTTATTCTCTCCCTCTCTTTCTCTCTCTACCTGTATCTGCCCTACCGGCTAGCTGCTACACAGTGTCACTGTTATTCTCTCTCTACCTGTACCTGCCCTATCGGCTAGCTGCTACACAGTGTCACTGTTATTCTCTCTCTACCTGTACCTGCCCTATCGGCTAGCTGCTACACAGTGTCACTGTTATTCTCTCTCTACCTGTATCTGCCCTACCGGCTAGCTGCTACACAGTGTCACTGTTATTCTCTCTCTACCTGTACCTGCCCTATCGGCTAGCTGCTACACAGTGTCACTGTTATTCTCTCCCTCTCTTTCTCTCTCTACCTGTATCTGCCCTACCGGCTAGCTGCTACACAGTGTCACTGTTATTCTCTCCCTCTCTTTCTCTCTCTACCTGTATCTGCCCTACCGGCTAGCTGTTACACAGTGTCACTGTTATTCTCTCTCTACCTGTACCTGCCCTATCGGCTAGCTGCTACACAGTGTCACTGTTATTCTCTCTTTCTCTCTCTACCTGTACCTGCCCTACCGGCTAGCTGCTACACAGTGTCACTGTTATTCTCTCTTTCTCTCTCTACCTCTCTCCACCTGACGAGAGAGGGAGGGGGTGTTCCATTCCTTCTGTTAACTCCCTCAGCCTCACGCTGTTCTGTGAGGCAGCAGGTTCACAAATCAGACCCACTAAAACCCTCAGGCCACCCACACACCCACAAAATATGATTTACCTGTCTAACCAGACTCAATTCCATTCTCCACTGACTCACCTGTTGAGAGGTAAAGTGCGGAATCACTTCGGGGCTCACTCGATCTCTATGTCACAACCTCACACTGGGACTGAAGTTATTCTGCCGATACAGGACGATGTCAGGAAACAAAATACTACCTACTCTACATATTACATCTTTACCCAATAATAACAGGTTTTCATATGATGTGTTAAAGAACTTCAAGACCACCATGAAAAGGTTAGCTTGTTGCCTTTTGTCTCCTTCTTTGCTGTGTTTAGACAGGCAGCCCAATTCTTTGGACCAATCAGATCAGCTCTGAAAAGATCTAATGTGGTTGGTCACAAGACCAAATAGTGGAAAAACGATCAGAATTTGGCTGCCTGTGTAAATGCAGCCTATGAGGTTCTCAATCCAACCCCACTGCAGCACTAACTCATGAATGTCTAGTGCACACGACTGGATCCACAGCTGGTCTCAGGAGCGCTGATTGATGTCGCCAAACACCTGGGAAAACTGAGGTTCAGAGTCTGGGAAAAGACGCAGATTGTAAAACACAGTAAGTGAGATGGATTAAGATGTTCATATTAATGTTGAGTTAACTGAAAGGTTTATTATTGTGACATGCATTTTTCATACAAAATGACTCTGTTTTTTTAGTCCCTGTGAATCTTGACCCAACACCGCACATGCATGTCTATATTTTCGATGATCTGACCAGTGTGAGACGCTTAGGCCACAGGCAACCCAGTGCGTAATATGTTCTGGGCTCTGAGGAGTTCAGCTCAGGGAAGCACCGCGGGAAGGCGGAGGTGGGGTGACCACCTTCGCTGGAGTGTGGGAATGGTCAAAGAGTCCATCGACAGGAAGGGAGAGATCAAGTCAGTACCAAAGTATTGAATTTGGCCTATAGCGCATTTGAACCGTGAAAAAAAAGTATGAAGCATTAGGAAGTAAGATCCTCTCTCTAAAGAGGAGACCCCAGGGCCCAGTTTTTCAAAAGTCATCTGGATTTTGCCTGTCGGATAGGATTAAATGCGTACAAATAGAATGCATAGAACGGACAAAATGTTTACTTGAATGGGGACTCCAGATCTATTTATTATATTTCTATGCATTTAATCCTATCCGAGGATCAGAGTGCAGCTGGACTACAAAAGGGGGAGGTGTCCTCCTACGACTTTGAGATGAAATCACTTTATTGGTCAATGCCACACAAGGTCCAACTGAAATTGACCTCTTGACCCAACCTCTCTGAAAGACACACATATATACATGCACATATACATACAGGTTTTGGAGAGATGCAGGGGACCTGTTGTTGTGGGGAATTAAGTGCCTTGCTTAAAGGCACAACGGCAGGCAATGGCATATAGGATTAGATACCAGCAACCCTCCGGTTGCAAGGTCATATCCGCCAGAGTTTTCCTGTCGGACCCGGGATTCGAACTAACAACCCTCCGGTTGCTGACTCACCTTTAGGCTAGGTTACCTCCCTTTTGGACATGACATTCACCTTCACCCATAAAGGCACGTTTACTGAGATACATACGATATTGGATCTGCTGGTCATGCTAACAACACAGATCTGCTGATGTGTGAGAGAAAGAGAGAGAGAACAACTAGGCCAATACTGTAATAATGATTAAACCATTAATTGTGACATGTAGCAGTGGGTGGATTTATAAAATCAGAATATACTATTATTATTATAGCATGTGCAATTTATTGAACAATTTACTCAGATGGAAAAAAGAAGAAACACTTCCACTGTATGTGCTATGATGCTAGTGCTTAGGAGATTAATTTATGATTGCTATGTGTAATATTTCTCATATTATTCTGAATAACCTACAACATTATGGTTGATGTCTCTTGTGAGTTGAATATGATGTGCTGAGTTTCCAAGGCTAAATATATTGTAATGGCTATTGCTTGAAGTAAGCCCTCTTCAGGTAACTCAGGAAACAAGTAATGACTTGCATTGTCAGATTTCCATGTTCCACCCTTGATTCAAAAAATGTTTCACTTCATCTGATGTTGACGCCGCTATTGGATGAAGGGATATATCCACAGGTGGGAGAGAAAACAAAACTCTGAACGGTTGTTATTTTCCTGATTCTCAATTTCAAAGATTTCTATTGTTCACGTGTTGTTCACTCAGTAGTGGTGCGTGGGTAAAATCACTGAGGAAGCCAAGCCAAGTTTCATAAGTAAAAAAATCCATATTACAACCTATGTTTTGATAATTGCGTTGTTGGCTCTACGACCCAATGGTTCATACCCCAGGGTGATATACGATAGGGCCGTGACAACAAAAAGTCAAGTCACAGTGGCGGAATAAATTCAACTACATATTTCAGCACTATTTCAACTTAAACATTGAAACATAATCAAATCAACAAGGCTATATATGCTTAGATTAATACACTGAAAACAAACTTAGTTGAAGTAAGCCCTCTTCAGGTAACTCAAGAAACAAGTAATGACTTGCGTTGTCAGATTTCCATGTTTCCATGTTTTACTTCATATGATGTTTACGCTGCTATTGGATGAAGGGATATATCCAAAGGTGGGAGAGAAAAACAAAACTCTAAATGGTTGTTTTTTTCCTGATTCTCAATTCCTACGGTTTCTATTGTTCACGTGTTGTTCACTCAGTAGTGGTGCGTGGGTAAAATGACTGAGGAAGCCAAGCCAAGTAAGTAAATATCTCGTTAATGTGAGCCTAAACGGGCTTGGCTACATATTGAACTTCAATCATCTCAGGTCAGTGGCACAACATATTAGTTTATGGTTAGATCAGAATCGCCGCAATAATTATTGGTCTGTACAGAGATTTAAATCAAAACCACAAGGCCAAATCCCCATCTCCATCCATGGCTTAGGAAGGGCCGATTTACTAAACTAGCTACTGCAGCACATCAACACAAGCAGACCAGAAACGAAAATGACATTTGCTTAGGATGTGATTGGATTGGGGTGAAGCCAAATCCAAACTGGCCTCACTTGGTGGGTGAACCAATTATTTTATTTTTATCAAGGGATGCCAAATGATTGCTGGACTCCACAGCTGGGCTCAGTAAGTGCTGATAGACATGACCAAATACCTGGGCAACATGCAGTTCTGAGTCTGAAAGAAGATGCAAGGGATTGTTTAACATAGTGAGTACAATGGAGAATATTGTAGCCCGAGCTGGACTAGCAACTGTCAAGCCAACACCTTAACCGTTAACGCCAAGAGGTCTGAACCTTTTGACCGGTCGCTAGGTGTTGGGTTAAGGTCGCTACAATATTGATGAATGGAGTTAATTGAAAGGCCTATATAATGAGACATGCATTATTCATACAATATAACATTTTCAATTTTGACCCCAACACCGCACATGCCTGTTGCTCACTGTCTGATGATCTGACCTGTGTGAGATGCTCAGACCAAAGGCAGCAGCTCCCTGACAACCCAGAGCAGTGTATGTTCTGTGCAGATGTTCTGGGCTCTGAGGGATTCAGCTCAGGAAAGCACGACTGGGAGGTGGAGTGAGAGAGCAATGTTGCATTACATCTGGTGAAACATGTGGCTAAAACTGTGCAAATGATTCAACAATTAACAGTGACATACACTACCGGTCAAAAGTTTTAAAACACCTACTCATCCAAGATGGCGTGGCAGTCGGATGTGTGTTTGTCTTGTCCCGTCTTGTCCCATGTAAATAGTCTGTCTCATCGTTTTTTTCCCTTAGTTTTCTTCCGTGTATATTTTAATCTCACTTTCCACCTACAATCTAAATATACTTTCCTGCAACCCGCCTCACCCAATGTGGTACGGACCTGATATTCTAATACGTTATAACTGGAACCTCCATCAGTAGCTAGCCAGCTAACTAGCTACTAGTCACTGTTAGCCACGGCTAGCGGTCTTCATCTTTAGCTCTGTCACCAGCCAGCTTTAGCTCGGTCAATACCCGCGAGTCTGCACAGCGTGATATCAACCCAGAGCATATCGGACTGCTTTTCTCCATCACATCACCAGATTCCTGCCGCAAGCTCTGGGCCATTACACCGGATCATCACCGCTAGCTAGCTGCAATCGAGTGGCTACCGCTGGCTAACGCCTCTGTCCCGAAGCAAACACCAGTTAGCCTTGAACTAGGCCCATCTCCCGGCTAGCCAAAGAGGTATACCCGCTAATTTGTGGGCTTCAATACCTCTTTTTCCAATTGGCCTGGACCCTTAATTGCCGACACGGAGCCCCGCCGATCCATCACGACTGGTCTGCCGCTGTAATCATCCAATGTGGTTTCAACAGGCTTTTCCGTTGCAATGTCACCGAACACCCATCTTCTAGCCCCGGCCCGCTAGCTTTCTGTCAGTGAGAGGATGACAACCGAACGGCTCCCAGTCTCACCTATTGCTGACCTGATGATCACTCGGCAACACATGCCTCTCTCTAATGTCAATATGCCTTGTCTTCTGCTATTTCGGTTAGTTATTGTTTTATTTCACCGTAGAGCCCCTAGTCCAGCTCAAAATGCCTTAGCTCTTTTGTCACACACCCCACACATAGGGAGACCTCACCTGGCTTAGCTGGGGTCTCCAGAGATGCAAGCTCTCTCATCGTCACTCAATGCCTAGGTTTACCCCACTGTACTCACATTCTACCATACCCTTGTCTGTACATTATGCCCTGAATCTATTCTACCACGACCATAAATCTGCCCCTTTTATTCTCTGTTCCCAACGCACTAGACGACCAGCTCTTATAGCCTTGAGGAGTGCCCTTATCCTACTTCTCCTCTGTTCCTCTGGTGATGTAGAGGTTAACCCAGGCACTGTAGCCCCCAGAATCAGACATACTCCCCAGGCGCTCTCATTTGTTGACTTCTGTAACCATAAAAGCCTTGTTTTCATGCATGTTAACATCAGAAGCCTCCTCTCTAAATGTGTTTTATTCACTGCTTTAGCACACTCCGCCAACTCTGATGTCCTAGCTGTGTCTGAATCCTGGCTTAGTAAGGCCACCAAAAATTCAGAAATGTCCATCCCCAACTACAAGATTTTCGGAGTTGGAATCTACTGCAGAGAGAGCCTGCAGAGTTCTGTCATACTATCCAGGTCTGTGCCCAAACAGTTTGAGCTACTTTTAAAAATCCACCTTTCCAGAAATAAGCCTCTCACTGTTGCCACTTGTTATAGACCCCCCTCAACCCCCAGCCTTGCCCTGGACACCATATGTGAATTGATTGCCCCCCATCTATCTTCAGAATTTGTACTGTTAGGTGACCTAAACTGGGATATGTTTAGCACCCCAGCCGTCCTACAATCTAAGATAAACTCGGCAAAACAAGAAACATCCTCTCACTGTCAAATGCGTTTATTTTCAGCAAACTTAACATGTGTAAATATATAAATATATTGTATGTACATAACAAGATTCAACAACTGAGACATAAACTGAACAAGTTCCACAGACATGTGACTAACAGAAATGGAATAATGTGTCCCTGAACAAAGAGGGGGTCAAAATCAAAAATAAAAGTCAGTATCTGGTGTGGCCACCAGTTGCATTAAGTACTACCCCACTCTTCCAACAAGGCACCTGCAAGTTCCCGGATATTTCAGGCGGGAATGGCCTTAGCCCTCACCCTCCGATCCAACAGGTCCCAGACGTGCTCAATGGGATTGAGATCCGGGCTCTTCGCTAGCCATGGCAGAACACTGACATTCCTGTTTGTGTAGCCACTCCCTCTTCCAATTAGGGCTAATTGATAAGCTGTTTAAAAGAGGACCTTGTATTCCTCTTTTTTTGTACTCCCTGACGAAGGCCATGCAGCCAAAACGCGTCGATTTAAAAAAAACTTTGTTTCTATTGAACATGCCATACTAATGAAGGCATTTTAATCAGTTATATGAAGAGTGCCTTGGTCCTCCTTTCTTTTTGACTGACATTCCTGTCTTGCAGGAAATCACGCACAGAACGAGCAGTATGGCTGGTGGTGTTGTCATGCTGGAGGGTCATGTCAGGATGAGCCTGCAGGAAGGGTACCTGTAATGCACAACGTTGAGATTGCCTGCAATGACAACAAGCTCAAACCGATGATGCTGTGACACACCGCCACAGACCATGACAGACCCTCCACCTCCAAATCGATCCTGCTCCAGAGTACAGGCCCCGGTGTAATGCTCATTCCTTCGACGATAAACGCGAATCCTACCATCACCCCTTGTGAGACAAAACCGCGACTTGTCAGTGGACAAAACTTTTTGCCAGTCCTGTCTGGTCCAGCGACAGTGGGTTTGTGCCCATAGCAAACGGTGTTGCCGGTGATGTCTGGTGAGGATCTGTCTTACTGGGGTGGCAGGTAGCCTAGTGGTAGCCGGCAGGTAGCCTAGTGGTTAATAAGATTTTGTTCTTAACTGACTTCCCTAGTTAAATAAAGGTCAAATTTAAATAACAAAATTACAACAGGCCTACAAGCCCTCAGTCCAGCCTCTCTCAGCCTATTGCGGACAGTCCTAGTCCTGATGGAGGGATTGTGCATTCCTGGTGTAGCTCAGGCAGTTGTTGTTGCCATCCTGTACCTGTCCCGCAGGTGTGATGTTCGGATGTACAGATCCTGTGCAGGTGTTGTTACACGTGGTCTGCCACTGTGAGGACGATCAGCTGCCCATTCTGTCTCCCTGTAGCGCTGTCTTAGGCATCTCACAGTACGGACATTGCAATTTATTGCCCTGGCCACATCTGCAGTCCTCATGCCTCCTTGCAGCATGCTTAAGGCACTTTCATGCAGATGAGCAGGGACCCTGGGCATCTTTCTTTTGGTCTTTTTCAGAGTCAGTAGATAGGCCTCTTTAGTGTCCTAAGTTTTCATAACTGTGACCTTAATTGATCATCTATAAGCTGTTAGTGTCTTAATGACCGTTCCACAGGTGCATGTTCCTTAGTTGTTTATGGTTCATTGAACAAGCATGGGAAACAGTGTTTAAACCCTTTGCAATGAAGATCTGTGAAGTTATTTTGCTTTTAAAGATTTGTCTTTTGAAAGACAGGGTCGTGAAAAAGGGACATTTTCTTTTGTTGCTGAGTTTAGATGCCCTCAATCTCACACAAATGATCAAGTAACCTACCAGGTACAACCCTAAATCCGTAAACATGGGCACCCTCTCCTGACAAACTTGCCTCTAAATACACCTCTGCTGTCATCAACCAGGATCTCAGCGATCACTGCCTCATTGCCTGCTTCCATAATGGGCCTGCGGTCAAATGACCACCCCTCATCAATGTCAAATGCTCCCTAAAACACTTCAGCCAGCAGGCCTTTCGAATCAACCTAGTCTGGGTATTCTGGAAGGATATTGACCTCATCCCGTCAGTAGAGGATTCCTGGTTGTTCTTTAACTTTTTAAGGCTAGGGGGCAGTATACTGAATCGCGGATGACTGACGTACCCAAAGTAAACTGCCTTTTACTCAGGCCCAGAAGCTAGGATATGCATATAATTAACATTGGATAGAAAACACTCTGAAGTTTCTAAAACTGTTAAAATAATATCTGTGAGTATAACAGAACTGATATGGCAGGCGAAAACTTGAGGAGAATCCATCTGGAATGTGTTTTTTTAGAGGTCACAGACCATTTCAACGCAATCCTATGGGATATTCAAAAGAAGCCCATAGAAAATAAGAGCACCTCCTCCCAGCTGCCCACTGCACTGAGGCTAGGAAATACTGTCACCATCTACGATAATCGGAAAAAAAGCACTTCTCGACATCAGGCCATGCTTTCCACCTGGCTACCCATCCCCTGGCCTTCAGCTCTGCACGCCTCGCAGCAACTTGCCCAAGCCACCCCCCCCCGCTTCTCCTTCACCCAAAAGCAGATAGCTGATGTTCTGAAATAGCTGCCAAATCTGGTTCCCTACAAATCAGCTGGGCTAGACTATCCCTCTCTTTCTAAAATGATCCACCGAAATTGTTGCATCCCCTATTACTAGCCTGTTCAATATCTCGTATCGTCTGAGATACCTAAAGATTGGAAAGCTGCCGCGGTCATCCCCCTCTTCAATGGGGGAGACACTCTAGACCCAAACTGTTATAGACCTATATGCATCCTGCCCTGCCATTCTAAAGTATTCGGAAGCCAAGTTAACAAACAGATCACTGACCATTTTCGAATCCCACTGTACCTTCTCCACTATGCATCTCAGTTTCTGAGATGGCCATCAAATCCAATGAAATGTATTTATAAAGCCCTTCTTACATCAGCTGACATCTCAATGTGCTGTACAGAAACCCAGCCTAAAACCCCAAAATAGCAAGCAATGCAGCTGTAGAAGCACGGTGGCTTGGAAAAACTCCCTAGAAAGGCCAGAACCTAGGAAGAAACCTAGAGAGGAGTAGGCTATGAGGGGTGGCCAGTCCTCTTCTGGCTGTGCCGGGTGGAGATTATAACAGAACAAGGCCAAGAAGTTCAAATGTTCATAGATGACCAGCAGGGTAAAATAATAATAATCACAGTGGTTGTCAAGGGTGCAACAGGTCAGCACCTCCGCAGTAAATGTCAGTTGGTTTTTCATAGCCGATCATTCAGAGTATCTCTACTGCACCTGCTGTCTCTAGAGAGTTGAAAACAGCATGTCTGGGACAGGTAGTACGTCCGGTGAACAGGTCAGGGTTCCATAGCCGCAGGCAGGACAGTTGAAACTGGAGCAGCAGCACGGCCAGGTAGACTGGGGACAGCAAGGTGTCATCAGGCCAGGTAGTCCTGAGGCATAGTCCTAGGGCTCAGGTCCTCCGAGAGAGAGAAATAAAGAGAGAAGGAAGGAAAGAAAGAGAGAGAGTGTTAGAGAGAGCATACTTAAATTCACACAGGACACCGGATAAGAGAGGAGAAATACTCCAGATATAACAGACTGACCCTAGCCCCCCGACACAAACTACTGCAGCATAAACACTGGAGGCTGAGACAGGAGTGGTCGGGAGACACTGTGGCCCCATCCGACGATACCCCCAGACAGGGCCAAACAGGCAGGATATAACCTCACCCACTTTGTAGACAGACCATTCCATAAAAATTGAGCTCTATAGGAGAAAGCCCTGCCTCCAGCTGTTTGTTTAGAAATTCTAGGGACAGTAAGGAGGCCTGTGTCTTGTGACCGTAGTGTACGTGTAGGTATGTACGGTAGGAACAAATCGGAAAGATAGGTAGGAGCAAGCCCATGTAATGCTTTGTAGGTTAGCAGTAAAACCTTGAAATCGGCCCTGGCTTTAACAAGAATCCAGTGTAGAGAGGCTAGCACTGGAGTAATATGATCAAATTTTGGGGTTCTAGTCAAGATTCTAGCAGCCGTGTTTAGCACTAACTGAAGTTTATGTAGTGCTTTATCTGGGTAGCCGGAGGGTAAAGCATTGCAGTAGTCTAACCTAGAAGTGACAAGAGGATGGATTAATTTTTCTGCATATTTTTTGGACAGAAATTTTCAGATTTTTGCAATGTTAGGTAGATGGAAAAAATGCTGTCCTTGTTATGCAGGTGAGTGAGGACCCAAAAGCGGTTTAACAGAAACAGAGTCTTTTAATGTCCAAACACAGGGAAGACATAGATCCTCTTCAGAGGTATCGATTGACAAAATAGACAACCCGCAGAGAGGGCGACAAATAAATCATAAAGTCCTCTGATCTTTACAGGAGAGTCCCCTTCTAGCAGCAGAGGAGAATAGCAGGGTAGACTGCTGGTCTCTCCGGGTAGGCGCGGGTTGTAGAGGACAGAGGTACCTGATCACACGTAGCATCTGATGAAGAGGCAGATTACGACAGGACGGGACAAGGGTGAAGCAAACGAGAATCTGACAAAGACAGAAGCAGAAACAGAGAGAGAAATAGAGACCTAATCAGAGGGAAAAAGGGAACAGGTGGGAGAGGGTAAACGAGGTAGTTAGAGGAGATGAGGAACAGCTGGGAGAAGGAAAGGAAGAGAAGGTAACCTAATACGACCAGCAGGGGGAAACGAAGTGAAGAGAAAGAACAGGAACAAGACATAACATGACAATACATGACAGTCCTTGAAACAGTCTTGATATGTTCGTCAAAAGAGAGATCAGGGTCCAGAGTAACGCCGAGGTCATTCACAGTTTTATTTGAGATGACTGTACAACCATCAAGATTAATTTCCAGATTCAACAGAAGATCTCTTTGATTCTTTGGACCTTGAACAAGCATCTCTGTTTTGTACGAGTTTAAAAGTAGAACATTTGCAGCCATCCACTTCCTTATGTCTGAAACACAGGCTTCCAGCAAACATGGCTCCACCATGTTTCATCGAAATGTACAGTTGTTTGTCATCCGCAGTGAAAGTTAACATTATGTTTCCGAATGGCATCACCAAGAGGTAAAATATATAGTGAAAACTATAGTGGTCCTAAAACGGAACCTTGAGGAACACCAAAATCTACAGTTGATTTTTCAGAGGACAAACCAGCCGCAGAGACAAACTGATATCTTTCCGACAGATAAGATCTAAACCAGGCCAGAACTTGTCCGTGTAGACCAACTGGGGTTTCCAATCTCTCCAAAAGAATGTGGTGATCAATGGTATCAAAAGCAGCACTAAGGTCTAGGAGCACGAGAACAGATGCAAAGTCTTGGTCTGACGCCATTAAAAGGTGATTTACCACCTTCACAAGTGCAGTCTCAGTTCTATGATGAGGTCTTAAACCAGAATGAAGTGTTTCGTATACATTGTTTGTTTTCAGGAAGTCAGTGAGTTGTTGCGTAACAGCTTTTCTAACATTTTTGAGAGGAATGGGAGATTCGATATAGGCCAATAGTTCTTTATATTTTCTGGGTCAAGGTTTGGCTTTTTCAAGAGAGGCTTTATTACTGCCACTTTTAGTGAGTTTGGTACACATCTGGTTGATAGAGAGCTGTTTATTATGTTCAACATAGAAGAGCCAAGCACAGGAAGCAACTCTTTCAGTAGTTTAGTGGGAATAGGGTCCAGTATGCAGCTTGAAGGTTTAGAGGTCATGATTATTTTCATCATTGTGTCAAGAGATTTGCTTTCTAATGATCATGATCTTTTCCTCAAAGAAGTTTATGAATGTATCACTGCTGAAGTGAAAGCCATCGTCTCTTGGAGAAAACAGCTTTTTAGTTAGCTTTGCAACAGTATCAAAATATATGTTGAATTGTTCTATTTTCCTCAATTAAGTTGGAAAAATAGGATGATTGAGCAGCAGTGAGTGCTATTCGATACTGCACGAAACTGTCCAAGCTAGTCGGGGGGGTAAATTGAAATTTGCTATCATACATTTTAGCAACACCTCCGCCTTTGCGGGATGCGCGGAGGATATGGTCACTGGCGTAACCAGGAGGTGAGGCCTCATTTAACATGGTAAGTTCATCAGGCTTAAGCCATGTTTCAGTCAGGCCAATCATATCAAGACCATGATCAGTGATTAGCTCATTGACCATAACTGTCTTGGAAGTGAGGGATCTATAACATTAAGTCGCCCTATTTTGAGATGTGAGGTATCACAATCTCTTTCAATAATGGCAGGAATGGAGGAAGTCTTTATTCCAGTGAGATTGCTAAGGCGAACACCGCCATGTTTAGTTTTGCCCAACCTAAGTCGAGGCACAGACACTGTCTCAATGGGGATAGCTGAGCTGACTACACTGACTGTGCTAATGGCAGACTCCACTAAGCTGGCAGGCTGCCTGGCCTGCACCCTGTTTCATTGTGGAGCTAGGGGGAGTTAGAGCCCTGTCTATGTTCGTAGATAAGATGAGAGCACCCCTCCAGCTAGGATGGAGCCCATCACTCCTTAACAGGCCAGGCTTGGTCCTGTTTGTGGGTGAGTCCCAGAAAGAGGGCCAATTATCTACAAATTCTATCTTTTGGGAGGGACAGAAAACAGTTTTCAACCAACGATGGAGTTGTGAGAGGGGGCCAGAGACAATTACTTGATGCCGACAGATCTTTCTAGCTGATTTTCACACTGAAGCTATGTTACGCTTGGTGACCTCTGACTGTTTCATCCTAACATCGTTGGTGCCGACGTGGATAACAATATCTCTATACTCTCTACACTCGCCAGTTTTAGCTTTAGCCAGCACCATCTTCAGATTAGCCTTAACGTCGAGAGCATGGGTGCACCTCAGCCACGCTCAAGGTCCTAAACGATATCAAAACCGGCATCGATAAAAGACAGTACTTTGCAGCCATCTTCATCGACCTGGCCAAGGCTTTCAACTCTGTCAATCACCCCATTCTTATCGGCAGACTCAATCGCCTTGGTTTCTCAAATGACTTCCTCGCCTCGTTCACCAACTACTTCTCAGAGGTCAGTGTGTCAAATCGGAGGGCCTGTTGTCCGGACCTCTGGCAGTCTCTTTAGGGGTGCCACACTTTTTTCTTTGTATACATCAATGATGTCAATCTTGCTGCTGGTGATTCTCTGATCCACCTCTACGCAGACGACACCATTCTGTATACATCTGGCCCTTCCTCGGACACTGTGTTAACAAACCTCTAAACAAGCTTCAATGCCATACAACACTCCTTCCATGGCCTCTAACTGCTCTTAAATGCTAGTAAAACTAAGTGCATGCTCTTCAACCGATTGCTGCCCGCACCTGCCTGCCCGCCTAGCATCACTACTCTGGACGGTTTTGACTTAGAATGTGTGAAACAACTACAAATACCTAGGTGTCTGGTTAGACTGTAAACTCTCCTTCCAGACTCACATTAAGCATCTCAAATCCCAAATTAAATCTAGAATCAGCTTCCTATTTTGCAACAAACCCTACCCTCATTCACTCATGCTGCCAAACATACCCTCGTAAAACTGACAATCCTACCGATCCTTCGGTAGATGTCATTTACAAAATAGCCTCCAACACTCTACGCAGCGAATTGGATGTAGTCTATCAGTGCTATCTATCAGTGCTATCCTTTTTGTCACCAAAGCCCCATATACTACCCACCACTGCGACCTGTATGCTCTCGTTGGCTGGTCCTCGCTACGTATTCGTCGCCAAACACACTGGCTCCAGGTTGTCTATAAGTCTTTGCTCAGTAAAGACCCACCTTATCTCAGCTCACTGGTCACCATAACATCACCCACCAGTAGCACGCACTCCAGCAGGTATATTTCATTGGTCCTCCCCAAAGCCAACACCGCCTTTGGCTGCCTTTCCTTCCAGTTCTCTGCTGCCAATGACTGGAATTAATTGCAACAATCACTGAAGCTGGAGACTTATATCTCCCTCACTAACTTTAAGCATCAGCTGTCAGAACAGCTTACCGATCACTGTACCTGTACACAGCCCATCTGTAAATAGCACACCCAACTACCTCATCCTCATATTGTTATTTATTTATTTTTGCTCTTTTGCATCCCAGTATCTCTACTTGCACATCATCATCTACACACCTATCACTCCTGTGTTAATGCTAAATTGTGTAATTATTTTGCCACTATATGGCCTATTTATTGCCTTACCTCCCCGACCTTACTACATTTGCACATACTGTGCATATAATTTTCGATTGTGTTTTAGACTGTAGATTTGTTTATCCCATGTGTAACTCTGTGTTGTTGTTTTTATCGCACTGCTTTGCTTTATCTTGGCCAGTTCGCAGTTGTAAATGAGAACTTGTTCTCAACTGGCCTACCTGGTTAAATAAAGATGAAATAAAAAATGTTTTCTTTATTTTTTACTATTTTCTACATTGTAGAATAATAGTGAAGACATCAAAACTATGAACTAACACATATGGAATCATGTAGTAAACCAAAAAGTGTTAAACAAAAATACATTTTACATTTGAGAATCTTCAAATAGCCACCCTTTGCCTTGATGACAGCTTTGCACACTCTTGTCATTTTCTCAACCAGCTTCATGAGGTAGTCACCTGGAATGTATTTCAATCAACAGGTGTGCTCTGTTAAAAGTTTGTGGAATTTATTTCCTTCTTAATGTGTTTGAGCCAATCAGTTGTGTTGGTACAAGGTGTGTGTGTGTGTGTGTGGGGGGGGGGGGGTATACAGAAGATAGCCATTATTTGGTTAAAGACCAAGTCCATAATATGGAAAGAACAGCTCAAATAAGCAAAGAGAAATGAAAGTCCATCATTACTTTTAGACATGAAGGTCAGTAAATTCAGAAAATTCCTCTGAACTTTGAAAGTTTCTTCAAGTGCAGTCGCAAAAATCATAAAACGCTATGATGAAACTGGCTCTCATGAGGACCGCCACCGGAAAGGAAGGACCAGAGTTACCTCTGCTGCAGAGGATAAGTTCATAAGAGTTACCAGCCTCAGAAACTGAGTTCAAGTAACAGACACATCTCAACATCAACTGTTCAGAGGAGACTGTGTGAATCAGGCCTTCATGGTCAAATTGCTGCAAAGAAACCACAACAAAAGGACACCAATAAGACATCTGCTACTAACAATTGGATACCACGGAATTGGGGGAAAAAAGGGGTAAAAGACATTTTCAAAAAGAATAACAGATTTGCTTGGGCCAACAAACCCGAGCAATGGACATTAGACCGTTGGAAATCTGTCCTTTGATCTGGAATCTAAATTGGAGGTTTGTGGTTCCAACTACCGTGTCTTTGTGAGACGCGGTGTGGATGAACAGATGATCTACGTATGTGTATTTCCCACCGTAAAGCATGGAGGAGGTGGTGTTATTGTTTGGGGGTGCTTTGCTGGTGACACTGTGATTTATTTAGAAATCAAGGCACAATTAACCAGCATAGCTACCACAGCATTCTGCAGCGATACGCCAGTCCCACTAAGCACAAACCAGATGGGATATAATTTGTTTTTCAACAGGACAATGACACAACACACCTCCAGGCGGTGTAAGGGCTATTTTGCCAAGAAGGAGAGTGATGGAGTGTTCCATCAGATGACCTGGCTTCCACAATCACTCGACCTCAACCAAATTTCAGATGGTTTGGGATGAGTCAGACCGCAGAGTGAAGGAAAAGCAGATAACAAGTGCTCAGCATATGTGGGAATTCCTTCAAGACTGATGGAAATAGCATTGTGTCAGTACGTAATACATCAGTTTGGCATATAGGAAAAGGAGGAGTTGGGAGATCCGGCTTTTCTACGTCACTGCCTTGTAAATTAAAATTAAAAAGTCTCCAAATGCATAGAAAACAGCCATTGAAGAGGGTAAAGGGAGAGTGTAGGCTACTGGATAGGGCAGGTAATATTTGTGGGAGGACATTATGAAAAGATTCTTCAGTCCCTAGAGGAGAAAACTTTGAGGACAAAGAGATAATAGCAACATAATATTCAGTGCTGTCCAATCAGAGTGGAAAAAGGCCTGTTTCTTTGTGAGGTTTTCAGATATGGAAAGCTGTGAAAGTCTGTTTGCAGATGAAGAGAGCGGTCCCAATGAAGGATATATCCTATATGCCATGGGTTATGGGTTAACGTCACACACAAACCTATTACAACTGGAGGAGGCCGACCCTGATGGAGGTCTGCTGGGTGTGCAGGGTTCCGTTTCAGCCCAGCAATAACACATCTGATTCAACTTAATAATCAAGTGTGCTATTGCTGGGCTCAAAAAAATATGTCTGCTCACCTAGTACGTCGGGGATCAGTGGAGCAAGGTTGGCCATCGCTTGTATGGACTTTTATTTGTTCACCTGCAATGATACTTTGGTAATAACAGCCTACTTGCTACTACTCAATGATCTATTGATGTTTAGACAAATCTAATCTTTCCATATGAGTTAGCTTATTTGTACATTTTGAAGTGATGAAGTGTTGGTTCTTTGAAGTGAAAGTCATTATTTAAAATGAACTAGAGTCCATGTTGATTAATCACACTCCTGCAATATAGAGGGGAAGGGGTTCTGTCTCTGTCTGTGTTTCTGTGTTGTATTGTCTGGGGAGAGACAGAGCCTGTACTCGAACCCAGAATCTCTAGTGGCACAGCTAGCACTTCAATGCAGTGCCTTAGACCACTGCGCCACTCGGGAGAGCCAAATAAATATTTTTTAAAGACTATGTCTAAGGCAAACCAGATGTTGAACGTGCCTTTAAAATGCTGACACATGAAATTGTTTAGTGCACATCGAAACCTTGTGATTTAGCTACAGTATGAATATAAGGAGATGACAATTAGGCTACAGGAGATGAGCATTACAGGTAACATATTATGAGATTCATTATAATTTATATCATTCATTTTAGCAATGTTACTTGCAAAAATGCTGCAGGTGTTCCCATTAATACACCGTACATGGTTGCTCTTTGTATCAATATGCTGTTTTAATCAACATTTTGTTGCCATTATTATCATGATACATTTCTTAGTAGCTAGTAGCTTTATTTCTAGGTTGCTTATCAGGTAAGCTGACTTCTCAAGGTAAGCTGACTTCTCAAAATGAACCTCATTGTTGTTATCTGCACACAGATAAATATCACTCCAAAAACATCAAATAAAAAATATTGATACGGCCAGCATTGTAGACAATTTCTCCCCTCTTGCTGTGGATTTATAACAATGAAATGCCATGAAAACCAGCATGCTGCACACATTGTTTTGAGTAAATAGCCTTCTAAAGCACTGCATGGTGGAGACAAACGAGGGCAATAGTGCAGGGATTGAGGAGGAGGACGATGAAGAAGATGGAGCTTGAGATAAAACTGAAAAAAAGGACACAAACTAGTGGAGATGAAAGAGGTGAGCCCAGCTTTCTGCGATGCGTTCCACTAACTTATAGCCACAAGTCAGATTCCACAGACACCTGGCCAAAATTTGCAAAAATTTATATTATTTTTTTGTCACAATTTAAGGTTAGTGTTAGGCATAAGGTTAGCAATGTGGTTAGGGTTAGATTTAAAATCACATTTGAAGGTTTATGACTTTGTGGCTATAGAAGCGAGTGATGACCGTTTGGGATTGGGTCTGACTTGCGCCTTTTCTTATTTGGGCACAAGTCTGTCCTCTCTCCTCCGTCTTCTCTCCTCCGTGACCCCGAAACCGATAACTGGTCGAGTAGTGTGTCAATTCCTTCATAGGCAAACGGAAGACTGTCCTCTCCTCCTCAATAGCCTCCTTTTGGCGAGGAAGCACAAGTGCATCCTAAAGTGGAAGAGTTTTGATATCTGCTACCGCACCCCCTTTGAATTAGATGTTGTATTGCCAGAGTAGTAAAGCCACACATTTAAAAACAATATGCCTTGCACAATTAACTGAATTTGTTTTTATCACATTTATTTGGGGATCCACAACTGTAAACACAATTTACCCGATGACGCATGAATGGAGAAGGAGCTTCTCTTTTCATACAAGCACATTTTCGTCGCTGTTCACTCTCCTTGCAGCCTCTCCTCGATTACCTTTTGGTCTTTTTCAAAAGGAGGCGAGAGAGGACGGAGGAGAGAGGACGTGGGAGTTGAGCAAATCTAATTGAGAAAAGGTGTTATGCAGGTGAATGAGGACCCAAAAGCGACTTGGCGAAAACAGAGTCTTTAATCCAGTAAAGTAAAAATACAATCAAAAAACACAATTTCCACTCGTAATGACGAGAACAGACTGGAGACTCGATCTTGAACTGCAGGTTGCCTCGGGAAGGCACTTGAACTTAGCAGACTCAGACACCTGCTCACCACGCAGCATCTGAGGGAAACACGACACGACAGGGCGATACACAAACACAGCACGGTGAACAATAGACAAGGATCCGACAGGGCAGGAACGGAAAACAAGGAGAGAAATAGGGACTCTAATCAGGGAAAAGGATCGGGAACAGGTGTGGGAAGACTAAATGATTGATTAGGGGAATAGGAACAGCTGGGAGCAGGAACGGAACGATAGAGAGAAGAGAGAGAGGAAGGGAGAGAGAAAAAGGGGAACGAACCTAAAAAGACCAGCAGGGGGAAAATGAACAGAGGGAAAAGCAAAATGACAAGACAATCTAAGACAAAACATGACAGTACCCCCCCCCACTCACCGAGCGCCTCCTGGCGCTCTCGAGGAGGAACACTGGCGGCAACGGAGGAAATCATAGATCAAACGGTCCAGCACGTCCCGAGAAAGAACCCAACTCCTCTCCTCAGGACCGTAACGAAAAACGATAAAAAGGGAAACTAGGGTACTACTCTAAAAAAAAAAAAAATGAGACACGGGTAGAGAACTGAAAGCTTTAGAGCAAACAGGACCAAACAGGCCAGGAGAGTAACAACTAGGGACAGACAGACACAGCAAGGGCAGGAACAAGAACAGGAGAGATGCGATGGCAGGGAACAGACTGAGACCCAGCAAGACCAGGAGCAGAAGCAGAAAAAAAATTACCAGACTTCTGCGCGCAGTCTGAACACGCAGCCACGAAACGGCGCGTGTCACGCTCCTGAGTAGGCCACCAAAACCGCTGGCGAATAGAAGCAAGCGTACCCCGAACGCCGGGATGGCCAGCTAACTTGGCAGAGTGAGCCCACTGAAGAACAGCCAGACGAGTAGAAACAGGAACGAAAAGAAGGTTACTAGGACAAGCGCGCGGCGACGCAGTGTGCGTGAGTGCTTGCTTAACCTGTCTCTCAATTCCCCAGACAGTCAACCCGACAACACGCCCAACAGGAAGGATCCCCTCGGGATCGGTAGAAGCCACAGAAGAACTAAAGAGACGGGATAAAGCATGAGGCTTGGTGTTCTTAGTACCCGGGCAATAAGAAATAACAAACTCGAAACGAGCGAAAAACAACGCCCAACGAGCATGACACGCATTCAGTCGTTTGGCATAACGGATGTACTCAAGGTTCTCTTGGTCAGTCCAAACGACAAAAGGAACGGTCGCCCCCTCCAACCACTGTCGCCATTTGCCTAGGGCTAAACGGATGGCGAGCAGTTCGCGGTTAGCCACATCATAGTTACGTTCCGACGGTGACAGGCGATGAGAAAAATACGCACAAGGGTGGACCCCATCGTCAGTATCGGAGCGCTGGGACAGAATGGCTCCCACGCCCACCCCGACGCGTCAACCTCAACAATAAACGGTTTAGTGACGTCAGGTGCAACAAGGATAGGAGCGGATGCAAAACGCTTCTTGAAGAGAACAGGACAACAATCATACGACCGGTGAGGAGGAAGGGAGTTGGTTCTGGACCGACTGAAGACCGTGCGCAGACCATGATACTCCTCCGGCACTCCTGTCAAATCACCAGGTTCCTCCTGAGAAGAGGGGACAGAACAAACAGGAGAAATAGCAGACATTAAACACTTCACATGACAAGAAACGTTCCAGGAAAGGATAGAATTACTAGACCAATCAAAAGAAGGATTATGACACACTAGCCAGGGATGACCCAAAACAACAGGTGTAAAAGGTGAACAAAAAATCAAAAAGAAATGGTCTCACTATGGTTACCAGATACAGTGAGGGTTAAAGGTAGTGTTTCATATAATATACTGGGGAGAGGACTACCATCCAAGGCAAACATGACCGTGGGCTCCCTAACTGTCTGAGAGGAATGTCATGTTCCCGAGCCCAGGCTTCGTCCATAAAACAGCCCTCCGCCCCAGAGTCTATTAATGCACTGCAGGAAGCTGCCGATCCGGTCCAGCGTAGATGGACCGGTAAAGTAGTACAGGTACTTGACGGAGAGGACCGTCTAGTAGCGCTTATCAGTCGCCCCCGCTTACTGATGAGCTCTGGCCTTTAACTGGACATGAAATGACAAAATGACCAGCGGAACCGCAATAGAGACAGAGGCGGTTGGTGATTCTCCGTTCCCTCTCCTTAGTCGAAATGCGAATACCCCCAGCTGCATGGGCTCAACACCAGAGTCAGTGGGGAAAGATGGTAGTGTCGGAGAGAGGGGAGACACAGTTAACGCGAGCTCTCTTCTATGAGCTCGGTGACGAAGATCTACCCGTCGTTCAATGCGAATAGCGAGTTCAATCAAAGAATCCACGCTGGATGGAACCTCCCGAGAGAGAATCTCATCCTTAACCTTAGCGTGGAGTCCCTCCAGAAAACGAGCGAGCAACGCCTGCTCGTTCCAGTTACTGGAGGCAGCAAGAGTGCGAAACTCTATAGAGTAATCCGTTATGGATCGATTACCTTGACATAGGGAAGACAGGGACCAGGAAGCTTCTTTCCCAAAAACTGAACGATCAAAAACTCTTATCATCTCCTCTTTAAAGTTCAGATAATTGTTAGTACACTCAGCGCTTGCCTCCCAGATAGCTGTGCCCCACTGCCGAGCCCGACCAGTAAGGAGTGATATGACGTAGGCAATCCGAGCTCTCTCTCTTGAGTATGTGTTGGGTTGGAGAGAGAACTATATCACACTGGGTGAGAAAGGAGCGGCACTCAGTGGGCTGCCCAGAATAACATGGTGGGTTATTAACCCTAGGTTCCGGAGGCTCGGAAGACCCGGAAGTAGCTGGTGGCACGAGACGAAGACTCTGATACTGTCCTGAGAGGTCGGAGACCTGAGCGGCCAGGGTCTCAACGGCTTGCCGAGCAGCAGACAATTCCTGCTCGTGTCTGCCGAGCATCGCTCCCTGGAACTCGAGAGTAGAGTAGAGAGAATCCATATTTGGGTCCATTCTTGGTCGGATCCTTCTGTTATGCAGGTGAATGAGGACCCAAAAGCGACTTGGCGAAAACAGAGTCTTTAATCCAGTAAAGTAAAAATACAATCAAAAAACACAATTTCCACTCGTAATGACGAGAACAGACTGGAGACTCGATCTTGAACTGCAGGTTGCCTCGGGAAGGCACTTGAACTTAGCAGACTCAGACACCTGCTCACCACGCAGCATCTGAGGGAAACACGACACGACAGGGCGATACACAAACACAGCACGGTGAACAATAGACAAGGATCCGACAGGGCAGGAACGGAAAACAAGGAGAGAAATAGGGACTCTAATCAGGGAAAAGGATCGGGAACAGGTGTGGGAAGACTAAATGATTGATTAGGGGAATAGGAACAGCTGGGAGCAGGAACGGAACGATAGAGAGAAGAGAGAGAGGAAGGGAGAGAGAAAAAGGGGAACGAACCTAAAAAGACCAGCAGGGGGAAAATGAACAGAGGGAAAAGCAAAATGACAAGACAATCTAAGACAAAACATGACAAAAGGCCTCTATCATGTTTCAGAGGGGAGGATTTTTCGTGAGCACATGAGTTCCCACTCGCATTTTAAGCCCTGCCTTCCCACACTCGTGATTTGACGGGAGAGTTGTCTGTTGTCTGTCAATTTTTTTCCCTTGTTGAAATTGCCAAAATAATCTGTCATTGAAACTGGACCTTAATCACTGTTGCCTAGGGTCACGCCCAATTTTTCAGTTTTTGATTTGTTAAAAAAGTTAATATCCAATAAATGTCGTTCCACTTCATGATTGTGTCCCACTTGTTGTTGATTCTTCACAAAAAAATACAGTTTTATATCTTCATGTCTGAAGCCTGAAATGTGGCAAAAGGACGCAAAGTTCAAGGGGGCCGAATACTTTTGCAAGGCACTGTATATTGTTGATAGATATGTGTTACAAAGTGTGAGTACATGTTGAAGGAATTTAATTCCTCTGTTTTAATTCCCAATCAAAATTAAACACTGTCAATTCATAAGGATTTGTATGACCCTTATTTTATAAGACTGGACAGAGCCCTGGCCTTAAAAGTCAAGTAACAGCCTTGAATTCAAGAGAGTACTGAGTTCATACACATTTTACCACAGGTTATAAACGGAAAATGACGTCAGCGTTTTCCAAATGTTCCGTCTCTTCTTGACACTGGTAGAAAGGCCCTATAGTTCTCAAGCCTTCCCTCCTCGCCTAGAGCCAAGGTCAGTCAGTGTAGATAAGCATTCAAATCAAATCAAATTTCATTTGTCACATACACATGGTTAGCAGATGTTAATGCAAGTGTAGCGAAATGCTTGTGCTTCTAGTTTCGACAATGCAGTAATAACCAACAAGTAATCTAACTAACAATTCCAAAACTACTGTCTTATACACAGTGTAAGGGAATAAAGAATATGTACATAAGGATAAATGAATGAGTGATGGTACAGAGCAACATAGGCAAGATACAGTACATGGTATCGAGTACAATATATACATATGAGATGAGTATGTAAACAAAGTGGCATAGTTAAAGTGGCTAGTGATACATGTATTACATAAGGATGCAGTCGATGATATAGAGTACAGTATATACGTATGCATATGAGATTAATAATGTAGGGTAAGTAACATTATATAAGGTAGCATTGTTTAAAGTGGCTAGTGATATATTTACATCATTTCCCATCAATTCCCATTATTAAAGTGGCTGGAGTTGAGTCAGTGTCAGTGTGTTGGCAGCAGCCACTACCAATGTTAGTGGTGGCTGTTTAACAGTCTGATGGCCTTGAGATAGAAGCTGTTTTTCAGTCTCTCGGTCCCAGCTTTGATGCACCTGTACTGACCTCGCCTTCTGGATGATAGCGACCCAATGGGTGAACAGGCAGTGGCTCGGGTGGTTGATGTCCTTGATGATCTTTATGGCCTTCCTGTAACATCGGGTGGTGTAGGTGTCCTGGAGGGCAGGTAGTTTCCACCATCGCGCCGACAGAAACAAACATCTCTCTGGTAAGAAGGTGATGTGTTGTGCAGACCTCACTACCCTCTGGAGAGCTTTACGGTTGTGGGCGGAGCAGTTGCAAACGAAAACATTTATCCAGGCGGTGATACAGCCCGCCAGGATGCTCAGCATATCGATTGTGCATCTGTAGAAGTTTGTGAGTGCTTTTGGTGACAAGCAGAATTTCTTCAGCCTCCTGAGGTCTGAAGAGGCGCTGCTGCGACCTTCTTCACGATGCTGTCTGTGTGAGTGGACCAATTCAGTTTGTCTGTGATGTGTATGCTGAGGAACTTAAAACTTGCTACCCTCTCCACTACTGTTCCATCGATGTGGATAGGGGGGTGTTCCCTCAAGTCCACAATCATCTCCTTAGTTTTGTTGACGTTGAGTGTGAGGTTATTTTCCTGACACCACACTCCGAGGGCCCTCACCTCCTCCCTGTAGGCCGTCGTTGTTGGTAATCAAGCCTACTACTGTTGTGTCGTCCGCAAACTTGATGATTGAGTTGGAGGCGTGCGTGGCCACGCAGTCGTGGGTGAACAGGGAGTACAGGAGAGGGCTCAGAACGCACCCTTGTGGGGCCCCCGTGTTGAGGATCAGCGGGGAGGAGATGTTGTTGCCTACACTCACCACCTGGGGGCGGCCCGTCAGGAAGTCCAGTACCCAAGTGCACAGGGCGGGGTCGAGACCCAGGGTCTCGAGCTTGATGACGAGCTTGGAGGGTACTATGGTGTTGAATGCCGAGCTGTAGTCGATGAACAGCATTCTCACATAGGTTTTCCTCTTGTCCAGATGGGTTAGGGCAGTGTGCAATGTGGTTGAGATTGCATCGTCTGTGGACCTATTTGGGCGGTAAGCAAATTGGAGTGGGTCTAGGGCAGAGGTGGGCAAACATTTTGACTCGCGGGCCACAATGGGTTCTAAAATTTGACAGAGGGGCAGGGCCAGGAGCATTTGGAGGGAGTGTTTGGGCCGGATAAACTAAAGCATTAAATGTAGTGTGTGCAAACCTCATAGCACAGTAAGAACACTACAACCCAATTTATTAACTGTCTTTCAAATGTGAAAAATAGCCCTTATCAGTTAATAAATTTGTCTCAAGGAATATGCAAGATATGACATTTACATACTATTTCGCAGATACTGGGAGGAGGAAATGTAAATAGATTAAAATAACATACGCACTGTGATTTATGGATTGTCCTGACCGTGTGCTCTACAAACTCGCCACGGACGCCCTCGCCTTCACGCGCAAACAGTACACGTGTATCGTTGCCAAGCACACAGACATAGGCTGTATTAAATATCCTACCTGCAGCTGAAAATTAAAATTTAAATTAAGAGCGATGTGCGGCGTGTTAATTAAGCTACTGTACCGCTGCTGTGCGTAAATGCGCATTGCTCTTAATTAAAAGACGCACTTCCAAACTTTCCATATGCATTTTTTCATAACACGGTGAAAAAAGTTCTGTTGACTCTGTAAATTAGCTGCCAACCTCTGAGCAGTAGTGTTATGCAGGTGAATGAGGACCCAAAAGCGACTTGGCGAAAACAGAGTCTTTAATCCAGTAAAGGAAATCTGCAATACTCCTAGACAAATCGGAGCGGTAAATAAGGCATAAAAAACAATTCCACTCGTAATGACGAGAACAGACTGGAGACTTGATCATAAACTGTAGGTTGCCTCGGGAAGGCACTTGACCGTAGCAGACTCAGACACCTGCTCACCACGCAGCATCTGAGGGAAACACGACACGACAGGGCGATACAAAGACACAGCACGGTGAACAATATACAAGGATCCGACAGGACAGAAACGGAAAACAAGGGGAGAAATAGGGACTCTAATCAGGGGAAAAGATAGGGAACAGGAGTGGAAAGACTAAATGATTGATTAGGGGAATAGGAACAGCTGGGAGCAGGAACGGAACGATAGAGAGAAGAGAGAGAGGGAGGGAGAGAGAAAAAAGGGAACGAACCTAAAAAGACCAGCAGGGGGAAAACGAACAGAAGGAAAAGCAAAATGACAAGACAATATAAGACAAAACATGACAGTACCCCCCCACTCACCGAGCGCCTCCTGGCGCACTCGAGGAGGAATCCTGGCGGCAACGGAGGAAATCATCAGTGAACGGTCCAGCACGTCCCGAGACGGAACCCAACTCCTCTCCTCAGGACCGTAAACCCTCCCAATCCACTAAGTATTGGTGACCCCGTCCCCGAGAACGCATGTCCATGATCCTACGTACCTTGTAAATAGGTGCGCTCTCGACAAGGACGGGAGGGGGGGGGAGGGAAGACGAACGGGGGTGCGAAGAAAGGGCTTGACACAGGAGACATGGAAGACAGGATGGACGCGACGAAGATGTCGCGGAAGAAGCAGTCGCACAGCGACAGGATTGACGACCTGGGAGACACGGAACGGACCAATGAACCGCGGAGTCAACTTACGAGAAGCTGTCGTAAGAGGAAGGTTGCGAGTGGAAAGCCACACTCTCTGGCCGCAACAATACCTTGGACTCTTAATCCTACGTTTATTGGCGGCTCTCACAGTCTGTGCCCTGTAACGGCAAAGTGCAGACCTCACCCTCCTCCAGGTGCGCTCACAACGTTGGACAAACGCTTGAGCGGAGGGAACGCTGGACTCGGCAAGCTGGGATGAGAACAGAGGAGGCTGGTAACCCAGACTACTCTGAAACGGAGATAACCCGGTAGCAGACGAAGGAAGCGAGTTGTGAGCCTATTCTGCCCAGGGGAGCTGTTCTGCCCAAGACGCAGGGTTTCTGAAAGAAAGGCTGCGTAGTATGCGACCAATCGTCTGATTGGCCCTCTCTGCTTGACCGTTAGACTGGGGATGAAACCCGGAAGAGAGACTGACGGACGCACCAATCAAACGACAGAACTCCCTCCAAAACTGTGACGTGAATTGCGGGCCTCTGTCTGAAACGGCGTCTAACGGGAGGCCATGAATTCTGAACACATTCTCGATGATGATTTGTGCCGTCTCCTTAGCGGAAGGAAGTTTAGCGAGGGGAATGAAATGTGCCGCCTTAGAGAACCTATCGACAACCGTAAGAATCACAGTCTTCCCCGCAGACAAAGGCAGACCGGTAATGAAGTCTAGGGCGATGTGAGACCATGGTCGAGAAGGAATAGGAAGCGGTCTGAGACGACCGGCAGGAGGAGAGTTACCTGACTTAGTCTGCGCGCAGTCCGAACAAGCAGCCACGAAACGGCGCGTGTCACGCTCCTGAGTCGGCCACCAAAAGCGCTGGCGAATAGAAGCAAGAGTGCCTCGAACGCCGGGATGACCAGCTAACTTGGCAGAGTGAGCCCACTGAAGAACAGCCAGACGAGTTGAAACAGGAACGAAAAGAAGGTTACTAGGACAAGCGCGCGGCGACGCAGTGTGCGTGAGTGCTTGCTTAACCTGTCTTTCAATTCCCCAGACTGTCAACCCGACAACACACCCATAAGGAAGAATCCCCTCGGGATCAGTAGAAGCCACAGAAGAACTAAAAAGACGGGATAAGGCATCAGGCTTGGTGTTCTTGCTACCCGGACGGTAAGAAATCACAAACTCGAAACGAGCGAAAAACAACGCCCAACGAGCTTGACGAGCATTAAGTCGTTTGGCAGAACGGATGTACTCAAGGTTCTTATGGTCTGTCCAAACGACAAAAGGAACGGTCGCCCCCTCCAACCACTGTCGCCATTCGCCTAGGGCTAAGCGGATGGCGAGCAGTTCGCGGTTACCCACATCATAGTTGCGTTCAGATGGCGACAGGCGATGAGAAAAATAAGCGCAAGGATGAACCTTATCGTCAGACTGGAAGCGCTGGGATAGAATGGCTCCCACGCCTACCTCTGAAGCGTCAACCTCGACAATGAATTGTCTAGTGACGTCAGGAGTAACGAGGATAGGAGCGGACGTAAAACGTTCTTTTAGAAGATCAAAAGCTCCCTGGGCGGAACCGGACCACTTAAAACACGTCTTGACAGAAGTAAGAGCTGTGAGAGGGGCAGCAACTTGACCGAAATTACGAATGAAACGCCGATAGAAATTAGCGAAACCTAGAAAGCACTGCAACTCGACACGTGACCTTGGAACGGGCCACTCACTGACAGCTTGGACCTTAGCGGAATCCATCTGAATGCCTTCAGCGGAAATAACGGAACCGAGAAAAGTAACGGAGGAGACATGAAAAGAGCACTTCTCAGCCTTCACGTAGAGACAATTCTCTAAAAGGCGCTGGAGAACACGTCGAACGTGCTGAACATGAATCTCGAGTGACGGTGAAAAAATCAGGATATCGTCAAGGTAGACAAAAACAAAGATGTTCAGCATGTCCCTCAGAACATCATTAACTAATGCCTGAAAAACAGCTGGCGCATTGGCGAGACCAAACGGCAGAACCCGGTACTCAAAATGCCCTAACGGAGTGTTAAACGCCGTTTTCCACTCGTCCCCCTCTCTGATGCGCACGAGATGGTAAGCGTTACGAAGGTCCAACTTAGTAAAGCACCTGGCTCCCTGCAGAATCTCGAAGGCTGATGACATAAGGGGAAGCGGATAACGATTCTTAACCGTTATGTCATTCAGCCCTCGATAATCACGCAGGGGCGCAGAGTACCGTCCTTTTTCTTAACAAAAAAAACCCCGCCCCGGCCGGAGAGGAAGAAGGCACTATGGTACCGGCGTCAAGAGACACAGACAAATAATCCTCGAGAGCCTTACGTTCGGGAGCCGACAGAGAGTATAGTCTACCCCGAGGAGGAGTGGTCCCCGGAAGGAGATCAATACTACAATCATACGACCGGTGAGGAGGAAGGGAGTTGGCTCGGGACCGACTGAAGACCGTGCGCAGATCATGATATTCCTCCGGCACTCCTGTCAAATCGCCAGGTTCCTCCTGAGAAGTGGGGACAGAAGAAACGGGAGGGATGGCAGACATTAAACACTTCATATGACAAGAAACGTTCCAGGATAGGATAGAATTACTAGACCAATTAATAGAAGGATTATGACATACTAGCCAGGGATGACCCAAAACAACAGGTGTAAAAGGTGAACGAAAAATCAAAAAAGAAATAGTCTCACTGTGGTTACCAGATACTGTGAGGTTTAAAGGTAGTGTCTCAAATCTGATACTGGGAAGATGACTACCATCTAAGGCGAACATGGGCGTAGGCTTGTCTAACTGTCTGAAAGGAATGTCATGTTTCTGAGCCCATGCTTCGTCCATGAAACAACCCTCAGCCCCAGAGTCTATCAAGGCACTGCATGTAGCACCCGAACCGGTCCAGCGTAGATGGACCGACATAGTAGTACAGGATCTAGATGGAGAGACCTGAGTAGTAGCGCTCACCAGTAGCCCTCCGCTTACTGATGAGCTCTGGCTTTACTGGACATGAATTGACAAAATGTCCAGCAAGTCCGCAATAGAGGCACAGGCGGTTGGTGATCCTCCGTTCCCTCTCCTTAGTCGAGATGCGAATACCTCCCAGCTGCATGGGCTCAGTCTCTGAGCCAGAGGAGGGAGATGGTTGCGATGCGGAGCAGGGAAACACCGTTGAGGCGAGCTCTCTTCCACGAGCTTGGTGACGAAGATCTACCCGTCGTTCTATGCGGATGGCGAGAGCAATCAAAGAGTCCACACTGGAAGGAACCTCCCGGGAGAGAATCTCATCTTTAACCACTGCGTGGAGTCCCTCCAGAAAACGAGCGAGCAGCGCCGGCTCGTTCCAGTCACTAGAGGCAGCAAGAGTGCGAAACTCTATAGAGTAATCCGTTATGGATCGATCACCTTGGCATAGGGAAGCCTGGGCCCTAGAAGCCTCCCTACCAAAAACTGAACGGTCAAAAACCCGAATCATCTCCTCTTTAAAGTTCTGGTAATTGTTAGAACAATCAGCCCTTGCCTCCCAGATAGCTGTGCCCCACTCTCGAGCCCGGCCAGTAAGGAGTGATATGACGTAAGCAACCCGAGCTCTCTCTCTAGAGTATGTGTTGGGTTGGAGAGAGAACACAATATCACACTGGGTGAGAAAGGAGCGGCACTCCGTGGGCTGCCCGGAGTAACAAGGTGGGTTATTAACCCTAGGTTCCGGAGGCTCGGCAGACCAGGAAGTAACAGGTGGCACGAGACGAAGACTCTGGAACTGTCCAGAGAGGTCGGAAACCTGAGCGGCCAGGTTCTCCACGGCATGACGAGCAGCAGACAATTCCTGCTCGTGTCTGCCGAGCATGGCTCCTTGGATCTCGACGGCAGTGTTACGAGCGTCTGTAGTCGCTGGGTCCATTCTTTGGTCGGATCCTTCTGTTATGCAGGTGAATGAGGACCCAAAAGCGACTTGGCAAAAACAGAGTCTTTAATCCAGTAAAGGAAATCTGCAATACTCCTAGACAAATCGGAGCGGTAAATAAGGCATAAAAAACAATTCCACTCGTAATGACGAGAACAGACTGGAGACTCGATCATAAACTGTAGGTTGCCTCGGGAAGGCACTTGACCGTAGCAGACTCAGACACCTGCTCACCACGCAGCATCTGAGGGAAACACGACACGACAGGGCGATACAAAGACACAGCACGGTGAACAATATACAAGGATCCGACAGGACAGAAACGGAAAACAAGGGGAGAAATAGGGACTCTAATCAGGGGAAAAGATAGGGAACAGGAGTGGAAAGACTAAATGATTGATTAGGGGAATAGGAACAGCTGGGAGCAGGAACGGAACGATAGAGAGAAGAGAGAGAGGGAGGGAGAGAGAAAAAAGGGAACGAACCTAAAAAGACCAGCAGGGGGAAAACGAACAGAAGGAAAAGCAAAATGACAAGACAATATAAGACAAAACATGACAAGTAGCCGCCCGTTCTTGTGTTGACTGCTTGCTAGCATAGTTTGCATGCTTCGTGGCAAAGTGACGGCTGATATTGTACTCTTTGAAAACCGCAACAGCTTCTTGGCATATCAGACATACAGCCATTAATCGGACTTCAGTGAAGAAGTATTTTGTTGTCCACTCCTTATTAGACACTCGGCATTCGCTGTCCACTTTCCTTCTCTTTGGTCCGCTCATTTTCACAGAAGGGCTTAATGGTGACGTGAAACGAAGTGAAAATTAAAGTGAAATAAAGAGAAATACGCGCCACTCCAACAACGGTCAATGTGTTTTGAGTGCGCCATCTATTGGGGAAACGTGGGCATTGCAGGGAAAGGGGAAAAAATGAGGTTTTTACTATAATTTGGACAAGTTCGGTGGGCCGGATTAAAAAGCCTAACGGGCCGTATGTGGCCCGCGGGCCGTAGTTTGCCCATGTCTGGTCTAGGGTGTCAGGTAGGGTGGAGGTGATATGGTCCTTGACTAGTCTCTCAAAGCACTTCATGATGACGGAAGTGAGTGCTACTGGGCAGTAGTCGTTTATCTCAGTTACCTTAGCTTTCTTGGGAACAGGAACAGTGGTGGCCCTCTTGAAGCATGTGGGAACAGCAGACTGGTATAGGGATTGATTGAATATGTCCGTAAACACACCGGCCAGCTGGTCTGCGCATGCTCTGAGGGCGCGGCTGGGGATGCCTTCTGGGCCTGCAGCCTTGCAAGGGTTAACACGTTTAAATGTCTTACTCACCTTGGTTGCAGTGAAGGAGAGTCCGCATGTTTTCGTTGCAGGCCGTGTCAGTGGCACTGTATTGTCCTCAAAGCGGGCAAAAAAGTTATTTAGTCTGCCTGGGAGCAAGACATCCTGGTCCGTGACTGGGCTGGATTTCTTCTTGTAGTCCGTGATTGACTGTAGACCCTGCCACATGCCTCTTGTGTCTGAGCCGCTGAATTGAGATTCTACTTTGTCTATGTACTGACGCTTAGCTTGTTTAATAGCCTTGCGGAGGGAATAGCTGCACTGTTTGTATTCGGTCATGTTACCAGTCACCTTGCCCTGATTAAAAGCAGTGGTTCGCGCTTTCAGTTTCATGCAAATGCTGCCATCAATCCACGGTTTCTGGTTAGGGAATGTTTTAATCGTTGCTATGGGAACGACATCTTCAACGCACGTTCTAATGAACTCGCACACCGAATCAGCGTATTCGTTAATATTGTTATCTGACGCAATACGAAACATATCCCAGTCCACGTGATGGAAGCAGTCTTGGAGTGTGGAGTCAGCTTGGTCGGACCAGCGTTGGACAGACCTCAGCGTGGGAGCCTCTTGTTTTAGTTTCTGTCTGTAGGCAGGGATCAACAAAATGGAGTCGTGGTCAGCTTTTCCGAAAGGGGGGCGGGGCAGGGCCTTATATACATCGCGGAAGTTAGAGTAACAATGATCCAAGGTTTTTCCACCCCTGGTTGCGCAATCGATATGCTGATAAAATTTAGGGAGTCTTGTTTTCAGATTAGCCTTGTTAAAATCCCCAGCTACAATGAATGCAGCCTCCGGATCAATGGATTCCAGTTTGCAAAGAGTCAAATAAAGTTCGTTCAGAGCCATCGATGTGTCTGCTTGGGGGGGATATATACGGCTGTGATTATAATCGAAGAGAATTCTCTTGGTAGATAATGCGGTCTACATTTGATTGTGAGGAATTCTAAATCAGGTGAACAGAAGGATTTGAGTTCCTGTATGTTTCTTTCATCACACCATGTCTCGTTAGCCATAAGGCATACGCCCCCACCCCTCTTCTTACCAGAAAGATGTTTGTTTCTGTCGGTGCGATGCATGGAGAAACCCGCTGGCTGCACCGCCTCGGATATCGTCTCTCCAGTGAGCCATGTTTCCGTGAAGCAAAGAACGTTACAGTCTCTGATGTCCCTCTGAAATGCTACCCTTGCTCGGATTTCATCAACCTTGTTGTCAAGAGACTGGACATTGGTGAGAAGAATGCTAGGGAGTGGTGCACGATGTGCCCGTCTCCGGAGTCTTGAAAGGCAGAACACAGGATCCGCGTCGTGAAAAACATATTCTTGGTCGTACTGATGGTGAGTTGACGCTGATCTTATATTCAGTAGTTCTTCTCGACTGTATGTAATGAAACCTAAGATGACCTGGGGTACTAATGTAAGAAATAACACGTAAAAAAAAAAAAACTGCATAGTTTCCTAGGAACGCGAAGCGAGGCATTCTAGACAGTCTGGAGATAGTTCATTCATTTGTACAAAGGAACAGACCGTCATTGTACTAAACTCACGGCTACATTCACGACATTATATTCAATAATGGGAGCAAGAGAGAAAATTCATACATGTACAGTTACATAATTGTATTCTGATTAGTACATCCTGATTGAAATGTATACATAATTAGTCATTATAGATAAAAATTCCCTTAACAGTACAGAATCGACAATAAGTGAGAAAAACAAGGTGCAGTGCAGAGCTATCACTGGTTTATCAGGCAGAAAGATATTGCAATAGAGGCAAAGGGAGACACGCACACACACCCAGTGAACTGTCTAATTTTATAACTTAGGCCTCCCGAGTGGCGCAGCAGCCTAAGGCACTGCATTGCAATGCTTGAAGCGTCACTACAGACCCGAGTTTGATCTCCAGGCTGTGTCACAACCGGCCGTGACCGGGAGTCCCATAGGGCGGTGCACAATTGGCCCAGTGTCTTTTGGGTTTGGAGGGGAGGCTTTACTTGGCTCATTGCGCTCTAGCGACTCCTTGTGGCGGGCCAAGCGCCTTCGGTTGTCAGTTGCACAGTGTTTCCTCCATTGGTGCTCCTGGCTTCCGGGTTAAGCGTGTTTTGGCAGGTCATGTTTCGAAGGATGCATGACTCGAACTTTGCCTCTCCAGAGCCTGTTGGGGAGTTGCAGCGATGAGACAAGATCATAATTGGATCACAATTAGATATCACGAAGTTGGGGAGAAAAAGAGGGTGAAATAATGGAAAAATAATAATTAAATAAATAAATAATAATAAATAATAAAATAATGAAAAATTATAATAATAATTACTTTTTTTACGTGTAAACAGAGAGTGACCTGTTGAGCTTTAAATTACTGTAATTGTTGTGTAGGTGTGTGTGTCTGCTCTGTCTGCTCTGCCTCTCCCTATCTCCAGCTCGGTAATGTATTCCCAAATCCATTCCCATTTCCCTTGGCAGAAAACACACACATATACACAGTCTGTGCTTTCTGGCGGGACACCAGTCAAATGGGTTTGGCTCCCACTATGATTAAGTGATTTATTTTGTACCTATCCTGCAGGATGGAGATGGTTCGGCTGTTGGCAGGATCATGTTTAAATAATGACAGCAACGTTATATTCCTGAGATGAGGATCATTGACACATTGGCAGCCTGGATTTACCTGCTCCATTGCTGTCTAGTTGGTTCATGGCTTTAAGATTAGGGTTGGGATAATAACGGGACTTTATATAATGATAAGTCAGTGATGACAAAAATATTATGAGGATTGACCTTATCACAATAAATGATGCTGACATTATGTGATTTTATCAGTAAAAGTGAATATGAGAGGACAATAAATGAAAGTTGTTATCTGACTGAGCCTGAATCTAAAGTAATTTCGTCACAGATTTAGAAAACATGCCATTGTACTGCAAGTTGTCTATCCCCTCTAATCATTACATGACCAATCATCCTTCTATATTTAATCCCCAAATATTGAATCTGGAAATCCCTTTGCATTGCATGTGTTTTGTGTGTGTGTGTGTGTGTGTGTGTGCATGTGAGAGAGTTTGTGTGTGTGTGTGCACGCACACATGGTGTGTGTGTGTGGTATTAGTAGGATGTTGAAAAAGCGTGAAAGATGTAATCTTCGTTCTAAGCTGTTAGTGGATCTCGTGAGATCGTGTAGGGGGGCCATTGCCAGTCAATCATTTGTCACCAGTGAAAGGTAAAGAGAGATGTAGAGTGAATGGGGGAGGGACTAGAGGCAGGGTGAAACCAGTGATTAATAAAATGGTCAAATCATTTAACTACATCAATCAATGATGTACATCAATCAATGATACATCAATCAATCACATTTTACAAGGGTGTTTTCCGAAAATGCTGACAAAATAAAGGGTGGAGTGTGCACTCCTCTCCTCCTCTGCATGTGTGAGTGTGTGTCCCTTATTTGGCCCAGTTCTAAAGGCAGGCTGTCTGTGGCTCGAGGAAGCACTGAATCACAAATATGGAGAATTAAAGAACTGGAGGTTGCTATTGTCATGCCAACGGCTGACTGAGAGAGATGTCTGTTACTCACAGATAGTGCCAGAGTAGATGTATATTATTCAAGCAAAAACATACCCTGTGTAAATGGTTCATACATAAACTAGACTACAGCTTATCTTTTCTTCAGCCAGTTCTGGCAGATTTGAGGAAGGTCCGACAATGATCGCTTTTTTATTATACAAGCAGAATTGGAGGCTAGCCTGTGTTAACTCTGATCCTCATGCCGGTTGGCTCCAAATGGAAACCATAAAACCAGCGAGAGTGCCAGGGTGTAGAGTGTGGCTCTTTATTCTTCATACATTGTTAAAATAGAAGTAAAAAGGTATCTTTCTCTTTCTGTCTCTCTCTTTCTGTCTTTGTAAAACCGTAACAGCATTCAGGAGATGTAGCAGCGTGATACACGCAACGAGAGACGGACTCAACGAAAACATCGTCAGTTATGGGTGAGATTTTAAAACGGAATAAGACCCTGATACAGAAACAGACACTAAGACTTGGGCCGGCGCGCGTGCAGAGTTTGGTTGCCATAGAGACAGATTCTTCTGGCATCTGCGTTCTTTTTTTTTTCTTTTTTTTTTTAACACAGCGAAAGAGATCCCAAGGGAGGATCTTTGGAACTCTCACAAAAACACCTCCATCTAATTATAACACACATGGTTACGCTGCCGGCCAAGAGAGAGGCCGAGATTAAATGGGGAATGGAGTATGTTGGTTTTGTATTGCTTTTCTAGCTTCTCTATGTGTATGTTTTTGGGACCTTTATGGCATACCTGAAACCACAGGGTCAGTGGTTCATGTCCTGTTACAGATGGGTTATTCCACAATCAATCACAACACATATTTTGTGGGGGGGTAATCTTGACCATGGACGACCTTGTCTTGAACAGTTTTCTGTAAACAATATGGCTAATCCACTGCGTCCTGTGCAAGTAACCCAGACACCTCCCTAAACATTCACAACCCCAGAAAATCCACAAACCTTTACAGTGAGCAATCCACATCGTAAGACAGTGTACGGGCGGGACTACCTCGTTGACCAGAACATACTGGCAGCATGGGCGTTATTATCCGCTTCGTTAGCATCCGTAATATTAATTAAAGAGGAACTCCTCCAGATGTATCGTTCCAGGTTCACTGCTCCTCTCAGCATCATTCAGTGTGCGTGTGTGTGTGTTCAGTGATGAGAGAGCTGAGTTTTAATACGGTGATGTGTTGAATAAGCACAACTACAGGATGAATTTATGTCCAGTACATTTGAGATGTGTGATCTATGATAAATGTACATAAAGGCATTTTAGTTCAGCATAAATGTATGAATTTTCGACTCCGGAACATCACTACACATGCATGCATTGCTCCAGTTTGCAACTCTGTCTATGTTGTGTTTTCATTTCAGGAGTCTTCCACTTTTTTTGTTTGATTTGATTGGTCCTGCCCACAAGACATTTGGAACTCAATTATTGATTGGCAGATATTGTGCTAATAATTAGTCTATGCCAATGAGGAGTTTGTAATGAACATGCTGCTCACTAATTACCTCAAATATGAACATAGAGCTTTTGAAACTTCTTCAAATCTAATCAGACATTTTTCCACATCGGTAGACATGTCCACGAGGGACTCAGCTTGTTAGACTTTGAAAGTTTGAGTTGAAAAAGACATGATGATTCTAACTTACCTTTTGCTCTACCTTCTTTCTCAGTGGTATGAAGTACAATACAGACAGGACATGTATCTCTAATTATATACTGTGTCGCACTCCACAATATAGACTGTAACAAAGGTTTCCCTTTTGTTGATATTTTCATTTATATAAGCAAATTCATACTTTCTGTCACGATCTTCCTCCTCTTCATCTGAAGATCAGAGGACCAACATGCGGCGTGGTATGTGTTCATGATGAATGTTTAATTCAAGAAAGAACTGAATACAAAAACAATAAACAAATAACGAACGTGAAGCTATCATAAGGACTGTGCTGACGCAAGCAACTAACATAGACAATCACCCACAAACAAACAGTGCAACCCAGGCTACCTAAGTATGATTCTCTATCAGAGACAACTAATGACACCTGCCTCTGATTGAGAACCATACTAGGCCGAAACATAGAAATCCCCAAATCATAGAAAAACAAACATAGACTGCCCACCCCAACTCACGCCCTGACCATACTAAATAATGACAAAACAAAGGAAATAAAGGTCAGAACGTGACACTTTCTCAACTTTTGGTTGCTAGAGACACCACCCAGTCATTCGTTCGATTAGCTAGATGTTTATGGACGCGACCCAGTCGTTTGTTCCTTATATTCCGTTGCCATGCTCCCTGCAACGTTCCTATCCCTTGCTTGATAGGTAACCAGCTAGCTTCGGCTAATACAGCCATGACCTCTGCTGCCAGAATAACAGCAAAGTAGCTGTTTTCTATTGACATTCATTTGGATACACCCATAACAATGAGTTAATGATGTCCGATTTTGCCTCGCATAGCTAGAGAAATTTGCTTTCTTGTCAGAACACTCGCCAGCACTGACTATTAATTACCAGGAGATCGCATTGCATATCAAACACTAGGCTAGTATCACGCCCTGATCTGTTTCACATTCTGTACTTGTGCTTGTTTCCACCCCCTCCAGGTGTCGCCCATCTTCCCCACTTATCCCCTGGGTATTTATACCTGTGTTTTCTGTCTGCCTGTGCTAGTTCGTGTTATTTGGCAAGCTTACCAGCGTTTGTCGTCTCAGGTCCTGTCTGTTCCCAGCCTCTCTTTTTCTATTCCTTCTTGTTTTTGACCCTTGCCTGTCCTGCCCCTGTACCCTCCCGCCTGACCCCTCTTCCTGTCCCTGAGCCTGCCTGCCGTCCTCTACCCTTGCTCCTACTTTGGATTATCGACCCCTGCCTGCCTTGACCTGTCGTTTGCCTGTTCCGGTTGTTACAATAAACATTGTTGCTTCACACAGTCTGCACTTACCTTGATACCTGTTAGGCTAGAAGCTAGCTAAATAGTTTGTTGCTCGCAAACCTGCCAATATGACAACCAAATAAAATACCATTGCTGCAAACAGCTGGTAAAACTAGAAACATGTGGGATGATTTGACAGCGTCATGACTGCAACACTGGGGACCAGAGAAATCCATGTTCATCACTCACCATGGTAGGTCATGAGATGCTTAAAAAAATATATGTCTCTGCAAAAATGAATCATCTAGCTACGTTTTCCCTCGTCGCACATGAGTTTACAATGTATCCCATTTCAGATTGTGTGGTTATTGGTTTAGTTTTCTGTAACTTTCTGGTAAGTACGGTCTGCATGTGTAGGCGCTTATTACAACATGATTGCAACGTGTCCCGATATTGTCTCCAACTGTCCCGATATCTTTTCTAACTGTCCCATTACCTGGTTTGAATGTCCATTCTAGAATGCCCTTCAAACCAATCAGAAACGGGTATTCAACAATGCTGTGGTATAAGTATCAATATGTTCCTGCTACCAGTCACTTTTCAGCCCTATTTACATGTATATCCGCCTATCATGCCTAAACTGACACTCACACTAACACTAACACCCACACACTTACACTTACAGTACATGCACACACTCACCACCACACACCCACCCACCCACCACTTTTGCTGCTGCCATACTGTTTACTATTGTTGTTATTATTTATCCTGCCACCAGACACTTTTTCCTAATCCCTTTCTACCTCAGATACTCCAGTATCCCTGCACACTGTAAATGTACATAGTTGTATATAGCTTCCTCTCTTATTTCGTATTTCTCTCTTTTTTTTTTTACAAATGTTCTTATTGGTTATACTTTTATAATATTGAATACTTCATTGTTGGGTAGTATTTCACTGTATTTCACTGTATTTCACTGTACTTGTGCAAAAACGTGACGGCCTGTCTGCTATCTACTGTATATATGGTGTTTCTTCCTTCCCCTCCTGTCTCTTTCCTCTGTTTCTAGTCTACAACGTCTTGGTCACACCTCACAAAGCCTGATGCTTTCCATTCATTAAGTAGCCTAACGTCCTTGTGCTCAGTGTCGCTCACAGGGGGAAGTGACAGTACCGTGTAAAGGCCTGTCGCCTGGGACCATGTAGGACGGATGAAGAGAGAGACAGAGAGAAAGAGATTGTGTGTGGCCTGTGTGTGTGTGTGCGTGAGCATACACGTGTGTGTGTGTGTGTGGCCTATGTGCGTGTGTGTGTATGTGTAGAACTGATGGAGAAAGAGAGTAGGAGCATGCCGTATCCTCCTTAGACCTCCAGCATCCCATGATACCTCATTCTAAACGACCCTCCAGGGCCCGGGGCCATTAGTGATGAGAGGAAATGAATGAATGACTCCATCTGTGCCTGCACTTGACCCTGCCACTGCCAGTGTGTGTGTGTGTGTGTGTGTGTGTGTGTGTGTGTGTGTGTGTGTGTGTGTGTGTGTGTGTGTGTGTGTGTGTGTGTGTGTGTGTGTGTGTGTGTGTGTGTGTGTGTGTGTGTGTGTGTGTGTGTGTGTGTGTGTGTGTGTGTGTCCCACAGCCTCCCTGGTTTTGCCACAGCACAATGCTCCATAATAACATGGGTTTATAGTCACTCCAGCGATGTGTGTCATTATCGCTGAGAACGGCTCAATCTATCTGACTGGCTCTAACATACCAGTCTCTCCCTCACGGCTGCTCACTACCACCCTACAGAGAGAGAGGGAGCGGTAAGGAGGGAGGGAAAGAGAGACAAAGAGAGAAAGAACATGTCAGTTCATGAGACGGTTGGCGAATGAGTAAAGAGAGAGAAAGAGAGGACAATAGAGGAAGAGCGAGAAACAGAAAAAGAGAAAGTGATGGTCCATGAGATGGTTGGTGGATCTGATAGTACTAGACAAAGTGAATGAGAGAGAGAGCGATATTTCTCACATGAGGGTTGGCATGACTTGCAATTCTCGAGAAAGAAAGAGATGGAAAGAGTGTGAGAAGCAGAGAGAGAGAGACAGAGGGATACATTGAAATATGGTAATATTACTTCCCTCTACAAGCGGTATTTGTGGTGTGAAAAGTGCCTGCACGCTTTTATTGAAAGAGAACCACGCTTGCCTTTATTGCCTATCGCATTAAGCCTGCATGAAATCAAATCTAATATTATTGGTCACCTACACATAATTTAGCAGATGTTATTGCGGGTGTAGCTAAATGCTTGTGCTCCAACAGTGCAGGAAGTGCAGGAATATCAAACAATTCACAACAATACACACAAATCTAAAGAAAAATAATGAAGTTGAGAAATATTTTAATATTAGGATGAGCAATGTCAGAGTGGCATTGACTAAAACACAGTAGAATAGAATACAGTATATACATATGAAGTGACTAAAGCAGTATGTAAACATTAATTGACTGTTGTTCCATGTCTATGTCAAATGCATGCCAATGCCAAATGCTTTTATTTTCAGCAAACTTAACATGTGTAAATATTTGTATGAACATAACCTAACAAAAGCTCTTCACTGGCCTCAGCAGAACTCTTGCAGGAAATCATGCACAGAACGAGCAGTATGGCTGGTGGCATAGTCATGCTGGAGGGTCATGTCAGGATGAGCCTGCAGGAAGGGTACCACATGCGGGAGGAGGATGTCTTCCCTGTAACGCACAGCGTTGAGATTGCCTGCAATGACAACAAGCTCAGTCCGATGATATGACACACCGCCCCAGACCATGACGGACCCTCCACCTCCAAATCAATCCCTCTCCAGAGTACAGGCCTCGGTGTAACGCTCATTCCTTCGATGATAAACGCAAATCCAACGATCACCCCTGGTGAGGCAAAACTGCGACTCGTCAGTGAAGAGCACTTTTTGCCAGTCCTGTCTGGTCCAGCGACGGTGGGTTTGTGCCCATCAGCGACGTTGTTGCCGGTGATGTCTGGTGAGGACCTGCCTTACAACAGGCCTACAAGCCCTCAGTCCAGCCTCTCTCAGTCTATTTCGGACAGTCTGAGCCCTGATGAAGGGATTGTGCGTTCCTGGTGTAACTCGGGCAGTTGTTGTTGCGGTCCTGTCTGTACCTGTCCTGCAGGTGTGATGTTCGGAAGTACTGATCCTGTGCAGGTGTTGTTACACGTGGTCTGCCACTGCGAGGATGATCAGCTGTCCATCCTGTCTCCCTGTAGCGCTGTCTTAGGAGTCTCACAGTACGGACATTGCAATTTATTGATCTGGCCACATCTGCAGTCCTCATACCTCCTTGCAGCATGCCTAAGGCACGTTCACGTAGATGAGCAGGGACCCTGGGCATCTTTCTTTTGGTCTTTTTCAGAGTCAGTAGATAGGCCTCTTTAGTGTCCTAAGTTTTCATAACTGTGACCTTAATTGCCGATCGTCTATAAGCTGTTAGTGTTTTAACGACCGTTCCACAGCTGCTTGTTCATTAATTGTTTATGGTTCATTGAACAAGCATGGGAAACAGTGTTTAAACCCTTTGCAATGAAGATCTGTGAAGTTATTTGGATTTTTAAGATTTGTCTTTGAAAGACAGGGTCCTGAAAAAGGGACTTTTTTTTGTTGTTGCTGAGTTTAGATGCCCTCAATCTCACACAAATTATAAAGGAACCTACCAGGTACAACCCTAAATCCGTAAACATGGGCACCCTCTTATATATCATCCTGACCAACTTGCCCGCTAAACACACCTCTGCTCTCTTCAACCAGGATCTCAGCGATCACTGCTTCATTGCCTGCGTCCGTAATGGGCCTGCGGTGAAATGACCACCCCCCATCACTGCCAAACGCTCCCTTTACAATGAAGATTTGTGAAGTTATTTGAATTTTTACGAATTATCTTTGAAAGACAAGGTCCTGAAAAAGGGACGTTTATTTTTCTGCTGTGTTTATATAGGGAAGCGGCCTCTAAGGTGCAGGGTTGAGTAACCGGGTGGTAGCCGGCTAGTGATGGCTATTTAACCATATGTTGGCCTTGAGATAGAAGCTGTTTTCAGTTTCTCTGTCCCAGCTTTGATGCACTTGTACAGACCTCGCCTTCTGGATGTAAGCAGCGTGAACAGGCATTAGCTCGGGTGGTTGATTACCTTTATGATCTTTTTGGCCTTCCTGTGACATCAGGTGCTGTAGGTGTCCTGGAGGGCAGGCAGTGTGCCCCTGGTGATGCGTTGAGCAGACCACACCACCTTCTGGAGAGCCCTGCGGTTGCGGGCAGTGCAGTTGCCGTACCAGGCAGTGATACAGCCTGACAGGATGCTCTCAATTGTGCATCTGTAAAAGTTTGTGAGAGTCTTATGGGCCAAGCCAAATTTCTTCAGCCTCCTGAGGTTGAAGAGACTCTGTAGCGCCTTCTTCACCACACTGTCTGTGTGGATTGACCATTTCAGATTGTCAGTGATGTGTACGCCGAGGAACTTGAAGCTTTTCATCTTCTCCACTGCGGTCCCCTCGATGCGGATAGGGGCGAGCTTTTTCTGCGGTTTCCTGAAGTCCACAAACAGCTCCTTTGTTTTGTTGACATTGAGGGAGAGGTTATTTTTCTGGCACCACTCTGCCAGCGCCCTCACCTCCTCCCTGTAGGCTGTCTCGTCATTGTTGGTAATCAGGCCTGTTTTGTCATCTGCAGACTTGATGATTGAGTTGGAGACATGCATGGCCACGCAGTCATGGATGAACAGGAGGTACCGGAGAAGGGCTGAGCATGCACCCTTGTGTGGCCCCTGGGTTGAGGATCAGCGAAGTGGAGGCGTTTTTTCCTACCTTCACCACCTGGGGGTGGCCCGTCAGGAAGTCCAGGATCCAGTTGCACAGGGCAGGGTTCAGACCCAAGGCCCGAGCTTAATGATGAGCTTGGAGGGTACTATGGTGTTGAATGCTGAGCTGTAGTCAATGAAGTGTTCTTACATAGGAATTCCTCTTGTCCAGATAGGGTAGTTGTCATGTATTGTATTGTCATGTCTTGTCCCTGTGCTTTCTCTTCTCTTCGTTTCCCCCTGCTGGTCGTATTAGGTTTCTTTCTCTCTCTTTATCCCTCTCTCTCTCTATCGTTCCGTTCCTGCTTCCAGCTGTTCCTCATTCTCCTAACGACCTCGTTTACTCTTTCACACCTGTCCCCTATTTTGCCCTCTGATTAAGTCTCTATTTCTCTCTCTGTTTCTGCTTCTGTCCTTGTCGGATTCTTGTTTGCGTTGCCTTTGTTCCGTCCTGTTGTATTCTGCCTCGTCTTCAGATACTGCGTGTGAACAGGTGTCTCTATCCGCTACGGACCGCGCCTACCCGAAGGGACCTGCAGTCTGTTGCCGCTAGCCCTGCAACTCTCCTCAACAACTAGAAGGGGGACTCTCCTGTTAAACTAGAGGATTTGTGTTTTCCCTGTTTGGACTTCCCCTGTAATGATTGAGGATTTATGTTTTCCCTGTTTGGACATTAAAAGACTCTGTTTCTGTTATATCGCTTTTGGGTCCTCACTCACCTGCATAACAGAAGTGTTCAGTGCGATGGCGATTGCATCGTCTGTGGATCTATTGGGGCGTTAAGCAAATTGAAGTGGGTCTAGGGTGTAGGTAGGGTAGAGGTGATCCTTAACCAACCTCTCAAGCACTTCATGATGACAGAAGTGAGTGCTACGGGGCGATAGTCATTTAGTTCAGTTACCTTTGCTTTCTTATGTAAAGGAACAATGGTGGACATCTTGAGGCAAGTGGGGACAGCAGACTGGGATAGAGGGGATTGAATATGTCCGTAAACACTCCAGTCAACTGGTCTGCGAATGCTCTGAGGACGCGGCTAGGGATGCCGTCTGGGCCGGCAGCCTTGCGAGGGTTAACATGTTTAAATGTCTTACTCACGTTGGTCACAGAGAAGGAGAGCCCACAGTCCTTGGGAGCGGGCCACGTCGGTGGCACAATGTTATCCTCAAAGCGGGCGAAGAAGGTGTTCAGCTTGTTCGGGAGCAAGGCGTCGGTATCTGCCACGTGGCTGGTTTTAGCTTTGTAATCCATGATTAGAACCTGCCACATATGTCTCATGTCTGAGCCCTTGAATTGTGACTCCACTTTGTCTCTGTACTAACGTTTTGCCTGTTTGATTGCCTTACAGAGGAAATAACTACACTGTTTGTATTCAACCATATATTTCCAGTCACCTTGCCATGGTTAAATGCGGTGGTTTGCGATTTCAGTCTTGTGCGAATGCTGCCATCAATGGGAACAACATCCGCTATACACTTCCTGATTAACTCAGTCACCATGTCCTGATTCACTCAGTCACCAAGTCAGTGTATATGTCAATGTTATTCTCAGAGGCTACCCGGAACATACCCCAGTCCGCGTAATCAAAACAATCTTGAAGCATGGTTTCCAATTGGTCATACCAGCGTTGAATAGAGCTTAGCACAGATATTTACTATTTAAGTTGGAAGGGATGAGCAAAATGGAGTCATGATCTGATTTGCCAAAGGGAGGGCAGGAGAGGGCCTTTAGGGCATCCCAGAAGTTGGAGTAGCAGTGGTCGAGTGTTTTAGAAGCGTGAGAACTGCAGTCATGTGTTGATAGAACTTTGGTAGAGTTTTCCTCAAATTTGCTTTGTTAAATCTCCAGCTCCAATTTGCACAAAGTCCAGTGTAGTTCTTTAAAGGCCGTCGTGGTATCGGCTTGAGGGGGGATATACACGGCTGTGACTATAACCGAAGATAATTCTCTTGGGAGGTAATACTGTCGGCATTTGATTGGGAGGTATTCTAGGTTGGGAGAACAAAAAGACTTGAGTTTCTGTACGTTATCACAATCAAACCATGAGAAGTTAATCATGAAACATACACCTCCGCCTTTCGTCTTCCAGGAGAGTTCTTTATTTCTGTCTGCGCAATGTACTGAGAAACCAGTTGGCTGTATGGACGAGGACAGTATATCCAGAAAGAGCCATGATTCCATGAAACAGAGTGTGCTACAGTCCCTGATGTCTCTCTGGAAAGAGATCCTCACCTTGAGCTCGTCTACGTTTTTGTCCAGAGACTGAACATTAGCGAGTAATATACAGTTGAAGTTGGATGTTTAGAAACACCTTAGCCAAATATATTTAAACTCAGTTTTTCACAATTGCTGACATTTAATCTGAGTAAAAATTCCCTGTCTTAGGTCAGTTAGAATCACCACTTTATTTGTAGAATGTGAAATGTCAGAATAATAGTAAAGAGAGTGATTTATTTCTGCTTTTATTTCTTTCATCACATTCCCAGTGGGTCAGAAGTTTACACAAACTCAATTAGTATTTGGTAGCATTGTCTTTAAATTGTTTAATTTGGGTCAAACGTTTCGGGTAGCCTTCCAAAAGCTTCCCACAATAAGTTGGGGGAATTTTGGCTCATTCCTCCTGACAGAGCTGGTGTAACTGAGTCATGTTTGTAGGCCTCCTTGCCCGCACACATCTTTTCAGTTCTGTCCACAAATTTTCTATAGGATTGACTCTGTCGTCCTTATTAAGCCATTTTGCCACAACTTCACTGTGGTGTTAAACAATTGTTGGAAAAATGACTTGTGTCATGCACTAAGTAGATGTCCTAACCGACTTGCCAAAACTATAGTTTGTGAACAAGAAATTTGTGGAGTGGTTGAAAAACAAATTTTAATGACTCCAAGGTAAGTGTATGTAAACTTCCGACTTCAACTGTATTCGGTATACTAGAAGTCCACTCCAAATAGCTCTTCTCCACCGGTGGCGTCTTGGAGCAGCCTCTGGGATAAGTTCAATTGCCCTGGTGGCTACGAACAAAGGATCCAATTCGGGAAAGTCATATTCTTGGTCGTAATGCTGGTGAGTTACTGCCGCTCTGATATTCAAAAGTTATTTACGGTTGTATGTAATAATACAAAAAACTTTCTGGGCTAATAATGTAAGAAATAACACTCACAAAAAAACAAATACTGCGAAGTTGCTTACTAGTCATTCTTACTAGTCATTCGCCTTCTTCTCCGCTTTACCCACCTCTTCACTTTTGTTGGCTCTCATGTTTGTGAAGGGGATGAAAAGAAGAAAACACCATCAACAACAACCACAAAATCATCTCTGTCTCTGCAAACAAACCAGCCCTGTTTCTACCCCTCGCCCTCTTCTCTCCAATCTACTTCTCTTCATGCCCCCCCTTTCTGAGACTCATCCCATTCTCTCTCTCCCTCTCCCATCTCTGTCTCTCTCTTACTCCATCCCTCTCTTTCCCCCCTTTCTATGTAGAAGTGTGAAGCCCACAGGCACTAATAGATAGTAATGCATGTAAATGGTCCCTGTGGCCTCATCACAGGTGTGTATGATCATCACTTACTGTGGGTATTTGTGTGTGATGATCTGTGGTCAGTCTTACCATGTTTAACCATGACTTAGCCAGAGGTGTCATGCAGGTGAAAGAGGACCCAAAAGCGACTTAACAGAAACAGAGTTTATTAAAGTCCAAAACGGAATAACAGAAATCCTCTAGACTTGTAGAGGGGAAACAACTGGAGAAGCGGCCACAGACTGCAGGTCGCTTCGGGTAGGCGCAGGCCGTAGTCGACTGAGACACCTGCTCACACGCAGCATCTGATGAAGGCACAAAACACGACAGGACAGGGTGATACACAATCACGGCAAAAACACGACAGGACAGGGCGAAACGCAATCACAGCATGGTGAATACAATACAAGGAACCGACGGGACAGGAACGGATCACAAAGGAATAAATAGGGACTCTAATCAGGGGGAAAGGATCGGGAACAGGTGTGGGAAGACTAAATGATGATTAGGGGAATAGGAACAGCTGGGAGCAGGAACGGAACGACAGAGAGAAGAGAGAGCGAGAGAGTGAGAGAGGGAGGGGGAGAGAGAGGGATAGAAGGAGGGAAAGAACCAAACAAGACCAGCAGAGGGAAACGAATAGCATGGGGAGCACAGGGACAAGACATGACAATAAATGACAACCATGACAAGAGGTGGACAGGAGGACAATCATTGATTTTAAAATGTCCTCCAACTATAGTTTCCTCTCCCTTGGACTCGTTTTACTGTGGATATAGATACTTTTGTACCTGTTTCCTCCAGCATCTTTATGAGGTCCTTTGCTGTTGTTCTGGGATTGATTTGCACTTTTCGCACCAAAGTATGTTCATCTCTGGGAGACAGAACATGTCTCCTTCCTGAGCGTTATAATGGCTGCGTGGTCCTATGGTGTTTATACTTGCGTACTATTGTTTGTACAGATGAATGTGGCACCTTCAGGCATTTGGAAATTGCTCCCTACAATTTTTTTTCTGAGGTCTTGGCTGATTTCTTTTCATTTCCCCATAATTTTATATTTATTTTTTATTTCACCATTATTTAACCAGGTAGGCTAGTTGAGAACAAGTTCTCATTTGCAACTGCGACCTGGCCAAGATAAAGTGTAGCAATTCGACACATACAGCAACACAGAGTTACACATGTATAAACAAAACATACAGTCAATAATACAGTAGAACAAAAGAAAACAAAAAGTCTATATACAGTGGGGCAAAAAAGAATGTAGTCAGCCACCAATTGTGCAAGTTCTCCCACTTAAAAAGATGAGAGGCCTGTAATTTTCATCATAGGTACACTTCAACTATGACAGAGAAAATCAGAAAAAAAATCCAAAAAATCACATTGTAGGATTTGTAATGAATTTATTAGCAAATTATGGTGGAAAATAAGTATTTGGTCACCTACAAACAAGCAAGATTTCTGGCTCTGCTCACCGTTCTTGTGATCATTTTGACCCCACGGGGTGAGATCTTGCGTGGAGCCCCAGATCGAGGGAGATTATCAGTGGTCTTGTATGTCTTCCATTTCCTAATAATTGCTCCCACAGTTGATTTCTTCAAACCAAGCTGCTTACCTATTGCAGATTCAGGCTTCCCAGCCTGGTGCAGGTCTACAATTTTGTTTCTGGTGTCCTTTGACAGCTCTTTGGTCTTGGCCATAGTGGAGTTTGGAGTGTGACTGTTTGAGGTTGTGGACAGGTGTCTTTTATACTGACAACAAGTTCAAACAGGTGCCATTAATACAGGTAACGAGTGGAGGACAGAGGAGCCTCTTAAAGAAGAAGTTACAGGTCTGTGAGAGCCAGAAATCTTTCTTGTTTGTAGGTGACCAAATACTTATTTTCCACCATAATTTGCAAATAAATTCATTAAAAATCCTACAATGTGATTTTCTGGATTTTTTTTCTCTAATTTTTTTCGTCATAGTTGAAGTGTACCTATGATGAAAATGACAGGGCTCTCTCATCTTTTTAAGTGGGAGAACTTGCATAATTGGTGGCTGACTAAATACGTTTTTGCCCCACTGTAAATACTTTAGAAAAAAAGTAGATCCACGCCACATTGGGTGAGGCGGGTTGCAGGAGAATAATTAGATGTTGAGGTTTAGCAAAATATTTTAAAGGATATGCAACAAAAAATATGTCAAACGATATATACAAGGGACATGACAGGACAAAGACGTCTGACTGCTACGCCATCTTGGATCATGTCAAGCAAAGAGGCACTGAGTTTGAAAGTAGGCCTTGAAATACATCCACAGGTACACGTCCAATTGACTCAAATTATGTCAATTAGCCTATCAGAAGCTTCTAAAGCCATGACATCATTTTCTGAATTTTACAAGCTGTTAAAAGGCACAGTCAACTTTGTGTATGTAAACCTCTGACCCACTGGAATTGAAAAACGAGTTTTAATGACTCCAACCTAAGTGTATGTAAACTTCCAACTTCAACTGTATATACCAGGCGGTGTCAGAGGAAGGCCCAAAAAATTGCCAAGGACTCCAGCCACCATAGTCATAGACTGTTGTCGCTGCTACCGCACAGCAAGCGGTATCGAAGCGGCAAGTCTAGGTCAAAAAGGCTTCTTAACAGCTTCTACCACCAAGCTGTAAGACCCTTGAACAGTTCATCAAATAGCTACCCGGACTATTTGCATTGTCCCCACCCCACCCCTGATTTTTACGCTGCTGCTGCTCCGCTCTGTTTATTATCCATACATAGTCACTTTACCTCTACCTACATGTACATATGACCTCAATTACCTTGACTAACCGGTACCCCCGCACATTGACTCTGTACCGGTACCCCCTGTATATAGCCTCCACATTGACTCTGTACCGGTACCCCCTGTATATAGCCTCCACATTGACACTGTACCGGTACCCCCTGTATATAGCCTCCACATTGACTCTGTACCGGTACCCCCTGTATATAGCCTCCACATTGACTCTGTACCGGTACCCCCTGTATATAGCCTCCACATTGACTCTGTACCGGTACCCCCTGTATATAGCCTCCACATTGACTCTGTACCGGTACCCCCTGTATATAGCCTCCACATTGACTCTGTACCGGTACCCCCTGTATATAGCCTCCACATTGACTCTGTACCGGTACCCCCTGTATATAGCCTCCACATTGACTCTGTACCGGTACCCCCTGTATATAGCCTCCACATTGACTCTGTACCGGTACCCCCTGTATATAGCCTCCACATTGACTCTGTACCGGTACCCCCTGTATATAGCCTCCACATTGACTCTGTACCGGTACCCCCTGTATATAGCCTCGCTACTGTTATTTTGTTGTTGCTCCTTAATTTTTTTTTTTTTTTTAACTGCAGTGTTGCTGAAGGGCTTGTAAGTCAGCATTTCACTGTAAAGGCCTACACTTGTTGCATTCGGCTCATGTGACAAATACGTTTGGATTTGATTTAATAGTGAGGATATGGCCCTGTTTATCATTGATGATTATGCTACTATTTTTATTTATTTAAACAGTAGACCACATAATAAAATAGAAACTGTTTTAACTCTGTGGAGCATTCTATTGTGATGTAGAGCCTGGTAAACCGACTGTACATACTGTATGGAATCGACCTCTTCCATGGGTATGTATGAGCACTCTACATACTGTATGTGCTGTGTGTGCTATATAGTTAATGTATGCTATGTTGTCAATGCCATTACCTCCCTAGTTCACCCTCCCCTCCCCCTACACACATACATGCCGGCAAACAGACACACATACATACATGTCTGCAAACACACACACACACACACACACACACACACACACACACACACACACACACACACACACACACACACACACACACACACACACACACACACACACACACACACACACACACACACACACACACACACACACACACACACACACACACACACACACACACACACACACACACACACACACCAAGTCTTCCCATCTATTCCCTGAAAGCTGAAAGGATGTTTTATTCCCTTTTGCGTGAGTGTTTGTCTCCTCTGTGTGTGTCTGTGTGTGTGTGTGACTCCAGGCGATGCACTGTCTGTGTGTTGTAGCTATAAAGCTTGCTCCACTTCATCACATTATATGGGTCATTGTTCTATTGGTTCTCTCTTTGTTACATCTCCTAACAGACAGTAATGTTGTCTTTTGGATGAAGTGACATTGATGTATCTCTCTCTCTCTCTCTCTCTCTCTCTCTCTCTCTCTCTCTCTCTCTCTCTCTCTCTCTCTCTCTCTCTCTCTCTCTCTCTCTCTCTCTCTCTCTCTCTCTCTCTCTCTCTCTCTTCTCTCTCTCTCTCCTCTCTCCCTCTCTCTCTCTCTCTCTCTCTCTCTCTCTCTCTCTCTCTCTCTCTCTCTCTCTCTCTCTCTCTCTCTCTCTCTCTCTCTCTCTCTCTCTCTCTCTCTCTCTCTCTCTCTCTCTCCGCTTGCACTCAGCCCACATTCATTGCTACAAATTCAGTTGTAACTGATAGTCACCAGGTATGATTTGTTAAATCGAGATCAACAAGTTCTACCCTGAAGTCAGTAAACCAAAAACCCATACCTGGAAATATGATCCATACTGTATTGAAGGTAGTATCAGCAAGATGACATTGCCACAAGCAATACCACAGATATTGAGATGAGCATAATGCAAGACTTTGCTTTCAGACAGTCACATGGGCATTGACGCATGAACACACACACAAATACATTTTGTGATTTTTTCCTTATTCTAAAATCCTGCACACGTTGAGTCATTATTCTTGTGCTCTTAAGGATTTTCCCTGTAAGGCGGGTCTCTTTCTCTGTCTGGAAACATTACATTTTAATTATGGCTGTCAGATCACTAACTGCTTTTCTAATTGGTGGAGAAAAAATGACCTAGAGACTTAAGCTCACTTTGTTCTGTGTGACGTTGACTAGTGTGTGTGTGTGTGTGTGTGTGTGTGTGTGTGTGTGTGTGTGTGTGTGTGTGTGTGTGTGTGTGTGTGTGTGTGTGTGTGTGTGTGTGTGTGTGTGTGTGTGTGTGTGTGTGTGTGTGTGTGTGTGTGTGTGTGTGTGTGTGTGTGTGTGTGTGTGTGTGCTTGCGTGCGTGCAAGCCACCTCGCAAGGCGACAAGGAACAATGACATTCTTTCAGTCAACCCAGGAGACACTAGGACCCAGAGAGTTACTGGCTCCTGAGTCCGACTGCCTCCTCTGTTCCAGCACACAGAGAGAGAGACCGAGAGAGGAAGAGAGAGAGAGAAGCTAGAGGAAGAGAAGTGAGTGTGGTCATCTCAATGGTCTCTGCTGTGGTCTCTGCTGTAACACTGAATCTGAACGGAATGGAGGGATTAAACGGAGGGATCTAAAGCTTTTGGAGGAAGCAGAAGAACGAGTGACAAAAGAAGGAGTATTTCAGGATCGGGAGAGCAGCAGGATTGAAAGGTTACTATACACTTTATCTAATCTGACTTGTTCTTGTCAGGAGTCTGTGTGTGTGTGTGTGTGTGTGTGTGTGTGTGTGTGTGTGTGTGTGTGTGTGTGTGTGTGTGTGTGTGTGTGTGTGTGTGTGTGTGTGTGTGTGTGTGTGTGTGTGTGTGTGTGTGTGTGTGTGTGTGTGTGTGTGTGTGTGTGTGTGTGTGTGTGTGTGAACAGGTCACGCTCTTCTCCCTGTGAGGGGTTATGTGTGGTAGCTAGCAGTTCACACACACACTGTGCGACACTGTGTGAAGTGTGTCTATGGGTCTTTTCCTCTTCTGAATCTTCCTCCTCTTTTCATTGCTGTCACCCACCTCTATTCTCTCTCTCCTTCACCCGTTCGCAATCTCTCATTCTCCTTTCTCTCTCCCTCTTTCTCACCCTCTCTCTCTCCCCCTTTCTCCCCCTCTCTCTCTGTTGCTTTCCCTCGCTCACGTTCATTGTAGCTGGGGAGTGTTGTTAAAAGTGTGTTCAAGGTCAGTGTTTGACTCGCACTGTAGAACAATTTTCCTCGTAGTAAACTACTGGCTCAACTAAACTATACAGCCTGCCAGTGACAGACCAGACTAGAGACAAACTTACACTGAGAGAGGAGAGATGGGGAGAGAGAGAGTGAATGGAGGAGAGAGAGAGAGAGCGAGAGAGAGAGATAATGGAGGAGAGAGAGAGAGAGTATGAGTGAGAGTTGGGTGAAAGGAAAATACGCAGCGAGTTTGACTCTAACAATCGTTCAACTGAGACCAGGGGAAGGGTGATAAAAGAGAACGAGAGAAATGGAGCGAGTGACAACCAGGAAGGAGAGAAAGACGAGAGGAGCTAAGACGCAGCAGCCAGAGCCATGTGAATCCAGCATAGCAGCCAACAAGCCATTGATAGCCTCTCTGTCCTTATGAATGCAGCTCTCAGTGGTTAACACACATCTATACGAAGTATACCAAACATTAGGAACACTTTCCTAATATTGAGTTGCAACCCCCATTTGCTCTTGGAACAGCCTCAATTCTTTGGGGCATAGACTATACAAGGTGTCGAAAGCATTCCACAGCGATGCTGACCCTTCTTGACTCCAATGCTTCCCACAGTTGTATCAAGTTGGCTTGATGTCCTTTGGGTTGTGGACCATTAATGATACACACGGAACTGTTGAGCGTGAAAAACCCAGCAGCGTTGCAGTCCTTGACACATACCGGTGCGATTGGCACCTACCACCATCCCCAGTTCAAAGGCACTTAAATATTTTGTCTTACCCATTCACCCTTTGAATGGCACACATACACAATTCATGTGTTACTGTGTTATTGACTTGTTAATTGTTTACTCCATGTGTAACTCTGTGTTGTCTGTTCACACTGCTATGCTTTATCTTGGCCAGGTCGCAGCTGCAAATGAGGACTTGTTCTCAACTAGCCTACCTGGTTAAATAAAGGTGAAATGAAAAAAGAAAAGAAAAATGTCGGCAGGTAGCCTAGTGGTTAGAACGTTGGGCCAGTAACCGAAAGTTCGCTGGATTGAATCCCTGAGCTGACAAGGTAAAAATCTGTCATTCTTCCCCTGAACAAGGCAGTTACCCCACTGTTCCCCAGCAGGCAGCCATGGGTAAATAAGAATTTGTTCTTAACTGACTTGCCTAGTTAAGTACAGGAAACATTTAAAACAATGTCTCAAGGCTTAAAAATCATTATTTGACCTGTCTCCTGTCCTTCATCTACACTGATTGAAGTGTATTTAACAAGTGACATCAAAAAGAGATCATAGCTTTCACCTGGATTCACCCCTCAGTGTATGTCATGGAAAGAGCAGGTGTTCCTTATGTTTTGTATACTCAGTGTAAGCTCGGCTATCTCTGAACACATTGAGACAAGGCTAACTTTCTGTCTGTTTATTTGGGCTTGTTAGTACTGGTACACACCACTTACCATGCTCAACTATACAATAGAGAGATCTACAGAGCCTTCGGAAAGTATTCAGACCCCTTGACTTTTTCCACATTTTGTTACGTTACAGCCGTATTCTAAAATTGATTATGAAAAAAAGAAATCCTCAGCAGTCTCAACACACAATACCCAATAATGACAAAGCGAAAACAGGTTTTTGGAAATGTATTAAAAACAAAAAGCAGAAATACCCTATTTTACATAAGTATTCAGACCCTTTGCTATGAGACTCGGAATTGAGTTCAGGTGCATCCTGTTTCTGTTGATCATCCTGGAGTTGTTTCTAAAACGTGATTGGAGTCCATCTGTGGTAAATTAAATTGATTGAACATGATTGTCTATATAAGCTCCCACAGTTGACAGTGCATGTCAGAGCAAAAACCAAGCCATGAGGTTGACGGAATTGTCCATAGAGCTTAGAGTCAGGATTGTGTCGAGGCACAGATCTGGGGAAGGTTACCAAAACATTTCTGCAGCATTGAACGTCCCCAAGAACGCAGTTTTCTTTTTTTAACGTTTTTGCTTTGCCATTATGGGATATTGTGTTTAGACTGATTACGGAAAAAATACAAGTTAATACATTTTTAGAGTAAAGGCTGTAATGTAACAAAATAGAAAACGTCAAGGGGTCTGAATATTTTCCAAATGCGCTGTAGATGCTGTCGGTCAATGCAATTTAGATGTCCATGTGACTGGGATTCCCAACCCAGCCAGTTCATATCGTATTTGATCTATTCTGATATTTCATGTGGTGTAAGTGGAGGCATTCTTGATCTTAGCAGATTCTCTCCCTAGTAACTACAGAGACAGGAATAGCCTTGCTCTGTTCACTGCTTCTGTGAGTATGTATGTATGTATGTATGTATGTATGTATGTATGTATGTATGTATGTATGTATGTATGTATGTATGTATGCATGTAATGTAATGTAATGTAATGTAATGTAATGTAATGTAATGTAATGTATGTATGTACATACAGTGGGGCAAAAAAAGTATTTAGTCAGCCAACAATTGTGCAAGTTCTCCCACTTAAAAAGATGAGAGAGGCCTGTACTTTTCATCATAGTTATACTTCAACTATGACAAACAAAATGAGAGAAAAAAACATCCAGAAAATCACATTGTAGGATTTTTAATGAATTTATTTGCAAATTATGGTGGAAAATAAGTATTTGGTCACCTACAAACAAGAAAGATTTCTGGCTCTCACAGACCTGTAACTTCTTCTTTAAGAGGCTCCTCTGTCCTCCACTCGTTACCTGTATTAATGGCACCTGTTTGAACTTGTTATCAGTATAAAAGACACCACACGGGGGGGATCTAGTGAATGACCTGCAGAGAGCTGGGACCAAAGTAACAAAGCCTACCATCAGTAACACACTAAGCCGCCAGGGACGAAAAGTGTGAAAAGTGCAAATCAATACCAGAGCAACAGCAAAGGACCTTGTGAAGATGCTGGAGGAAACAGGTACAAAAGTATCTGTATCCACAGTAAAACGAGTCCTATATCAACATAACCTGCAAGGCCACTCAGCAAGGAAGAAGCCACCTCTCCATAACAATCATAAAAAAGCAAAACTACGGTTTGCAACTGCACATGGGGACAAAGATCGTACTTTTTTGAGAAATGTCCTCTGGTCTAATGAAAAAAAAAATGGATATGTTTTGGCCATTGTTATGTTTGGAGGAAAAAGGGGGAGAACACCATCCCAACCTGGAAGCACGGCCGTGGCAGAATCATGTTGTGGGGGTGCTTTGCTGTAGGAGGAACTGGTGCACTTCACAAAATAGATGGCATCATAAGGAAGCAAAATTATGTGGATATATTGAAGCAACATCTCAAAACATCAGTCAGGAAGTTAAAGCTTGGTCGCAAATGGGTCTTCCAAATGGACAATGACTCCAAGCATACTTCCAAAGTTGTGGCAAAATGGCTTAAGGACAACAATGTCAAGGTATTGGAGTGGCCAACAGAAAGCCCTGATCTCAATCCTATAGAAAATGTGTGGGAAGAACTGAAAAAGAGTGTGCGAGCATGGAGGTCTACAAACCTGACTCAGTTACACCAGCTCTGTCAGGAGGAATGGGCCAAAACACCCCCAATTTATTGTGGGAAGTTTGTGGAAGGCTACCCGAAACGTTTGACCCAAGTTAAACAATTTAAAGGCAATGCTACCAAATGCTAATTGAGTGTATGTAAACTTCTGACCCACTGGGAATGTGATGTAAGTCGCTCTGGATAAGAGCGTCTGCTAAATGACTTAAATGTAAATGTAAATGTAATGAAAGAAATAAACGTTTAAATAAATCGTTTTCTCTACTATTATTCTGACTTTTCACATTCTTAAAATAAAGTGGTGATCCTAACTGACCGAAGAGAGGGAATTTTTCAAGGATTAAATGTCAGGAATTGTGAAAAATTGAGTTTAAATGTATTTGGCTAAGGTGTATGTAAACTTCCGACTTCAACTGTATGTGACCAGAGGCTCGGTTTGATTTACATTTAAAAAAATATCGCTTTAGTACCATTTTCGCAAGTATGTGGTAAGCTTTCACAACTCTTAGTACAAAACTCAGAACTGGTCACACATGTAACGCAGCCAGTCTTTCTTTCAGAACCTGTCATTGTGCCATCATTTATGGGCAGCAGCATAGCCTAGTGGTTAACGCGTTGGACTAGTAACTGAAAGGTCGTAAGTTCGATTCCCTGAGCTGACATAGTACAAATCTGTTTTTCTACCCCTGAGCAAGGCAGTTAACCCACTGTCATTGAAAATAATAATTTGTTCTTAACTGACTTGCCTGGTAAAAAAATACAATTTGAATTGCAAACATCTCTCAAGTTATTTGTCAAATGTAATGAGAACATCGTTTTAATCACAATTAGATCTAGTCAATTTTGTCGTTTAACAACCAGTTAATCCAATAGCAAACAATGCAAGATACACGTTTCACATCACCCTTAGAAGTGCTGGAAGTAATATGCTACAGTACTACATTACACAGTTCACATTAGGCAATATACTTACTTACATTACCCAACAAAATTGACAAAATCTATCATTTCTATAATATCTATCAAATGTGTAATCAAAGGTGTGATTAATGATGACATCCTCTACAATCATTCATGCAACAAACAGAATGTGTATTGTCTAATCAAATGTAAGAAATTAAATGAAACAAATTAAATGAACTCATTCATTTGCGTCAAGCCTGTCTTGAGCATTTGGCCATAAATTCTCATCCATATCATTGTGAATGTCCTCATTGTTCATGCGCCGCGGGAAAAACCTTTAGGCATGGCGAACCCTAGCTTGACATTGATGTCATCACATGCCTCATCCATGGCCAGAAGGAGGGTGGCACGTCACAGGATCGCGAACGTACACCTTCCGCCTCCATGCTGAAAAAGGAGTGCATAAGAGCAGGTATAGGGTCACGAATCAGGGATGGCCCCAAAACCATGCCTGAACCACCTCTGCATGGTTGAACTTGACATTGTCTCACACAATGACATAGGTGACCCCTTCACCTTGACAGGCCTGCTCAATTTCATTGAGAACCACAATGAGGTGTTCAGAGTTCTAGGATCCAAGTAATGGCTTACGTCCTACCACACCATCTTCAGAGATAGCTGCGGACATGGAGATATTTGCCCCACGTTGTCCAGGCACTTGGACGGTCGATGAGTTTCCACCCACAGAGCCGAGTTTTGGCCAGGTTGCAGCCCACTTCATCAACAAAGATGTACTTGTGATGGCTCACAGCAACATCAAACACTATCACCCTCAAAAAAATATATATTTTGGTTAGTTATTTTTCAGTATAGTTACAATATGATATTGTGAAGTAACATGTGCATTAATAGTAACAGTAATTCAGTATATAGTGCTGTACCTGAACATACTTGGCCCGTAGTTGTTTCACCTGGTCGTTGTTTTCTCTCAAAAGGCAACAGGTAAATTTGTTTCATAGATATCTGGTGCCTCTTCAAAAGGCGGGCGATTGTTGGAAGGCTGATGGATGCCAAACTGGCAAATGTGTCATCGTTCTCCTCAATGGTCTGCTTTTTTTCAGACAGCCGTATGTCATTCCTGGCCCTCACGCTTTCCACCAATGCCCACTCCTGCTGGTCGGTCAGCACACGGCCATGGGGTCTTCTGTCTGAGGATAGAACAGAGTATACTTCCAATAGATCATACTGGAACGATACTGGAACATTTTGTGAATTGACATGCATTACAATATGTAATTTACTGTAAATGTCATGGTAAAGCACAGTGCATACCCTGCAGACGTACTGGCCTAGACTTCATTAGACACAACAGTACCCTGCCGTCTGCCCCCCCCCCTCTATGATGCCCACCTCTCTGATGGGCCCCTTGTCCGCGAGCTCTTTGATTTCTTCCTCTCCCTTGCTGTCTATCCTGCTCCATGTTAAAAGAAATTGCAAGTGTTCACACACACCCCCTTTTATATGGACACCAATTGTGGTTAACCACTATCTGAAATCAATTAGCAATAACCAGTAGTCATTATGGTTATCATTTATCAAACATGTAGTTTAGATATTTATACTTTACCAACACATTTGATTTCTGTAGTTCTCAAAATCCATATATAGTAGACCAACCAGTTTAAATTATATAGGTTTACCAAGCTGTTTTAAGTGATTAACCATTAAGCCCAGTTGGATTAAGCGATGGCCAAACGTATTTAAACAAATGGGAAGAGAATCACATGAAAAGTATTGTGAGCAATGCATTGTGTAAGGCAATTACAGGCAATTAAAGGTATTTCTAGAAAAAGTTACTGTGTGATCTTGTGTTGTACTTAGTCAATTAAAAATGTGCTAAAAGTTTTTAAAAAAGAGCCCTTTTTAAAGATTTGTTTTGAGTTTTGTACTAAGAGTTGTGAAATTTGATCATATACTTGTGAAAATAGTACCAAAGCGATACAAAAACAGTAATATTTGCATTATGAACTAAGCGTTGGTGTACTGAAGGACACACACACACATTGGTCCCCCTCCATAAGAACGTTCCCTTTGTAGCGAGACAAAGCTTCCTCACTCAGGAATTCTGCTGTTCGTCCGTATGGGTCAAGTCGGAGCAGCAGGAATTCTCTGGTAATGTTGAGTGTGCTGACTGAGTGGAACTGTGTGTGCCTGTGCACTGTACACTGTACACTGTACACTTGCCAGTCTGCTGTTCTTGCGTTTAAAGGGATCTCAGAAGCTGAGCACTGTTTTCCATCACAGTTCCCATCAAATTTAGAGAATCCAAATGCTGCCCAGGAAAATGTGAGCACTGAGTCTAGGGTTTGGAAAACCAGTATTCGACAATCACAATCATTATCCAGGGATGTGCCTGAGACAGTTTGGAATTGTTAGCCATCCAGGAAAACAAAATGTACAGGTACAAAATGTGAGGGATCCAAAGGGAATTCAAACCACAACCACAACCATAAACGTAACTCATACTCTAACTGTAGCCAAATCCTAATGCTACAGTAGAACAAGACCCAAAAGCTCATGCACTTGATGGTCATAGTTCTGATGCTATCGCCACTCCTGTCCTTTCTAGCGTGGCCATTAAGTGGCTTCCTGACTGTGTAGCAAAGCACAGTGCTAACTAGATAGTGTATGACTCTCTCTCCCTCTCTCTCTCTCTCTCTCTCTCTCTCTCTCTCTCTCTCTCTCTCTCTCTCTCTCTCTCTCTCTCTCTCTCTCTCTCTCTCTCTCTCTCTCTCTCTCTCTCTCTCTCTCTCTCTCTCTCTCTCTCTCTCGGGAGTCTGGGTTGTATCCCAAAGGGCACTCTATTACCTATATAGTGCACTACTTTTGTCCAAAGCCCAATGGGCACCCTAGGCACCTAGGTGTCTTTTGGAGACTCAGGCGTAGCCAGCATGCTCCGTAGAGTGGTACTCCTCTATGTGTCCCGGTGAGGCTTTTATATCTCTGCTCTCTCAATACACTTCTTTACTAAAAGACTTCTCAACATCTTCTTTTACTTCCCTCCCTCTGTTTATCTTGTTCCCCTCACTTTCACTCTTTTTTCCTATTTTCTTTCATCGTGTCGATCTCTAACCTCTCTTCTCTTTCTCCTGCCCCTCTCTCTATTTCTTTCTCCTGCTCCCCCTTCTCTCTCTCTCTCTCTCTATCTGTGTCCTTGTGGGGATTGAGCTCCGCCTATATAGGACACACTAACCCCACACCTGAAATCTCTGGCTCCTGATTGGATGCCGCCTCCCGAGCAAACAGGAAGTTCAGGGTTTCTACTAAATACCCAGAGGCTCGGTTACCATAGAGACAAAGATAAGTGGGAGAGTGAACAGTGCTCTCTTTATTTCTGCTTTATGAAGGTCATCTCAGGTTCACTCTTCTCTCCCATCTCTCCTTTTGTGTTTCACTGAACCACCTCCGTCCGTCACACATTCTCTAGTCTAGTGCGTGCCTCTGTGTATGAACGTCCTGGACGCCCAAACCAGTATTTAATTTCAGAATGGATAAAAATGTGGTTAAAGTTAAAGTTAAGGTAAGGGTTAGGTCATGATTAAGGGGTTGGGTTGGGGTTAGGGTAAGGGTTAGGTCATGGTTAAGGGGTTGGGTTGGGGTTAGGATAAGGGTTAGGTCATGGTTAAGGGGTTGGGGTTAGGGTTAGGTCATGGTTAAGGGATTGGGTTGGGGTTAGGGTAAAGGTAAGGGTTAGGTCATGGTTAAGGGGTTGGGTTGGGGTTAGGGATAGGGTAAGGGTAAGGGTTAGGTCATGGTGGCAGGGTAGCCTACTAGTAACCAGAAGGTTGCAAGTTCAAATCCCCGAGCTGACAAGGTACAGATCTGTCGTTCTGCCCCTGAACAGGCCGTTAACCCACTGTTCCTAGGCTGTCATTGAAAATAATAATTTGTTCTTAACTGACTTGCCTGGTAAAATAAAAATGGTTAAGGGGGGTTGGGGTTGGGGTTGGGGTTGGGGTTGGGGTTGGGGTTAGGGTTAAGGTAAGGGTTAGGTTAAGGGGTTTGGTTTGGTTGGGGTTAGGGTTAAGGTAAGGGTTAGGTCATAGTTAAGTGGTTTGGTTAAGGTAAGGGTTACGTTAAGGGGTTTGATTGGGGTTGGGGTTAAGGTAAGGGTTAGGTCATGGTTAAGGGGTATGGTTGGGTTTAGGGTTAGGGTTAAGGTAAGGGTTAAGGCAAGGATTAGGTCATGGTTAAGGTGTTTGGTTGGGGTAGGGGTTAGGGTTAAGGTTTGGTTGGGGTAAGGGTTAGGTCATGGTTAAGGGGTTTGGTTGGGTTTAGGGTTAAGGTAAGGGTTAAGGTAAGGATTAGGTCATGGTTAAGGTGTTTGGTAGGGGTTAGGGTTAAGGTAAGGTCATGGTTAAGGGGTTTGGTTGGGGTTAGGGTTAAGGTAAGGGTTAGATCATGGTTAAGGGGTTGGGTTTAGGGTTAAGTTAAGGGTTAGGTCATGGTTAAGTGGTTTGGTTAAGGTAAGGGTTACATTAAGGGGTTTGACTGGGGTTGGGGTTAAGGTAAGGGTTAGGTCATGGTTAAGGGGTATGGTTGGGGTTAGGGTAAGGGTTAGGTTTTGGCTAGTCGGTTTAAGCATCAGCTATGTCCTTATTGTCTCTCCCGTTGACCCTGTCCCTGTATGGTTGGTTCACTGACCATGTTCTACTCAGCTCCTCTCCTCCAAAGTCACTGTGTGTGTGTATGTGTGTGTGTATGTGTGTGTGTGTGTGTTTGTGTGTGTGTGTGTGTTTAATTGCGTATGCGTGTGAATGAATGACATGAATCAATGAATTACATTTTATTTTTGAGTCAATTGGTCAGTTGGCAACCCATCGCTTACGGGATTAATTGACAGATAAACAAACGTAACAATAGTTCACGGTGATAATTCAGTGATAATTCTTCCGGTGTTCTGTGCAGTGCTCGCCGCATAGAGAACGAAAAATAAATCAATTCATAATAGTAAATCAGGTTATTCAAACAGTAATAATAACCCGAGAGCAGTAAAAGATAATACAAATAAATAAACACAGAAAAATGTGTGTGTTCAGTCTATTTCTACGCTGTGATGTCAGGATGGTGTGCGTGTGTGTGTTTTGTGTGTCTAAAACAGTGATACGGCTGGCGGGTCGTTAATTGATTTCATGAGTATTGTGTCCCACAGGCTCTCAAACTGCCTCTCCATTCAATAACGTTTCAAGGTCTCTTGCTCCCTCTCTCTTTTTTTCTCAGTCTTTCTCTCTTTCTAACTACTGGAGTTGGGCAGCATTATCATTGTTACTGCAGTGCTTCCTGTTGACGTTGTGTTAACGGGGAAAGGCTTCTCGGCAGGAAACCTGTCAGGCACTGTTATATGTGCGTGTATGTGTGTGGCACATCTCTTAGTTAGTCAAAGAGAGGTAGGAATGGAGACAAGCCGTATCTCTCTTTTCCTCTAACTCTCTCTCTCCTTCTTCCTCTCTATCTTCTCTTTCTCTTAACTTCAAATCTCTCCAGTGTTGATGTGGCAATTTTCCCTCTCAGTTGACACACTGTTGTTGCTATGCAGTTTTGTGAGAACAGTTCAGATCTGTCTTCTCTAGAAGTTCTAGTGTCTCTCCCCTGGATGTCATGCCATACTCTCAGACATACTTCTACATTCCCTTCATACTAATACCACACTAGCTCGCTAGCTGAAAAGGGGCCATTATGGCTCTGATATGGTTGTCAGTTGCATCCTGCTCCACTGGGAGAGAATGGGAGGAAATGCAACTGCATGCTCAGAGCCACAACACGAGGACCACAGCCTACTGACGCAGCATTTGTTTTTTAACCATCTGGCTGTGGTTTGATATGTTGACTAATTTGACTAGTCCATTCGTTGTTTTTTGTAAAACACACAGATTTAATCAATATGAATAAGAATCCTCTTTGTCTGATGATCTTAACCATTCTAAAAACAGCCAATAGCTTGTGAACATACCTTGTGAAAATACCCTTATGAATAGGTAATGAAATAAGGAAAGGAATCTGAGGAAAAGGATGTGTGTGTGTGTGTGTGTGTGTGTGTGTGTGTGTGTGTGTGTGTGTGTGTGTGTGTGTGTGTGTGTGCGTGCGTGCGTGCGTGCGTGCGTGCGTGCGTGCGTGCGTGCGTGCATGTGTGGGTGGGTGGGTGTGTGTGGGCGTGCGGGCCTGAGTGAGTGTGTGTATGCAGGCACACGCTGGGAGGTTCAACCCATCAATGAAAACTCTTCAGACCATTCACTGCTCTCCTCCTCCGTCCCTCCCTGAGTGTGTGTTCATTCACAGTTGCTCCCCGGAGAGACACCGCCCTGATTGTCTACGGAAACTGGTTGGCAGACCCTATTATTGACACACTTAAATGGAGATGCATACACACACACACACACACACACACACACACACACACACACACACACACACACACACACACACACACACACACACACACACACACACACACACACACACACACACACACACACACACACACACACACACACACACACACACACACACACACACACACACACACACACACACACACACACACTCCTTACCTCCGTCTCATCTGAAGGACTCTGGAGGATCAAGTCAATTCCATCCCCAGTGCAGAGAGCATTGCAGAGCAGGCAGCCTATCATCAGTGTCATATTTCACCGGTAGTGCTTTCATTTGGACTCTGTCACCTAGGAGACAGCTCCACCGAGGAGTGGATAAACAACTCTATTTTACCGCCTGCTCCTCCTCTATCTCACCCAACGCTGAGGGAAGCCGTGAGGGAGGGACTGAGTTAGGGTATATATGATCTCTTCCTGACTGATAAGAAGAATGGCCACATACATGCACGCAGGCACACACACGCACGCACGCACGCACGCACGCACGCACGCACGCACGCACGCACGCACGCACGCACGCACGCACGCACGCACGCACGCACACACACACACACACACACACACACACACACACACACACACACACACACACACACACACACACACACACACACACACACACACACACACACACACACACCTAACACGGCATCCATCACCATACCCACTAATGCCAGTACATCCTCCCTCCCATTTCTAACCGTTCCCATCGCTCATTCCCTCCTGTTCCTAACCATTCCCATCTCCTCCATACATTCCCGGTGAGACACTCCAGTCTTAGCATATCCCATTGTTTCATTTCCGGGATGGGAGGTGCATTGATTCAGCGCTCCAGGAGGTGGTTTGGAAGACTAGTGTTTTATCCTGCCGTGCACTAGCTTCCCATCAGGCAGCGTTATTTATTCAGAAAGGAGAATATCTTGCTGTTGGCGTTGTCAAAGCAGCTCTCCCTTCTTTCCTTTTCATGTGCAAATCACCCTGCAACGATACGGTACAGACGCATTCACAGCATTCATGACATACAGAATAGAACACACACCCAGACACTACAAAGCCCTGTGTCTCTGTGTCTTCAACATTCCTTTACAACATGTGGTTACACTGCCCTCCTCTCCTTCAATTGCTTTCTGTTTGAGACAGTAAACCTGATACTACACTCCAACACTCCATTTTGTCTCCTTTCCTCTCCTCTCATCCCCTCCTCTCTCCCCTCCATTTTCCTGACCTCTCCTCTCCTCTCCCCTCATCCCCTCCCTTCTCCCCTCCACTTTCCTGAACTCTCCTTTCCTCTCCTCTCCTCCACTTCCCTGACCTCTCCTTTCCTCTCCTACCCCCTCACCCCCTCCCCTCTCCCCTCCACTTTCCTGACCTCTCCTTTCATCTCCACTTTCCTGACCTTTCCTCTCCTCCCGTTTCCTGACCTCTCCTTTCCTCTCCTCTCCTCCACCTTCCTGACCTCTCCTTTCCTCTCCTCTCCTCCCCTTTCCTGACCTCTCCTTTCCTCTCCTCTCCTCCACTTTCCTGACCTCTCCTTTCCTCTCCTCCCCTTTCCTGACCTCTCCTTTCCTCTCCTCTCCTCCACTTTCATGACCTCTCCTTTCCTCTCCTCCACTTTCCTGACCTCTCCTTTCCTCTCATCCCATTTCCTTACCTCTCCTTTCCTTTCCTCTCCTCTCCTCCACTTTCCTGACCTCTCCTCTCCTTTCCTCTCCTCCTGTAATACCTTTTTCATGTCACAGTGGAGTGTTCACTGCTCCTCTTGACCTGCTCTCAGCTCAATGAGCTCCATCTGGAGAGGAGGGCTGGAGGTTAGGAGGCATTCTTCAAACAGACATAAGCCCAGTCTTGAGCACACTTGATGGGCTAATCAGATGTCGGAGAGAGCCCTAGGAGTGGTTCTAGACATAAAAGAACCTGCCCAGCTCAGTACAGTATAGTGTAGTGACCTTGGCCCTGTTCAAATAGCTTCCTTTCTTCCTTCCTTCCTTGCCTCTTTCCCTCCTCAGTGATTTTTTTCAGAACTATTAGGACTGGGCCCAAAGCTATTTTGATCGGAAGGCGATACAGTAGGCTGGCCTTGTTCAGAGTATTGTGTCATTGAAGGACTAGACTGAATCCTAGTCTCATTGAGGGCTATTCTTCACTGTGGCTGAGTGGCCATTGTGCATAGCTACCGCCTTTCTTCCTTCCGTAGGTAATCGAGAGGCTATCCTGTCACGATGATTATACTATTCAGATGATCTGAGTGAGTCTGCAGAGACTGAGATGATGGGTGGGAGGGACTGAAGAGGAACTAAAGGGTCTAGAGTAGTGACATGGCTTCCTTGTCAATCCTCTCTACTTATAATAACACGGGATATGTACACAGCGCTTTTCAAGGACCCAAGGTCGCTGTTCAATTGCAGAAACGGCAAGACAAGAAAAAAAAAAAATCAAAACAGCAAATCACCAGAATAAACAGGAGGAGTATGGAATAGGGTTCAAGGAAGGGAAAGGGTATGATATGTCAGTGGATGAGTGAGCGAGCAGGTGTTATGCGCGTGTGTGTGTGTGAAGATCTTTAGGTGGGACTGAAAGAAGGTGATGGACTCACGGATGACTGAAGGGAGGGAGTCCCAGAGCCTCGGCGCAACCCTGGAGAAGCTCTGGAGCTTGGACCTGGGATGACAAGATGGCCTGCTTTGGTAGAACAGAGGTAGTGTGTGGGTTGGTAGGGGACAAGACGGTCTGAGAGGTAGGGGTGGACAAGGTGGTGAAGAGTTTTTTAATGCTAGAGGGAGGATTTTGTGGTCAAGTTTGTGCACGCGTGTATGTGTGTGTGTGCGTCTGCTCGGATTTCTCTCCTCATCTCTTTTATTCCCACTATCTCTCTTTCTCTCCCTCTCTCTCTCTACACCCCTGTCTATCCCTCTATGCCTCTCCTGTCTACCTCTGGGCCTGTACTGTCCACTGCTTCGTATTGCCCTGACTAGGCTGTCCTGTAGCTGGCGTGCTGAGGCTAATGTGATTTGAAATGTAATCATGTTTGCGAGGGAGCTGATTAGTGACTGAATGTTTTCGCAGGCTGCCGGTGACCCACACTGTCTGTCGGTCGTTGGCTGATGGATAAATTGTCATCTGACACAAAGATTAACCACTGATAGGTGCTCTGTGATTTACAGTGGCTGTAACTGGATGCCGAGAGAGAGAGAGCTCTTCACTTATTACACACTGCTTCATATAGGGTTAATTCATAGAAATAGAATAGGATTGCACCTTCAGTGACACACTGTCCAAATCAAATCAAACTTTGTCACATGCGCCGAATACAACAAATGTTATAAAACACAAAAAGCGTTGAAAATTAAGATTTGAAGGAAGGAGTCTGTCATCCCTAAATGTTTTGTAATACGCGTTATTCCAGAACACCTTTCCAAGATGTCCGCTATAGAGTGTATGGTTTCCATTCTATACTGAAGAATGAAAAAGCTCTATCTAGTATCTCTATGTGTGATGGGAGGCCTGTAAAGAATCCTGGCAGATCACCAGGCCAAGGTTACAGCTGAGGGGTAATGTAGAGTGAAGTCCCCTGAACATGGCTTCATGCTGGCCCAGCAGTAATGTTGAACACACACACACACACACACACACACACACACACACACACACACACACACACACACACACACACACACACACACACACACACACACACACACACACACACACACACACACACACACACACACACACACACACACACACACACACACACACACACACACACACACACACACACACACACTAACTAACGATCAGGTGGAGGGATCTGCAGTTTTCCGGAGTGTGCGTATGACATTAACCTCTGTGGTGATTGGCTGTGTCAGCGAGAGGAGAGAAAAAGAGAGAGGAAGAGGGACAGGGAGAGAAACGAGAGAGAGAAAGAGAGAGAGAGATAAGAGAGAGAGTTTTATTAGTCTATGTACAGGATACACATGGTATACATCGTCTAAGGAAGTGCTTACTTAGATGCTTGCTTATTTTAGAGAGAGACAGGGTGCCTTGATAACTCAATACTGCTCTGATGCTGAAATTCTCTCACCTGCTGACTCTAAAAACCTCTTTTCTCCCCATCTTCTCTCTCCATCCCTCCCACCGTCCCACTCTCTCCTCAAGCTCTCCCTAACTCCCTGGACACCGACACAGAAATACAAACAAGATGCCTGTTCTGCAAGTTTATTTTTGTCCATTCTAAATTATTGTTGATGTTGCTGCTGAGTAATTCCAAGAGAGTGCTTCTCCTGGGGCCTGTGTCATTGCTTTTTGATTAGGTATTGAATGAATGCGCTTTCTAGTTTTCTACACAGAAGGAATATTATATGAAATGTGTTTGATGTGTGTGTGGGTGGATATGTGTGTGTGTTTGCACTGTGTGTAGATACTGTAATTGCAGGTAGTTAGAGACCTGAGACAGCCAACAGCTGTCAGTCCTCACGGCTCTTCCTGTCTCGTCTCCAATCCTTGTTTATCCGGCACTAGGCGACAGCAGATGTGTGTGTGTGTTTGTGTGTGTCTGGGCAGAGGTGTCGGCGTCGAGTACACACACCTGTCCTCTTCTCCTCTCATCCCTCCTCTCCGACTCTGATTCACCAATCAGAGGATACGATGCACTGTAATTAAAGCCACAATGTCTAATCAATGCTGGGCTAACTCCTGGACTGTCACATCATTACACCATACGCATCATCACCTGGCGCCCTCCTCAAAATCAGCATCATCAACATGTGCCTCTGCCAACCCTCACACTCCAATCAAGATGTGCCACTAATCCCTATTCAGATATTGTTCCCCTGTCCTCGAGTGAACAGCGGGTGGTGAGAGCTGTGTGTGTACACACACACACAGTCTCTCTCTCTCTCTCGCTCTACAGTGGGTCCCAGTGGACCCTTTACTTCAAACACACCCAGAGCGTCAAAGACAAAGCAGCTCACTCAGTATCACTGACTGGCTGTGCTCAAATGAAGCACACAACCATGAATAAACAGACTGAATGGAAGGATCTTTCTCATCCTCTGGAAGTTATAGGGCTGCTGGGTATTTAAGTAGCCTAGTGGTTAAGAACGTTGGGCCAGTATCCCCGAGCTGGCGAAGTAAAACATCTGCCGATGTGCCCTTGAGCAAGGCACTTAACCCTAATTCTTCCTGTTAGTCGATCTGGATAAGAGTGCCTGCTAATAGATTAAAATGTAAGTCCTTTGCTGTAGGTTTCGTGGTTGTGAATTGCCTATATCAGTGTCTTGCAGGTTGGCTGAATAGACTACAGTAGGCTATAAATTGTGTTTTGTACAGCGGCCTGTTTTGAATCTATTGTGTTAGGAAGCAGTGTCTTAGGGTTACAGTCAGTGTCTTGGGGTTATAAATTGACTGTATGAGTAGACTACCGTAGATTAGGCTTTTGAATGGAGTGCTGTGTTAAAAGGACAGTGTCTCCAGAATGTTCCTATTCATTAGTGTGTGTCTCTGGGATCTGTGTGTCCATGGATCCTCTCTAACCATGTTTACGTCCCCAGCCGACATTCTGCTACACAGCCTTATTCAATTTACCTTCCTCAGGGCACGCAGCAAGCCCTGTTTGTGTGTGAGTGAGTGTGTGAGTGAGTGAGTGAGTGTGTTGTGAGGGCGTGTGTGTGTGCTTATGTGGAACAACATGTTTGATCACAAATAGTTTTTTTCTGTGTGTGTGTGGGGAGGGGGGGGGTGTTATGCAACAAGGTGTTTTTCCATCATGTTGCCATTGTAAGCACTGACTAAATTACTTGCTGTATTTCGAATGGTACTGTAATTCCATCCCGCAGAATACAGTAATGTACTGTTTATGAAGCTCCAAAAACCTTTTGACCACTAGTGGGTTCCTGGCATTGTTATTTCTGACTCATTAACATCTTTTGAAGTATTTCGAGGCTATATTTGTCGCACCCATTAGGTGTGAATGCTGTACCAATTTAACTGGGCCTGGTTTCCCAAAATGCATCTTAAGGCTAAGCTCATCGTTAGAACTTTTGTAGGCGCATCGTTAAATCTCTGAACTGTTTCCCAAAACCATCATTACTAAAGTTGTCCTTGTAGAACAGATAAGTGTATCGTTAGAGACTTTTTTGCCCCTCCGCTTCACTTTAAACACAGAAGATCTCTGCTTAACACAGAATCAACATGTTTATCTCGCTCTCTTTGACCGACGACAACTTCAGAATTAAGTTGGCTACAAATACAAAGTTGCCAATGTCTTTGCAATTGTTATAAACCGAGGATAAAAGTATGTTTCAAATGAAAACTGAGAAGACTGTAGATAAATAGTCCTAAGGTATAGGCTACATGCCTATATATTTCAATCATATTAAAATAATAACATGTTTATATTCAATTGACTTCTATTTAGCCAATTGTAGGCTATTGTCTGTCATTTTTGCCTCAATATATTCCATGATGTGTAACATGTGCACAATGATGTGGCAAATCTTGATTGAGAGTATTTTTATAGGGTAATTATAGGTTAATGCTTATAAGCATTAGAATAAGCCTGCCTCAATATTTGCGGCCGTAGGTGATATCTCTCTGGAAGTTGATCCGTCATCAGTATTATGGAAGAATTCTAATGTTAAGGTAATACAATATTTGAATGGGGAAAGCTGATCTGAGAGCAACGCTGCGTTTCTTTTGATCCTATCAGTATCGACACCTGCTTCAATAGTGCACTTGGCAAACGTTCTTTCGGCTTGGTGTTTTAGGAAAAGCATGCTACATCTCCGGTCGTCGTAGGAACGATGCATCGTTAAGCCTAAGTTCCATCGCTATTTGGAAATTGTGCCCTGGTATGTGGTAGTAGTGCCCCATCAATTTAAAATGTATAGAGGACAGATTGGAGTGGCAGCAAGTCTTAAACCTTTATTGGGTGAGCATTTTGCCATTTTGGTCTGTTTGGCCTTGTTATCACTGACAGTTTGGAAGTATTTGCTAAGGCCTCGAGAAGTGCAAGTGATCTAAAACAACAAATACTCATTGATATGCTGTAATGTGTAAACACATTACCTTCCAACCAACCCGCTTGCACCAATCCCATGTAATTACAGTTAAATACTGTGAAATAAAAACCACATCTCCCCTCAATGAATTGAATGAATCATCCATTCGTTCATTACAATTACAGTATTTACTTTCAAAAAATAAATTCTACATTATTATACTGTGTTTCATTAGACAGTACTTGCTTTGATACTGTATTTAGATTACAGTAGTTGTACCGCAATATACAGTAACTTAATTACCACTAGCTGCCTGTAAGTTACTGTTAAACTCACGGCAACCCTTTTACAGTGTAGCACTTGTCTATGAATTTGAAAGTGGTTGCCTTTCTCAAGCCCCATCCCTCAGCGTTTTATCAAAACAGTGGTGGGGTGTGGCTTTGTTATTGTTTGAACTGCTGATTGCCCCTTTAACTAAATCCTCTCATGCCTGGATAGTTCTCACTATTAGCAGAGCGAAAGCTGGGCACTGGCATTTACGCATGGATGACGAGTGTGTGAAAATGTGAGTGATTGTGCTTTGGTGTGTGTGTGTGTGTGTGTGTGCATATGTATGAGCAAGAATGTGTGTGCGTCTGTATGAGCATGTGTGTGTGTGTGTGGGTGAGCATGTGTGTGTCTGCATCAGCATGTGTTTTTGTGTGTGTCTATCCATGTGTGTATATCTGTACACACATGTGTGCATGTTGTTTGTGTGCACACACATGCGTGTATGTGTCTGTATGAGGTTGTAACAGTAAAGACCGGCAGCCTTTCCCATCTCATCGTGGTCAGTGACCTTCTGTTAAATGTTACAGCTGCTCCAAGTGTGCCCAAGTCCTATCCATGTTTCTATCCCATAACAACGACATCACTGTCCCCGTACCGCTATCATTCATGTCCCTCTCCTCCCCATTGTGAGACAACACGTTCTGTCACAAATTACACCTATTACACCTACTGTAATATAACTAAGGTGTATATATATATGGTAAATACGGTAATGCAAACAGTACAATACTGTAAAATTGACTTTATTAAACTTTTTTTTATGCTACCGTAATCAGAATGAATGAATGGATGGATGAATTAATGAATTTAATTGAGGAGAGGGGTTTATATTCCACAGTATCTTACTGTAAATACAATTGATTGGTGCAAGTAGGTTGGCTGATAGGTAACATGTTGACACATAACAGCATATTCATTAATATTTGGTGTTTTATATCACTTAACAAAGGCTTCCAAACTGGCATCAATCAGGGCGAAACAGACCAAGAGGACATGGCAAGATGCTCAACCATTTAAACATTTCTGCCAATCCAATCTGTCCCCTATACAATTTAAATTGATGGGGCACTGTAAACACATAGGAGTTAAATTGGTACAGCATTTCCCTCTTAATGTGTGCAACAAATATAGCTTCTTACAAGGTAAGCCTCAAAATATGTTAATGCGCCAGAAACAACAATATACCTAGTGGTCAAAAGGATTTTTGGCACTCAGACTGTGGGATGGAATTACAGTACTATTTGTAATACAGCAATTATTTCCCTGCTCACAAAATTGCACCGTAATATACAGTATATTGCCGTAAAACATTTTTGAGTATTTCAATGTCGATAATACCCCAAATTACTTTATAAATTAAAGTTGGTCGTTACAGTGTTTGTAGTGCACTACTTTTGCCCAGGGCCTGGTCAAAAGTATTGTACAATAAAGTGAAAAGGGACACAGCCTACATGTTCGGGTCTGTGTTATTGTGGATATGTACCACTCTGCTGGGCTGTAGGGAGACGTAGGGATCTACATCTGGTCTTGAGAGATGGACATATGGTTGTATAACTAGAATGGGCTGGAAGTAAAGCGAAAGAACAAGTACATTTTCACCTTTGATCTTACAGAAGTTGGAAGGAAAGGGGGAGGGAGAGAGAGAGAAAGAGAGGAAGGGATTCAAAACAGCTAATATACTAGCAGCGTAAAGGAAATGTGAAATGTGAATGTACCATTCAAGACTACTAATACAACACACACACACACACACACACACACACACACACACACACACACACACACACACACACACACACACACACACACACACACACACACACACACACACACACACACACACACACACACACACACACACACACACACACACACACACACACACACACACACACATACACAGACACGCACAGGCAAGGGAGAGAGAGAATGCGTAAAAAAGAGAGCGATGAGTGCATTTATCCAGACAACTGTGGTTAAATTATATAGTTAATGCATTGGCTGTGGCATACAGACAGCGATCTGACGATGTGTGTGTGTGTGTATGTGTGCGATGAAGACGAATGCCTGCGGTCCCGTGGGGTTCATGGGTGATGGAATTAACACGGCTTGTCACTCGCTGCCCAGCCGCCTCCCGTTGCCCTGGCAACAGACACCTTGGTGTTCCAGAGTAACCATGGTGACACAGTTGCAGAGAGAGGAAGAGGGAAAGAAAGAGAGAGGGGCAGCGGGAGAGAGATACAGAGACACCAAGAGAGAGATAGGAATAGGCTGCCTGTTGTCCAGAGAGAGAGAGAGAGAGAGAGAGAGAGAGAGAGAGAGAGAGAGAGAGAGAGAGAGAGAGAGAGAGAGAGAGAGAGAGAGAGAGAGAGAGAGAGAGAGAGAATTAAGGGTGAGAGAGAGAGAATTAAGGGTAGTGGGGATTTAAATACTAAATCACAAGCAACAACACAGATAATTTAATGATCACTGTTTGGGAGGGGTGTGCTAGCTAGTTGATGCTAACCCTGTTGGTCAACTCCTGTAAACTTTTCAACAACGTTACGCTGCAGGCGTGATTTTATTAGAGAGAGAGGGAGAGGAGGAAGAAGGAGAGAGTGAGAGGGAGGGAGAGAAAAGCGAGAGAACTAAGGAAAGGCAAAGAGAGCGAGACATGGAAAAATAATGAAAGCGAAAGATAAATTCTGGGTTGAAAGCAATATTGTTGATGAATGAGAAAGATGCATGAGCCTCCAGGCGAGATGTTTCTGAACAGTTAGAGACAGTAGTGGGAGGGTCCAACTGGGCAGTTTGTTTAACAACCACTTAACTCCCTCACTGGAGCTGGGATCCATGTTATGAGGCGCATGCTATCTATCTATATGTGAGTGTGTGCATGCCTGTCCACATGCAAGCACAGACAGATCGCTCAAGAGAAATTGGACCTCTATCCCGTCTATCTGTCCTGAGGACGTCGGGACCGGACCGTACGTACATATCCCAACCAGAAGCCACGGATTACAGGCAACATCCGTACTAAGCACAAGGCTAGAGCTGCTGCTTTCAAGGAGCGGGACACTAATCCAGATGCTTATATGAAATCATTCTATGCACTCAGACGAACCACCAGACAGGCAAAGCGGCAATACAAGACCAAGAGTGAACCAGCTCTGATGCTCGTCGAATGTGGCAGGGCTTGCAAACTGTAACAGATTACAAAGAGAAAGCCAGCTGCGAGCAGTCCAATGATATGAGCCTACCAGATAAGATAAATAACCTTCTATGCTCGCTTCGAGGCTAGCAACACTGAACCATGCATGAGAACACCAGCTGTTCCAGACGACTGTGTGATCATGCTTTCCGTAGCCGATGTGAGTAAGGTATTTAAACAGGTTAATATTCACAAGGCTGCAGGGCCAGACTGATGAGACAGCCTACAGGGAGGAGGTCAGAGAACTGGCAGTGTGGTGCCAGGACAACAACCTCTCCTTCAATGTCAACAAGACAAAGGAGCTGATGGTGGACTACAGGAAATGGAGGGCCGAGCACATCCAGATCGACAGGGCTGTAGTGGAGCAGGTCGAGAGCGTCAAATTCCTCGGTGTTCACATTACTAAGGAATTATCATGGTCCACACACACCAACACAGTCATGGAGATGGAACACTCCCTCAGGAGGCTGAAGAAATTCGGCTTGGCCCCTAAGACCCTCACAAACTGATTGAGAGCATCCTGTCAGGCTGTTTCACTGCCTGGTACGGCAACTGCACTGTCTACAACTACAAGGCTCTCCAGAGGGTCTGCCCAATACATCACTGGGGGCACACTGCGTAGTCTCCATGACATCACAGGAAGGCCAAAAAAAATCCTCAAGCACCTCAGCAGTGTGTGCCAACTGCTTGGCATCCGACCGCAAGTCGCTACAGAGTGTAGTGTGTACAGCCCAGTACATCACTAAGCCAAAGCTCCCGGCCATCCATAACCTCTACACCAGGTGGTGTCAGAGGAAGGCCCTAAAGACTCCAGCCACCCAAATCAAAGACTCCAGCCACCCAAGTCATAGGGTTCTCTCTGCTGCCGCACGGCAAGTGGTACCGTCTGGGACCAAAGGGTTCTCAACAGCTTCTACCCCCAAGCTATAATACTGCTAAATAGTTATAAAAATAGCTACCCGGACTATTTGCATTGACACCCCCCTTTGTTTTTACACTGTTGCTACAAGCTGTTTATTATCTATGTATAGTCACTTTACCCCTACCTACATGTACAAATTACCTTGACTATCCTGTACCCCTGCACATTGATTCTCGATGGTGCAGCCGTAGAACCCATGCCAAATCTTTTCAGTCTCCTGAGGGGGAAAAGGCGTTGTCATGCCCTCTTCATGACTGTTTTGGTATGTTTGGGCATTGATAGTTTGTTGGTGATGTGGACACCAAGTAACTTGAAACTCTCAACCCATTCCACTACAGCCCCGTTGATGGGAATGGGTGCGTGTTCGGCACTCCTTTTCCTCTAGTCCACGATCATCTCCTTTGTCTTGCTCACGTTGAGGGAGAGGTTGTTGTCCTGGCACCACACGGCCAGGTCTCGGACCTCCTCCCTATAGGCTGTCTCATTGTTGTCGGTGATCTGGCCTAACACCGGTGTGTTGTCAGCAAACTTAATAATGGTGTTGGAGTCATTCTTGGCCATGCAGTCGTGGGTGAACAGGGAGTTCAAGAGGGGACTAGGCTTGCAGCCCAGAGGGGCCCTCGTGTTGAGGATCAGCATGGCAGATGTGTTGTTGCCTACCCTTACCACCTGAGGGGGGCGGCCCGTCAGGAAGTCCAGCATCCAGTTGTAGAGGGAGGTGTTTAGTCCCAGGGTCCTTAGTTTAGTGATGAGCTTTGTGGGCACAATGGTGTTGAACGCTGAGCTGTAGTCAATGAACAGCATTTTCACATAGGTGTTCCTTTCGTCCAGGTGGGAGAGGGCAATGTGGAGTGCGATTGAGATTGCGTCATCTGTGGATCTGTTGGGAAGGAATGCAAATTGGAGTGGGTCTAAGGTTTCCAGCATGATGGTGTTCATGTGAGCCATGACCAGCCTTGCTACGGGGCGGTAGTCATTTAGGCATGTTACCTTCGCTTTCTTGAGAACAGGGACTATGGTGGTCTGCTTGAAACATGTAGGTATTACAGACTCAGTCATGGAGAGGTTGAAAATGTCAGTGAAGACACTTGCCAGTTGGTCCATGCATGCTCTGAGTACACGTCCTGGTAATCCGTCTGGCCCGAGGCCTTGTGAATGTTGACCCGTTTAAAGGTCTTGCTCACATCGGCTACGAAGAGCGTGATCACACAGTCATCCAGAACAGCTGGTGCTCTCATGCATGCTCCGGTGTTGCTTGCCTCGAAGCGAGCATAAAGTCATTTAGCCCATTTGGTAGGCTCGCGTCACTGGGCAGCTCGCTGCTGGGTTTCCCTTTGTAGTCTGTAATAGTTTGCAAACCCTGCTACATCCGACGAGCGTCAGAGCCGGTGTAGTAGGATTCAATCTTAGTCCTGTATGACGCTTTGCCTGTTTGATGGTTCGTCTGAGGGGCATAACGTGATTTCTTATGAGTCCGGATTAGTGTCCCGCTCCTTGAAAGTGGCAGCTCTAGCCTTTAGCTCGGTGCGGATGATTCCTGTAATCCATGGGTTCTGGTTTGGATATGTACGCATGGTCAATGTGGGGATGACATCATTGATGCACTTATTGACTGTAACATATTCCAGTCAGTGCTTGCAAAACAGTCCAGTAGTAACATTATATTCTGCAGTGAGACTGTGTTTTTGTTTGTGTTTGTGAATGTGTATGTTTGTGAAAGTGGGCAAGTGTGAGTAATGTACGTATGTGCATGTGTATGTGTGTATGTGTTTAAAAGTGGTCATTGCTCTGAGCTATAGCCTATCTCTCTGTCCTGCTCAGATAAGGAGAGTGGATAAAAGACAGCCGTGCATTCAGCAAATTACTACCTCTTCCACTTCAGCTGCACAGCCAATGACCTTCGGCCTCTAGCTCACCCCTCTCCCCTCCGCCCCTCTCCTTCCTCCCCTCCCTTATCTCACTCCCTCCTTCCCTCCCTGCCTTTGTGGAGGACTAGCAAAGCTCTAGTGTGTTGCTGTTGCTCAGACAAAGACACTGCAGCAGCACTTTTGATTCAAACACAGACACAGACGGCGTGAGTGAGTAAATGCAAGGTGTTGAGAGAGAGAGGCAAGAAGAGTGGAAGATCGAAAAGATAAAAACAAAGTGAACTCCTCTCTTTCTCTTCTCTCTTCCCTTCTGTTTGTTTTCCCCGTGTAAACAAGTGACGTCATCACAGGGTGCTTTTACGGAGAGTTACTGGTGTGTGTTTGTGTCAGGCCGCTGGCCCTGCGCCAATCAAACGAGCCAAGGGTCGGCACTCGCCCGACAGGTTACTGCGGAAAGACATGTGACACCTGCTCAAGGGTCAGTTACAGAAAAGCACACACACTGGCTCCACGCTCCTCTGTCAGGTAAACATAGGGCAGATGAGTCAAGACTTGTCTGAGGTTGAAGCAGGTTTCCCAGTGTGTGTGTGTGTGTGCTTTCACTCAGTCACATTGCTTTGAGGTCACAGGGTGTTTTGATGAGCGTGTTGTGGATGTACGCATGAGTGTTGATTTCACAGCAGTGGAAAGAAAATCAGGACTTGTTACCAGGACAGGTACTCAGAGCATGCGCTGACGAACTGCCAAGTGTCTTCACTGACATTTTCAACCTCTCCCTGGCCCAGTCTGTAATACCTACATGTTTCAAGCAGGCCACCATAGTTCCTGTGCCCAAGAACACCAAGGTAACCTGCCTAAATGACTCGCGTCTGTAGCCATGAAGTGCTTTGAAAGGCTGGTCATGGCTCACATCAACACCGTCATTCCAGAAACCCTAGACCTGCTCCAATTTGCATTCCGTCCCAACAGATCCACAGAGTGTATATGCGCAAGGAAAGAAGCCTAAACTCAAGTCCAGGTAGGGACTGTTACAGTCTGACTTTTCACATGCTTTCTAAATGATAATAATAGGTACTGTAGTCAAGCTCTGGAAGTCTATCGGGTTCATAATGACTGCTGTAAAAGGACATTTACTGTAAGTGTATCTTCAAGTACAGGGTGGCTGTTTTTTCTCTCACTTACCACAGTGGGTTAGTCATAGGAGTGTGCCTCTCTCAACAGCTGAAAACAAACACATTTAGACCTATGTGTGTGTGTGTGTGTCAGACCAGGGATAACTATAGTTCGATAGAGTTCAGGCATAACTGAATGGGCAACAGAGACAGAATGCAATGTGGAATGTTATTAAATAGTTTGGGGTATGGCCTTTGTCTCTGGGGAATGGTCCTCGGCGCCAGATACTGATGACAGGTAGCCCTTTGCTGGGCAGCTGGCATCGAACCCCCCCCTGGGGGAAAGGCATTGAGGGGAACGTGCATTATTGTGCCATGCGTATAGGTTAAAGGTAAATAGGTGAATAACATTCCATGCATGGCTAATAGGAGGAAGAGAAGAACGAGACACTATGCTGAGGATGATACATTTGTATTCATTCCCACTATGCCCGTAGTATAGGAAACAGAATGAATGATATTGCTGCTTGATAAAGTTAAATGAGCATTCAGACCAGCCTTCCTATTTGAACTTTCATAAACAAAAATGTTAACTATGCCTTGTGGAAAGTAACTACTTTGGATGTGATTACAAATATTCCACCCCCCCAAAAATTTTTTTTTTAAAAACTTTTTAAAACTATTTCAATACAAATCTCAGAAAGTGACTACTTTTCAAAACTATTTGAAAACAGATCTCAGAAAGTAACTACATTTGTAAACTATTTGAATACAGATATGAGAAAGCAATTACTTTAAAAAATTTTTTTGAATATAGATCTCAGGAAGTGACTACTTTTCTGAAACTCTTGAATTTGCTGCCTTCGAGTAATGGCAGGGCTGTATCTGGAACTGTATGTTGCTGTTAGAAATAGAATGAATAGAGCTACTATTCCAATCTATCTGACAGTCATATTTGATCTACACAATATGTTTCTATCTGAACATGTTGTAAATGTCCCTTCTCCTAAATGTCTATTGCCACAGGTGTACATAATCAAGTCAAATCAATTAACCAATGATATTTTATTGATAAGTATAAATACGTTGTGACGCTCAACTACTGTATGACTCTTTCAACATGCCACTGAAAAGATTGAAAGCTGCAATTAAATTAATGATACCTGAATATACTGTAGAGTAATTCAAAGCCATTTGCAAAGATTGCTAACAGCAAGTTGGATGCTTAGCAAAAACAACTTTGAACCTCTTTGTCCATCTGAGGGTAAGTGTTCTTGTTTCAAACACACACGATACCATCTTTAAAGCGATGTTTCTCTCAGAATACAAACTAACATGATTTTCATCCTAACTTTTCTGCTGATTCAAAGCTGCAGTTTTCAGATATGTAGTTTCCTTTCAACACTTAATAGCCATATTTTGTTAGTGCTAGCATTCTCAGTAACACTTAACATTACACTGGTCTTGTGCCTGTGTAATTAGAGCATAATTTTATTAGCATGTCACATAATACCGTGCTAATTGCATTTTAATTGCATAGCAATGAGCTGAGAGTTTTTGTAACTCTTGTGTACAGTGGTGACTGTGACTTATTTCACTTAAGTAATAACTCCTTTATCATTGATGGAAAGATCTCATGATGCCAAGAATAGGGGTGTTAACGCCGGTGTCCTGGCTAAATTCCCAGTCTAGCCCTCGTACCATCATTGCCACCTAATCATCCCCAGCTTCCAAATTGGATAATTTATCCACCTTCATCTCCCCTGTAACTATTTCCCAGGTCGTTGTTGTAAATGACAATGTGTTCTCAGTCAATTTACCTGGTAAAATAAGGGTAAAATAAAGCATTTTAAATAAATATCATGCAATTATATAGCAATTTCCAAAGTTCTATGTAACAACAATGTTGCTATCATAATAAGCATATGTACATATGCTTATTATTACAACATATGTAAAATAACTTGATGTCAAGTCTTACCGTATTACCTTATGTCTTACTCATTATGAAATTATATTTGTTACTCATTTCGAACATGAAAAAGTGCTCAACTCTAATGTTGAGGTGATGTCCCTCGTGTATTTAATTATTGGCTACAGGCTATATTAAAATTCATATCTAAGAGCCCTCCAAAAACCATATGCTTATGATCATATTTTTAGACCAATTCAACTAATTGTTGTAGTTTTTGGTTCTTCGTCAAATACAGTTGAAGTCGGCAGTTTACATACACTTAGGTTGGAATCATTAAAACTCATTTTTCAACCACTCCACAAATTTCTTGTTAACAAACTATAATTTTGGCAAGTCGGTTAGGACATCTACTTTGTGCATGATACAAGTAATTTTCCCTACAATGGTTTACAGACCGATTATTTCATTTATAATGAACTGTATCACAGTTCCAGTTTGGGAAATTCCAGAAAAGGATGTCATGGCTTTAGAAGCTTCTGATAGGCTAATTGACATCATTTGAGTCAATTGGAGGTGTACCTGTGGATGTATTTCAACCTTCCTACCTTCAAACTCAGTGCCTCTTTGCTTGACATCATGGGAAAATCAAAATAAATCAGCCAAGACATCAGAAAAGAAATTGTAGACCTCCACAAGTCTGGTTCATCCTCGGGAGCAATTTCCAAACGCCTGAAGGTACCACATTCATCTGTACAGACAATGGTACGCAAGTATAAACACCATGGGACCACGCAGCCGTCATATCGCTCAGGAAGGAGACGCGTTCTGTCTCCTAGAGATGAACCTACTTTGGTGCGAAAAGTGCAAATCAATCCCAGAACAACAGCAAAGGACCTTGTGAAGATGCTGGAGGAAACAGGTATAAAAGTATCTATATCCACAGTCCTATATCAACATAACCTGAAAGGACGCTCAGCAAGGAATAAGCCACTGCTCCAAAACCGCCATAAAAATCCAGACTATGGTTTGCATCTGCACATGGGGATAAAGATCACACTTTCTGGAGAAATGTCCTCTGGTCTGATGAAACAAAAATATAACTGTTTGGCCATAATTACCATTGTTATGTTTGGAGGAAAAAGGGGGAGGCTTGCAAGCAGAAGAACACCATCCCAACCGTGATGCCCGGGGGTGGCAGCATCATGTTGTGTGGGTGCTTTGCTGCAGGAGGGACTGGTGCACTTCACAAAATAGATGGCATCATGAGGAGGGAAAATTATGTGGATATATTGAAGCAACATCAGTCAGGTGTCACGCCTTGGTCATTGTATCTTGTGTTTTTGTTATATGTTTGGGTAGGCCAGGGTGTGACATGGGTTTATATGTTGTATTTCGTATTGGGGTTATATTAATTGGGAGTGTGTATTATTAGGGGTGTGTCTAGTTAGGCTTGGCTGCCTGAGGCGATTCCTAATTGGAGTCAGCTGATTCTCGTTGTCTCGAATTGGGAACCGTATTTAGGCAGCCTGAGTGCGCGTTGTATTTCGTGGGTGATTGTACCTGTCTTAGTGTTAGTCACCAGATAGGCTGTATTAGTTTCATTCGTTTGTTGTTTTCTTCTTCCGTTATTTCATGTACCGTATTAGCTTCATTAAAAGTCATGAGTAACCTACACGCTGCATTTCGGTCTGACTTTCTACAAACAACAGACGAAGATCATTACAGAATCACCCACCACGATTCACAGACCGAGCAGCGTGTGAACTGGCAGGATCTGAAGGAGGACGATATGGATTATACTACGTGGGAAGAAATCGACAGGTGGGCGGCCGACCCAGGGCGTGTGCAGGAGCCCGCCTGGGATTCCCTACAGCAATGCGAAGAGGGCTATACACGTATGGAATCGAGAAGGAAAGCATTGCTATACAGAGCGAAAACTGAAGGTAACAGGGGAAAGCGCAGAGAGAGAGTGGCTGAGTCAGGAAACAGACCTGAGCCTACTCTCCCTGTTAATCGTGAAGAGCAGTTGCAATGGGAGAGAATGCATCATTTGGAGATTTGTACATGGGAGGAGGAATTAGACGGTCAAGGACCCTGGGAGCAGCCGGGAGAATATCGCCGTCCCAAGGAGGAAATAGAGGCAGCTAAAGCGGAGAGGCGTATGTATGAGGAGGCAGCACGGCGACGCGGTTGGAAACCGGAAAGTCACCCCCCAAAAAATATTGGGGGGGGTGCTAAAAGGGAGAATAGTTATGCCAGGTAGGAAACCTGCGCATACTCCCTGTGCTCACCGTTGGGCTAGAGAGACCGGGCAGGCACCGTGTTATGCTATGGAGCGCACGGTGTTTCCAGTGCGGGTGCAGAGCCAGCTGCGACTTATACCAGCCCTTCCTATTGGCCGGGCTAGAGTGGGCATCGAGCCAGGTAAGCTTGGGCAGGCTCGGTGCTCAAGAGCTCCAGTGCGCCTGCACGGTCCGGTCTATCCAGAGCCACCTATACACACCAGTCCTCCGGTAGCAGCTCCCCGCACCAGGCTTCCTGTGCGTGTCCTCGCGCCAGTACCACCAGTTCCAGCACCACGCACCAGGCCTCCAGTGCGCCTCGCCTGTTCAGCACAGCCGGTGCTTTTCTCCCCTCCTGCGCTGCCGGAGTCTCCCGCTTGTTTAGCGCAACCAGAGCTGTTCTCTCCTCCTACGCTATCGGAGTCTCCTACCTGTTTAGCGCAGCCAGAGCCTTTCTCCTCTCCTGCGCTGCCGGAGTCTCCTGTCTGTCCAGCGCCACCAGTGCTCCCAGTCGGCCCAGCGCGTCCAGTGCGCCTCGCCTGTTCAGCGCAGCCAGAGCCTTTCTCCTCTCCTGCGCTGCCGGAGTCTCCTGTCTGCCCAGCGCCGCCAGTCGGCCCAGCGTCACCAGTCTGCCAGGATCCGCCAGAAGTGCCAGTCTGCCAGGATCCGCCAGAGGTGCCAGTCTACCAAAATCTTCTAGATCGGCCAGACAACCTTAATCATCCAGGTCCACCAGCCAGCCAGGATTTACCGGAACCTACTACCTGCCTGAGCTTCTTCTCAGTACTGAGCTTCCTCTCAGTACTAGGCTCCCTCTCTGTACTGGGCTCCCTTTCAGTACCGAGCTTCCTCTCAGTACCGAGCTTCCTCTCAGTACCGGGCTTCCCCTCAGTACCGGGCTTCCCCTCAGTACCGGGCTTCCCCTCAGTACCGGGCTTCCCCTCAGTACCGGGCTGCTTCGGTCCCGGGCTGCCCCTCTGTCCCGGGCTGCCCCTCTGTCCTGAGTTGCCCCTCTATCCTGAGTTGCCCCTCTATCCTGAGTTGCCCCTCTATCCTGAGTTGCCCCTCTATCCTGAGTTGTCCCTCTATCCTGAGTTGCCCCTCTATCCTGAGTTTGCCCCTCTATCCCGAGTTGCCCCTCTGTCCCGAGCTGCCCCTCTGTCCCGAGCTGCCCCTCTGTCCCGAGCTGCCCCTCTGTCCCGAGCTGCCCCTCTGTCCCGAGCTGCCCCTCGGTCCCGAGCTGCCCCTCAGTTATGTGGGGATCAGGGTGAGGACTATTAGGCCATGGTCGGCGGAGAAGGTGGATTATCATAGGACGCGAAGGGGAGCAACTAGGACATTTATGGAGTGGGGTCCACGTCCCGAGCCAGAACCGCCACCATGGACAGACGCCCACCCGGACCCTCCCTATGCTCTTGAGGTGCGTCCCGGAGTCCGCACCTTAGGGGGGGGGTTCTGTCACGCCTTGGTCATTGTATCTTGTGTTTTTGTTATATGTTTGGGTAGGCCAGGGTGTGACATGGGTTTATATGTTGTATTTCGTATTGGGGTTGTATTAATTGGGAGTGTGTATTATTAGGGGTGTGTCTAGTTAGGCTTGGCTGCCTGAGGCGATTCCTAATTGGAGTCAGCTGATTCTCGTTGTCTCGGATTGGGAACCGTATTTAGGCAGCCTGAGTGCGCGTTGTATTTCGTGGGTGATTGTACCTGTCTTAGTGTTAGTCACCAGATAGGCTGTATTAGTTTAGTTCGTTTGTTGTTTTCTTCTTCCGTTATTTCATGTACCATATTAGCTTCATTAAAAGTCATGAGTAACCTACACGCTGCATTTCGGTCTGACTTTCTACAAACAACAGACGAAGATCATTACATCAGGAAGTATAGTTTGGTCGCAAATGGGTCATCAAAATGGACAATTTTTTTATTTAATGTATTTTACTAGGCAAGTCAGTTAAGAACAAATTCATATTTTCAATGATGACCTAGGAACAGTGGGTTAACTGCCTGTTCAGGGGCAGAACGACAGATTTGTACTTTGTCAGCTCAGGGATTTGAACTTGCAACTTTCCGGTTACTAGTCCAACACTCTTAACCACTAGGCTACCCCAAGCATACTTCCAAATTTGTGGCAAAATGGCTTAAGGACAACAATGTCAAGGTATTGGAGTGGTCACAAATCCCTGACCTCAATCCTATAGAAAATGTGTGGGCAGAACTGAAAAAGTGTGTGTGAGCAAGGAGGCCAACAAACGTGACTCAGTTACACCAGCTCTGTCAGGAGGAATGGGCCAAAATTCACCCAACTTATTGTGTGGAGCTTGTGGAAGGCTACCTGAAACATTTGACCCAAGCTAAACAATTTAAAGGCAATGCTACCAAATATTAATTGAGTGTATGTAAACTTCTGACCCACTGGGAATGTGATGGAAGAAATAAAAGCTGAAATAAATCATCCTCTCTACTATTATTCTGACATTTCATAATTCTTAAAATAAAGTGGTGATCCTAACTGACATAAGACACAGACATTTTTACTATGATTAAATGTCAGGAATTGTGATAGACTTGAGTTTAAATGTATTTGGCTAAGCTGTATGTAAACTTCAACTGTATTTGGCGGCAATTTATTATAATTTATTTTCAAATAACTTTTCAGAGATGTATTCAAAATACTTTCAAATATGATTTGTTTTTCTAAGACCTGTATTTGAATATCAATAGTTGCCTTTTAGTTGAAACTCCAAAGCCTCCAACGAGCTTCAGAAGTTTGCATTGATTGATGTGGTGTTTTATTCATTAGAGGTTAAAGGTAAACTCAGCAAAATGACGTTGCATGAGCAGCACCGCTGATATTGCGATGAGCAAGATTCAAAGAGTATCTGTGCATGTGCATGGGTTCACTTCACGCTCTTACAACGTGGTCGCCACTGGACCAAAACAGCAGAGAAGTTGAGCCTCGCACTCCAACGCTCTTAGTAGTTGCGGAAATGGACCTACTATGCTGTTTACTTTGAGCATCTATGTTGTATCCTGACTCTATCTTTAAGACAAAATAGAGAATAGAATAATAAGGCATGAAAAACATCTTTCCAATGGCCCTCACGTGTGCATGTCTGTTTGTGTGTGTGCGTTTGTTATATACAAACGTGTCCATGTACTTCTGAAGTACTATCAGTAGCTGAGTTTAGTATTTATTTACCACTGGCATGAATAGCCTCTACACCCCCCACACACACACACGCGCACACTTATAATTAGTCATGTGCTTGAGTGTGTGTGTTGAGGTGACAGTTTGGCAGTTGGTTGGGGGTATGAGAGGGGCAGGCTTGGTCTATTCAGAGGGGATTGGTCCTTTGTATTTGGCTAGGGGCCCTGGCCTGACCTGCAGGAGAGTGGTCTGCCATACTCAAAAAGACAGAATGGAGGGAGAGAGAGAGAGAGAAAGAGTGAGAGAGAAGGGGAGAGAGAGGTCATGTACTTTAGGTCATGTACTTTAGTATAGTTTGCTCTCCCTTTAATGTTTTTTTTTTGGAATGAGTCGAAAATGAGTGACAGTTATTTCTTGTGTAAACTGTTGGAGGTGTGTGTGTGTGCGGATAGAATTGAGTGTGGAAGAGTCTGTGTGCAAATGTTAACAAGTGAGAAGAGGAGTGTGGTTGATTAGGAATGCTCTAATGACTTCCCCCTGTCATGCTTCTTTGATTTAATAACAATCACGTGTCACTATTTCAACCTAAATTACCCACAGGTCTAGTATCAGCTAGTCCTTCTCAAATCCTAACCTTCACTTGCAAAAGGTTGCATGTTTGAATCCTGATGATAAAAAGTTGTTTTTGTGATTTTTGTTCTAAGCTTATCCCAAACTTTAACCTTTACCTTAACCATTCGGAGTTCACTTCTGGTGCAAAAGGTTGACTGTTCAAATCCAGTGATAGAAAGTTGTTTTTGAGAAAAAATGTTTAAGCCTATCCCAAACCTTAAACGTTACCTTAACCATTCGGAGTTAATGCCTACCCTTAAGATTTTGGAATGAATGCCTAAACTTAACCCTAACCTTAATAATTCAGAGCTAATTCCTAAACTTAACCTTAAACACTTCCAAATGTAACGTTCGGAACAACATTGACATTTGAAGTTTGAGAAACATGGATGAATGACTAATTCTGACGTGAGACTGAGAGCTTGTTGCAGCTCAGGTCCAACTGATCTAAAGTCACTTTGGAGTTTTACCGCCTAATGCAAGTGTATCACAGGTGACCTGGCTGCTGAACACATAGACTTACAGCATGAGTGAGGAGATGGTTATAGCCTACTGGTATGTATGGTGAAAATGTCGGTATTTAAAAACCTACTATTAAAAATGTCTTAATTTAAGTCACTTTTAGACTGATTGAAAGTGCGAAATGTCGTAACAGAATGAGCCTATAGTTATATTTCAGCTTTACATAATGTGTTTTCTTTGGCAAAAACAAATGAAAGGCACCCTCGATTTGCAAAAATTAGTTTATTAAAATGATCCAGGGGGCATGACTCCCAAGGCACATTTTAGCATGTTCTCCACCTCTTCTCCAAAACAAATGTTGATGTATTTGTACAGCTGCTATTTGTGCCCTAAAACACACTCGACTTCATTATGTTCACTTCTTTACTTTCAAGCTCAACACCACGCTTTGTGTGTGTGTGTGTGTGTGTGTGTGTGTGTGTGTGTGTGTGTGTGTGTGTGTGTGTGTGTGTGTGTGTGTGTGTGTGTGTGTGTGTGTGTGTGTGTGTGTGTGTGTGTGTGTGTGTGTGTGTGTGTGTGTGTGTGTGCACTGCCAGCCCCAAGCTTTGCCACGCGGTCATGTGTGGACTTCTAATTTGCTGACGAGCAACTCTGTTCTCCTCTCTTCACTTGCATGAGCCGACGAAACACACGCTCTCACACACACACCGTATGCATTGGGGACGGGGAAGAGCTCAAATAACCGCCGAGGACTATGATTTCTGACGGGACTTGGTTCGATTTGTCTCTGTAAACCTCGGTGTTTGATTCTGGGTGAGGATTACAATGCAGGATTGTAAAGTAATTTACGCAGAGGCGGTTGTTCCAAAGACGTGTTTTGTCTATGCCTCGCAATTCGTATATCGTCAGGTCGCCCAATGAGAGGAAACAGAGCTTGGAATCATCGTCGGGAATCGGACATTCATTTTGCTGTTACAATGTGTTGTTGGTGGGATCATTGTGGGATGGATGATTCCACTTGACGAGTTAATCTTGTCACTGACCAATTAAATAGGCTCCATATCGCGTAGTCTACGTAGGCTATCAATCACAGTCGTAGGGTAGGGTACATTTGTCAAAATACCCTAAATATAATCTACTTTCATTAAAAACTAATAGTATAAATGTACACTATATTGTAGCTTATTTAGTATAGGGATGACAGTAGGCTAGGGCTATGGTTCTCCCAATGCCCCCCCCCCCCGTTATTTTCTATCATTATAGGCTTACTGTTTATAACGGTGCTTTGAAGCATTTGTATGACACAAGTTCGCAGCAGGCTATGCTCGGCTCCCACGGTTGGTTTTGAACTTTTAAACTATAGTCTAGCTCTTACGGTCAACGTTTAAATGCCGTAGCGTATTCTCAGTTCAAATGTAGATTTGCGTACACCAACACACGCAGTGAATAAACTGCCAAAATATTGACTTCTGTGCGCCTGTCATGTTGGCCAACTGGTTTAGATTGACCATTGACATAGGCTCCTACTACCTGTAAGGTTTGGCTGTGAACTACTGTATGGCATCAATGACATGACTTCGCTGCCCACTCACCTGTGCGCAGTCAAGAGAAAGGCGAGAGTTTTAGAAATGCATTATTTATTTATTTTTAAATGAGAGACAGTCTTTGGAAAAGGGTGATGCTCTCGCCGGGGTTGTGGTAGATAGACAATTCTGATAATTAGCTGGCCCCAAACCGAGCGCCGTCTTAACAAGGCAACCCCACACAATGATGACATTACCTCTACTGTCTGTCAGCTGCTGTAACATCATTTATTTTCCGTTTAGAAGAGGCTGTTCTTCCAGCAGTTCCAAATTGGAAACAAGTTGTCCTCATCACTTGAGTTAGTGAGTAAGCTATATAGTAAAAAAAAAAAAATCACTTCTAAAAGTGAGTACACGAGTAAATGAGTACAATAGGCATAGGCTGCAATCTGTGGGAATGCTACCTGAATAATTACATTGCATTTGTAGTGCAGTGTAGGGCCTATCTGATTATCAATGTTCTTACGTGGGACGTGTCATCCCCAGAAGAGTCGACATTCCCGCAGCGCCTAGCCTAGTTCAATACACGATGAGCGTGGTGTGCTGGTGTGCAGCTCAACCGCTGTCTTTTGAAGCCATTTCCAGTGAAAACGGTATGGCGTTTAACCACTGGAACCGCAAGACGAATGCGTTTGCTTGCGTCTCTTATGTAGCCATTTTTCTTTTAGGAAGAAGAAATCAGCTCGCCGTAATTAAAGGGAGCGCGTGGTCCAATCTGGGTGCTGCGTGTTTACCATGGCGTGTAACTGTTAAACCGGCCCGGGTTTCATCTGCCTCTGGTGGAGCATGACTCGTTTTATAACAGGGGGAATGAGTGTTTTATTTTTTCAGAGACTGCTGTGGTAAAACAAATCCTCAGATACCGGCGGATTAAACCATATAAACATGACTGTTATGCCTCAATTAAATACGCAGTGATGAGAACGAGAGAGATTGAGAGAGAGGGACAGATATTATAGGGAATTTGAGAAAGGGAGAACGAAAGGAGGGGAGAAAGATAGACAGAGAAAGAGTGAGGGAAAAGAGATAATGTGAGTGGGGAGAGAGTCACTCACTCACTTGATGTACAGTGTTTAGTGACAGCTGTGGGTAAATCAATCATAGAGACACAGGATTTGAAAGGTTGTCTGGTTATTTGAAGGTTAGGGCTACAACGGCCTGGTTATGTGAAGGTTGCAGATTAGTTATATGATGGTTATGACCTGTGTGTGTGTGTGTGTGTCATAGAGAAAGGCATCTGCAGTACTTGACTGTATGGTGGATGTCTGTTTTCCACAGACCTCACTGCCTGAAATACTCTACATAACTCCACTGACAGAGACAGAGAGAGAAAGACAGAGAGATGGGGTTGGGGAACAGAGATCGGTCGTGGACTTAAGTATAGTTTTCAGTATAGGACGGTGTGTGTAAAGTATGTCAGTGTGAGTGTGTGGGATAAATGTGGAGTGTTTAGAAGAGTCAGGTTACATGAGGTATGTGAGTGTAAAGTTGTGTTTTCCAGCTAGTTCTGTGCTGTTATGATAGACTGATAACAACAACGATTATATAGTAACAATAGTAACACATTTTTTTTTAAGTCTCTCTCTTTCTCCCTCCATTACCTGACTGTCTAACACTAACACCCCCTCTCTCTGTCCTCCAGGAGTCTAGGTGGTGGTGTCCATGGGTCCCGTCATGCCCCCCAGTAAGAAGCCTGAGGTGTCTGGCATTAGTGTAGCCAGCGCCAGCATGTCCCACCTCTACCAGACCGGCTCGCTGTCCCGCGCCCTGCAGGAGGCTGAGGAACTTGACCTGGTCCTCCCCGTCCACCTGGCCCTCCCCTTGGCACCCCTCCCCGGTGGGGCCGCCAAACCAGAGAAAGGCACCGCCACCCCGGGTATGGAGGACGAGGAGTTGACCAACCTCAACTGGCTCCACGAGAGCAAGAACCTGCTCAACAGCTTCGGAGACCCCGTGCTGCGCAGCGTCAGCCCTGTGGGCGGCGAGGGGGGCGGTACCCGCGACGGGGACCCCGACGACACCCCGCCGTCGCCGTCGATGGTGGGCGGGGACCTTCCATACGATGCCCAGCGCAACCCCAACTGTAAGCCGCCCTATTCATTCAGCTGTCTGATTTTCATGGCGATTGAGGACGCTCCGTCCAAGAGGCTGCCCGTGAAGGAGATATACAACTGGATCCTGGAACACTTCCCCTACTTCGCTAACGCTCCCACAGGCTGGAAGAACTCTGTCAGGCACAACCTGTCCCTCAATAAGTGCTTCAAGAAGGTGGACAAGGACAGGAGCCAGGTAAGAAGTAGGAGGAGGAGGAGCACACACAGATATTCATGTAGCACGCTCGCATGCACATTCACATGATTCATGCGCATACAGTTGAAGTTGGAAGTTTACATGCACCTTAGCCAAATACATTTGAACTCAGTTTTTCACAATTCCTGACATTTAATCCTAGTACAAATTCCCTGTTTTAGGTCAGTTAGGATCACCACTTTATTTGAAGAATGTGAAATGTCAGAATAATAGTACAGATAATTGTTTTTTTTTAGCTTTTATTTCTTTCATCACATTCCCAGTGGGTCAGAAGTTTACACACACTCAATTAGTAATTGGTAGCATTACCTTTACATTGTTTAACTTGGGTCAAATGTTTCGGGCAGCCTTCCACAAGCTTCCCACAACAAGTTGGGTGAATTTTGGCCCATTCCTCTGACAGAGCTGGTGTAACTGAATCAGGTTTGTAGGCCTCCTTGCTCGCACACGCTTTTTCAGTTCTGCCCACAAATTTTCTATAGGATTGAGGTCAGGGCTTTGTGATGGCCACTCCAATACCTTTACATTGTTGTCCTTAAGCCATTTTGCCACAACTTTGGAAGTATGCTTGGGGTCATTGTCCATTTGGAAGACCCATTTGCGACCAAGCTTTAACTTCCTGACTGATGTCTTGAGATGTTGCCTCAATTTTTCCATATCATTTTGCTTGCTCATGATGCCATCTATTTTGTGAAGTGCACCAGTCCCTCCTGCAGCAAAGCATCCCCACAACATGATGCTTCCAGCCCCGTGCTTCCCCGTTGGAATGGTGTTCTTCGGCTTGCAAGCATCCCCCATTTTCCTCCACACATAACGATGGTCAATATGGCCAAACAGTTATATTTTTGATTCATCAGACCAGAGGACATTTCTCCAAAAAGTACGATCTTTGTCCTCATGTGCAGTTGCAAACCAGACAGAATGCATCTCCTTCCTCAGCGGTATGACGGCTGCATGGTCCCATGGTGTTTATACTTATCGTACTATTGTTTGTACAGATGAATGTGGCACCTTCAGGCGTAAATTGCTCCCAAGGATGAACCAGACTTGTGGAGGTCCACCATTTTTTTCTGAGGTCTTGGCTGATTTCTTGTGATTTTCCCATGATGTCAAGCAAAGAGGCATTGAGTTTGAAGGTAGGCCTTGAAATACATCCACAGGTACACCTCCAATTGACTCAAATGATGTCAATTAGCCTATCAGAAGCTTCTAAAGCCATGACATATTTTCTGGAATTTAAAGGCACAGTCAACTTAGTGTATGTAAACTTCTGACCCACTGGAATTGTGATACAGTGAATTATAAGTGAAATAATCTGGCTGTAAACAATTGTTGGAAAAATTACTTGTGTCATGCACAAAGTAGATGTCCTAACCGACTGGACAAAACTATAGTTTGTTAACAAGAAATGTGTGGAGTGGTTGAAAAACAAGTTTTATTGACTCCAACCTAAGTGTATGTAAACTTCCGACTTCAACTGTATGCACTAGAGTTTGACAGGGGAACAGGACTCCCGCGGGATTCTGGCAGGAATGGGAGTGAAGTTTTAGAGTCAAGTTCGGGACAGGATCAACAGTCCACAGGAAGGCCGTACAGGAATAGTTATAAACAGAGTTTTTTTGGGCGGAAATATGTAATGCGTGAAGCATTTAATAAAATAAACCCACTGTAGGCTAGGCCTAATATTGTTTAATAAAATGAAATAAGGGTCATTTCCCCCCTCCCTCCAGCAGCTCACTATTGCGCCTCGCTCCAGTTGTAGTCAGTCACTATAGGCTACCTCAGACACCAATCTACTGTCAGTAGGCTAAATGATGAAGCCTTCAATAGAGCAATTGCCACGTCTTGTTTCAGCCAAGGACCCATCACTAACGTTGACATTAGAGCCAAGGAAAGAGTGATGTTTTAGGATTTTAATGGAGTTTTCTTTAACAATGACAGAACCGAGTACAGGCTTGTCATTGTTTTTTTTTTAATGCTGCTGTTTAATCAAATACGCTACCAATCGGATAGTGGGACAGGTGGCCGGAAGTGGCATAGCTGCTCTACTCCCAACAACTGTACCATCAAGCCCAATTGTTTGTATATTTAACTAAACCTGTGCCATCTGAGGTGAAGAGTGAAATAAAAATAGATTGACAGTACTACCGCTTAGTAAAAAAAATACATAGCAAAATGTTAATTTTGTTCATGTGTTGTACACGTTCATACAGCTTGTGCATAGTGACTCGGCTGCAGACTCCAGCTTTATGCTGGCACTGTGCTGAGCAGACCATCCTGCTGGGGTCTAGGTCCTCATCCTCCAGCTTCATATATCTACATTTAGGTCATTTTAGAATACGCTCTTGTCCTTAGCGACTTGTTCTCCAGTCAGTGCATTTAACTGCATTGCTGAAATCATCACGTTCAATACTTCCTAAACAAACACAATAACTTGCATATTTCTGTGTGCAGAAATGAGCGCGGGACGGGAAGGGAGTGAATTGTCATCAGAACGGGACAGGAAGTTCCGTTGTTGTAGAACTGTTGCGGGATACGGACAGTACAGGAAAGTAATTGACAGGACAAGACAGGACAGGAATTCATATTCGCTCCTCAACCTCTAATACGCACCTGCATGCGAGTACAAACACGCACATGCGCACACACACACACACACACACACACACACACACACACACACACACATACACACACACACACACACACACACACACACACACACACACACACACACACACACACACACACACACACACACACACACACACACACACACACACACACACACACACACACACACACACACACACACACACACACACACACACACACACACACACACACACACACACACACACACACACACACACACACACACACACACTTGCCAGAGTCAAGTACAGACAAAACCCTATCCTGGTATCGCTGTGACATGTCATTGATGTTTTCTTTGAATTGTAAATTCCTGCACTGCAGTCAAACCTTTCTTGAAAAATGGACAAGTGTGTTTTCAGATAATTGCTTGATAAATTCATTGCTAATCACTTGCAGAGAGTAAAGTCCCATCTATGTGTCTTTGTTTTCCGAGAGAGATAAATCTGGTACATTGAAAATAAAGGACATTTTCTGTATGATGCAATCCTGCTCTGTGTGCATATACATGCATGTGTGTGAACGGTGGCTGACATATTAAGTTACTATGCTTCTGTGAAGTATCAGATGTTCTTATGCTAACGGTAAATTCCACTACTTTTACCAATTTCCACAGAACATTTTCCAAAACACATTTACTTGAAGAACACTGCAGATGCAAAGTTTCGCAACACAATGATGTTGTTTGTGCCGTCATTCGGTTACCAAACTTTGCATCGGTACTGTTCTTCAACTAAATGTGTTTTTGTAAAAAAAATTCAGTGGATGTTGTTAAAAGTTGTCCTTGTGCATAGTGTTTTATGGTTTGTGAGACATCTCATTCTGTTAACGTGGAATTGCCCCATATACAGATATTTACTATGACGCCACAATCATCAGTCACTGACTGTGACTGGTTTAATAGATTTACTTGAGTACATTACTTGTGTGTGTGTGTGTGTGTGTGTGTGTGTGTGTGTGTGTGTGTAGGCATGTGCTTACATACATGCACGTGATCTTGCATGCTTGTGATTTATTGTATGTTGGTTTCTGTGAGTGTGTGTGTGTGTGTGTGTGTGTGTGTGTGTGTGTGTGTGTGTGTGTGTGTGTGTGTGTGTGTGTGTGTGTGTGTGTGTGTGTGTGTGTGTGTGTGTGTGTGTGTGTGTGTGTGTGTGCGTGCGTGCGTGTGTGTGTGTGTGTGTGTGTGTGTGTGTGTGTGTGTGTGTGTGTGGAACAGTAAAGCCCTTCCATATGACTCACAGTTCGCTGCCATCTGCTTAGGGCTGTATACCTGTCTCCATGGCAACGCCACTGCCATTGTCATGGAAAGCCAGCAGTTGCTGTAGCAACAGAGAAACTTATATATGTGTGTGTGTGTGTGTGTGCAATACTTGTTCTTTTGTTCAGGCATGTTTTTATAAAGTTCATATTTGATGAATAATATTACATGGATCTGTGTGTTTTGATTTGTTTTGTGTGTCTGTGCACTTGTGCGTGCTTGTGTGCATACTAGACATGCATTTACGCACGCACACAGGTGTAGTACGCATAATGCATTCCCTTATCACGCAAGACTGGAAAAATCTGGAAACCAAACTTTGAAATTGGATGTTGAAACCACTATCGACCAATCAGTTTCAATGGTAAAAATCCTGTAAGCTTTTACCGCATATCGTTGTTCCAATCTTTGTTAATGAGTTATTAACGATGCTAACTGACTTGTGTGGGTCAGTAGGTCACTTTTCAGAGTGGAGTGTTTGAATTGTCATGTCATTCGCAGAGCCATTCCATCCATACTATTCTGTTTTTCTGTTTAATGAATGGTTTTTGTAAAAGTTTTCCATGTTTGTGTGTGTGTGTGTGTGTGTGTGTGTGTGTGTGTGTGTGTGTGTGTGTGTGTGTGTGTGTGTGTGTGTGTGTGTGTGTGTGTGTGTGTGTGTGTGTGTGTGTGTGTGTGTGTGTGTGTGTGTGTGTGTGTGTTAAACTGTTTAATGAATGAGTGGGATGATTGTGTCTGTTTTCATTAGGCATTCAGTGAAAATGCACAAATCTATTACCTACGGTATGGAGAGGAGGACAGGAAAGGACAGGGGAGGAAGATAAGAGAAGTGAGGAGGAGGAGGAGAAGAGAGGACAGGAGAGGAGGAAAGGGGAAGTGTGGATTGGATGAAGATGTGAGGTTTTGTCACTGGTTAAAGTGGTAGTGTGATTGTGGTATGTCGAGGATGTGGTATGTAGAGGTCTTTATGTTGCCTATTGTAAGGGATGTCCTTGTATGGAGTGATGTGATGGTTCAAACTGTGTGTGTTAGCAAGATTCCTGCAGATGCCTGCTGTGAGCGCGTGTTTGTGTGCGCAGGCGCGTTGGTGTGTATGTGGCAGTCAATGTGTCCTTGGTTTCCATGACGCTGTTTATGAACACAATGTTTCAGTTTGACACCTCATGACCGTGTACACACACACACACACACACAGAGTTTTGTATTGCTATCCTTGTGGGAACCAAATAATTTTTTTCCATCCAAAATTGTATTTTCCCGAACCCTAAATCTAACCCTAACTTAACCATAGCCATAAGCCTAACCTTAACCCCAAACCGTTAACCCTAAAGCTGTACCTAACACTTAAACCTAACCCGAACCCCTAACCCTAACCTTAATTCTAACTCTAACCGTAAACCTAACCCCTAAGCCTAAAATGGGGACAAGCTCGTGGGCCCAGCTAAATGTCCCCACTTGTCCAAATGTTCATTGTTTTAATATCCTTATGGGGACTTCTGGTACCCACAAGGATAGTTAAACAACAACACACACACACACACACACACACACACACACACACACACACACACACACACACACACACACACACACACACACACACACACACACACACACACACACACACACACACACACACACACACACACGTTTCATGTTTTTTAGTTATATGTGCGGGATACACATGGTATACACCGTCCAAATGCTTACTTGCAAGTTACTTCTCGGCAATGCGACAACAATAATAAATAATAAATAGAATAGAATAAACGTTTTAGCATAAATATAATACAGGAAGGCACAACTTATAGTCCAATATTTACACGTGTATTGGGGAAGGGGCAAGTGCTTAAATTGTGCAGTATTTAGCAATCATAACAAGAGTCTGGTAGCAGCATTTGTGATGTGTGTAGCATGAATGTATATATATATATGTGTGTGTGTGTGTGCATGTGTGTGTGTGTACATGTGGACTAAGGTGCAGGTGGTTAGTTCAGTTCTGGGGCGGCAGGCCTCATGCGCAGACCTCATGTGCCAATACCTTCTGCCCGACACAAACACACACAGACACACACAGTCCTATAACTAAGTGCAAATGCCACTTTAGTGCTCTCTCGCTATCTCGTGGTAAACATTGATTTAAACCTTGATTAATGCCACTGTTTTTTCCTTGTGTTTCTGTGGTGACCATGGCAAATGCAGATTGAATGCCCTGAGTGCCAGGCCGTAAAGATCAAGCCAGATAAGATTGTCAAAACCAAAACCAACATTTCATCTGCATTGAAATAGACCATGTCATTTACAAATAGAAGAGTTGCTCTATATTGACCAGTATTTAGAGGTTACCTTGACAATCTCTGTGTTATTGCTGAGTGAGTGCATGTAAATCTCTCTCTGTGTGTTTTTTTGTGATTGTGTGTGTGTGTCATTGAGATTAATGTGTGTAATGCTTGCTAATGGCTTTATTACTGTTGTAAAAAGGTGTGGCCTTTTAGCTCTGTCAGTCTGTGAGGTTCAGCTGTGTGTGTGTTTGCGTCCTGTTAGCTGTTTGGTTCAGCAGTTTAATTATTTACACAGGGAAACATGGTCGACACAGAGGGATGAGCCACCAAGAGCATCTGCAATCTCTCTCTCTCTCTCTCTCTCTCTCTCTCTCTCTCTCTCTCTCTCTCGCTCTCTCAATTAATTACATTGAAAGGGCTTTATTGGCATGGGAAACATGTTTACATTGCCAAAGCAAGTTAAATAAACAATAGATAAAAGTGAAATAAACAATAAAAAATGAACAGTAAACATTACACTCACAAAAGTTTCAAAGGAATAGAGACATTTAAAATGTCATATTGTGGCTATGTACACTGTTCTAATGATGTAGAAATAGTTCAAGCACAAAGGGAAAATAAAGAAATGTAAATATTCACTGGTTGCTCTTTTCTTGTGGCAACAAGTCACACATCTTGCTGTGGTGATGGCACACTGAGGATTTCACCTAATAGATATGAAAGTTTACCAACATTTGATTTGTTATCGAATTCTTTGTGAGTCTGTGTGATTTGAGGGAAATATGTGTCTCTAAAATGGTCAGACCTTTGGCAGGAGGTTAGAAAGTGCAGCTCAGTTTCCAACACATTTTGTGGGCAGTGTGCACATAGCCTGTCTTCTCTTGAGAGCCAGGTCTGCCTACGGCGGCCTCGCTCAATAGCAAGGCTATTCTCACTGAGTATATACATAGTCAAATCTTTCCTTAAGTTTGGGTCAGTCACAGTGGTCAGGTATTCTGCCACTTTGTACTCTCTGTTCAGGGCCAAACAGCATTCTAGTCTGCTCAGTTTGTTTTGTTAATTACTTGACACACTGGAAAGAATGATCTTTTTGTTTTCTCATAATTTGGTTGTGCCTAATTGTGTTGCTGGTCCTGGGGCTCTGTGTGTTCTGTTTGTGTTTGTGAACAGAGCCCCAGGACCAGCTCGCTTAGGGGACGCTTCTCTAGGTTAATCGCTCTGTAGGTGATTTCTCTCTCTCTCCCTCGCATAGTGGGTGTATTACCAATGGAAGTCATTGAGGTTATGCTGATGCTACTAACAAACATGGACTGCAGCTGTAAACTCTGCTTAATAACACAGCAGCAGGTCAGGACGGATCCTGTGGTCGCTCTGCCCCTAGTCCTCACATCACCAGGGATCCTCTGCCCCTAGTCCTCACCCCACCAGGGATCCTCTGCCACTATCCCTGGCCTGCCCTGCCCTCTCACGGATCCCCTGAGCTACCTGTCCCTCTGTCTCCAGTCCCCTGTCCTCCAGCCTCACACTCTGCCCATCTGTGAACTCTTGGGCTAGGTGCCTGCTGATGTGTGCCAAGTCCCTATACCCCCTGTCTCCTACCCTCAGCCTCCTATTCCCAGTCCCCAGTTCATGGTCTCTCGCTACCACCTGCCCACTTGGCTACCCCCGACCCCCCCCCCCTGCCTGATGATGTGTGCCCTGGCCAGATGTTATCCTCTGTGTAGACAGATGTTAGCCTGCCAGGGTTAGCTGGTGTTAGCACGCACATCCTTTGCTACGCACCCAACCTCTCTCGTTCTTGCTCTCTCTCTCTCTCTCTCTCTCTCGCTCTCCAGTGGACGTAGATCTGTTACAATATTTTCTCGGATCTTCAAACACTGAGGGGGCAGAAAACTCTTCCATTGTTGTGTAGGTATTGTTGGTGGAAGGAGGGGTAATGTGATGTGGGTTTTTATTGCCAAAAATACCCTGCAATCAGTCCGTCTGCTCATCACACACATACACACAGATAGTGACTAATTCAATTGGGATGTTTTTAATGGGTCAATTTGAAGGATGAGCCTGTAAAATAACTGTAGTTCAGAGATCCCCCTCTGTTCTCTATGTGTTGTGACTCATAGGCCAGGGGAGCTCATGTTAGACTGGACAAGACCTTCAGTCTGCTGGTTTATAGACCTCCTTTTATAGAGAGAGGGGGGGGGTAGAGTGAGAGAGGGCGTAGAGAGGGAGGGCAGAAAGAGGGAGAGAAGGGGGCGGAGAAGACAGAGAGGGATTTTTTTATTGGCCCAATAGTTACATCATTAAAAGCACAAACTTGACTACATTTTAACGGACCTAGAAAGTTAGAACCAAGCCCCCTCCCGTCTAGGAGAGAGAGAGAGAAGGGGAGTGGGATACCCCTGGCAAACACCGTTATTTGTTTTCTTTTCATTGGCTGATGAGTCAAATTGGTGCATTCATCCGACCAGCCTTTAACTCTCTCCCTCTCACTCTCTCAGGAGGAGAGGAGGAGGAGAATGTTGTTGTGACAAGTAAAGATAACTGTGGTGGAATGTCATAGCAGACAATGACAGGGGATGAGAACACCATGCTCTCTCTCTCTCTGTGTGTGTGTGTGTGTGTGTGTGTGTGTGTGTGTGTGTGTGTGTGTGTGTGTGTGTGTGTGTGTGTGTGTGTGTGTGTGTGTGTGTGTGTGTGTGTGTGTGTGTGTGTGTGTGTGTGTGTGTGTGTGTGTGTGTGTGTGTGTGTGTGTGTGTGTGCGCATACACTCCTATGCTAGGGGAGCCCTTCTAGCATCTTCTAACATGGTAACACTGAGTGAGCACTAGTCTGGACAGACTGAAAGAGAGGGAGAGAGGGAGGGAAGACTAGAGAGAAGTTCTAACAGTTGAATTTCTGTTAACGAGAGGGGAGATCTCAGTGAAATGTTCACTGTTAATCCTGGCAGCGTGTGCTCAAAGGGGAAAAACCTGAGGTGTTGTCATGCTGGAGTGAATCTTAACGCTTCATGCTTTCTTCACTCTGAGTGGATTTACTTTCTGCAAAGACACGGGAATTGATCCCACAGTACCTTAATACAGCAGAGATTTTAGTGGCTGTGCCAGTGTGACAAAATGGAGAATGTATTCCTAGAAATCAACCGTGTGTATATGTGTGTGTCGGTCCTCTGTGATCTATTCTCCGCACACTACCACTCTTTGAAAGGTGATCTTCACTAATTAGGATGATATAGCTAATTAAATGCAGCTAATAATCCTTAATAATCCCCAATCTCTCCCCATATCTTTCCCTCTCCTCATTTTCCCATCTCTTGCTTTCTCTCTTTCAATCTCTCTCCCTGTCTTCCGATTGCCCTCTCGCTCACTTGCTCGCTCTCTCTCCCTCTCTCTCTCCTAGCCCTCCACCCGGTTCTAATAGAGGGTGGAAGTCAGACTGGATTCAGGATAGGGTTGGTGTTTCAGTATTCTTTGGCCTGTAGCTTGCTTTAGGTTTGTTTAGTTTGACCTTCACTTGTACAGTTCAAAGTACCCTGTTAGTTGCCAGATTGCTAGTTCACATGGAAAAGTGTTAGACTGTTTTAGTTTTTTTAGGTTGGGGAAGCAGTGACTCTATAATAACATTGTAGAAGGACACTAGACATGAATTAAAGGGATGCACCAGTAAAGGTGACGTAAAAAATATCTAATAAATAAATAAAAGTAGGGTCACGAGCCAAAACGGGTCCTTGAAAATTGTGCACAGTTGTGTACTATGTCATTCATTTCATATTATACAGTATGTTACGTCCTGCAAAAAGATAAATCGTACAATATGTTACGTCCTGCAAAAAGATAAATCGTACAATCTGTTACGTCCTGCAAAAAGATAAATCGTACAATATGTTAATGCCTGCAAAAAGATAAATCGTACAATATGTTACATCCTGCAAAAAGATAAATCGTACAATATGTTACGTCCTGCAAAAAGATAAATCGTACAATATGTTACGTCCTGCAAAAAGATAAATCGTACAATATGTTACGTCCTGCAAAAAGATAAATCGTACAATATGTTACGAATTTGTAAGTGCTTAAGATCCCGGACTTAATGACACTTTTGGAAAGTGCATTGCGTGACTAACGCTGTAAGACGCACTAACCATGTACAATTTGATAGAGGCTTGGAGAGATGCTGTTTGGGGCGAGCTATTTGTGCAGATTATTCTGGATGGGGTGTGAAGTTAGTTGAGCTGTCTGCATTTTTTTCTCCATTGACGTTCTCTCTCTCTCTCTCTCTCTCTCTCTCTCTCTCTCTCTCTCTCTCTCTCTCTCTCTCTCTCTCTCTCTCTCTCTCTCTCTCTCTCTCTCTCTCTCTCTCTCTCTCTCTCTCTCTCTCTCTCTCTCTCTCTCTCTCTCTCTCACACACACACACACTTTTGTTCCACTGTGTGAAATGGAGGAAAATAAAGGCTGTAATTAATGAATTTAAATATAGAGAGTTGTCAGTGCTCCATAAATGTATTTCACCTTTATTTAGCTAGGCAAGTCAGTTAAGAACAAATTCTTATTTTCAATGACAGCCTAGGAACAGCGGGTTAACTGCCTTGTTCAGGGGCAGATCGACAGATTTGTACCGTGTCAGCTCGTGGACTCGATCTAGCAACCTTTCGGTTACTGGCCCAATGCTCTAACCCAGGGGTTCTTAAACATTTTTCAGCCTGAGACCTAAATGAGAAATTCTATGTTTTCCTGGAACCCAACCTTAGAAAAACTATACGGAATTTCATTGCCCTTGTGCCATTAAAAAGAAATGCAATATAGACAAATTCAAATAATGAAATACCCATAAATACATGTTCATGTTTATTTTTCCCCATTAAAAACACTCTTACACACCTTTCTAGGTTGGAACTGTTGCTGTTAAAATACACATTTTTTAAATTCTGAACTGGAATAAACTGATTGATCACCGAACACAGAACACACAGTTGTGTTGAAGAAAGTCCTTTTTATTGTTTGATTTATTTCACCTTTATTTAACCAGGTAGTCCTAATGAGAGGTGTTGAAGTTTGAAGTTGAAGTTTTCAACGAGCATGTCTATTCTGTCAGAAGCCTGACTTGCATAGGTTATGTGGTGCCAAACTGGACCAGAACATCTACTGCTTTCTCAGTCAGGCAGGAGACCGCTTCCTGCTGTTGATGAGCAACCCAGAACTGTGTGTTTGTCTCAATATAGCATATTGCTTCAATCAGTTTATTCCAGTTCAGAATAAAAATGATTACTTGTAACAGCAACAGTTCCAACCTAAACTTGTTTTCAACAATAATTTCTACAGTAAAGTAGGCCTGATCATTTTTCATCTTCATCTGAACTGTTTCTTAGGTTTGCTAATTAGCTTGCTTTGGCTAACGTTAGCTATTAGCTGTGTAACGTTACAAGGCCAGGGGATTGTTTGAAAGAGAAACTCAAATCTACTACTATGAGAGGTAGTACTCCCTTATTTCTGCTTATCATCACCTGTTATAAAATTACAACAATGCCTTGCTAGTTGACTTACTTTTCCACTTTCGAAGCACTGTTTCCTGAAGCACTGTTTCCTGAAGCATTCTGCCCTGTTCTGAAATAACTCTCTGGGTTTACCGTCACGCTGTGGATGTTTGGTCAGGACGTGTCGTTTTATTAATTTGTTCGTTTCGAGAGACTCATGACTAAGCACTTCCCCGCACAAAACACATTGTGGGCGCTCTTCATTATTTCTCAAAGTTTGTATGAAAGAAACAAGAAGTCATCACTTTATTTGCGTTTCATGACGATTGAGCTCAGTAAGAACTTGTGGCTAGCAGGAGTCCATTTCGTGACCGCGGTGAGTGAAGGCGAGCGGGAATAACAGGTCAGTGGCTTGAACGACAGCACTGCAGCGTGTGGCTCGCGGAGTGATCTTCAACACAACTGCGGGGAAAAAAATCCAGTAAACAGCGAAGCACATGGGCATCTCCCTCTACCTCTACCTCTCCCACTCGCGCTGCTGTCAAACTGAGCAGAGACCGCTGATAATCCGAGACCGCTGATAATCCGAGACCGCTGATAATCCGAGTCCGCTGATAATCCGAGTCCGCTGATAAGCAGAGACCGCTGATAATCCGAGACCGCTGATAATCCGAGACCGCTGATAAAACGAGACCGCTGATAAGCAGAGACCACCGATAAGCAGAGACCGCTGATAAACCGAGGCCGCTGATAAACCGAGACCGCTGATAAGCCGAGACCGCTGATAAGCAGAGACCGCTGATAAGCTGATACCGCTGATAAGCAGAGACCGCTGATAAGCAGAGACCGCTGATAATCCGAGACCGCTGATCATCCGAGACCGCTGATAATCCGAGACCGCTGATAATCCGAGACCGCTGATAATCCGAGACCGCTGATAATCCGAGACCGCCGATAAACCGAGACCGCTGATAAGCCGAGAGCGCAGTGAGCCGAGAGCGCAGTTGCACTTGGCCAAATCAATTCCAGTAATTCGTGAAATAATTAGACATTTACGTTGCGACCCACATTAACAGGGTCGCAACCAATATTTTAGGGATCGCTGCTCTAACCACTAGGCTACCTAAATCCCTTGGTCCAGGTCAGGGTGAGGACAGTGTTGTTCCCAATGTTGTTCCTCACAGATCCACCATTCACAGTGGAGGACAGAGAGATGACGGGATGGCAGGAGGAGGAGGTGGAGGGATGGATGAGGGTGAGGAGAGGATGATAGTGGGCTCAGGACTGTGTTTTTTAAGTGTGAGAACGGAATAAATGGAATCGGGGAGGGAGGAGGAGAGGAGAGAGGGATGGAGAAGCAGGAGTAAGAGAGGATGGTGAAAGGAATAGAGTAAGAGAGGAGGAAAATGATAGTGAGCTGTGCTTTTTTTGAGTGAGAAAAGAAGGAATTCAGGGGTAGGAGGAGGAGGATGATAATAGAGGGCTGTGTTATTTAGCGCGGGGGGCTGATAGGATTAACTGGATGGGCTGTGAGATGGAGGGATGAATCATCAGAGCGAGAGAGGGAGGGAAATAGAGGGAGAGAGGGCGCAAGAGCCTTCTGCCAGAGCCATCAAACACCCGCTTTCACACACACACACACACACAGGCACACACACAAACACCACACACTCCGCGCAGCACGCCTGTTGCCTAGGATACCACTGTAATCCAACCTCTTCCCCCTCCTCCCTACATCCTCCATTCATTTCTCTGTCTCTCAGTCTCCCTCCTTTCTTTCTCTCTCAGAAGGGGACGACCACTGTAATGCAACCAAGCCCCACTTCGTCTTTCTCCACTCTCCCTCACACCTCTCTCTCATTGGCTCTCCCTCTTTCTCTTTCTCTCTCCTCTCTCCTCTCCTTTTCCCCACTCCCCCCTCAACTGTCTCTCTACCTCTTTCTTTTTTCTCTCCTCTCTCTCTCTCTCTCTCTCTCTCTCTCTCTCTCTCTCTCTCTCTCTCTCTCTCTCTCTCTCTCTCTCTCTGTCTCTCTCTCTCTCGGTTTTTTCCCTCTGATGGGGGTTGTATTGAGTGTACTGTCTCAGAGCAGAGAGTTGTGTGAGGGAAAGAAATGCGAGGGAAAGTGCTCTAAAGCCCATCGATTCTTTCCTGATTACTGAACGTTTGGAATTCCAGCTGGCACAGCCCCTTTTCTCTCTGAGAGACGGATAGAAATAATCCCACAACTCAAGAGGAAACACACACACACACACACGTTTGTGCCTTTATGTCTTGTGCATAACTTCCTGGTAGACCTGATTGATATTACATTGTGGTAGCTTTTCATTTAAGCATCAGACAATAAACATATTTCCACCTCAAGCTGTCACTAAATTAATGACCCTGTGTGAAATAGGCATTAAAACCTGCCATCACACTAGCTTTCTCTCAATGCCCCACCTCTCCTGCGATTAATTACTGGCTGGTAATTAGAGTCGATTATCTTTGTTTAAAGGTAGCACAATAACTTATTTCACATTCAGACACAAACCTGGGCTTTCTGATAATTACAGTAGGGTAGAAAATATGTTGGTTTGAAATGAGAAATGTTTTGTGTTTGTTTGGCTTTGTTTGTATGGTTTATGCTCTGATGTACACTTACTTACCAAAAGTATGTGGACACCTACTCATCAAACATCTCATTCCAAAATCATGGACATTAATATGGAGTCGGTTCCCACTTTACTGCTATAACAGCCTCCAGTATTCTGGGAAGGCTTCCCACTAGATGTTGAAACATTGCTGCGGGGACTTGCTTCAATTCAGCCACAAAAGCATTAGTGAGGTCAGGCACTAATGTTGGGCGATTAGGCCTGGCTCGCAATTGGCCTTCCAATTCATCCCAAAGGTCAGGGCTCTGGCCAGTCATGTTTTTCCACCCCCGATCGTAAAAAATAATTTCTGTATGGACCTCACTTTGTGCACGTGGGCATTGTCATGCTGAAACACGAAAGGGCCTGCCCCAAACTGTTGGAGGCACATAAACGTCTAGAATGTCATTGTATGCTGTAGCGTTAAGATTTCCCCTGTAACTAAGAGGCCTAGCCCGAAACATGGAAAGACAGCCCCAGACTATTATTCCTCCTCCACCAAACATTACAGTTGGCACTATGCATTCGGGCAGGTATCGGTCTCCTGGCATCCGCAAAACCCAGATTTGTCCGTTGGACTGCCAGATGGTGAAGTGTGATGCATCAATCCAGAGAAAGCGTTTCCACTGCTCCAGTGGCGGCAAGCTCTACACCACTCCAGCTGACGCTTGGCATTGCGCATGGTGATTTTAGGCTTGCGTGTGGCTGCTCGGCCATGAAAACCCACTTCATGAAGCCCCCGATGAAACGTAATTGTGCTCATGTTGCTTCCAGAGGCAGTTTGGAACTTGGTAGTGAGTGTTTCAACCGAGCATAGATGATTTTTAAGTGCTACGCGCTTCAGCACTCGGCTGTCCCGTTCTGAGAGCTCGTGTGGCCTACCACTTCGCAGCTGAGCCGTTGCTCCTAGACGTTTCCACTTCACAATAGAAGCACTTACAGTTGACCGGGGCAGCTCTAGAAGGGCAGATTTTGACAAACTGACTAGTTGGAAAGGTGGCATCCTAGGATGGTGCCACGTTGAAAGTCACTGAGCTCTTCAGTAAGGCCATTCTACTGCCAATGTTTGTCTATGGAGATTGCATGGCTGTGTGCTCGATTGTATACACCTGTCAGCAATGGGTGTGGTTGAAATAGCCTAATTGTCACATCTATGGCTGCTCCTCCCCATCGGCACACGACGACGCCGAAATACTAACCTCCTGTCCTAGATTTCATCATAACACACACCTGGCATCCTTCATTACGCACCTGCAGATCATCATGATTCATATCTGGACTCCATTACCTCCCCTTTACATGTTCATTCCGCGGTCGGTATTGTTTCCTGTTCACAAGCTATCTCGTCACTGTTACACTGTCTTGTTTCTTGTTTTAGTAAACGTTTCACCTTCTTCTCGACTCACAGCGTAATCATTACAGAATACCGACTCAACCCATGGAAGCAGCAGAAAATTTGAATCTCTCTCAGACGGTCAATGAACAGGGTAATCTTTTACATCAACACCCTGACCAGCTGGCACAACTGGGATTGGCTATGGAGGAGGTTTTTCGCAGTGTGCAAAATCTCAAACACACCCGGGAGGCATTGCCTTCATCTAGCGGAGGATACTCTACAACCAGTCGACCCAGTGAGCCAGTACATCAGCCCATTCATCAACCCGCTCAAGTCACCGATACCCATTTATCCCTCGCAGATAAATATGACGGTACACCATCCAAATGCCGTGGCTTTCTACTTCAGTGCTCCCTCTATTATTCACATAAGAGGGGAGCTCCCACCACGAGAGTTTACCCCGGTAATTTCTCTGCTGACTGGGCTAGCATTGGAATAGGCTACGGCCGTCCGGGAGAGAGGAGAGGAGGAGCTGGATTCTTATGAGGGGTTCATGGATCTGTTTGTTTAAATGTATTTTGATAAATCCCCCGGCGGGCAGAGAAGGGAGGTGAGCGGCTACTGCAATTACGGCAGGGGAGCCAGACGGCTGCTGAGTACGCGCTCACCTTTCGGACTATAGCAGCATCCAGTGGATATAATGAGCCGCCGCTTCGCACGCTATTTAGAAGAGGTTTGTGTGAAGGGGTCCAGATGGAACTGGCCTGTCGAGACAAAAACCTCACCTTGGATGCACTCATTGCGATGGCTATCTGTCTGGATAAGCTACTTCGGGAGCGCCTCATCATTTCTCTCCCTCAGTGAACACTTGGGAACTCATGGAGGTAGGGGTCACTCGTCTCTCCGTGGCGGAGCGTCAGACGGATAGAGCTGGGCAAGGAGGGCATGAGCTCCAGAGTTGTCTGGCATGTACAAATCCGGGATCCACAGGAGCAAAGGGACGGTCACGTGAGACTCCAGCGCCTAGGTCAGGTGTGAGTATTCCATCTTCATCACTGTCTACTAGGCCCTTGTTGGTGTCCATTACACTAGCTGACTGTCCCTCATGTTCTGTGTCAGCAGTGGTAGTGGATCCCGGTGTCGCTGGGAACTTTATTGACCAGACCTTGCCTCCTCTCTTAACATCAACTCATACCCGCTCTCATCTCCTTTCCTGATTCAAGCCCTGGATAGTTGTCCTCTAGGATCCAGGACGGTCACCCACTTCACTCAAATCAAATCAAAGCAAATCAAATCAAAACAAATTTATATAGCCCTTCGTACATCAGCTGATATCTCAAAGTGCTGTACAGAAACCCAGCCTAAAACCCCAAACAGCAAACAATGCAGGTGTAAAAGCACGGTGGCTAGGAAAAACTCCCTAGAAAGGCCAAAACCTAGGAAGAAACCTAGAGAGGAACCAGGCTATGTGGGGTGGCCAGTCCTCTTCTGGCTGTGCCGGGTAGAGATTATAACAGAACATGACCAAGATGTTCAAATGTTCATAAATGACCAGCATGGTCGAATAATAATAAGGCAGAACAGTTGAAACTGGAGCAGCAGCACAGTCAGGTGGACTGGGGACAGCAAGGAGCCATCATGTCAGGTAGTCCTGGGGCACGGTCCTAGGGCTCAGGTCCTCCGAGAGAGAGAAAGAAAGAGAGAATTAGAGAGAGCATATGTGGGGTGGCCAGTCCTCTTCTGGCTGTGCCGGGTGGAGATTATAACAGAACGTGGCCAAGATGTTCAAATGTTCATAAATGACCAGCAATGACAACTCACCCTCACCGTGGAGTCCATTAATCAGGAAAAGATCCCCTTCTTCATCACCAGTTCACAAGATCATCCTCGGCCTCCCTTGGCTTCAATGCCAAAACCCTATAATTTCATGGACAAGTATGAGAATCACAGACTGGTCACCTGAATGCCGGAGGACCTGCTTCCCTGTCCCCTGTGGTTCCATGTCGGTTGAGATTCCTGTGATTTCCCTTCAGCCCAACATCCCAGAGGTATACCAGGACCTCCGAGAAGTATTCTCCAAGACCCGCGCTACCTGTCTCCCTCCTCGTCGCCCCTGGGACTGTGCCATCGAACTGCTTGCCGGTGCAATACCTCCACGCAGAAGCATCTACCCTCTGTCTGTGGCTGAGACCCAGGCCATGGAGGATCCAAGAGGCGCTCCAACAAGGTTTCATCTGTACATCCACTGCCCCTGCGTCGGCTGTTTTCTTCTTTGTGGACAAGAAGGACAGAGTGTTATGCTCATGCACTGACTACAGACGGCTCAATGAACTTACCACAAAGTATCGGTACCCTGTCCCTCTGGTGCTGGTTCTTCACCAAACTGGACCTGCGGAGTGCTTACAATCTCATCCGCATCCAGGAGGGGGATGAGTGGAAGACGGCATTCAGCACAAAGTTTAGCCACTACGAGTACTTGATGATGCCATTTGACTTAGCCAATGCTCCCTCAGTGTTCCAGGCATTCGTGAATGAGGTGTTCAGGGACATGCTCGGACGCCAGGTGGTCATGTATAACGATGACATCCTGGTCTACTCGGCTACCCTGGAGGATCACATTCACGTTTGAGCAGCCCTGGAACACCTCCTGGCTACTAACATGTTTGTCAAGGCTGAGAAGTGCCAATTCTACCAGAAGGCTGTCTCCTTCATAGGGTACCAAATCAGCCCGCAGGGAGTAAGGATGGATGACAAGAAAGTAGATGCGGTTAGGTCATGGCCAGTCATCAACCACCATAAAGGGGTTACAACCGTTTTTGGGGTTTGCCAACTCCTACCGCCTGTTCGTCAGGAACTTCAGCTCTATCGCCATCCCTCTCACCTCTCTCCTCACGGGTGGGCCTCGTAGGTTGGTGTGGAGCCCAGCAGCCGACAAGGCCTTTTGTCTCCTCAAGGGACATTCCACCTCCGCCTCAAACACCCAGATCCTATGTTATCCTTTGTGGTTGAGGTGGACACATCAAGAGGTGGGCGTGGGGGCAGTTTTGTCTCAACGACAGGATAACCCATTGAAATTGTATCCATGTGCATTCTTCTCTAAGAAACTGTCCCCCGCAGAGAGGAAACACGATGCCGGTCGATCGTGAGTTCTTGGTGGTGAAGTTGTCATTAGAGAAGTAGAGACACTGGCTGGAGGGCGCCAAGGAACCTTTGTCCTTCTCACTGACCATCGGAAGCTGGAGTACACACTGACAGCGAGGAGACTCAATCCGCGCCAAGCCAGGTGGGCACTATTCTTCGTCAGGTTCGACTTCACGCTAACCTACCGCCCAGGTTCGAAGAACATCAAGGCCGATGCCCTGTCCCATATCTATGATTCGGGAGAGGGTCCTGTCCAGAGTGCCCCTATAATACCATCCTCCAAAGTTGTAGCTTCAGTGGACTGGGACGAGGATGTGGACATCCACCAGGCTTCAGAGAGGGAGCCCACACCCCTGAACTGTCCTCCTGAGCGCATCTATGTTCCCACAGGGATAACGGATCGGCTGCTGACCTGGGCTTTTGTCGCTGGACATCCAGGTATTTCTTACGCTATCAACACCATCGCTGAGAAGTACTGGTGACCCACCTTGGCGTAGGATGTAACTTGTTATGTCTACTCCTGTTCCGTATGTGCTCAAACCAAGTCCCCCTGGAATGCACCAGCAGGGAAGCTCCTGCCACTTCCCGTGCCTCAGCGACCCTGGTCTCATCTATCCATTGACTTTGTAACAGATCTCCCCTCTGACGGTTTCACCACCATTCTGGTGGTAGTGGATAGATTCTCCAAGTCATGTCGTTTAATCCCTCTTCCTGGTCTCCCCGCTGCTCTCCAGGTTGCTGAGGCACTCTCCAGCAGGTCTTTTGGCATTATGGCCTTGCGGAGAACATAGTCTCAGACCGTGGGGAGACCAGGGGCATTCATGGAGAAGCTCGGGGTCACGGTCAGCCTCACTTCTGGGTACCGGCCTCAGTCCAATGGGCAGGTGTAGAGGATGAACAAGGAGCTTGGGAGGTTCCTGAGGAGTCACTGTCAGGACCGGCAGGGTACGATTCCTTCCATGGGAATACTATGCCCAGAACTTGCTGCATCTATCCTCTACTGGGTTGACCCCCTACCCATTTGTTCTGGGTTTTCAGCCGTCCCTGGCCCCATAGACCCCAGGCCAGACCGAAGCTCCTGCGATTGATGAGAGACTCCATTGTGCCGTCCTTCGTCAAAAGGAACAGGCAGACCGCCACCTCAGTGAGACCCCTGTGTTCCACCCTGGGGATCACGTCTGGTTCTCTACCAGGAACATTCCACTCTGCCTGCCCTGCAAGAAACTGAGCCCCAGGTTTGTGGGGCCGTTCAAGGGTCAACGAGGTGATGTATAGGTTACAGTTGCCCAGTCGCTATCTTAACTATCTGGTGGTTCCTGGTTCCCTAGCTGATGCTGTCCCCTATGACACCCCACCACCTCCCCTGTTTGTCGAGGGGAGTCCGGCATATGCTGTCAGATCCGTACTGGACTCATGAAGTTGTGGGGGTCGACTCCAGTATCTGGTAGACTGGGAGGGGTATGGCCCAGAGGAGCAGTGTTGGGTTCCGGTGGAGAACATTTTGGATTCCAACATGATCCGTGATTTCCACCTTCGCCGCCTGGACCGACCCGCTTCTCGTCATCGGGGTCCCCCCCCACTGGTTGCAGCATGTCAGGGGGGGTACTTCCCTATACTAACCACCGGTCCTGGGATTCATCATTACGTACACCTGGCATCCTTTATTACGCACCTGCAGATCATCATGATTCACACCTGGACTCCATTACCTTCCCTTTATATGTCCCTCCCTTATGTTCATTTTTCAGTCGGTATTGTTTCCTGTTCTCAAGCTATCTCGCCACTGTTACACTGTCTTGTTTCATGTTTGTTGTTTTTGTAATTATACAGTGCATTCGGAAAATATTCAGACCCCTTGACTATTTCCACTTTTTGTTACGTTACAGCCATATTCTAAAATTGATTAAATCGTTTTTTCCCTCATCAATCTACGCACAATACCCCTTAATGACAAAGCAAAAACAGGTATTTAGACCCTTTACTCAGTACTTTGTTAAAGCACCTTTGGCAGCGATTACAGCCTCGGGTCTTCTTGGGTAAGATGCTACAAGCTTGGCACACCTGTATTTGGGGAGTTTCTCCCATTATTATCTGCAGATCTTCTCAAGATCTGTCAGGTTGGATGGGGAGCATCGCTGCACAGTTATTTTCAGGTCTCTCCAAAGTTGTTCGATTGAGTTCAAGTCCGTGGTCTGGCTGCGCCACTCAAGGACATGTAGAGACTTGTCCCGAAGCCACTCCTGCGTTGTCTTGGCTGTGTGCTTAGGGTCATTGTCCTGTTGGAAGGTGAACCTTCACCCCAGTCTGAGGTCCTGAGTGCTCTGGAGCAGGTTTTCATCAAGGATCTCTGTACTTTGCTCCGTTCATCTTTGCCTCAATCCTGACTAGTCTCCCAGTCCCTTCCGCTGAAATACATCCCCACAGCATGATGCTGCCACCAGCATGCTTTACCGTAGGGATGGTTTCAGGTTTCCTCCAGATGTGAAGCTTGGCATTCAGGCCAAAGAGTTCAATCTAGGTTTCATCAGTAGAGAATCTTGTTTCTCATGGTCTGAGTCTTTGGGTGCCTTTTGACAAACTTCAAGCGGGCTGTCATGTGCCTTTTACTGAGGAGTGGCTTCCGTCTGGCCACTCTACCATAAAATCCTGATTGGTGGAGCGCTGCAGATATGATTGTCCTTCTGGAATGTTCTCCAATCTCAACAGAGTACTCTAGAGCTCTGTCAGAGTGACCATCGGGTTCTTGGTCACCTCCCTTACCAAGGCCCTTCTCCCCCGATTACTCAGTTTGGCCGGGCGGCCAGCTCTAGGAAGAGTCTTTGAGGTTGCAAACTTCTTCTATTTAAGAATGATGGAGGCCACTGTGTTGTTGGGGACCTTCAATACTGCAGAAATGTTTTGGTACCCTTCCCCAGATCTGTCCCTCACCTCAAGCCTTTCTCAAAGCTCTACGGACCTCATGGCTTGGTTTTTGATCTGACATGCACTGTCCACTGTGGGACCTTATATAGACAAGTGTGTGCCTTTCCAAATCATGTCCAAACAATAGAATTTACCACAGGTGGACTCCAATCAAGTTGTATACACCTCAAGCATTATCCATGGTTTTATTTTACCTTTATTTAACCAGGTAGGCTAGTTGAGAACAAGTTCTCATTTACAACCGCAACCTGGCCAAGATAAAGCAGTGAGACACAAACAACAACACAGAGTTACACATGGAATAAACAAGCGACCAGTCAATAACACAATGGAAATAATAAAGTCTATATACAGTGTGTGCAAATGGCGTGCCATGAAAACAGGATGCACCTGAGTTCAAATTTGAGTCTCATAGCAAAGGGTCTGATTTCTTACGTAAGTAAGTTATTTCTGTTTGTTATTGTTTTATACATTTGCAAAAAAAAATCTAAATGTCCTGTTTTCACGTTGTCATTATGGGGTATTGTATGTTGATTGCTGAGGAAAATGTTTTATTTAATACATTTTAGGAAAAGGCTGTATAGTAAAAAACTGTGTAAAAAGTCAAGGGGTCTGAATACTTTCCGATGGCATTATGGCTGAAATGGAATCAAACACATCGAACACATGGTTTCCATGTGGTTGATACCATTCCATTGACTCCATTCCAGCCATTATCATGAGCCGTCCTCCCCTCAGCTGCCGCTACTGAAGTGTACACACACACATACACACACTTACAGTAGCTGTCAGTAGGATGGTAGCGTCATCAGGCTGTCTCTACTGCAGCATTTATAAGTATTGCATTTCATGGCCTGATAGAGTTTGTAACAATCTGAGTCATGGCCTTAAAGAAGCAGCTCCACTGATGGAAAGCTGACAGAATAATTAGGTGTGTGTGTGTGTGTGTGTCTGAACCTAAAATTACCGCCTGCATCGTTTCTGGCGGAATTGGATCTTTACTCTAAACTTCCTTTAAAAAATGGTGATTAGCTCCCTGGAGCCTAGAGAGAAGGGTAAATATTAGCGGTTATCCGTCTAGCCTAGCACTGTCTTTATGATCAATAGGGTAGATTTCTGTATTTAGCACCTGATATCACCTGTCCCTCTGTGCAGACTAGTCGCTCCAGTAGACAGGGGCAGAGGCAGTCAGTCACAAGCTCACATACACCCGAGTACACACACTTTCACAATCTCTCTTTCAGTTGCCCTCGCACACACACGGCTGTCTGATATCAAGTCACTGAGCCCAAGGTCATGACTATTGATCTAACTAGAACACAGAGCAGTACACATTCTGACACACACACACACACACACACACAGACAGACAGACAGACAGACAGACAGACAGACAGACAGACAGACAGACAGACAGACAGACAGACAGACAGACAGACAGACAGACAGACAGACAGACAGACAGACAGACAGACAGACAGACAGACAGACAGACAGACAGGACAGGCAGACAGGCAGGCAGGCAGGCAGGCAGGCAGGCAGGCGGGGGGGGGGGACTATGTCATCTGTTGTAATGACAGACTTTTGACATTGTGAATTTTTCCCCCATCTGGTCTGGTTGCTTTGAGACGACCTGTCCCTCTCATTGGCTATTCTTCACTATATGTTTACTGGAAATTAGAAATCCTCAACGCATCCCTGTAGCAAAGTGCTGATGCTGTCATATGGGGACCATTAAAAAAACACACACATTTGTCCGGGTTCTTTATTTCTTTCTGGCCTGGTTTTTACAAGAGGCAGGTTTATCGCTTTACTTATTTCTCATAATCAAATCCTGCTGGAGGCGAGGTGCACACGCACTCACGCACACACGCACACACACACACACACACACACACACACACACACACACACACACACACACACACACACACACACACACACACACACACACACACACACACACACACACACACACACACACACACACACACACACACACACACACACACACACACACACACACACACACACACACACACACACACACACAAAGGCAAAGCACCTCTCCCAGAGGTATATAGAGCTTATAGCGAAATAGAGTAGAATCGGTCTCATCTGACCTCTGTGCACCTCATTAACCAACCGTAGAACAAAAGGAAAGAGAGATGGCGCAAAAGAGGACAAAAAGAGAGACTGGTTACTTCACCTGGTGCTAATGCTGTGACAAAAACATACAGGTGGCTATCAGGGAAAGAGGATAAGAAGGGGAAGGCGAGGGGAAGGAAGGGGGTGTGTGTGTCTGTGGGACTCAGTTATCTCTTGTGGATATGTACTGTACAATAATGCGCTATGAAAGTAAATACATCATTTATTGACCTCACGTCGCCAATGGAGAGTCTTGTTATTGTGAATCTGTAAAAACAACTGTTCATTCCAACAATTTTCTCTCCGCCCCCCCCCATCTCTCTCTACAGAGCATTGGGAAGGGGTCCTTGTGGTGTGTAGACCCTGAGTACAGGCAGAATTTGATTCAGGCGTTGAAGAAGACACCTTACCACCCTCACGCCCAGGTCTTCTCTACTCCCCCCACCTCTCCTCAGGCATATCAGAGGTAAGACACACACACACACACACACACACACACACACACACACACACACACACACACACACACACACACACACACACACACACACACACACACACACACACACACACACACACACACACACACACACACACACACACACACACACACACACACACAACACCCCAGGCATATCAAAAGTAGAGTATAAAAAGGCAGACGGACATGGTAACTAGTGATCCACCCCCCAGTGTCAACCTCCTGCCTGGTCTCTCCCTCCCCTCACATGACACCCTGCCGTGGACTGCTTAGCAAACGCTGCCTCAGGACACACCAGGCCGGACCAGAGAGAGAGGAGGGAGGAGTGTTCATGTCAAACAGTCAGGAGAGCGATAGGAGGGATAATGTCAAACAGTAGAGAGAGAGATCAGTGTTATACGCCCTGCCGTCGCTCTCCTCTGATCAGTGGTGTGTCCACTGATGTGTGTGTCCAGTCCACTGAAGAACAGAGCAGAGTGGTGTTGGGCCAGCGCCCAGGGTAGCGGAGTCAGCCGAGTGTGCAGGACACAGTAATGGCTTCACTGTAAAAACCCATCATCCTTAACAGGATGTGGAACAAATGGGTGGTCAGGGAGGGATACGGAAAGAGACGGGGGGGGGGGAGAAGAAGAAGAAGAAGGGATGAGAATAGAAGAGATGTTCTCCCAAATGCTTCAACGCTTGAGGCCACCTTATCAAGGTTATAAGCTCTACTCTTCCAAAGACAGAGGAAATGGAATAACATGGCCATTGTTATGCACGGTGGGAAATTCCTTCTGTAGCAGTTTAAACTGGAATACATGTACTGCAATAATTGCTTGAACATCTGTCGCAATTGTTTACTTTGTAGAGAGAGTGAGAGAGAGAGAGTTTTACTAGTGGATGTTTATGTGTGGAAGAGTAAGCTTGTTTGTTTGACTCTTGCATGATGAATGGGTGCTTCTCTCTCTCTCTCTCTCTCTCTCTCTCTCTCTCTCTCTCTCTCTCTCTCTCTCTCTCTCTCTCTCTCTCTCTCTCTCTCCTCTCTCTCTCTCTCTCTCTCTCTCTCTCTCTCTCTCTCTCTCTCTCTCTCTCTCTCTCTCTCTCTCTCTCTCTCTCTCTCTCTCTCTCTCTCTCTCTCTCTTATCGCATCTCTTTTTACCCAACTCTTTCCTTCCCTCCTTCCATGAGCTGGTTCATTTCTCTGTTACCCTGGCGGGAGCAGTTTGAACCGGGAGTGAGACAGGTGAGCCGCTCTGGCCGACGGCGAAGTCGCCTCAAAACAAAAGTGACGTAATTAAGCATGTGGAGTGACGAGTCGGATTCCGTGTCTTCACCGGCAAACGCCATTGTTTTTGTCATAAACGCTTCCTCTGCCGTCCCAATGAAAACGGGTTTGAACATCTATTTTATGGAAAAGAAGAGATGTATGTTTCTGGATGATGCACCATGCTGCCTTGTTGACAACAGGACCGAGCGGCGCAGATTACTGTTTGATTTGAGAAGGGCGCTCATCCCTCTCCACTTTCGTGTAATAGAACTCCCTCCCTCCATCTCTCTCTTTCTCTCTCTCTCTCTCTCTCTCTCTCTCTCTCTCTCTCTCTCTCTCTCTCTCTCTCTCTCTCTCTCTCTCTCTCTCACTCTTTCTCCCCCCGCTCAGAGCAGAATGCTGCATTTTGTAACTGCTTTTTACTCAGCACGGTTATACACACTGACACAAACAAACACACGAATGCACGCTGGCATGCATGCACGCTGGCACACATACAGGCAAAAGCAAACACACAATTGCATGCACACATGCATCCACGCTCACACACACAAAACAGTTTGCGTTTGTTTACATATGTGTGTATCAAGAAGAGTTAGTACAGCAGATTAGAGCATGCCAGCATTGACTGAAAAGGAGAGAAGAAGAGAGTCCCTGCAGTACTGCTACTCCACACGGGCCCTGACCAGGCTTTGATTTTGGATGTTTGAAAAGGTTCCCAGAATGTCTACATATGCCTTACTCGGCTCTGACCCCCAAAATTATTGCTCAGCACTGGCGCGAACTCATGATGCTCAGAGGCGAAGCGTGCTGCTCAGCCCAAAATGTGCTGCTCTGACCACTGCACCACGGCAGTTCACAAAGTTCTAGCAAACCGGGAGAATAATTGATGGTTATTTAGTTTTTTAAGCCTTCCCCAAACCATAGCCCTAACCTTAACCACTCGGAAATGCTACCTAAACTTAAACCTTTGAGTTGATTCTGTTTTAACCCTGTAACCACGTGGAATGAACTCTGTAACCACGTGGAATGAACTCTGTAACCACGTGGAATGAATGCGTCAAAAATAGACATTAATCCATAATACGTCTAATTTCAAAGTGAAATTATGAGATCTTGTTGGACTTGACAGAGCTGCATTCCTCCACTCTTTCTCTCTCCCTCTCTCTCCCTCACTCACTCTTTCTCCGTACTGAACAGCTGGTCTGGCCGAGGCTCTCTGCTGAGTGTTTGCCCTTGCCTGGTGATTATAGCTGCCGTTGCTGCGGCAACAGCGACACCTCCATGGCAACGCGTAACCGAGGGAGAGGCAGGTGCGGTTGCATCACCGTGGCAATTTGTTGCCTGGCAAAAAGGACAGGCCATTAGCGTGCAAAATAAGCCATCGTCAAGGCAACACATGGGCTCACCATGGCAACAGCAGATGGCTTTGAGCCTATTCTGTGTGTGTGTGTGTGTGTGTGTTTGTGTGTGTGTGTGTGTGTGTGTGTGTGTGTGTGTGTGTGTGTGTGTGTGTGTGTGTGTGTGTGTGTGTGTGTGTGTGTGTGTGTGTGTGTGTGTGTGTGTGTGTGTGTGTGTGTGTGTGTGTGTGTGTGTGTGTGTGTGTGTGTGTGTGTGTGTGTGTTTGTGTCTGTCTGTGTCAGTTGTTAGCTACCTACTTTTGTACATGTTCATGAGGAGCCATAAAAGCGTGAATTATGGGAGATGACAAGTGGAGGGCGAATCGCTGGAGGAGATACATTTTAGATGGAGAGAAAGAGGGAGGAGAGGAGAGCTATACGCAAGCACGCAGGCCCGTACGCATGCGCGCACACACACACACACACACACACACACACACACACACACACACACACACACACACACACACACACACACACACACACACACACACACACACACACACACACACACACACACACACACACACACACACACACACACACACACACACACACACACACAGCCGAGAGCTAACAGTTAACCAGACCTTCTGCTTCTGGGAAGAAGGTGTGTTCAGCCCTGAGATGGGAAAAACAAAGCACACAAACAAGGAGAGAGGAGGACTAAGGCTGTGTGTGGTGTTGTTTTGCTTGTATTCTCTGGTTACTGTGGTTATGTGGTTTGTGTATGTTGAAGGTCTTCATTCATTCTACAACTACTGTTTTCTGGACAAGTATGGATGGATAAAAATCCATTTTTTAAAATGGTTTTATCTTTTTATGTTTCATGGTTTTCTATCTCTGCTCAGGTCTTTCATTGTCACAGGAGAGGAACTCTCGCATTTGCAATGGTTTTTTATGGCTATGTTAGTGTCATGTGAAGGTTAGTGACAGTCATCTCTGGTGTGGATGCTTGTGTGACATGTTGTTTTGGTCTTGATTTCTGGTTTGGTTCTAATGTATCAGACTCCCCTGTTGGTAGCCTGACAACACTACACCTTAGTGTTAGGTAATAGTAGGTGACAGCTCAATGGAAAATATTCTCTGGAGTTTCCCCAACGTGTCATTCCTCCCTGTGAGTGGTGGGTGCGCGCGAGCGTGCGTGTCTGAAATGAATCAAGTCAGAGACAACGGTTCACTGTCTATCAAAATAGGCACTTCACTATATGACTATATGGAGTTTCTCCTCACTCTCTCTGGCAACCCCCCCCCCCCCTCTGTGATTAATTTATCTGATTGTCCATAAGAAATAAGAATGTCTCCATTGTGACCAGAGCGGTGAGGCTGGAGGTGTGGGCATCCTTGCTAGTTTGCCAGATGAGAAATGAAACGTGAGTAAAGGAGTGTTGCAGGAGTCCCTGGCACCAGCGGGTCCTTAGATTAGCTAAAGAGGATTGTGTCTGCTGCCCGTAGGGCGCGGGGCAGCGAGGGAAAGTGGTGGGCAATAGGATTGGAAATTAGATTATGGGAATTAAGAAAAAGGCCTGTTGCCTTCATCGTGGAGCGAGTGAAGTGGAGTGGAGCACTTACATTCAAGATGAGGACACAATCGGTTTTCCTCAGTGTGTGTGTGTGCGTGTGTGTGTGTGTGTGCGTGTGCGTGTGCATGTGTGCGTGTGTGTGTGTTACTGAACACATGGAGCAAAGAGTTAACGAAAGGCTGGGGCATGGAGAGGAGGGAGGAGAGAGAGAGAGCGAGGGGAATAGAGAGAGAGAGAGAGAGAGAGAGAGAGAGAGAGAGAGAGAGAGAGAGAGAGAGAGAGTGAGAGAGAGAGAGAAAGTGGGGGAGACGGAGAGAAGGAGAAAGAGAAAAGAGTAGAGAAGGAGAGAAAGATAGACATTGGAAGAAGGAAGAGTTACAGAGAGAGGTAATTGAGAAGAGAGAGTTAGAGACAGTGGTGTAAAGTACATAAGTAAAAATACTTAAGTCGTTTTTGGTGTATCTGTACTTTACGATTAATATTTTTTGGCAATGTTTACTTTTACTTCACTACATTCCTAATGAAATAATGTACTTTTTACTCCATACATTTTCCCTGACACCCAAAAGCACACATTACATTTTGAATGCTTAGAAAGACAGGAAAATGGTCTAATTCACACACTTATCAATAGAACATTCCTGGTCATCCCTACTGCCTCTGATCTGGCGGACTCACTAAACACACGTTTCGTTTGTAAATGATGTCAGAGTGTTGGAGATAGCTCTGCTATCCGTATATATTTAAAATGTAACTATACTTTAGCAATTACATTTACTTTTGATACTAAAGTATATTTACGATCACAATACTTTTAGACTTTTACTCAAGTAGTATTTTTCTGGGTGACTTTCATTTTTTACTTGAGTCATTTTCTATTAAGGTACCTTTACTTTTACTCAAGTATGACAATTGGGTACTTTTTCCACCACTGGTTAGAGAGGAGGACAGAAAACAAGGGATGGAGAGAGAGAGAGAGAGAGAGAGAGAGAGAGAGAGAGAGAGAGAGAGAGAGAGAGAGAGAGAGAGAGAGAGAGAGAGAATGAAGGAGAGGATTGTGCCAGAAGCCCATGTGTTTCTCATAAGAACACAAACAAAGAGTGCTGTGCTTGCTGGCCTCCTGTGGCGTACACAAATGTTAGCGCTGCGCTCTCTAGTTCCACTCTGCTCTGCTCGACTGCATCCAAAAAACCCCACCCCCTCTCCTCATCCCAGACCTAGTACTTACTGACGCACACAACAACACACTTGTTGTATCAAATCACATTTTATTTGTCACAATGCGCCGAATACAACAGGTGTAGTCCCTTTCCCAAAAATGCACAGTTAAAAAAGAATGAAAATGTGCAAATAAAAATAGAAAATAGTAACAGACCACTTTTTCTTACATTACAGCTTTATATTCAAATGGATTACATCTGGGGGTGGGGGGGGGTTCTCTTCAATCTACATATAATACCCCATAATGACAAAGTAAAAACAGGTTTTTAGACATTTTTGCAAATGTATTACAATTAATAAACACAAGTATTTAATAAACACAAGTAAACACAAGTATTTAATAAACACAAGTAAGACCCTTTACTCAGTACTTTGTTGAAGCATCTTTGGCAGCGATTACAGCCTTGGGTATGACGCTACAAACTTGGCACACCTGTATTTGGGAAGTTTCTCACATTCTTCTCTGCAGATCATCTCAATCTCTGTCAGGTTGGATGGGGAACACTCCCTCGCTGCACAGCTATTTAGGTCTCTTCAGAGATGTTTGATCGTGTTCAAGTCCAGGCTCTGGCTGGGCCACTCAAGGACATTCAGAGACTTGTCCCAAAGCCACTCCTGCATTGTCTTGGCTGTGTGCTTAGGGTTGTTGTCCTGTTGGAAGGTGAACCTTCGCCCCAGTCTGAGATCCTGAGTGCTCTAGAGCAGGTTTTCAACAAGGATCTCTATGTACTTTGCTATGTTTATCTTTCCCTCGATCCTGACTAGTCTCCCTGCCGCTGAAAAACATCCCCAAAGCATGATGTTGCCACCATCATGATTCACCGGGATGGTGCCCGGTTTCCTCCAGACGTGACGCTTGGCATTCAGGCCAAAGAGTTCAATCTTGGTTTCATCAGACCAGAGAATCTTGTTTCTTTGAGAGTCCTTTAGGTGCCTTTTGGCAAACTCCAAGCTGGCTGTCATATGCCTTTTACTGAGGAGTGGCTTCCGTCTGGCCACTCTACCATAAAGGCCTGATTGGTGGAGTGCTGCAGAGATGGTTGTCCTTCTGGAAGGTTCTCCCATCTCCACAGAGGAACTCTGGAGCTCTGTCAGAATGACAATCGGGTTCTTGGTCACCTCCCTGGCGGCCAGCTCTAGGAAGGGTCTTGGTGGGTCCAAACTTCTTCTATTTAAGAATGATGGAGGCCACTGTGTTGTTGGGGACCTTCAATGCTGCATATTTCTTTAGTAGCCTTCTCCAGATCTGTGCCTCGACACAATCCTATCTCAGAACTCTACAGACAATTCCTTCAACCTCATGGCTTGGTTTTTGCTCTGACATGCACTGTCAACTCTGGGACCTTGTATAGACAGGTGTGTGTCTTTCCAAATTATGTCAATTGAATTTACTACAGGTGAACTCCAATCAAGTTGTAGAAACATCTCAAGGATGATCAATGGAAACAGGTCTGAATACTTATGTAAATAAGGTATTTCTGTTTTTTTGTTTTAAATAAATGTGCTAAAATGTATAAAGATATGTTTTTGCTTCGTCATTTTGGGGTATTGTGTGTAGATTGATGAGGGAAAATGTTTTATCTAATCAATTTTAGAATAAGGCTGCAATGTAACACAATTTTGAAAAGTCAAGGGGTCTGTATACTTTCCGAATGCACTGTATATACAAGGAGTACCGGTACTGTGTAAATGTTTAGGGGTATGAGGTAGTATGTACATGTAGGTTGTGGTAAAAGTGACTGGCAATCAGGATAGATATTTAACAGAGTAGGAGTAGTGTAAGTGGAGAGTGTGAAAGTGTGTACGTGTGTGCGTGTCTGATGTCAATATTCATGTTTTGTGTGTGTATGTGTGTGTGTGTGTACGTGTGTGTTGGCATGTCAGTGTAAGTATGTGTGAGTCTGTGGGTAGAGTCCAGTGAGTGTGCAGAGTCAGTGCAAAAAAGGGTCAATGCAATAGTCTGGTTAGCCATCTGATTAACTGTTCAGCAGTCTTATGGCGTGGGGGGATAAGCTGTTCAGGTGGTCCCAGACTTGGCGATCCGGTACCGCTTGCAGTGCAGAAGCAGAGTTAACAGTCTGTGGCTTGGGTCTGAACATTTTCCAGATCTTCCTCTGACACCGCCTGGTATAGAGGTCCTGGATGGCCGAGAGCTCGGCCCCAGTGATGTTCACTGGGGCGTCCGCACCATCCTCAGCAACTCATTGAGATTGAGGGGAGTGCAGTTGCCATACCGAGAGTCTTGATGCAGTCAAGATGCTCTCAGTGGTACAGCTGTAGAACGCTTTGAGGATCTGAGGGGCCATGACAAATCTGTTCAACCTTTTTCTCGACTATGCTGATGTGAGAGAACCATGTTAAATCCTTAGTGATGTGGACACCAAGGAACTTGAAGCTCCTTACCTGCTCCACTAGAGCCCCGTCGATGTGGATGGGGGCGTGCTCGACCATCCGTTTCCTGTAGTCCACGTCAGCTCCTGACGTTGAGGGAGAGCTTGTGGCCCTGGCATCCCACTGCCAGGTCTCTGACCTCGTCCCTCTTTGCTGTCTCACCGTCGTTTCACCGTCGTCTGTCTCCTTAATGTTATCGGAGGAATCCCTGAACATATTCCAGTCCGTGTTAGCGAAGCAGTCTTGTAGCTCAGTGTACGCTTTGTCGGACCACTTCCGTTCTGGGCTTCCTGTTTGAGTTTTTGCTTGTAAACAGGAAGCAGGAGGATGGAGTCATGGTCTGATTTGTCAAAGGGATGGCGAGGGAGGGCCATGTGTGCGTTTCTGTGGTTAGAGTAAAAGTGTGTCTGCCAGTTTCACTTCTCTACAACAGTGTGTCTGTAGACTTAAGGATGGATCCTGAGTTGTGGCACGAAGTTCCATCTTTTGTGTGAATCGGGCATTCTTGTCACAGGGAGATTTGGAAGGAATCAAATCAAATGTATTTGTCACATGCTTCGTAAACAACAGGAGAGAGACGATGCAGAGAGAATCAATAGAAAAAGAATAACACAAGGAATAAATACACAATGAGCAACAGTAACTTGGCCATATACACAGGGTATCAGTACTTTTACTATTATTTATCCTTTATATAATTAGGCAAGTCAGTTAAGAACAAATTCTTATTTACAATGACAGCGGGTTAACTGCCTTTTTCAGTGGCAGAATGACATATTTGTACCTTGTCAGCTCGGGGATTCGATCTAGCGACCTTTCAGTTACTGGCCCAACGCTCTAACCACTAGGCTACCAGCCGCCCCAATACTGAGTTGATGTGCTGGGGTACAAAGTAGTTGAGGAAGATATGTACATATCAGTAGGGAAAAAGTAACTAGGCAACAGGATAGATAATAAACAGTAGCAGCAGCGTATTTGATGAGTCAAAAAAAGGTAGTGCAGAGAGGGTCAGTTGTGAGTTCCACCTACATGTTTGAAGTTAGGATTCTGCCTTTAGTTAACACACACAGATCCACTTCTTAGAGGTGCTTCAAATCTGTATAGGGTCACTTCCGTCAAAACAGTAACAGCTGTTTCCATGATACTGGTCCAAGCTCCTGGTTCAAGACTATCTCATGTCACTTTTTACCGTTGAAACTCCAAACTTCAGAGCCTGAACCCAGATGTGTTTGTGCTGTCTTGTCAACTCCTATGGTCATTGTCACTCCAAACAATGCAGAGCTATTTTTATTTGACCTTTATTTAACTAGGCAAGTCAGAACAAATTCTTATTTACAATGACAGCCCACCCCGGCCAAATCCGAACGATGCTGGGCCAATTGTGCACCGCCCTATGGGACTCTCAATCACAGCCGGATGTGATGCAGCCTGGCTTCGAACCAGGGACTGCAGTGATGCCTCTTGCACTGAGATGCCGTGCCTAAAACCGCTGCGCCACTCGGGAGCAGGCTACAAGCTTTAGCCGAGATGCTAATGTTACCAACATCTTTTGTTGGTTTGCAATTCAGTTCCTCTGCTGAAATACAGCTATTGATAAAGCTATGGCCGTAGTTCTCACACAAGTTATTTCTTTGTACTAAATGACCCTCTGACCTAACCTGCAACCAAACCAAACTCTTTCTTAAAGGTGTGGTCAACTCAGGGCTTATTTCTTTGTGTTCAGGAAAGATATATTACAGACCACAGACACTATTTCTGTCTATCTTGTTGATGCCAACTGAGTTTATATAGCGAGGGAGGAAAAAGAGAGTCGATTGAAAAGGGAGATGTCAAAAGCCCGTCCATGTTTGCATTATTCTGTCCGTACAGCTGAATTGAACAAAACACTGGGCTCGACTGACACCACCAGTCATGCTGTTACCATGGCAACACATACCTGGGTGGTAACCCGACGCCAAGCATATGTGGACTGGGACTATGAACACTGGGCTGGCCCCTGGTGAACTAACTTAAGAACAAAGCTGAACCACGGCTATTGTATCCCTCCACTTACTGTACTCTACACTGGGTCCAATTGATATTGTGAATTTAATTACAGTCTCAAAGAAGGTCTATAACTTGCAACTTAATAATAAGTCTGTAGATTTTGTGGAGCAATGGTTAAGTCAGTGCAAACTATAGGTCACACACACACACACACACACACACACACAAATACACTTTTCAACAGAGCCCTCTCTATTTCAGGCGCAGGGGTAAGTAGGGCGCTGTGACTGTGAGAGAGACGCGGCTCTGTGGGAAAACAAAGAGTCTTTTTAAACTTGTGGCAAAGTGGTTGGACCTAGTACAGTCATGTACTAATGGCTCTGTATAATGCAGGCGTACACTACACTATGTCACTGTATAATGTAGGCTTATGCTACACTATGTCACTGTATAATGTAGGCTTATGCTACACTATGTCACTGTATAATGTAGGCTTATACTACACGATGTCACTATATAATGTAGGCTTATACTACACTATGTCACTGTATAATGTAGGCTTATGCTACACTATGTCACTGTATAATGCAGGTTTATACTACACTATGTCACTGTATAATGCAGGCTTATACTGCACTATGCCACCCACTGTATAATGTAGGCTTATACTACACTATTTCACTGTATAATGCAGGCTTATGCTACACTATGTCACTGTATAATGTAGGCTTATACTACACTATGTCACTGTATAATGTAGGCTTATGCTGCACTATGTCACTGTATAATGCAGGCTTATACTACACTATGTCACTGTATAATGTAGGCTTATACTACACTATGTCACTGTATAATGTAGACGTAAAATACACTGTGTCACTGTATAATGTAATAGAGAGGGAATCAATGCCCTAATTATTTCAACTTAATGACAAATTGCACTTGTCTGCTTCCCTACAACTGTCTGCTATCACTGCTATTTATTTTCTAGCATGTAGAGTTGGTTATATACTGTACATTTTTAGAGTCAAAAGAAACTTGGAATATCTCAATAAATTACTCGGTGAGCTCTCATCCCTTTAAATGGTAAACATGATATTACATACAAGACTTTTGGCTGGTGTTGACTTGACCTGAATCCATACACTTTTAGAAAAAAAGTTATTATCTAGAACCTAAAAGGGTTCTTTGGCTGTCCCCATAGGAGAACCCTTTGAAGAACCCTTTTTGGTTCCAGGAAGAACCATTGTCCAACATCAGATGGAATCACTCCTCCGCGACACTCGTCCCTCAACCAATCCAAAGACAGTACAGTATGAAAAATGCTTAAAATTGCTTCTCCAATAGAAATCCCCGATCACACTTGTAGGCAATGTCATGGTGAAGTTGGCTTGCTAAGCTCACGTGTAGGAACATGGCATCTGGTGTCATGGTTGTCTCACGCTGAATTGCGCATGTGCAGGCCATCAAATCAAAGGCACTCCTTCGATATGAAATTGTTTTTCACGAAAATGAAAACGTGTCAGTTTGTCACATTCACGAGGTTGGAGTTATAACATTTTCAACTACTTAAGCCATTGGCTCGATTCTAAGTTGTGCCTTTAGATTTTGAGAAAATGTACAACTAAGGAAGAATCTTTCCCCTCTCTGTTTGCAAGCGTTCCCAGAAGTCTTGCGATGTTGTGCCTCTGGGTTTAGAAACTCTGTGACCGATCTGCCTTTGTAGGATGTGGAACTCATATTCAAATTTGAATATTGAGCATCAGCCATTCAAAAAAGGAAAACATAGTTCCTAATTTTGGACATCACTGCACTCTTCTATAACTCTCTGTGAAATAGGCAGAATAACTAGCTAGCTAAATGATTAAAATGTTGTGACAGAGATTTAGTAGTTTGTAATTTTGACAAAATAAAAACAAACCAGTGGCTATCTCCTGCACAAAATTCTTTGCAAGGACGTTGGTCGTCAGTGCATTGACTTGGTCAGCTGTGTAGCTAACAGTTTATTTTTCAACTGTTCAGAGGAGATGGTGTGAATCAGGCCTTCATGGTCGAATTGCTGCAAAGAAACCACTAGTAAAGGACATCAATAATAAGAAGAGACTTGCTTGGGCCAAAAACACAAGCAATGGACATTAGACCGGTGCAAGTCTGTCTTTTTGGTACTGTACAGTTGAAGTCGGAAGTTCATACACCTTAGTCAAATACATTTAAACTCCGTTTTTAGTCCTAGTAAAACTTCCCTGTTTTAGGTCAGTTAGGATCACCACTATGTTTTAAGAATGTGAAATGTCAGAATAATAGTAGAGAGAATTATTTATTTCAGCTTTTATTTATTTCATCACATTCCCAGTGGGTCAGAAGTTTACATACACTCAATTAGTATTTGGTAGCATTGCTTTTAAATTGTTGAACTTGGTTCAAATGAGTTGGGTGAATTTTGGCCCATTCCTCCTGACAGTGTCACCTTCTGACCTTAGTTCTTTTGTTATGTCTTTGTTTTAGTATGGTCAGAGCGTGAGTTGGGTGGGTTGTCTATGTTCCTTTTTATATGTTGTGTTTTGCGTTTGGCCTGGTAAGGTTCTCAATCAGAGGCAGGTGTCGTTAGTTGTCTCTGATTGAGCATCATACTTAGCCTTTTCCCACTTGGGTGATTATTTTCTGTTATCTGTATGTCACCTTTCAGAATTGTTTCGTTTTGTTTCTCCTTTGTTATTGTGTTTAGTGTTCTTGGTTTAATAAATATATGATGAACACTTACCACACTGCGCTTTGGTCCTCACCTCATTCCAACGACGAGCGTCACAGAATCACCCACCAACCAAGGACCAAGCAGCGTGGTAACGGGCAGCGGCCGAAATCGCAAGATTCCTGGACATGGGAGGAGATTATGGACGCCAAGGGACCCTGGGCACAGGCTGGGGAATATCGCCGCCCCAAGGCAGAGCTGCAGGCAGCTAAAGCTGAGCGGCGGTGGTATAAGGAGGCAGCATGGCAGCGCGGCTGGGACGAGAGGCAGCTCCAAAAATGTATTGGGGAGGGGCTAAGTCAGGTAGGAGACCTGTGCCAACTCCCCGTGCTTACCATGGAGAGAGGTGGCCTGGGCAGGCACTGTGTTATGCTGTGAGGAGCACGTTGTCCCCGGTGCGCAGGCATAGCCTGTTGCGCTACATAGCAGCGCCTCGTATCGGCCGGGCTAGAGTGGGCAGCGAGCCAGGTGCCATGAAGCCGGCTCTGCGCATCTGGTCTCCAGTGCGTCTCCTCGGGCTGGGGTACATGGCCCGTCTGGCAGGAGCTGCCAGAGCCGTCCGTCAGTCAGGAGCTGCCGGAGCCGTCCGTCAGTCAGGAGCTGCCGGAGCCGTCCGTCAGTCAGGAGCTGCCGGAGCCGCCCGTCAGTCAGGAGCTGCCGGAGCCGTCCGTCAGTCAGGAGCAGCCGGATCCGCCCGTCAGTCAGTAGCTGCCGGAGCCGTCCGTCAGTCAGGAGCTGCCGGATCCGTCCGTCAGTCAGGAGCTGCCGGAGCCGTTCGTTACTCCGGTGCTACCGGAATCGCCCTTCACTCCGGCGCTGCCGGAATCGCCCATCCATCCGAGGTCGGCAGCGAGGCCACGGAGGCAGGTTAGGAGGTGGACAAAGACAATGGTGGAGTGGGGCCCATGTCCCGCACCAGAGCCGCCACCGAGGACAGACACCAACCCAGACCCTCCACAATAGGTTCAGGTTTTGCGGTCGGAGTCCGCACCTTTGGTGGGGGGGAGTGGGAACTGTCACGTTCTGACCTTAGTTCTTTTGTTATGTCTTTGTTTTAGTATGGTCAGGGAGTGAGTTGGGTGGGTTGTCTATGTTCCTTTTTCTATGTTGTGTTTTGCGTTTGGCCTGGTATGGTTCTCAATCAGAGGCAGGTGTCGTTAGTTGTCTCTGATTGAGAATCATACTTAGGTAGCCTTTTCCCACTTGTGTTTCGTGGGTGATTATTTTCTGTTATCTGTATGTCCCCTTTCAGAACTGTTTAATTTCTCCTTTGTTGTTTTGTTTAGTGTTCTCGGTTTAATAAATATATGATGAACACTTACCACGCTGCGCTTTGGTCCTCACCTACTTCCAACAACGAGCGTCACACAGAGCTGTTGTAACTGTGTAACTGGCTTTGTGATGGCCACTCCAATACCTTTACATTGTTGTCCTTAAGCCATTTTGCCACAACTTTGGAAGTATGCTTGGGGTCATTGTCCATTTGGAAGACCAATTGTGACCAAGCTTTAACTTCCCTGACTGATGTCTTGAGATGTTGCTTCAATATAGCCACATAATTTTCCTCCCTCATGATGCCATCTATTTTGTGAAGTGCACCAGGCCCTCCTGCTGCAAAGCACCCCCACAACATGATGATGCCAACCCCGTGCTTCACGGTTGGAATGGTGTTCTTTGGCTCGCAAGCCTCCCCCCTTTTCCTCCAAACATAATGATGGTCATTATGGCCAAACAGTTCTATTTTTGCGTCATCAGACCAGAGGACATTTCTCCAAAAAGTGTGATCTTTGTCCCCATGTGCAGTTGCAAACTGTAGTCTGGCTTTTTTATGGGGGTTTTGGAGCAGTGGCTTCTTCCTTGCTGAGCGGCCTTTCAGGTTATGTTGATATAGGACTCGTTTTACTGTACCTGTTTCCTCCAGCATCTTCACAAGGGCCTTTGCTGTTGTTCTGGGATTGATTTGCACTTTTCGCACCAAAGTACGTTCATCTCTAGGAGACAGAATGAGTCTCCTTCCTCTGGGTATGATGGCTGCGCGGTCCCGTGGCGTTTATACTTGCATACTATTGTTAGTACAGATGAACGTGGTACCTTCAGGCGAAATTGCTCCCAAGGATGAACCACACTTGTGGAGGTCTACAATTTTTTTTCTGAGATCTTGGCTGATTTCTTTTGATTTTCCCATGATGTCAAGCAAAGAGGCATTGAGTTTGAAGGTAGGCCTCAAAATACATCCACAGGTACACCTTCAATTGACTCAAATTATGTCAATTAGCCTATCAGAAGCTTCTAAAGCCATGACATCATTTTCTGGAATTGTTCAAGCTGTTTAAAGGCACAGTCAACTTAGTGTGTGTAAACTTCTGACCCACTGGAATTGTGATACAGTGAATTATAAGTGAAATAGTCTGTCTGTAAACAATTGTTGGAAAAATTACTTGTGTCATGCAGAAAGTAGATGTCCTAATCGACTTGCCAAAACTATAGTTTGTTAACTATAAATATTTGGAGTGGTTGAAAAACTAGTTTTAATTACTCCAACCTAAGTGTATGTAAACTTCCGACTTCAACTTTATATAGCTAACTGTAAAGTAATGAGTGGGATATATAGTGTTTAGTTGCATGCTATTTCATGTCAATCTTATTGCTGCTTGTAGTGATGCTTCATGGTCTTATGCTTCAAATCAATTCCAATCAAATTTTAGTGGTCACATACTCATGGTTAGCAGATGTTATTGCCAGTGTAGTGAAATGTTTATGCTTCTAGATCTGGCAGTGCAGCAGTATCTAACAGGTAATATCTAACAATTCCACAACATAACCTAATACACATACTCCAGTAAAGGATGATCAGTGACAGAGCGTCTAAGATGCGATATATAGTATATAATAGATAGTGTAGTGTGCTATACATATGAGATAAGTAATGTGAGATATGTAAACATTATTAAAATGGCATTATTAAAGTGACTAGTGTTCCGTTTATTAAAGTGGCCAGTGATATCATGTCTGTAGGTAGGCAGCCGCCTCTCTTTGCTAGTTGCCTTGAGAAGGTGGCCTTGAGTGCTATAGTGGCCTTGACACAATCTGATGGCCTTGAGAAAGCATATGTTTTTCAATCTTTCTGTCCCAGCTTTGATGCACTTGTACTGACCTCGCCTTCTGAATGGAAGCGGGGTGAACAGGCAGTGGCTTGAGTGGTTATTGTCATTGATGATCCTTTTGGCCTTCCTGTGACATCGGGTGTTGTAGGTGTCCTGACGGGCAGGTAGTTCGCCCCCCGGTGATGCGTTGTGCAGACCACATCACCCTCTGGAGAGCCCTTTGGTTGTGGGCGGTGCAGTTACCTTACCAGGCAGTCATACAGCCTGACAGGATGCTCTCGATTATGTAAAAATTAGTTTGGGTTTTCGGTGACAAGCCACATTTTTTGAGCCTCCTGAGTTTGAAGAGGGCGCTGATGTAAGTGGACCATTTCAGTTTGTCCATGATATTTACACCAAGGAATTTAAAACTTTCCACCTTCTCCCACTGCTGTTCTGTCGATGTGGATAGGGGGGTGCTCCCTCTGAAGTCAACAATAATTTCCTTTGTTTTATTAACGTTGAGTGAGAGGTGCCCTCACCTCCTCCCTGTAGGCGGCCTCGTCATCGTTGGTAATCAAGCCCACTACTGTTGTGTCATCTGCAAACTTGATGATTGAGTTGGATGCGTGCTTGGCCTGGCAGTCGTGGGTGAACGGGGAGTACAGGAGGGGGCTGAGAACGCACCCTTGTGGGGCCCCAGTGTTGAGGATCAGCAGAGTGGAGATGCTTTTTCCTACCTTCACCACCTGGGGACAGCCCGTCAGGAAGTCCAGGACCCAGTGTCTCAAGCTTCATGATGTTTTTGGAGGGTACTATGGTGTTGAATGCTGAGCTGTAGTCAATGAACAGCATTCTTACATAGGTATTCCTCTTGTCCAGGTGGGATAGGGTAGTGTGCAGGTTGATGGTGATTGCATCGTCTGTGGATCTATTGGTGCGGTAAAGCAAATTGAAGTGGGTGTAGGGTGACAGGGGATATGATCCTTGACTAGTCTCTCAAAGCACTTCATTATGACAGGAGTGCTACGAGACGATAGTCATTTAGTTCAGTTACCTTTGCTTTACTGAGTATAGGAACAATCGTGGCCATCTTGAAGCATGTGGGGACAGCGGACTGGGATAGGTATTGATTGAATATGTCCGTAAACACACCAGCCAGCTGGTCTGCACATGCTCTGAGGACGCGGCTAGGGATGCCATCTGAGCTGGCAGCCCTGCAAGGGTTAACACGTTTAAATGTTTTACTCACGTCGGCCACAGAGAAGGAGAGCCCACAGTCTTTGGTAGTCTGTGGCACTGTATTCTCCTCAAAGTGCGCAAAGAAGTTGTTTAATTTGTCTGGAAGCAAGACGTTTATGTCAACGACTGGGCTTGTTTTCTTTTTGTAATCTGTAATTGTCTCTAGAATGTGGCTTGTTTATCAAGTGTTCAATAAGAAATACCATAAATTAAGAAATAAATGGGAAACAAAACAGAAAATACATAGAGGGTAAGCTAGTGGTTAGAGCGTTGGACTAGTAACCAAAAGGTTGCAAGTTCGAATCCCCGAGCTGACAAGGTACAAATCTTTCGTTCTGCCCCTGAAGAGGCAGTTAACCCACTGTTCCTAGACCATCATTGAAAATAAGAATTTGTTCTTAACTGACTTGCCTAGTAAAATAAAGGTTAAAAAAACTGTGATGGTATTAATTAACATAATATTATTACGTAAATACTTTGTAAAAATGTTCTAGGCTACCCTACCATTGAATTTGGTTGTGGCTAGGGTTACTATCTGTATTGCTTAAATAGTTTATACCTAGGGTTAGGGTTAGGGTTTTTAAGGCAAAAGACCGAATGTGTTTATAGCTCACTTTTTCCTCCCCGTGGCCATCTGCGGGTACTACATACCTCGCTGGGCTCATAATCTGAGGTAGCAACTGTGTCAGATCTACAAATCAACGAGGTAGACCCATCCATTTGGTTGCAACTCAGTGAACCAGTTCAGCATACACTTAATGCGATGCCTACTAAAGAACAGATTTCGAAGCATATCAAATTACCCAGCAGCCATTTAGAAACAACAAAATTGATCCAATAATCGTTTCATTTTTCATTCTAATTTTTCTGGCGGTTTAATGGCAAAATCTTGAAAAAGAGAACACAGACACTTGTTTTGTTTTGGGGTTTACACCTTTTTCTGGGAAGAATTTGGTAAACCATGAACAGATTTTTTAAATTTTAATTAATCGCTAGGCGTCAGCCATCTCTTCACCGTGTGTCACCGCAACGTGTACTCGGCCAAACAGTGAGATCGCACATCATGTAGCCGTTACCTGAGGTAAACCTTCAAGGTTTACGTGGGATAATCTCATTGCTAACAATTGCGAAGCTGGCATTTTGATGGAGAACAGTAGGCTGGGAATAGAAAGTTTGGAAGGTGAGTTGGTGCCACGTGCTCAGTAGAACTAATTGGAGCTGGCAGGGTGAGAAATGCCCTTAAAATGAGGCCTGTTTTTTCGCGATTACTTCAAAACCATGCCAAACAGCTGGGACATACGGTAAAATTATGAAACTGAGCTCCATGGCGGTTGCAATTAACTCGTTTTTATCAGAACATTTTAGTGACTGGCTCAGCTATTGCTGGACAAATCTATGCTAGCTTTCGTGCCCATAGTCAAACTTCAGAAACACTGCTCATTGAAGGACAATAATCTTTAGCTAGATGTAAAATGGGGTGAGTAAGACTTCCTCACCAATAAAACATCAACATTATTGACATTTATTGTTCTAGCTTAGATTAATTCAGACATTTTTAAAGCAGAAATGGGGTTCAGCAGACGATGTCTCCTAGGTAATATTTTCAAATGTTGTGGCAGCACATTGTAGCCGGACTACTTCTGATCTATCCCATGATCCTTTGCGAGGTATGAGACAGATCAGTGCAGTTGGAATCAACGCACTAGCTGATGTAAGACAACGGGTAGAAGAACCCTTTTGAGTTCCACCAAAAAGGGTTCTCCTATGGGGACAGCCGAAGAACCCCTTTTTCTAAGAGTGTAGTGGTGTTTAGTAGCTGGATGTCTCCAAACAAACACATGAATATCAATACAGGAAATAGGAAGTTGACGATGTTGTTTCGTTGCCAGGCAACTGATATGCTAATGAGGCTGTTAGTCAGTCAGAAGGCTTCTGTGTGTGTTTGCCTGTGTGTTTGTATGCGTGTGGCTCAGTGAGTGTGTGTTTGCCTATGTGTGTGTGCGTGTGTGTGTGCGCACATCTCAGCATTCAGTGTCTCAGCATTCCGACACAGCTATAATTGAAAGTATCCGTTCTCTGTATGAAGAGTGGAGATGTGATGGCCCTCTCCTCTCCACAGCTAAATTATCCCAAATTGTCAGGTCAGACCTAGCCATCTGTCATCGGCGTAGTGCCCTGCTTATCAGGAGATGGAGATGGAGAAACGGGTCGCTCTGTGCTTGATTAAGGTGCCTGTTGAACACGTTTTTTCTCTTCTCCTTTGCTCTCCATCGTTTAAATGAGACGAGTCTCTCTTTCTGAGGCAACTCATCAAGTGTGTGACTTAAGCTGGTGGCACACGCACACACACACACGCACGCACGCACGCACGCACGCACACACGCACACACACACACGCACACACACACACACACACACACACACACACACACACACACACACACACACACACACACACACACACACACACACACACACACACACACACACACACACACACACACACACACACACACACACACACACAAACCATTTTGGGGCTATAATGCGCTGTGCCTTCCTGCTCCACTGTTTGTTCTACAGCTCAATTAGTTAATATGGAGTAAGCAGATTAGCATGGAGCATAGCAGTAGACGGCCTGGCTGTGGCTCTGCTATCTGCTGTGTTACAGGGTGTGTGTCTGTGTGTGCGCACGCGTGTGTGTGTGTGCCTCCCTATCTATGTGAGAGGATGGAGGACTCAGATGGAGCTCAGTGGAAGATCAGACTACCATCTGATTAGATCTGGGATTGCTCTGTCTGGCCTGAGAGAGAGGTAGAGGGAGGGAGAGCCAAAGAGAGACAACGGAGAGAGAGGATTAAGAGAGAAAGGGGAGAGAGTGACAGACAAGACAAAGAGAGAAAAGTGATAAAGGGAGTTGGAGAGAGAGAGAGTTGTGTCCCGTCCTTATCCCCTCGACTGCAGAGATAAAAGGTATTAGGAGTCTGTTAACCCTTTGAACTCTTATCATACACACACATCGACCCCACAAACACAACCTCTCAGAGCAAAGTGGTGTGTGTTAGCGTGCGTACGTGTGCGTGCGTGTTTCGATGACTACAACTTACAACTGAAAGACCATGGTCTGTTTCTAGTGTGTAAGGCACTGGTTGAAACCATCTTGCTGTGTTTTGCATAGAGATTGAAGAAGGGCTGCTCCAGTGGAATATTCTACAGGGCTGTCATTTGAGCGAATTCAGTCCGAGGCTCTTCCTTACTCATGCTCTCCCTTCTTTCTCTTCTTTCTCTCTCTCTCTTTTTTCTGCAGCATGTCCAGTCCTCCTATATGGCCAGGGAGTCCTTTCTTCCGAAAAAATGGAGGGGTCCTCCTGCAAGGTACCGTCACATAGACTTTAATATCATGCCTTCTCTTCTCACTCCCTCTCTCTCTCCCGTATCTCCTCCTCGCCCCCACGGTGCACGGTAGGATGGACTGAAACCCCCATCCTTCACTTTCTGATACACTTCAAAGCTGCTGAAGTGAAGTTGGTTCATTTGCATATGCTCTTTAGATATCATTAACCCAGTCTAACGCTCTCTCTCTCTCTCTCCTTCTCTCCCTCTCTCCCTCTCTCCCTCTCTCTCTGTGTCGATCACCCTCCCTCCATGCAGGCACCTGGCTAGATCACCATAGCCTTAACTCACACTGTATAGATCTGGCATTGGTTCTGCTCTTATAAAAAGGAGCGTCTCTAAGTCTCGAGGTGGCTGCCTTTTTGTGTCTGCTCCCCTCCTCTTTCTCTCATTCAGACGTTATTTTTTTGGCAGGGGGAGGGGGGTATATAGAGATTCTGGCAGCATCTCTTCAGCTGCTTCTTCCCATCTCTTGTTTTTCCTGCTGTACTGTAATCCGATGGAATGTCTTCTTCTCCTTTCTCTCTCCTTCTCCCCCTGCGGCGCTGGGCATTGAGAAGGGGTTTGGTGTATAAGTCGCCATTGTTCCTTTGTCTCTTGACCAGTTGATCAGTATTCCAAGCTCCTGCTAATGTGATACTGCACATGGTAATGGTGATGCACAGAGAACAGACCTTAATGTGGCTATTGTGGAGCAACCGAAAAAGAGAGGGAGGGAGATCCCTTTTCCTGAGGACAATGCTTCAGTTTAGGAAACAGGGGAAGGAGGAAGAGGAGTTTTGAAAGGAGGCATACAGCTTCTAATGTATTGCTTTATCCCGAAGAGGATAAACATATCTATCTTTCCAGGAGTGTTTGAGGAAGCAAAGGAAAAGTGTTACAAAGAATGGGCAAATGATTCTACTGAAGTGGTCCATTGTTGCATTGAGTCTGTGGCTATTGTACAGTGATGTAGAATATCAGAAGAAAGGACACATCTGAAATTGGACCCTATTCCCTATAGGGCTCTGGCCAAAAGCAGTGCACTACATAGGGAACAGGGTGCCATTCTGGATGAACCCCGTTGTCTTTGTGTTGAACTTTATTGTCAGTTAACTGGACTCAATCCCCTAGTCGGTTAGGAAGACATGGAGATTCACCTTCTGAAAGTTGCCATGGTAATGGTTAGAGCTGGCCACCTAAAGTATTGTTGCCATGGCTGCGATACGTCGGTAGACATCTTCCCCAAGCTTTTGTGTCTGTGGTAGAGGGCGATGAGACTGTCAGGGTTTTTACTATGGGGAGTTTCATCTTCTAGATCAGACAATGAATTGAGGAGATGAGAACGTAAAGGTATATGGAAGATATAATTGCCTGTTTTGGGTCTTCCCTCTTTCCCCTTTTATTTTGGTCAATTGTATTCCTCTCTCTCAATTATTCTGCCCCTCATACTTCCTCTATTCCATCTCTATCTATTTATCCCCCCCCTCTCTCTCTCTGCCCCCGCATCTCTCGGATTCTCTCGCATTTAAATGCGGAAGATACATTCAGTTGATACATTTCATTAAATAAGATTAGAAAAAGAAATAAACAACAAAATGTACATGGATGATGGTTACGCTATGTATCGCTTGTAAGTGATGTACAATGTATATACTTCAGGGGACTAAAGGTCATTGGGATGTCCCTCAGGTTATGGAAATCAGCTTTATGTCATTATCAAAAGCACAGATGTTGGGAATTGATTGATCTTATTTGGGAGTATTTCTTACAGTAGAGGAAAAAGTGCATCTCTGTCTCTACTTCCCCTGTAGTGCAGTGACCACATAGCGTTCCTCTTTGGGAAGCCATGTCTTTTTGCATGGCCTTTTTCGATAGCCTACTGGTGGTCGCTGAGCCTGTGTTTGGTCAGGATCTGTCTCTGTTTTGTATCTCTGACAGAGTAGAGATATTCTGACAATTTGTATTCTCTTTTGAGGGCCAAAGCAGTTTAGTTTATTCTTTGTTTTTGTTAAGGAGGTTTTCATTTCTGTAACAATTGGATTGATTTCCTTGTGTGTTTTGGGAAATAGGGTTGTTTTAGTGTTTTTAATAGCTGACATAGGGGACTCTTCTCAGGGTTCCCCTGTTGGGTTTCTGGTGCTTTGAATAGTAAGGATTTTGGGGCTTCATTTCAAATGGTGGCAAAATGTTTGTGTCCTTTTCTTTATATTTACAATTAAAGGGAATCTTCAGAGTCCAGCTCTGCATACATTATTTGGTATTTAAAATATATACAGTGCCTTGCGAAAGTATTCGGCCCCCTTGAACTTTGCGACCTTTTACCACATTTCAGGCTTCAAACATAAAGATATAAAACTGTATTTTTTGTGAAGAATCAACAACAAGTGGGACACAATCATGAAGTGGAACAACATTTATTGGATATTTCAAACTTTTTTAACAAATCAAAAACTGAAAAATTGGGCGTGTAAAATTATTCAGCCCCTTTACTTTCAGTGCAGCAAACTCTCTTCAGAAGTTCAGTGAGGATCTCTGAATGATCCAATGTTGACCTAAATGACTAATGATGATAAATACAATCCACCTGTGTGTAATCAAGTCTCCGTATAAATGCACCTGCACTGTGATAGTCTCAGAGTTCCGTTAAATGCGCAGAGAGCATCATGAAGAACAAGGAACACACCAGGCAGATCCGAGATACTGTTGTGAAGAAGTTTAAAGCCGGATTTTGATTAAAAAAAAGATTTTCCAAGCTGTAAACATCCCAAGGAGCACTGTGCAAGCGATAATATTGAAATGGAAGGAGTATCAGACCACTGCAAATCTACCAAGACCTGGTCGTCCCTCTAAACTTTCAGCTCATACAAGGAGAAGACTGATCAGAGATGCAGCCAAGAGGCCCATGATCACTCTGGATGAACTGCAGAGATCTACAGCTATGGTGGGAGACTCTGTCCATAGGACAACGATCAGTCGTATATTGCACAAATCTGGCCTTTATGGAAGAGTGGCAAGAAGAAAGCCATTTCTTAACGATATCCATAAAAAGTGTAATTTAAAGTTTGCCACAAGCCACCTGGGAGACACACCAAACATGTGGAAGAAGATGCTCTGGTCAGATGAAACCAAACTTGAACTTTTTGGCAACAATGCAAAACGTTATGTTTGGCGTAAAAGCAACACAGCTCATCACCCTGAACACACCATCCCCACTGTCAAACATGGTGGTGGCAGCATCATGGTTTGGGCCTGCTTTTCTTCAGCAGATACAGGGAAGATGGGTAGATGGATGGAGCCAAATACAGGACCATTCTGGAAGAAAACCTGATGGAGTCTGCAAAAGACCTGAGACTGGGATGGAGATTTGTCTTCCAACAAGACAATGATCCAAAACATAAAGCAAAATCTACAATGGAATGGTTCAAAAATAAACATATCCAGGTGTTAGAATAGCCAAGTCAAAGTCCAGACCTGAATCCAATCGAGAATCTGTGGAAAGAACTGAAAACTGCTGTTCACAAATGCTCTCCATCCAACCTCACTGAGCTCGAGCTGTTTTGCAAGGAGGAATGGGAAAGAAATTCAGTCTCTCGATGTGCAAAACTGATAGAGACATACCCCAAGCGACTTACAGCTGTAATCGCAGCAAAAGGTGGCTCTACAAAGTATTAACTAACCAGAAGGGGGTTAGGGTTCCCATTTGGGAACTCCCCCCCCCCACGTTCAGCTGGAAGGTGGCGCATGGAACGCAAAAATATTCCTAAAAATATTTAACATCCACACATTAACAAGTCCAATGGCTCAAATGAAAGATAAACACCTTGTTTATCTACCCAGCAAGTCAGATTTCTAAAATGTTTACTGCATGCGAAAACATAGCACATATTTATGTCAAACCACCACCGAAGACACAGCTAATTTGCATAGCCAAGTTGAAAAAAATATGCAATCAACAAACGCAGGATTAAAAGAAAAATAATTTCACTAACCTTTTGAAATCTTCATCAGATGACAGTAATATAACATGTTACACAGTACATTTATGTTTTTTTCAATAATATGCTATATATATCCATAAATCTCTGTTTACAATGATGCATCGTTCAAAAATGCTACTCAAATGTCCTGAGAAATGACGATAGCTCCGGCAGATAACGTCAGCTAACAAGGAATATACATCATAAACTTTGACTAAATATGCATGTTCTACATATATATAGGAAGATATACTTCTTCTGAATGCAATCGCTGTGTTACATTTATTTTTAACGTTAAGGTAGACTATACTCTCTCGGCTCCCGAACGTAAGGCTCTCGAGATTGTTTGTCTCTGTCTCTTGGCCGGTACCATAGTTCTTCTTCTCGGCCGGGGCGGGTTTCTTTTGGGCGGTGCTCTTGCGCCCCTGCGTGGATATCGAGCTGAATGACATAACGTTTCGTTCACTAGGCTATACTATGAGTCGGCGCTCAAAAAGTAGCATTATGGCTCCTCTATCTTGGAGTCCACAGAAACCCAAATTTACCACATAAATATTCCCTTACCTTTGCTGTTCTTCCATCTGAAGACCTGGAAGGAATTATACTTACCAAAAACAGCGTTTAGTTTTGCAGTCTGTGTCTTTCGGTTCTCAAACACGACACATTTCGGTTGAAATGCAGCCAAAAGTCAAGTGGATGCGCACCAAAACGTTGAAATGACATATTATATGTCGACTAAACTTATCAAACTAAGTTCATAATCAAGCTTTAACATGTTATAAAGGTGTACAGCAATTGTGAGGACAAACAGAAACACAGGCACCGTTTAATCGATCTTGGAAAAAAGACAGGACCGGAGCAGAGCGCGCATGAGAGTAACCTGTTTTTTCGCGTGACCGAAAGGTTTCGACCCGCCAAAACTCTCGTGAGCGCGCGATTCTCACAATGATTTTTTTTAGAGTAGTACCCTAGTTTCCCTTTTGCTCGTTTTTCGTTCGGTCCTGAGGAGAGGGTTGGTTCTTTCTCGGGACGTGCTGGACACGTTTGATCTATGATTTCCTCCGTTGCTGCCAGTGTTCCTCCTCGAGAGCGAAGCCATTTTTTTTTTAGGACCGTTCCGTTCCTGCTAGTACCCTCAGTTTCCCTCATTGGAAGCAGACATCGCGCTGAAGACAAAGAGACTTTACCCAGACCTGTAGGTGCTTGGGAAGGGTGGGGGCGATGACGTCAAAGTTGGGCCAACTTTTCCGATGACAAGAGAGAGTTTGGGAGAATGACTGCCCTGAGAGTTCTGCTTTACATACAGACATAATTTAAACGGTTTTAGAAACTTTAGAGTGTTTCTATTCAATAATATTTTTTATTTGCATATATTAGCAACTTTTGACAAAAAAAAATTCTGTTTACTATGGGCACGCAATTACTCCAGAGGGGGCAGTAAACAGCCCTATCCCCAACAGGATTTATTAAGGGGGCTGAATCATTTTGCACGCCCAATTTGTCAGTTTTTGATTTGTTAAAAAAGTTTGAAATATCCAATAAATGTCGTTCCACTTCATGATTGTGTCCCACTTGTTGTTGATTCTTCACAAAAAATATTGTTTTATATCTTTATGTTTGAAGCCTGAAATGTGGCAAAAGGTCGCAGTTTTTGATTTGTTAAAAAGTTTGTTTGAAATGATTCTTCACAAAAAATACTGTTTTATATCTTTATGTTTGAAGCCTGAAATGTGGCAAAAGGTCGCAAAGTTCAAGGGGGCCGAATACTTTCGCAAGGCACTGTATATATTTAGGATAATTCTGCAGAATTCTGTATGTTGATTTTCCATTGAGTTTTTAGCCCAATGCTTATGATCGTAATTACAGATTGGACTCCAAACCTCGCTTCCATATAGTGAAATTGGTAAAATTACACTGTTGACTATTTTGTACCATATTTGGAGAGGAATATTTATTTTTGAGAATTTACTTTTTAAGGAGTAAAATGCTTTACGGGCTTTTTATTTGAGTGGATTCAATGCCAGACCAAAACCTACCAGAGGCACATATTTTTAGTCCTAGGTAGTTGTACCATTGGGCATGTTCAGCCATGGTATTTCCAAATTTGAACGAGTGTCTGCTGCTCTGATTCCTGGCATTTTTCTGGAAAATCACAGCTTTGGATTTCCGAAACTTGTGTGTTTTGTCCTATATTTTATTGTATTTAAAAAAAATTGTCCCAGCCCCCGTCACAGCAGGAGGCCTTTTGGTAGGCCATCATTGTAAATAAGAATTTGTTCTTAACTGACTTGCCTAGTTAAATAAAGGTAAAAAAGGGAGAAATTATGCTTTATTCCCAAATAATGTTAAGTTGTTCCTGTAGTTTCTCTGTTGGTGACAGTAGGCCAAGGTCATCTGCGTAGAGCAGGAATCGGACTTCATCTTTGAGGGTGAGTCCATGGGCTGCAGATGTAGACATTGAACAGAGTTGGACTTAAACTGCACCCTTGTCTCACCCCTCGCCCTTGTGCAAAAAACTGTTATTTTATTGTTCAGTTTAATACTGCTTGTGTCGTTAGAGTAAATAGATTTAATGATGTCGTATACTCTACTCCCCCCTCTCTCTCAACCCCGCACCTCCCTGATTCAGAGGGGTTGGGGAAATTCTGAAGACACATTTTGGTTGAATGTATTCAGTTTTGCAGCTGACTAGGTAGGCCCTTTCTTCTCTCTCTCTCCCCCCTCATCTCAGTTAGAGATAGCAGGACTATTACAGACAGAGGTACCAAAAGTACCCTGCCCCTGCAAGTTACTGGATGTTCATAGAACACTCCTTAGATATGTGGAGACCTACTCTACTGTGTCACTCTTCTGTCTCCCAGCTGACAGACCGACACACCACTGGTACTGGCAGTTAGAGGGAGGAGTGTTTAGTATCAACTCTGCTGCTGTGGAGCCTGGTATTACCTGGAGCGTGAGGGAGGGAGGGAGGGATGGAGGGATGGATGGATGGATGGATGGAGGGGAAGGGTGAGGGGGGTTAGTGTGTGTGGGAGGAACATCTGTTGAGAGCAGCGACCGAAACACGATCTGAACTGCTAGGTAACACATACACTCACACAGATAAGTAGAAAGGTGTGCTTCCAGTGTGTGTGTGTGATTGTGTATGTATGTGTGTCTCGCAGTCCCTTGCGCAGGCCTTGAGAGAGTTGTTGAGAGGCTGGAGATTTCCTCTGGAGCAGCTAAAGGAGAGGCAGACAAACTAGAGCTATATTATTGAGCCACTAGTACCATGACACACAAACTCAGGTACCCCCCCCCCACACACACACACACTCCTCCCTCAGCTGTGTGATCCAGCTCCGTTCTGCAGCCTCTCACACCTGTCCCAGTCTCATGCACAGGTCACTATTGATTTATGGATTTAGGAGCTTCCCCTGACACCCTGCCAAAAGCCCTCCAAATACACCCTCTCTTTCTTCTCCTCCCTCCCTCTGTCTCTGTCTCTCTCTCTCTCTCTCCCCTCCTCTCCTCTCTCCTGCTCTTCTTGTTGAGTTGTGCCTCTTCAGTTCAAAGTTCTGTGGTGAGGCGTGTCTAGCTTAGGAATGGCTCAGAGAGCTGGAGTCTAGCGCTATACCCATCACTTTCAAACTGAAGAGAGGGGATAGAGAGATAGAGGGAGGACAGGAGAGGGGATATAGGGAGGACAGGAGAGGGGATAGAGGGAGGACAGGAGAGGGGATAGAGGGAGGACAGGAGAGGGGATAGAGGGAGGACAGGAGAGGGGATAGAGGGAGGACAGGAGAGGGGATAGAGGGAGGACAGGAGAGGGGATAGAGGGAGGACAGGAGAGGGGATAGAGGGAGGACAGGAGAGTGGATAGAGGGAGGACAGGAGAGGGGATAGAGGGAGGACAGGAGAGGGGATAGAGGGAGGACAGGAGAGGGGATAGAGGGAGGACAGGAGAGGGGATAGAGGAGGAGGAGAGGGGATAGAGGGAGGACAGGAGAGGGGATAGAGGGAGGACAGGAGAGGGGATAGAGGGAGGACAGGAGAGGGGATAGAGGGAGGTGAGGAGAGGGGATAGAGGGAGGGAGGGAGGAGAGAGAATATAGAGCAGAGAGGAGAAGGGATTGGGGTCCAGTAATCCAGACTAGTAATATGACAGCTGTGATACCTAATAGTACAGATGTTATAGTACTAACTAAAATTGTATAGTCCCATTAACTCATCATCATTGAACTGTATTGTTCCCTGCAGTGTGTGTGTGTGCGCGCTTGCGCGTAACACAAGAAGGGTTTCCAGACCATTGATTGACATGTGACATCATTGTATGTGTGCGTGCGCGTGACGTTATAGCTGTGTGTCATGTAACCACATTACAATTTTTGTTCACGAGTGTCCAATTTCTATTGGTGCGTGTGTGTGTGTGTGTGTGAGACAGCGCCTCTAAGCCCCTGAACCTATATTCCATTTAGGTGGACTTCTGTATGTTTTTACATCTATTGAATGATGCAGGACCAGTTAGAGCAGAAGGCGACAGAGCAGGACGTGTGGCGCAGTGTGTGTCGGTGTGTCGCGTGCCTCTGCTGTCTCACAAGTTAGGAGTGAGTCAGAGGAAAAGTCTTCCACACACCACTCTGCTCTCAGCAATGAATACATACAATGGACACACACACACACACACGCACACATATTTCAGCTCTGAGCAATGGCAGAATAAGCCGGGGGATATTTAACTTGCTGATATGGGAGAGAAAAGAATGAAGAGAGAGCGAGGGAAGAGAGGAGTACCGGAGTACCGATGAATAGTTGGAGGAATGGCAGTGGACTGAAGACACAGAATATCACAGTGGAACCACTTTCCGCACTTTCCATACCACACCCCTCTCCATAGCTCCCTCTGCATGAAACTCACCGCTACCGTTATGGAGGAACGTAGACCGTTGTCGCCTGTTTCAAGACATTCTGGCAGAACCCGTTTTCTCATCACACTTCAATGTTTTGTTGTTGTTGTTGTTTTCTTATGCAGACAGTTGGACAAGTGAGATCAAATCAAATCAAATTGTATTTGTCACATACACATGGTTAGCAGATGTTAGTGCGAGTGTAGCGAAATGCTTGTGCTTCTAGTTCCGACAATGCAGTAATAACCAACAAGTAATCTTGCTAACAATTCCAAAACTACTACCTCATAGACACAAGTGTAAGGGGATAAAGAATATGTACATAAAGATATATGAATGAGTGATGGTACAGAGCGGCATAGACAAGATACAGTAGATGGTATTGAGTGCAGTAGAGTGATGAGTGTTTAAGGTGCTTGCTGGTGTAGTTCTAAATAGATGTCATATTTTATACGTAAAGCTTTGTGTAATATGTAATAAGGTATGTGTAATATGTGTATTACCGACGTGTCACACGGGAATGCCGTCTGTCCCTAAACAGAGTAAACAGAGAGCGCGAGCATAAAGAGATGTCTTTATATTTTTGAAACCTTTATGATTGCAATGTTTACTGTTCATTTTCAATCGTTTTTTTTTTTGTTGCTGTTGTTGTTTTTGGTTCCTTCTTTTCGGTGTATTTCACTTGCTTTGGCTTGCTTTTCCCATGCCAATAAAGCCCCCTTTCCCATGCCAATAAAGCCCCCTTTCCCATGCCAATAAAGCCCCATTTCCCAGGCCAATAAAGCCCCTTTTCCCATGCCAATAAAGCCCCCTTTCCCATGCCAATAAAGCCCTTTTCCCATGCCAATAAAGCCCCTTTTCCCATGCCAATAAAGCCCCCTTTCCCATGCCAATAAAGCCCCTTTTCCCATGCCAATAAAGCCCCTTTTCCCATGCCAATAAAGCCCCTTTTCCCATGCCAATAAAGCCCCTTTTCGCATGCCAATAAAGCCCCTTTTCGCATGCCAATAAAGCCCCTTTTCCCATGCCAATAAAGCCCCTTTGACATTTGCCTCCTCTTCTGTTTCTCTCTCCATCGTCCTTCTTTTCCTCCTCTCCCCTTAACTTCTAAGAGTTAGTCACTCGTTCTTCTCTTCGCTCTTCTTCCACAATTAGATATTCAGGAGATGACGGAGGAGGGGGGGGGGTGAAAGAGAGACAGAGAGAACAGAGTTTGTAGAAGTGTGTGTGTGTGTAACACTTTTTACTCATTATTCTCCCAGGCACCCAGTGTGTGCTCTGAAAGGGGGAACGCCTCCTCTCCTCCCTCCTTTTCCCCTCTCATATTCTCATCCTCCTCTCACTCACTCACTCCTTTTATCTCTTCTTTGTTCCATGAGAGTTGTGTCAAAGACTATGGGACTGAAGACACCCCCCCCCCCAATACCTTGTCTTGTTGTTCTGCTCCTTGCTCTCCTCCTATCATAATCTCCTATCTCCTAGTGTGAATGGATTAGGTGGTATAGTGTGTCCGGTCCAGTTTTAGCAGATCTGATTGTCTAGAAGTGGCCGTTGTCACGTTAGCTACAAACACACACACACACACACACACACACACACACACACACACACACACACACACACACACACACACACACACACACACACACACACACACACACACACACACACACACACACACACACACACACACACACACACACACACACACACACACACACACACACCACTCTGTTATGTCAGAATACCCTGGGGGTAAAAGGAAGTGCGAGAGAGGCTGTGGTCACAGCGATCAGTTGGTTACATCATCTCTCCTGTCTCTCTCTCTGTGGGTGGTGCTATCAGGTAGCGTATTTCCTGCTTCAAAGCATCTCACTCCCTCTTCCTTTTCTCTCATCCTTTTCCCTCTTTTTACCTTCGGAGTGTCACAGTGACTCAGAGGTGTGTGTGTGAGTCTCCACTAACAGCCTTGACCATGTCTCCTGGGTCTGTCTGTCTGTCTGGGGGATGAAAAGGTGTCCTCACGTCTAGGGGAAATGACACAGCACCGGCAACCCATGTGACAGATCCAGCTGATGGGAGGGAAAGGGGTTGACTGGTTGTCTGGTGTCCTCACACTTATACAGCATGTCCACAATGAGTAAAATTCCACCGCTGCCACCAATGAACCACTGAAAGGCTCTCTGATGCTGAAGGATCTTTATGTAAAGTGAGATGTCATCACACTCGTCTGATGTACTGGGCTTTCCTGTTTCAGACTATGAAATTCTATGCAGTCCTTGGTTCACCTCAAAGTGTGGGAAGGTCTACATTCCCATTTAGAAGCCAGTCTGCTATTGGTCACTCCCACTTAGAACACCCTCTGCTATTGGTCACTCCCACTTAAAATACCAGTCTGTTATTGGTCACTCCCACTTAGAACAGCAGTCTGCTATTGGTCACTTCCACTTAGAACAGCAGTCTGCTATTGGTCACTCCCACTTAGAACAGCAGTCTGCTCTTGATCACTCCCACTTAGAAAAGCAGTCTGCTATTGGTCACTCCCACTTAGAACACCAGTCTGCTATTGGTCACTCCCACTTAGAACACCAGTCTGCTATTCTTCACTGCTACATGTGTTCTATATTCAGATCTATGGAGGAACATCTGCTATCTTTATTGATCGTTTTTCCTCTCTCTCTCTCTTTCTCTCGTTCATTATCGGGGTGATTTATTATGTGGGTGTAGCGTCTGCTTTTATGACTGAACAGATATGATCCGTAGCTGTTGTGTATCTTTCTGTTTCTGTCATCAAGTGTGAATTGATGAGAGGGCTGAGTGTTGCATCATCTCGTTAAGTCTGTGATCTGAGTGAACAGATATGGGTTGTGCCTGGTAAATGTGAAGCTCATTTCCTGGGTGTCATAGTTAGGCCTGTCACATGCATGATCATATGAAGTTTGTGGGTGCTTTGACTTGTGATGATGATGATGCCTCTTTCCCTATCCCCCCCCCCCCTCATGCTCTCCCTATCCTTCCCTCTCTCTTCCTCTTTCTTACCCAGTTACTTCTATAAATAGGTTTTGAAGTCAGGGGCTGTGCATTGTAACACTACACTGCCTTCCTTTACACAGAGGGAGAGAGCGGGAGAGGGAGAAAGGATGAGTGCGGGAGTGAGAGCGAGAGAGAGGGACGGAGATAAAAAGGGGTGGTGGAGGGTAAAGTGGAACGCATAGCAGCATTGAAAGATATATAGAGTAAGAATGACTTTGCTTATAGTCACCACTCGACTGGTTTCAATTATGGGCTGTAAACATTGATTATGTCTCCCCTCTATCCTTCTTTCTCTCTTTCTTCCCTACTCCCTCTCTGCATGTCTGTCTCCTCATTTTCTCCTCTCTCTCTCTCTCTCTTTCCCTCTCTCTCTCTGGTATTTCCTGTTCTTGGTCATGTGGTGTGTGTGATCCACCCGGGCTCTGAAGTGAAGTATGTGAAATGTGATCGGTTGCCTTGGCGACAGCAATGCCCCAGCCAGAGAGTGGCAGGAAGGAAGCAGCAACCCACAGGAAAAATCACTACAGTACATACTACAGTATACTACAATGCAAAAAACACAACATTATGTACTATAGTATATACCACAGTTTTATTTGACTACAGTATTTATAGTATAGTTAACTGTATTCTACACTATACACTAAAGTCCAAGTCTGCAAAAACACTAGATACTGTAGTGAAATAAAACGAGTGTTTTTGCAGACTTTACTGTAGTATTCACTCTAGTATTTTTTGCTGCACATTTCTGTAATATTTCCTATGGTGTTTTTGTTTTATTATTTTCCGTCAGGAAACCTACTGGATAAATACTGAAAGAACACATTTTCCATAAACTAAGTAGATTGGTCTGGGTTCTGAATGTAACGTCGTTCATCTGTTGTATGAAGAGAGTCAGACCGAAATGCAGCGTGTAGGTTACTCATGACTTTAATGAAGATAATAGCGGTACATGAAATAACTGAATATGAAAACAACAAACGAAACGAAAACCTATTACAGCCTATCTGGTGACTACAACACTAAGACAGGAACAATCACCCACAAAATACAACGCACACTCAGACTACCTAAATACGGTTCCCAATCCGAGACAACGAGAAACAGCTGACTCCAATTGAGAATCGCCTCAGGCAGCCAAGCCTAACTAGACACACCCCTAATCATACACAATCCCAATTACTACAAACCCCAATACGAAAACACAACATATAAACCCATGTCACACCCTGGCTTACCCAAACATATACCAAAAACACAAAATATAATGACCAGGGCGTGACAGAACCCCCCCCCCCCCTACGGTGCGGACTCCGGGACGCACCTCAAGAGCATATGGAGGGTCCGGGTGGGCATCTGTCCATGGTGGCGGTTCTGGCTCGGGACGTGGACCCCACTCCATTAATGTCCTATTTCCTCTCCTTCGCGTCCTGGGATAATCCACTTTCTCCGCCGACCATGGCCTAATAGTCCTCACCCTGATCCCCACATAACTGAGGGGCAGCTCGGGACCGAGGGGCAGCTCGGGACTGAGGGGCAGCTCGGGACAGAGGGGCAGCTCGGGACAGAGGGGCAGCTCGGGACAGAGGGGCAGCTCGGGACAGAGGGGCAGCTCGGGACAGAGGGGCAGCTCGGGACAGATGGGCAGCTCGGGACAGAGGGGAAGCTCGGGACAGAGGGGCATCTCAGGACAGAGGGGCAGCTCAGGACAGAGGGGCATCTCAGGACAGAAGCAGCCTGGTACTGAGAGGAAGCCTAGTACTGAGAGGAAGCCTAGTACTGAGAGGAAGCTCAGTACTGAGAGGAAGCTCAGTACTGAGAGGAAGCTCAGGCAGGTAGTAGGCTCCGGTAAATCCTGGCTGGCTGGTGGAACTGGAAGATTCAGGTTGTCTGGCCGATCTAGAAGATCTTGGCAGACTGGCACTTCTGGCGGATCCTGGCAGACTGGCACTTCTGGCGGATCCTGGCAGACTGGCGACGCTGGGCCAACTGGCGGCGCTGGGCAGACTGGGAGCACTGGGCAGACTGGGAGCACTGGGCAGACTGGGAGTACTGGCAGCACTGGACAGACAGGAGACTCCGGCAGCGCAGGAGAGGAGAAAGGCTCTGGCTGCGCTGAACAGGCGGGAGACTCCAACAGCGCAGGAGAGGAGAAAAGCTCTGGCTGCGCTAAACAGGCGAGGCGCACTGGACGCGCTGGGCCGACTGGGAGCACTGGTGGCGCTGGACAGACAGGAGACTCCGGCAGCGCAGGAGAGGAGAAAGGCTCTGGCTGCGCTAAACAGGCGGGAGACTCCGATAGCGCAGGAGAGGAGAAAAGCTCTGGCTGAGCTAAACAAGTGGGAGACTCCAGCAGCACAGGAGGGGAGAAAAGCGCTGGCTGTGCTGAACAGGCGAGGCGCACTGGAGGCCTGGTGCGTGGTGCTGGAACTGGTGGTACTGGCGTGAGGACACGCACAGGAAGCCTGGTGCGGGGAGCTGCTACCGGAGGACTGGTGTGTAGAGGTGGCTCTGGATAGACCGGACCGTGCAGGCGCACTGGAGCTCTTGAGCACCGAGCCTGCCCAAGCTTACCTGGCTCGATGCCCACTCTAGCCCGGCCAATAGGAAGGGCTGGTATGTGTCGCAGCTGGCTCTGCACCCGCACTGGAAACACCGTGCGCTCCATAGCATAACACGGTGCCTGCCCGGTCTCTCTAGCCCAACGGTGAGCACAGGGAGTATGCGCAGGTCTCCTACCTGGCATAACTATTCTCCCCTCTAGCCACCCCCCAATACATTTTTTGGGGTGACTTTCCGGTTTCCAACCGCGTCACCGTGCTGCTTCCTCATACCTGCGCCTCTCCCCTTTAGCTGCTTCTATTTCCTCCTTGGGACGGCGATATTCTCCCGGCTGCGCCCAGGGTCCTTTACCGTCTAATTCCTCCTCCCATGTCCAAATCTCCAAATGGTGCAGTCTCTCCCACTGCAACTGTTCTTCACGATTAACAGGGAGAGTAGGCTCAGGTCTGACTCCTGACTCAGCCACTCTCTCTCTGTGCTTTCCCCCGTTACTTTCCGTTTTCGCTCTGTATAGCTGTGCTTTCCTTTTCGAATCCATACGTCTATAGCCCTCCTCGCATTGCTGTAGGGAATCCCAGGCGGGCTCCTGCACTCGCTCTGGGTCGGCCGCCCACCTGTCAATTTCTTCCCAGGAAGTATACTCCATGCTTCTGCTGTCCATAACGTCCTCCTTCAGATCCTGCCAGTTCACACGCTGCTCGGTCTGTGAGTGGTGGGTGATTCTGTAACATCGTTTGTCTGTTGTATGAAGAGAGTCAGACCGAAATGCAGCGTGTAGGTTACTCATGACTTTAATGAAGATAATAGCGGTACATGAAATAACTGAATATGAAAACAACAAACGAAACGAAAACCTATTACATCCTATCTGGTGACTACAACACTAAGACAGGAACAATCACCCACAAAATACAACGCGCACTCAGGCTACCTAAATACGGTTCCCAATCCGAGACAACGAGAAACAGCTGACTCCAATTGAGAATCGCCTCAGGCAGCCAAGCCTAACTAGACACACCCCTAATCATACACAATCCCAATTACTACAAACCCCAATACGAAAACACAACATATAAACCCATGTCACACCCTGGCTTACCCAAACATATACCAAAAACACAAAATATAATGACCAGGGCGTGGCACTGAAGGGATAGTTCATAGCTTCTGCTCTTTTTCTATAACCTGTAGGGAACAAAATATATGGTCTATACTTGTGGATTCTACAGTAAACTGTCATATTTGTTCATATGGGAAGCCACACAGACATTCCTTTAGAGGAGGGAGAGAGAAAAAGATGGAGAGAGAGGGAGATAAAAGGGAAACAATGAAATCATTGAAGGATTCTGTCCTTTTTTAAGAACCCTTGAATAATTCAGCCACTCTACTTGAAGTAAAACTCCTTGTTTAGAACCTCTCCTCTTTCTAAAAAGGACTTTCTTATTTCTGACAGCTTGTTTCCCAGACCTCTGCTCCTCCATTTCTGTTACACAAGCCTGACAGCTCCCTGTGTGTCTGTTGCTTTGCACGACAGAGGTTGTGGACTCAGAACAGGCCATGGGCCCAAGTGGAAAGGAACATCACATTTCTGCTTTAAATGGATAGTGCAGCCTAAAATCTGAGTTGATCAGTTACCTCAAGATCCTGTCCATATTCTGTATACTGTCGACAGAGTCCTAGGAATTCATCTCGGGAGATTTGTACAGCAAGATGCCACATTTGAGTGAGTGAGAGAAAGAGAGAGAGAGATGTGTGAAATATATGTTAACATTGCCAAAGCACGTGAAGTAGATAATAAACAAAAATGAACAGTAAACATTACCCTCAAATGTCATATTATGGCTATGTACAGTGTTGTAGCGATGTGCAAATAGTTGTGTCTGTGTCTCTGTCTGTGTCTCTATCTATCTCTCTCTGTGTGTGTATGCGTGTGTGTGTGTGTGCGTGCGTGTGTGTGTCAGTGACAGTAGTAGTTCTGAGTGACTGTGTGTGTGTTTACTCTGTTGAATACGTGTGGTGTTCCTGAATGTAGCTCTTAGAAGGCTGCCTGTGTGGAGAGCTGTTGGTGTGCCTTTAATGTGAAGTGTTGCTAATTTTATTCTCTTGAACACAGCGCTAAAAGGCAGCTTCAGTCAGATGTCGCCTTGTTAGCTGGAAGCCGGGTTGTATCACTTAGTGAATAATAGAACGACTCAAACACAGTTTATCATCACTTGATGGGGGGGAAGAGAAATTGGAGAGAGAGGAGAGGTGTCTGCACCTCAAGTCAGTCTGGATGGAGTATTTGGGATTATTCTGTAATCAGGAGGGGGAAGGGAGGAGGGGAGGGGAGAGGAGGGAGAAGAGAGCAGAGCAGAGGAGAGCCAGGTCATGTGTATCAACCACAACGTCCTCTACAACCTCTTCACTCTGACCTCAAACACCTTGATTCCTGACCACAATGTCTCTGAGCACACTGTGTTTGACCATATAATTTGTGAACACACACACACACACACACACACACACACACACACACACACACACACACACACACACACACACACACACACACACACACACACACACACACACACACACACACACACACACACACACACACACACACACACACACACACACACACACACACACACACACACACACACACACACACACACACATCCCTGCTCTGACCCAGGAGAAGCCATTCCATTAGTGATAAACACACTCTGTTACCTGGCAACAACATGGATGGCCTATTTTGAACGGTTCAACATCTACATGTCTGAATCTGTCTGCTGCTCCCACAAATATATTCTCCTTTTTCCTGGATGAGAGAGGGTGTGTGTGTGTGTGTGTGTGTGTGTGTGTGTGTGTGTGTGTGTGTGTGTGTGTGTGTGTGTGTGTGTGTGTGTGTGTGTGTGTGTGTGTGTGTGTGTGTGTGTGTGTGTGTGTGTGTGTGTGTGTGGACCTCTAAATGGCTACAATGGCTTTGGTATAGAAAGATTGCAGGTTCGAGTCCCACTTTGACTGTCCCCCAAATTCACCATGTGTTGGTTTGGAAAAATATCTTGAGCACTCCTCTTCAGAAGCCTTACCTAAAGTAAGGATCAGGGGAATTGGAGAAGGAATGATACATTTCGTCAAACCTCCAATAAATTAAAGACTATTCTGTTAATTTTGTATTTGTGATGTTCACTCGGTAACCATGAAAGAATCATCATGTTTCTCCTCCTAATCGGCCGAGCATTGAAATGTGATATTAAAGCTGTTTGTTTGTGTGTGTGTGTGTGTGTGTGTGTGTGTGTGTGTGTGTGTGTGTGTGTGTGTGTGTGTGTGTGTGTGTGTGTGTGTGTGTGTGTGTGTGTGTGTGTGTGTGTGTGTGTGTGTGTGTGTGTGTGTGTGTGTGTGTGTGTGTGTGTGTGTACTCCAGAGAGTCGCTGTGTTCTTCAAGGAAGTGCTTTTGTGTGATGTACTAAGATGAAATCACTTAACAGGCTTCCAGACAACATCTTTCTTTATTCATGTCTATTCTTTCACTCTATACATGGCCACAATCAGTGCTCCTTTATATAGAAATGATTTTGCATTACAGTGGGCTAAAGAGTTACAGTTACTGCGGTGGGGTAAACCAGGGTCACCGAGTGTTTCTTGGTGGTCTTAAACAAATCTACTTTGAAACAAAAGTATACACCTCACACACATGGTTATGCGCTTAAAAAAATAGGACACCTGTACCATGTCAGTTATAGAGTTGAAATGTATTACATTTTGAGTTTTCATCCAAATATTACACTTTACACATATCACAGAAGACTGAAATATAAGAAAACCGTTTGACATAGAAACCCCGGGGCCATCCCGAGTGGCGCAGTGGTCTTAGGCTGTGCCACTAGAGATTCTGGGTTCGAGTCCAGGCTCTTTAGCAGCCGGCCGCGACCGGGAGACCCATGGGCCGGTGCACAATTGGCTCAGAGCCATCCTGGTTACGGGAGGGTTTGGTTGTCCTTGTCCCATCGCGCACCAGCGACTCCTGTGGCGGGCTGGGCGCAGTGAACGCCGGCATGGTCGCCAGGTGTACGGTGTTTCCTCTTGACACATTGGTGCGGCTGGCTTCTGGGTTTAGTGGGCATTGTGTCTTGAAGCAGCGCGGGCTTGGCTGAGTTGTGTTTCAGAGGACAGAGGCTCTTGGCCTTCGCCTTTCCTGAGTCCGTACGGGAGTTGCAGTGAAATTGAGATACAAAAAATAAAAATGTTTATTAATTGTGAAAAATATGAATAACATTCCACCCATGAGGCCTCTAGTGGGAGATTTGGTCATTTGACTGCAGGAAATGGTTCTAATGGTTAATGTGTCTGTCTATGCATTCTGTGCACGTGAGCGTTTGTTTGCTTTACATATTTGTGTTTGTGACTCTCTTGATAGTGTCGTTACCTAGGAAGTCAATTCTCTTCCTATGAAAGTGTCTGTCTGTCTGTCTGTCTGTCTGTCTGTCTGTCTGTCTGTCTGTCTGTCTGTCTGTCTGTCTGTCTGTCTGTCTGTCTGTCTGTCTGTCTGTCTGTCTGTCTGTCTGTCTGTCTGTCTGTCTGTCTGTCTGTCTGTCTGTCTGTCTGTCTGTCTGTCTGTCTGTCTGTCTGTCTGTCTGTCTGTCTGTCTGTCTGTCTGTCTGTCTGTCTGTCTGTCTGTCTGCTCTGTCTGTCCTCCCTTAATGTAAAGACCAACTGGAGCGTAGCATAGACCACAGTTTACAAACTCTTCCAGCCCTCTATCTCTCCATCCACCCCTCCGTCCCTCTCTCTGTATTTACTCTCTCACTCCATCCAGGTTATTGTGTTGACACAAAGACCCACAGCACTCCCCTGCCTGGACCAGCTCCTCTCCTTTTTCCTCTCCTTGTCTCTCTCTCCTCCATACCAATAGATAGAGACATTCTAAAGGACAGAGACAGGGCTTTTCAATACAAGGCCAGTCAGCAGTTTGTTTCTATGAATAATCTGCGATTTCTGGGTGTAAGGCACTAGGCGAGTCTGTATTGACTGTATTGTGTTAGGTACTAGGGAAGGTGCCTCCTCTACTGCCTACCCTAAAGGTCCGTGAAAGAATGTGGGACGCTTCTGGATTCTGTTGTTGTACTGGTCGTTGTCGGGGTATTCTTGACGTGAATGAGGCCCAGGTCCTCACGATGACGGTCTATAGGTCAGTGCATTGACATTACTGTACTCAGACAACAGTCAAATGTACAATTATGAATATACCGTTCCTCTCTCCCGCAACTCCATTCTTTTCTTGTAAATAGAATGTATTTACTTGGTCAAAATAGGAATACAAAGGTTAGATAAAATAGAGTATTCCCGTGCTGGTGGAAGCTCCAGTCTTGTATAGAGGATGGACGCGAAAGCTGAAGGTCAATGTATGTTACATTGAAGTCTATGGTGTGAACTGAGGGTTGTCGGGTGTAACCACAGTAACCAGTCATATAAAGCATCTCCCACCATATCTCAATAGCACTGAAGGTGATATGACCCTCCATCACAGATCGAGGCTCAGATTACCCTATAACCAGGCTCTCCCCCTAGTGGTCCGTAACATATGTTAGTCAGTCAGTTAGACCTGTCAGGATTGTCCAGTCTACCAGCTCTATTTCTACACTCTTCTGTCTGTCATGGAGGGGAAGCATCAAGTGCGCTGCATTGATCGTGAGGTCAAAGTTCAGAGCAGTATTCCATTCCAGTGAGTGTGTATGGATCTGGTTAGGAGCTGTCTGCCAATGTCCCTGGGTCTCAGATTGGCCTTTGACATCTGGCCTCACTGAGAGCTTCAGTGTTTACCCACATAAGGAAATCCATCCACCATCAGAATGGAAGTAGAGAGCCGACTGCAGGCATAAAACAAAGTCGGTCTCCCAAATCGCAACCGATTCCCTATTTGGCACATGACTTTTGACGAGGGCCCATGGATCTTTGGTCAAAAGTAGTGCACTATATAGGGAACAGGGTGCCAGTTGGGACACAGAGAGAGATGATTAGAGATGGAGTGAGAAATTGAGATGGGTTGAACGAGTGTGCTGGATGTAGGAGATGTAGAAATAGATTGAGTTGTTGAGAGGTTAAGTTCTAGAAGCCTAGACAATGTATGCACACAGACACTCAGTAATATCCATAACACAGGTCTGATACTCTTTGAAACTATACGACTTGATACTACTCTCTACCATTCGATTTGATGCTACTTTATAGCACCATTTCCTATCAACTGTGGCATTCCAGTCATTCTTGTATCCGAGCTTAGATGCTCTCGAGCTTAGATACTTTCTCTACTAAGGTCTTTGGCCCATCAGTGTGTGAATGGACTGTCCCATTGTGTAACATGGACCCAGCTACAATGGAACTACAAAGGAGATCTCCCACTAGCCTTTCACCCTGCTAGCCCAACCACACTAATGCCCTTCCCTCTCCGCGTCTCTCTGTCACTTCACATCCTATCACGACGATAGATGGGCAGTGTGTGTGTGTGTGTGTGTGTGTGTGTGTGTGTGTGTGTGTGTGTGTGTGTGTGTGTGTGTGTGTGTGTGTGTGTGTGTGTGTGTGTGTGTGTGTGTGTGTGTGTGTGTGTGTGTGTGTGTGTGTGTGTGTGTGTGTTGAGGGTTGGGGTCAGGGTACCCCCTGTCTGAGGGCACCCCTTGTGCCCTTCTCTTTTCGAGTGGTGGGAGACAAAAGAGAAAAGAGGGCATTTTCAACCCAGCTGTTCTATTTAGCCTTCTTCTGGTTGGTTAGCTAGCTTAGCAATGGTCACTATAGTAACCATAGTTGTCTACGGTTGTCATGGCAGTTTGGGGAGAGGGGGTTGCCAAGACAACAATTCTGACTTGCTTGCTTAATGGCCAGGAAGGTGAGCATGATTCTAAACTGATAATATCCCCCCCCCTCTTTTCTTCCCCCTCTCTCGCGCTTTAATTTGGTTTCTCTCTCTCTACAGTCTGCCATCTGCTTTAGATTAGTTCATCCCTCCATCTTTCTTTTTCTCCATTGCGGGGAGGTTGTGTCTCACGTACACCAACGCTGTCGTGTCGCTGGCCAACCGTCCGTCAGAGAGTGGCAGGTGTGCCTGTCAATGCCCTAGCTGTCCCCAATTTCGCCGTCTGCCTCGTCACCACTGTGCCCCCTCTATTGTACTCAAATATCATTCAAAACAAAAGATAATAATCCAAAGATTATAATCTCATCTAATCCATAAAGTGTCTGGTTCATAGAGGAATACCCGCAGAGATCTGGATCTGTTGACCAACATGGCTCTTAAATGTAACGTGTTAAGACAGAGGTGAATGGAGTCCAAATAACCCAGACATTGAGGACTGTGATTTGCTGAGACGCGATTGAACCGACCCGGTCATGATGGTTTAACTGTCAATTGAACCCCCTCCTTTCATCTTTCAATAGCACTCTGTCGGGCTCTGTGTGCGCATGTGTGTTTTGAGGAGTCTTGACAGGGGTCTTACTCAGGACTAACTAATTGAAGCAGTGTGTGAGGGAATGTGCTAGATAGCCACTCTCTCATCAGGTTCAGCAGTCCTTCCTCTTTTTCTCTCTTTTAGTTTGTTGTCCAGTCATATCTTTCCACTGGGTTGACTATGTGGTTATTGGAAAGTGCCTGGGAAAGAAAGAAACGCACTGTCCCACATCCTTCTTCTCTCTGTTTACAATCTGTCTCTCTCTTTATCTCTCTCTTTATCCCGCCTCTCTCTCTCTTTTCTCTCTCTCTCTCTCTCTCTCTCTCTCTCTCTCTCTCTCTCTCTCTCTCTCTCTCTCTCTCTCTCTATGGTGTTCTGTGTGTTTACAAGCCGTCTCCGTCTCTGACCAAACTTAATAAAGCCTTCTATAGATGGAGGGAGGGCCTGGGCCAAGGAGAATCGAGTGTGCATGTTTCCCTGTACGTTTCGCTCTGAGCTACAGTACAATGTGTAGTAGAGTTGTCCTCCTTTGTATTTTCTCTTTTATTCAGACACTATCGACGGTAGGTAGATACAGGGGTGTCGATGTAGTTGGGAGAAAGTCCGAAAATGTCTTGGGTGGGATTCGATCTCACGTCGCTGCTGGCCAATATGTGCAGGGTAGATTGCAGCACTACAGCTCTGCCACGGTCATGGTCATGCTGCACGGTCATGGTATAGCATTGGCTGGGCCTGGATTGTCTGGATATCCGAGTTGGCTGCTTTGCAGTGAATCATTTTCTTTCCTCCCTCTCTTTTCTATCATCCATATCCCTCCTTCCCTCTGTTGATGATGACATTTTGTTTCTTTTTTTGTTCACATGATCTGCAATCTGCTTGGTTTATTTGTCATTTGGAGTTTCTATGTGTGAACTGTACCATAAAATAAGAGTACTTTATTAATCCAACAGAGGGGACATTTTTATTGCACCAGCCAATACATACATTACAATAAATACACCATAAAAAATCACAACAAGGACACACAGACACTAAAAGCAGCATCATCATCATCTAAAAATGGCTAACCCAGGAAATCTTAAGTCTTATTACATACAGCAAGGAAGAACTATTGGATATAAGAGTGACGTCAACGTACCAACATTACGAACAGGAATATGACTTTCCCGAAGCGGATCCTGTTTGGACCACCACCCAGGATAATGGATCTCAGAAGCCGACTCAAAACAACGGCGCTGCAGAAGGAGTGGCATCCTGGTCAGGCTCCGTAGATGTGCACATCGCCCACTGCTCCCGAGTGTACTACTCGCCAATGTCCAGTCTCTTGACAACAAGGTAGACGAATTTCGAGCAAGGGTTGCCTTCCAGAGAGATATCAGAGATTGTAACATTCTCTGTTTCACGGAAACATGGCTCTCTTGGGATATGTTGTCGGAATAGGTTCAGCCACCGGACTTCTCCATGCATTGCGTTGACAGAGATAAACACCTCTCTGGGAAAAGGAAGGGCGGGTGTGTATGCTTTATGATTAACGACTCATGGTGTAATCATAACAACATACAGAAACTCAAGCCCTTCTGCTCACCCGACCTAGAATTCCTTACAATCAAATGCTGGCCATAATACCTCCCAAGAGAATTGTTATCGTCACAGCTATGTACATTCCCCCTCAAGCAGACACCACGGCGGCCCTCGAGGAACTCCACTGGACTCTGGAAACTGGAAACCATATATCCCGACGCTGCATTTATTGTAGCTGGGGATTTTATCAAAGCAAATTTGATAACAAGGCTACCTAAACCTAAAAATGCTGTTCATTGACTACAGCTCAGCATCCAACACCATAGTACACTCCAAGCTCATCATCAAGCTGGAGGCCCTGGGTCTTAAGCTTGCCCTGTGCAATTGGGTCCTGGACTTTCTGATGGGCCGTCCCCAGGTGGTGAAGGTAGGAAACAACATCATCACTTCACTGACCCTAAACACTGGGTCCCCACAAGGGTGTGTGCTCAGACCCTCCTGTACTCCCTTTTCACCCATGACTGCGTGGCCATGCATGCCTCCAACTCAATCATCAAGTTTGCAGACGACACAACAGTAGTGGGCTTGATTACCAACAACGATGAGACAGCCTACAGGGAGGAGGTGAGGCGACTCGGAGTGTGGTGTCAGGAAAACAACCTCTCACTCAACGTCAACAAAACAAAGTCAAAATCAATTCAAATCAAATTTATTTATATAGCCCTTCGTACATCAGCTGATATCTCAAAGTGCTGTGCAGAAACCCAGCCTAAAACCCCAAACAGCAAGCAATGCAGGTGTAGAAGCACGGTGGATAGGAAAAACTCCCTAGAAAGGCCAAAACCTAGGAAGAAACCTAGAGAGGAACCAGGCTATGTGGGGTGGCCAGTCCTCTTCTGGCTGTGCCGGGTGGAGATTATAACAGAACATGGCCAAGATGTTCAAATGTAAAACATTACGACCAGAGGAGATGATTGTGGACTTCAGGAAACAGCAGAGGGAGCACCCCCCCTATCCACATCGAAGGGACAGCAGTGGAGAAGGTGGAAGGTTTTAAGTTCCTTGGCGTACACATCACAGACAAACTGAAATGGTCCACCCACACAGACAGTGTGGTGAAGAAGGCGCAACAGCGCCTCTTCAACCTCAGGAGGCTGAAGAAATTTTGACTTGTCACCCAAAACCCTAACATACTTTTACAGATGCACAATTGAGAGTTGGGCTGTATCACAGCCTGGTACGGCAACTGCACCGACCTCAACCAGAAGGCTCTCCAGAGGGTAGTGCGGTCTGCACAACGCATCACCGGAGGCAAATTACCTGCCCTCCATGACACCTACAGCACCCAATGTCACAGGAAGGCCAAAAAGATCATCAAGGACAACAACCACCCGAGCCACTGCCTGTTCACACCGCTATCATCCAGAAGGCGAGGTCAGTACAGGTGCATCAAAGCTGGGACTGAGAGACTGAAAAACAGCTTCCATCTCAAGGCCATCATCAGACTGCTAATCAGCCATCACTATCTCAGAGAGGCTGCTGGCTACATTGTGACCCAATCACTGGCCACTTAAATAAATGGAATAATGCCACTTTAAATAATTCCACTTTAATAATGTTTACATGTCTTACATTACTCATACCCTATGTATATACTGTATTTTATACCATCTATTACACCTTGCCTATGCTGCTCGGGCCATCCCTCATCCATATATTTATATGTACATATTCTCATTCACCCCTTTAGATTTGTGTATATTATGTAGTTGTCGGGGAATTGTTAGATTACTTGTTAGATATTACTGCACTGTCGGAAACTAGAAGCACAAGCTTTTCGCTACACTCGCATTAACGTCTGCTAGCCATGTGTATGTGACCAATAACATTTGATTTGATTTAAAAACGAAGTGTTTGTGTTTAAAATCCTCATAGCACATGGTAAAAAGGATCTGCATAAACGTTCTGTTTTGGATCTGGGTCAAATAAATCTGTCTGCTATCGCACTGCGATGCTCCAGGCTGATACTGTGGAGGGGTTGGCTAGTGTTGGCTTCTATACTCCAGAGGTCCGCTTATCCAGGACAGGGTCTAGTTTGTCCTGGTGGGTGCCGATGGGAGATCCAGCCTTCTTGTTGATTTCGTTTAGCCTGTTTGCATCCACCTCAGTGATGTTACCCGTTGGAGCATTTTTTCAGCAGACATCAAAGGATCTGAGCTTCCTTAAAAGGAGTAGCTTTTGTTGAGCCTTTTTTTAAAACCACAGAGGTGTTCTCCTTCCACTGCAGCTTATCGTCAATCACCACCCCCAGGTATTTGGTACATGACGTCTTTAACCAGCTCATACGTACACTGCATTTGGAAAGTATTCAGACCCCTTGACTTTTTCTGCATCTTGTTACGTTACAGCCTTAATAGAAAATGTATTAAAATAGTTTTTCCCACTCATCAATCTACACACAATACCCCATAATGACAAAGCAAAAACAGGTTTTTAGAATTTTTTGCAAAAATAAAAAAAATAAGTAAATATAATATTTCAGTTTTTTAAGTATTCACACACTTTAATCGGTACTTTGTTGAAGCACCTTTGGCAGCGATTACAGCCTCATGTATTCTTGGGTATGACACTACAAGCTTGGCACACCTGTATTTGGGGACTTTTTCCCCTTCCTCTTTGCAGATCCTCTCGAGCTCTGTCAGGTTGGATGGGGAGCGTCACTGCACAACTATTTTTAGGTCGCTCCAGCGATGTTCGATTGGGTTCAATTCCGGGCTCTGGCTAGGCCTTGCAAGGACATTCAGAGCCTTGTCCTGAAGCTACTCCTGCGTTATCTTGGCTGTGTGCCCCAGTGTGAGGTCCTGAGCGCTCTCTGGAGCAGGTTTTCATCAAGGATCTCTCTGTACTTTGCTCCATTCATCTTTCCCCTTAATCCTGACTACTCTCACAGTCTCTGCCGATGAAAAACATCCCCACAGCATGATGTTGCCACCACCATGATTCACCGTAGGGATGGTGCCAGGTTTCCTCCAGACGTGACGCTTGGCATTCAGGCCAAAGATTAACATTTTGGTTTCATCAGACCAGAGAATCTTGTTTGAGTCTTTAGGTGCCTTTTGGCAAGTGGCTTCCGTCTGGCCACTCTACCATTAAGGCCCGATCGGTGGAGCGCTGCAGAGATGGTTGTCCTCTATTTATTTGTCTAAAAACCTGTTTTCGCTTCATCATTATAGGGTATTGTTGGTAGATTTTAGAATAAGGCTGTAACATAACAAAATGTGATGTGTTTATGTGTGTGTGTGTGTGTGTGTGTGTGTGTAACTGACCCTCTCTCTCCTCTCTCTCCCCTTTATCTTTAGTCCCTCAGGGAGTGATCCGGAACGGAGCCAGGATGATGAGTCAGGGCCTTTACCCAGGAATACGACCACTGCCCATCAACCCCTTAGAGAGCAGGACAGCCGCAGTCAGGTTGGTATACCTGCCATAGAGAGAGACACACATATATGCACACACACTCACACAGGTCTGTGCACACAGTCACACACACACACACAGTCATGCAAGGGATGGCATGGAAGCGTTAGGGACAGACATTTAGGAGGGGTGAAAGCTGCATGTTCAGACAGGACACACACATGCTCATATGCTATTATACACTCTGACACACGGAATGTTCTGGCCTGAGGCGGTGACAGCCTCACGTGGAAACACAGTGATTCCAGCTGAGCTCTGTCTCGCTCGGTGTTATAGATCAAACTGTATTCTGGGATAAGTGGTAGGTAGGGACACAACTGACAGCTGCACACAAACGATAACATTATAGCTCAGCATTTTGCTACACCCGCAATAGCATCTGTTAAATATGTGTATGTGACCGATACAATTTGATTTGAAAAACTGTAGTCTGACGTCGTATAAACACACAGAGAGGCAGAATCCACAAAAAAACAGGTGCCTTTCACCCATCCGTTCTTTGTGTCTCTCACACGGGCACACAGACGAACACACTCAGTCAGAGCAGAGAGAGAGAGGGTGAGTGAGTGACTGACTAACATGAATAATAGGTAGGATTTGTCTTAGACTGCTGTGCTCCTCCTATAATTCATGAGGTTTAAATGCACAGTGCAGCCAGGATGGACGGAGACACTCCGAGCTGGGCTTTTAACGACATGCACACTTGCCAGAGTTAGTTGGGAAGCTGCATGACATGATGCAGAGTGACGGAGGGAACATCTTTGACTTAACTTAGCTGGTTGGGCTGTAATAGCTATAGGAGGATGGAAAAGCTTCAAGGGATCGTTCACTTTTGTCGAAGTTTTAGTTCATTTACAACATACCTATTCATTTTATAGGAAAGGACGGAATAGCCTCAATAAAAAATAGTATGATAAGTTTTAGAATAACTAATGACACCCCTTCCCTGTTAACCCCCCTTGGCGCACTAGCACACAGTACTCATACAATAGTTATAACACTTCATAAAGTTGTTATATTTACATTTACATTTAAGTCATTTAGCAGACGCTCTTATCCAGAGCGACTTACAAATTGGATGACATCAACAAGGTGACATGACATTATGATGATCACCAATGTAGGATATGTAGTGCTATCAGCCAGTTACACCATTGAATTGAATTGAATTAAAGTGAATCGACTTAAATCGAATGTTACTTCATTAAATCCCCAGACGGTGATTGATTTGTCACAGGTTTTTATTTTGAATTCACAGCTGTTCCAAAAATGCATAGCAAATAGAGTGACTTTGCATTACACGATTCCCACATCTACCTGATGGCAGAGTGTAGGGTTAAATCCATTAGAATAATCATCCACGTAGCGTTAGCTCTTTAGCTCTGTACTCCGGTCTCTGAAGTGGCCACTCGGAGATGAGCCCAGTCTAATTGAATTAGCTGATGACTCGCTGATTAGCGGTCACAGCTAGCATTGCTCTGTGTGTCTGATGTACTCACTGAAGCGTGTGTGTGTGTGTGTGTGTGTGTGTGTGTGTGTGTGTGTGTGTGTGTGTGTGTGTGTGTGTGTGTGTGTGTGTGTGTGTGTGTGTGTGTGTGTGTGTGTGTGTGTGTGTGTGTGTGTGTGTGTGTGTGTGTGTGTGTGTGTGTGTGTGTGTGTGTGTAAACATGCTACCAACGTAAGTCAAAGCAGGGAGCTGTGAAGTGTGTCTAATGTTGACATCAGTGTATCTGTCATGTCTACGGTCAGCTTCAGTGTATGTGTGTGTACATACTGTGTGCATGTATTTATGTGCATTTCATCTCTGTCTCTGTCTCTCTCCAGATCTGTGCTGTCCGGAGGCTGTCGGAAGCATAGCATCAGCCATCCCGCCTGCGACTCCCCGTTGGTCAGCAGCGACCCCAAGGAGGACCACACTTACAGCACCAACCAATCGGATGACGGCAGCGACTACACTAGCGACTCCAGTCTCCGCAGCAATGGCCCCATCGCCCGGGATGTCGCCAACGATTCAGACTTCGACGACGAGGATGATGAAGATGACAAGAGCAAGATTCAGCTGGAGATCAAGAAGGAAGAGCCACGCGATTGGCCCATAGACACGATAGACTCTGCCCTTTCCAGCCAGCAGCACAACAAGAAGCGGCATCACTTCCTGAAAGCCAAGCAGCGGATGGGTGTGGCTAGTGATACGCTCCCGCTGAAAAAACGGCGCACGGAAAAGCCGCCGGAGAGCGATGACGAGGAGATGAAGGAGGCAGCGGGTTCGCTGCTCCACCTGGCGGGTGTCCGCGCCTGCTTGAACAATATCACTAACAGAACCGCCAAGGGCCAGAAAGAGCAGAAAGAACCCACGAAAAACTGACCCATGAGACTTGAAAGAGAGACTTAGCTGAGAGAGTGAAGGTTTTCAAAGAAAAAAAAGGAGAGCGAGAGAGAACGGAAATACAAAACATCACTTTTAATATAGAAATGTATGCTTTCTTTTTTTCAGGATATCAGGTGAATTCTGAATGATTTGTGGCAATATAAAAAAAACAATCACTTTGTTTTCCTGTATTTAAAGTTACTGTTTATAGGGTTGATTTTCTTTTCTTTACATTTTTTAAAATTATTTTTTATTTGTTTAAAGGAGATTAAAGCCATAGATGAACCTTTTTCTGATATTCAGCTAAGTTCGCAGGTTTCCGTTGGCTGAAAGTAAAAGTGAGCGAGAGAAAAAAAATAGCTTTTTGAAAAACTGCCCCATCATGGATTGGCTTGGATGTGTGAATAGGAGATCACCTTGTTAATGTCAAAATGTGCCCAATCTGCAGCTATTGCCCTTTACAGTCTCATCAGATGCAGCTAACACTAAGTACATTTCTACAAGCTCATAACTTGTTACTTCAGTAGAATTTACAGGTAAAACGTTATTATGAGGTGCTTATCACGGACTATTTTGTTTTTACAGTGATATACATCATTCAAATGAAATAAAGTTAGTATTCAGGGTCAGATCTTAACCATTGGTGTCTATGGGCTGCATATTTCAGTTAGGATGTGACCATATACATAAACGTCACAATAACCAAGCACAAATCCACATGCTATACTGGCTAAAGCAATGTTTATATTAGTTAACTATTCCACTGAAGTAACACAGGTATATGCTGACATGGATAGGAGTGCCACAGATACACATTGTTTGGCAAACTATCCCCTGTGTTGGGTACAAAACTATCAAAAACAATGGCATTCTAATTTGCCTTGGAACATCCGGTGCTAAAAAGGCGGCTATAAAAAAATATATATATAAAACCAAGTTTGCCAGCTCTGTCTTGTCTGTGTGCAAGGAAGCTGCCACAGAAAAAATGTTCCATGAAATTCTGGGAAATTGTTAGCTTTAGTGACTATTAGCCTAGCCAACCCCATAGAAGAGACACTCATCAGTAGCGTAGCCAAGCTCATAGAAGTAACACTAGGTAGTCAGTTTATGTGTGTCAGTGTTGGGACAGTGCCAAAGAGAAACTCTTGGTCAGCCCAGTGATGATGGTAGCACTTCCTTAGCTAACTGTCTTTCTGACCGCTAATCACATTTAGCCACCAGCGCTAGCTAGCGTGCCAATGCGGAGGGGACAGTTATGTTTTCACCTTAATGGTTGACTGTAGGACTGTAGTGGGATGAAGGACACTGGTACAATTTAGATGTAGGAAAGGCTTCGTTTTTTGACAGGGTGTTCTCTAAATGTAAACTAATTTAGTTCGCTAAAAGCCATAAGCTAATAGTCTAGCAAGCACTTATCGGAGAGGGAAATAACTGACAATATGTCAAGATAACCTCAAAACTGCCTGTGTCCTTTTATGAAAGCAATCAACGTGAATCATTGAGTTATAATCCAGTGACATGATGTAGTGATATTTTTCCTGTGGCACAAACACCTGAATACCTTCATTGGTTGGAAAGGAAATGATGCTATGGAACCTGCCAATTATATTTTGTGTGAGAAGAATAATGATATGACTGTGGAGTTGTTAATTTTTGTGGGGGGTTTTTTGTGTGTGTTTACTTACCCACTCTCATGACGTAATAAAGCAATTTCATCCAGTCAGGATAACACTGTATAAAAAGTTAAACTAGATTTTGATTTTCTTTTGAAGCAATGTAGCCAGCAGGATTTTTCCAAATCGTGTTGCATGGGTTCTGTAAAGAAAAAGAGAAAAAACTGTTTTCTATTCAGACAAAGTTCATGTTAGGTAAATAATGTATTTAGCATGAAGCATGAATTATTTTCATATAAGTATCCTAGCGAACAAAAAGGTTCTGCCTCGAGGTTCTGCGCCCATAGGTGTGGAATCCTTCTCTGTTGTTTTGTCTTTTTCTTTTTGACTTGATGATTTGTTTCCTGTCGTCCTTACTCATCTTTGTTTTAACAGTGGGCTTTGAAAAAATACAGTAATAACATCTTGTTCAGGGACAAAAAGACGGTCTGTGGGGCAAATCTCTTTCTGCAATATGAGGATAACTCGCTCCATCCGTGGATACAGGGCTAGATAGCAACTCCCTTCATCCATAGTTGACAAAACCAGAATGTCCCAGTGTTTGTATGTAGTCGCTAGATGGCCATGCTAGAAAAGACAACATTTTAAAAACTTCTTGGCATGAAGATCAGTTATTTGTGGACTGAAAGCACCAAACTTTCAGCGTACCTCTGTCCTCTCCAGCATGGCCGTATAGTGACCACTGTGTCTGATGGGTTCTCCCTGATGGCTGAATGTTGGAGCCCATGTGATAAAAGAGAGGTTAGGTAGTGAGTGTCAGTCTTCTGTCCCCCCCCCTTCTCTGTGCCTGTTCTTCCATCACCTCTTTCTTTTCTAAGGTTTTAGCCGTCTTTGATATTTCAGGGTCTTCCATTTTTCAATGACACACGAGTTTAACCGAGTAAGTGTTTTTATGTTGTTGTTGTTTTGGGTTTATTTTGTGTCCCTCGCTGTGTTTTTGCCATTTCTACTCTAGCAACTCTTCAGGTCTCGTTGTCAGTATTATTAGGCAGGCTACCATAGACTCGTTGCACATGAAAGTAACGCAAAGTAAATGACACAGTACGGCGGCAAGATAAATACAAACTCTATAGTGCATATTGTCACATTATCTCGCCAGATTGCACTAAGATATTCAAATAAAGATATTGTCTAAGTCCAGTGCCAAAGCCTGTAATAATTCCTTATCTACCTGAAATAGAGGACACACATATTTGATCTGTATGTCAAGACAAAAAAAATGACCAGTGAGCTGTAGCATTTCTATCAGATACCCTTTCTGCGTTATGTGCTACTGATTTTTGTTGAAACTTACCACATTACTTGGATTTTTTTTTGTGCTACCGATCATTGCTCATTGGGATGATTTTCATTTATTAGTTGAATATAACACCCAATATCTCATAGTGCACGACTCTTGACCAGAGCTAACCCAGAGCTAACTAACCCAATGAGGCTCTGGTCAAAAGTAGAGCGCTATATGGGAAATAAGGTATCGTTTGAAGGAGCCCTTATTTGCCCTGGATTAAGATGAGGTGATGAGCTTCTGTCGACTAGACTGCTTTCGTGTGTCAATCAATGTATCTTCAACTGATAAATATATGATATGATTTATTCCCATTGTTTGTTACGTTATCCTTTGAGGAATACTGCCTTCCTTGGATGGTAAACAGTCACTCGATAACTCGTCCTCCAATCACAATCCTTCAGGTGCCACAATGTCGGAGGAGGACGGCGTGTTCTCAAAATATTGAATATGAATTATTATTAATGAACTGTCGAAATTAGCCTGGCAAATAATGATATATTGATGAGTCAAAAAAAGTGTTTCTTTGTTTCATCGTGTTTTTTGTTGATATTTTGTTTGGTTTCTGTCTGTTCAACTGCCATTTTTCAGTTTATTGTTTTGGAGGGGTTTTCTGAGGAGGAGGAGGAGGAGGAGGAGGAGGAGGAGGAGGAGGAGGAGGAGGAGGAGAAGAAAGAGCAGTGGATCGTCAGTTTCAAGTTATTTGTAGTACACTTCACCTTGTAATCATGGAAACTGCATGGTACCTTATGGCACTTATGGCACAAATTCCAATAGAATCGGCTACTATTTGGTCTCGAAGGATCCGTAGTTGTGCGAATCGCTGAAACGACTGCCAGCAATTTCGTTATACCACTATTATTGGTAACAAACAAACAAAATACCAAAAAGTCACCATGTAGTTTCTATGTAAATAACAGGCAGGTGGTGTTCTGTAAAAACATGCTACCGATCATTTCTGTGTCCTGTTTTTGAACCATGTAGTCTTGATGGCATGACCTTACAGCTGATCTGTTAATATGGAGACCGACCTCCGTAGGTGCGCTCTGTATTTCCTTGACGTGTATTCACATTGCCAAAGACCAACTACTTCATCAATTCATGTAAATATCACCTTGTCCATTACTATGACGAAAGTATGTTTGTTTAAAAAAAAAATGTTTTTGTTTTTCCGAAGAAAACAAAAAGCTAACATAAAGTTTCTGTGTTGTATTGTCTTCCAGTTGCAATAAAAGAAAACCGCATTGCAAAAAGTTACTCCTGTGATCATGTTTCTTCACTGTTCCAGTGTCTATGCAGCTTCACACTTTTCAGTGTTAAATTGACATTGTAAAGCATGATTATTTGCATAATTCCCAGTGTGCTTTGCCTTTTGATTGAATTGTAGATGCCACCCATGACTGTATTTGTTAGTGACATATGTTCATACAAATCTTTACACATGTTAAGTTTGCTGAAAATAAACGCAGTTGACAATGAGAGGACATTTCTTTTTTTGCTAAGTTTACATGGATGTTGCATTTATTCATTTCCAGTCCTATGGCGTTCACCAAGTGTGAGCCTATGCAAATATGATATCATTAAGATACATTATTTAAGACGATACAATAAATACAGTCAGTGGCGGTCAGGACAGGTGGGGCAGAGCAATTTTTATATAAACTCAGCAAAAAAAAAATCCTGTCACTCTCAACTGTGTTTATTTCCAGCAAAATTAACATGTGTAAATATTTGTATGAACATGACAAAATTCAACAACTGAGACATAAACTGAAGAAGTTCTACAGACATGTGACTAACAGAAATGGAATAATGTGTCCCTGAACAAAGGGGGGGGGGGGTCAAAATCAAAACTAAAAGTCAGTACCTGGTGTGGCCACCAGCTGCACTAATTACTGCAGTGCATCCCCACCTTATGGACTGCACCAGATTTGCCAGTTCTTGCTGTGAGATGACTCATCAGTGAAGAGCACTTTTTGCCAGTCCTGGCTGGTCCAGCGACAGTGATGTCTGGTGAGTACCTGCCTTACAACAGGCCAACAAGCCCTCAGTTCAGCCTCTCTCAGCTTATTGCGGACAGTCTGAGCACTGATGGAGGTATTGTGCGTTCCTGGTGTAACTCGGGCAGTTGTTGTTGCCATCCTTTACCTGTCCCGTAGTTGTGATGTTCGGCTGTACCGATCCTGTGCAGGTGTTGTTACATGTGGTCTGCCACTGCGAGGACGATCAGCTGTCTGTCCCGTCTCCCTGTAGCACTGTCTTAGGCATCTCACAGTACAGACATTGCAAATTATTGCCCTGGACATATCTACAGTCCTCATGCCTCCTTGCAGCACGCCTAAGGCATGTTCACGCAGATGAGCAGGGACCCTGGGCATCTTTCTTTCGTTTTTTTTTTCAGAGTCAGTAGAAAGGCCTCTTTTAGTGTCCTAAGTTTTCATAACTGTGACCTTAATTGCCTACCGTCTGTAAGCTGTTAGTGCCTTAACGACCGTTCCACTGGTGCATGTTCATGAATTGTTTATGGTTCATTGAACAAGCATGGGAAATAGTGTTTAAACCCTTTACAATGAAGATCTGTGAAGTTATTTAGATTTTTACAAATCATCTTTGAAAGACAGGGTCCGGAAAATGTGATGTTTCTTTTTTTGCTGAGTTTATATAATTGTTTGGCTGTGTGCTTATGGTCATTGTGCTGTTGGAAGGTGAACCTTCGGCCCAATCTGAGGTTCTGAGCACTCTAGAGCAGGTTTTTATCAAGGATCTCTCTGTACTTTGCTCTGTTACTCTTTCCCTCGATCCTGACTAGTCCCCCAGTCTCTGCCGCTGAAAAACATCCCCACAGCATGACGCTGCCACCATCATTGTTATGCAGGTGAATGAGGACCCAAAAGCGACTTGGCGAAAACAGAGTCTTTAATCCAGTAAAGGAAATATGCAATACTCCTAGACAAATCGGAGCGGTAAATAAAGCATAAAAAACAATTCCACTCGTAATGACGAGAACAGACTGGAGACTCGATCATAAACTGTAGGTTGCCTCGGGAAGGCACTTGACCGTAGCAGACTCAGACACCTGCTCACCACGCAGCATCTGAGGGAAACACGACACGACAGGGCGATACAAAGACACAGCACGGTGAACAATATACAAGGATCCGACAGGACAGAAACGGAAGACAAGGGGAGAAATAGGGACTCTAATCAGAGGGCAAGATACGGAACAGGTGTGAAAAGATTAGATGATTGAGTAGGGGAATAGGAACAGCTGGGAGCAGGAACGGAACGATAGAGAGAGGAGAGAGAGGGAGGGGGAGAGAGAGGGATAGAAAAAGGGAACGAACCTAATAAGACCAGCAGGGGGAAACGAACAGAAGGGAAAGCATAATGACAAGACAATATAAGACAAAACATGACAATCATGCTTCACTTTAGGGAAGGTGCCAGGTTTCCTTCAGACGTGAAGCTTGGTATTCAGGCCAAATAATTCAATCTTGGTTTCATCAGGTCTGAGAGTTCTTTAGGTGCCTTTTGGCAAACTCCAATCGGGCTCTGATGTGCCTTTTGCTGAGGAGTGGCTTCCATCTGGCCACTCTACCATAAAGGCTTGATAGGTGGAGTGCTGCAGAGATGGTTGTCCTTCTGGAAGGTTCTCCCATCTCCACAGAGGAACTCTGGAGCTCTGTCAGAGTGACCATCGGGTTCTTGGTCACCTCCTAGACCAAGGCCCTTCTCCTCTGATCCCTCCTCTGATCCCTTCTCCTCTGCTCAGTTTGGCTAAGCAGGCAGCTCTAGAGAAGAGTCTTGGTGGTTCCAAACTTCTTCCATTTAAGAATGATTGATGCCACTGTGTTCTTGGGGACCTTCAATGCTGCAGGAATGTTTTGGTATCCTTCCCCAGATCTGTGCCTCGACACAATCCTGTCTCAGAGCACTACGGACAATTCCTTTGACCTTATGGCTTGGTTTTTGCTCTGACACGCACTATCAACTGTGGGACCTTATGTAGACAGGTGTGCACTTTTCCAATTCATGTCCAATCAATTGAATTTACCACAGGTGGACTACAATCAAGTTGTTGAAACAGCTCAAGGATGATACATTTAAACAGGATGCACCTGAGCTCAATTTCGAGTCCCATAGCAAAGGGTCTGAATACTTATGTAAATAAGGTATTTATGTTTACTTGTTTGTAATACATTTGCTAAAATTGTTTTCACTTTGTCATTCTGAGGTATTGTCTGAATACTTTCTAAATCACTGTTTAGGCCTTATTTTGAGGGCCTAGTTTACCCCTATAAAGTGGCCTGAAATTAATGATTTTACAGGCCACATGAGGCCTGCAAGTCACATGCTGACTTGCAAAGTGATGTGTAATTCCTATTGAAATCCAACCAGAGTTGGGATATCCAACATTTGGCATTTTTATTCACCTACATTCATGCTTGTCTACCAGGGTTGGGAAGGCTAAGATTTTAGACTACCTAAAGCATCTAAACTGGATGTAACAAGGGTGCAATAAGTCCAAGTAACAGAATAATTTATGTTAATTATATTTGAGTAGCATAAGATTAATTAATCAATCAATGTACATGCAAAACAGATTTTGAAACAAACAATTTTAAAAAATCTACCTGCAATAGAGAATGATGGGAAATATGATAGTTGTCCTTTTGGTTCAAGTCTGGTTTTTGACACTGCTGTTCTTTTACACCAATGATTGTTAATTTAACACTTATAGAGTTCACTTAACTCCTGGATAAACTCTACAGTAATAATGGCAAAAACACAGCGAGAGACATAAAATAAACCAAAAACAACAGCGTCATGAAAACACTTCCTCGGAAAAACTCTTGCATCATCAATCAACACTAGGTAACACTGGCCAATTGGCTGTGCCTTTATGCGTTTTCCACCCTTCAGTCCTACATTTTAGTGTCAGTTCCCCAGACTGTGGAAAGAGAAGATGGAAAGAGGAAAGAAGAACAAGGACAGGAGGAAGAGCGGAGAAGAGGAAGGGAGAGATAAGAGGTGAAGGGGGTGGTATGTACTCATTGTCTGATATATATAATAATATAATAATAATAATGGGTATCACACAGTGTGCTATGGACCCGTTCCTGTAGAGGAAGAGAGGGAAAGGACAAGGAGGGAAGAGGAGAACAAGAGTATGCTTCTCTGTGCACACATGTTTCGAGACACAGTGGGTCTCTCACACTGTGTGACATGTTTTCTCCAGCCCCATAAGTCACAGCCTGTTTGTGTTGCACTGCACACTGTGGACACACTAATTACAGACCAACAATCCTAATCATCTCTCTCTCTCACTCTCTTCCTCTCGCACACTTTCTCTCCTTTTCTCTCACTTTCTCTTCCTCTCTTACCCATGCGCCACACCCTCTACCAACCTCCATTTTTATGCAACCATGGTTCCCCACCATGGTAGCCCGACCTATCATCCAACCTGGTTTTGACTGTTTGTTCTGTCTGTTGTGCTCTTTTTACGTGTTGTGTGGGAAAAATCGATATAAATGCTCATGTTAAACAAGTAAACTTCTCATTGAGAATTCATTTTTATTTTACAATAGCAACCTAGCAGTACAATAGATCTGCAAACAGAATATTTGGAATATGCCATTCATGTTTTTTTGTTAAGTGATCATTTGTCCACTTTCTGACAGTCAATCTCTGTGTCCATAATCGCACCCTATTCCCTTTGTACTGCACTACTTTTGACCAGACCCCTATGTGGCTAACCAAATGAGGCTCTGGTGAAAAGCAGTGCACTATACACTGAATAGGGTGCGATTTCAGTATTCCAGACGAGCCGCCGACCAGTGTAATACTTCCTGCATGGTGATGTCATCCCATAGGCCCTGTCCTTCCCGAGAACGCTTGATTGGACACAGGTCACCGCCACCGACATGCTACCTGACACCAGTCCAATCGCTAATGACGTGTTGCTTGACTTTGATGACGTGGAAAGAAACAAGAGGTGGCGATCATTTGGGCTTATGTCTTACTTTCTTCCTGGTGCTCTGCTTGGCCTGGCTCTGCTCAGTTGTCATGGATACAAAACACTCATTTCTGAGAAGGGTGGGGAAAGGTGACAACTGGTGAACATTACTCAAACGCTCAGCTATCACTGTTAACTCCTACCTGAAATGCAATGTTGACATTAAAGGGGTATGTTGTGTTTTGAGTTAGTATCATCTCAGATGTCGTCTTTATTGATGCTCCCTACACAGATGAGGATGAGGTTTTAAGTGGATACGTGTGTCTATGTGTGCGCGTGTGTGTGTGTGTGTGTGTGTGTGTGTGTGTGTGTGTGTGTGTGTGTGTGTGTGTGTGTGTGTGTGTGTGTGTGTGTGTGTGTGTGTGTGTGTGTGTGTGTGTGCGCGTGTGTGTGTGTGTGTGTGTGTGTGTGTGTGTGTGTGTGTGTGTGTGTGTGTGTGTGTGTGTGTGTGTGTGTGTGTGTGTGTGTGTGTGTGTGTGTGATGCCAGATGTCTCATTGTTCACGCCAACACCCCACAATCCTTCACTACTGAGAACCCACACGGGAATCACCCCACTGCTTTCTCCCGTTGTTGCCAAGGTAGCATAGAAATGGAGGTGTTCATTACATCAACGAATCAATAACCCCCCTCAGATAGAAACACATACACACCCCAATCCGCAGACACCAGATAATAACCTGACAAATCCGTGCCCGTCCCCCTAATGCGTCCCAGGGTCCCTGTAACTCAGACACAAATACAGCAGCATTACATGAAAGCCCCAGTATTAGGCTGCCTGTGTTTGAATACATTTGCAAGTCTCCCTATCTGTGGGATGAGGGCTTGATTTGCATGGGGCTGCAGGCGAGGGGGATTTGAGAAAAGATTGAAGGCTTTGGTGGCAGCCTTGAGGAACGTGCCATGACTTCATGTAAGGACACCGACTGGAGTCTGGGAGGGAAGGGAGGCTGTGTAATGGATGCTTCAGTACTGGCACTGTGTCACTGTAACTAGACAAGAGGCTTGTAGTGCAAAACAGGGGTGGGCAACTCTGGTCCTGGGGGGCTAAAGAAGGTACTGGCTTTTGTTTCAATAAATCAAAGTGTCATGGTCTTCACTTCGGGTGTGTTAGAGCAAGGCCTGCATACAAAAGCCTGAATACATTGAGCTGTGACTCCAGTGTACCCCTAAGGTTGTAAAAAGACAGTTGGTGTCTTCACATTGTGCCCTAAAAACATCACAATACAATATCTATGTTTGTTTACAGTTTGTTTTCACTGCCATCGCCTGGCCCTGAAAGCTTTTCTTTTGTGTGTGCGCGCTTGTGTGTGTGCGAGTGTGGTGCTTGCATCTGTGCATCTCTGTGTCTGTGCATGTGTGTCTGTACGTGCCTGTGTGTGTGGGTGTGTATGGTGTGAATCACGTTGAGGAATGTGACTGCATGGAGACAGAAGGTAATGAAGCTGGCATTCCATGCAGCCACTGCTGACAAAGCACCTGCAAATGCCAACCTATGTTACTCCCATTCCCTCGCTCTCTCTCTCTCTCTCTCTCTCTCTCTCTCTCTCTCTCTCTCTCTCTCTCTCTCTCTCTCTCTCTCTCTCTCTTCTCTCTTTGCTCTCTTTGCCTCGCTCTTTCTTCTCTCTCTCTTTCTCTTTCTCTCTCTCTTGCTCTCTGTCTCTCTCCCCCTCCATTACAAATGAGGCTGCAGTAAAGTTAATGTTCTGTGTCGGAGCGTCTAACTGCAGGTAACCCACTTAGCTTTCCGCTGAGCTAATGCCCTTGATCTTTCATTAGGAGTCTACCTACGGCACCTAGGGGAGAGGAGGAGCAGCGGAGCGAGGGATGAGACAGAGAGAGAGAAAGAAAGAGGGGAGAGCCGTTTCATACTCCTCTGCGTTTATTTTTCTACACCCTAGTAGTACTCATTCTCTTAATGGTATTAAAACTTTTGTCTTGAGCTTTCACTGTACCTATCTATATGTGCTATGGAAAGAGATGTGTGTGTTGACAGGGAGAAACTTCCTGTTGAAATAGACTGGTGTTATTGATTGTTTTGTACGACAACACACTTTGTTTTGGTAGCAACCAACGTCCTGAAACCTGTTCAGCGGGCATGAAAGCTGTGTACCGGTAAAGGTGCCAACGATGTCCCCGTGTGTTCTCGTTGGTTACATAAACGGGAATGTTCTTATAACACAGTCACCACTACATAACAGTAATGATCCGTGTGACATCTGGATATGTGTGTGTGTACAGAGTTGGGGAGTAACTGGTAACATGTAATTAGTTACATGTAATCTGATTACTATTTTTTGAAACTGTAATCAGTTACCAGCTAAAATATTGTCATTAGATTACCAATACTTTTGAAAAACTTGATGATTACTTCTGGATGACTTTTAAATTTAGAAAAGATGTTTGCGGAAAAAAATCATGATGACACCTTTCTGCTTTCTTAATGACATTCATTTCAGCATTAGGCACAAGTTTAAGTTTGTCCCATTTGAGCGAGTCTGACCACAAGTCAGAGACAGGTTTGGGTAGGTTACTTTCTAAATGTAATCCATTACAGTTACTAATTACCTGTCCAAAATTGTAATCAGTAACATAATTTTTGGATGACCCAAATTTTGGTAATTTGTTACTTTTGGATTACTTTCCCCTAAAGAGGCATTAGAAGAAGACAAAATGACTCATCAAACGCATTTGATGTATCATTATAGTGGTCTCTGACATGCTCAGGTGGAAGAAATTCAACTTGCACCTTTTTTCAATGCTGAAATTAATGTAATTGAGAAAACAGAAAAGTTTATTTTTTTAACTTGGCATGTCAATTAAGAACAAATTCTTTATTTACAAACCCTAACCCGGACGACCCTGGGCCAATTGTGCGCCGCCCTATGTGACTCCAATCACGGCTGGTTGTGATACAGCCTGGAATCAAACCAGGGTATGTAGTGGAGCCTTTAGCACTGAAATGCAGTGCCTCAGACCGCTGTGCCCCTTGGGAGCACCATCATTTGCAAATAAATTCATTAAAAATCCTACAATGTGATTTTCTGGATTTTTGTTCTTCACATTTTGTCTGTCATAGTTGAAGTGTACCTATGATGAAAATTACAGGCCTCTCTCATCTTTTTAAGTGGGAGAACTTGCACAATTGGTGGCTGACTAAATACTTTTTTGCCCCACTGTATGTGTGTGTGTGTGTGTGTGTGTAGGATAGGATAAATTTAATCGGAAAATGATCATTGACACACTGTACTGCTGTATACATTACACATTCAACATAATATAGCACTTTACCCACATACACTTTACTTCTCACACAGCTACATAGATAATACATATTTCACATTACCTCACATTTAGTCTGTGGCGAACTAACACAGCTCAGCTTTACTTATTGTCATTCAGGTATTTGATGGACATGGAAATGAAAGAGTGCTTATAACTGTTCAGCTTACACATAGGGACCCTTTAGAGTCTGTCTGAGGGGAGGAGGGACCCTATAGCGTCTGCCTGAAGGGAGGAGGGACCCTATAGCGTCTGCCTGATGGGAGGAGGGACCCTGTAGCATCTGCCTGAAAGGAGGAGGGACCCTATTGCGTCTGCCTGATGGGAGGAGGGACCCTATAGTATCTGCCTGAAGGGAGGGGGGACCTTATAGCATCTGCCTGATGGGAGGAGGGACCCTATAGTATCTGCCTGAAGGGAGGAGGGACCCTATAGCATCTGCCTGAAGGGAGGAGGGACCCTATAGCATCTGCCTGAAGGGAGGAGGGACCCTATAGTGTCTGTCTGATGTGAGGAGGGACCCTATAACCTCTGCCTGAAAGGAGGAGGGACCCTATAGTATCTGCCTGAAGGGAGGAGGGACCCTATAGTGTCTGTCTGATGTGAGGAGGGACCCTATAACCTCTGCCTGAAGGGAGGAGGGACCCTATAGCATCTGCCTGAAGGGAGGAGGGACCCTATAGTGTCTGTCTGATGTGAGGAGGGACCCTATAACCTCTGCCTGAAAGGAGGAGGGACCCTATAGTATCTGCTTGAAGGGAGGAGGGACCCTATAGTGTCTGACTGATGTGAGGAGGGACCCTATAGTGTCTGACTGATGTGAGGAGGGACCCTATAGCATCTGCCTGAGGGGAGTCCTGATACTTTATTTTATTTTATTTCACCTTTATTTAACCAGGAAGGCCAGTTGAGAACAAGTTCTCATTTACAACTGCGAACTGGCCAAGATAAAGCAAAGCAGTGCGACAAAAACAACAACACCGAGTTACACATGGGATAAACAAACGCATAGTTAGTAACACAATAGGAAAATCTATATACAGTGTGTGTAAATGTAGTAAGATTAGGGAGGTAAGGCAATAAATAGGCTATAGTGGTGAAATAATTGCAATTTAGCATTAACACTGGAGTGATAGATGTGCAGATGATGATGTGCAAGTAGGGATACTGGGATGCAAAAGAGCAAAAATAAATAACAAAATGGGGATGAGGGAGATGGGTTGGCTATTTACAGATGGGTTGTGTACAGGTACAGTGATCAGTAAGCTGCTCTGACAGCTGATGCTTAAAGTTAGTGAGGGAGATATAAGTCTCCAGCTTCAGTGATTGTTGCAATTCATTCCAGTCATTGGCAGCAGAGAACTGGAAGGAAAGGCAGCCATAGGCGGTGTTGGCTTTGGGGATGACCAGTGAAATATACCTGCTGGAGCGGGTGCTACGGGTGGCTGTTGCTATGGTGACCAGTGAGCTGAGATAAGATGGGGCTTTACCTAGCAAAGACTTATAGATGACCTGGAGCCAGTGGGTTTGGGCAGGACATTTGAGATTTTAGTTGAACTGATAAACTGCCAAACCAGATTGTGATGCCACATCTCAGGATACTCTCTATGGCCGTATGGGAGATCAGGAGCGTCACTTTCTTGTCACCTCCGAAAACTCAGAGTCTACGTAGGAAATAGAGGCATTGTTGGACTCTGCAGCAGACACTCTCTACTTGGAGATTCCCGCTAAGCACATTGTCCATATGTGCATTCATGTACTTGTATGAGTCTCTCTGAACTAACCTGTGCAATGTTGACATTGTGGACAACCACACACAAGTGGCCGACAGGTTTGGGGACAAACACCATCCTCCGTTTTCTTCACATTAAGGATGAGATAGATGGTGGCCATCACACCGCTGGACAAGCCTCTGGATCGTTGACCTGTACACTGCAGTATCAGCATCTTTATACATCAGACCAAGAATGGCAAGAACTTGAAAATATAGTTATTGTGTGTGTGCATGTATACATTACATTTACATTTAAGTCATTTAGCAGACGCTCTTATCCAGAGCGACTTACAAATTGGTGCATTCACCTTATGACATCCAGTGGAACAGTCACTTTACGATAGTGCATCTAAATCTTAAAGGGGGGGGGGAATACTTATCCTATCCTATACCCATGTGTGTGTGTGCGTGTGTGTGTACCACAGGAGGCTGGTGGGAGGAGCTATAGGAGGGCGGGCTCATTGTAATGGCTGGAATGGAATCAATGGAATGGTATCAACCACATCAAACACATGTTTGACTCCGTTTCATTTGTTTCATTCCAGCCATTACAATGAACCCATCCTCCTATAACTCCTCCCACCAGCCTCCATGTGTTTGTGTGTGTGTGATTGGCTGTTTAACTTAGTCCAGTGCAGCCACCTGCAGCCCAGGCCTGTGAGGCCCATTGATTGACCGGTGATTTTAATAGTGGTGAATCAGTGTGTGTCAGTGGACAGCTGCAAACACTGTAATCCCCTATCAACACTCTTATCAAATCAGGGACTCATCAGACACTGTTTACCAATGCAATGCAATGCAATCTCAGCTGTGTGTGTGTGTGTGAGAGAGAGAGACTCAACTACAATTCCAACTAAGGCAACAGATGTATTATCCCTCAGCAGCCAACCACATTCAGTGTGTACGTTTAGTGGAGAATGGGTATGGGGAAGAGATGAGCATGTTTGGACATAGAGTATGTACTTACCCGCTGGTACAGTTCCTGGTACGGGTATGGGAGCGTGGCTCAGCAACTGTTACTGCATCTTCTCCTGTTCTCCATGCCGTTTCAGAGATGAGCACAAGCCTTGTTAGATCAGCCTGTTTATTGACCCTCTCAGGATAGTAAAGGAGTAGGTGTAAGTGCTCTCTCTCACCTGCTACAATGCTGCATAGTAGTGCTTTTTTGCGTGTGTGTGTGTGTGTGTGTGTGTGCGTGCGTGCGTGCGTGCGTGTGTGTGTGTGTGTGTGTGTGTGTGTGTGTGTGTGTGTGTGTGTGTGTGTGTGTGTGTGTGTGTGTGTGTGTGTGTGTGTGTGTGTGTGTGTGTGTGTGTGTGTGTGTGTGTGTGTGTGTGTGTGTGTGCGCGTGCGTGTGTACGGACCTATACAGGCTATAATGTGCGGCTCATCCATACAAATTGGAGGTAATTTAATAAAAAGTTCCCACTGATGTCTCCTTTGATAGTTAGACAGTGTATCAGCGCCTCACTTGTCCCTAATGTCCTCCTCCTGTTTCATCTATTACACTGGAGAGAACGAGAGAGGGAGAGAGAGGGAAGGGGAAGGGAGAGGGTAGAGGGGAGGAGAAGGGAGAGGGGAGAGGGGAGGGGAAGGGAGAGATGGAAGAACAAGGAGAGAGGGGGTGAGAGGAAGATGGAAAATGAGATAGATAGAAAGAGGGAGTGAGGGAGAGACTAGTGCATGAAGAAAGAGAAGAAATATAGACAAATTGAAAAAGGTTGTGAGAGAGAAAGAGAGAAGGATGGAGAGAGTGACTGAGATGTCGAAGTGTTGTGTTTTGTGTGCTGTGTTGTTCTGTTCATTTGCATCATTTACATATTGTACTGTACTGGGTATTGAATTGACAACGTTTAGATATCAACCTACTCCCCATGCCAATAAGGCATGTTTGAATTAGAATTAGATGGGGATATGGAAGGAGAGGTGGAGACAGAGTGAGAGAGATGGAGAAGAGATGGATAGAGAGAGAGAAAGAGTGCCTTGGGCATTTTAATTGCTTTGAAAGTAGGTTAACCAGAGGGATGAATTAGCTGCATGTGGAGTGAATGAAGTACAGAGGAGGAGGGGAGGAGTGGTAGAGAGGAGAGGAGGAGAGGAGAGGAGGAGAGGAGGAGAGTAGGAGGGGAGGAGTGGTAGAGAGGAGAGGAGGAGAGGAGAGGAGGAGAGGAGGAGAGGAGGAGGGGAGTGGTAGAGAGGAGGAGAGGAGAAGAGAGGAGCTTGAGAGAAGAGGAAAAGAGAGGAGCTGGAAAGGAGATGAGAAGGGAAGTGAGGAGAGCTGGAGAAGAATGGAGAGCAGAAGTGAGGAGAAGAGAGGAGAGGAGAGGCAGAGAAATGAGAGGACAAGCGATGAGAGACATGAGAAGTGGAGGAAAGGTAGGGCTGGAGACTCTGTGTGCACGTGTGCGTGAGTCTCTGCATTCCCGCCCGCGCCGGTGCACGTGTGTGTTTCTATGAGGATAAAGGTATATGATAAGACAATAGTGGTCACATCTAACACAACTTTAACTGTAAAGATGGCAGACAGCTGGTGTCCCTCGTAGGCAGCGGCAATGTCACTTTACAGGATTTTGAGCAACGACCTAGTCTCACCGGCTGTCCATAGGTTACATAGGATGCGTCCCAAATGGCACCCTATTCCCTTATATAGCACGCTACTTTTGAACAGGGCCCATGAGGCCGAGCAGGAAAAGTAGAGCACTACACGGGAAATAGGTTGCCACTGTACAGCAGTGGAGGCTGGTGAGGGGAGCTATTGCAGGACGGGCTCATTGTAATGGCTGTTATGGAAAAAATGGAAACGAGTCAAACACGTGGTTTCCATATATTTGATGTGTTTGATACCTTTCCATTGATTCCATTCCAGCCATTACAATGAACCAATCATCCTGTAGCTTCTCCCATCAGCCTCCAACGGTATACTGTACAGTACATTTACAAATGCATGTCTAGCAATGCGCTAACCAAGCAGCAACTTGGTAGATGTTGCCCTCAGGTATACATGGACTTTAGAATCTCAGATCAGCCTGTACTGCACCAATTTAAACTTCAGAAACCATGAGGAGAAAACAGAAATCTGACCATAGATCAGTATGAATTCTACTCCTCCCACGGATGCTAACCATTTAAGGCACTAGATATCTAGCTTTGCCAGAGCAACTTGATCTTATTTAGTGTCATGTAAGGAGCCAAAATGTATCTTAGTGGGTGGTCTCCTCCATTGAGTGTGTGTGTGTCTCTGTGTGCGTGTCTCTCTCCCTCTCTGTGTGTGTGTGTGTGTGTGTGTGTGTGTGTGTGTGTGTGTGTGTGTGTGTGTGTGTGTGTGTGTGTGTGTGTGTGTGTGTGTGTGTGTGTGTGTGTGTGTGTGTGTGTGTGTGTGTGTGTGTGTGTGTGTGTGTGTGTGTGTGTGTACTTGTTTGACAGTGAGAGAAGGGGAAGTCACCCCTGAGCTCTTGCCTCTGTTCATGGTGGTAAATGTAGATTGCGTCTTCTGGCAGATAGGCTAACCTTGAGGGGCTCACCTGGGAGGCACAACACAGACAAAGAGAGGATATTTAGTGTGTGTGTGCATGCATGTGCGTATGTGCGTGCTTATGCACGAGCGTGTGTGCGTGTGTATCCAGGACTGTCATTTTCTCCACCAGTTTAAAGGCTGAGGGTGGAAAGAGGTTTGCTTTCCCTTTCATGTGGATAGATAGTAAGTGGTTCCCTGTAAATCAAGTTCAAGTAAAGGGGGTCATTTTCTCCCTCTCTCTCTCACTCTCTCTTTCTCTGTATGTCTCTCTCTCTCTCTCTCTCTCTCTCTCTCTCTCTCTCTCTCTCTCTCTCTCTCTCTCTCTCTCTCTCTCTCGCTCTCTCTCTCCCTCTCCCTCTCTCTCTCTCTCCCTCCCTTCCCATCTCTCTCACTCTCTCTCTCTCTCTTTCTCTCTCTCTCACTCTCTCTCTCTCTCTCTCTCTCTCTCTCTCTCTCTCTCTCTCTCTCTCTCTCTCTCTCTCTCTCTCTCTCTCTCTCTCTGCCTCTCTCTCTCTCTCTCTCTCTCTCTCTCTCTCTCTCTCTCTCTCTCTCTCTCTCTCTCTCTCTCTCTCTCTCTCTCTCTCTCTCTCTCTCTCCCTCCCTCCCTCCCCCCCTCTCTCTCTCTCTCTGTCTCTCTCTCTCACATTCTCTTTATGATACCTGATGCATGCTTTTATCTGTCTCTTCCCTTCCACCTTCATGAGTCTCCATCCCATTTTTTTCTGTCCCTCCCTCCCTTTTCCTTATTTAACCCTCTTTGCCCATGCACAGCATCTATATCCACTTCCTCTCAAACGATAGTCTTGCAATATAGCTTTATTCAGTGGGGGAAAGGGGCAAGTGTCAATCGACATACAATTAATACATAACGGGAAAGATTTCCATGACTCTGGCGCTATCTACTGGCAAATGAGGAATGCACTCAATATTTCTGTTGATAAAGAGTCCTTAATTTCAAACCCACCATATACATTTACATTTAAGTCATTTAGCAGACGCTCTTATCCAGAGCGCCTCTAAATATCTACTGAATTTGTCAGTAGACCTATGCTACTAGTTTATGAAAAACACATCTAACAGCCTTATCGCACTGTCAATTGTGGCTCGGTGAAATACATACAAAATACATTTTGACAAAGGAAAAAAGGATGTTTAAAATATTTTGACATAGGGCAAAGTACATGAGGTCTGGGAATTTAACAAAAAGAAACACTGGCCAATAGGCTACATTTTAATCAGAAACTCACTTTATAGCAAAATAAAGACACCACAGTGACAATGAAAAAGTACGATAATACACTACATGGCCAAAAGTATGTGGACACCTGTTCAAACATCTCATTCCCGAAATCATGGACATTAATATAGAGTTGGTCCCCCCTTTGCTGCCTCCTTTCTTCTGGCAAGGCTTTCCACTAGATGTTGGAACCTTGCTGCGGGGTCTTGCTTTCATTCAGCCACAAGAGCATTAGTGAGGTCGGGCACCGATGTTTGGCGATTAGGCCTGGTTCGCAGTTGGCGTTCCAATTATTCTCAAATGTGTTCGATGGGGTTGAGGTCAGGGCTGTGCAGGCCAGTCAAGTTCTTCCAGACTGATCTTGACAAATTATTTCTGTATGAACCTCACTTTGTGCACGGGGGCATTGTCATGCTGAAACAGGAAAGACCTTTCCCCAAACTGTTGCCACAAAGTTGGAAGCACAGAATCATCTAGAATGTCATTGTATGCTGTAGCTTAACATTTCCCTTCACTGGAACTAAGGGGCTGAGCCCGAACCATGAAAAACAGCCCCAGACCATTATTTATCCTCCACCAAACTTTACAGTTGGCATTATGCATTCGGGCAGGCAGCGTTCTCCTGCGTTCTCCAAACCCAAATTCGTCTGTCGGACTGCCAGATGGTGAAGCGTAATTCATCACTCCACTGCTCCAGAGTCCAATGATATCAAGCCTTACACCCCTCCAGCCAACGCTTTCCATTGCGCATGGTGATTTTAGGCTTGTGTGCAGCAGCTCGGCCATGGAAACCCATTTCATGAAGCTCCCAATGAACAGTTATGAAATCAAATCAAATCATACTTTTCACATACACATGGTTAGCAGATGCTAATGTGAGTGTGGGTGAAATGCTTGTGCTTCTTGTTCCGACAATGCAGTAATATCTAACAAGTAATCTAACAATTCCACAACAACTACACACAAATCTAAAGGGGTGAATGAGAATATGTACATATAAATATATGGATGAGCGATGGCATAGGCAAGGTGCAATAAATCAAATCAAATCAAAGTTTATTTTTCACATGTGCCAAATACAACAGTGAAATGCTTACTTAAGGCTCTAACCAACAGTACATTTTTTAAAAAAGTATTAGGTGAGTAAAGGTGGTGAGTAAACAATAGGTAAGTAAAGAATTAAAAACATCAGCAAAAAGACTGAAAAATAACAGTAGCGATGCTATATACAATAGCGAGGCTATGACAGTAGTGAGGCTACATACAGGCACCGGTTGGTCAGGCTAATTGAGGTAGTATATAAATGAATGTATAGTTAAAGGGACTATGCATATATGATGAACAGAGAGTAGCAGCAGCATAAAAGATGGGTTGGGGGGCACATAATGCAAATAGCCCGGGTAGCCATACCTGTTCAGGAGTCTTAAGGCTTGGGGGTGAAAACTGTTGAGAAGTCTTTTTGTCCTAGACTTGGCACTCCGGTACCACTTGCCATGCAGTAGTAGAGAGAACAGTCTATGACTGGGGTGGCTGGGGTCTTTGACCATTTTTAGAGCCTTCCTCTGACACCGCCTGGTGTAGAGGTCCTGGATGGCAGGCAGCTTAGTCCCAGTGATGTACTGGGCCATTCGCACTACCCTCTGCAGTGCCTTGCGGTCGGAGGCCGAGCAGTTTCCATTACCAGGCAGTGATGCAACCATGCTCTCGATGTGGCAGCTGTAGAACCTTTTGAGGATCTGAGGACCCATGCCAAATCTTTTAAGTTTCCTAAGGGGGAATAGGCTTTGTCGTGCCCTCTTCACGACTGCCTTGGTGTGTTTGGACCATTCTAGTTTGTTGGTGATGTGGACACCAAGGAACTTGAAGCTCTCAACCTGCTCCACTACTGCCCCGTCGATGAGTATGGGGGCGTGCTCGGTCCTCCTTTTCCTATAGTTCACAATCATCTCCTTAGTCTTGATCACGTTGAGGAATATGTTGTTAGCTTGCACCACCCGGCCAGGTTTCTGACCTCCTCCCTATAGGCTGTCTCGTTGTTGTTGGTGATCATTGCTACCACTGTTGCGTCATCTGCACACTTAATGACGGTGTTGGAGTCGTGCCTGGCCATGCAGTCGTGGGTGAACTGGGAGTACAGGAGGGGACTGAGCACATGTAACCGATGTGAAATGGCTAGCTAGTTCGCGGGGTGCGCGCTAATAGTGTTTCAATCGGTGACGTCACTCGCTCTGAGACCTTGAAGTAGTTGTTCCCCTTGCTCTGCAAGGGCCACGGCTTTCGTGGAGCGATGGGTAATGATGCTTCGAGGGTGGCTGTTATCTATGCGTGCAAAGGTTCCCTGGTTCAAGCCCAGGTAGGGGATAGGAGAGGGATGAAAGCTATACTGTTACATTGATGCTGTTGACCTGGATCACTGGTTGCTGTGGAAAAGGAGGAGGTCAAAAATGGGTGTGAGTGTAACTGATGTGAAATGGCTAGCTAGTTAGCGGCTGCAGCTTTTGTGGAGCGATGTAACGATGTATTCGAGGGTGGCTGTTGTCTATGTGTGCAGAGGGTCCCTGGTTCGAGCCCAGGTAGGGGCTAGGAGAGGGATGGTTACACCCCTGAGGGGCTCCACTGTTGAGGATCAGCATGGCAGATGTGTTGTTACCTATCCTCACCACCTGGGGGCGGCCCGTCAGGTAGTACAGGATCCAGTTGCAGAGGGAGGTGTTTAGTCCCAGGATCCTTAGTTTAGTGATGAGCTTTGAGGGTACTATGGTGTTGAAAGCTGAGCTGTAGTTAATGAATAGCATTCTCACGTAGGTGTTCCTTTTGTCCAGGTGGGAAAGGGCAGTGTGGAGTGCAATAGAGATTGCATCATCTGTGGATCTGTTTGGGCGGTATGCAAATTAGAGCGGGTCTAGGGTTTCTGGGATAATGGTGTTGATGTGAGCCATTACCAGCATTTCAAAGCACTTCATGGCTACGGACGTGAGTGCTATGGGTCTGTAGTCATTTAGGGAGGTTGCCTTCGGGTTCTTGGGCACAGGTTGCCTTCGTGTTCTATGGTGGTCTGCTTGAAACATGTTGTTATTACAGACTCAATCAGGGACATGTTGAAAATGTCAGTGATAGATGGTATAAAATACAGTATACACATATGATATGAGTGATGTAAGATATGTAAACATGATTAAAATGGCATTATTTAAAGTGGCATTGTTTAAAGTGACGAGTGATCCATTTATTAAAGTGGCCAGTGATTGGGTCTCAATGTAGGCAGCAGCCTCTCTGAGTTAGTGATTGCTGTTTAGCAGTCTGATGGCCTTGAGATAGAAGCTGTTTTTCAGACGCTTGGTCCCAGATTTGATGCACCTGTACTGACCTCAGCTTCTGGATGGTAGCGGTGTGAAGTGGTTCGGGTGGTTGTTGTCCTTAATGATCTTGTTGGCCTTCCTGTGACATCGGGTGCTGTAGCTGTCATGGAGGGCAGGTAGTTGTGCACGCCGAGGAAATTAAAACGTTCCACCTTCTCCACTGCTGTCCCTTCGATGTGGATAAGGGGGTGCGCCCTCTGCTGTTTCCTGAAGTCCACGATCATCTCCTTTGTTTTGTTGATGTTGAGTGAGAGGTTGTTTTCCTGACACTACACTCCAAGTGCCCTGCTGTCTCTACGTTGTTGATAATCAAGACACTACTGTTGTGTCGTCTACTAACTTGATGATTGAGTTGGAAGCGTGCATGGTTATGCAGTAGTGGGTTAACAGGGAGTACAGGAGGGGGCTGAGCACGCACCCATGTGGGGCCCCAGTGTTGCGGGTCAAGTTCTTGTGGTAACGTTGCTTCCAGTGGCAATTTGGAACTCACCTTGGTTGCAGAGGCAGATTGGAACTCAGTAGTGAGTGTTGCAACCGAGGACAGACACCCTAAGCACTTCAGCACTTGGCTATCACGTTCTGTGAGCTTGTGTGGCCTACCACTTCCTAGCCAAGCTGTTGTTGCTCCTAGACATTTTCACTTCCCAGTGACAGCACTTGCAGCTGACCAGCCGGCTCTAGCCGGCCATAAATGTTTGTCTATGGAGATTGCATGGCCATGCACTCAATTTTATATGCATGTCAGCAACGTGTGCTGCAATAGCCGAATCCACTAATTTGAATAGGGTGTCAACATACTTTTCGCCATGAAGTGTATAATAATGACTTCCTCTTCACACAGATAAACAAATAATAATAGCTGTTTTATTGTTCACGTCGACATGTGAGTATTTCACGTTAGGCGATTGACCAATCACAAGCCGCGAGGGCAGCGCATGGTGCGTGCCCAATCCTTCCGCGTCACCGGTCTCACTCTCCGGGTCTCGTTCTGGTCGACAGTCTGGCTCACTGGAACACGGAGAGACTGCAGCGCATATAACATCAAACAATATAGGTACGTAAACATTGAATTATTTGTTTATCCCAAATCATTTTATATCACCTTTCCATGTAAGGCTACCGGGCTACGTTGTTGCCAAGTGTTGCTCTTTCTCGAAGTTAGTAGAGGCTCTGATTCGTTGTGTGTCTGTGATACAATGTTGCGTGCAAGTGCGACAGGGCAAATCGGGTCGGTCAGTTGATCAACAGGTTGTTGCAGAGAAAGCCAACTGCCGTGAGTGTCGATCGAGAATCTGTCCGTAACCTGGTTGGAGAGTGAGAGGAAGTTATTATTCTATACCAAGACTGTGGGCAAACTTGAGTCTCTTGATCAATGCTTGCAGGATTCTGTCAATAGTTGCAGAGGAGTAGCCTAAAGCATGTATTGGGTAATGGCCGCTAAATACATCCCACACTAACTGGTTTATATAGTCAATGGAATACACCAGACTACTTAGCCTACAGTTTAAATTGTGGAAATAGTCGGTTACGCTGATACATTGCCATAGCTCTCCTACATTGCGTTACCCTTATATGCCAAAACAGGTAGAAAGTAGTCTGAAGCAAAGTAAACAGACTAACATACAGACCAACTGTAGTAGTGCTAGTTATTTAGCATGTCCCTGTGACTTTATGTCAACATTGTGCCAGCAGTATGTTTACATAGCGGAGGGGGGTAGGGAGCATGCCACAGCAGAAATGATGAGGAGGGGGGTTCGGGGTCACTGCCGAATGCTATCACAACTATGTGACAGACTTACTGATGGAAGTGTGTGTGTGTTTAGACACTACCCCCACACAAACATATGGTTGACAGTGCATGTCTGGACCCTTGGCCTGGCAGTGGTGTGTGTGTCTCGGCTGGGCGCTGAGTCAGGGTTTGGAGTGCGCCCAGGGTTAGAACAATCCACCCCTCTGTTCTCCTCCTTCGTTGACTCCCTATATCCCTCTCTCCTTACCTATCCCTTCATACTCTCACCCCTCTATCCCTACTTTCACTCACATCTCTAATCGCTTGCACTCTATATCATCTGTATCATCACTCCTTCCCCTTATCCCTTCATTTACCCATTGCTTTCATTGCATATTAAATTAAAGAAGACCCACCCCAGCCAGCCATTTATACTGCATTCATTTCAATGGCCATGAAGGAGCACAGGAGAGGAATCACTGAAGACAATTAAACCATAGCCATCTATTGGATTTACATGGTTGTTTTGGTTAGGGTTCATGTATACTAGCAAAAACTTTAGCCTACCCCTTTTGGCAAACAGATTTGAAGAGGCTTCCCAAGGAGAGACAGTCTTGTAGATCATTAGATATTTTTCAAGTATCAAAGTTCGGTCTAACCGTGTGTCGTCATTCATTGCGTAATTATTTTGGGTCAGAGACAGAATAGTAGAATAGGATATTGAGTTGACATGAGTACAGTTTTGAATGCTTCACTACCTGCCCAATGAGCTGAGAGAGCTGCCGAAGAGCAGTGGGCTAGTCTCTCACAATCACCTTGATCTCTTCAGTTATCTCTCTCTCTCTCTCTGTGTGTGCACGCGCGCAATTATTACTGTTAGGCTACTACTCCGTTTCTCAGATATGACACCTTCTTTGTCACATCGGAATCATGCAAATAAGCATGTCAATTGTGTATTGTAGTGGATTTGGAACCATAGTGTCTTTTTGGAGTAAGTGTGAGGGTGTGGGCTTGATTGAAACCAAGCCTGGATGTTTGGTCTAGGCCAAATACACTGTCAGTTATCATTAGAGACGGGGTGTTTACTTGGTCTGTGAAGCAGACTGTTGGAGGGAGAGAGAATCCACCAGAGAGAGGAAGAGGAAGGAGCTGGAGAAGTGTCTATCTCTCTGTGAGAAAGAGAAGAGACATTGGCAGAACAGATGTGCATGGAAGGATACAACCAGCCATCCTCCAGAGAAAATGAGCGAGGGGGGGGAATAGAAATGGAATGAGTCAATAATGTTTATCGGGCAGTTACAGAGACTGTGTTTCCTTTTAACGTTTCCTGTCACTGTCGTCCCCCCCCCTTCTCCTTATCCCCCTCTTCCACCCTGTATCTTTCTCCTACTCTCTCGCTTTGTTTCTCTCCACCTTTGCTCTCTTGTATTTCTGCTGCCTCTCCCTGTCTTCTCCCCCTCTCTCCTGTCACTTTTCTCTCCTTAGGAGTGTAATATGGAAAAACTGTATGTGATGGTTTTCGGACGAATATGTATTTTCCTCTCTCCTGACCTTTCCTGACATTTTGAAGACTTATCTGTGACCTTTGCGGTGCATATCCGATGTGAATCCTCTATTACACACACTGTGACTGTGCCCTGGTACAAAAATATGTTTCCTCGCTATCCCCAGTATTACAGTGGGAACTTAGTGGACTTCTAGTATTTAAAGAGCAGGAAAACTCCCATGCTCTTGTTAATGAGGATTTTGATTTTGGGATTCTCAGGAAAACATGATTTCATATCCGGTGAAAGTGTTTCCTAAGTAGTGGGATGGGGTTGGGGAGACAGGACAAACAGGTTGATTGTGTCCAACTCAAATGGGGTTAGGGATATTTCGTTTGAAAGGTTTTAGGTGGTTCACATCAGTAATGGTTAGGGAGCCACTGCTCCAGCAGACACACTGTGTATTTAGTATTTATTATGGATTCCCATTAGTTGTTGTCAAGGCAGCAGCTACTGTTCCTGGAGTGCAGCAGAATTAAGGCATTTATATACAATTTAAAAAACATTACATGAGATTAGATAACAGATTTCATAACATATCACGTGTGTGCCCTCAGGCCACTACTCTACTACCACACACAGTATCTATAACACAAAATCCGTGCGTATGTTATCGTGTGTGTGTATGCGTGTGTGTCTTCACGGTCCCCGCTATATTGTGTAATGTGTATTTTTATCTATTTAAAAAAAATATTTCATTTTACTGCTTACATGAGTTACTTGGTGTTGAACAGCATTTCATGAAGTCATTGCTCTATATAGTGCCTCCCATAGTCTGTTTTGGACTTTGGAACTGTGAAGAGAACTCTGGTGACATGTCTTGTGGGGTATGCATGGGTGTCTGAGCTGTGTGCCAGTAGTTTAAACAGACAGCTCAGTGCATTCAACATGTCAATACTTCTCACAAATAGTAACAAATTCAATCTCTCCTCTACTTTGACACAGGAGAGATTGACATGCATATTATCAATGTTAGTTCTCTATGTACGTTTAAGAGCCAGCCTTGGAACCACACATGCGGAGATCATCCGTTCACCTACTCTGCGTCTCACAAGACTTGTCGGTTGGAATCAAAATCTCAAATTTGGACTCATCAGACCAAAGGACAAATTTCCACCGACCCGGACACAGAGAACTAACATTAATAATGTCCATTGCTCATGTTTCTTGGCCCAAGCAAGTCTCTTCTTCTTATTGGTGTCCTTTAGTAGTGGTTTCTTTGCAGAAATGTGACTATGAAAGCTTGATTCACGCAGTCTCCTCTGAACAGTTGATGTTGAGATGTGTCTGTTACTTGAACTCTGTGACGCATTTATTTGGGCTGCAATTTCTTAGGTTGGTAACTCAAATGAACTTATCCTCTGCAGCAGAGGTAACTCTGGGTCTTCCATTCCTGTGGCGGCCCTCATGAGAGCCAGTTTCATCGTAAGCGCTTGATGGTTTTTGTGACTGCACCTTGAAAGTTCTTGAAATGTTCTGCATTGACTGACCTTCATGTCTTAAAGTAATGATAGACTGTTGTTTCACTTTGCTTATTTGAGCTGTTCATAGCTGTAATATGGACTTGGTCTTTTACCAAAAGATCTTCTGTATCCCACCCCTACCTTGTCACAACACAACTGATTGGCTCAAACACATTAAGAAGGAAATACATTTCACAAATTAACTTTTAACAAGGCACACCTGTTAATTGAAATCCATTCCAGGTGACTACCTCATGAAGCTGGTTGAGAGAATGCCAAGAGTGTGCAAAGCTGTCATCAAGGCATCTGAAATGTAAAATATATTTTGATTTGTTTAACACGTTTTTGGTTACTACATATGCGCTATTGTCTTCACTATTATTCTACAATGTAGAAAATAAGTCTTTAATGAGTAGGTGTGTCCAGACTTTTGACTGGTACTATACATTTTTCCACCAGCAGATTATGATTGATAATCTTACATGCTCCACTTAACTCAAACAAAACAGCTCCCACAATCTTTTTATTATCAATTTGTCTCAGCCAATCATCAGTCATTTGTGGTGATTGCTGAATGCCCTTCCCTATAAGTGTGCTGAAAATATGTGTTTACTTTGAAATAGCATTGTATCTGGTCATTCTTGGGTAGTGGAATTACGTTTGATTCCTTCCAGGCCTGAGGGCACACACTTTCTTGTAGGTTTAGATAGAATAGATGGCCAATAGGAGTGGCAATATTGTCTGATCTCATCCTCAACAATTTTCCATCCAAGTTGTCAGACCCAGGTGGCTTGTCATTATTGATAAACAGCAATATGTTTTTCACCTCTTACACACTAAATTTACGGAATTCAAAATTGCAATGCTTGTCTTTCATAATTTGATCAGTCATGCAAGGATGTGTAAGGTAGTTGGCAATATCAGTGGTGTTTGATGAATAAGTCATCTGATTCAATGAATGATGCAGCCGAGGTCTCCTTTGATGAATGATGCAGCCGAGTGCTCCAAAAACTTTTACTATCATTCTTTATAGAATTTATTGTTGTTTCATAGGACAGTTTCTTCTTATTTTTGTTCTGTTTAGTCACATAATTTCACCTTTTACAGTATGTTTGGGCTGTGCAACCCAACTTATTTGCCATTCCTTTGGCCTAATCTTTCTCAACCATACCATCTTTCCATTCCTCATCAATCCACAGGGATTGAACCGTTTTTAGTAATTTAATTAATGGGTGCATGCTTATTATTAACTGGAGTAAGCAATTTCAGAAATGTGTCAAGTGCAGCGTCTGGTTGCTCTTCATTACACACCACAGACCAGCAAATATTCTTTACATCTTCAACATAGAATATGTTTTGTAGTGATTCCTATGACCTCTTATACGCTATCTTAGGCCAGGCGTTGGAACTTTGGTTTTCCTAGATATGACTACTATATTATGATCAATACATCCAATGGATTTTGATACTGTTTTTAGAGCAGATTTCTGCAACATTAGTAAAGATGTGATCAATACATGTGGATGATTTAATTCCTGTGCTGTTTATAAATACCCTCATAGATTGACTGACAATCTGATCCAGGTTGCAGGCACTGGTTACAGTTTGAAGCTTTTTCTTCCAGATACTGACTGTTGGCATTTGGTCGTCTATAACAGCTTCCCAAAATAATGGGCTTTAGGTGAGGCAGGTAAAACTGTAGCCATATTACTTCAACAGCATTAGAAGTTAAGAACTTAACTCAATGGGAACTGAAGTGGTTAAGTACTCATAAGAGCAGGAAACAACCACTTTAGAATCAAGGTTTTGTATAGAGGATTCTGTGGAAACCAACTTATTTCATAGCCAGCATCATGGTCACGTCAGATCTGTGGGCTCAGGGGCTGGTAGATTAGGGTTGAGGTCTGGGACTGGCAAGCAGGGGCTGGAGAGCTGAGGCTTCCCGGATTTTAAAAGTTCCTGACACAGACACACTGACAGTGTCTTCCTGTCCTGAAGAGCACGACCCCCCATAAATAGAATGGACTCGTATTGTCAACAGCTCGATGCTGACTTTTGTTATGCTGGACTGAATGCTCATTCTGTCTCTGCTGGTTAGTCAACAGAGAGTCAGTCTATAGTATGCATCCCAAATGACACCCTCTTCCCTATATAGTGCACTATGTAGGGAAGATGCTGCCATAGACTTCCAGAATGTGTCTGTGTTGTGTTTGAGTGCAGCACATGGGAAGGGGAGTTTGCTGTCTTGTGGGTGAGACCAACGTTGCCAAGAGTAGCTTATCAAACCAATATGCTTGTTGTCCTGTCGTTAGTGTCTAAGCAACTTTATTACAGGACTGCCTCTGGTACACACAATTCAAATGCTTAACCAGTCTGCTATGACTCCAAGGTGTCACACCTGATGTGTTTGAATGCAGCTGAGGGTTTCTTGGTTCTCAAACAAACCTTGGTCCTCAGACCTATGTGTCAGCAGCAGGTGGCTGCCAAGATTGTGCTTCAGTTTATCATTCCTCCATGTTACCTCTCTCTCTTTGTCTCTCTCTTTTGTCTCCTCCTCAGCGTGTCCAGTTGTGCATGGATGCAGACAGGTGTGAGGGCAGGAACTAGTGGAGTGTATACACACACACACACACACCATGGCCACTGCCAGGAGAGTGGGCTCGGGAAGAGCTGGTTGGGTGGCGTTTGCAGATGAAGCCTTCGGGACGAGCACAGAGCATCAAGCAGGTACGAGTCATATTGTGAAAGTCATTTAAATCCTATACTGTAGGATGAAGTTCAGGAGTAGATTTGTTTTTTTAATGTCATCATTTTATGCATATATACAATTAAGTATATATTTACCTGGCAAGGAGATGTCGGGGTCAGCACGCTAACAGACTGTACGTCAATAACACACTTAGTGAATTTGGCAGGCATCCTTTAGATCCCTGAACACAACTCTGGACCATGAAGCCAGTTCCACTGCATTTTTTCATTGTTCCCTTCCAATCAGGGACTTATTTAGACCTTTGACACCAGGTGTGCAATTAATTATCAGGTAGAACAGAAAACCAGCAGGCTCTGGACCTCGTAGGGTATGAGTTGAGTACCCCTGCATTAGATTCCCCTGAGGACCTTTGCCGGTGTGTATGGATGTGTGTTAGGGTTGGGCGGTATTCAGATTTCCATACCTTCATACCGGGATATACGGAATTACAGCAGTGCACACAAGGGGCCCTATTTCTTTCTTATGCTATCAAAGTACTAGCAAATTCCCATTGTGTATGCTATCTAGCAAGCAAGCTTAAACTATTTGAAAGGTCAGACAACCAAGCTTAAAACGTTATACAACTATTTTAAAAGGCTACTCACAATTGATCCAGGAGGGAATTGATTGTCTCTGCTTTAATCAAGAAGCGTGATCTTGCAAGCTAGCCGCCTATAGCTTGCAAGTTAGCAAACCAAATTCATAGCTGGAGCCCTGAGCTACAGAACATATGTTTTACACATCTTAAATAGTTCACTTATAAGTTATAAGATATTTAGCTGGCAAACATTAATAGGGAATTTCAAGTGTAACTTGTTCACCTCTAGTGGATCCTCACGCTTCTTCCATTTGCTCCATGTGCTCTTCGACACATGTCTAGAGCGATACAATACAGGTACGATACCTTTTAGTTTGAAAAGATTCGGTGCGATTTGGTTTGATTAGAGAACGACTCAATGTGATTTGGTGCGATGCGATGCACTAAGTTTTGTTGCTTAACTTCTCTGGGATAGGTGGGACAGTAGCGTCCCACCTCATCAACAGCCAGTGAAATTGCATGGCGCCAAATTCAAAACAACAGAAATCCCATAATTAAAATTCCTCAAACATACAAGTATTTTACACCATTTTAAAGATAAATTAATCACTAACCTTTGATCTTCAACAGATGGCACTCACAGGACTTCATGTTACACAATAAATGTGTGTTTTGTTCGATAAAGTTAATCTTTATGTCCAAAAACATCATTTGAAATTGGTGTGTTATGATCAGAAATGCATTGCCTCAATCAAACATCCGGTTAAAGTGCAGAGAGCCACATCAAATTACAGAAATACTCATAATAAACATTGATAAAAGATGCAAATGATATGCATGGAAATATAGATAAACTTCTCCTTAATGCAATCGCTGTGTCAGATTTCAAAAAGGCTTTACGGCGAAAGCACACTTTGCGACTATGTTAGGTCAGTGCTAATCACAGAAAGACATCCAGCTATTTTCCTAAGAAGGAGAGGTGTCAGAAAACAGTGTTATAAATATTCACTTACCTTTGATGATCTTGATCGGAATGCACTCCCAGGAATCCCAGTTCCACAATAAATGTTTGCTTTGTTCGATGAAGTCCGTCATTTATGTCCAAATACCTCCTTTTTGTTTGCGTTTAGCCCAGTAATCCAAATGCATAATGCGCGATCATTTGTTCAGACAAAATGTAAAAAAAGTGATTTTACAGTTCATAGAAACATGTCAAACGATGTATAGAATCAATCTTTCGGATGTTTTTCGGATCATAAATCTTCAATAATGTTCCAACCGGAGAATTCCATTGTCATTAGAAATGCAATGGAACGCAACTACCTCTCATGGGCGCGTGCGTGATCAGTTCATGGCACTCTGCCAGACCTCTGGCTCAAACAGCTCTCATTCTCTCCTCCTTCACAGTAGAAGCCTCAAACAAGATTCTAAAGACTGTTGACATCTAGTGAAAGCCTTAGGAAGAGCAATATGACCCCATAGACACTGTATATTTGATAGGCAATGACTTGAAAAACTACAGACTTCAGATTTCCCACTTCCTGGTTGGATTTTTTCTCAGGTTTTTGCCTGCCATATGAGTTCCGTTATACTCACAGACATCATTCAAACAGTTTTAGAAACTTCAGTGTTTTCTATCCAAATCTAATTATATGCATATTCCCGCTTTTGGGCCTGAGTAGCAGGCAGTTTACTCTGGGCACATTATTATCCAAGCTACTCAATACTGCCCCCCAGTCCCAAAGAAGTTAAACACATTCATTTTCCATTCTAAATTCAAATCTGCTGCTTATGATTCTCATGAGATGGGCCTTTCTGTGCTGGATCTATCTGAGCTGACTTCTCTCTCTCTCGTGTGTCTCTGTGTGCCTGCCTCCCTCCCATATGAGAGACTAGGCATCTAACACTCCACTAGACTAGGCGTCTAACACCCCACTACCAATATCAGATTAGGGGTGGGGGGCAATTTCACCCCATCTCCAAATCCAATGTTTTTTTCCTCTCGCTTCGGCCATGCAGTGCCCCTCACAAAAGTGACTGCTGTCCTCATTCTGAAATGATTAAATTTACCCTGTATATGAAAAAATATACAGCAAAGCTATGTAAACTATTGCTGATGGTGAACCTGAACAAGTAAAATATGTTGTAAACCCTGTTTCAGCAGGTACTGTACAGCCAGATGAGTTGCCTCTTATTTTATTCCGGTAAAACAACTATTTCAACAGCACGTAGAGTGCCTTCAGAAAGTTTTCAGTAACTTTGTGTTACAGCTTGAATTTATTAAATTTAGATTTTGTGTCACTGGCCTACACACAATACCGCATAATGTCTAAGTGGAATTATGTTTTGACACATTTTTCAAATTAATAAAAACTTAAAAGCTGAAATGTCTTGAGTTAATAAGTATTCAAGCCTTATTAAGTTCAGGCATAAGAATTTGCTTAACAAGTCACATAATTAGTTGCATGGACTCACTATGTGTGCAATGATGTTGTTTAACAGGATTTTTGAATGACTACCTCATCTCTTTACCCCACACATACAATTATCTCTAAGGTCCCTAGAAGCACAACTAGAACTAGAACTAGAAGCACAAGCATTTCGCTACACTCGCATTAACATCTGCTAACCATGTGTATGTGACAAATAAAATTTGATTTGATTTGAATTTCAGACACCGATTCAACTACAAAGACCAGGGAGGGTTTTCCATGCCTCATATAAAAAACAGACATTCAATATCCCTTTGAGTATGGTGAAGCTGTTACTTACACTTTGAATGGTTAATCAATACACCCAGTCATTACGAAGATACAGGCATCCTTCTGAACTCAGTTGGTAGAGAGGAAGGAAACCGCTCAGGGATTTCACCTTGAGGCCAAATTAAAAAGAGTTTAATGGCTGTGATAGGATAAAACTGAGGATGGAACAACAACATTGTAGTTGCTCCACAATACTAACCTAAATGACAGAGTGAAAAGAAGGAACCATATACAGAATAAAAATATTCCAAAACATGCATCCTGTTTTGCAATAAGGCGCTAAAGTAAAACTGCAGCAAATGTGGCAAAGAAATGTACTTTATACCCTGAATACAAAGCGGTATGTTTGGGGAAAATTCAACACATCACTGAGTACCACTCTTGATATTTTCAAGCATGGTAGTGGCTGCATTGTGTTATGGGTGTGCTAGAGTTTTTTTGGGGGAGCGATAAAAAGAAACTGATAGCGCTAAGCACAGTCAAAATCATAGTGGAAAACCTGGTTCAGTCTGCTTTTCAATAGACACTGGGATACATTTACCTTTCAGCAGGACAATAATCCAAAACACAAGGCCAAATATACACAGGAGTTGTTTACAAATACTACATAGAATGTTCCTGAGTGGCTAAGTTACAGTTTTGACTTAAATCAGCATGAAAATATATGGCAAGACTGGAAAATGGGTGTCTAGCAATGATCAACAACCACCTTGACAGAGCTTGAAGAATTTGGAAAAATGATGTGCAAATATTGTACAATCCAGGTGTGCAAAGCTCTTAGACTTACCCAGAAAGACGCACAGCTGTAATCGCTGCCAAAGGTGATTCTAACATGCATTGACTCAGGGGTGTGAATACTTATGTAAATTAAATATTTATGTATTTAATTTTGAATACATTTGCACATTTTTCCAATAACCTGTTTTCACTTTGTCATTATGGGGTATTGTGTGTAGAATGATGAGAGAAAAAAATGATTGAATCCATTTTTAATTCCGAATGCACAGTATATGGTATATCGCCCAAACCTAGTGTGATGAGTTGGCCTAAATGGATAAGGCTAAATTGAAATGTTTCTAACAGAATAAATATTGTAATGAAACAGCAGGGAGCAGGTCTCGAACCCTCAACCTTCTAGCCCGAGGTCCGGCAAGCTATCGACTGTGCCGCAAAAGCATGCTTGTGCGGCTGAGTCGATTTCCGCGCTTATAAACCCAGGGTCGTTATACTATGGAAAGCATATGCATAACCATGGTAGCCATTAAAAGGGAACAGTTTGGAGATTATGGGAAAATTATTAGACTAAATGTGAGGACACAACAGTTCACCTGACAAAATATTTAATCCAAACATTGCACTGTTGATATTCTGTGCATTTTACATTTATTGGAATCTGCATTTTACATTTATTGGGGTATTTAGGGTAGGTGCAACATGAGACTAAATGTTTTAAAGGGTTTGAGTGAGAGGTCTAACTGGTATCTCCAAGTGGCCACCTCCTCTGAAGTGTGCACAGCTCCTAAGTACATCCAATGCACGTTTATGACTCAAAGAAGCAGGGGTTGGGGTTTCGTTCCACTGTTCAACACAAAAAAGTAACGGTTTATACCGTTCCTTTCTGTTCCTTTTTAACCTGTGAAGTCAATTATTATTATTATTTTTTACATTGAGCTCATTAAATGACTTCACCAATCAGTGTTGATAGAGCAGGAAAGCTAGTTGTTTACATGCATGATGGATAGGCAAGTGCAGCCTATGGCGTAAGATGCTAAATATTTTGCGTATGGGGAGAGATCGAGAGACAGTTGAGGATGCTTGAAGTGCTGGGCATCTTGTTATGACATGCATTATATGAATTAGGTCCACAGGATTAACCTAGGAGTGGCTTCTATTGAGAAGCCTATAGGTTAAGCTAGGTTGAGCTAGCTAGCGAATACGCTTGAGCTAGCTAGCGAATACGCTTGAGCTAGCTAACATGATGAGCTAGCTAACATGTTGAGCTAGCTAACATGTTGAGCTAGCTAACATGCTTGAGCTAACATGCTTGAGCTAGCTAGCTAACGCGCTTGAGCTAGCTCGCTAGCTGGATAACACGCTAACAAATGATGGCAGGGGAGGGTCAACAATTTATAGAGAGGGTCTAATGGGTCTAAGTGACTAATGGGTGTGTTTCCCTGTAGGTCCTGCTTTTTATTTGACATTCACGAAAATGTAGAAGTTTTTTGATTCTCTGAACAGCATATTGTTAGAATTAACTGAAGTCCAACTGGTTATTGGGACAAACATGATTGCCATTCTGGTTGGTGGAGTGCTGCAGAGATGGTTGTCCTACTGGAAGGTTCTCCCATCTCCACAGAATTATGGAGCTCTGTCAGTGACCATCGGGTTCTTGGTCACCTCCCTTACCAAGGCCCTTCTCCCCTGATTGCTCAGTTTGGCCGGGCAGCCAGCTTGAGGAAGTCTTAATGGTACCAAACTTCTTCCATTTAAGAATGGAGGCCACTGTGATCTTCAATGGTGCATAAATGTTTTGGTAACCTTCCCCAGATCTGTGCCTCGACATAATCCTGTCTCGGAGCTCTAAGGAAAATTCCTTTGAACTTATGGCTTGGTTTTTGCTCTGACATGCACTGTGGGACCTTAGACAGGTGTGTGTGCCTTTCCAAATCATGTCCAATCAATTGAATTTACCACAGGTAGACTCCAATCAAGTTGTAGAAAAATTGGAAACAGGATGCATCTGAAGTCAATTTCGAGCCTCATTTTGAGTCTGAATACATATTTTACATTTATTTTTAAATCCTTAACCTGTTTTCGCTTCGTCATTATGGGGTATTGTTGATGAGGATTACATTTATTTTTATTTTTAGAATAAGGCTGTAACAAAATGTGGGAATACTTTCCGAATGAACTGTATACCATGGCTTTAATTTAACTAATTTGATGGTAGAAATGTGTTCAACATCCACTGAAGTAGCTAGCAAGTTTACTAGATAGGATAGTAGTTGTCTTGGCAACCAAACAAACAGACCTGCTAGTTTAGCTAACCAACCATCAGTCCAAGTTTCCTATTATGAAAATTGAAATAAACAATGCCAATAATGTTTTCAATTTGACATTTACTTGCAAAAACAGCTCAAACATAGAACATGTAAGAATAAACTATATACATATATTTTTCTACTGTGCAAATACACTCTGCGTCATAGGGAAATAATGTACACTCTAGCTGTACACTCTTCAAGCCAATCAGAAATAAATATTCAACAAAGCCATTGTATTCAACAAAGCCCCCCCCCCAATAATATTTTTTCAGAACAAATCATGTGGTCAATAAATAAAAAATGTTAATGTGACACTGTATATTACATGAGTTTTATTATATGGAAATGTGACGTGCACATTTGGACTCACAGGAGTTTGGCTTGCTTGTATGACATCAACACAATATTTATTGTAATCCATCTTTCAAGATACATCGAGTCCTCTTAATTTACAGTATTTCCCTCACTCAGACGACAAAACATTTGCAAAAGTTGCCCAATTAGCGGGAGGATGGGGGCAACTACTTGTAACGAGCGGTGCTCAAGTTCAGAAGACTGTCAGTCAAAACCCATACAGAGCTGTGAAGCGGAGGCCCTGAGCTCTGACATTATGTATAGCATGTTACTGGTACAGCCACTACATTCCAATTTAGGTGCTTATCAGTGTCCAAACCTGCCATTTTCAACCCGTATACGGGAGGAATAGGGCAGAAATGTTGTCATAGAAAGACATTCCCTTGGTTCATTCTGTGTGTGTGTGTGTGTGTGTGTGTGTGTGTGTGTGTGTGTGTGTGTGTGTGTGTGTGTGTGTGTGTGTGTGTGTGTGTGTGTGTGTGTTTGTGACACATTAGATGTGGACAGCAGCTTGCAGAGGCCTAGCCCCGCCCCTTCTGAGAACTCTTCCAGTGTCGAGCTGTTAGCCCCTCCCCCTCAGCAGAACGCATGGGTCTTATTCGAAGAGAAGCCCTGGCCCTCGCCCAATCCGCAGTCGCAGGTAAAAGGTAATTACTCGCTCACTAGCGCTTTCTAGCTCTGTAGAATTCTGTACATTGTGAAAGGGACTTTCGCATACTCTGTATACTTGCAAAAATAACCTTTATTAAAAGTACACAGGTTTTGGTCACAGGTTCCCCCTATCATGATGATTTGGTCACCTCCTATTTCTCCTTCTGTTCTTCCTCTTCCCTACCGTCCCTCTTGTCTCCATCCATGCTTTGATCTCCTCCATTGTTTTCTTCTCCTCTGTTGTTTTTGCTTTGTTTCTCCCAGTCATCATCGTCTTAACACGAATGTCTCCCTCCTCTTCGCTCTCCTTCATCTCCACCTCCCTCTTTGTTCACTCGTCCTACTCCTTGGTATTTATCGCTGCCTTCCTTCCTTCTCCACCCTGCTCTACTCTCTCCTCCTCTTCACCTCTGGCGTCTCCCTTGAAAACGACAGACCGAGATAGGCGTCTGTTGTCTATCCAGTGCAGTAGAGAATGCTGGGTAATGGCACCATACTCGATGGCTGCCACCCAGGAGTGTACAGTATGTGTTGCTCTCTCTGCTGGTCTCTGAAGTGGTGCACTAACACGACACAGTCAGCACCAACACACACCAAGGCTGAAAAGTAGCCATTATACCACACATACCCACATGGGGGGGGGGGGTTGAATCAGGGAAATTCATTGAAATCTCCAAATATTTGATCTTTAGAAAATTGAAAAACATGTATTTGTGTATACGACCAACGTTAAAATCACAGACTCGTAATTCCCCAAAAACATTTTAACCGAAGTTTAATTATTTTTTTGTGGTTGTTTATGGAAGTCATTCTTGATGACCAAAACGGCATTTAACCTCTAGCGTCGAGCAATCCCGTATCTGGGAGCGTAATCATAGCCTCAAGCTCATTACCATAACACAACGTTTCCTATTCATGAAAATCGCAAATGAAATGAAATAAATATATTGAAACACAAGCTTAGCCTTTTGTTAACCTCTTAAGCCCACCCGACATGCAGACGCTCCATCTAGCCATCTGGAAATGCAAATGCGCTACGCTAAATGCTAATAGGACTCGTTAAAACTCAAACGTTCATTAAAACACACGTGCAGGGTACTGAATTAAAGCTACACTCGTTGTGAATCCAGCCAACAAGTCAGATTTTTAAAATGCTTTTCGGCGAAAGCATGAGAAGCTATTATCTGATAGCTTGCAACACCCCAAAATACCTGAAGGGGACGTAAACAAAATAATTAGCATAGCCGGCGCTACACAAAACGCAGAAATAAAATATTAAACATTCATTACCTTTGACGAGCTTCTTTGTTGGCACTCCTAGATGTCCCATAAACATCACTATTGGGTCTTTTTTTTCCGATTAAATTGGTCCATATATAAATATCGATCTATGAAAAGTGTGTGATCCAGGAAAAAACACTGTTTTAAAACGCAACGTCATTTTTTAAAATTAAAAAAGTTGACGATAAACTTTCACAAAACACTTTGAAATACTTTTGTAATCCAACTTTAGGTATTAGTAAACGTTAATAATCTATCAAATTGATCACGGGGCGATGTGTATTCAATAGCTCCACGTCTTCAAATCATGGTCGGAAATTTCTCTTCCAAAACATCCTGGAAGGAATGGGCTCTCTCTTACTCGTTTGACCAAGAAACAAAGCCCAGGCAATTGACAAGACTGGCGACATCGTGTGGAAGCTGTAGGACTTGCAATCTCAGCCCCATGTAATATGCTTTCCCATAGACAATACATGCAAGTGGCGCATTGATATTTTTTCCAGTTTTCGGTGATCAGTTTGTCTTGCGCTTTTCGATGAAACACACGTTCTGTTATAGTCATAGCCATGATTTAACCAGTTTTAGAAACGTCAGAGTGTTTTCTATCCACACATACTAATCATATGCATATACTATATTCCTGGCATGAGTAGCAGGACGCTGAAATGTTGCGCGATTGTTAACAGAATGTTCGAAAAAGTAAGGGGTAGGCTTAAGTGGTTTTAATTAACAACACTGTCATCTCAGATGTTCTAAATATGCTTTTCAACCAAAGCTACACAAGCATTTGTGTAAGAGTATTGATAGCCTAGCATAGCATTAAGCCTAGCATTCAGCAGGCAACATTTTCACAAAAACAAGAAAAGCATTCAAATCATTTACCTTTGAAGAACTTTGGATGTTTTCAATGACGAGACTCTTAGTTAGATAGCAAATGTTAATTTTTTCCAAAAAGATTATTTGTGTAGACGAAATAGCTCTGTTTTGTTTGGCTAAGAAAAATACCGGAAAATGTAGTCACTTACAACGCCAAACTTTTTTTCAAATTAGCTCCATAATATCGACAGAAACATGGCAAACATTGTTTAGAATCAATCCTCAAGGTGTTTTTCACATATCTATTCGATAATCTATCAGTGGTTGCAGTTGGCTTGTCATCAGAAGCAAACGGAAAAATACTGCAGCTGGAGATTACGCAATAATTGCAACGGAGGACACCAAGCGACCACCTGGTAGATGTAGTCTCTTATGGTCAATCTTCCAATGAAGTGCCTACAAATACGTCACAATGCTGTAGACACCTTGGGGAAAACGTAAGCTGACTCCTAGCTCCTTCACAGACATATAAGGAGTCTTTGGAATGAGGCGGTTTCAAAAAATGCGGCACTTCCTCATTGGATTTTTATCTGGGTTTCGCCTGTAATATCAGTTCTGTGGCACTCACAGACAATATCTTTTGGAAACGTCAGAGTGTTTTCTTTCCAAAGCTATCAATTATACGCATAGTGGAGCATCTTTTCGTGACAAAATATCTTGTTTAAAACGGGAACGTTTTTTCATCCAAAAATTAAAAGAGCGCCCCCTATATCGAAGAAGTTAAACTAGCAGACAATCATCATTGGTATTGGGGGTATCTATGCCCCATACTCATTTGTAAAAGTCTTAGTTAACAAAGAGTAGATACTCCCATTGAGCCATTAGAACACTAGCTAACTACATGTAACTTCCAAAATAAAGGAAACACCAACAAAAAATTGTCTTAATGAAGGGCTGAACATTTTCTGGGGGGGCTGGGTCATTACCTAATGCAGCGGCTATGACTGAAGCCAAACTAGCGTTGTCTTGTGGGTTGGTTTAATGTGTGTGTGTGTTCGCACATGGAAAGTGTTTATACATTCAGCCGCTCACCCTTCCACACCGAACAAAAATGTAAACTCAACACGCAACAATTTAAAAGATTTTACAGATTTACAGTTCAGGAAATCAGTCAGTTGAAATAAATTAATTAGGCCTTAATCTATGGATTTCACATGACTGGGAATACAGATCTGGATCTGTTAGTCACAGATATACCTTAACAAAACGAAAAATAGGGGCGTGGATCAGAAAACCAGTCAATATCTGGTGTGACCACCTCATGCAGTGCAACACATCTCCTTCGCATAGAGTTGATCAGGCTGTTGATTATTGCCTGTGGAATGTTGTCCCACTCCTCTGTGTGAAGTTGCTGGATATTGGCGGGAACTGGAACACGCTGCCGCACATGTCGGCAAGACGGAGCTGCTCTTCCTCCCGGGGAAGGACTGCCCGTTCCATGATCTCGCCCTCACGGTTGACAACTCCATTGTGTCCTCCTCCCAGAGCGCTAAGAACCTTGGCGTGATCCTAGACAATACCCTGTCGTTCTCAACCAACATCAAGGCGGTGGCCCGTTCCTGTAGGTTCATGCTCTACAACATCCGCAGAGTACGACCCTGCCTCACACAGGAAGCGGCGCAGGTCCTAATCCAGGCACTTGTCATCTCCCGTCTGGATTACTGCAACTCGCTGTTGGCTGGGCTCCCTGCCTGTGCCATTAAACCCCTTCAACTCATCCAGAACGCCGCAGCCCGTCTGGTGTTCAACCTTCCCAAGTTCTCTCACGTCACCCCGCTCCTCCGTTCTCTCCACTGGCTTCCAGTTGAAGCTCGCATCCCCTACAAGACCATGGTGCTTGCCTACGGAGCTGTGAGGGGAACGGCACCTCAGTACCTCCAGGCTCTGATCAGGCCCTACACCCAAACAAGGGCACTGCGTTCATCCACCTCTGGCCTGCTCGCCTCCCTACCAGTGAGGAAGTACGGCTCCCGCTCAGCCCAGTCAAAACTGTTCGCTGCTCTGGCCCCCCCAATGGTGGAACAAACTCCCTCACGACGCCAGGATAGCGGAGTCAATCACCACCTTCCGGAGACACCTGAAACCCCACCTCTTTAAGGAATACCTAGGATAGGATAAGTAATCCCTCTCACCCCCCCCCCCCCTTTAAGATTTAGATGCACTATTGTAAAGTGACTGTTCCACTGGATGTCATAAGGTGAATGCACCAATTTGTAAGTCGCTCTGGATAAGAGCGTCTGCTAAATGACTTAAATGTAAATGTAAATGTAATGTCGATCCAGAGCTTCTCACAATTGCTCAATGTGTGACATGTCTGGTGAGTATGCAGGCCATGGAAGAACTGGGATATTTTCAGCTTCCAGGAATTGTCTACCTCTGCTTGTGACATGAGGCTGTGCATTATCATGCTGATACGTGAGGTGATGGCGGCGGTTGAATGGCACGACAATGGGCCTCAGGATGTCGTCATGGTATCTCGGTGCATTCAATATGCCATTGATAAAATGCAATTGTGTTCGTTGTCCCTAGCTTATGCCTGCCCATACCATAACCCCACCGCCAACATGGGGCAGTCTGTTCACAACGTTGACATCAGCAATCCGCACGCCCAAACGACGCCATGCATGCCATGAAAGCTGGCATTCATCCGTGAAGATCACACTTCTCTAGTGTGCCAGTGGCCAGCGAAGGTGAGCATTTGCCCACTGAAGTCAGTTATGATGGCAAACTGAGTCCGGTCATGGGCCTGGTGAAGTTGACGAGTACCCAGATGAGCTTCCCTCAGACGGTTTTTGACAGTTGTGCAAACATTCTTTGGTTGTGCAAACCCACAGTTGTCCGGGGGGGCTGGTCTCAGATGATCATGCCGGTGGAGAAGCTGGATGTGGAGGTCCTGGGCTGGCGTGGTTACACTTGGTTTGCGATTGTCAGTCCGGTTGGACGTACTGCCAAATTCTATAAAAGGACGTTGTAGGCAGCTTATGGTAGAGAAATGAAAATGAATTTCTCTGGCAACAGCTCTGGTGAACAGTCCTGCAGTCAGCATGTGAAATTGCACGCCCCCTCATGACTTGATATGCCACACCTATCAGGTGGATGGATTATCTTGGCAAAGGAGAAATGCTCACGAACAGGGTGTAAACATTTGTGCGCAACATTTGAGAGAGATACGCTTTTTGTGCTTATGGAACATCTCTGTGATCTTTCATTTCAGCTCATGAAACGTGGGACCAACACTTTACATATTGCGTTTATATTTTTGTTCATTATAGAATCGTTCCATACTCCAAGTCGATATTTACGTCTTAAGAAGGTATGCCCCTCTTATGATATAGCCTGGTCAGAAATCCCGATCTACGGTTTGCAATGCTCCCACGTAGGGAAATAGGGCCTGGAAGAAGAGCCCAGTGGCTTCAGGCTACTCGGCGTGTGAAATGTGGGGAACCGGTGTCCAAGTACGCTACACGTAGCTATGTGTGTTGAAAACATTTCATCACAGGTAAGACATTTTAACTTGTTTAGTATAGTCTGTATCTCCACTCACTACTTGTAGCTATATAGTCTGTTGTTGGTCTTGGCTAGCTCAATGTTCCGGCCAGAAGCTAGCTAGCACTCACTCGTGGCAGCTCGCACCGCCATAAATGGGGCATAATGGAATCCCTACAATATTATGTTTGCCTAAGTAGTGTGGACGCTCGGGAGCAGGCCGTGTTGAAAGGTCATCTGTAGACATGTTGTACTTTTCTTACATTTTGAAATGGACTAAAACAAGCAGACAATGTTTTTCTGAACTGTTTTTTTTCTGTTTTCTGTTATGAGGAATCTCCTTTATATGAATCCATATTTCTAAGGCATTCTGGTAGATTGAGTTATTATTGTAGGTTCAAGTACAGATAAATACATGGCCCTCCCATATTAATTACAGACGTGTTCATTAAAAACTCCACAGCCTATGATCAACAGCAAAGGGGGTTGAATGACACTCCTATACATTGGTTTATTTATGTGGTAAAAAAAAGAAGTAGTGTTTGCGTGTTTATGATAGTGTGTGTAACCATGTGTCTATGCCTCTTTGTCAGGTACTTCTAGACACAGTGTCTGTTCCACGGCCAGTTTCTGGAGTGCCGTCCCGCCCTCAGAGAGCAGCTGGACCCAATCAGAACCAGGCTCAGTCTGGACCACACAATCAGGGAAGAGCTCTGTGAGCATGGGGGCGTCATCTTGTGACCTTCCCTCCCTAAACGCAGAGGAACGGCACAATGAGTCGTCATCCCGACCCCAGTCACCCAGTGAGTACACACACACACACACACACACACACACACACACACACACACACACACACACACACACACACACACACACACACACACACACACACACACACACACACACACACACACACACACACACACACACACACACACACACACACACACACATTGTGTGTATGTTTTGTTGGGAAATAGTTAGTTATTTGGAAAGAGTATTTGGCCTCTAAGCCCCTCAGGGGTGCTACAGAAAGGAAGTGGGCAATGGTAGTCATAGATTGCTGCCTACTTAAATTATTAGATAAGGTACACACACACACACACACATTGCGCTTACAAGACCACACCTTCCTCTGACTCTCTCCCTGTCTGTGACTCAGCTCACTTGCTTTCAGCCACTCCCTCTGTCAGAAACAGAGAAGGGGAAGGGAGAGAAGGTAAGGAGAGGGGAATGAATTTAGAGGAGAGCAGAGTCCAGCGGCCTGCTCCCTAAGGATGAGGGAGCTTAGAAGGAAGTTTGGTAGGGATGTGGAGGACATGACTTATACTGGGTGGGACAGAGAGAAGCTGCCTTAGATATAAATGTTTTTCTATCCACGTTGAATTGATTTGCTACAGCAAGTCACACAGAAAAGTGAAGTAAAGCATGTGTTGGAACCGCTAGGAATAGTGTTTGAGGAAATGTTCTATGTGTTTAGGGATGTGGTCTGTTCTTGCTTGTATATTTCAACAGAAAAGAGAGAGACTAAGGGAGAAATCCAGGCTGATGGGACACGCGCGCGCAAGTTTCCATAGAGACGGGGTTAGAGGGGACAGAGTCTTGGCGAGTTGAATATTTCTCTTGATGAGATAAATGGGCTTGTCCACATAGCCGGTCTCTCTCTCTCTCTCTCTCTCTCTCTCTCTCTCTCTCTCACGCACGCACGCACGCACGCACGCACGCACGCACGCACGCACGCACGCACGCACGCACGCACGCACGCACGCACGCACCCACCCACCCACCCACCCACCCACCCACCCACCCACCCACCCACCCACCCACACACACACACACACACACACACACACACACACACACACACACACACACACACACACACACACACACACACACACACACACACACACACACACACACACACACACACACACACACACACGAATGCTGTTAATTAAATGCAGCGCACTATTCAATACCATAGTGCCCTCGGAGCTCATCACTTAGCGAAGGACCCTGGGATTAAACACCTCCCTCTGCAACTGGACTTCCTGACGGGCCTCTCCTTGCTGGTGAGGGTAGGCAACAGCATATCTGCCACGCTGACCCTCAACTCAGGGGCCCCTGAGGGGTGTGTGCTTAGTCCTCTCCTGTTCTCCCTGTTCACCTACGACTCAAACACCATTAAGTTTTCCGACGGCGGTAGGCCTGATCACAGTGAGACAGCCTAGAGGCAGGCGGTCAGAGACCTGGCAATATTATGTTAGGACAACAACCTCTCCCTTAACGTCAGCAAGACAAAGGAGATGATTGTGGACTACAGGAAATGGAGAGTCGAGCAATATTAGCTATTTATTTGCTATTTTTCTTACATTTTAACTCTGCATTGTTTGGAAAGGGCTTGTATGAGGCCAGTGGTGACTTTAAAACAGTTATAGTTTAATGGGTGTGATAGGATAAAACTGAAGATGGATCAACAAGATTGTAGTTACTCCACAATACTAACCTAAATGACAGAGGGAAAAGAAGGAACAAAAGAAGGAATAATGCATCCTTTTTTGCAGTAAGACGCTAAAGTAAATCTGCAACAAATGTGGCAAAGAAATTAACTTAATGTCCTGAGTACAAAGCATTCTTTTTGGGGCAAATCCAACACATCACTGAGTACCACTTTTCATATTTTCAAGCTTGGTGGTGGCTTCATCATTTTATGGGTATCCTTGTCATTGGGGTGGACTAGTTTTTTTTAGGATAAAAAGAAACAGAATAACACTAAGCACAGGCAAAATCCTAGCGGAATACCTGATTCAGTCTGCTTTCCAACAGACACTGGGAGAAAAATTCCCCTTTCAGCAGGACAATAATGTAAAAAAACAATACCAAATATATGAACTTGCTTACCAAGATAACGTTGAATGTTCTTGGGTGGCCTAGTTACAGTTTTGACTTAAATCGTCTTGAAAATCTATGGCATGCCTTCAAAATGGCTGTCTCGCAATGATCAACAACCAACTCGACAGAGCTTGAAGAATTTTAGAAAGAATAATGTGCAAATATTGTACCATCAGGTGTACAAAGCTCTTAGACTTACCCAGAAAGACCCACAGCTCTAATCGCTGCCACGGGTGATTCTAGCATGTATTGACTCAGGAGTGTGAATACTTATGTAAATGAGATATTTCTGTATTTCATTTTCAATAAAGTTGCACACAAAAATAATACATGTTTTCACTTTGTCATTATGGGGTATTGTGTGTAGGTGGGTGAGAGAAATACTTAATACATTTTTAATTCAAGGCTGTAAGTCGCTCTGGATAAGAGCGTCTGCTAAATGACTTAAATGTAAATGTAAAATGTGGAATAAGTCAAGGGGTATGACTACTTTCTGAAGCCACTAAGTATTCAATCTTTCTCTCACTCACCCTCTTTCTCTCACTCTTTCATGATATGTTCATTTTCTCTTCCCGGTCCCCCTCTGTCGCTCCCTTTTTTTCTCTCACTCTCTCTCTCTCTCTCATTAATCCTTCCATAACTAAGCAGTCGTGTTAACAGGAAGTGGATTTGTCTGTTGATATGATTATTGTGTATACCTGTCTGGAGCACTAGAGACTCCCAACGTGGGGCTGGCTGCGTCTCAATAGTCTCCTCTCATCGTCTCCTTTCCTTTTAATAGACTGAGATGAGGAGAAAACATTTGATTATTGAGATACAACTTGAATGTTGACTGAGAAGTTCTATATTATATGGAACCGACTGCCTTATCTTCTGTCTCTTCTCTGGAGTAACCTAGTCCTAGTATACGAGACAAGGGAAAGAAACACACCACACACACACACATTCCCAGCAAGAGGGGAAGGAAGCGTTGAAGTGGCTGCTTCTTCTTTCTTAATGAGGGGTTGTGACAGAACTTCTGTTGTTTTGGAGGGAAGGGTGGTAATTATCCCTGTGTTTATGGTGGAAATTGGACAGTGGAGAGGTGTGTGTATATCTCTGTCATTCTAAAATGTGCTACACTAGTAATAATTCTCTGACAGATGTGTGAGGTTCGGTGCAGAAGTTTTTGCGAGTGTGTGTGTCCATGAATGATGGATTGTGTGTCCATGAATGATGGATTCTGTGTGTGTGTGTGTATGTGTGTGTTCAGCTGTGCTTGTCAGTTCAGCTAGGAAGGCAGGCTTAACAGGGAGAGACATAGTAGAAGAGACTAGAGATGCACAGTCTGGCTCACACTCACTCAATCACTTACTCACTACCACAATGGTTTGGGGCAAGATCCAACATGAAAATATAGGTTGTCCCGTTACACCGAATCCTCCACCCCTCCCCTGTAATTACCTTTTCACTAGAGCACTATTTATTTTTTATTTAACCTTTTATTTAACCAGTAAGGGCTCATTGAGATTTTAAATCTCATTTTCAAGCGCGTCCTGGGCAAGATAGGCAGCACCAAGTCATTACACAATTACAGACAGACAACATGAAAAACTACAAGTAATCCAGTAAGAACAATAGAATTCACAAGAGTATAACAAAATCATAAACCAGCAAATTAAAAACATTGACGGGTCAGGGAATCAGCCTCAAAATTCTTCTTCAGTGATTTAAAAACACCAATCGGGACAAGTTCTTCCAGTTTAAAAGTATTTTGTAAGGCGTTCCAAGCTGATGGCGCAGATTACATAAAAGCCCTTTTACCAAATTCACTACGGATGTTTGGAACAGTTAGCAGGATAAAGTCCTGCAAACGAAGAGATTACCCATCACATTTCTGAACAATAAAAATGCCCAAGTAAAATGGTAGTAAACCCAAAATTGCTTTGTAAATAAAAGTATACCAGTGACTGAGCCTACGAGTGACTAGAGAAGGCCAGCCAACCCTGGTATATAAAGTGCAGTGGTGCGTAAGGATTTTGCAGTTTAAAATAAATCTCAATGTGCCATGGTAAAGGGTGTCAATTGATCTCAAACACTGAGCGAAAGCATTCATATATAAAATATCCCCATAGTCTAGTAAATACTAGCCTCCTTCTGGCTTCAAAAAGAAAAACAGGTATTATTCCTAAAATAAAATCCCAACTTCAATTTTTTTGTAAATTGCTGAATATGCAATTTAAAGAGAGGCCATCATCAATTAAAATTCCAAGATATTTTTGATGTTACAGTCTTAATCTCATTGCCCTGACAGATAGTAATAGGTGAAAGGTTCAGAGATCTATTTCTTTATTTAGAAAACACCATTAGTTGAGTTTTGTCAGTATTGAGTATAAGCTTCAATTGACACAAGGTATGTTGAACAGTATAAAAAGCAGTTTGGAAAGATTTTGTGACACACGAGGAACAACAATAAATAACAATATCATCAGCATAAAGTGAAGTTGTGCATTTTGCACATTTTTGTCTAAATTATTATATAAATAGTGAATAAGAGGGGACCAAGTACAGAGCCCTGGGGCACATGATTACAGACAGACAATTTAGCAGACATGAGCCCATCAACTTGAGTGCACTGAGTTCTATCAAACAGATAGTTAGCAAACCATGCAACTGCATGCTCTGAAAGACCTACACCTGACAATCTCTGCCTCGGTATAGCATGATCAACTGTATCAAAAGCCTTCGAGAGATTAATAAAAAAGTGAGACACAGTGCTGTTTTTTGTGAAGGGCTTCAGTGATAGCATTTAAAACATTAATGGCTGCTGTAATTGTGCTATTCTTCTTCCTTAAGCCCGATCGGTATATTGATAAAATAGAGTTAGTGTATAAAAACTCTTTTAGCTGTTTAGTTGGCATCCGCCAACTCCTGGACAGTCTGTGGTGCAACGTGGCGTTGGTGGATGGAGTAAGAGATGATGTCCCAGATGTGCTCAATTGGATTCAGGTCTGGGGAACGAGCGGGCCAGTGCATAGCATCAATGCCTTCCTCTTGCAGGAACTGCTGACACTCCAGCCACATGAGGTCTAGCATTGACTTGCATTAGGAGGAACCCAGGGCCAACCGCACCAGCATATGGTCTCACAAGGGGTCTGAGGATCTCATCTCGGTACCTAATGGCAGTCAGGCTACCTCTGGCGAGCACATAAAGGGCTGTGCGGCCCCCCAAAGAAATGCCACCCCACACCATGACTGACCCACCGCCAAACCGGTCATGCTGGAGGATGTTGCAGGCAGCAGAAAGTTCTCCACGGTGTGTTCTCTGGCAAATGCCAAATGTCCTGCACGGTGTTGGGCTATAAGCACAACCCCCACCTGTGGACGTCAGGCCCTCATACCACCCTCTTACAGTCTGTTTCTGGAGGTCATTTTGCAGGGCTCTGGCAGTGCTCCTCCTGCTCCTCCTTGCACTAAGGCGGAGGTAGCGGTCCTGCTGCTGGGTTGTTGCCCTCCTACAGTCTCCTCCAAGTCTCCTGATGTACTGGCCTGTCTCATGGTAGCGCCTCCATGCTCTGGACACTACGCTGACAGACACAGCAAACCTTCTTGCCATAGCTTGCATTGATGTGTCATCCTGGATGAGCTGCACTACCTGAGCCACTTGTGTGGGTTGTAGACTCCGTCTCATGCTACCACTAGAGTGAAAGCACCGCCAGCATTCAAAAGTGAACAAAACATCAGCCAGGAAGCATAGGAACTGAGAAGTGGTCTGTGGTTATCACCTGCAGAACCACTCCTTTATTGGGGGTGTCTTGCTAATTTTCTATCATTTCCACCTGTTGTCTATTCCATTTGCACAACAGCATGTGACATTTATTGTCAATCAGTGTTGCTTCCTAAGTGGACAGTTTGATTTCACAGAAGTGTGATTGACTTGGAGTTACATTGTGTTGTTTAAGTGTTCCCTTTATTTTTTTGAGCAGTGTATATTGAGCAGAACAGACATGCCTCTCTTGACATGTAGAGTTAAGGAATCATGTCAGTTCTAATCATGACATGTCTATGCAACAATCAGTATGCCGTTGAAGTCGGAAGTTTACATACACCTTAGCCAAATACATTTAAACTCAGTTCTTCACAATTCCTGACATTTAATCCTAGTAAAAATTACCTGTTTTAGGACAGTTACGATCAGTTATTTTAACAATGTGAAATGTCAGAATAAACGTACAGAGAATGATTTATTTCAGCTTGTATTTCTTTCATCACATTCCTAGTGGGTCAGAAGTTTACATACACTCAATTAGTATTTGGTAGCATTGCCTTTAAATTGCTTAACTTGGGTCAAACGTTTCAGGTAGCCTTCCACACGCTTCCCACAATAAGTTGGGTGAATTTTGGCCCATTCCTCCTGACAGAGCTGGTGTAACTGAGTAAGGTTTGTAGGCCTCCTTGCTCGCACACACTTGTTCAGTTCTGCCCACAAGTTTTCTCTAGGATTGAGGTCAGGGCTTTGTGATAGCCACTCCCAATACCTTGACTTTGTTGTCCTTCAGCCATTTTGCCACAACTTTGGAAGTATGCTTGGGGTCATTGTCCATTTGGAAGACCCATTTGCGACCAAGCTTTAACTTTCTGACTGATGTCTTGAGATGTTGCTTCAATATATCCACATCATTTTCCTTTCTCATGATGACATCTATTTTGTGAATTGCACCAGCCTCTCCTGCAGCTAAGAACCCCCACAACATGATGCTGCCACCCCCGATGTTCACTGTTGGGACGGTGTTCTTTGGCTCTCCTTTTTTCCTCCAAACGTAACCATGGTCATTATGGGACAACAGTTCAGACTTGAGAACATTTCTCCAAAAAGTACAATCTTTGTCCCCATTTGCAGTTGCAAACCCTCGTCTGGCTTATTTTATGGCGGTTTTGGAGCAGTGGCTTCTTCCTTGCTGAGCGGCATTTCAGGTTATGTCGATATAGGACTCGTTTTACTGTGGATGTAGATACTTTTGTACCTGTTTCCTCCAGCATCTTAACAAGGTCATTTGCTGTTGGTCTGGGATTGATTTGCACTTTTCACACCAAAGTACGTTCATCTCTAGGTGACCGAACACGTCTCCTTCCTGATCGGTATGACAGCTGCGTGGTCCCATGGTGTTTATACTTGTGTGCTATTGTTTGTACAGATGAACGTGGTACCTTCAGGCGTTTGTAAATTGCTCCCAAGGATGAACCAGACTTGTGGAGGTCTACAATTTTTTTCTGGGGTCTTGGCTGATTTATTTAGATTTTCCCATGATGTCAAGCAAAGAGGCACTGAGTTTGAAAGTAGGCCTTGAAATACACCCACAGGTACACCTCCAATAGGCAAATTGACATCATTTGAGTCAATCAGAAGCTTCTAAAGCCATGACATAATTTTCTGGCATTTTGTGAAAAAATCTGTCTGTAAACAATTGTTGGAAAAATGACTTGTCATGCACAAAGTAGATGTCCTAACTGACTTACCAAAGCTATAGTTTGTTAACAAGACATTTGTGGAGTGGCTGAAACACTTTGGTTGGAGTCATTAAAACTTTTTTATGTAAATTTCCGACTTCAACTGTATGTAGCACCCACCTGAACGGAACAGTTTGTGTGTGTGTGTGTGTGTGTGTGTGTGAAGGGTGTTGTGTGTGTGAAGGGTGTTGTGTGTGTGTGTGTGTGTGAAGGGTGTGTGTGTGAAGGGTGTGGGACATAATTATAGTGGGGAAAAACTGAGTAACTAGTACTCAAAATTATAGCGGGAACAGATTAGCCATGGGATGTCCTGAGGTTCTCAGAGTCCCTATAGATCCCTGCAGGGGGCCACTACCAACACTTTAAAGACTGACCTTTGACCTCAGGTTTGACCTTTCGACATTCAGTTTCCCTTTAAAATGAGTGTGCGGGTGGGGGTGCTGCAAATATTTTCGATGGATACAGTAAGGGCACAATTTTTACTTTGTCATTTTAGTTATTTAGCAGACACTCTTTTCCAAAGTGACTGACAGGAGCAATTAGGGGAGGGTTTCCCAAACTTGGTGGTGGGACTTGTGACCCCAAGTGGTGCACATTTAGTTCAGCTGTGTCGTGCCAGGGTAAAAAACAAAATATACACCCCTTGGGGTCCCCAGGACTGAGTTTGGGAAACGCTGAATTATGGTAAAATGCCTTGCTCAAGGGCACATCAACAGATTTTTGACCTCGTCGGCTCGGGGATTGGAACCAACCTTTGGTTGGTTGGCCCCAAGCTCTTAACCGCTAGGCTACCTGCCGAAATTCACACACCAATAGCGTTAGCTGGCCCGAGAGTTCTTAGCAACTCTGAACGTAATTTGCACCGATTTTACAAATGGACTTGTGAAAAATTTCGGCTGTCAGACGTCTACAGCAGGTGGTCCCTAAAAGAGAGCGTGCTGAATGATCGGCAGATGAACGCGAGATCCACTTTCGGTGCGATGTGTGCAGCCTTAAGTCCCTGTTGCTGACTGTACTGCTCAATAATGGAGCGCATGGTTAACGCCTGCTAAGGTACACACACTTGCGCACGCACACACACACACACGTAATATGCATGTGTAGACCCATGCTCATAGATCAACTACTACACGGGTAAGCAACCAGCGGAGGCGTAGATTAAAAGGCTGACAGACTGTTTAACTGACGAATGTAAGTAGTGAGAGAAAAGGAGAAAAAGGAAGGTAAAATAGTGAAGGGAAGTAGTTTGAACGAGAGAAAGCGAATTAGAAAGAGACATGGAGAGAGTGTGGGGAAAATGTGAAAAGAGAGAGGGGCAGAGATTTGAGGTAAATATTCCTGAAGAGAGAAGAAAGGTACGAGAGAGAGGACCCAAACAAAGTGAACAGAGAAAGAGGGAGAAGTAGGCAGGCTTCTACCAGCTCCTACATGCCCCTGTTGAACTATGCAGGGTGGCTGCTGAGTCACATGACCTGACCTACAGCCAGCACTATGGAACAGCAGGGAACTCCTCTCCCTAGTCAGCCTTTTATCCAGCTCACGAGCACACACCCGACAGACCACACACTCCTTTACTGTGATACTACTTGGTGAGCGACACTTCATTTTATTTTGCGCATCTTTGACTAGTTATTTTCTTTTGTCTTCACTCCTTTAGTTACATCTTTGCAAGGTGTGTGGTGTGTATGTGTTTGGAGGGGGTAGTGTAAGTGTGTAATGTTTGGGTGGAGTGGTTTGCTGTCTTTGTTTGCAGTGTGTGAGTGAATGATCCTGCTGGGTAGCCTTTCCTGTGTAAATGTCCTTGACTTGAGAGTGTGAGAATAGAAGAAGAATCAATTGTGAAAAGCCTTATTGTTGTGTTCTTTGCTCTGCCACGTTAGTTGCTGATATAACGGAAACGTCTCTGCTGTCTTCTGAGATAGCTAAACCGGAGGGAGAGAACAGGGTAGACGGAGGGAGTGAATGAGAGAGATCTGCTGAGAGAGAGTGAGTGGGTGCATGTGTGTGTGTGTTTCTAAATTCCCACTCTGTTAAGTCCTGATGAAGTTTTAGAGGGGTGTTCTCTCTCTCTCTCTCTCTCTCTCTCTCTCTCTCTCTCTCTCTCTCTCTCTCTCTCTCTCTCTCTCTCTCTCTCTCTCTCTCTCTCTCTCTCTCTCTGTCTCTCGTGTCACTGAGTCTTCATTGTGGTCTCTACTTGGCAAGACAGCCTAATCATCTGGCGCTTAGCAACAGGAGCCAGTCTTTTCACAGGGTCTTAGTCCACTGTTGATGAATAATGACACCCTCCCACCCATCTCTATTGCTGTCTCGCGGCTGGTCGCTGAAGCAAGAGGTGTACATGTGTGTGTACACTTTGCAGTCAATACAAAGCAAATGAAACTAAAACTAGTTAAAGGGATGTGGTATCAGTTATTCAGCAACATGTTAGTAAACTGCGCGGTGTGTGTGTGTTATATGTTATATGTGCCCAAGTTCTATTAGCCGTATGTACGGGATACGCATGGTATACATCGTCCAACAAAGTACTTATGTGAAGGATCCTTCTCAACAATACAACAACAATAAATATTGTGTTCTTTTGGCTGTATTCAATGGCAGTGGATAATGTATGTGTGCGTGTTTGTGTGTTAGTAGACTACCATTTGGCAGCCGGTCAGGTGCTGTAAATTTCCACTTTCCCAGTAATCCTCTCCTCTCCCCCAGTCTGGCTGGTTACCTCTGTCTTTCTTTCCTTCTGTTTCTCTCTCTGTCTCAACGTGAAGAGACTTGTCCTCCAGAGCTCCCGACTGCCACAGAAGTAGCCACAGTAGTTCACATGCTTCTTACTTCATACTTCTGTCGGCGGCACTCAAATATTGTCTCCCTCTTCCCTGTCCTCCCTTTATCTCCTCCTCTCTCCAGCCCACAGATACCCGATAAGTCACCACGGCTCAGCAGCTCACCCATTTGCTTTTGTTTATCCACATTTACATTACATTTAAGTCATTTAGCAGACGCTCTTATCCAGAGCGACTTACAAATTGGTGCATTCACCTTATGACATCCAGTGGGACAGTCACTTAACAATAGTGCATCTAAAACTTAGGGGGGGGGGTGGGGTGAGAGGGATTACTTAACCTATCCTAGGTATTCCTTAAAGAGGTGGGGTTTCAGGTGTCTCCGGAAGGTGGTGATTGACTCCGCTGTCCTGGCGTCGTGAGGGAGTTTGTTCCACCATTGGGGGGGCCAGGGCAGCGAACAGTTTTGACTGGGCTGAGCGGGAGCTGTACTTCCTCAGTGGTAGGGAGGCGAGCAGGCCAGAGGTGGATGAACGCAGTGCCCTTGTTTGGGTGTAGGGCCTGATCAGAGCCTGGAGGTACTGAGGTGCCGTTCCCCTCACAGCTCCGTAGGCAAGCACCATGGTCTTGTAGCGGATGCGAGCTTCAACTGGAAGCCAGTGGAGAGAACGGAGGAGCGGGGTGACGTGAGAGAACTTGGGAAGGTTGAACACCAGACGGGCTGCGGCGTTCTGGATGAGTTGAAGGGGTTTAATGGCACAGGCAGGGAGCCCAGCCAACAGCGAGTTGCAGTAATCCAGACGGGAGATGACAAGTGCCTGGATTAGGACCTGCGCCGCTTCCTGTGTGAGGCAGGGTCGTACTCTGCGGATGTTGTAGAGCATGAACCTACAGGAACGGGCCACCGCCTTGATGTTAGTTGAGAACGACAGGGTGTTGTCCAGGATCACGCCAAGGTTCTTGGCGATCTGGGAGGAGGACACAATGGAGTTGTCAACCGTGATGGCGAGATCATGGAACGGGCAGTCCTTCCCCGGGAGGAAGAGCAGCTCCGTCTTGCCGAGGTTCAGCTTGAGGTGGTGATCCGTCATCCACACTGATATGTCTGCCAGACATGCAGAGATGCGATTCGCCACCTGGTCATCAGAAGGGGGAAAGGAGAAGATTAATTGTGTGTCGTCTGCATAGCAATGATAAGAGAGACCATGTGAGGTTATGACAGAGCCAAGTGACTTGGTGTATAGCGAGAATAGGAGAGGGCCAAGAACAGAGCCCTGGGGGACACCAGTGGTGAGAGCGCGTGGTGAGGAGACAGATTCTCGCCACGCCACCTGGTAGGAGCGATCTGTCAGGTAGGACGCAATCCAAGCGTGGGCCGCGCCGGAGATGCCCAACTCGGAGAGGGTGGAGAGGAGGATCTGATGGTTCACAGTATCGAAGGCAGCCGATAGATCTAGAAGGATGAGCAGAGCAGAGGAGAGAGAGTTAGCTTTAGCAGTGCGGAGCGCCTCCGTGATACAGAGGAGAGCAGTCTCAGTTGAATGACTAGTCTTGAAACCTGACTGATTTGGATCAAGAAGGTCATTCAGAGAGAGATAGCGGGAGAGCTGGCCAAGGACGGCACGTTCAAGAGTTTTGGAGAGAAAAGAAAGAAGGGATACTGGTCTGTAATTGTTGACATCGGAGGGATCGAGTGTAGGTTTTTTCAGAAGGGGTGCAACTCTCGCTCTCTTGAAGACGGAAGGGACGTAGCCAACGGTCAGGGATGAGTTGATGAGCGAGGTGAGGTAGGGAGAAGGTCTCCGGAAATGGTCTGGAGAAGAGAGGAGGGGATAGGGTCAAGCGGGCAGGTTGTTGGGCGGCCGGCCGTCACAAGACGCGAGATTTCATCTGGAGAGAGAGGGGAGAAAGAGGTCAGAGCACAGGGTAGGGCAGTGTGAGCAGAACCAGCGGTGTCGTTTGACTTAGCAAACGAGGATCGGATGTCGTCGACCTTCTTTTCAAAATGGTTGACGAAGTCATCTGCAGAGAGGGAGGAGGGGGGAGGGGCGGAGGATTCAGGAGGGAGGAGAAGGTGGCAAAGAGCTTCCTAGGGTTAGAGGCAGATGCTTGGAATTTAGCGTGGTAGAAAGTGGCTTTAGTAGCAGAGACAGAGGAGGAAAATGTAGAGAGGAGGGAGTGAAAGGATGCCAGGTCCGCAGGGAGGCGAGTTTTCCTCCATTTCCGCTCGGCTGCCCGGAGCCCTGTTCTGTGAGCTCGCAATGAGTCATCGAGCCACGGAGCGGGAGGGAGGACCGAGCCGGCCTGGAGGATAGGGGACATAGAGAGTCAAGGGATGCAGAGAGGGAGGAGAGGAGGGTTGAGGAGGCAGAATCAGGAGATAGGTGGGAGAAGGTTTGAGCGGAGGGAAGAGATGATAGGATGGAAGAGGAGAGAGTAGCGGGGGAGAGAGAGCGAAGGTTGGGACGGCGCGATACCATCCGAGTAGGGGCAGTGTGGGAGGTGTTGGATGAGAGCGAGAGGGAAAAGGATACAAGGCAGTGGTCGGAGACTTGGAGGGGAGTTGCAATGAGGTTAGTGGAAGAACAGCATCTAGTAAAGATGAGGTCGAGCGTATTGCCTGCCTTGTGAGTAGGGGGAAGGTGAGAGGGTGAGGTCAAAAGAGGAGAGGAGTGGAAAGAAGGAGGCAGAGAGGAAAGAGTCAAAGGTAGACGTGGGGAGGTTAAAGTCGCCCAGAACTGTGAGAGGTGAGCCGTCCTCAGGAAAGGAGCTTATCAAGGCATCAAGCTCATTGATGAACTCTCCGAGGGAACCTGGAGGGCGATAAATGATAAGGATGTTAAGCTTGAAAGGGCTAGTAACTGTGACAGCATGGAATTCAAAGGAGGCGATAGACAGATGGGTAAGGGGAGAAAGAGAGAATGACCACTTGGGAGAGATGAGGATCCCGGTGCCACCACCCTGCTGACCAGACGCTCTCGGGGTGTGCGAGAACACGTGGGCGGACGAAGAGAGAGCAGTAGGAGTAGCAGTGTTGTCTGTGGTGATCCATGTTTCCGTCAGTGCCAAGAAGTCGAGGGACTGGAGGGAGGCATAGGCTGAGATGAACTCTGCCTTGTTGACCGCAGATTGGCAGTTCCAGAGGCTACCGGAGACCTGGAACTCCACGTGGGTCGTGCGCGCTGGGACCACCAGAGTAGGGTGGCCGCGGCCACGCGGTGAGGAGCGTTTGTATGGTCTGTGCAGAGAGGAGAGAACAGGGATAAACAGACACATAGTTGACAGGCTACAGAAGAGGCTACGCTAATGCAAAGGAGATTGGAATGACAAGTGGACTACACGTCTCGAATGTTCAGAAAGTTAAGCTACGTAGCAAGAATCTTATTGACTAAAATGATTAAAATGATACAGTACTGCTGAAGTAGGCCAGCTGGCAGTGGGTGCGTTGTTGACACTACACTAATCAACAGTTATCCAAAGTTGTCTAAAGCCCCATTTTTTTTACCTGGTCCTAACATGTCCTTTGTCTTGATCTTGTCCACATTCTGATTGTGGCCACATTTTTAGAACGGTGTAGAGGATTAAAAGACGCATTGTGATCTGATTGTGATCAGGTCTTCCTGACCACCTCCAGAGGTAGTCGTGCACACATTGTCTGGATATCTTACATGTGTAGACAGATCTGGACAGTGAAACAATTGAAATTATAGTTATCCTGCCTTCTAAAATCATCGATATGTGTCTTAAAATGTATAGAGGTAGACCAGAAGCCACATTGGCAGATGAGTGGCAACCCTGATTAGAAGCAGCTGCTGATCATCGGTTGTTCACCTGTGTTCCCTGTAAATGCCGTTTTGAATTAAAGAGTTGTACCTACACATTGAAGAAGGCTGGAAAGCCAAAACATCTGTGTATGCTATCCCTCCTGCAATGGAAAAACATACAGTTGGAAGTCGGAAGTTTACGTACACTTAGGTTGGAGTCATTAAACTCGTTTTTCAACCACTTCACACATTTCTTGTTAACAAACTATAGTTTTGGCAAGTGGGTTAAGACATATACTTTGTACATGACACAAGTCATTTTTCCAACAATTGTTTACAGACAGATTATTTCACTTATAATGTCAGGGATTGTGAAAAACTGAGTTTAAATTTACATTTACATTTAAGTCATTTAGCAGACGCTCTTATCCAGAGCGACTTACAAATTGGTGCATTCACCTTATGACATCGAGTGGAACAGTCACTTTACAATAGTGCATCTAAATCTTAAAGGGGGGGGTGAGAGGGATTACTTATCCTATCCTAGGTATTCCTTAAAGAGGTGGGGTTTCAGGTGTCTCCGGAAGGTGGTGATTGACTCCGCTGTCCTGGCGTCGTGAGGGAGTTTGTTCCACCATTGGGGGGCTAGAGCAGCGAACAGTTTTGACTGGGCTGAGCGGGAGCTGTACTTCCTCAGTGGTAGGGAGGCGAGCAGGCCAGAAGTGGATGAACGCAGTGCCCTTGTTTGGGTGTAGGGCCTGATCAGAGCCTGGAGGTACTGAGGTGCCGTTCCCCTCACAGCTCCGTAGGCAAGCACCATGGTCTTGTAGCGGATGCGAGCTTCAACTGGAAGCCAGTGGAGAGAACGGAGGAGCGGGGTGACGTGAGAGAACTTGGGAAGGTTGAACACCAGACGGGCTGCGGCGTTCTGGATGAGTTGAAGGGGTTTAATGGCACAGGCAGGGAGCCCAGCCAACAGCGAGTTGCAGTAATCCAGACGGGAGATGACAAGTGCCTGGATTAGGACCTGCGCCGCTTCCTGTGTGAGGCAGGGTCGTACTCTGCGGATGTTGTAGAGCATGAACCTACAGGAACGGGCCACCGCCTTGATGTTGGTTGAGAACGACAGGGTGTTGTCCAGGATCACGCCAAGGTTCTTCGCGCTCTGGGAGGAGGACACAATGGAGTTGTCAACCGTGATGGCGAGATCATGGAACGGGCAGTCCTTCCCCGGGAGGAAGAGCAGCTCCGTCTTGCCGAGGTTCAGCTTGAGGTGGTGATCCGTCATCCACACTGATATGTCTGCCAGACATGCAGAGATGTGATTCGCCACCTGGTCATCAGAAGGGGGAAAGGAGAAGATTAATTGTGTGTCGTCTGCATAGCAATGATAGGAGAGACCATGTGAGGTTATGACAGAGCCAAGTGACTTGGTGTAGAGAGAGAATAGGAGAGGGCCTAGAACAGAGCCCTGGGGGACACCAGTGGTGAGAGCGCGTGGTGAGGAGACAGATTCTCGCCACGCCACCTGGTAGGAGCGACCTGTCAGGTAGGACGCAATCCAAGCGTGGGCCGCGCCGGAGATGCCCAACTCGGAGAGGGTGGAGAGGAGGATCTGATGGTTCACAGTATCGAAGGCAGCCGATAGATCTAGAAGGATGAGAGCAGAGGAGAGAGAGTTAGCTTTAGCAGTGCGGAGCGCCTCCGTGATACAGAGGAGAGCAGTCTCAGTTGAATGACTAGTCTTGAAACCTGACTGATTTGGATCAAGAAGGTCATTCAGAGAGAGATAGCGGGAGAGCTGGCCAAGGACGGCACGTTCAAGAGTTTTGGAGAGAAAAGAAAGAAGGGATACTGGTCTGTAATTGTTGACATCGGAGGGATCGAGTGTAGGTTTTTTCAGAAGGGGTGCAACTCTCGCTCAAATGTATTTGGCTAAGTCGTATGTAAACTTCCGACTTCAACTGTGTATATATACCTTAGCCAAATACATTTTGAACTCAGTTTTTCACAATTCCTGACATTTAACCCTTGTTTAACTTGGGTCAAGCGTTTTGGGTAGCCTTCCACAAGCTTCCCACAAAAAGTTGGGTGAATTTTGGCCCATTCCTCCTGACGGAGCTGGTGTAACTGAGTCAAGTTTGTAGGCCTCCTTGCTCACACACTCTTGTTAATTTCTGGCCACAAATTTTCAATAGGATTGAGGTGAGGGCTTTTGTGATGGCCACTCCAATACCTTGACTTTGTTGTCCTTAAGCCGTTTTGCCATGACTTTGGAAGTATGCTTGGGGTCATTGTCCATTTGGAAGACCCATTTGTGACCAAGCTTTAACTTTCTGACTGATGTCTTGAGATGTTGCTTCAATATATCCACATAAATTTCCTTTCTCATGACGCCATCTATTTTGTGAATTGCACCAATCCCTCCTGCAGGGAAGCACCCCCACAACATGATGCTGCCACCCTCATGCTTGATGGTTGGGATGGTGTTCTTCGGCTTGCGAGCCCCCCCCTTTTCCTCCAAACATAACGGCTAAACAGTTCTACTTTTGTTTCATCAAACCAGAGGACATTTCTCCAAAAAGTATGGTCTTTGTTCCCTTGTACCATAGTCTGTTTTTTATGGCAGTTTTGGAGCAGTGGCTTCTTCCTTGCTGAGCGGCCTTTCAGGTTATGTCGATCTGGGACCCGTTTTACTGTGGATATAGATACTTTTGTACCTGTTTCCACCAGCATCTTCACAAGGTCCTTTTCTGTTGTTCTGGGATTGATTTGCACTTTTCACACTAAAGTAGGTTCATCTCCAGGAGGCAGAACGCTTCTCCTTCCTGAGCGGTATGACTGCCATGTGGCCCCATTCAGGCGTTTGGAAATTGCTCCCAAGGATGAACCAGACTAGTGGAGGTCTACATTTTTTTCTGAGGTCTTGGCTGATTTTTGATTTTCCCATGATGTCAAGGAAAGAGGCACTGAGTTTGAAGGTAGACATTGAAATATATCCACAGGTACACCTCCAATTGACTCAAATGATGTCAATTACCCTATCAGAAGCTTCTAAAGCCATGACATTTTTCCCTGAAGTTTCCAAGCTGTTTAAAGGCACATTCAACTCATTGTATGTACACTTCTAACCCACTGGAATTGTGATACAGTGAATTATAAGTGAAATAATCTGTCTGTAAACAATTGTTGGAAAAATGACTAGATGTCCTAACCAACATGCCAAAACTATAGTTTGTTAACTAGAAATTTGTGGAGTGGCTGAAAAACTAGTTTTAATGGCTCCAACCTAAGTGTATGTAAACTTCCGGCCTCAACTGTGTATATATACAGTACCAGTCAAAAGTTTGGACACACCTACTCATTCAAGGGATTTTCTTTATTTTGCTATTTTCTACATTGTAGAATAATAGTGACGACATCAAAGCTCTGCCATAACATGTAGTAACCAAAATGATGTAGTAACCCAAAAAGTGTTAAACAAATCAAAAGAGGTTTTATGTTTGAGATACTTCAAAGTAGCCACCCTTTGCCTTGATGTCAGCTTTGCACACTCTTGGCATAAAATGAATTCTGAAACTCACAGGCAGCCAGTGCAGAGACCTTAAAACCGGTGTAATATGTGCTCTCCATCTGTTCTTGGTCAGTATCTGTGCTGCAACTTTCTGTATGTTTTGCAGTTGACCAATGCCTTTCTTGGGAAGACCAGACAGGGGAATATTACATTAGTCAAGCCTGCTTGTTATAAAAGCATGGATGAGTCTCTCTGTATTAGCCTGAGAGAGAAATGTTCGCAACTTGGCAATGTTCCTCAGGTGGTAAAAAGCTATTTTGTTCAGAATCATAAAACACTCGCATTAACATCTGCTAACCATGTGTATGTGACAAATAAAATTTGATTTGATTTGAAAACTGTCCATTGTGCCAATAGATGGAATGCACTCGCATGAGATTTGCTGTGATGTTGACAGAGTGGCATGGGAGGTTTATTTCTTAGACTGGGGTAAGATGTCAATTTTGGGACACATCCTCAGTAGTGTGGCTTCGAATCAGTGGGTGTTTCGGCCTTTAATCACTAAACACCCTCATCAAAGGTGGCCAGCTAAAGGGTGATCAAGCCTTAGCTTGTGTCCCATGCCCAATTAAGATGTCCCACGGGACTATGCAAGGCAGGGGCGTCCTCTTCCCTGAGCCAGCCCTACAGCTGACCGCATACCTCATATGCCCTCCTCAAGTTGGAGGGATCTGAATTGGGTTTTCAGGTGGGGGTGGGGGGTCATGAAGTTATAGCCCAGCAAGTGTCCTTCCGTTTGATCCAGATCCACTGGCTGCCTCTTTCAGCTGCTTGAGAAAGTGCTCTGACGGTCTGCCGCAGAGCCTGTCCATGGATTCCAAGTTCTTTCAGCAACCTGATGATGGAAGAAGCCACGAATCCTCTGCATCCCACTTCAACTGGCCAGACTTTTGCATTCCAGCCACGCTGAGTTGCGTCTGCTGCCAACTCTGTGTAACGCAGTTTCTTACGCTCGTAGGCCTCTTCAACAGAGTTTTCCCACGGGACTGTGAGCTCTATGATGTACACAGCCTTTCGTGAAGGGGACCAGAGTACCACGTCTGGCCTAAGGTTGGTAGAAGCAATCTCAGGTGGAAAAATTAGTTGCTGGCCAATATCGACAAGCATCTTCCAGTCCCGGGCCATGGCTAGGTGTCCAGTTTCTGGCTTTGTAGGAGGATACTTGGGCCTTTTCTGTCCCTCCCGGATGAATGTTGTTGTTTTGACGGGATTGCTTGTTTTTGGAGGTAATGAATTGGTTGCACTCCTCTTGGTCTCAAGTGCTGCGGCCAGGCTCTTGAGGACCTGATTGTGCCTCCAGGTGTAGCGGCCTTGTGAGAGGCTGGTCTTGCAACTTGTCATTATATGCCTGAGAGTCGCTGGAGCTGGGCAGGGGGGGCAGGTCGAGTCCTCGCCATACCATTGATGTAGATTTTTTGGTGATGGAAGCACATCATAAACAGCTCTTATGATGAAGCTGATGTTGCTTGCCTCCATTTGCCAAAGCTCACTCCAGTTGATCTTTCTCCTCTCCAGGCCTTCCCACCGCATCCATTGCCCTTGTTTAGCAAGAGAGACAGCCTTTGCACTTCTTGCAGTCTCCTCCTGTCTGCGCACCTCCTCGACCACCAGCTTCCTGCGTTCAGATGTTGTTGCCTTATGGAACGTTGGTTTGCTTGCTGCCAGGCCAAAGCCTCCTCTTCCATGCTGGATATTCCCCACAATGTCTTGGTGTCTCAGGGCTGATGTTGCTTGCTGCACAGCCTTGGATGATGTCCATTTCCGTCCAGTTTGTAGGGGAGGTGCAGCCTTGCTAATGGTCTGGTCTTTGGAGTCCTTCAATGTCATCTGAAGTCTTACTTTGGAGCACTTGTACTCCTCCATTAGACTTGTAAGAGGTAGTTCAAGGACCCCTTTGCCATAGAGGCAGATGTTACTCAGGCATCGTGGGACACCCAGCCATTTCTTCACGTATGAGGTAATGGTTCACTCCATCTTCTCCACTGTTGTTATTGGGACCTCATAGACGGTGAGTGGCCACATTACCCGGGGGAGAAGTCCAAACTGTAGGCACCAAAGCTTGAGCCTCCCAGGCAGTAGGGCCTTGTTGATGTTCTCAAGACCGTCGGCGATGTCCTGCCTTACTTTCTGCACTTCACATTCCTAATGTGTGATTTGTAATTGAGTTCAGAATCTAAAATAACTGCTCGGTTTTTTACCTGGTGTTTTATCTTTATTGCCTGTGAATTAAGATGTGCGGACAGATTCTCTCTGTGCTTTGGCTCCAACAATAAGTACCTTGGTCTTGGTTTAGCTGGAGGAAGTTGTGAGCCATCCAAGTATTTAAATCACTAATACAGTCTAATTTATCCGTGGAGCTAAAATCCTGTAGTGACACAGAATTGTGAAGTTGTGTATCGTCTGCGTCGCAGTAAAAATCAATGCTGTGTGTTCTGATGACTATGTCAAGGGGCAACATATATATAAACTGAACAGTACAAGATCCAAAATGTAACCTTGTGGAATGCCACATGTGATTTGTATTTTCTCTGGGTTATGTTCACTAAGGGTGACAAACTCTCAACCGGTTAAATAGGTCCTGAACCAATTTATAACTGGACTGGAGAGACCAACTCACCTCTCCAGTCTGTCCTGAATGACACCATGGTCAAGTGTCGAATGCAGCATTTAAATCCAAGAGTACAAGATCAGAGAGCAGTTTGGCATCTGTGTTGGCGCTAAGATCATTTACCACTAAGTATTTTAATTTATTTTAATTTTATTTATTTCACCTTTATTTAACCAGGTAGGCTAGTTGAGAACAAGTTCTCATTTGCAACTGCGACCTGGCCAAGATGAAGCATAGCAGTGTGAACAGACAACACAGAGTTACACATGGAGTAAACAATTAACAAGTCAATAACACAGTAGAAAAAAAGGGGAGTCTATATACAATGTGTGCAAAAGGCATGAGGAGGTAGGGGAATAATTACAATATTGCAGATTAACACTGGAGTGATAAATGATCAGATGATCCATGTACAGGTAGCGATATTGGTGTGCAAAAGAGCAGAAAAGTAAATAAATAAAAACTGTGGGGATGAGGTAGGTGAAAATGGGTGGGCTATTTACCAATAGATTATGTACAGCTGCAGCGATCGGTTAGCTGCTCAGATAGCTGATGTTTGAAGTTGGTGAAGGAGATAAAAGTCTCCAACTTCAACGATTTTTGCAATTCCTTCCAGTCACAGGCAGCAGAGTACTGGAACGAAAGGGGTGTTGGCTTTAGGGATGATCAGTGAGATACACCTGCTGGAGCGCATGCTACGGATGGGTGTTGCCATCGTGACCAATGAACTGAGATAAGGCGGAGCTTTACCTAGCATGGCCTTGTATATGACCTAGAGCCAGTGGGTCTGGCGACTAATATGTAGCGAGGGCCAGCCGACTAGAGCATACAAGTCGCAGTGGTGGGTAGTATAAGGTGCTTTAGTGACAAAACGGATGGCACTGTGATAAACTGCATCCAGTTTGCTGAGTAGAGTGTTGGAAGCGATTTTGTAGATGACATCGTCGAAGTCGAGGATCGGTAGGATAGTCAGTTTTACTAGGGTAAGCTTGGCAGCGTGAGTGAAGGAGGCTTTGTTGCGGAATAGAAAGCCGACTCTTGATTTGATTTTCGATTGTAGATGTTTGATATGGGTCTGGAAGGAGAGTTTGCAGTCTAGCCAGACACCTAGGTACTTATAGGTGTCCACATATTCAAGGTCGGAACCATCCAGTGAGGTGATGCAAGTCGGGCATGCGGGTGCAGGCAGCGATCGGTTGAAAAGCATGCATTTGGTTTTACTAGCGTTTAAGAGCAGTTTGAGGCCACGGAAGGAGTGTTGTATGGCATTGAAGCTCGTTTGGAGGTTAGATAGCACAGTGTCCAATGACGGGCCGAACGTATATAGAATGGTGTCGTCTGCGTAGAGGTGGATCAGGGAATCGCCCGCAGCAAGACCAACATCATTGATATATACAGAGAAAAGAGTCGGCCCGAGAATTGAACCCTGTGGCATCCCCATAGAGACTGCCAGAGGACCGGACAGCATGCCCTCCGATTTGACACACTGAACTCTGTCTGCAAAGTAATTGGTGAACCAGGCAAGGCAGTCATCCGAAAAACCGATGCTACTGAGTCTGCCGATAAGAATCTGGTGATTGACAGTCGAAAGCCTTGGCACGGTCGATGAAGACGGCTGCACAGTACTGTCTTTTATGGATGGCGGTTATGATGTCGTTTAGTACCTTGAGTGTGGCTGAGGTGCACCCGTGACCGGCTCGGAAACCAGATTGCATAGCGGAGAAGGTACAGTGGGATTCGAGATGGTCAGTGACCTGTTTGTTGACTTGGCTTTCGAAGACCTTAGACAGGCAGGGCAGAATGGATATAGGTCTGTAACAGTTTGGGTCCAGGGTGTCTCCCCCTTTGAAGAGGGGGATGACTGCAGCAGCTTTCCAATCCTTGGGGATCTCAGACGATATGAAAGAGAGGTTGAACAGGCTGGTAATAGGGGTTGCGACAATGGCGGCGGATAGTTTCAGAAATAGAGGGTCCAGATTGTCAAGCCCAGCTGATTTATACGGGTCCAGGTTTTGCAGCTCTTTCAGAACATCTGTTATCTGGATTTGGGTAAAGGAGAACCTGGAGAGGCTTGGGCGAGGAGCTGCGGGGGGGCCTGAGCTGTTGGCCGAGGTAGGAGTGGCCAGGCGGAAGGCATGGCCAGCCGTTGAGAAATGCTTGTTGAAGTTTTCGATAATCATGGATTTGTCGGTGGTGACCGTGTTCCCTAGCCTCAGTGCAGTGGGCAGCTGGGAGGAGGTGCTCTTGTTCTCCATGGACTTCACAGTGTCCCAGAACGTTTTGGAGTTGGAGCTACAGGATGCAAACTTCTGCCTGAAGAAGCTGGCCTTAGCTTTCCTGACTGACCGCGTGTATTGGTTCCTGACTTCCCTGAACAGTTGCATATCGCGGGGACTGTTCGATGCTATTGCAGTCCGCCACAGGATGTTTTTGTGCTGGTCGAGGGCAGTCAGGTCTGGAGTGAACCAAGGGCTGTATCTGTTCTTAGTTCTGTATTTTTTGAACGGAGCATGCTTATCTAAAATGGTGAGGAAGTTACTCTTAAAGAATGACCAGGCATCCTCAACTGAGGTCAATGTCCTTCCAGGATACCCGGAAAGGCCCGCTCACAGAAGTGTTTTAGGGAACGTTTGACAGTGATGAGGGGTGGTCGTTTGACTGTGGCACCGTAGCGGATACAGGCAATGAGGCAGTGGTCGCTGAGATCCTGGTTGAAGACAGCGGAGGTATATTTGGAGGACCAGTTGGTCAGGATGACGTCTATGAGGGTGCCCTTGCTTACAGAGTTAGGGTTGTACCTGGTGTGTTCCTTGATGATTTGTGTGAGATTGAGGGCATCTAGCTTAGATTGTAGGACTGCCGGGGTGTTAAGCATATCCCAGTTTAGGTCACCTAACAGAACAAACTCTGAAGCTAGATGGGGGGCAATCAATTCACAAATGGTGTCCAGGGCACAGCTGGGAGCTGAGTGGGGTCAGTAGCAGGCGGCAACAGTGAGAGACGTATTTCTGGAGAGAGTAATTTCTACAACATCCGCAGAGTACGACCCTGCCTCACACAGGAAGCGGCGCAGGTCCTAATCCAGGCACTTGTCATCTCCCGTCTGGATTACTGCAACTCGCTGTTGGCTGGGCTCCCTGCCTGTGCCATTAAACCCCTTCAACTCATCCAGAACGCCGCAGCCCGTCTGGTGTTCAACCTTCCCAAGTTCTCTCACGTCACCCCGCTCCTCCGTTCTCTCCACTGGCTTCCAGTTGAAGCTCGCATCCGCTACAAGACCATGGTGCTTGCCTACGGAGCTGTGAGGGGAACGGCACCTCAGTACCTCCAGGCTCTGATCAGGCCCTACACCCAAACAAGGGCGCTGCGTTCATCCACCTCTGGCCTGCTCGCCTCCCTACCACTGAGGAAGTACAGCTCCCGCTCAGCCCAGTCAAAGCTGTTCGCTGCTCTGGCCCCCCAATGGTGGAACAAACTCCCTCACGACGCCAGGACAGCGGAGTCAATCACCATCTTCCGGAGACACCTGAAACCCCACCTCTTTAAGGAATACCTAGGATAGGATAAGTATTCCCCCCCGCCCCTTTAAGATTTAGATGCACTATTGTAAAGTGACTGTTCCACTGGATGTCATAAGGTGAATGCACCAATTTGTAAGTCGCTCTGGATAAGAGCGTCTGCTAAATGACTTAAATGTAATGTAAATGTAATTTTCAGAATTAGTAGTTCGAACTGTTTGGGTATGGACCTGGAAAGTATGACATTACTTTGCAGGCTATCTCTGCAGTAGACTGCAACTCCTCCCCCTTTGGCAGTTCTATCTTGACGGAAGATGTTATAGTTGGGTATGGAAATCTCTGAATTTTTGGTGGCCTTCCTGAGCCAGGATTCAGACACGGCAAGGACATCAGGGTTAGCAGAGTGTGCTAAAGCAGTGAGTAAAACAAACTTAGGGAGGAGGCTTCTGATGTTGACATGCATGAAACCAAGGCTTTTTCGATCACAGAAGTCAACAAATGAGGGTGCCTGGGGACATGCAGGGCCTTGGTTTACCTCCACATCACCCGCAGAACAGAGAAGGAGTAGTATGAGGGTGCGGCTAAAGGCTATCAAAACTGGTCACCTAGAGCGTTGGGGGCAGAGAATAAGAGGAGCAGGTTTCTGGGCATGGTAGAATATATTCAGGGCATAATGCGCAGACAGGGGTATGGTGGGGTGCGGGTACAGCGGAGGTAAGCCCAGGCACTGGGTGATGATGAGAGAGGTTTTATCTCTGGACATGCTGGTTGTAATGGGTGAGGTCACCGCATATGTTGGGAGGTGGGACAAAGGAGGTATCAGGGGTATGAGGAGTGGGTCTAGGGCCTCCACTGTGAACTAAAACAATGATAACTAACCTGAGCAGCAGTATACAAGGCATATTGACATTTGAGAGAGACATACAGCGAGGCATACAGTAATCACAGGTGTTGAATTGGGAAAGCTAGCTAAAACAGTGGGTGAGACAACAGCTAATCAGCTAGCATAACAACAGCTGGTAAAATGGCATTGACTAGGCAACGGGGCCGACAGATAAATCAAACAAGCAGAATGGAGTACCGTGATTAATGGACAGTCCAGCGTGCATAAGCTATGTAGCCAAGTGATCAGAGTCCAGGGGCAGCGGTGGATGAGGCAGGGGGGCTGGACTGGCGGGTGTTATCCAGGTAAAAAAGAAAAAACTAACAGTGACTAAGTAGCTTGTAGCTAGTTAGCTGATTCACTTCTGGAGGTTCTTGAGTGTGTTCTAAAAATTAAAAATAATAGCGATTCCGTATCACATTGGGTGAGGCAGGTTTCCGGAAGGTATTGTAATGACCTGACTAGATCATAAATGAACAATTGTCCAGACAGGGGCTTGAGTTTACGAATTGACGGTTTATTACACCAACTTTACACAGGCTACTGTTTGGGCCGTAGCACACGCCAAATAGATGACAGATAACCCACAAGCCAATCGTGACATTCTCTTGTGAAACCCAGACGTAAGAGAGAGAACAAAGGCTGAACCTGGTCTTAACTTCCAATGCTCCACGCCCCTGCCGAACCGCCCTCCACGCCACTCCGCCGACCACCAGGATGCCCGGCATCAGAACATTCCAGGCATTCCCGTGATTGGCAGATAGCAGGTTGATTGACAGGTCGGACCCCCGCGAACACCGGGTACTGGTCAGTACAACACAACCACCTCCTAGCCTAACACATAACACACAGCTGTCTGTGCGGGTCGCTACAGTATAAACAAATTTTAAAAATCGGGAAGAGATAGAAAGTACATATGGGCCACTGCGATGCAGACGGTTAGCAGGCCTGTGCTAACTAGCTAACAGATTAGCAGGCCGGGGTAGTAGTAGTAGTTAGCGGACAAGGTAGTAGTTAGCGGACCTGGGCTAAACAAGCTAGCAGTTAGCATGCCGAATTAGCAAGCAAGGAGATAGCGAGGGCTAGAGAGTTAGCCTTTGGAGGACATCGCGATGGGGTGAGTCTGTTTATTCCTCTTCATGCAGTGACATCGGTAGACCGGTCGTGGATCCGGGTATAGAAGCCCAGGAGTATGCTAGGAACACAGGAGCTCTGGCTGGGCTAGCTTCAAGCTACGTGGGTGGAAACGCTAGCCAGGAGTAAACAACCAGGGTTGCGGTTTAGCTCGATAGCTAGTTGTGAAAATCCAGCTGAAAAAAATGTTTCGTTTGCGGAGGGAATCCGGGGATAAAAAATAAATAGGTCCGTTATGCTCTGGTTAGCGTCGCGTTGTTCGAACTGGCGAGAGCTTTCCGAGCTAAAGGTTAGCTGATGACCGGTTAGCTGAAGACCGCTAGCATAGCTGGTGGTTAGCTGGCTAACTTCAGTTGAGGGGTTTCGGTTCCGGAGTAAATATAAATACTTTAGGAAAAGTAGCTACATTGGGTGAGGCGGATTGCAGGAGAGTATTTGGAAGCTTAGGTTTAGCAAAATGTTTTTAAAGATATGTGAAGAAAAATATCTAAAACGAAAAAGAGACTGTATTTACAGATATTTACAGAGAGACGATACGACAGGACGACTTACTGCTACGCCATCTTGGATTCAAGACCAGGCAGGAACTGGGAGACTAGTCGGGATCGAGACAAAGAAGTACCTGAAAAGGTAGAGAGTTTGAGAGTTTGTCTATGCTGTGGTGTGCCTGAAAATCAGATTGGAATTTTTCAAAAATACAGTTGGCACTTAGGCAAAATTCTGGAAAAATTATTTTTCAAGAATGGACGTTTGGATATTGCTAAAAGCTGAAGAATCAAGATGACTTTTCTTCAGAAGGGGTTTCACCATAGCAGTTTTTAGCGCACTGGGGAAAGTGCCTGTGAACAGGGAGTGATTTAACAATGGCTTGTAATTAATCAGATATGCAATTAACAACTGTTTTGAAGAAGGTGGTGGAAGTATGATCTCATGAAGGGAGGTAGAAGACTTACGTTGTGATATCACTTTCCTGAGCATTTCTGTGTCAACCAGGGAAAATATCTCCATAGTGCCTTTACGTGATAGGCTAGGGCACATACCATCAAACTTCTCATCATGTCTTGCTTGACAGATACCCAGCCTAATGTTTTTTATATTATCTCTGAAATATGCCTCAAACTCATCACATTTAGATGTCGTAAAAAGTTCACACAGGTTTGCAGGGGTAGGATTTATCAGGCCATTAATGTTCGAAGCACGCACTCAGATTATTCTGATTTATTAGCGATCAACTTGAGCCCGTCTGGCATTTCTAATTGTCTTGTTATATATGCCAAGTTGCTCTCTCAGAATATCCTAATGTGCGACTTTGACTTTCTCCACTTCCGCTCTGCCTTTCTGCAATTTCTCCACGATCATCCAAAGGGGCTCTCTGTTTGGATGTGTCCTTTTTTCAACTTTACTGGAGCTTCCATGGTTACCCTTTAATTTGCTATTAATGTTATTAACTAAATCATCACAAGGAAGGCAGAATAGGTGGAGGAGTATTGTTTCCACACTCAGTAAAATCTGTAGCATCTTCAGAGGTCAGATAGCGTGTTTTAATAATGCGTTCAGATTTACCCTGTACAAGGTAGTAAAAATCCAGTGGTGATCAGATAAAGCAACATCAACATTGAGTAGTACAAGAAGGGATTCCTGTAGAGGGCCCAACAGCAGTGAATCATGGGTAATGTAGTGTGAATGGGCTGAATAGACTACAAAGGCAGCAGCTAGTTGAAAGCCCAGTGGATTAGTATTGTGTTGTTTTGAATGGAGCCTTGTTGTATTGTAGGGTTAGTTAGCTTGCCTGGGGGAACTGTGAATTGTGGGCATGTCGGGTATGTATCTCTATGTCAACATGACCTTGGAGCCTCAACAGCCTTGCATGGTCTTGTGTGTGTCTATGTGTGTCCCTCTGCTTGGCAAATTAGTTTGCCACACTCGTACAGCAGAGTTCGGCCTGCATTGTCTGTGCTCAGAGGCCGAACATTTATCCTCTCTCTGTCTCTCTCCCTCTCCTCCCTATTTCTCCCTCTCGCTCTTCTCCCTATCTCTCCCTCCCTCTCTTCTTCCTCGATCTCTTCTCTCTTCCCCCCTCTCTTTCCTTCTCTCCTTTATCTCTCTTATCCTCTCTCACACTCTCCCTCTCTATTAGAACAGAGCGTGGAAGACTGATACATTCTGAGTGGAGGAATGTAGTGAGGGGAAAGAGAGAAAGGAGAAGACATTCAGGTCACTCACAAGGAGCCTTGATACTAATCTATAGAAAGAGAAACAGACGGACTGACAGACAGAAAACCTAGGCCATACTGGGATATCTCACTTTGTACTAATTGGTATATATGTGCAACTTTTAGTAAAGGTCTAAAGGAATTCCTTAGCAATTTTACAACAGTTGGGTTCCTTCAGGTCAAATGTGATTTTCCTCCGCTTTTCCTTTTGAATGTAGGCAATCTATAGTATGTAGTAGAAGTTTAGAGAGCGGTATGGGGAAGACCTGTGGCTGCTGACACAGAAGAATTAGACCAAACACAATTTCCAGAGTCAGCGATCCTATTGTGATTGTACAATATGCGCACACGCACGCATACATGCGCGCACACACACATACACACACACACACGCGTGCACAGTATAAACACTCAGCCCCCTCCTGTACTCCCTGTTCACCCATGACTGCGTGGCCACAGGTCAAACTCAATCATCAAGTTTTCTGATGACAACAGTGGTAGGCCTAATTACCATCAATGACGAGGTAGCGAGAGCCCTGGTGGAGTGGTGCCAGGAAAATAACCTCTCCCTCAACGTCAACAAAATGAAGGAGAGGATTGTGGGTGACAGGAGACAGCAGAGAGAGCACTCCCCTATCCACATCAACAAGGCTGCAGTGGAGAGTGTGAAAAGCTTCAAGTTCCACAGAGTGTATGTCACCGACGACGTGAAATGGTCCATTCGCACAGACAGTATGGCGGAACAAATTTGGCTTGGCCCATAAGACCCTCACAAACTTCTACAGATGTACCATTGATGCACCATGTTGCTCTAGATCACCCTGTATATCACCCGGGCTATATCATCATACTGTTTTAACCACTACATATGTAAATACTGTATTCTAGTCATGGATCATCCTATATAACTACTGCTGTACACAACTTTTCTATTCATATACTGTCTAAACACACCATTCTATTATACAAAACATTAAGGATACCTACTCTTTCCATGACATAGACTGACCAGGTGAATCTAGGTGAAGGCTATGGTCCCTTATTGATGTCACTTGTGAAGTGTATTCAATTATTGTGGGGACAATGTGGGGACGTCGCCAACGGTCTTGAGAACATCAACAAGACCCTACTGCCTGGGAGGCTCAAGCTTTGGTGCCTACAGTTTGGACTTCTCCCCCGGGTAATGTGGCCACTCACCGTCTATGAGGTCCCAATAACAACAGTGGAGAAGATGGAGTGAACCATTACCTCATACGTGAAGAAATGGCTGGGTGTCCCACGATGCCTGAGTAACATCTGCCTCTATGGCAAAGGGGTCCTTGAACTACCTCTTACAAGTCTAATGGAGGAGTACAAGTGCTCCAAAGTAAGACTTCAGATGACATTGAAGGACTCCAAAGACCAGACCATTAGCAAGGCTGCACCTCCCCTACAAACTGGACGGAAATGGACATCATCCAAGGCAGTGCAGCAAGCAACATCAGCCCTGAGACACCAAGACATTGTGGGGAATATCCAGCATGGAAGAGGAGGCTTTGGCCTGGCAGCAAGCAAACCAATGTTCCATAAGGCAACAACATCTGAACGCAGGAAGCTGGTGGTCGAGGAGGTGCGCAGACAGGAAGAGACTGCAAGAAGTGCAAAGGCTGTCTCTCTTGCTAAACAAGGGCAATGGACGCGGTGGGAAGGCCTGGAGAGGAGAAAGATCAACTGGAGTGAGCTTTGGCAAATGGAGGCAAGCAACATCAGCTTCATCATAAGAGCTGTTTATGATGTGCTTCCATCACCAAAAAATCTACATCAATGGTATGGCGAGGACTCGACCGGCCCCCCCTGCCCAGCTCCAGCGACTCTCAGGCATATAATGACAGGTTGCAAGACCAGCCTCTCACAAGGCCGCTACACCTGGAGGCACAATCAGGTCCTCAAGAGCCTGGCTGCAGCACTTGAGACCAAGAGGATTGCAACCAATTCATTACCTCCAAAAACAAGCAATCCCGTCAAAACAACAACATTCATCCGGGAGGGACAGAAAAGGCCCAAGTATCCTCCTACAAAGCCAGAAACTGGACACCTTGCCATGGCCCGGGACTGGAAGATACTTGTCGATATTGGCCAGAACTTCTAAAATGTATTCAATTATTTGTTTCCTCATCAATCTACACACAATACCCCATAATGACGAAGCAAAAACAGGTTTGTTGAAGTATTTGCTAGTTTATTAAAAATAAAAACTGAAATATCATATTTACATAAGCATTCAGATCCTTTACTCTACTTTGTTGAAGCACCTTTGGCAGTAATTACAGCCTTGAGTCTTCTTGAGTATGACGCTACAAGCTTGGCACATCTGTATTTGGAAAGTTTCTCCCATTCTTTTCTGCAGATCTTCTCAAGCTCTGTAAGGTTGGATGGGGAGCGTTGCTGCACATCTATTTTCAGGTACTTCTTTGTCTCGATCCCGACTAGTCTCCCAGTTCCTGCCTCTGAAAAACATCCCCACAGCATGATGCTGCCACCACCATGCTTCACTGTAGGGATGGTCTCAGGTTTCCTCCAGACTTGACGCTTGGCATTCAGACCAAAGAGTTCAATCTTTGTTTAATCATATGAGATAATCTTGTTTCTCATGGTCTGAGTCTTTAGGTGCCTTTTGGCAAACTCAAAGTGCGCAATCATGTGCCTTTTACTGAGGAGTGGCTTCCGTCTGGCTATTCTACCATAAAGGCCTGATTGGTGGAGTACTGCAGAGATGGCTGTCCTTCTGGAAGATTCTTCCATCTCCACAGGGGAACTTTAGAGCTCTGTCAGAGTGATCATAGGGTTCTTGGTCACCTCCCTGACCAAGGCCATGTTGAAAAAGTCAAGGGGTCTGAATATTTTACGAATGCACTGTATGTATGTATGTCTCTCTCTCAATTAAATTTCAATTTAAGGGATATATTGGCATGGGGAACATATGTTTACATTGCCAAAGCAAGTGAAATAGATAATAAACAAATTTGAAATAAACAATAAATAAAGAAATAACAGCAAACATTACACCCACAAACGTTCCAAAAGTATAAAGAGATTTCAAATGTCGTATTATGTTCAAATAGTTAAAGTACAAAAGGAAAAATAAACAACATGAATAATGGTGGTATTTACAGTGGTGTTTGTTCTTCACTTGTTGCCCTTTTCTTGTGGCAACAGGTCACAAATTTTGCTGCTGTGATGTCACACTGGTATTTCACCCAATAGATATGGGAGTTTATCAAAATTGGGTTTGTTTTTGAATTCGTTGTGGATCGGTGTAATCTGAGGGAAATATTTGTCTCCAATATGCTCATACATTTGGCAGAAGGTTGGGAAGTGCAGCTCAGATTCCACCTAATTTTGTGGGCAGTGTGCACATAGCCTGTCTTCTCTTGAGAGTCAGGTCTGCCTACGGGGGCCTTTCTCAATAGCAAGGCTATGCTCACTGAGTCTGTACATTAGTCAAAGCTTTCCTTAAGTTTGGGTCATTCGCAGTGGTCAGGTATTTTGTCTCTCTCTTTCTCTCTGACATTGCTCATTTTGCTAGTTCTTTATTTTTTGGGATGTGTGCCTATTGTTTTGTATTGCTAGGTATTACTGCACTGTTGGAAGTTAGAAACAAAAGCATTTTGTTGCACCGGCGATAACATCTTCAAATATGTGTACACGACCAATAAACGTTTTATTGGATTTGAACACACAATCCAGGCCACTCTGTCCATTTAAAGGCACAATATGTAGCTTTGGGCACAACTTTGTGTATTGGAATGTGCCACTATTCCTTTGAATCCTCCTAGTAGTTGTTTTCAATCAAATTCAATTTCTAAAGCCATTTTTACATTAGCAGATGTCAGAAAGTGCTACACAGAAACCCAGCCTAAAACCTCAAACAGCAAGCAATGCAGAAGCACGGTGGCTAGGAAAAACTCCTGAGAAAGGAAGGAACCTAGAGAGGAACCAGGCTCTCTAGGTGGTTAGTCCACCAGGGGTGGTTAGTCATCATCTGGCTGTGCCAGGTGGAGATTCTAAGTATAAGTACATGGCCATAGGTGTCCAGCAGGGTCAAATAATAATCACAGTGGTTGCAGAGGGTGCAACATGTCAGTACCTCAGGAGTAAATGTTAGTTGGCTTTTCATATCCAAGCATTCAGAGGTCGAGTCAGCAGGTGCGGTAGAGAGAGAGAGAAAGTCAAAAACAGCTGATCCGGGAAAAGGTAGCATGTCCGGTGAACAGGTCAGGGTTTCATAACCGCAGGCTGGATCAGCAGTACGACAAGTTGGACTGGGGACAGCCAGGAGTCATCAGGCCAGGTAGTCCTGAGGCATGGTCCCGGGGCTCAGGTTCTCCGGGAGGGGAGGGAGAATTAGAGGGAGCATACTTTAATTCACACAGGACCCCAGATAAGATGGGATAATTATAACAGCCTAAACGCATGAGATAATGAGCAGCATTAGTCACTCAGTTTCAAGAAATGGTTTCATACTATGTACAGTTGTGGCCAAAAGTTTTGAGAATGACACAAATATACATTTTCACAAAGTTTGCAAAGATATTTTTAGTCAGATGTTACTATGGAATACAGAAGTATAATTACAAGTGTTAAAGGCTTTTATTGACAATTACATTAAATTGATTCAAGAGTCAATATTTACAGTGTTTTTCAAGACCTCTGCAATCCACACTGGCATGCTGTCAATTAACTTCTGAGCCACATCCTGACTGATGGCAGCCCATTCTTGCATAATCAATGCTTGGAGTTTGTCAGAATTTGTGGGGTTTTGTTTGTCCACCCGCCTCTTGAGGATTGACCACAAGTTCTCAATTGGATTAAGGTCTGGGGAGGTTCCTGGCCATGGACCCAAAATGTCAATGTTTTGTTCCCTGAGCTACTTAGTTATCACTTTTGCCTTATGGCAAGGTGCTCCATCATGCTGAAAAAGACATTGTTCGTCACCAAACTGTTCCTGGATGGTTGGGAGAAGTTGCTCTCGGAGGATGTGTTGGTACCATTCTTTAGTCATGGCTGTGTTCTTAGGCAAAATTGTGAGTGAGCCCACTCCCTTGGCTGAGAAGCAACCCCACACATGAATGGTCTCGGGATGCTTTACTGTTTGCATGACACAGGACTGATGGTAGCACTCAACTTGTCTTCTCCGGACAAGCTTTTTTCTGGATGCCCCAAACAATCGGAAAGGGGATTCATCTGAGAAAATGACTTTACCCCAGCAGTCCTATTCCTGTCCCTTTTGCAGAATATCCGTCTGTCCCCTGATGTTTTTCCTGGAGTGAAGTGGCTTCTTTGCTGCTCTTCTTGACACCAGGCCATCCTCCAAAAGTCTTTGCCTCACTGTGCGTGCAGATGCATTCACACCTGCCTGCTGCCATTCCTGAGCAAGTTCTGTACTGGTGGTGCCCCGGTCCCACAGCTGAATCAACTTTAGGAGACGGTCCTGGCGCTTGCTGGACATTCTTGGGCGCCCTAAAGCCTTCTTCCCAACAATTGAACCACTCTCATTGAAGTTCTTGATCGTCCGATAAATGGCTCATTTAGGTGCAATCTTACTGGCAGCAATATCCTTGCCTGTGAAGCACTTTATGTGCAAAGCGATGATGATGGCACACGTTTCCTTGCAGGTAACCATGATTGACAGAGGAAGAACAATGATTCCAAGCACCACTTTCCTTTTTAAGCTTCCAGTCTGTTATTCGAACTCAGTCAGCATGACAGAGTGATCTCCAGCCTTGTCCTTGTCAACACTCACACCTGTGTTAACGAGAGAATCACTGACATGATGTCAGCTGATCCTTTTGTGGCAGGGCTGAAATGCAGTGGAAATGTTTTTGGGGGATTCAGTTCATTTGCATGGCAAAGAGGGACTTTGCAATTAATCTGATCACTCTTCATAATATTGATCACTCTTCATAACATTCTGGAGTATATGCAAATTTCCATCATACAAACTGAGGCAGCAGACTTTGTGAAAATTCATATTTGTGTCATTTTCACAACTTTTGGCCACGACTGTATATTATGCATATGATATGGTTTTATAATGCAATATGAATTTATATATTTTAAATATCTGCTTGTTTTTGTGTAGATTTGTCAGTGTTCCAAGAGGATGAAGGTATAGAGATGGATTCAGTCAGCTGGACTTCCAACACCAAACTCCCCGGCACCCAATCAGAAACCCCCATTTCCTCTGGACGCTTCTCCTCCTGGGTGACCTTCGACGATGACGAGGAGGACAAGCCCCACCACCTGGAGCAGCCATCCCACACACGATTGGATGATCTCGGCCACTTCCAGGATGCCAACAGTAACCTGATTGGTTCTCCTCCCAACGTTTGGAAGCAGAACGGGAACCAGCAGAACCAGAACCGCCACCTCCTGGACCTGACGCCAGACGGAAACCCTCCTAGATCCCTTCTGATTGAACCTAGAACCGCTCCCCTGCTCCCCGGTAGGACTAAACCTTACACCAAGAAGAACCCTTTCCTGTGTGAAGAGTTCAATGACATCCAGCCCTCTCCCATTAACCCCTTTAGTTCCTACTTTGACTGTAAACAGGAAGTGGCATCAGAGACGATCCAGAGTAATGGCTCCGCCCACCACCTGGAGAGCTCTCCCTGTGCCTTCTCCTTTAGCTCTCCTTTCTTCCAGTCTTTCAGCTCCCACAGCCAAGAGGCCAAACGAGAGTCCATTCTCGTCTTCTCTTCCGAGTTTGAAACCACCAGAGGAGAAGGGGAAGAGACAGTCAGCCATGTCACTCCTCCCTTAGACAGACTAGACCTGGATCAGCTGAGAAACCTCCAGATCACAGACCCAGACGATCCAGGCAGCCCTACTTTGCCTGATGACTCAGTGGAGGATGCGGAGGAGGCGAAGGAAGATGGGTTGGAGGGAGAGGATGAGGGCACCCCCTACCTCCCAGATCACATGACCCCCCAAGATGGCTGGGCCATGCTGCTCCGTATACCAGAGAAGAAGAACATCATGTCGTCACGCCACTGGGGGCCTATCTATGTCCGTCTGTCTGACGACGGCGTGCTCCAGATGTTCTACGAGAAAGGTCTGGAAAAACCCTTCAGGACCCTGAAACTGGACCCTCGCTACGAGGCGGCTGAGCACCGCCTGCAGAATTACGAAGAAGCCGGCCGCGTCCACACGCTCAGTGTGGACCTCGTCCAATACCGCGAGAAGAGGCGAATCCAGCCGAAGTCACCCGTCACCCACCAGCCAATCCGTGAGCAGCTGGTGAAGCTGGGCACCACCTGTTACCACGACTTCCTGAGTTTTCGTCATGCGCTGGTGGAGGTGCTGAGGCGGTTGCCGGCAGTGACAGGTGGGGCGTTGACGGGGTCGCCCATAGGGGCGGGGCTGACAGAGGAGGAGGTTCAGGTGGAGGTGAGGGACGAGTTCTACGGGACGGTCGCTGCGGGAGATGGGAGGATTCTGAAGCAGCTTGTGATGACTCGTGTGCACGTGCTGGCCTTCCTCTCTGGGTCGGCAGGCTGCCGCCTCGGACTCAATGATGTGCAGGTAAAAGAGAAGGAGAGCGTGTTAAAACAGACGTCCAGTTACGAGTGAAAGGGGAGGGTGGTTCATGTTGGGTAGCTTATAGGTGTGTGAAAGAGAGATTTTTGTAGGGATGACATTGGAACCATTGGATGCTGCAGAGGGGGAGACGGCTCAAAATATTGCTGGAATGGAGTCAATAGAATGGTATGAAACGCATCAAAAATGTGGGTTCCATGCATTTGATGCTATTCCATTGACTCCATTCCAGACATTATTATGAGCAGTCCTCCCCTCAGCGGCTTCCACTGAATCATTCGTATGAGAGGAGGATTTGGATGGTGAGATGTGTACACATCAGAGTATTGGCCCTGGAGTTCTGCAGACACTTATTCAGACAAAGATACAAACATTGAAATGCATGTACAGTTGAAGTCGGAAGTTTACATACACCTTAGCCAAATACATTTAAACTCAGTTTTTCACAATTCCTGACATTTAATCCTATTAAAAAATCCCTGTTTTAGGTCAGTTAGGATCACCACTTTATTTTAAGAATGTGAAATGTCAGAATAATAGTAGAGAGAATGATTAATTTCAGCTTTCATTTATTTCATCACATTCCCAGTGGGTCAGAAGTTTACATACACTCAATTAGTATTTGGTAGCATTGCCTTTCACTTGGGTCAAATGTTTCGGGTAGCCTTCCATAAGTTTCCCACAATAAGTTGGGTGAATTTTGTCCCATTCCTTCTGACAGAGCTGGTGCAACTGAGTCAGGTTTGTAGGCCACCTTGCTGGCACACACTTTTTCTGCCCTCGGGGCTTTTGTGATGGCCACTCCAATACCGACCTTGTCTTTAAGCCATTTTGCCACAACTTTGGAAGTATGCTTGGTGTCATTGTCCATTTGGAAGACCCATTTGTGACCAAGCTTTAACTTCCTGACTGATGTCTTGAGATGTTGCTTCAATATATCCACGTACTTTTCCTTTCTCATGAGGCCATCTATTTTGTGAAGTGCACCAGTCCCTCCTGCTGCAAAGCACCTCCACAACATGATGCTTCCACCCCCGTGGTTCACGGTTGGAATGGTGTTCTTCAGCTTGCAAGCCTCCCCCTTTTTCCTCCAAACATAACAATGGTCATTATGGCCAAACAGTTCTATTTTTGTTTCATCAGACCAGAGGACGTTTCTCCAAAAAGTACAATCTTTGTCCCCATGTTCAGTTGCAAACCGTAGTCTGGCTTTTTTATGGCGGTTTTGGAGCTGTGGCTTCTTCCTTGCTGAGCGGCCTTTCAGGTTATGTCGATTAAGGACTAGTTTTACTGTGGATATAGATACTTTTGTACCTGTTTCCTCTAGCATCTTCACAAGGTCCTTTGCTGTTGTTCTGGGATTGATTTGCACTTTTCGCACCAAAGTACCTTCATCTCTAGAAGACAGAACGCGTCTCCTTCCTGAGCGGTATGACGGCTGCGTGATCCCTTTATACTTGCATGCAATTGTTTGTACAGATGAACGTGGTATCTTCAGGAATTTTGGAAATGGCTCCCAATGATGAACCAGACTTGTGGAGGTCTACAATTTTTGAGGTCTACAATTTTTGAGGTCTTGGCTGATTTCTTTTGATTTTCCCATGATGTCAAGCAAAGAGGCACTGAGTTTGAAGTTAGGCCTTGAAATACACCCACAGGTTCACCTCCAATTTGACTCAAATTATGTCAATTAGCCTATCAGAATCTTCCAAAGCCTTGACATCATTTTCTAGAATTTTCCAAGCTGTTTTAAGGCGCAGTCAACTAAGTGTATGTAAACATCTGACCCACTGGAATTGTGATACAGTGAATTATAATTATTTATTTATTATTATAATTTAAATAATCTGTCTGTAAACAATTGTTGCAAAAATTACTTGTGTCACGGACAAAGTAGATGTCCTAACCGACTTGCCAAAACTATAGTTTGTTAACAAGAAATTTGTGGAGTGGTTGAAAAACAAGTTTTAATGACTCCATCCGAAGTGTATGTTATCTTCTGACTTCAACTGTATACATGAAAGTATTAAACCCCCCTCTTGATGTTGTTCCTCTAGGTCAAAGGTAAGGAGGTGGTCTCGAGACACGACATCATCCCCAACACCACCACCCGCTGGATCCGCTTACGTGACTGCGAGCTTCATGACGAACATGCAGACGAACTCGAGTTCCTGTCGTCACGCCAAGTTGTCTTCACACCGCCACCCTGCCGCCGCTTCCAGCTGCTCGCCTTCCGCACGGCCTTCGCTGAGAAAACCCTCCCCTTCACGCTGCGCACTGTTGCCTCCGTCCGCGGCGCCGAGGTCACCCTGCAGTCCTGGCTGCTGATGTCACAGGGGTTCTCGTCCAATCGGGACACGTTGAACCTCATCCCCTGCGAGAATGTGGCGGTAAAATAATAATAGAATATTGTGCCTCTTGCAGTTTTATTATTGAACTTCACTTCCCTCAGTCATTTGCTAACATTGATTATCATGCTTACCCCTAGATCCGCTACCCCATCCCTGAGATTTGGGCCAAGAACTTCCGTCGGGACGGGGTGATGGGGGAGAGGTCACTGAAGGCGAGGTTCAACAAGGGTGCCAGCTTCGGCACGGCGAGTACTTCCGGGTCAGAGCCAGTGATGAGGGTGACCCTTGGCACGGCCAAGTATGAACAGGCTTTTAAATCTGTGGTGTGGAGGCTCAGCCGCCTGCCTGACAAAAACTCTGGTAAGAAGTTGTTGGGGTCAAACTCAGTAAGAGAACTATTCCTATTCTCATTGTAGAAATGCAAAAAAAAACACAGCTATTTCACTAGCGGTGCACAAGCCTTTGGGAAGGAGTTTGAGGCGATACCCTGCTATTGTCACTGTGAAAAGGGCTAGATCTATATTTGCTTTACCAGTCACACCTGACAGCGGAGACATGGCTCATTTCAGACACTACGGGTAGGTTTCCCGGACACGGATTAAGCCTGGTCTAAAAACACATTTGAAATAGCTCTTTATCTATTTCACTAGGCGTAATCTGTGTCTCCATGTGTGGAGGATCAGGTCCATTCCCTTGTATTCTCATTCTTCCAACGATCCATTTGAGTTTTCATCACAGTGCCAGTCTGTATTAGTGGAGCTGGTTTGTAATTTCACCCAGCTCAGAGGGACAGGACATGGGGGATGTCTCTATTTCACCCAGCAGTGAGAGATTATGAACATTGATCTGTTTCTGCTGTCATTACACTGTGCAGACTGTCAATAGTCCTTACCCCAGGCACTGTCAATATCCTAGTGTGCGTATGTGTTATAGAGTTGTTTGTGTGTGTACATGCAGGCATGTATCCGTGAATGATTGCGTGCGCCTGTGCCCGTGTGTGTGTGCGCCCATGCACGTGTCTGTGCGTGTGCATGAGTTCGCCCTTGTGTGTGTTCTCCCTGGTCCCAGTCCAGTGTTGGTATGTCTCTGTCAGAATGCGGCCCCCTTCAGGCCTTTCAATAGGCTGTCAGCATGGTTGCCTGTCCTGAGTACTGATTGGCTAGTCAAAGCCCTGGCTGTCACCATGCATTACCTCACAAACCCACAGGCCACAGGCTTCTATTGTAAATACATGCTCTGCCACGGGCTGCTCCCCCCACCCCCACCCTCCCTTCTATTGTGGGCCCCTCCTTTTTTTCTCTCCCCCTTTTTCTTCTTTCTCTCTTTACCCTCTCTCACTCTTCGTCCCTCTCTCACTTTTCTTCCCCTTTCCCCTCTCTTTAGCCCTTGCTTCAGCTCCTCTCCCTCCTCCTCATCTCCCCCTCTCTACTTAACTGGGCCAAGCCTGCCCTCCATTTTCTCTCTCTCTTTCTTTTGTTTGCACCGTCTTTTGTCTTTCTGTCTGCCTTGCTTTTTCTTTCTCTCTCCTCCTTTGTGTTCCTTCTTCTTTCTTCATGCTCATTCGTCCCTTCGTTATATGTGTGCTACAGTCCACACGGTGATGCCAACTTTGGGGCTGTAATTCCCTGCGCCACAAATGAGAGAAGCATGGTGGTATGCTGGTTAACATTTCACTGCTACAGTCCTCTACTCCAACTGTACAACAGAGGATATTCTTTCTGACCTCCGACCTCACGGCACTTCCTGTTTTGACCCATCTTGGTGGCCATCCCGTCCGTGCTCAGTGTCATGATGTTCTTGGCACAACTCTCACCCTCTCTGTGGCCCTGTCTAGAGACAACTGCTCGCCCCTTCCCCTAGGTACTTCATGAAGACCGGAACGAATTGGATAGGCAAAGCAATAGTTGTGTTGTCGCCTGATAAGTTTGATGTAGATTTCAATGTTTCTTACAACTATCCAATCTGCACGTGTTTAGGGGAAAGGATTTGCTCTCCCTTTCTGTGGTGTGTGTGTGTGTGTGTGTGTGTGTGTGTGTGTGTGTGTGTGTGTGTGTGTGTGTGTGTGTGTGTGTGTGTCCTCCCACCGGGAGTGTCCTCCCAATCCTACTCGACCCAGAGTGATCGCTGATGATGAACGTGTGTGTTTGCGTTACGTGGTGTGTGTGTTGATGTGTTCGTCTGCATGTGTGTTTAATGTACGTTTGTGTCTCCCCCTGGCAGCGTTGGGTCACCCCCACACCTTCTTCTGTCGTCTGGAGCTGGGTTCGGACCGGGAGGTGCCAGCCTCGCTGCAGAGCCACCTGGAGGTCGAGTTTGACATGCCCGCCGCCTCTGCCTCCAAAGCCACCGTCCGCTCCCTCTCTGTAGAGGACAGGGCAGACGCCAAGAAGTGGATCAACTACAAATCACACTACTCCTACCAGGTAATAGACCAGGGTGTTTGTGCGTGGAGCTGTAGCCTTTTGTGAATGGGCTGACATGGTAAAATTACATACATACACGTTGGATGTCCTCCAAAACCTTCTGGCTCAGCTGCGGGAGCTGTTTTCTGTTGTGTGTTTGCCCGTCCAAACATGTAATTAGGCACGATGAGCAACCCCCTCTGGCTCCCACTAACAGTAGCTAACACGGTAGTCGGCACAGTTGCTGCAGATCAACACAAACAACAATTTAACGCAGGGCCTGTATCCACAAAGCATCGAGGAGAGTAGGAGTGCTGATCTAGGATCTGTCCTTATAGTTTTATTCAGAATGATCTATAAGGCTAAACTGATTATAGGTTAGCGCTCGTACTCAGAGATGCACAGCGCAATACAGCACAATAGCAGGATTGCCATGTTATTATACAGTGAGCTACACTATAGTAGTAATAATAGCAGTGGTTAAGTTATCCTAGAAGTATTTTAGGTCACAAGGACTATTTCAAATGAAAGATTTTTAAACAAGGTCAATATCCTTCACATTGGTTAATATAAAGTACATTGTAGAGACTGTGTGTAACAGGTTAATTCCCACGTGTACGCTTCGTAGAATGCTTCAAGAGCACAATTGAGCGTTAGACAGATGACAGCTGGCAAGGATCAGCTACTAGTGGTCCTATAACTAGCGTGGATAGCCAGAGCCATGTCCAACCCGGGGATCTATATCTACATCCAGGTCAAGCCAAGGCATTCGCCAGGGTCGACACCTCACCAGAACAACCTAGTTTACGTGGTAGGCAGCGCAACGCCACTAACCTCTGCTCAGACCTTCCGCAACCTCCGACTTCTCTCTTCTCTAAACGGAGACATAGATGGATTGTCTTGATTGTGTGTGGGAATGTAGCATACTATTTATCTGTCTCATCACTGATCTCACTGTACGGGCTGTGATTGCCACCTTGTGGCCAAAGACAATCGCACCTTCATTTAAGTAGAAGGTATTGCTCACTGATCTCTCGCTGTTCTTATACAATACAACTCTATGTCCATTTAGTTACAGCAAACAATGGAAATGTGTCTTCTGTTCCGTTCTCAACCCCCCCCCCCCTCCAGACAGCACATATCCCACATACAGCTGAGACGAGCACAGGGACAAGCTGCATTGCAGTTCTTGTTTTGAGACTCCGCAACAGATCTATGGAGATTTTTAGTGCTTATAAGCAGTAGGCCTCCATAGGTGTCCTTGTGTTTTTTGCCTTTCTGACCATGTCGCCCCTCCTGTCCCCCAGGTGCCTATAGAACAGAAGACAGGCGGCCTCTCAGAGAGCAGCAGCCCTACACTGGACCAGGACCAGCCTGGAGAATGTGCACAGCAGTGAACATACACACAGACAGACGGATGTAGGGAGGGCGGGAGGATTTGATGACTGCTTTTTTCACAGGAGAAGGGAGAAAAGTCACTTTTTGCACTTTGAAGAACTGTACCGGAGGACTAAGTTGGCTGATGTTTGTGCATAGATTGGATGTAGACTGAATGTATACTGGACATAACTGATTCTCGATAGGACATCAACTTGACATAGAATGGGTCTAGTGGTCGTAGACTGGACATAGACTAGATCTACACTAGACCAACTGGTTATAGACGGGTCGTGGACTGGTATGACTAGATGTACTGCCAACGGACAATTTATTAGGTACACCACCCCACTCACAAATGGATCGCTCCTACAAACAGTGAGTCATGTGGCCATGGCTTGCTATATAAAGCAGGCATTGAGGCATTCAGTTACTGTTCAGTTGATTGTTAGAATGGGCAAAACAAGTGACCTAAGCAACTTTGAGTGTATTATGATCGACGGTGCCAGGCGCGCCGGTTCCAGTATCTCAGAAATGTCCGGCCTCCTGGGCTTTTCACGCACAACAGTATCTAGGGTTTACAGAGAATGAGGCGACAAACAAAAAACATCCAGTCAGCAGCAGTCCTATGGGCAAAAACAGCTTGTTGATCAAAGAGTTTGAAGGAATCAGCAAGAATTGTGCAAGTTAACAGGCGGGCCACAATCAGGCAAATAACGGCGCAGTACAACAGCGGTGAGCAGAACGGCATCTCGGAACACACAACTCGTCAGTCCTTGTCATGGATGGGCTATTGCAGCAGACGACCACACCGGGTTCCACTCCTATCAGCTAAAAACAAGAGGAATCCGCTCCAGTGGGCACGCAATCACCAACACTGGACAATTGAGGAGTGGAAAATCATTACCTGGAACATGACAGTGAGTTCAGTTTACTTGAGTGGCCTAGTCAGTCCCCAGACCTCAACCCAATAGAGCATCTTTGGGATGAGATGGAACGGACTGTTCACAGCATGAATATACCGCCATCCAATCTGCAGCAACTGCGTGATGCCATCGCGTCCACATGGACCAACATCCCTGTGGAATGTTTCCGAGACCTTGTAGAATTCCCCAAATAATTCAGGCTGTTCTGGAGGCAAAGGGGGGTCCGACCCGGTACTATATGGGTGTACCTAATAAACTGGTCGGTGAGTAGATTCTGCTTTGTTGTAGACTAGATATAAACTGGACTAAACTGGTTGTAGAATGGATATGACTAGATGTAAACTGGATATACTCTACTTAAACTAGTCGTAGACAGGATATGACTAGATGTAAACTGGATATAGACTGGACTTAGACTAGGGAAACTCATTAGACAGGAGGCTAGTTAAGGATCTTGCTTTGTTCATTTGTTTATTTTCTTAAAAATGCTGATTTGGGCAGACTAGTCTTACTGAGGGAGAGCTATTAGTTTTATATGATGATTCATTTATTGTGAGTGGATCGGCTTGGCCTTGTGGTCTTACCCCATTGGGGTACAGCAAGGGCAAAGTTACAGGTCGTTCAGATAGAAATGCATTGCGCAGAACAGATGATTGTCTGTGAGAGTCAAATATTGCGGTATGATGGGGATTAGTCTGACATTGTAAAGCCTGGCATTTCAGTAAACCAGGACATTGAGATAAGTGAAATAAGTGCCAGGAGTACAGTCATTACAGTCTTAGTGGATTTCATGCACTCTTGAGGCTAATCGAAGCACTAGCTAATGTGCTTCTACAGTACGTGTTTGCTTCAGTGTTCATTGACCTTCCACACAATTCTCAATCAATAGATTTAAGAGGCTTACATTAGTTTACATAGTAGAGACAAAATGGCTCTTCAATATGCCCCCCCCCCCCGTGTCAGTGTTGGTTCAGTATTCGACTGAATGCTCTTGTGTTAGGTGTTAGGTAAGCATAAATGCTTTCTGCTTTTCTCTCTCGCAAAGTTGAATGTTCTTCCAAAAGGTCTTACAGGTACTTCAGTCCTGTCATTTCACATAGTCGTCTTAACCAGTCTTTCCGTGAGTTAACAACAGTCAATACTGCAATTGGTGATGATGATGATGATGATGCAGAGTTCTAATACGCCAATGACAACATACTGCAGTTTGGCTATTTTGGCTGTACTTGGAAACTGCAGCATTTTTTTTTTTAAATACATTTTTTGTTTTTATAAATGTGCTTTACATGTACAATGTGCATCCATCCGTATTACTAACATTGACTCAATGTGAACAAGATACTGTATGTACAAAACATAACTATATTCTGCAATGGACTTCATCTGCAGGTCTAAACACTGATGTCCACTTGTTTCTAGCTGCTCCGTTGTGTAGTTGATCACAATTGTAGGTTACTGTTGTCGTTCAGTTGGTATATTTTGTACAAAAAAAATGCTTCTTTATGAAAATGGCCCTTACTTGAAGCATCTCAAAACATCCCTTAGCAGAGGGAATTTTGTTCTCAACAGCGCAATAAATCAAACTCAACAAATGTACTGATAGGGGGGGGGGTTGTTGTTGTTTAGGACAATGCACAATGTGTTCTTGTAGCGAGGAAACATGAAATAATTAATTGTAATTATATAGAGAGTGAATAGTTTATATATTTTTTCTTCTTGATGATTAACAAGTTTTTCATGTAAAATTTTGTCAAGTGAGTGGAATGGTAGAAAATAGGTCTTACCGGGATCTGGGTTACCTAGTTTACCATCTCTGAGGGAAAAAAGAAAAAAACATGGACATGGGTAAATCCAGATCTGGATGGGAAACTATTCCAGAAAATCATATACAATAGAAAATTTGAATAATTTGAAAAGATGGTTTCAAGCTCAAGATATCTAGACTTCTTTTGAGACCTCATTTGATTTTCGAAGAAAAGCCTGTTGTATAAGCCCAGTACATTTCAATGGTTTTCCAAGAAAACTTGAACTCCTTAGAAAAAAAAAAACAACAACATTGTTATTTTTATTCTTTATGACAAAACACCATATGACTGTGCTCTGCTTCTGTGTACCTAAAAAGATGCATTGTGGGTCATGGGATTAGTCTATTTTGGTAACATGGTTTTGTGTTCCGTACATGGCAACTGTTTATATCATTAGCTGCAACCTGTAAATAATCCATTCTGCAACACTAGACGGATAAGATCTGTACCTTTGACAGATCCAATTGGAGTACTCAAGAATGCTAGATGTATATTTGCTGAAAATGATACTTTAAACTGGAAAAAGGAATTAAATATATTTTTCTCTTTTGAGTATTGCTTTTTACATTTTTTTACTAATAACTCCAGGAGGCCCTGCAAAACAAAATATCACTAACACACAACAGACAGTTTCGACAATCCTAGAATACACACTAGCTATTCTTGTGAATTCCTTTCTCTGTTGTTGCTTTGTTCTCTGTTGCATTATTCCTCACACAATCTGTGAGTAGCTACATTTTCTTCTTATTTACAATGACGGCCTACCGGGGAACAGTGGGGTAACTGCCTTGTTCAGAGACAGATTTTTACCTTGTCAGCTCGGGGGATTTGATCAAGCAGCGTTTCGGTTACTGGCCCACCGCTCTAACCACTAGGCCACCTGTCGCCCCACTAGGCTACCTGCCGCCCCACTAGGCTACCTGCCGCCCCACTAGGCTACCTGCCGCCCCACTAGGCTACCTGTTGCCCCACTAGGCTACCTGTCGCCCCACTAGGCTACCTGTCGCCCCACTAGGCTACCTGCTTCAGTTCCATTCTTGTCCAGTTCCAGTCAACTCAGAAGTTCTATATGCAACATGAATAAAACAAATTACATCAGATATAAATTATTTATATTGTCAAATCTGATTCCTCAATTCAACATTTACAAACTGGTAGGTCATCATAAAAATAAAAAATGTTTTATTGTCATACCGGCTAGATACAGTGAAATATGTTGTTTTACCGGGTCATCCATAGTACGAGGTTCGGGAACCACCGCCCCCAATCAACTGGAGAACCAATAGAATCCAGCCTCTCTCGGCTGTGGTTCTCATTCTCCCTGGTGCGTGGCAACACCTTGGATTCCCCCAGTTCGATGACCTGCTCCTTGGTGTGTCTACGTTCTCTGCTTCTGAGGAGCGCCAGGATTTGGGTTCCAGGACGGGGGACCCCTTTGCTCCTCTTGCCCCCTGCGGAGTTGCCCATGACGTGCTGTGCTCCTCGTTAGAGCTGGGCCTGGTGTTAACACAGACCCACGCGGCTCAGCAGCATCAGGACATCCCCGTGTGGAAGGCAGAGGATGGGGGAAACCAAAAACCATTAGAGAGATGCATGAGGGAACTACTTGAGAAGAGCTTGTTGGATCTAACCTAAATGAACAAGTACCATCAATAGAGACTGCTCTTTCTGAACTTTTAGAGAGTCCATAGAAGGAGATGGGCGCCAGACACAAGTTGAAGATGTGCACGGCCATATGTTTGTGAACGATGTGAACGTAGCACACGCGCACACCACAAACGCCAACACATTCTGCGCAAGCAGGGCTACCACGTAGACCATGGCGGGCGTTCGAGTCTGTGTCCATGAGCAGACCGATAACTCTCTTGTAGCTAACACCAGACACAACAGCCAGCTAGCATTAGCACCGCTACATGGCGGTCAGTGTGTAGACTGACAGCTCTCTGGCGAACAATGTGAGCGCCCCGGCCAATTGGCAGCCGGCGTCAGTCGATGGCGTAGTGGAGGTACACGCCCATATGGAGGTCTGCCAAGGCAAAGTTGCATAGGTGGGAAGTGGACGATTGTCAGTTTGTCATGGCTGGTCAGCAAGATGAACAGTACCAGGAGGTTAGCAAGGACGGCTAGCAGGCTGACCACCGACACCTGCATGAACCCCAGGCTCATCACGACCTCACAGGGGTTGAAGGTGTCCCAAAGGACCTCCTTGGATCGCTGAGTTTTGGCAGAGCTGGTCAGGTTGCAAATTATAGACTCCACGTGTCTAGAATATTAACGATCCACATGAGCATGGTCCCATACAAATAAACTAATAGGTTAAATACAGTCGCTAGTGAAAGTCTACAAACCCCTTGCACAATCTTCACGGTTTGCCTTAAAATTGTATCTAAAAAGGAATTACATTTTTCCTACTGATCTATAGACATGATAGACAAATGTCCTAATTAATATAAAATAAAACATGAATACTTATTGATTGCGTATGTCTTCACACCCAGAGTTAATATTTGGTGGAACACCTTTTTAAAAATAAGATTGTACCAATCTTTACACATCTCTGTACCCCTGTGAGTCTAGGAGGTTGGGGGAGGGGATATTGAATTGGGCCTTTAGTACGATAGCCCAGAGAAACACAATGAATAACACATTCATAAATGGCAAAAAAAAAATATCATAAGAAGTGTCTGTCTTATATCTAGGAGATATTGGAAAGCTCAAGAAATACAGTACATGAGAAAAAGTATGTGAACACCTGCTTGTTGAACATCTCATTCCAAAAGGAAGCCCCAAACCATAATTCCTCCTCCTCCATCAAACTTTACCGTTGGCACTATGCATTGGGGAGGGTAGCATTCTCCAGGCATCCGCCACACCCAGATTCGGCCTTTGGACTTCCAGAAGGTGTGATTAATCACTTCAGAGAACCTGTTTCCACTGCTCTAGAATCCAATGGCGCTGAGCTTTACACCACTCCAGCCGACGCTAGGCATTTGCGCATGGTGATCTTAGGCATGTGTGCGGCTGCTTGGCCATGGAAACCCATTTCATGAAGCTCCCAATGAAGAGTTCTTGTGCTGAGATTGCTTCCAAAGTCAGTTTGGAACACGATAGTGGGTGTTGCACTCAGCAATCCCGTTCTGTGAGATTGTGTGGCCTACCACTTCGCGGCTGAGCCCTTGTTGCTCCTAGACGTTTTCAGCTCACAATAACAGCACTTACAGATGGCCAGGGCAGAAATTTGACAGTGCCACGTTGAAAGTCACTGAGCTCGTCAGTATGGCCATTCTACTGCCAATGTTTGGCTATGGAGATTGCATGGCTGTGTGCTTGATTTTATATACCTGTCAGCAACAGGTGTCGCTGAAATAGCCAAATCCACTAATTTGAAGGGGTGTCTTCATACTTTTGTACATATTGTGTATGTGGAACGGGGTTGTCTAAACCTCAACTAGAACATTTCCTGACTTGATCAAGGAGAGTTGTTGTCCACACTCCTCGTCTGGTGTAAAGTTGAAAGCATTCAAAGCATAACCATGCAAGAGGAGAGTTAGAGCTTGGTCATGTCCAAGTTTCACAACTAGAAATAGTTACTTTCTTGACAAAAAGGGACGCCGATACTATGTGAATACGGTAACGTACATCCCCGAAACACCCATCAGACAAAACTCATCTTTTTACAATGCACCAGGCGAATCTTAATGTCCCAACCATTCAACATGAGTTTCTCTTAGAATAAAATGTCACTGTATTTAAGTCCAATGATTCCAAATATTGCACTATCCGGTGAATTTGCAGCCCCTTTAGTCAGTTCGCTGTTAGCCCTTGCAGGGTAAGGTCACGTTAATATGCCCCTCGCTGTGTCCTTGGAAAACAAACCCGCTGAAAATTGCGTCCCCAGAGTGTCAGCACTATAATTCAAAATGCTTTCTATAATATGCTTGATATGGTTATGTAACGTTTCTACTTACCTGACTGATTAAATGATTACCCGAGGAAACATCCACCTGTGTGAAAACATGTTTACTATTGGATAATTGATAAGACCTACAGGTGTTCCGGTGTCAATATTTGTTCCATTAGGTTTAGTGACTGTTTTCACTTAGGTATAGCAAGGTATTATTCAGATCGACATCATCTTCACCATTGCCAGCTATGAAGAACTCCAAATGTGCTTTTTCCGAGATTGCTGAGAGGCTGTATTTGAATGTATGTATTTTTCTCAGTAATGTTTGTGTAAATGGAAGGGTGAATACATCCAACTCTGATTTGGTGCACTCCCCAGACATACTATGTTATAGAGCCATCACACCTTTAAAATATGTTTTAAACAGCCCTGCTGTGTTTGCCCTGTGAGGCCTCCATGCTGCTCGTTTCCTTTTATGTGGGGACTGTCAAGCTGTCATGGATAGATGTTACTACACAGTGTGTTTTAGGCAAAATAAGTAACTTAATGACATGGTCTAACCATGAGTGCAAAGAACCACTATCGCTAATACGTACAAATGTGAGATCTCATCTGAACATGAATAAATAGGTAACTTGAATTGGGCCTACAAGCAGCAGTGCGAGATAAACATTATCCTGTATATTTAGTCTGGCAGTTTCCCCAGTCATGGCAGGGCCTGGCCACTAGAGGGAACTACCAGCAAGCAAACGGTCAGTCCTGTGAGGAACTCATCAAGCCCAATCTTCTTGTATTTTATTCATCTGCCCAGGCGTTGCTGACACATGCCTGGGGTGTATTCATTACGCCAATTCTGTTGCAAAATGTTTCTTCAACAGAAGCAAATGGAACGAAACGAAAAGGGACCTACCTGAATTTGTTCAATAGAAACTATTGTTTGGCTCGGTTTGCTTCCGTTTGGTTGTTAAACTGTAAACGGTTTCCATAATGATTACACCCCAGATCTTTCAACACCTAGATTGTTATTTTACCAAAGGAGGCTAGTGAGAGGAGCTATAGGAGGATGGGGTCATTGGAATGGGATGAATGGAACCAAGTCTAACTTTTATTTGTCACTTTCGCCGAATACATGTGTAGACCTTACAGTGAAATGCTTACTTACAAGCTCTTAACCAACAGTGCAGTTCCACAAAGAGTTAAGAAAATATTTACCAGATAAGATAAAGTAAAAAGTATAAAAAGTAACATCATAAAATAACAATAGCGAGGCTAAATACAGGGGGTACCGGTACCGGTCAATGTGCGGCGGTACAGGTTAGTCGACTGTCTTGGTGTGTTTGGACCATGATAGTTTGTTGGTGATGTGGACACCAAGGAACTTGAAACTCTCAATCTGCTCCACTACAGCCCCGTCGATGTTAATGGGGGCCTGTTCGGCACCCCTTTTCTTGTAGTCCACGATCAGCTCCTTTGTCTTGCTCACATTGAGGGAGAGGTTGTTGTCCTAGCACCACACTGGCAGTTCTCTGACCTCCTCCCTATAGGCTGTCTTATCATTGTCGGTGATCAGGCCTACCACTGTTGTGTCGTCAGCAAACTTAATGATAGTGTTGGAGTCGCGTTTAGCGACGCAGTCGTGGGTGAACAGGGAGTACAGGAGGGGACTAAGCACACACCCCTGAGGGGCCCCAGTGTTGAGGATCAGTGTTGTAGACGTGTTGTTATGGGGTGGCTTGTCAGGAAGTCCAGGATCCAGTTGCAGAGGGAGGTGTTTAGTCCCAGGGTCCTTAGCTTAGTGATGAGCTTTGTGGGTACTATATGGTGTTGAATGTCAATGAACAGCATTCTCACATTTAGTTGAAGTCAGAAGTTTACATACACTTAGGTTGGAGTCATTAAAACTTGTTTTTCAACCATTCCACACATTTCTTGTTAACAAACTATAGTTTTGGCAAGTCTGTTTGGACATCTACTTTGTGCATGACACAAGTCATTTTTGCAACAGTTGTTTACAGACAGATTATTTAACTTATAATGTATCACAATTCCAGTGGGTCAGAAGTTGTTACATACACTTTTCCAAGCTGCCTTTAAACAGCTTGGAAAATTCCAGAAAATTATGTCATGGCTTTAGAAGCTTCTGATAGGCTAATTGGAGATGTACCTTGGATGTGTACCTGTGGGTGTATTTCAAGGTCTACCTTCAAACTCAGTACCTCTTTGCTTGACATCATGGGAAAATCAAAAGAAATCGACCTTCACAAATCTGGTTCATCCTTGGGAGCGATTTTCAAGAGCCTGAAGGTACCACGTTCAGCTGTACAAACAATAGTACGCAAGTATAAACACCATGGGACCATGCAGCCATCATAACGTTCAGGATGGAGATGCAATCTGTCTCCTAGTGATGAACATACTTTGGTGTGAAAAGTGCAAATCAATCCCAGAACAACAGCAAAGGACATTGTGAAGATGCTGGATGAAACAGGTACAAAAGTATCTAGATCCACAGTAAAACGAGTCCTATATCGACATAACCTGAAAGGCTGCTCAGCAAGGGAAAAGCCACTGCTCCAAAACCGCCATAAAAAAAGCCAGACTACAGTGTGCAACTGTACATGGGGACAACGATCTTACTTTTTGGAGAAATGTCCTCTGGTCTGATGAAACAAAAATAGGACTGTTAGATGGCTACATGAGGAAGGAAAATGATGTGGATATATCGAAGAAACATCTCAAGACATCAGTCAGGAAGTTAAAGCTTGGTTGCAAAAAAAGTCTTCCAATTGAACAATGACCCCAAGCATACTTACAAAGGTGTGGCAAAACGGCTTATGGACAACAAAGTCAAGGTATCGGAGTAGCCATCACAAAGCCCTGACCTGCTTCTATATCTGCATTGCTTGCTGTATGGGGTTTTGGCTGGGTTTCTGTACAGCACTTTGTGACATCAGCTGATCTAAGACGGGCTTTCGAAATACATTTGATTGATTGATTGACCTCAATCCTATAGAAAATATGTGGGCAGAACTGAAAAAGCGTGTGCGAGCAAGGAGGCCGACAAACCTGACTCAGTTACACCAGCTGTCAGGAGGAATGGGCCAAAATTAATCCAACTTACTGTGGGAAGCTTGTGGAAGGCTACCTGAAACATTTGACCCAAGTTAAACAATTTATAGGCAATGCTACCAAATGCTAATTGAGTGCATGTAAACTTCTGTCCCACTGTGAAAGTGATGAAAGAAATAAAAGCTGAAATAAATCACTCTCTCTACTACTATTCTGACATTTCATGTTCTTAAAATAAAGTGGTGATCCTAACTGACCTAAGACAGGGGAACTGATTGAATATCAGGAATTGTGAAAAACTGAGTTTAAATGTATTTGGCTAAGGTGTATGTGAACTTCCGACTTCAATTGTATATAAATCATAAAGATATGGTACTGGTGATTTTAAACACTTCTCCAATCGTTGTTGAGAGCTGACATTTGCTCAGCGCAAGAGGAGAAATAGGCCAATGTCATAGGCCCTATTGTCAACCAATGACATTTCTCAAAATCCTTTCGGCCTAAATTCCAGCCATACTTGGAGAGGAGTACAGTTTAGCAATACAGCCCGAGGGGGTATGGTATATGGCCAATATACTACGGCTAAGGCCTGTTCATAAGCACGGTGCAACGCGGAGTGCCTGGATACAGCCCTTAGCCGTGGCATATTGGCCATGGACCACCAACCCCCGAGGTGCCTTTATTGCTATTATAAACTGGTTACCAACGTAATTAGAGCAGTAAAAATAAATGCTTTGTCACACCCGTGGTATACAGTCTGATATACTGTACAATGCCTGTCAGCCAATCAGCGTTCAGGGCTCGTTCCACCCAGTTTATAATTATGTATAACTACTTACAAAAATGTGCTCCTGTCAAAGAGCTACAAAAGTAAATAGCTGTACTAGACCAAGATACAAGGTCATTTCGTCAAACTTGTGAGGCTCTCCATGCTCAATAGTTGCTCATTCAACATATTTGCTGCTGCTTCACCCAATCCCGTGTTTGTTCCTTCCTAACTGTTTAACATTCTATGTAAAGAAAAAGAAAAAAGACCAACCAGAAATGTTTCCTTGGCCATATTTTCATAAAACAGCCACGTGGTCTCACGTTTCTGCATCTTCGAATTTTGCACGAGGCATGCTATAGTCAACTTGGTGCGCTTTTGTTCCGTGCAGTGTGCACAGGGGTGTAGTGTCACTAAGCCACCTCACAATGGTGCTCACAATGGCGAGCCTAACGATGAATTAGTATCCTACATAACAGAACCAAATATGCTGTTGACCAAAAACACCACCTCATTTCTTATGAGATTTTAGGGTGGTTATCTGAACACTCACCTTTTTTTTCATGCAGCCAAAACCGAACAAAGCATGCTTGAATTAAAACAGAATACAGAAAGGCTATATAGTTTAATACCATCTGCTCTAATTGACAGCATGGCCAATGTTGAATGTTTATCATTTTAAACTTGGAAAAGAGACCCTTAATCTTCGACTTGGGACCACACAGCCACTCCACTGAATAGCAGGCGAATTATTGTTTTGCAATGCTTGCAGTTAGCCACTGATTCCTTCCAAACCACTCATTGTTGAATTTCCGATTTCCAACTTTTTGTGTAATGTTTATGGCCGATAATTTCTCTTCATTATTTGTCTTCATATGACAAGGATTAAAAAGGATTTGTCAGTAGATTTTAGACTTGATTCATGATGATGACTGCTAGCTAAGATTTTGAAAGTTTGATGTTGACATGATCAGTCCAATCAAAGCTACTGTAGATATAATGTGATTTGACGTCATTTGATCTGTGGCCAATGACCTTGAGCCTTCTTGGATGGGCAGTTGAAATGTAAGTATATGGCAGAACCCAAGGGGCTTGATTTTGTAGCTTTAGTAGCCTTATAATTGGCCTGTGACATAGTGTCCCCATGAGTGACAGAACACTGAGCAACACTCCATATTTTCTGTTGGCTCGCCACCACAGAAAGCACTGAGCTAAGCTGAAACACCTGCATTTTGGAGCTGCCTTAATCAATAAAACAAAAAAGAGACCATGTTTGCATGTAGCTTTATTAATCCAATTATACATATATGTTATTTTTACATTGTTTGCATTGTTTGCAAACTGATATGTGACACGTATTAATGCCAAAATAACATGCAAAACAAGAAAGCCTCACCTGCCTTGAATAACGGTTTGCCACTGGTAGTAATGATAATATATTGTAGCTCTCCCCATTCCAAAGGGTTCTAAGTAGGATTTACCCTCCGCTTTTGTCATCATAACAATTGGGTAGAGCTGGAGAAACACAAACTGATCTTAGATCAGCATTAATGTCTGAAGGCAACTTCATCGTCCTCCCTCCAATCATATGACTCAGTGCTGTTCCTATGAGAAGAGTTATCTACACTAACACAGACAAACACTAGGGTGGATTTAACCAGTGTGTGCTGGGTGGGGGGGCATTTCCATCTAAAATGACCCATGAGCACCAAACTAAGGCATATATACATTTTAAAACATTAACATCCAAAAAATTAGGAATAAGCAAAGGATTTGATTTCTGGTCAAACATATTACCTAGTCTTAAAAGGTAATAGAAATACATCAAAACACAATAATGTTGACATAAAGACTCCTGCCAATTAAAATCAACACATTTTTCGTTTTGGTGAAATTATTTGCCTTCTGTAAGTTTAAGAAACATTGCCTTCTGCCTTGTAATTCCGTTACCAAAAACCCACGTATCTTTAAGATATTTTCTAATTTCTCCCCCTCATAAGGAGGAAGGATAACGACAGCTCACAAGTAAAGGTAAACCTACCAATTAGTTGTCTTTTTACTGATATCAAGTTTGTTTATGAATTAAGTGATTAAAATACATAATTCTGTTACCAAATCAGTAACAGAATTACCAAAAAGTCTAACGCAATTAAATTTGCTAAAGTAGGAAATCATAATAGTTACAGACCAGGCAAAATTGTTTGACAGAATTATGCCCTATAGCTGTATTTTGGAATTTTTGTGCCAGAAGAGTTCTATCAATGACGTCATTGGTTGATTGAGCCTGCTGTCTGATCTAAAAAATGAATGGAGTCATGTTTTGTAGGAATTATAGTGGCCTTTTTGTTTTGCCGGTTGTACGATCACGCTAGCAGCCAGTAGATATGGTTGCCCTTGTTCAATAGAACCATTGGCCTTGTCGCAACGATGTTCCTATCTGCCAGGACATTGCAGGATTTCTAGGTTGACTCATTTCCTCTGGCTTTATAATGACTACAGCCTGATGGGAACCCTACTTCCCTGTTCACACCCTCGAAGGCAGGCTTTTCAAAACAGGGGTGGTCCTAGTTTACAGGTTCACTGGAGCTATCTTACCGTGCACTGTCTATCCAAGATGGCTAAATAATGAGCTACAATGGCTGCTTCTGATGATTGCTCTTTCCAAGAACAGCTGGACAAAAAAAAACATTTAAAAATGTTATTTTACATGTGAACATACAGCATTATTTGCAATGCATTTGGAAAGTATTCAGACCCCATAACCTTTTCCGTTTCCGTTACATTACAGACGTATTCTAAAATGGATTACATTTTTTTTCTTCTTATCAATCTACACACAATACCCCATAATGGCAAAGATAAACATTTTTGGGAAATTTTAGTAAATGTATAAAAAGACACACCTTATGTAGATAATTATTCAGACCTTTTGCTATGAGACTCGAAATTTAGCTCAGGTGCATCCTGTTTCCATTGATCATCCTTTCATTGTTTCTACAACTTGATTGGAGTCCACCTGTGGTAAATTAAATTGATTGGACATGATTTGGAAAGGCACACACCTGTCTATATAAGGTCCCACAGCTGACAGTGCATGTCAGAGAAAGAACCAAGCAATAAGGTCGAAGGAATTGTTCGTAGAGCTCTGAGACAGGATTGTGTCGAGACACAGATTTGGGGAAGGCGACCAAAAAATGTCTCCAGCATTGAAGGTCCCCAAGAACAAAGTGGCTTCCATCATTCTTAAATGAAGGAGGTTTGGAACCACCAAGAGTATTCATAGAGCTGGCCGCCTGGTCAAACTGAGCAATCGGGAGAAGGGCCTTGGAAAAGGTAGTGACCAAGAACCCAATGCTCAATCTGACAGAGCTCCAGAGTTCCTCTGTGGTGAAGGGGAGAACCTTCCAGAAGGACAATCATCTCTGCAGGTGGAGTGCTGCAGAGATGGTTGTTTGCCAGACTGAAGCCCCTCCCCAGTAAAAGGCACATGACAGCCCACTTGACAGCAGTTTGCCAAAAGGCACCTCAGACCATGAGAAACAAGATTCTCTGAGAAACAAGATTCTCTGGTATGAAGAATCTAAAATTGAACTCTTTGGCCTGAATGCCAAGGGTCATGTCTGGAGGTAACCTGGCACCATCCCCACGGTGAAGCACGGTGGGGGCAGCATCATGCTGTGGGGATGTTTTTCAGCGACTGGGAGACCAGTCAGGATCGAGGGAAAAATGAACGGAGCAAAGTACAGAGCGATCCTTGATGAAAACCTGTTCCAGAGCACCCAGGACCTCGGACTGGGGTGAACGTTCACTTTCCAACAGGACAACGACCCTAAGCACACAGCCAAGACAACACAGGAGTTGTTTTGGGAAGTATCTGAATGTCCTTGAGTGGCCCAGCCAGAGCCCGGACTTGAACCCGATCGAACATCTCTCGCGAGACCTGAAAATATCTGTGCAGCGACGCTCCCAATCCAACTTGACAGAGCTTGAAGAAAGGGAGAAACTCCCCAAATACACGTGTTCTGAGCTTGTCGTCATACCCTAGAAGGCTTGAGGCTGTAATTGCTGCCAAAGGTGCTTCTACAAAGTACTGAGTAAAGGCTCTGAATACTTATGTAAATGTGATATTTCATTTTATAATTTAAAAAATTAATAAATTAGCAACAATTTCTAGAACCCTGTTTTTGCTTCGTCATTATTGGGTATTGTGTGTAGATTGACGACGGGAAAAAAACAATTTAATCCATTTTAGAATAAGGCTGTAAAATAACAAAATGTGGAAAAGTCAAGGGGTCTGAATACTTTCTGAATGCAATGTATTTGAGCCGAAATACTGAAAATACTCAGGAGGCCAAATGACAAAGTTGCTTTGCTGTCGGTAGACACGAAGCAGTGTTGTTAAGGAAAGTACAATTTGGTGATCGATTCGGCCATAACGGAGCTTGCTAACACCACTACAGCAAAGTTTAGCTAGCCAGCCGTGCTTGCTATACCTACTGTAGTCTAACGTTATAGCTAGTTAACCAACTAGCCTAGCTCGCCTCAGTGCCTACCATTTATCCAGCAAAACTGGATAAATGTGTTGATGGTGGAGAGTAGAGGAATGACTTTGGCTTCATGACTCATCTTAGTCTTGGAGTAATTATACCTGTGTGTTGTATTTAGCTAGAATGTGTCTGTCAGATGTCTCATATTCTAACACAATGCTGCTATAATAGGAATACAGACGGTACACAATGATTGCCCATGAATATCTAATAGCGTTTTCATCTTTTTCTCACAGACTATACAGTACCTCTTGGATACAAATACATTGATGACTCTCAAGAGATGTGATTGTTGTTATGGGAACTATCTCACCTTGTATCAAAGTGACTCCGAACACCTCACCGCACCACACAAACACAGCATGTGGAAGTATTCCCTTTTTGTATTTATTATAAGCGTTAGTAGTATAGCTTTCTTCTACTGAATGCACACTGAGTATACAAAACATTTAGAACATGCACCTTTTCATTTTATTTATATTTTAAAAAGTAACCTTTATTTAATTAACTAGGCAAGTCAGTTAAGAACAAATTCTTAGTTACAATGATGGCCTCCTGTGGGGACAGGAGCTGAGAGTAAAAAAATCAAATGAAAGTTGGTCAAAAGACACATCACAACAAGAGAGACATCACAACACTACATAAAGAGAGACCTAAGACGACAACCAAGCATGGCAGCAACACATGAAAACACGGTAGCGACACAACATGGCAGCAACACAAACATGGTATACAAACATTGTTAGGCACAGACAACAGCACAAAGGGCAAAAAGGTAGAGACAACAATACATCACGCGAAGCCGCCAAGTGTCAGTAAGACTGACCAGGTGAATCCAGGTGAAAACTATGATCCCCTGATGTCACTTGTTAAATCCATTTCAATCAGTGTAGACGAAGGGGAGGAGACAGGTTAAAGAAGGATTTTTAAGACTTGAGACATGGATTGTTTATGTCTGCCCTTCACAAAAAAACGTTGTCTTGAATACAAGACATGTCTTCTTATTTGCTATATTGACAGACTAATCTGCTGTTTTACTGAAACATGTTGATTTGCCAACAAAGTTTAAGTTGAAATGATACGCCAACTACCTGCATAATTTGTTTTAGCAGTCGGATTTAAGCTAGTTTACATGAATATCACAATTAATTTATCCAGAAGTTGAAGTCAGCACTTCATTGGTTTCTGATGCAGCTGCAATCATTTAGTCACTTTTAAATATACTTCAAAAAAAATATGATATAAAACACCATTAACTACAGTACATATGTACAACAGCTAGCAATATCTATACCACAATACAGTTGTGACCATATTAGGCGTTCTACCATATATAATACTACAGCATCAGTTTAACTGAATATGGATGTAGGGTTGGTCGAATGTTCTTCAGCAGCTCTTGTGTTGGGTAATGGCAGCTGGTTTAGCAGGCTTTGGTGCTATGGCGATGTTCTTCACAACCCACTTCATTGACCTCTTGCAGAAGATTTATGCACCGCGAGTCTCCTGGTAAGACATGAAGATTGATAATGAGGATGTCCAATAAACCACGTTCATCTGTAAACAAAAAAAAGGTACAGTAGACTGGTATGTGTTTTGTTACTCTGAGTCAATAATGGGGCATTGATATAGGCTGTTAGCAAAGATGTGAATAGTGTGAGGGGAGGGGCTTGGCTTGTAAACAGTATGTTGTTGTATATTGTAATGTTGTTTATAAGCATCTACAGTTGTGCTATTGAGTAGACGAGCACTGCCAACGATGGAGTGCATAGGTTAGAAGAGTAAACCAACAGCCCCTCTCCTCCGTGCCAAAGAGCTGACTGCGATGCTGCGAAAGGTTTTCGGAGCACTTGTCTTGTAGACAGTTTAGTGTATCAGATGATGTTGAGCCTATTCCAGACTGAAAGCTTTCATCCAATGGGTTTACAGGCTCTGCACTACTACATCTGGTGTCAAGATCATCATTATCATCAGCATCATGAATGTCTGTAGGACACAGAGTAGTCAGCGATCCGCCAACATTTTACTACAGTACACACCTAAACTACCAGGGCCGGCGCCAGAACGATTCCGTTGGATCTGGATGTGGATATATATATAAAAAATAAATAAAAGGTTAAATAAATTGTATTTACGGAGTTCCTGTTACAACTATGAAACAGAAAGCATTGGTGTTGGAACCCGGTCTGCAAGATGCATGGTCAAATTTCGAAAAACATCATTAGCCTAAACATCATTACAAGCGCCAAGTGTGCTTGTTAGGGAAAATCATCACAAAAGCAATAAAGGCATTATGTGTTGATATGACAGCAGTCCAAAAAGTCAATGATCAGTTGGAGCATGTCCACGTCACATAGCCTGAACAACGAAAGCTGTTGAGTGCGTTGCTGAATTCATTTCTTGCTCGAGATGTAGGCACTGCTCCCTCGGCGATGACATTTTGTGCTGATAATACCCCATAGAATTATCACTGGCTTGTTCTATTCCAAATGGTGGCATCCTCGTTCACTGGTCTCACTGTTTCATTTGACGGTGGTATGAGCACCTGCTCAGTGCACACAGTTCTGGCTTTTATGAATTTAGGCCTCCGAGGTACAGGTTCAGGTTGAAGCTCAGAATCAGAAGAATTACTCACCAGAGATGTAAATCATGATTCATTTCTTCCCCACCATCGGAGTTGTTTTCTTTCAGATTTTGTAGCAACGCTAACGAGTGCATCCATTCGTCTTGGTCTTCTTACGATTGTAAATTACACACGCTCTCACTGTGTACACCAAGAAGGCCCGAGTAGACTGATAGAGTACATAACATTTTGAGATTATAATTAGAATAGTGATTACATAATTATGCATTGTTTGCTTCCCCTCTCGCATCAACTCATCCATTCTCCCATCATACTTTAGTCTACTTTGTTGTTAGGTTAGGTTAGGTACACTACGGTTAGATACACTGAGTGATTTTCAACTGGGCAAGGCATCTTCAACTATTGGCAGAGGGAGGGCAACGGGGAAAACCATATAAAAAATGACATGCCCTACTAAAATGTTCTGTAACACCAGTTCTGTCTGTGATATTAAGATTCTAACAACTAAAGTGTGTATTATAAACATATTTACTGTAGGAAAGGTAATGGACGGAGAGTAATGTCAGAGTAATACATTTTTAAATTCATGAGCAGTCCAAATGACTGCATTTGAATTTCTATTGTGGGTTTTATAGTAACATGTCATTTAAATGTATTAGCCTACCTTTAATGTGGCATGAACACAACCAGTCATGATGCTTTCATCTGATTGTAAAACAAATAAATTCAAAAAGTAGGTTACCTTCACGTGTTAGTCCAAAATAGCATCCAATCAAATGAAACAGCGCCCTTCTGTCTTACAATGTGTAGCCATCTGATGCGGTCTGGTAAAAAATAAAATGTCATGCCATACTCTTTTACTCCAGCCAGCATCAGATACACGGGCTACACATACTGAGACAGAGAGGCGCTGTTTTGCTTGCTTGGATGCTTTATCTGACAATGATGGGTCTTTCTGTCGGGGTACGTCAATATTTTATTTGGATGGGCAAGGAGGTATGGTAGGGCCCGCCCATAATGCCAGCCCAGCCAGCAAATGCTCCCTCAAATGTTTTTCATCACTGAGCAAATTTCCAGTCTGCTGAATGCAAACTTTAACATTCTGACAATTCTGTGCAACTTCTGGCGCGTGTTTACTGTGAACACTGAGGTTGTAACCGCTTTAAGTTAGTTAATTTTTAGAAAATGGTTTACTTTTACCCCCTTTTTCGTGGTATCCAATTGTTATTCTTGTCTTGTCTCATAGCTGCAAGTCACCTACGGACTCGGGAGAGGCGAAGATCGAGAGCCATGCGTCCACCGAAGCACAACCTAACCAAGCCGCACTACCCGCTTACCCCGGAAGCCAGCTGCACCAATGTGTGGAGGAAACACCATACACCTGGCGACCATGTCAGTGTGCATGCGCCCGGCCCACCACAGGAGTCGCTAAAGCGCGATGGGACAAGGACATCCCTGCCGGCCAAACCCTCCCCTAACCTGGATGACGCTGGGCCAATTGTGCGCCGCCCCATGGGTCTCCCAATCACGGCTGGTTGCGACAGAGCCTGGACTCAAACCAGGATCTCTAGTGGCACAGCTAGCAACTGTGATGCAGTGCCATAAACCACTGCGCCACTCGGGAGGCCCCTTTTAAGTTAGTTTTAAGTGGTCAAGAAGGCTACTGTGGGTATATGATCATAATGTAGGCCTACCATCAAAAACAATGTAGAAAATGCATCCCATAACATTTTAACATGGAAATAGCTGTTCTATCGTTCCTCCTCCAGTAGCAGCCAATGTGTGGTGTTCAATGTAGACCTGCATTCCATGAGACATTTGAAAAATACATGCAGGGCTTAATATTAACCTGGTTATCCACTTGTCCTTCAGACAAGGAGCTGACTGAAAATGTTGTGTTGTTTGATGCAAGAAACCACTTTACAAAATAAAATGCATAATTATTCCCATACCATTATTACAGAGAATCAGACAAATTATACTGCCCTCTCCCTACTGGCTACAAAGCTTATTCAAGCATGTCTCAAAATACAACACTGCCTTTACCTGACAGCTTTTCAGAGACGTTTAGAAATGCACATGTTTTGTGCTCTTGTAGGAAGCAATCACTCCCTCATTACTGACTACAAATGATCTATATCTGGGCTAATAACTCACTAATTAGCAAAGGATATGAACAAATGTGCACAAGTTGCTACATGTTGCTTTCGCTTTGATCTCAAAACAAGGACATCTACTCAAGACTGCAGATGCTGTAAAAAACAGTCCAGTTCAAAGTGAATGGCACAGATCCATATATGGCAATAGTCTATTTGCATAAAGGCCTATAGGCTTATGACACACCGGTCTGTGTAGAGTATTTTCCAGTCAATGCAATAGAATTCTACTCAGATGCGTTCTGCCTAGAATAAAATATCTTGCATAGTTAGTTTTATTTGGTATGTTGCATTGAAAGTGGCTAATATTGCAATGATTCGATCACAATCCTCACAGTAAAGGGAAATGTGGATAGTGTTATCTAACGGGGGAAAACTCTGTGCTTCTCTGCATGTGCTGATATTTCTTCTGTGTGGCAGTGCCGGGGAGCTGCACGCTCAGTTTAGAGGGAACATTGCCTGCAAGGTACTTGTATCCACCCACCCTCCTCCTGTCAATCAATATATCATGCATATTAACCTTCACACACACAATACCCACCTTGCTAATATCAAATGTTCTCCAATTTAGACTTCAAGCCTTGTACGAACAATCAACTACGACTCCATAATACAGAGAACTACAGTAGAAGTGGTAGCCTACTTGTAAACACACCAACTATGACAACAAGACACGGACCATGTTTATGCCTAACTCCAGTATATTTGTTTGCTCATCATGGAGTCATTGAAAGATTTAATAGGATTTTAGAAGGTGACTTACACTAGTTCCTGGTGCTGAGTGTGATGTTGATACCACTGCAGATGCTGATGGGATCAGACTAAATAGAACACATAATATTAGTCACATTAGCCTCTGCCGTATTTAGTTAGCTAACTAGCTAGCTAATGTAACCTAATGAAGCTAAAGTTAGCTTACAAAATTACAAATCTCATAGCCAGATAGCAGCTGGCTTTTTATTTATTTATTTATTTAACCTTTATTTAACTATGTATGTCAGTTAAGAACAAATTATTGTTTACAATGACGGCCTACACCGGCCAAACCCTACCCGGACGACGCTGGGCCTATTGTGCGCCACCCCCTGGCTATTTACATTGATATGCTTTGAATGTTACCCAGCATATAAAAGCTAGCTAGCTAGATTTTGGTTTAGATCATTAAAAGTAGTTTGCTAGTTAGCTAGGCTACGTTATCTTAGATTGATTTATTTTCTTCTGCACTGATGTTGGTTGATCGGATGCCTTCCTCTTTGAAGTGTAGGAGGAAATCAATGGAATAGCATCACTTTTCAACGTTCGAAAACATGGCAACCCCACCAGTTGAGACTTCAGTTCTGTTTAGAAAATACAGACATTTTGATATTTCTCACAATTGGATACACCTCCACGGCGCGGTACGACGTTCTGAAATCGCTATGAATTCTGGATATTGTTGTTTGCTTACAACCAGGAAAGGTAGCTCGCTCATTCAGTGCAGTACCAGTGAGATTCAGAAATGCTCATATATGCGTGTAGTGAGGAAATTCTCCATTTTAGAAATATGATAGATATGTTAACATTAATGGACATAGTGTAAATAGTGAAATAGAGCAGCGGTGAAATGTATCTTCAATGTCAACTGCCATGACTGATCAAAAGTCATTTTCTCATGGCTCTCTCTTGTCCCTCTGCAGCAGACATATGGGGAGCAATATGTTTGGAAGATCAAATCACAATAAAATCACAGTATCAAATAGCATACAGTTGAAGTTTACCTTAGCCAAATACATTTAAACTCTGTTTTTCACAATTCCTGACATTTAATCCTAGTAAAAATAAATTCCCTGTCTTAGGTCAGTTAGGATCACCACTTTATTTTATGTATGTGAAATGTCAGAATAATAGTAGAGAGAATGATTAATTTCAGATTTGATTTCTTTCATCACATTCCCAGTGGGTCAGAAGTTTATATATTACATATTACATGCTCAATTAGTATATGATAGCATTGCCTTTCAATTGTTTAACTTGGGTCAAACGTTTCGGGTAGCCTTCCACAAGCTACCCACAATAAATTGGGTGAATTTGTCCCATTTTTGTCCCATTCCTCCTGACAGAGCTGGTGTAACTGAGTCAGGGTTTGTAGGCCTCCTTGCTCGCACAAACTTTTTCAGTTCTGCCCACAACTTTTCTATAGGATTGAGGTCAGGGATGGTGTTCTTCGGCTTGCAAGCTTCCCCCTTTCTCCTCCAAACATAATGATGGTCATTATTGCCAAACAGTTCTATTTTTGTTTCATCAGACCAGAGGACATTTCTCCAAGTGTAGGCAACTGTAATTGTAGCTGACTGATTCTCATTACCCAGCCAAATAAATGTACAATAACATTCTACACAAACCTAGGCTACGTAAAATAACCTGGTAGGCTTACTCTAGCAAGCAAACAAACAAAATAATTTGCATAGGCTATAGGCCGTACCTGTTTAAATACAAATAAATTGACCTGTTTGTTGTTACAAACTGTCTGAATTCCTTAGACAGGATTTTCAGCCAGGTTGGTTTTGCGTTCGGCCTTGTTGGCATAAATGTGACGAAATTTGAATGAATAAAAGCAAGTATGCTTACCGGTAGCTCAAAAGTTGGAGCCAATTTTGTTACTATATTTACTTCATTTCTCGGTTGCGTGTACAGTTTCAGAATATAAACATTGCATGAGCTGAATTTAACGGCAACTTTGTGTAAGTAAATACAGTAGCCTAAAACAAGCAGTGCCGATTTTAACATGAAAATATTGGTGGTGCAAAGCTCATATGCATCGAAACTGCATTGAATGCACTAATAACCAATCCCAGAAATGAGTTTTGAGCCATACACACAAATGTTATAACATTTGGGTTATGATCCATTTATGGCTACTTCCCATATCCTTAGCTGTTATTGCACGGAAGACCACAGTAGTCTAACATACTTTAGTAGTCTAACATACTGAATGTTTGTTTACTGTCTCTGACTGTCCATTATTTTTTAAATATATATTTTTTACCTTCATACAAATTCTTTCAGGTGTATAGGTCTTCTGTGGGGAGTGTTGATTACATCAGGAGGTGCTTGACCTAAGATGTTTGGATCTTCTTGTTGAGGTACAGCGCTCACCTCTAGGCTGTGTTCAGCACCCTGCTGGCTCTGTGCCAGGCTCCACAACAGTGCGGAAATCCTCCTCTATTTCTCTGCTCTTCCTCAGGTGTCTCCTGTTCCTCCTGAAGACTTGTCCCTGTTCTGTCTTCACCTTGTAGGACCTTCGCTCCACAGGTCTGACTACCGTGGCCCTCTGCCACTGCTGTTTCTGTCCTTTGAGTGGCTGAACTCTCACCCTGTCATCTCGTTGCAGCTCTGTGAGATCCTTAGCAGAGGTAGTTCTTTGCCGGTTTCTGTTGTCTGTCTTTGAACTTCTCCAGCTGACAGTTTGCCATCCCCGGTCTCAGAAGATTTTCACTCATTATAAGTAGTGTCGTTGTACGCATGTATACTGTAGCTAAGAAAGTACTACTAAGTGTAGGTTGTGTAATGAGCTCTTAGTAGTGTTCACCACCCTAATAATTTGGTCCCTTTTTCCATCTTAATTTTGCCTACTGTTCTGACTTGGTGGTGCACAAGTAGTCTATAGCCTGTTTTAGAGAAATGTAATCATTGAATATTGTAAGAGCTTTCATTGTCTGCTTATACGCACCCTTTATTTATCGTACACTTCTGACTTGGTGTACAGGAAGAACACTAAGAACGACCCATGTTCTAAATTATGTCGCTGTTCATTTCAGAAGTGCTGAACAAATAGTTATATTGACTACGTCTGTCCTACTCTAATGTCTTAATCGAAATGACGGATTGCCTCTTATCCGCTTGTCGTCCCCTTATGCCATAGTTTGTACATCTCAATAGTCAGTAGAAACCACATTTGTTTAAGCAAGTCAGCCATATCAGCTATGTTTTTTTAAATGGCAGGAAATGAGGCTGAATGAACTGTTTTGCTACCAGACAAGGGTCTGATAATAGCCAGGTGTAGCAGTGGTAAGGCGTTGGGACTCTGCTGTTGGGACAGCTTTATGTAGGCCCTAACAGTTTGTGGGCACCGTTTGTCACCATTATAGTGCAATTCATGTATTGTTAAGTGTTGTGTAGTGGCTTTGCTGGCGTGCATCTAAAGAGGATTCTTTTTTTTTTGCCCTATCAAGATTTACATGCTAAAATCGCCACTGCGTTAGACAGTACATTGTAGCTAGACTACTTTTGATCTATCCATTACTCTTTGCAAAATACAAGACAGACCAGGAATTGACACGCTGTCTGACATAAAACAATGGTCTCAATGTTAAATGACTTTAGTCCATCTCTGCCTTCAATTATCAGAATGTTGGGAATCAATCAAGTTTGTGTCTGCAGATGCGTACGTGCAAGTGCGTTTGTGTGAGGTCAATATTGTCAATCTATAAATGTTAATTCTTCTGCTGGTTTCTGATGATACAATTCTATAAAGTAGTTTAATTGTTGATCTAATCAATGTACCTGTTTGATGACGGCCTTGTGACATACAGCCTGTCTCGTTGTGTAGGCCTACACCACTGCTATAAAGCCATCTTGACTTTAAATCATAGAGAGTCACACCCATGTCATCACCAACCCCCCCCCTTCTATCCTTTGTGACCATTGACCCCATAGAAGACAAGTCATTTCTTTCTATAGCCCAGTCAGGAAAGTGACATTTCCTGATCGCTGAGCTCAGCCAGGTCCCAGATCCCCATTGTTCTTCAGACGAAACCTTGCAGTCTACTTATCCTCCCTCCTCCCCCTTCGGTCCTTACAGTTAATTATTTGGAACAGGGTCTATGTGAGCGGTGTGATTGGGTCCTGGCTGAGCTTGAGACTTGGACAAAAGGCCATGGGGATTTATTTCAGAAAGTAGAGAGAAGGCAATCTGAAGAATCCCTCCAACCTTTCTTTGAACGAGAGGGGAAAGGAGGGAACGAGAGAACGAGGGAGGGAGAGAGGAACAAGTCTGTTTGAAGGCTTTCTCATGCTTGTGCATTTGTCTTTTCTAGCATGTCTCAATTATGAACTGTAGAGTTAGTTAGTTAGGGATGTACTGTAAAATAGTGCCGTGAAGTGCTTTGTGATGGCAACAGTAGTGGCTGCTGATTGGCGAGTTGGTTGCAGTTAACAACAAAGCAGCATGACAGAAATATGCCACGTTTTTGAAGTACCTGTAGTTTCTTTGAGAAGATACTGTGATCTGTGCATTTGAACAACAGCTTAAATACACCCATTTCACATTTACATGTCAAAAACTGAATGATTGCTGCTGCACATGCTGACACTGTTTTTAACTAATCAGATTGTACTATTTAGAACAAGCAGCCAGCTCACAAACGAAGGAGTCCAACAGAGTCACTGGTTACCACAGCTTCAAAGTCATAAAGCCTGCCTATTTCTACAATTTATCTTCTTAAAATGTGATTTTAAACCTAACCTTAACATAAACCACCATGTTAACCTTATGCCTTACTTAATTAAAACATTTTTTTTACATTATAAGGCATTTCGAATTTGTGACTGTGGTAACTAGTGGAAATCAGGGAGGTCGCAACAAGCATGCAGATGTAATAAGTGAAAATGTATCTAACTGGGGATAGCTAGCTAACATAATGTCACAATGCCAAGAGTGTGTGAAGCTCTCATCAAGGCAAAGGGTGGCTACTATGAAGAAACACTTTTTGGTTACGACATGATTCCATATGTGTTATTTCATAGTTTTCATATGTGTTATTTCATAGTTTGTATTCTACAATGTAGAAAATAGTATAAATAAAGAAAAACACTTGATTGAGTAGGTGTCAAAACTTTTGACTGGTACTGTAGTTGTCCAGTTTTTCATGGCCCAGGCTTTCACGACTGTTATGATTATTTATTTACAAGTGAATTACAATTAGCGTTTTGTACCTGATAGAGCAGATCCAGTCTAACATGCAGAAAGTAAGCCGTCCTGGCACGAGAGACACATTGGGGGAGGGAGACTAGAGTAGACCCAGAAGCTATGACTGAATGCACATTTGAGCACCCCATGACGCTCTATTTACTTTGTGCTGTGATATTTCATGCTGCAGTTCCCCCTCATGGCAAATAGCTGGCAAAATCATCCAAGCAATGTTGGCAAGGCCTATGGCAGTGATGGAGCTGCAGCTGCTGGAAGTCACTGAGGGGCAGAGTAGTATGTAACTGAGCAGCAATACATTTTTGAAACAGGAAAATTCACAAATTTACCACACTTTTATGATATAAAATAAAAAAAGAATCAATCACACGTTAATTCTTTTTTTTTTACCAACCCCTAATATCCTAATGGGCGGGCCGCCGTGGGATGGCAAATGACACTAAACTTTTTTTAGTGTTGACTTTTGTTTGTTCTTAATTGCTGTGTTATGTTGTACTGCTACCTTTCCATGTGTTGCTGCCATGCTATGTTGTTGTCTTACTGTAGGTCTCTCTTTATGTAGTGTTATGGTGTCTCTCTTGTTGTGATGTGTGTTTTTTCATATCTTTAAAAAAATGGTATCACAGCCCCCGTTCCCGCAGGAGGCCTTTTGCCTTCTGGTAAGACCGTCATTGTAAAAAAAAAAAAATACCTATTGAGATACTGGAGCTTGCTAGATTGTCTAATGACTTGTATAACAGCAATGGTTGTTTGGAGTCTATCATTTTTAACCTTGAACCTTTATGCTAATAGTTTCCCCCCTCCATTATCCTTCTTGGTCATCTTCAACGGTGTCATGTTTCCAGCTAGACATTTCTTTGGCTTCTCACCCCTTAGTGGTCAGACATTTCCTTTCCTTTTATTTTACTAATGTCACGTGGCAAGTTTAGAGGTCATTCAAGTACAAGAATGTGCAAGATGACTAAGATGGTTGTTATTAGTTACCACACCCACAAAGTGCGAATTGGCTTTATCGTAAACATTCATGAATACAGAAATTAGATTTTTGTTCTTAAGGTTAAGCATAACGTTGTTCTTAAGGTTAAGCATAAGGTTAACAGTGTGGTTAAAGTTTAAAATCTGATTTTAAGGGGGTTATGACTTTGTGGATCCGTGTGGATGACGGATCACCACCTCAAGCTGAACCTCGGCAAGACGGAGCTGCTCTTCCTCCCGGGGAAGGACTGCCCGTTCCATGATCTCGCCATCACGGTTGACAACTCCATTGTGTCCTCCTCCCAGAGCGCTAAGAACCTTGGCGTGATCCTGGACAACACCCTGTCGTTCTCAACTAACATCAAGGCGGTGGCCCGTTCCTGTAGGTTCATGCTCTACAACATCCGCAGAGTATGACCCTGCCTCACACAGGAAGCGGCGCAGGTCCTAATCCAGGCACTTGTCATCTCCCGTCTGGATTACTGCAACTCGCTGTTGGCTGGGCTCCCTGCCTGTGCCATTAAACCCCTACAACTCATCCAGAACGCCGCAGCCCGTCTGGTGTTCAACCTTCCCAAGTTCTCTCACGTCACCCCGCTCCTCCGCTCTCTCCACTGGCTTCCAGTTGAAGCTCGCATCCGCTACAAGACCATGCTGCTTGCCTACTGAGCTGTGAGGGGAACGGCACCTCAGTACCTCCAGGCTTTGATCAGGCCCTACACCCAAACAAGGGCACTGCGTTCATCCACCTCTGGCCTGCTCGCCTCCCTACCACTGAGGAAGTACAGTTCCCGCTCAGCCCAGTCAAAACTGTTCGCTGCTCTGGCCCCCCAATGGTGGAACAAACCCCCTCACGACGCCAGGACAGCGGAGTCAATCACCACCTTCCGGAGACACCTGAAACCCCACCTCTTTAAGGAATACCTAGGATCGGATAAAGTAATCCTTCTCACCCCCCCCCCCTTAAAAGATTTAGATGCACTATTGTAAAGTGGCTGTTCCACTGGATGTCATAAGGTGAATGCACCAATTTGTAAGTCGCTCTGGATAAGAGAGTCTGCTAAATGACTTAAATGTAAATGTAACTTGTGATGACCCAAGAAGATGCACATTGAACTCATCCTCCAGTATCTACTGTCATCCTTTATGGTTTCTCATACAGTTGCATTGTCTGTAAGTAACTGCTACTGAATTATATTTTGTTGTTTCATGACCAGATCATTGCTATGTTGCTACATTTTGTGAAACATCTATGGTAGCTAGCTACTGGTGGAATGGTGTTAGGTTTCCTCTATTAGACTCGATATATTGCATTGTATGCTGTCTCTTTCCTTTGTATCATTACTTTGGGGTTTGAATTGTGTAATCCCTCTACAAATAATACATTCTGAGTTGTTTTTAAAATTAATTTTTAAAATTTCTTATAAATCACAATTTTTAGGGGGGGTCAATCACAAAATAAATGTTTTTGGGGGGGAGCAATCCCAAGTGTGGCGCTGCCCCTAACGCCCTAATGGGTGGGCGTGATGTGATGATGAAAGAATGTGATGAAAGAAATAAAAGCTGAAATAAATCTCTCTAATATTATATTCACATTCTTAAAATAAACTGGTGATCCTAACTGACATTACTGAAATTTTAGAAAGCCCTGCCTCCAGCTGTTTGCATAGAAATTCTAGGGACAGTAAGGAGGTCTGCGTCTTGTGACTGTTGCGTACGTGTAGGTATGTACAGCAGGACCAAATTGGAAAGATAGGTAGGAGCAAGCCCATGTAATGCTTTGTAGGTTAGCAGTAAAACCTTGAAATCTTTAACGTTTATTTAGTGCTTTATCCGGGTAGCCGGAAAGTAGAGCATTGCGGTTGTCTAACCTAGAAATGCCAAAAGCACGGATACAATGTTCTGCATCATTTTTGGACAGAAAGTTTCAGATTTCTGAAATGTTACGTAGATGGAAAAAAGCTGTCCTTGAAACAGTCTTGATATGTTTGTCAAAAGAGACATCAGGGTCCAGAGTAACGTCGAGGTTCTTCACAGTTTTATTTGAGACGACTGTACAGTCATCAAGATGAATTGTCAGATTCAACAGAAGATCTCTGTTTCTTGAGACCTACAACTAGCATCTCCATTTCGTCCGAGTTTAAAAGTAGAACATTTTCCGCCATCCACGTCCTTATTTATTAAACACAGGCTTCCAGGGAGGGCAATTTTGGGGCTTCACCATGTTTCATCAAAATGTAAAGCTGTGTGTCGTCTGCATAGCAGTGAATATTAACATTATGTTTCCGAATGACATCACCAAGAGGTAAAATATATAGTGAAAACAATAGTGGTCCTAAATCGGAACCTTGAGGAACACCGACATTTACAGTTGATTTGTCAGAGGACAAACCATCTACAGAGACAAACTGATATCCTTCCGACAGATAAGATCTAAAACAGGCCAGAACTTGTCCGTGTAGACCAGTTTGGATTTCCAATCTCTCCAAAAGAATGTGGTGATCGATGGTATCAAAAGCAGCACTGAGGATAGATGCAGAACCTCAGTCTGACACCATTAAAAGTTAATTTACCACCTTCACATATACTCAGTGCTATGATGGGGTCTAAAACCAGACTGAAGCGTTTCGTATACATTCTTTGTCTTCAGGAAGGTAGTGCAACAGCGTTTTCAATTTTATTTGAGAGGAATGGGAGATTTGATCTAGGCCGGTAGTTTTTTATATTTTCTGGGTCAAGGTTCTTTCAAGCGACGCTTTATTACTGCCACTTTTAGTGAGTTTGGTACACATCCGGTGGATAGGGAGCCGTTTATTATGTTCAACATAGGAGGCCCAAGCACAGGAAGCAGCTCTTTCAGTAGTTTAGTTAGAATAGGTTCCAGCCAGTATGCAGCTTGAAGGTTTAGAGGCCATGACTATTTTCATCAGTGTCAAGAGATGTAGCGAGAATTCATAGTACGGCTTTTGAGGATCCTTGGTTGGGGTCTGAGCAGATTATTTATCGCAAATGTAATAAAATGGTGGTTCGATAGTCCAGGATTATGAGGAAAAACATCAAGATTCACAATATTCATTCCACAGGACAAAACTAGGTCCAGAGTATGACTGTGGCAGTGAGTAGGTCCGGAGACATGTTGGACATGTTGGAGTCGATGATGGCTCCGAAAGCCTTTTGGAGGGGGTTTGTGGACTTTTCCATGTGAATATTAAAGTCACCAAAAACTTTAATATTATCTGCCATGACTACAAGGTCCGATAGGAATTCAGGGAACTCAGTGAGGAACGCTGTATATGGCCCAGGAGGCCTGTAAACAGTAGCTATAAAAAGTGATTGAGTAGGCTGCATAGATTTCAAGACTAGAGGCTCAAAAGAGGAAAATGCTGTCGTTTTTTTTTGTAAATTGAAATTTGCTAAAGGAAATGTTAGCAACACCTCCGCCTTTGTGGGATGCACGGGGACATGGTCACTAGCGTAACCAGGGGGAGAGGCTTCATTTAACACAGTAAATTCATCAGGCTTAAGCCATGTTTCAGTCAGGCCAATCACATCAATATTATGATCAGTGATTAGTTCATCAACTATAACTGCCTTGGAAGTGAGGGATCTAACATTAAGTAGCCCTATTTTGAGATGTGAGATATCATATCTGTACTTATTGGTGGCACAGACGCTTTTTCATCCTTTCCTACACTTAAATTACCCTTGCCTAACGATTGCGTCTGAAGCTTGGCTTGCAGCACGGCTATCCTCGCCATAAGGTGAATGTTCTCCTGCAACGTAAACTCACTCACTTTTGTACATCGCCTTGGTCCGTACAATTGACCTTATGTAATGTCAATACCATTGTAAAGCACAGCTTCTCCCCTTTCCAACAAAATCCATGATGAGACGTCCACACTGCCCGTTTCTGCATGATTCAAGAAGGCAATGAGCTCCGTCAGGTCTTTTTAAAAATGGCGGGTGAGGAAGCTAAATCTATTGCGTGATCGTCAGGAGGAGAGATGTCGTGTGGGGAAACGGCTTTTTCTTTTTTTACTCGATCTGTCCAACTTATCACCTTATCGCCTCTAATGTGTAAATAAAACACTGTAAAGAGTTTATATAATGTGTCATTACATACCTATTTGAAGGTTTGTGTCGAATTTGGATCGGGTTTTTAGGGTCGGAGCTAAAGTGATCTTCAGAAGTAAACGGCCACTTTTGAGGGTCATGATCGCTTGCAGTGATGACGCAGAAAAATGACTAGGTATCCCCCCTTACCCCGTCACTGTCCATTTCTTGTTTTTAAATGATGAGAGAAGTGCTACACCTGGTGGAGAGAGATTGTAAGACAGAAATAGTTGCTTTATGCGTGCTGTACATTATGGCATAACACATCACGATGTAACGGAGGGTCAGTTTTTTAAACTTTTCTCCAATAGTACAGAGCCATTACAATGTCGATCAACGCTTGAATAGAAACATAATTCACATCCCAGATTTTGAAGTCAACACAGTCGCTACAATCCCATTAGTTTCCTTTGCGGCCTCGTTTGAATGTCACAGTTGCGCACATTTGTACGGAATGGGATGAGTTTACGTTATATTATGACATAATGTTAATGTTTACTACTTAGCTTCGGCTGGTGGAGGTCTTGACGAAACTACGTCCAGATAAAGGGTGAAAAAGGGGTGAAAAAGTTGACTGAAAAAATAAAATCTAAAACGGTAATTAAAAATTAAAAATCGTAAACTTGGCAGGTAGCAAAGTAAGGTTAGCAACAAACCGCACAGCAGCGTGTAAACAAGTCTACAAGTTATGACCGGAAATGATGCCAAACAATGTGATGTCACCAGCCACTTAACAAGCTTACAAACTGATCACCTTCTACCAAGCATCCAAGCTAACTGGCTAAAGTTGGCTAGCAATTTTAGCTAATGCTACTTCCAGACACAAACAAGAGAATACATCTTCACTCTCCATTCTACTCACATCGCAGCGCTGGTTAGACTCTTTACATGTTTGTTAAAAATGTTGGTGACTAACACGGAACCCAAACCGGCTGCGCGCGTGCGCCATCGTACGCTATCGTGCATAAATGTATTTCGCCCCCCCACACCAAACGCGATCATGACACGCAGGTTAAAATATCAAGACAAACTCTGAACCAATTACATTAATTTGGGGACAGGTCGAAAATCATTAAACATGTATGGCAATTTAGCAAGTTAGCTTGCACTTGCTAGCTAACATCAATTTGTCCGATTTAGCTAGCTTGCTGTTGCTGGCTAATTTGTCCTGGGATATAGACATTGAGTTGTTATTTTACTGACAATTAATCCACACATAAAACGGCCAACCGAATAGTTTCTAGTCATCTCTCCTACTTCCAGGCTTTTTCATCGTTTAACTTATATGGTGATTGCATCTAAACTTTCATTGTATTTATTACCACGACTACCGGCAAAACAGTTCGTCTTTCAGTCACCCACGTGGGTATAACCAATGAGGAGATGGCACGTGGGTACCTGCTTCTATAAACCAATGAGGAGATGGGAGAGGCAGGACTTTCAACCCGATCTGCGTCAGAAATAGGAATGAGTTCTATTTTAGCGCTTGGCATCGCAGACGATCGTTGGCGCGTGCGAGCAGTGTGGGTGCAATAATTGAATAACATTGGATCTCTAAATGTATTTTGCGAAGCTCGAGCACGCAACGTGTCCCGTCTGGTCAGCATGTAACTGTGCTGCTACCAATTATTCAAATTACGTTATTTCAATTACGTTTACTGACATCGGCCATATTCAACTCGGCTTTGAGCATTAGTAAATGTATCAGTTATTCTGCACTCTGGTACATTCAAACCAGTGCTATGAAATCCGAACAAAATAACCTGAGTGTTTTTACCAAGTATCCCATTTAACAATACCCATACTCAAATAGTGCGGTTAGTGCGATTACGCTGAAAGAACACTAACATATAACACGCTGGTATATTCTGGTTTTATGTGATTGTGCCAAGTCATAATTGCTTGAATTCTTTATTTGATTTGAATTCTCCGTTAGCAAGGGAAATGTTGCCCAATATTATCCAGTTTGCTCAATTCTTCCCATATTAGAGCGGAATTGGTAAAATTATTATGCGCTTCTTTCAGCAACTCCGTGGCTTTTATTAAAATCCTATAACTCCATATTATAGGGAGAAACGGGGCCGTTTGTCGACATATGAATAGTTATTATTCCCAAACCTCTCCCTACTGTGTCTAGGGTGTTTTAGATTTCTTCACTCCCGTCTATATTACCCATCTTCTATTCACTATTCTTAAGCTATGCTACGTACTTCACAGGATAATTATTTGGTCATGGCACTTAATACCTTGCATTATAACCTATACTATAGCATCTGCAAATGTATTACTGGAGAATACGGATGACTTAATGTCCTATTCCAGTATTGCGCCTCAAATATCACTATTATTGGTAACCCATATTACCAAAATTATTCACACTTGTCTTCCTATTTCCACATAATCATTCATTTATTATCTTAATTTTCTGTTGTAACACTTCTAATTTTCTGGTTTCCTTGTCTGTTTATTCCTTTAGCTTCCTGTGATATTCATATTTATTCTTTGCTCCCTAGTTTCGTTGTATTGTGCTATTCACTTTATTAAAACCACTCTCTTTCTCTTGTTCTTAGATTTCTCCCTACTGGTCCAGGGCTAAATCTTCCTAGCGGTTCAAATCAAATCAAATCACATTTATTTATATAGCCCTTCGTACATCAGCTGATATCTCAAAGTGCTGTACAGAAACCCAGCCTAAAACCCCAAACAGCAAACAATGCAGGTGTAAAAGCACGGTGGCTAGGAAAAACTCCCTAGAAAGGCCAAAACCTAGGAAGAAACCTAGAGAGGAACCGGGCTATGTGGGGTGGCCAGTCCTCTTCTGGCTGTGCCGGGTAGAGATTATAACAGAACATGACCAAGATGTTCAAATGTTCATAAATGACCAGCACGGTTCTCTTTATCCCTGGATGGCTTGACCACAACCTATTCCCTCCGATTGATATCCACATTATTTTTCTTTCTCTGATTATTTGCACTCTGTCTATTGGTTATTGCCCCTGTCTCTAGCTTTTTATAATTGTTGTCTCCTTTTGAGAATATTCTTACTTCAAATGTTATTACTTTTATATTTATCTGTACTATATATTCTTCTACCTTGCAGCACAGTATGCCATTTTTAATGGCCTTACTGGGCAATCACTGATGTCGTCTTGACATTTATTACTATTTTACTATAATGTTCATGATTTTTTAAAAATGTATCTTAACTGTTCAGACTTCTAGTATCATATTACTTCAATGGTTATTCATGTCCATTCACACTCCCCTCCTTTAGTGTGGGACTGGTGCATGTTGGGCATAGATTCCAGTGGTGGTGTAACCATAGCAACAGTAAACATTAGGCCATAGCAATGGTATAAAAATAAACAGACATGCCCACTCCCAAGACAGGTGCATGTCTAATGGTGCCTAATGACCTAGACACACACATAGAGTGCACTTATTCTACTCTAAGATGTCACACATGTACTGGAAAATTCCCATTACGGCACACAATTGGCCGAGCATCGTCCGCTCTAGCAACTTCTTGTGGCGGGTCGGGCACCTGCAAGCGGACTTTGGTCGCCAGCTGGACGTTGTTTCCTCCAACACATTGGTGCGGCTGGCTTATGGGTTAAGCAAGCAGTATATCAGGAAGCAGTGCGGCTTTTCAGGGTCGTGTTTCGGAGGACGCATGGATCTCGACCTTTGCATCTCCCGAGTCCATACAGGAGTTGCAGAGATGGGACAAGACTGTAACTACCAACTGGGGAGAAAAATGGCTGAAAAGTACAAAAAAAACAGCATGATCATTAGAAGTTGCACCTTGTGTCACACGACACAATGCCACTTTGATGGCAGGAATGTTCACCAGAGCTGTTGCCAGCTCTCTACCATAAACTGCCTCCAACATCGTTTTAGAGAATTTGGCAGTATGATTTCCTTATATGAACTGTAACTCAGTAAAATCATAGACATTTTTGCATGTTGCGTTTATATTTTTGTTCAATACATGTCTCAAGTAAAAGCCTTGGGTAGCGAGTTGATACAATTCCAAGTTAATTTTATATCCTGGAATTTTAGAGAGTATTTTTTTTAGCAAAGTTTCAATATTGGTCAGGCATATAAGAAGAACATCTGCAAATACGTTTCTTCTTTCCACACAAAATCCGGGGCCCCAAAGAGATAAACAGTCAACAGCAATGTACAGTCAAAAAGCACCTGTGTCAGTTCACAAAACCAAAACGTAATTGTGTGCTGATTCCCCCATAAATGACATCGATAGGAAACTGAAAAACTCAAGAAGCAATGTCCCCATTCACAACAAGCCACATCCTTTCAGCAGATGCTGTGGTTTTAGAGAATGGACCATTTAGAACCGCAAGGCATTCTTAACTTCTTCGATATAGGGGGCGCTCTTTTAATTTTTGGATAAAAACGTTCCCGTTTTAAACAAGATATTTTGTCACAAAAAGATGCACGACTATGCATATAATTGACAGCTTTGGAAAGAAAACACTCTGACATTTCCAAAACTGAAAAGATATTATCTGTGAGTGCCACAGAACTGATGCTACAGGCAAAACCAAGATGACATTTCAAAAAGGAAATGCCCCAATTTTGAAGGCGCTGTGTTCCAATGTTTCCTTATATGGCTGTGAATGCGCCAGGAATGAGCCTACACTTTCTGTCGTTTCCCCAAGGTGTCTGCAGCATTGTGACGTATTTGTAGGCATATCCTTGGAAGATTGACCATAAGAGACTACATTTACCAGGTGCCCGCTTGGTGTCCTCTGTCGAAATTATTGCGTAATCTCCAGCTGCGTGTATTTTTCCATTTGCTTCAGAGGAGAAACCCAACTGCCACGAATGATTTATCATCGAATAGATATGTGAAAAACACCTTGAGGATTGATTCTAAACAACGTTTGCCATGTTTCTGTCGATATTATGAAGTTAATTTGGAAAAAAGTTTGGCGTTGTAATGACTGAATTTCTTTTTTTTCTTAGACAAACGTGAACAACAAAACAGAGCGATTTCTCCTACACAAATAATATTTTTGGAAAAATTGAACATTTGCTATCTAACTGAGAGTCTCCTCATTGAAAACATCTGAAGTTCTTCAAAGGTAAATGATTTTATTTGAATGCTTTTCTTGTTTTTGTGAAAATGTTGCCTGCTGAATGCTAGGCTTAATGCTATTCTAGCTCTTACACAAATGCTTGTGTAGCTATGGTTGAAAAGCATATTTTGAAAATCTGAGATGACAGTGTTGTTAACAAAAGGCTAAGCTTGTGAGTGAATATATTTCTTTCATTTCATTTGCGATTTTCATGAATAGTTAACGTTGCGTTATGGTAATGAGCTTGAGGCTATGATTACGCTCCCGGATACGGGATTGCTCTACGTAATAAGTTAAAGGAATATGGAATCTGTTTCAAGTGTTGCACCTCCTCAGCTCACTTGGCACAAGACTGCAACATGTCTGTTAATTGTTCAGAGTGCCACAGTAAAGCCCTTCACCGAGGTCCAGCCCCCTGGACTACTATGGCCTCCTCTGCCTCAGCAGAGAGAACATCAGTGGAGCATCCTGCTCAAAGATCTGCTTTTGTGAAGGTCTTCCCTAAAGGACATCAAGACAGTCATGACATTGTACACTGTAAAAAATAATTTGTTGAATCTACTCAGAATATTATAGGCAACAAAATGAGTTGTGACTTGTTACAGGAAACTAGGCGTATGTCGCGGGTCACTACTTCACAGGAGAGCCATTTGAATGCAATTTTTAAAAATCTAAATGTGTTTTTTGGGGCAGAAATGCCTTCTGGAAAATGTCAACTTTTCATGTCCCTTAATAACAATCTTGTATGCCATCTGAATGAAATTGTTAAATTATGAGCCTAGTTGTTTTATCCATGGAAAAAGGAAGCAACCTTCCCGCTAGCCATGATTGGCTGAGATAATGAGTGGGCTGGAAATGCCGAGAGATGAGTTCGGATTGGTCTGCCATGTAGCATGCTTCTGTCTATAGTATGAGCTGGTCAGTATGTGTAAGTAATCCTTTCTAACATAGCTAACATTGAACTTGGTTGGTTAGTTACCTGCAGATTCATGCAGGGTAGTAACTTTATGAGTTGGGATTATGGTACATTTTTTAGCTAGCTAACTACATGTCTAAACAAAAGAGTCCACTATTTAAGTACCTATTTCAATAGAATGTTTATGATGTCACTGCGACAGCTGTCGATAGACGTAACTGGTAAATTTACTTCGGCTATCTACTCCGATTTCAGAGCACTCTTGTCTGAGTGTGCCAGAGAGCAGAATGACTGATGAAGTCCAGTGACACACACACACACACACACACACACACACACACACACACACACACACACACACACACACACACACACACACACACACACACACACACACACACACACACACACACACACACACACACACACACACACACACACACACACACACACACACACACACACACACACACGGTAGGATATTCATATCAGAAAAAGCTTTATTGCCCTCACATGGTAGTATTTAATGAGGTCACCTCTATCTTCAACCAGGTAGTCAATCATGCAACGTAAAACCACTTCTCTTGTCTACTCTTTGGGGGAATTGCTTGGGTTCTGAAATTAGGTATTCCACACAAACCACATACCATACCTCTTGGGGATGTCATTCGAAAACATAATGTTAACTTTCACTGCTATGCGGATGACACACAGCTGTTCATTTCAATGAAACATGGTGAAGCCCCAAAATTGCCCTCGCTAGAAGCCTGTGTTTCAGACATAAGGATGGCTGCAAACGTTCTACTTTTAAACTCGGACAAAACAGAGATGCTTGTTCTAGGTCCCAAGAAACAAAGTGATCTTCTGTTGAATATGACAATTAATCTTGATGGTTGTCTCAAATAAAACTGAAGGACCTTGGCGTTACTCTGGACCCTAATCTCTCTTTTGACGAACATATCAAGACTGTTTCAAGCACAGCTTTTTTTCCATAAACGTAACATTTCAGAAATCAGAAACTTTCTGTCCAAAAATGATGCAGAACAATTAATCCATGATTTTGTTACTTCTAGGTTAGACTACTGCAATGCTCTTCTTTCCGGCTACCCGGATAAAGCACCAAATAAAGTTAGTGCTAAATACGGCTGCTAGAATCCTGACTAGAACCAAAAAATTTGATCATATTACTCCAGTGCTAGCCTCCCTACACTGGCTTCCTGTTAAGGCAAGGGCTGATTTCAAGGTTATACTGCTAACCTACAAAGCATTACATGGGTTTGTTCCTACCTATCTTTCCGATTTGGTCTTACCGTACGTACCTACACGTACGTTACGGTCACAAGACGCAGGCCTCCTAATTGTCTATAGAATTTCTAAGCAAACAGTTGGAGGCAGGGCTTTCTCTATAGAGCTCAATTTTTATGAAATGGTTTGCCTACCCATGTGAGAGACTTTACTGAAGACTCATCTCTTCAGTTGGTCATATGATTGAGTGTAGTCTGGCCTAGGAGTGTGAAGGTGAACGGAAAGGCTCTGGAGCAATGAACCACCCTTGCTGTCTCTGCCTGGCTGGTTCCCCTCTCTCCACTGGGATTCTCTGCCTCTAACCCTATTACAGGGCCTGGGTCACTGGCTTACTGGTGCTCTTCCATGTCGTCCCAAGGAGGGGTGCGTCACTTTAATGGGCAGGCAGAAAGGTCAAAACCGGAAAGGCTGGAAACAAAAACTAGAGAGCGGGGCAAAACAGGTGCATAAGCTAATGATCCATCATGTATGACATTCCTGGGAGTGTGTAAACTTAATTTTTGTATTACCATAGCATTTTTGTATGTTCTCTATAGTTATGTACTTGAAAATGTATCCATTGACTACTATCTGAAAGTATGGCCTTTCTCTTGCATTTCAAAGATGATTTTGGTATTATCATTGACCAGATCTAATGTATTATATTTTCCTACATTAATTTCACATTTCCACAAACTTCAAAGTGTTTCCTTTCAAATGGTATCAAGAATATGCACATCCTTGCTTCAGGTCCTGAGCTTCAAGCAGTTAGATTTGTGGTATGTCATTTTAGGTGAAAATTGGAAAAAAAAGGGTATGATCCTTAAGTTAACCAACCAATAGGAATACATAACCATTATACTACACATTTCTGCAGTGGCAAGTAGAAACATAATCAACCATGTTACACATGCATGCGCACAAGTTTGAGTCTATGCGAATGTGAGTGGTGCAACTCTTGTGTGAAAAACGACTCTGTTTTTCTCATCACTTGAATGCACCCAATGACATCCCCACTGTGGTAAGAAAACATTGTACAGTAGTTGGTTTGGATGGGGACTCTGTGGGAAGACCTTGAGATGACTTCTGCTGCATCACTTACATGCTAAATAGTTTTTTACTGAAACATTCCTTAGAGGATTCTTGCCGGTGCTGCATATTGAATTTGCCTGAATTTGTTTGAGTTGGCATCACACTCAATTTTGCAGAGGCAGACTTTATCCATGTTCAAATTATGTCATACACGTGATGATCCTCCAAGACAGTGTTCTGCATGTGCTATGGTGCTGGAAAACCAAATAGGGTGTGCAGGCTTTTGTTCCAGCCCAGCACTGAAGCTATACCCATGATTCAGCTAAGGATCCAATACATTTCAGTCCATCTCAGTTGATATGTCACAAAGATAATCAAAGTCTAAAGCATTTAGAACTATTATAATTTACTTTAATTGTATTCTTTGTATAAATTAACCTTGATAGTTTCTATGAACTCTGCACAGAAAAAACTAATTTATTCTAATAAAATGCTTTCAAAACTATATGGGAAAATAGGAAATTCATACACTTGTGGCCAGTTTATTAAGTACCCATCTAGTACTGGGTCGGACCCCCCTTTACCTCCAGAACAGCCTGAATTCTTAGGGGCATGGAAACGTTGCTCAACTAGTATCAAGGACCTAATGTGTGACAGGAAAAACATTCCCCACACCATTATACCAGGCAGGATGGGGCCATGGACTCATACTGCTTGCGCCATCAACATGACAGAACAGGACCCGGGATTCGTCGGAGCAGGCAATGTTTTTCCACTCCTCGATTGTCCAGTGTTGGTGGTCGCGTGCCCACTGAAACCGCTTCTTCTGGTTTTTAACTGATTGGAGTGGAACCCGGTTTGGTCGTCTGTTGGAATAGCCCATCTGTGACAAGGATCGACAAGTTGTGCATTCCGAAATGTTGTTCTGCACACCACTCTTGTACTGTGCTGTTATTGCCTGTTTGTCGCTCGCTTGTTAGCTTGCACGATTCTTGCCATTCTCCTTCAACCGCTCATCAACTAATTAGCTGTTTTCACCCACCGGACTGCTGCTCACTGGATGTTTTTTTGTTTGTCGCACCTATCTCGGTAATCCCTTTATACTGTTGTGTGTGAAAATCCCAGGAGGCTGGATACATTTTTTTTACCCCTTTTTCTCCCCAATTACGTGATATCCAATTGTTTTAGTAGCTACTATCTTGTCTCATCGCTACAACTCCCATACGGGCTCGGGAGAGTCGAAGGTTGAAAGTCATGCGCCCTCCGATACACAACCCAACCAAGCCGCACTGCTTCTTAACACAGCGCCATCCAACCCAGAAGCCAGCCGCACCAATGCGTCGGAGGAAACACTGTGCACCTGGCAACCTTGGTTAGTGCGCACTGCGCCCGGCCCGCCACAGGAGTTGTTGGTGCACGATGAGACAAGGATTTCCCTACCGGCCAAACCCTCCCTAACACGGACGATGCTAGGCCAATTGTGCGTTGCCCCACGGACCTCCCGGTCGCGGCTGGTTATGACAGAGCCTGGGCCCGAACCCAGAGTCTCTGGTGGCACAGCTGGCGCTGCAGTACAGCACCCTTAACCACTGCGCCACCCTGGATGCCTCTCAAGTCGCTATTTTTGTCCATTCTAATGTTCAATCAAACTGTAACTGATCCTCGATGCCTGTATATCAGCTTTATATAGCAAGCCACAGCCACATGACTCACTGCCTGTAGGAGCGAATGATGTTCGCGAATGGGGTGGTGTACCTAATAAACTGGCCACTGAGTGTATATTCATGCGATATACACCAAGAATGGATTTTGTTTTTAATATAGTTTCATGTTGAACCCATTTCGGAATAAAGTGGGTATTTATCATCTGCACAGTTCAACTATCATTTGGAAAATTACTCTTCCATATTAAACAAGGCCGCACTTAAAGCACCTTGATTAGCATTAGATTAGCATTCAATAGATTCACATTTTCCCTTTCGACCTGATTGCATTCATAAGGCATGGGAACTCCTATTGTCAAATATCTAAGCTCGTTGGGTAGCTTAGGTCTCAAAGGGAAATGATAGAGTGCATTTCAGACTAATTGAGATGTTGAGAGAATGTGAGGTTTTCCCAAATTATCTTGATTAGTACCTTAATCTCTCTCTCTCTCTCTCTCTCTCTCTCTCTCTCTCTCTCTCTCTCTCTCTCTCTCTCTCTCTCTCTCTCTCTCTCTCTCTCTCTCTCTCTCTCTCTCTCTCTCTCTCTCTCACTCATTCACTCACTCACTCACTTGGTTTCTCTATTTATTTTTGTATTTATCTCCCCCTTCTCTCTCCACATGTCATTATGGAAATATATATTTCTGTGACTGGTCCAGCCATCCTTCTGACTGTGAATGTGAATTTTCGCAGCTTTTTGTTAAAAATCGCGCAACATTTCAGCGCGCTGCTACTCATGCCAGGAATATAGTATGGATGGACGCATGAGGCCTGCTTCCAGAGCGTCCTTGATGTAGGTATCCATAGCAGCTCGTTCGGGTGGAGATAGGGAAAAGATCTGACCCCTGGGGGGGGCAAGTGCCCGGAAACAGTTTGATGGGGCAATCATAAGTTCTATGTGGTGGTAGCATGGTGGCCCTCTGTTTGCTAAATACCAGTTTGAGGTCATGGTAACACACGGGAACTCGGGTCAGGTCGATGGATTCTAAAGACTCGGGAGTAGAACTCTGGGAATTCGGGAAAATACAAGTAGCTTGGCACGTAGGACCCCACTGCTTGATAGTGCCCACAGACCAGTCGATGTGAGGGTTATGGCTGTGAAGCCAGGGGTATCCAAGGACGAGAGGGAACTCGGAACAGGAGATCAAATGAAAGTTCATCAATTCCTGGTGTTGTGAAACTGAAAGTCGCAAGGAGGTAGTGACATGAGTGACAAGTCCAGATCCCAAAGGGCTTCCATCCAATGTAGTAACCCTCATGGGGTCACTTAGAGGTTCAGAGGGGAGGCCATTCTCCTTCACCCAGACACCATCCATGAAGTTACCTGCGGCTCCAGAGTCTACCAAGGCTTGAAGGTGAAGCTTGTGGTTGTCCCAGGAAAGGGTGACTGGAATGAGCAGACGGGAGTTGGACGGATGGGAGGAGGTTATGTTTCCCGTTACAGTTCCCCCCGGTCTGTACGGGACAGAGCGTTTCTGTGACAGCATCGCTCCCTCATCCGGCGGTCTCTCTCAGCCTGGGAGATGCGTCCAATCTGCATGGGTTCCGGTGGAGCCAGCGAGGATAAAGGTGGGGACTCGGAGCTGGGACTGATAGGGGCTAGAGGTCTACGGTTGAGTTTCTCTCTCTCAGACGCTGGTCAATGCATGAGGCCAACTTGATCAGGGACTCGAGATTGTCCGGTGGTTCCCGAGTGGCCAGTTCATCTTGGATAGTTTCAGAAAGCACACCGTGAGCGCCTCGTTGTTCCAGCCACTCGCTGCTGCCACCGTGCGGAACTGGATGGCATAGTCCGTCACGCTGCGCCGACCTTGATGGAGAGTCAGGAGCTGTTTGGCTGTGTCAGGACCACTGCTTGGGCCTTGAAATACTCATTTGAATTCCTCAGCAAAGGCAGAGTAGCTGGCACAGCAGGAACTATGGGCATCCCACACAGCAGTAGCCCAGGCCAGGGCTTTTTCCAACAGCAGGGTGATGATATATGCGATCTTAGACCGGTCGGTGGGGAACGACGAGGGTTGCAGCTCGAAAGAGAGAGAACATTGGGTGAGAAACCCTTTACAAGCACTTGGATCACCTGAGAACCGTTGGGGAGGTGGAAGACGAGGTTCAGCCAGGGGGTTAACTGCCATGGGTACGTGAATCTGAGGTACTGGGACGGGAACTGTTGCCGGGGTAAGTCAACCAGATATCTGCTTTATGGAAGTCAGCATCTCCGACAGAAGATGAGAATGTCTAGCCATTAAGGCCTCTTGCTGAACCAGGGCGGCTTTGTGGCGTTGGACAGTCTCCTGGTGGTGGGACAGCATGGCAACAAGGTCCTTGGAACTGGCTGCCTCTGGGTTCATTTTTGGCTCTGTGTTTCTGTCAGGACCCGGTTACGAACCTGGGTCTCCGGAGTGAGAAACAGTCACTTAACCAACTGAGCCACGAATAGTCTGCAGAACCCAGAAGATGAGGCAGACTCAGCAGTACTTGAGACAGTGTATTTAATGAAGTAAAAAAGTGAAGTCCTTCAGGAAAACATGTAACTCCACAACCTCAAAAGGAATTCCACGAGAACAAAGGTAATCCTCCAAGACAAAAAGGTAAATCCACAAGGTGGTAGGTATAGCATAAAAAGCCTCAAAAGATACTCAAAAATAAATAAACAAGAACAAAAAACAGAATTCCACAAGACAGTCCACCGGGATCAACAAGAGTACACAGAATACTAGGGCTGGGTGCTAACATACAAACACAGAGCAAATAACTGAGGAAAACTAAGGGTTTAAATACAATCAGGGGAAACGAGGCACAGGTGCAAATAATAATGGGGATCAAGGGAAAACAAAAGGTCAAAAAGCACAATGGGGGCATCTAGTGACCAAAAACCGGAACAACCCTGGTCAAATCCTGACATACGATTTGTTTCTTGGTCAAACGAAGAAGAGACAGCCCTTTTCTTCAGGTATCCGACCGGATATTTTGGTTGAGATTTACCCGGACATTATTTCCAGACGGACACCAATAGAATATACATTGCCTCGTGATCAATTTTATCGCTTATTAACGTGTACTAATACCTAAAGTTGCATTACAAAAGTATTTTGAAGTGTTTTGTGAAAGTTTATCGTCAACTTTTTTTATTTTAAAAAATGACGTTATGTTAGAAAACGCTATTTTTTTCGTTGTTCACACAGTCATCATAGATCGATATCTAGGCTATATATGGACCGATTTAATCGAAAAAAGACCCAAAATGATGTTTATGGGACATCTAGGAGTGCCAAGAAAGAAGCTCGTCAAAGGTAATGAATGTTTTATATTTTATTTCTGCGTTTTGGTTAGGACCGGCTATCGCAAAATCTGTCGTTAGGTGACGTTGCAGTATTTTGGGGGATACATGCTATCAGATAATAGCTTCTCATGCTTTCGCCGAAAAGCATTTTACAAATCTGACTTGATGGATAGATTCACAACGAGTGTAGCTTTAATTCAGTACATTATATGTGCATTTTAATGAAAGTTTGAGTTTTATCAAAAACTATACGTGGCGCACTTGAAATTTCCGCTGATTGATGTTCCCACAGCGGGAGCACTTCTCTAACAAGTTTTAAGCCCCACCACTAGGGTTGCAAAATTGCGGGAAGGTTCAATAAATTCCATGGTTAGAGGATTGTCGGAATCAAGAGGTAATTAGCAGGAGGTTTGGAATTATCCAACCAGGTTTCATTGAAAATTCATGGAATTTTGCAACCTTACCCACCAGACACACAATCATGTTAATCCCTGACTCAGCACCTGACATTTCTTAAAACATAGTCGTTACCATGACCAGGCCCAAGTCCTCTAAAACGAGTCCAAAACCTGTCCCTTACAAGCACCCTCCCAGACATAAGATAATAATATGCTCTTACCCTGCTCCTCTTACCCTCTTACCCTGTTTAGGCATTCTCAGAAAGAGTCTGAAATCCTGATTTCATTCGTAGACCACACAAAGCTGTGGTTGTACACCTCAGACGTGAACCTATAGTGTAGGTATGGAGAAGAAGGAGAAGATCAACAAAAATGTCCAATTTGATACATTTCTGTAATCAAATCAAATTGTATTGGTCACATACACATGTTTAGCAGATGTAGGTGTAGGCGTAGCGAAATGCGTGTGTTTCTAGCTCCGACAGTGCAGTAATATCAATACACACAAATTTAAGTAAAGGAATGGAATTAAGATTCTAGATATATATGGACGAGCAATTTCAGAGCGGCATAGACTAAGATACAGTAGAATAGTAAAGATGACATTATATACATGATGATTAATGCAAAATATGTAAACATTATTAAAGTGGCCAGTGATTTCAAGTCTATGTACTGTATATAGACAGCAGCCTCTAATGTGCTAATGATGTCTATTTAACTGTCTGATTGCCTTGAGATAGAAGCTGTTTTTCGGTCTCTCGGTCCCAGCTTTGTTGCACCTGTACTGTCGTCGCCTTCTGGATGATAGCGGGTGAACAGGTAGTTGCTCGGGTGGTTGTTGTCCTTGATAATCTATATGGTTGTCAATGCTGTAAAATACAACGACAAAAGCAATGTTGCAACAACAAAAACATTGCCTCGTGTGTAATGGAAACGGCAGCTGTAGGAGAAATGTTTTAGATTAACAAAATGTTTTTCCGTTCGACATGGGTGGATCTTTCGTTGAACTTTCTTTATTGTGACAAATTATGATGCCAGATCATTTTGAAGGTACGTGGTGCACGTGATGTCATCACGTAACCACATTGAACAACAATATAAACGCAACATGCAACAATTTCTACGATTACAAATGCTTAAACGGGTGACATGTCTGGTGAGTATGCAGGCCATGGAAGAACTGGGACATTTTCAGCTTCCTGGAATTGTGTACAGATCCTTGCGACATGGGGCCACGCATTGTCAAGTTGAAACATGAGGTGACGGCGGTAGATGAACGGCACAACAATGGGCCTCAGGACCTCACCACGATATCTCTGTGCGTTCAGATTGCCATCAGCAAACCGCTCGCCCACACAACGCCATACGCCTGCCATCTGTCTGGTACAGTTGAAACCGGGATTTATCCATAAAAAAAGAACACTTCTCCAGTGTGCCAGTGGACATCGAAGGTGAGCATTTCCCCACTGAAGTCAGTTACGATGCCAAACTACAGTCAGGTCAAGACCCTGGTGAGGATGACGAGCACACAGATGAGCTTCCCTGAGACGGTTTCTGACAGTTTGTGCAGAAATTCTTTGGTTGTGCAAACCCACAGTTTCATCAGCTGTTCGGGTGAGTGGTCTCAGACGACCCCACAGGGGAATAAGCCGGATGTTGATGTCCTGGGCTGGCGTGGTCACACGTGGTCTGTGTATTTAAGGCCGGTTGGACGTACTGCCAAATGGAGGCACCCTATGGTTGATGAACATTCAATGATCGAACACTCTGGTGGACTTTGCTGCAGTCAGCATGTCTACTGCGCGCTCCTTCAAAACTTGAGATATCTGTGGCGTTGTGTGACAAAACTGCACATTTCAGTGGCATTGTATTGTCCCCAGAACAAGGTGCACCTGTGTAATAATCAAGCTGTTTAATCAACTTCTTGATATGCCACACTTTTCAGGTGGATGGATTCTCTTGGCAAATGAGAAATGCTCACTAACAGGGATGTAAACAAATTTGTGCACCATTTTTTTAAATACGTTTTTGTGTGTGTTTGGAACATTTCTGGGATCTTTTATTTCAGCTCATGAAACATGGCACCAACACTTTACATGTCACGTTCATATTTTTCTTCAGTATATAGAGCTCTACTGCTTGATAAATCAAATTTTCAACACTAAAAATAATGTTTCTTTGCAGGACAAGGATTGTCTTGACTTTCAAAAATGCCCAAATCGCTTTGCCTTGCTTCTCTGGTTGGCTGGACGCAAGATTCACCATCCAATCATTTCAGCTCTACACTATGGCGCATGAGAATTATTAAAATATTTCAAATATTAGTCAATTTTTGCATTCTATTCATGCTGACTTTTGCAGGATATCTGAAACTTGAAACCGATAGGTGGGAGGGCATAGAGGCTGTCGCCAATTTGTTTACACGCAATTTACCTAAATGGTCAATGGAAACACTTCAACCACTTCATTTTGTAGGTGTGACATCATCAAACAAGACAGCTCAATGGAAACGCACTGTAGCAGATAATTGTTTTTCTATGCAAACGTTCTAAATGTTGACGAAAACATCACTGGACAGCTATTGTCACAGGGGATGATGTGGTTAAATCTGGACTATTGTAGAATTCATCAAAAGATAATGAATTTACTATTGGGGATGGCATGAAAGCAGGTTTTGAGAGAAAATACAGTAAAACCAAATGCACAACACACAAATTAGAACTTTTCCAAAAAAACATCAGCAGATTAAAATATCATTCTTTATTCCAATCAGTGCTGTGTTGTCTCTACTATTTCCGTTTACTCCCACACAGTGCTCCATACGGTACATGCCCATGCTTTAAAGTAATTTGTTTACTCCAAACATTGCCACATTTAGGTTTGCAAAATTCTGGTAACTTTCTCTAAATTCCCTGGTTTTCCAATAAGGATGAAATCCGGGAATCCTCCAATCAAGATTTCTGGAAAACCAGTGAAAATTACTGGAATGTATCAACCCTAGCCACATTGATAAAATATACCCTTGAATAAAATACCTTGAATAATCTCACCTCGTACCAAACCAAACCATTCAATTTTAATGGGCAGGAGTTGTCCCTAACCAAGAGACCAGGGCCCATATCCACAAAGTGTCTCAGAGAGATGATGTAGGATCAGTTTTTCCTTTTTAGATTTATAATGAATTAGATTATATGCACCGATCCTTAGATCAGCATTCCTACTCTGAGACACTTTGTGGATACGGGCCCTGAACAGGGAAAACTAGCCCTGATTATATTGTTCCAGTTCAGCATGACCTTGGACCAGAGCTTAGGTTGGCAACCACATCCTGTCCTGATCCTGTGAAAGAAAGAAAGTGTCCCACATCAGACTGGGCAGTTTTTTTCAGCTTGCTATGTAACATTACATAATGTTATGTAATCCTGCTCCATTCACTCACTTCTACACCATTCACCCAGGCTGCACCACATTCCACCACGACAAAAGTTACTAAGCTACGAATACATCATTGAAAGATCTTGACCCACTTTGGAAGCCATTAAGTTAAGCGATATTGGGCATGTTGATGAGGGTGTGTTGGAAAAAATGTAATTAGACTCTTGGTGTAGTCCAGAAGTTAGATACGTGGACAAGGAACTGGAAAGTTGCTAGTTCAAGTCCCGGGTCAGGCAGATTCACATTGGATAATAAGTTAGCTACAATATGGGGTTTGGTTCAGTTTGGTGTTACTTTGGTTTCCACTTGGAAAAGCACAAAGCTGCCTCGTACAATCCATGTATTAGAAAGATTCGCTTGCATTATGGGTGCACATTAGCAAAGGCAAGCTTATGGTAAAATTCTTACACTGCATTATGTCAGTCTTTCCCATAGATTCATTTCCAGGAATTACACTCATATTTTTGGAACAACGCCACATGTAATTTGACTGATAGGAATGAAAATGGAATTGACCTTGCAACTCAGCACAATGTCACTTCCTAACAAAGACGTGATGAATTTCCAGGAATTGCACTCCAATGGCAGAACTCCGTATCCAGTTAGACTGACATGAATCAAAATGGAGTTGTCACGCGACTCACAAAAAGAAAATCCACACTCTAATAAAGACATTAGCCACTTGTACCATGAAGCGACTCGACAACTGCTGAGCAGAAACCTGCCCCCCTCCCAAACAACTTTCATTACAACATCCAACACAAAACAGGGGCAGAACAAGTGGGTGATTCATGGCTGGAGCGAGGCATTGGCAACAGCTTTCATCATTCAATTCCCATGGCCGGAATAGAGACAGGAGGGGGATTGTAACAATCACTTCTCTTCCTGCTCCGACGGACCTCTCACACGGTGGCCTAGAGTGCTTTGCACATTAGAGAAAGGATGAATACATATTCCATTTGATGTTGAATAACAAGATGATGATGAGGATCTCACCCTTTCCCTTCCCTCCCTCCCTCCCTCCCTCCCTCCCTCCCTCCCCCTCCCTCCCTCCCTCCCCCTCCCTCCCTCCCTCCCTCCCTCCCTCCCTCCCTCCCTCCCTCCCTCCCTCCCTCCCTATCCATAAAGATGAGATGGAGAGAAAATGAGAGGGGAGGAGTGGCTATTATTGTGTCTTTGTGTGGCTGTCTGTTGCCGTAAACAAATGGTGGTGTAAATTAAGGTTCTGTTGGGGAAACAAGTGTCACATACAATAACGAGAGACAGACTGAGAGAGGGGGAGGGGAGGGAGAAGAAAGAGGGAGAGGGAATATGATATCTAGAGATGCTGACAGACGGTTTGTAAAAGCGGTACAACCACCTTATTGTGGGTGCCTTGCCATTTGAGGGAGGAGAGTTGAGAGGAAGAATAGAGTGAAGACATCTTGGCGCAAGACGGGTTGAGGCTGAAGGTGTCCTAAAATGGCCACCGTACTTTGGCACTGACCAGTCTGGTGATGATGATGACGACAACATATATTTTACATTAAAATATTTAGGACAGCTTGATAGAGCACCTTGATGGAGAGGAGAGCACAGGAAGGAGAGAAAGAGACTGAGAAAGGAAGTCTAATAAAAAAAATGTAACGGTCTCATGTTTTATGAGGCACAATGACCTGTGCATGTAATCACCCACCCTGCTTTAACTGTGTTTTAAAGTTGAAAATAGTCCCTTCTTTTCTAGGCAACATCTCCTCTCATCCCCTCTTCCTTTCTCCTATCACCCATGGTAGATGTATTCCAGACTTATGCGGACAGCAGTGAGGGCACTCCCACTGTGAGACAAGAAAAAAAAGTATGAAAATGTTATGCAGGTGAGTGAGGACCCAAAAGCGGTTTAACAGAAACAGAGTCATTTAATGTCCAAACACAGGGAATACATATATCCTCTTCAGATGTATCGATAGACAAAATAGACAACCCGCAGAGAGGGCGACAAATAAATCATATAGTCATCTGATCTATACAGGAGAGTCCCCTTCTAGCAGCTGAGGAGAATAGCAGGGTTAGCGGCAACAGACTGCTGGTCTCTCCGGGTAGGCGTGGGTTGTAGAGGACAGAGGTACCTGATCACACGTAGCATCTGATGAAGAGGCAGATTACGACAGGACAAGGGTGAAGCAAACGAGAATCTGACAAAGACAGAAGCAGAAACAGAGAGAGAAATAGAGACCTAATCAGAGGGAAAAAAGGGAACAGGTGGGAGAGAGTAAACGAGGTAGTTAGAGGAGATGGGGAACAGCTGGGTGAAAGAAAGGGAGAGAAGGTAACCTAATACGACCAGCAGGGGGAAACGAAGTGAAGAGAAAGAACAGGAACAAGACATAACACATGACAATACATGACAGTACCCCCCCCACTCACCAAGCGCCTCCTGGCGCACTCGAGGAGGAAACCTGGCGGCAACGGAGGAAATCATTGATCAGCGAACGGTCCAGCACGTCCCGAGAAGGAACCCAACTCCTTTCCTCAGGACCGTACCCCTCCCAATCCACTAGGTATTGATGACCACGGCCCCGAGGACGCATGTCCAAAATCTTACGGACCCTGTAGATAGGCGCGCCCTCGACAAGGATGGGGGGGGGGAGACGAACGGGGGGCGCGAAGAAAGGGCTTAACACAGGAGACATGGAAGACTGGGTGGACGCGACGAAGATGTTGCGGAAGAAGAAGTCGCACTGCGACAGGATTAATGACCTGAGAAATACGGAACGGACCAATGAACCGCGGGGTCAACTTGCGAGAAGCTGTCTTAAGAGGAAGGTTTTGAGTGGAGAGCCATACTCTCTGACCGCGACAATATCTAGGACTCTTAGTCCTACGCTTATTAGCGGCTCTCACAGTCTGCGCCCTATAACGGCAAAGTGCAGACCTGACCCTCTTCCAGGTGCGCTCACAACGTTGGACAAAAGCCTGAGCGGAGGGGACGCTGGACTCGGCGAGCTGGGACGAGAACAGAGGAGGCTGGTACCCGAGGCTACACTGAAAAGGAGATAGCCCGGTCGCAGACGAAGGAAGCGAGTTGTGAGCGTATTCTGCCCAGGGGAGCTGTTCTGCCCAAGACGCAGGGTTACGAAAAGAAAGACTGCGTAAGATGCGACCAATAGTCTGATTGGCCCGTTCTGCTTGACCGTTAGACTGGGGGTGAAAACCGGAAGAGAGACTGACGGAAGCCTCAATTAAACGGCAAAACTCCCTCCAAAATTGAGACGTGAATTGCAGACCCCTGTCCGAAACGGCGTCTGACAGAAGACCATGAATTCTGAAAACATTCTCAATGATGATTTGTGCCGTCTCTTTAGCAGAAGGATGCTTAGCGAGGGGAATAAAATGAGCCGCCTTAGAGAACCTATCGACAACCGTTAGAATAACAGTCTTCCCCGCTGACGAAGGCAGTCCGGTAAAAGTCTAAGGCGATGTGAGACCACGGTCGAGAGGGAATGGAAAGCGGTCTGAGACGGCCAGCAGGAGGGGAGTTACCGGACTTAGTCTGCGCGCAGTCTGAACAAGCAGCCACGAAACGACGCGTGTCACGCTCCTGAGTGGGCCACCAAAAACGCTGGTGAATAGAAGCAAGCGTACCCCGAACGCCGGGGTGGCCGGCTAACTTGGCAGAGTGAGCCCACTGAAGAACGGCCAGACGAGTAGGAATGGGAACGAAAAGAAGGTTCCTAGGACAAGCGCGCGGCGACGGAGTGTGAGTGAGTGCTTGCTTTACCTGCCTCTCAATTCCCCAGACAGTCAACCCGACAACACGCCCCTCAGGGAGAATCCCCTCGGGGTCGGTGGAGGCTACAGAAGAACTGAAGAGACGGGATAAAGCATCAGGCTTGGTTTTCTTAGAGCCTGGACGATAAGAAATAACGAACTCGAAACGAGCGAAAAACAGCACCCAACGAGCCTGACGCGCATTAAGTCGTTTGGCAGAACGGATGTACTCAAGATTCCTATGGTCAGTCCAAACGACAAAAGGAACGGTCGCCCCCTCCAACCACTGTCGCCATTCGCCTAGGGCTAAGCGGATGGCGAGCAGTTTGCGGTTTCCCACATCATAGTTATGTTCCGACGGCGACAGGCAATGAGAAAAATACGCGCAAGGGTGGACCTTGTCGTCAGAAGGGGAGCGCTGGGAAAGAATGGCTCCCACGCCCACCTCTGACGCGTCAACCTCGACAATGAACTGTCTAGAGATGTCAGGCGTAACAAGGATAGGTGCGGATGTAAAACGCTTCTTGAGGAAATCAAAAGCTCCCTGGGCAGAAACGGACCACTTAAAGCACGTCTTGACAGAAGTAAGGGCTGTGAGAGGAGCTGCCACCTGACCGAAATTACGGATGAAACGACGATAGAAATTCGCGAAGCCGAGAAAGCGCTGCAGCTCGACACGTGACTTAGGGACGGGCCAATCGCTGACAGCTTGGACCTTAGCGGGATCCATCTTAATGCCTTCAGCGGAAATAACAGAACCGAGAAATGTGACGGAGGAGGCATGAAAAGAGCACTTCTCAGCCTTCACATAAAGACAATTCTCTAAAAGGCGCTGGAGGACACATCGAACGTGCTGAACATGAATCTGGAGTGACGGTGAAAAAATCAGGATATCGTCAAGGTAAACGAAAACAAAGATGTTCAGCATGTCTCTCAGTACATCATTCACTAATGCCTGAAAGACAGCTGGAGCATTAGCGAGGCCGAACGGCAGAACCCGGTATTCAAAGTGCCCTAACAGAGTGTTAAACACCGTTTTCCACTCGTCCCCCTCCCTGATGCGCACGAGATGGTAAGCGTTACGAAGGTCCAACTTAGTGAAAAACCTGGCTCCCTGCAGGATCTCGAAGGCTGAAGACATAAGGGGAAGCGGATAACGATTCTTAACCGTTATGTCATTCAGCCCTCGATAATCCACGCAGGGGCGCAGTGTCCCATCCTTTTTCTTAACAAAAAAACCCCCTGCTCCGGCGGGAGAGGAGGAGGGGACTACGATACCGGCGTCGAGAGCTACAGACAAATAATCTTCGAGAGCCTTACGTTCGGGAGCCGACAGAGAGTATAGTCTACCCCGGGGGGGGGGGGAGTGGTTCCCGGAAGGAGATCAATACTACAATAATATGACCGGTGTGGAGGAAGGGAGGTGGCCCTGGACCGACTGAACACCGTGTGCAGATCGTGATATTCCTCCGGCACCCCTGTCAAATCACCAGGCTCCTCCTGTGAAGAAGAGACAGAGGAAACAGGAGGGATAGCAGACATTAAACACTTCACATGACAAGAGACGTTCCAGGAGAGGATAGAATTACTAGACCAATTAATAGACGGATTATGACACACTAGCCAGGGATGGCCCAAAACAACAGGTGTAAAAGGTGAACAAAAAATTAAAAAAGAAATGGTTTCGCTATGATTACCAGAGATAGTGAGGGTTAAAGCTAGCGTTTCACGCTGAATCCTGGGGCGGAGACTTGGGCGGCCAGGGTCTCAACGGCATGTCGAGCAACAGACAGTTCCTGCTCGTGTCTGCCTAGCATCGCTCCCTGGATCTCGACGGCTGAGTGGAGAGGATCCGAAGTCGCTGGGTCCATTCTTGGTCAGATTCTTCTGTTATGCAGGTGAGTGAGGACCCAAAAGCGGTTTAACAGAAACAGAGTCATTTAATGTCCAAACACAGGGAATACATATATCCTCTTCAGATGTATCGAAAGACAAAATAGACAACCCGCAGAGAGGGCGACAAATAAATCATATAGTCCTCTGATCTATACAGGAGAGTCCCCTTCTAGCAGCTGAGGAGAATAGCAGGGTTAGCGGCAACAGACTGCTGGTCTCTCCGGGTAGGCGCGGGTTGTAGAGGACAGAGGTACCTGATCACACGTAGCATCTGATGAAGAGGCAGATTACGACAGGACAAGGGTGAAGCAAACGAGAATCTGACAAAGACAGAAGCAGAAACAGAGAGAGAAATAGAGACCTAATCAGAGGGAAAAAAGGGAACAGGTGGGAGAGAGTAAACGAGGTAGTTAGAGGAGATGGGGAACAGCTGGGGGAAAGAAAGGGAGAGAAGGTAACCTAATACGACCAGCAGGGGGAAACGAAGTGAAGAGAAAGAACAGGAACAAGACATAACATGACAATACATGACAGAAAATGTATGCATTTACTACTGTAAGTAAGCTCTGGATAAGAGAGTCTGCTAAATGACTCAAATGTAATATAAATGGACTAGCTATGACTAATGGAGTAGGTACACTGGCTTGCGAAGGTATTCACCCCCCCTTGACATTTTTCCTATTTTGATGCCTTAACAACCTGTAATTCAAATGGATTTTTGGTGTGTTTGTATCATTTGATTTACACAACATGCCTACCGCTTTGAAGATTCAAAATGTGTTTTATTGTGAAACAAACAAGAAATAAAACAAAACAGACAACTTGAGCGTGCATAACTATTCACCCCCCAAAGTCAATACTTTGTAGAGCCACCTTTTGTAGCAATTACAGCTGAAAGTCTTTTGGGGTATGTCTCTATAAGCTTGGCACATCCAGCACTGGGATTTTTGCCCATTCTTCAAGGCAAAACTGATCCAGCTCCTTCAAGTTGGATGGGTTCCGCTGGTATACAGCAATCTTTAAGTCATACCACAGATTCTCAATTGGATTGATGTCTGGGCTTTGACTAGGCCATCCCAAGTCATTTAAATGTTTCCCCTTAAACCACTTGAGTGCTTAGGGTCATTGTCCTGCTGGAAGGTGAACCATCCCAGTCTCAAATCTCTGGAAGACTGAAACAGGTTTCCCTCAAGAATTTCCCTGTATTTAGCGCTATCTATCATTCCTTCAATTCTGACCAGTTTCCCAGTCCCTGCCAATGAAAAACATCCGCACATTATGATGCTGCCACCATCTTGATTCACATTACTGTGGGGATGGAGTTCTCAGGGTGATGAGAGATGTTAGGTTTGTGCCAGACATAGAGTCTTCCTTGATGGCCAAAAAGCTCAATTTTAGTCTCATCTCACCAGAGTACCTTATTCCATATGTTTGGGGAGTCTCCCACATGCCTTTTGGTGAACACCAAATGTGTTTGCTTGTTTTTTTCTTTAAGCAATAGCTTTTTTCTGGCCACTCTTTCGTAAAGCCCAACTCTGTGGATAGTGCATAGCTTAAAGTGGTCCTATGGACAGATACTCCAATCTCCGCTGTGGAGCTTATCTTTGGTATCTTTGTTGCCTCTCTGATTAATGCCCTCCTTGCCTGGTCTGTGAGTTTTGGTGAGTGGCCCTGTCTTGGCAGGTTTGTTGTGGTGCCATATTCTTTACATTTTTTAATAATGGATTTAATGGTGCTCCGTGGGATATTTTTACATTTTACATTTACATTACATTTAAGTCATTTCAGCTCTTATACTTACAAATTTTTATCACCAGAAACACATCACATTGATGAGCTCTTGGGAAATGAAGTCTGTAGGGACTGACCACAGAACATGGAGGAGAGGCACACAGCAGAAAACCTAAAACGGCATTAACTCCATTGTTGCTGGGAGGGGGACGGTAAGATGAGGGCTAGGGTAGGGTTTCCACTAGATAGCACAGCCACAAAGTCAAAATTGTCTAATTGTCTGTAAAAAATTATAGAAATCAGAGTTTATGACTTTGTGGCTGCTACAGTGCCATCTGGTAGGTGCCAGGTTACATTTACATTTACATTTAAGTCATTTAGCTCTTATGGACTTTTGATATTTAAAGTTCAGATATTTTTTTATAACCAAAGATCTGTACTTCTCCACAACTTTGTCCCTGACCTTTCAGAACTTGGTGGTGGTAGTGGTGTTGCAGACTATGGGGTATATATACTGAGATCATGTGACAGATCATGTGACACTTAGATTGCACACAGGTGTACTTTATTTAACTAATTATGTGACTTCTGATGGTAATTGGTTGCACCAGATCTTATTTAGGAGCTTCATAGCAAAGGGGTGAATACATACTTTTCAGATTTGAATTTCCTTTAAAACATTTAAACAAGTTATTTTTACATGAAATCCAAATAAAAATAAATTTAAATTACAGGTTGTAATGCAACAAAATGCAACAAAATAGGAAAAACGCCAAGGGGATGAATACTTTTGCAAGGCACTGTACAAGTTGTCTCTAACAGGGTTGGGGTAAATTTCATTTAAATTCCAGTCAATAAGTCAACCAATTTCCAAATCCACATTTTCCTCATTGAAAAGCATTGAAGGTATTTGTAATTGAAATTGCAGTGTACTTCCTGAATTTAATGGATTTGACCCCAACCCTGGTCTCGAACCACTGATACCAGCTTAGATATCTTCCATCACCGTAATGTTTAAGATTGGGGTAATTTTTTGGGTGATCTGATCCTAGATCAGTGGTTGCGTGTTTGCTTGAAACACAGAGTACCTGGCACAAATAACAAAGGATTCAGTTCAATCCAACTTACACTGTAGTGGTCAAACAACTTATTTGTCTTGCCCATTAACTCTTGAGCTTTGGTGTTTCCGTAGCGTAGGATTAGTAGCACACAGTGGAGGCTGGTGGGAGGACTGGCTCATTGTAATGGCTGAAATGGAATTAATGGAACAGAGTAAACCCACACACACACACAAATGTTGAACAAGTAACGGTACAAGTAACGGTACAGTGCTAATTTGAAGTAAAATAGGTGCGTAAACACTATTTACCAAAAACAACATGAGTACGAGGCGTTTACTTGCGTTGGTGCTCTTCTCCACCTCTGAAGAAGAGACACAGGTCTTATGTAAGAGTGATGTGGTCCAGGTAGGAAACTGAGGAAGGTTTCACAAGGGTTACGGGGTTACAGGTCAAACTACTGAGAGAGAATTCGAATACGGAGAAAATGTCCATCTCGGTATGGGTCAAGCAAACTAATGACAGTGGCCAGCTGGTCATACAAGGCCACACAAACAGATGGGCCCTTCTCATCCACCTGTCCAGTCCTTCCCTCTTCAGACCTGTCCAGGGATTGGACATGTTGCGATGGACATGTTCTTTGTATTATAATTCCATCTGTATGTGTCAAACAGATGCATGACTCACTACTGTAGCCGACACAGACACACCTGTCCCACATCCCTGGGAAGAGGCAATGATCTTACTGAGGGAACTATACTGCTCCTTATAGCATTGATTCCCCATGCTGCAAACTTAGGCTGCATCAACAGCGCAAGAACGCTTCCGAAACAAAAGTGAAATGCTTGAAATAGACCACGTGTAAACGTCCATTCACATGTTGCTTCTGCTGAGGCATGTGCAGCATCTCTCATTGATCGCAGTGGCTCCGTTTCAGCTGCGCTTGCGTTATGTTTGCCCTACACTTACGTAATGTGTCAGGTGCAGTTTGTCTCTTAAACAACTGCGCTGTGACACTACTCTCTTCAGTGCTGTCATCTAGACATTTCACCCAGGGGTTTATAGGTCTCGGGGACCCACAGGGTGTAGAGTACAGGTTTCTGTTCTAGTCCAGTATAACAAATAAGTGTTCATCAAGCTCTTGCTGAATCAGGTGTGTACGTGCTGATCTGACCCAGGATCAGTTTTGAGGTAGACCGCTCTAGACAATGACTGGCTTGATGATTAGTTGACTCTTTGAAAGGTGTGTTAGTGCTCCGATGGGACAGACATTTGTACACCGTGTAGGTCCTCAGGATGTGGGTTGATGACCACTCCTGTAATCCAGTGGTCTGGCAGAGAGTCAAAGCTGTCTGGGCTGGTTAGGACCAGCTACATTAATCCTAGACTGGAGCAGACAGAGAACAGACCGAGACCACTGTGTGAAAGGAAAACAAAAAAAACACCATAACCTTATATAATTCTTATATAACATCTCTGCCATAGTTACTGAGTTCAACTGACCAAGTCTGTTTATGATAATCTGTGTGTAGGAATATGTGTGTGCTTGTGCGGGCGTGTCAACTCAACCCCTAGATAGTCATTTAGCATGATTATCAGATCACCTCCACTACAGTTTTATTCATGGAACATCAAGTCTGTTTGAATAGCCCTGCAGTAGGGTGTTGAGCCTTACTTGCATATTGCTCAGGGTGCCTTGCTCAGGGTGCTTTTGCTAGTGAAGGAATCATGGTTGTGGCATTCATTCATTTTCAGTCCTGAGACCTTCACTAAGTGACATACTAAGTGAATATGTTATCATTTACATTTGACTATTTTAGACAATATTATTTTTTAGAATCAAACCGAAAACAAACCAATCCCAAAAAACACTAATCGCTCAGCAATAACTACCAGTTCTGCAGTCTTACCACATAAGTGCATGTCATACCAAAGAGCCTACTAGTTTCACTGTTAAAACATTCACCATTTCTTGACAATATGATTATTTGCCATACATAATCATTTCAAAATATATTTCTTACTAATACATTTAAATGCATGTTGGAATGTATTTGACAAAAATACATTCTAAAATATATTTACCAAATATATCGATAAATACATGTGAAAAGATATTCTAAAATACAATATTTAATGTATCCCCCAAAAATAAATATGTTTGGGATAAAATATTTAAAATTGGCCAAATAATATATTTAAAATGTATAAATGCATTTTCCCCCCATACATGGCCACTTTGATTTTTCAATCAGTGTGCATGTGTGTGTGTGAGTGGCAGGGTGTTTGCTGAGTACACAGCTGGCAGAAGTATGCTGTCTAGTCCACTAGAACATTCTTGTTAACCTTAAATCCTTCCACAGAATAGACAAGGTTCTAGGAATCACACAGCTGACAGAAGTATGCTGTCTAGTCCACTAGAACATTCTTGTTAACCTTAAATCCTTCCACAAAATAGACATGGTTCTAGGAATCACACAGCTGGCAGAAGTATGCTGTCTAGTCCACTAGAACATTCTTGTTAACCTTAAATCCTTCTGCAAAATAGACAAGGTTCTGGGAATCATGGCCATACTTAGAAAAATAATGTTTTAACGATTCAGTGCATGTGTGTGTGTGTGTGTGTGTGAGTGCTTTATCTCACTAAAGCTGTATGTCTGCTGTGTTAATTGGACACTTGGAGATGTTTTTGAGACTTTCCACCTTGTGTAACACATACAGTACATACTTCTTTGCTTAAGGGTACAATCGGGGATCTAGGAATCTGTTCAATGGCCTTTTAAAGTTATTGATATTTACCCATTGATTCATTATAACTTTAAAATGTGTCATGAGCTTAGAACTTGTTGAACATTTTGTTACTCTTTCTTTATGATAACCCAGAATATACTCAATTGTTTACAAACAACAACAATGTAAAAAACAATGTATAGCTTCAAAATATTTTGAAAATGATCATGTGGATGTCATGGACTGTCAGTCCTGGCATCTAGAGAGCTGGCTATGAATTTGAGACGGGTTGCATTTCGCTAGCCCCATCCCACTTGGTTGTATACCAATTGGGTGGCGGGACCCTGTTTTGTTGTGTTTCAAATACCAAAAATGCAGCTGGACCGTTTTTCCTGCTCTTGAAGAGCTGGATAGTTTTGACTGTCCAAGAAGCTATTGACTGAAGTGAGTCAAAATAAATGTAAATACCAATGAGACTGTTCATCCAAAGGATATTTTTCTTCATTCTGTTCCATGCAATATTCTCTGAAAACCTTTGTAATGAGATCTGCTGTTTGGGTCCTTAAATGAAACTGGTATACTGTTAATTTATGACTATTTTCTTTAACCAATGTTGGTCTTTAATGTAGGCCCGACAGACAAGCTCCTTACCTTCTCCCCCTTTGCCTCCTCCATTTTTGCAGTAATGCTGCGATCAGTTGGGTGTAATTTTGGATGGAGCAGACATTTCCATATATTTTTTGTTAGCTGCATGTGTGACAACTCCACCAGTCGTATTTATGATATCATTAATAAAGATTACAGTGCATTCAGAAAGTATTCAGACCTCTTCCTTTCCCACGTTTTGTTACGTTACAGCCTCATTCTAAAATGTATTCAATAAAAAATGTTCCTCGCCAATCTACACACAATACTCCATAATGACAAAGCTAAAAACAGGTTTTTAGAAATGTTTTCAAATTCATTACAAGTAAAAACAGAAATACCTTATTTACATAAGTTTCCAGACCCTTTTCTATAACCCTCGAAAGCACCAGAATTCCTCTGTGGAGATAGGAAAACCTTTCAGAAGGACAACCATCTCTGCAGCACTCCACCAATCAGTCCTTTATGGCTTCCAGAAGCCAATCCTCAGTAAAAGGCACGACAGCCCGCTTGGAGTTTGCCAAAAGGCACATAAAGGACTCACCGACCGTAAGAAACACAATTCTCTGGTCTGATGAAACCAAGATTGAACTCTTTGGCCTGAATGCCAAGCGTCATGTCTGGAGGAAACCTGGCACAATTCCTAAGGTAAAGCATGGTGGTGGCAGCATCATACTGTGGGGATGTTCTTCAGCGGCAGTGACTGGTTTAAACTGAGACTAGTCAGGATCGACGGAAAGATGAACAGAGCAAAGTACAGATAGATCCTTGATGAAAACCTGCTTCAGAGCACTCAGGACCTCAGACTGGGGTGAAGGTTCCCCTTCCAACAGGACAACGACACTATGCACACAGCCAAGACAACAACGCAGGAGTGGCTTTGGGACAATTCTCTGAATGTCCTTGAGTGGCCCAGCCAGAGCCCGGACATGAACCCGATCAAACATCTCTGGTGAGACCTGAAAATAGCTGTGATTATAACAGAACAAGATGTTCAAATGTTCATAAATGACCCATCCAACCTGAAAGAGCTTTGGGAATTCTCTGAAGATCAGCCAGAGATAATCAAACATCTCTGGTGAGGAGAAACTCCCCAAATACAGGATAATTTGGGAGAAACTCCCCAAATACAGGTTTGCTAAGCTTGCAGTGTTATACCCCAGAAGACTCAATGCTATAATCGCTGCCAAAGGTGCCTCAACAAAATACAGAGTAAAGGGTCTGAATACTTATGTAAATGTGATTATTTTTTAAATGTCATTATGGGGTTTTGTGTGTAGTTTGATGCGGGGGGAAAAGGATGTAAAGTATCAAAATGTGGAAAAGTCAAGGGGTCTGAATACTTTTCTTAGTGGCTGTATATTATTTTAAGTAAAGATGTAAAAGATAATATAATCAAGTAAAGACAACAAATTTAATAAAATGTTAGATTGAGATTAAAATATAAAATAATCATAATTTATAAAAACTCTAACTTTAGATTAGCGGAACACAGATAAATAGTCACAATGGCTTGTGAAAGTATTCAACCCCCTTGGTATTTTTCCTATTTTCAACCTGGAATTAAAATTAAAATTGATTTTGGGGGGGGGGGGTTGTATCAATTGATTTACACAACAAGCCTACCACTTTGAAGATGCAAAATATTTTTTATTGTGAAACAAACAAGAAATATGTCATGCCCTGGCCATAGAGAGGCTTTTATTATCCATTTTGGTTAGGCCAGGGTGTGACTAGGGTGGGCATTCTAGTTTCTTTATTTCTATGTTTTCTATTTCTTTGTTTTGGCAGAGTGTGGTTCCCAATCAGAGGCAGCTGTCTATTGTTGTCTCTGATTGGGAATCATACTTAGGCAGCCTTTTTCCAACATGGTTTGTGTGTGTAGTTGTTTTCTGTATAGTTTATTTGCCTTACAGAACTGTTCGTTTTTTCACTTTGTTATTTTGTTCGAGTGTTTTGATAAATAAAAATCATGAACACTTACCACGCTGCGCTTTGGTCCACTCCTTCTGACGAGAGACGTGACAAAATAAGACAAAAAACTGACAAATTGAGCATGCATAACTATTCACCCCCCAGAGTCAATACTTTGTAGAGCCACCATTTGCAGCAATTACAGCTGAAAGTCTCTTGGGGTGTCTCTATAAGCTTGGCACATCTAGCACCTGGGATTTTTTCCCATTCCTCAAGGCAAAACTGCTCAAGCTCCTTCAAGTTGGATGGGTTCCGCTGGTGTACAGCAATCTTTAAGGCATACCACAGATTTTCAATTGGATTAAGGTCTGGGCTTTGACTAGGCGATTCCAAGATATTTAAATGTTTCCAATTAAGTCACTTGAGTGTTGCTTTAGCAGTATGCTTAGGGTCATTGTCCTGCTGGAAGGTGAAACTCCATCCCAGTCTCAAATATCTGAGACTGGGATGGAGGTTGAAACAGGTTTCCGTCAAGAATTGTATTTAGCGCCATCCATCATTCCTTCAATTCTGACCAGTTTCCCAGTCCCTGCCGATGAAAAACATCCCCAAGCATGATTCTGCCACCACCATGCTTCACTGTGGGGATGGAGTTCTCAGGTGATGAGAGGTATTGGGTTTGTGCCAGACATAGCATTTTCCTTGATGGCCCAAAAGCTACATTTTCGTCTCATCTGACCAGAGTAACTTCTTACATATTTTTTGGGAGTCTCCCACTTGCCTTTTGGCGAACACCAAACGTGTTTGCTTGTTTTTTCTGGCCACTATTCCGTAAAGCCCTGCTCTGTGGAGTGTACGGCTTAAAGTGGTCCTATGGACAGATACTCCAATCTCCGCTGTGGAGCTTTGCAGATCCTTCAGGGTTATCTTTGGTCTCTTTGTTGCCTCTCTGATTAAATGTTCTCCTTGTCTGGTCCACGAGTTTTGGTGGGTGGCCCTCTCTTGGCAGGTTTGTTGTAGTGCCATATTCTTAAATTTTTAAAATAATGGATTTAATGGTGCTTCGTGGGATGATCAAAGTTTCTGATATTTTTCTATAATCCAGCCCTGATCCGTACTTCTCCACAACTTTGTCCCTGACCTATTTGGAGAGCTCCTTGGTCTTCATGGTGCAGCTTGCTTGGTGTTGTTGCAGACTCTTGGGGCCTTTCAGAACAGATGTATATATATTGAGATCATGTGACAGATCATGTGACACTTAGATTGCACATCTTTGGACTTTATTTAACTAATGTGACTTCTGAAGGTAATTGGTTGCACCAGATGTTATTTAGGGGCTTCATAGCAAAGGGGGTGAATACATATGCACGCACCACTTTTCCGTTTTTTTTTCTTCATTATCATTTTTTGAAGCAAAGTTATTTAAAAAATGTCACTTGTGTATGTCCATTACATGAAATCCAAATAAAAATCAAATTAAATGACAGGTTGTAATGCAGCAAAATCAGAAAAAACGCCAAGGGGGGTGAATACTTTTGCAAGGCACTGTATATTTACTCAATAACCTAATATTATAAACAGTACTCAAAAACATTAAGTGATACGAACATCTGATTGACATCTGAGTACCACTAATATGATTTGAGTTCTACAGGCAGTTGGAGATGTTTGACTAACCACTACTCAAACACTTTAATGAGTCAGGCAATTATTTTGAATTTTACAGTGTAGTGAGAGGATTTTCACATCTCATTCATACTGTATAATTGGAACATTAAGGGCCTTAATCTGCACCATAACTAAGAAAAACAAAATACCAAACAAAGAGCCCGAAGGGAAATTCATTTCAGTTTTGTCTGTGAGCGTGGCTTCCAAAGCTTCTCAGCCCATCAGAATGCGTGGATGGCCATTACTGTATCTGATTATACAGCGTGGTTAATTTATGTTAGGTCTGTGAGCAGCTGAGGGGTAATTATGAGTTGTAATATCAGCCAGCCAAACACAGCTGCTGTAAAATGTGCTAAATCATGCACAGGCCTACTAATTGATGCCACAACACTGTAATTGTTCTGTCCTGCTGGACTATGGTCCTGGCTACGTGGCCTGCGGAGCTGGAATGCTGCGCCACCCTGTTGCAGGTCACTACTTCTCAACGGTACCTCCTCTGGTGTTCACGCCATGACGCCATCCCTGCCCCCTTCACCCAAATAACCTCTCCCCTCCTCTTGCACCTTCCTTTCCCAAGTTATACAATATGAGAAAATGACAATACCCAACGCATACAATATACCCAACGCATACAATACCCAACGCATACAATATACCCAACGCGTACAATACCCAACGCGTACAATACCATCTCTGCTCTCCAAGACAGCACTGATGTTTTACACCATCACTCACTCCCTCTCCCAAAAACCCTTCTCCCTCTCATCCAGCCTTCTCCGTTCCATTCCCAACATATACAACACAAGGTCACTGCTGTCCAAAAAAGGCATTGCAAAAGCCATCTTTGGTGTTCTCTCCCCCCTTCATACCCAACAAACACTGAGTATAACAAACATTAGGAACACCTTGCTAATACCCTAAATCAGCATCAATTAGTTGGGACATGGACTCTGACCAATGCTTCCCAAGGTGTCTGGTGGTGAAAAACATTCCACAGGGATGCTGGCCTGACATCCAGTGGAACAGCCACTTTACAATAGTGATCCAATGCTTCCTAGGTATTCCTTAAAGAGGTGGGGTTTGTGTCTCCGGAAGGTGGTGATTGGCTGGTGGTGAACCAGTTTTCTGGGCTGATACTTCCTCAAGCAGGCAACTGTGTAGGGCTCAGAGCCTGGAGGTAAAACCCAGCAGCACCATTGCAGTTGGAAGCCAGTGGAGAGAGCGGAGGAGGCGTGAGAGAACAACCAGACGGGCTGTTCAGGGGTTTAATGGCACCTACTAGTGCCTGGATAAGGATAGGGTCCCCGGATGTTGTAGAGCATGAACCTCAAAGGCACTTCAATATTTTGTCTTGCTCAATTCACCCTCTGGATGGCACAACCGGTGCACCTGGCACCTACTACCAATCCATGTCTCAGTCTTGTCATTCACCCTCTGGAGGCATAAAAATCTCAGTTGTCTCAAGGCATAAAAATCCCTCTTCAACCTTTAACCTCCCCTTCATTTACACTGATTGAAGTGAATTTAACAAGTGACATAAATAAGGGATCTCAACTTTCACCTGAATTCACCTGGTCAGTCAATGTTATGGAAAGATGTTTTGAATATATATAAGGGTCTCTGCTAATTGAAGCAGCTCATAAAAGTTTTCCAGGAACTGGGGAGATTTGATGGAGCTCCCATGTGGCGCAGTGGTCTAAGGTACTATACCTCAGTGCTAGAGATGTCACTACAGGCACCCTGGTTCAATCCCAGGCTGTATCCCAACTGGCCATGATTGGGAGTCCCATAGGGAAGTGCACAATTGGCCCAGTGTCCTTGAGTGTGTTCTTAACTGACTTGCCTAGTCAAATAAAGGCCAAAACAGTCCGAATGCATTGAGGTTGAGTGGTCGGGGCTGTGAGAATGGCATGGTTTCCATAGTGCTCTCTGGGGATTGTGCATTTCAGGTAACGTTGACCTGCGATCCACCTTTATGTTGTGTAAGATAGCTTTCTGGCCCCGTGTCAGGTGTTTTCTTGGGGGTTGAATGAGATGAGTTCCCCTCTTACAATAAAAACTGTTTTGGATGCCAGTGAAAAGAGCTAGCTATGTGAAGGCACCCCATCAGAGTGTGTTCTATCCCCTGTCTGACTGTTGGTAGCACTCCACTATGTTGTTTGTCCCATGGAATAACTTGATTGAATAATCCCATCCGCAATATGAATGACTTCCAGCCTAATGTAATAGCCTTAACTTTCAACAAAACAGGCAGTCATAGAGGAAAACATAAAGCCTGCCCCATTATGCATAGAGTTTAGTGGTTTCCATAGGACTCTCTGTGGATTCCAGTTGATGCCAGATGTTTTCTAGGGGTCAGTTTCTATCTTACAATATAAACTGCTTTGACCCAGTTTCTTTGGGGTTGACGGGTGAGTTCCCCCCTTACAATGCTTTGAGCCCCAGTCCTTGTCTGACATGGTTGTTTGCCCTTCACTATGCTGGCTGTGCCATGGCCTGACCTGCAATTTCCTAGACTACTTCCCTTTCATCCCTGGGAGAGATTTTCCTTTCCAATGTCGCCTTAAACTTCTCATGGCTGGGGCAGTATTGAGTAGCTTGGATGAATAAGGTGCCCAGAGGTGCCCAGAGTAAACTGCCTGCTACTCAGTTCCAGAATATTTGGATAGACAACTCTCTGAAGTTTCTAAAACTGTTTGAATGATGTATGTGAGTATAACAGAACTCATATGGCAGGCAAAAACCTGAGAAAAAATCCAACCAGGAAGTGGGAAATCTGAGGTTGGTCGTTTTTCAACTCATTCCCTATTGAAGATACAGTGGGATATTGGTAATGTTGCACTTCCTAAGGCTACCATACCCCAGACATCTTGACTGTTGACAAGATGTCAACAGTCTTTAGAAACTTGTTTGAGGCTTCTACTGTAAAGGAGGAGCTCAAAATAACTCTGAGTCAGTGGCCTTGCAGAGTGCCACAAGCTCGTGACGCTCGTTCAAGTGAGAGGTAGCTCGCATTCCATTGCTGTTCTACAGACAAATGAATTCTCCGGTTGGAACATTATTGAAGATTTATGTTAAAAACATCCTAAAGATTGATTCTATACATCATTTGACATGTTTCTATGGACTGAAACTGAACTTTTTGACATTTCATCTGCTCCTAGTGAACGCGCCTTGTGACTTTGGATTTGTTTACAAAACGCGCTAACAAACGTAGCTATTTGGACATAAATGATGGACATTATCGAACAAAACAAACATTTATTGTGGAACTGGGATTCCTGGGAGTGCATTCTGATGAAGATCATCAAAGGTAAGTGAATATTTATAATGTTATTTCTGACTTCTGTTGACTGCACAATATGGCGGATATTTTGGCTTGTTTGGTCTCTGAGCGCTGTACTCAGATTATTCCATGGTTTGCTTTTTCTGTAAAGCTTTTTTGAAATCTGACACAGAGGTTGCATTAACTTCTTCGAGATAGGGGGCGCTCTTTTAATTTTGGGATAAAAAACGTTCCCGTTTTAAACAAGATATTTTGTCACGAAAAGATGCTCGACTATGCATGTAATTGACAGCTTTGGAAAGAAAAAACTCTGACGTTTCCAAAACTGCAAAGATATTATCTGTGAGTGCCCCAGAACTAATGCTACAGGCAAAGCCAAGATGAAATTTCATACAGGAAATGCCCCAGATTCTGAAGGCGCTGTGTTCCAATGTCTCCTTATATGGCTGTGAATGCGCCAGGAATGAGCCTACACTTTCTGTCATTTCCCCAAGGTGTCTGCAGCATTGTGACGTATTTGTAGGCATATCATTGGAAGATTGACCATAAGAGACTACATTTACCAGGTGTCCGCCCGGTGTCCTGCGTCGAAATTATTGCGTAATCTCCAGGTCCATGCCCGTTCCATTTTCCTCAGAGGAGAAAGTCAACTGCCACTAAGGATTTATCATCGATAGATATGTGAAAAACACCTTGAGGATTGATTTTAAACAACATTTGCCATGTTTCTGTCGATATTATGGAGTTAATTTGGAAAAAAAGTTTGCGTGTTAATGACTTCATTTTCTGGTTTTTCTTACTCAAACGTGATGAAGAAAATGGAACGATTTGTCTACACAAATAATATTTTTGTAAAAAAAAACATTTGCTATCTAACTGAGAGTCCCCTCATTGAAAACATCTGAAGTTCTTCAAAGGTAAATGATTTTATTTGAATGCTTTTCTTGTTTTTGTGAAAATTTTGCATGCTGAATGCCAGGCTTAATGCTATGCTAGGCTATCAATACTGTTACACAAATGCTTGTTTAGCTATGTTTCAAAAGCATATTTTGAAAATCTGAGATGACAGTGTTGTTAAGGAGAAGTGTATCTAAAGTTCCATGCATAACACTTGTATTTTCATCAACATTTATTATGAGAATTTCTGTAAATTGATGTGGCTCTCTGCAAAATCACCAGATGTTTTTGGAACTACTGAACATAACGCGCCAATGTATACTGAGATTTTTGTATAGAAATATGAACTTTATTGAACAAGACATACATTTATTGTGTAACATGAAGTCCTATGAGTGTCATCTGATGAAGATCATCAAAGGTTAGTGATTAATTCTATCGCTATTTCTGATTTTTGTGACTCCTCTCTTTGGCTGGAAAAAATGGCTGTGTTTTTCTGTGACTTGGCTCTAACCTAACATAATAGTTTGTGGTGCTTTCGCCGCAAAGCCTATTTGAAATCGAACACTGTGGTGGGATTAACAAGAAGTGTATCTTTAAAATGATGTGAAATTATTCTATGTTTGAGGAGTTTTAATTATGGGGTTTCTGTTGTTTTGAATTTGGCACCCTGCACTTTCACTGGCTGTTGTCATATCGATCTCGTTAGCGGGATCTCAGCCCTAAGAAGTTTATGAGCTACTTGTTTGGAGGTTTTAGTCTACATTTTGTGCAGGTCTTGTTGTGTAAATTACCACTAAGGATTAAAATTCAAAGTTAAATGAACAGATATGTATTATCACGGCCGGAGAGGTTGCAACAAACTTAATACTCAAAGTACAAGTCTGTCAGAAGCTCTGAAGGGATGTCTCCCTTCAGCACTCTTTATTCTCATGCACAAACTACTCGTCTCTGCTCTCAGGGTGCAATAGGCTGATCATGACCTTGCACACATAGTTTCTAGGCATTGGGCCAAAGTAACAATGTGTTCACTTCTTTCTGTTCTTCTATCAGTCATTTCCCTGCGAGAAAAGTCACAGAACATCCTAACACAATAACAAGAAACAATACAGTACATGTGGTCACGCATTTGCAGAGACACAGAGAACACTAATATGTCCACTAAAGTCTCACGGTATTCTAAAAGTGTTACAATAAATGGGATTGATTGTTTGGTCAATTGATTGATTGATTAAGGGATTGATTGATCGTGATATAATTTCACTCTAGTCCAAGCCTCCTAAGGAGGTGACCATTAGGCAACACACACTATTGTCATAAACATGACATGGCAAATGTCATAAGATGTCATGACATCCTTCGTGACTGAATGTCAAGTGACAAGACGGTGTAATTTTGCATTAACGATTGATAACCTTTACTGACAAGACGGTCTAATTTTGCGTTAATGATTGAAAACCTTTACTGATCCAGTCACAGAGGAAGTAGCCGGCAGTTAAATAACATTAACATGCTTGCACAGTGTTTTCACCTCTCTAAAACATTCAAATAACATTATATAATCAACAAAGGTCAGTATTTTATTTTTTTCCCTCTGAAAGATATTAAACTGTAGGTTGCTATCAATAATGTCATATTGCAAACATTCCCAGCTGGGGGGGCAAGCGTATCCTGCTCAAATGCATTAAAACACAGAAACACAGCTGGATTCCAGCAATGACCACTATCTTTTACTATTGGCCATTAATTGTATATTTAGGTGATATAAAATCAAATGTACTATACCTGAAAAGCCCCCCCCCCCCCCGCACCTCTCTAATTCCGCCAGGACAGCGGAGTCAATCACCACCTTCCGGAGACACCTGAAACCCCACCTCTTTAAGGAATACCTAGGATAGGATAAGTAATCCCTCTCACCCCCCCCCTTTAAGATTTAGATGCACTATTGTAAAGTGACTGTTCCACTGGATGTCATAAGGTGAATGCACCAATTTGTAAGTCGCTCTGGATAAGAGCGTCTGCTAAATGACTTAAATGTAAATGTTAAATGTAATTCAGAGGGGTTGAGTTAAATGTGGAAGACATATTTCAGTTGAATGCACTCAGTTGTACAACCTACAGTCAGGTCCAAAATGATTGACACCCTTGATAAAGATGAGCAAAAAAATATATACTAAGATATTGTATGCAAAAAAACATAATAATATTTTATTCTAATACAATTGCTCAGCTAGAGATCCCTGTTTTCAGTATCTCACCTTGCAAGGATAATGGCACTGAGCCTTTTTCTGAAATGTTTTATGAGATTGGAGAACACACTGGGACATATCTTAGACCGTTCCTCCAAAAGGAATCTTGAATTGCCCTCTTCAATTCAAACCACAGGTTTTCAATGGTGTTCAAGTCCGGAGACTGAGATCTGAGATGGCCATTACAAAATGTTGACCATATCTTTGTGGATTTTGACATGTGCTTGGGGTTATTGTCTTGCTGGAAGATCCAAGTTTAGCATTCTGGCAGACGCAACCAGGGTTTTGGCTAAAATGTCCTATTACTGGGTAAAGTTCATGATGGTATTGACCTTAACACGGGCACCAGGACCCGTGGAAGCAAAAAATCCCCATAACATTAAACACATTGACATATTTGACAGTAGGTATGGGGTTCCTTTCTGCTTATGCATCCTTATTCCAAGGCCACCAATGGCGTGCATAGCCAAAGAGCTCTATTTTCATGTCATCTGACCATAGCACCAGGTTCCAAATCCAAGTGCCTATGCTATTTAGCAAACTCCAGGCATTACATTTGTTGGATGACATGAAAATAAACCTCTTTGGCCATGCACACCAGTGGTGGGTTTGGTGTCAAGCAGCAGAAGGATGCATTGTCCATGCATTTGCCCATGTAATGTAGCTAGCACTGGGCGAACAGAGTCCATATCCATATATGACTTTTTTTGTATATTGTCGAGCCCTCAAAGCTAGTGCTAATGCATTTTTCTTCATTGTTCCCCTGGGACACCGTGTGTGTGCAATTAATTATCAGGTAGAACAGAAAACGAGCAGGCTCCGGAACTCATAAGGTAAGAGTTGAGTAGCCCTGTTCTAGAGAATACAAACGTCTGCAGTGACGCCTCTAGCAGTGCCCTAGACAGCTGCGCATTTCAGGAGAATCATGATGAACATGGGCAGTGTGATTAGGTTTAGCTGTGCCGCAGCCTCTGGGAGAATCGCCTAATAGTATACTAAATCATAAAATCAGTGAAATGTTTTTTTCTGACATCTATTTTCCCAACACCAATCGGGTAAATCAGTGTTAAAATGTTTTCATTCAGTTGCAAAAGTAACAGTCCTGGTTGAGCCGCACCGTGTCTGTGAGCACACCGTGTGAGCACACCGTGTCTGTGAGCACACCGTGTCTGTGAGCACACCGTGTCTGTGAGCACACCGTGTCTGTGAGCACACCGTGTCTGTGAGCACACCGTGTCTGTGAGCACACCGTGTCTGTATGCGCCTATGCACAAAATGAAAAGTCACAGGATATTTGTACCTCGATAAAACAGCTCTGCTTTGCAAGTAATATCGACCAAATAAGCCATTTCTACCCTCGTTGCATCAAACATGTATGCTGCTGAGACAAGTTTTAAACATTTTCATGGTGACACTGACACCGTGACATGTTGGAGGTAGGAATGGGCATGCGTCTCGACGTATGTCAAAACGTCGATTTTTAAGAAATTATTTGTTGGAATGTGCTTTGAATTTTTGCAGTTGTCTTGAAGATTACGTTCATTTGCTTTGACCATAGTGTTCCATAGGCCTACATGAGCATTTGTGGGGCACAACAAACAAAACATAACTAAGGCAAGCATTACGCAGTTATTCTTCCTAAATTCCCTTTCCCCTCAATGTCTCACTCACTCAATTGCGTTCTGACCGCTCCCTCTACACACTCATCCTGAGTCCTCGCACATGCTCCCTACCAAAATAAATGCCTATAAAAACGTATCTAACTGATGGGATATACAAGCTACATTCCTTGCCAAATAAGGACAGTTGTATCACAAATTAAAAATGGACAACGAGTTATAGTTTTGTAATAATTGCGGCCAATCTATTTTCCGCGTAGGATACTTTGCGAAATGCTTGTGCCATTTAAGAATCTAAATTAGGATATTAAAATAGACAGGTTCCTCACTGAAAATATTCAAAACATTAGTTTCATAAAGACAATGGGTTTATTTTCAAAATAATTATTAGCCTAAGCCCTACTCGCCAAATAGATGTTGTGTCCATAATTCATCCTCATGCAGTGTACAATGTGGAATTGTCCAATTATAAAATTCCAAAGAACAGTTAGAATAAACTACACTGAAAAAAATATACAACATGCAACAATTAAAATATTTTACTGAGTTACAATTGAGGAAAACAGTCAATTGAAAAATTCTATGAACTATGAATTTCATATGAATACAGATATGCATCTGTTGGTCACAGATACCTTTAAAAAAAGGTTGGGGCGTGGATCATAAAACCAGTCAGCATCTGGTGTGACCACCATTTGCCTCATGCAGCAAGACACATCTCCTTCACATAGAGTTGATCAGGCTGTTGACTGGCCTGTGGAATGTTGTCCCACTCCCCTTCAATTGCTTTACGAAGTTCCTGGATATTGGGGGGAATTATCATGCTGAAAAATAAAATTTCGAATAGCTTTTTATTGGTCACATACACATATTTAGCAGATCATTTGCGGGTGTAGCGAAATGCATGTACATCTGCAAACATTAGGTGATGGTGGCAGAGGAATGGCACAACAATGGGCCTCAGGATCTGGTCATGGCATCTCTGTGCATTGAAATTGCCATTGATAAAATGCAATTGTGTTTGTTGTCCATACACATATTGCACCATACATGTGGTCTGCCATCTGCCCGGTACAGTTGAAACCCGTGATTAATCCGTGAAGAGCACACTTCTCCAGCGTGCCAGTAGTCATGGAAGGTGAGCCGTCAGGTTAACACCCTGGTGATGACAACGAGCACACAGATGAGCATTTCCTAAGATGGATTTTGATAGATTGTGCAAAGATTATTTAGTTGTGCAAACCCACAGTTTCATCAGCTGTCCGGGTGGCTGGTCTCAGACGATCCCGCAGGTGAAGATGCTGAATGTGGAGGTCCTGGGCTGGCATGGTAACATGTGGTCTGCAGTTGTGAGGTCGGTTGGACATACTGCCAAATTCTCTAAAACAACATTGGAGGTGCTTATGGTAGACATGAACATTACATTCTCTGGTGGACAATTCCAGCAGAATGCTGTCAGAATGCCAATTGCACGCTCCCTCAATTTGAGATATCTGTGGCATTGTGTTGAAATGTAGTGGCCATTTATTGTCCCCAGCACCGGTGTAATGATCATGCTGTTTAATCAGATTTGTGATATGCTACATCTGTCAGGTGGATGGATTATCTTGGCAAAGGAGAAATGCTCACTAATTTGAGATAAATAATATTTTGTGCATATGGGAAATTTCTAGGACCGTTTATTTCTGCTCATGAAACCAACACTGTACATGTTGCATTTATATTATAGTTCAGTGTAAATAGAATGTCTGTACAACGAAAAGACAGATTTTTGATTTGTAACCCTGAAAAGATCATTTCAACTCAACTGAGCCCGGTTTCAGTTGATGACTCTTAAAGAATAACTATTCCATACATGAAATGCGCATCACTTCGCACTTTCATTTGGAAAAATATTCTGATCTAATTTCTTCTGTTATATTACATCATGTTAGTTACTATAAAATAGGTGTTGAATGTGATAAGGTCTTGGGGAAATAAGAGTGTCTTGTCTGCTAAATTAACAAATAAAGGCTTTGCCATTGCACAGCCATAGGCTTCCACAAGCACGTACCACTGCTGATGTTATTACCTTTTTGAAGATTGTTGTCACGATCCTTATAATAACTTGACCAAAGCGCAGCGTGATCTGGGTTCCACATCTTTTATTTTCTAGGTGAAACTCACAGAAAAAAAACAATAAATGAACAAAACAAACCATGAATCTACAATAAGGCTCACAGGCAACTATCCATAGTCAAGATCCCACAGAGCACAATGGGAAAATGGCTGCCTAAATATGATCCCCAATCAGAGTCAACTATAAACAGCTAACTCTGGTTGGGAACCATACCAGGCCAACATGGATAATTATTCACCTAGATAACTATCACGCCCTGACCATAGAGAGCTGTTGATTCTCTGTTGGTTGGGGCGTGATAGTGACTAGGCTGGGTCATCTTGGTGATTAATGATTTATGTTGGCCTGGTATGGTTCCCAATCAGAGACAGCTGTTTATCGTTGTCTCTGATTGGGGAAAATATTTAGGTAGCCATTTTCCCCATTGTGTTTGGTGGGATCTTGTCTACAGGTTGTTGTTAGTTTGCACACCAGTTGCTTCACTTTTCGTTTGGAGTTATTGTTTTTGTTTGATGGTCCAATCATTACGACGAACGTGACAATAACCCACCCCTAGTCACTGTCACACCCCAACCAACATAGAGAATAAGCAGCTCTCTATGGTCGGGGGCGTGACAGTACCCCCCCCCCCCCTCCCTCCCCCAAAAGGTGCGGACGCCAACCGCGAAACCTGACTCAGTAGGGGAGGGTCAGGGTGGGAATCTACCGTCGGGGGCGGCTCCGGTGCGGGGCAAAGTACCCACTCCGCTCGCAGATACATCATCTTCTATGGCGGCTCTGGTGCGGGGATCGTCACTGGAGGCACTGGACCGTGGATCGTCGCCGGAGGTACCGGACCGTAGATCATCGCCAGAGGCTCCAGACCATGGGTCTTCGCTGGAAGAACCGGACCGTAGATGTTCGCCGGAGGCTCAGAACCGGGAACCCCCCGCTGTAGGCTCTGAACCGCAGACCGTTGCCGGAGGCTCCGGACAGCAGACCATCGCTGGTGGATCCGGACCGCGGACCATCTCAGGTTTCCAGACTGTGGACCGTCTCAGAAGGTTCTGGACTGGGAACTGTCGCCGGAAGCTCTGGACTGGGAACTGTCGATGGAAGCTCTGGACTGGGAACTGTCGCCGGAAGCTTGGTGCGTGGGGCCGGCACTGGTGGTATCGGGGTGGTGACACACACCTCAGGACGAGCGCGAGGAGCAGGCACAGGACGTATTGGACTGTGGAGGCGCACTGGAGGCCAGATGTGTTGGACCGGCACTGGTGGTACCGGGCTGGTGACACGAACCTCAGGGCGAGTGCGGGGAGCAGGCACAGGACGGACTGGACTGTGGACACTCACTCCAAGGAGAGTGCGAGGAGCAGGAACAGGACGCACCTGACTGAGAAAGCGCACTTGAGGTAGATTGTGAGGAGTAGGCACAGGACGTACCGGACTGGGGACACACACTTGAGGGAGAGTGCGAGGAGCAGGCACAGGCACAGGACGTACAGGGCTGTGGAGACTTACTGGAGATCTCGTGCGTATAGCCGGCATCAATGGTACCGGAACTTTAACCTCTAGCGTCGAGCAATCCCGTATCCGGGAGCGTAATCATAGCCTCAAGCTCATTACCATAATGCAACGTTTCCTATTCATGAAAATTGCAAATGAAATTAAATAAATATATTCAAACACAAGCTTAGCCTTTTGTTAACAACACTGTCATCTAAGATTTTCAAAATATGCTTTTCAGCCAAAGCTACACAAGCATTTGTGTAAGAGTATGGATAGCCTAGCATAGCAGCCTAGCAATTCAGCAGGCAACATTTTCACAAAAACAAGAAAAGCATTCAAATAAAATCATTTACCTTTGAAGAACTTCGGATGTTTTCAATGACCAGACTCTTAGTTAGATAGCAAATGTTCATTTTTTCCCAAAATATTATTTGTGTAGACGAAATAGCTCCATTTTGTTCATCACATTTGGCTAAGAAAAAGAATGGAAAATGCAGTCACTTACAATGCAAAACTTTTTTCCAAATTAGCTCCATAATATCGACAGAAACATGGCAAACGTTGTTTAGAATCAATCCTCATGGTGTTTTTCACATATCTATTCGATGATCTATTAGTGGTGGCAGTTGGCTTCTCATCAGAAGCAAACGGAAAAATACTGCAGCTGGAGATTACGCAATAATTGCGACGGAGGACACCAAGCGACCACCTTGTAGATGTAGTCTCTTATGGTCAATCTTCCAATGAAATGCCTACAAATACATCACAATGCTGCAGACACCTCATAGTTTTGATGTCTTCACTGTTATTCTACAATGTAGAAAATAGTAAAAATAAAGAAAAACCCTGGAATGAGTAGGTGTGTCCAAACATTTGACTGGTACTGTATTTCTGGGTATCTGACATTTTATTAAAATTGGCAAATCCCAGGAAACGTTGCAGTTGCACTCTGGACGTAGGCTGGGGCCAATCCACCACAGAAAAACCATTGAATGAGTGGATGTGTCCAAACTTTTCACTGGTACTGTATATAGATAAAGATATCCTAGCTATTGACAGATCACGTCAATTTGGCTAGTTAACTAGATAATTTTCAGGGGATAGACTAGATAGATATCTCCAAATTTTGTTTGCCATCTATAGAGGTGATGACAATAGTCAGACAGACAACTTAACAGGACGAGTTTTGACTCTCATACTTGCTGATGTCAAGCTCTTTCCAAAAACCTAATCTCGGATGAAGCTCGACACAAAATGTGGCGATGCAACTTTTACGTTCTACAGTTCCGTAAAAAATTCCAAAAAGGTCCCTTTTACAAGTCAGAATGTTGAATAAACTTACTCTGCCGATTTGTCTGTGGTGTTGGTCATTCAGTTGGTTCACATTTTTGACAAAATAGCCACAGGAAACCAACTTCAAAACGAGGGTCTCTGTGTGTGGCAATCAAAATGTGTTTGCTTGTTACCAAAGGCACAAGACAGAAGGTGTATGCATGTAACATACATCTGCAGTTGTTTACATGGTTTTGTGTATTTGCCATGTGATATAACATTCAACGGCAGGACCGGCAACTCTAAAAAGTCAGGTAAACAAGACTTTCCCTTTGTATATTTTGTCTCCGATTTCCAGTGGCTGAAGGACCAGTCGCACAAATAACCGGTAGAGTGAGCTCAAATGCAATTTTATTCAACATTCTGGCTTGTAAGTAAAACGTATGTTTTAGACTATATATCAAGAATTAGTAATAAAAGTCTGATTTTATTAGGCAAGATAAATGACACAAGTCGTTTTTTTTGTCAGCTAGCGTATCTTGAAATACATGGTCAATTGATGTTTCATGAGAAGCATGCAGTTAGTTGCTGCATAACTCTGACGATAGAGCTAAATGTGTGCAATTGTTTTCTATTGAATAATCAGACGTGTAGTTCTCCCACTCTTCAAGAGGTCATTACATCAAAACCATATAGTTGTAACTTTTATTTGACAATCCCTTGAAAACGGCACACAGTTGGTTTTAGTGGAGCTGGGGGTCTCCCTGCCCCAGTGCAGGGAAATGGAACATTCTGCACCTTATTGTGACGTTTATTGATGACAACCTACTGTCACACATTTGCAGACCAAGGCCAAACGTGATCCCCTTTTCATATGTCAGTCTTATAACAATAGACGATAAGAGATACAATAAAAAATATCAAACCATATGTTGAACCTTCACACAAATGATGATTATGTTCTTGAACTGCACTGCACATGATTATGTCAATGTCATATCTGTGTAAAAAAAAAAGGCTTTATTGTCACGCCCTGGTCTTAGTATTTTGTGTTTATATATTTAGTTGGTCAGGCCAGGGTGTGACATGGGTTTATTTTGTTGTGTTTTGTATTGGGGTTTTAGTAGGCATTGGGATTGCGGCTGAGTAGGGGTGTCTAGCATAGGCTATGGCTGCCTGAGGCGGTTCTCAATCAGAGTCAGGTGATTCTCGTTGTCTCTGATTGGGAACCATATTTAGGTAGCCTGGGTTTCACTGTGTGTTTTGTGGGTGATTGTTCCTGTCTCTGTGTTTGTTGTCACAAGATAGGCTGTATAGGTTTTTCGCGTTTGGTTTGTTGTTTTGTATATTTAGTTATTCATGTATCATTCATTTTGCATTAAAGAACATGAGTAACCACCACGCCGCATTTTGGTCCGACTCTCTTTCAACAGACGAACGCCGTTACAGAATCACCCACCACACCCGGACCAAGCAGCGTGGTGACAGGCAGCGACAGCAGAAGCAGCAAAAGGAGGAATGGACATGGGAAGACGTTTTGGATGGCAAGGGTTGTTACACTTGGGAGGAGATACTGGCTGGAAGAGATCGCCTCCCATGGGAACAGGTGGAGGCACTTAGGAGAGCAGAGGCAGCCGGAGAGAGGAGCCGACGTTACGAGGGAACACGATTGGCAAGGAAACCCGAAAGTCAGCCCCAAAATTTTTTTGGGGGGTGGGGGCTCAGGGAGAGTGTGGCAGAGTCAGGGTTCAGACCTGAGCCAACTCCCCCTGTTTATCGTGAGGAGCAGCGATCACAGGACTTCTGGACTTGGGAGGAGATATTGGACGGAAAAGGACCCTGGGCACAGCCTGGTGAATATCGATGCCCCAAAGAAGAACTGGAGGCGGTTAAAGCGGAGAGGCGCTGGTATGAAGAGGCAGCACGGCGACGCGGATGGAAGCCTGAGAGTCAGTCCCGAAAATGTATTGGGGGGGAGGCTCACAGGGAGTAGGAGAGGAGACCTGCGCAAACTTCCTGTGCTTACCGGGGGGCTAAAGAGACCAGGCAGGCTATGGAGCGCACGGTGTCTCCAGTGCGGGTGCATAGCCCGGTGCGGTACATACCAGCTCTTCGTATTGGCCGGGCTAGAGTGGGCATCGAGCCAGGTAAGGTTGGGCAGGCTCGGTGCTCAAGAGCTCCAGTGCGCCTGCACGGTCCGGTCTATCCAGTGCCACCTCCACACACCAGTCCTCCGGTGGCAGCTCCCCGCACCAGGCTTCCTGTGCGTGTCCTCGGTCCAGTACCACCAGTTCCAGCACCACACACCAGGCCTTCAGTGCACCTCGCCTGTTCAGCGCAGACAGAGCCTTTCTCCTCTCCAGTGCTGTCGGAGTCTCCCACCTGTTTAGCGCTGCCGGAGCCTCCCGCCTGTTTAGCACAGCCAGAGCCTTCCTTCTCTCTAGCGCTGTCGGAGCCTCCCGCCTGTTCAGCGCAGCCAGTGCTTTCCTCCTCTCCTGTGCTGCCGGAGTCTCCCGCCTGTTTAGCGCAGCCAGAGCTTTCCTCCTCTCCTGCGCTGCCGGAGTCTCCCGCATGTTCAGCGCTGCCAGAGCCTTCCTCCTCTACAGCGCTGCTGAAGTCTCCTGCCTGTTCAGCGCAGCCAGAGCTGCCAGCCTGCAGGGAGCAGCCTGAGCTGCCAGCCTGCATGGAGCAGCCTGAGCTGCCAGCCTGCATGGAGCAGCCTGAGCTGACAGCCTGCAGTGAGCATCCAGAGCTGCCAGTCTGCATAGAGCTGCTAGTCTGCATGGAGCAGCCTGAGCTGTCAGTCTGCATGGAGCAGCCAGAGCTGCCAGTTTGCATGGAGCAGCCAGAGCTGCCAGTCTGCATAGAGCTGCCAGTCTGCATAGAGCACCCAGAGCTGCCAGTCTGCATGGAGAAGCCAGAGCAGCTAGATCCGTCAGTCAGCCAGGATCCGCCAATCAGCCATGATCTTCCAGATCTGCCAGTCAGCCAGACTCCTCCAGATCTGCTAGTCAGCCAGACTCTTCCAGATCTGCCAGTCAACCAGACTCTTCCAGATCTGCCAATCAACCAGACTCTTCCAGATCTGCCAGTCAACCAGACTCTTCCAGATCTGCCAGTCAACCAGACTCTTCCAGATCTGCCAGTCAACCAGACTCTTCCAGATCTGCCAGTCAACCAGACTCTTCCAGATCTGCCAGTCAACCAGACTCTTTCAGATCCGCCAGCCAGCCAGGATCTGCCGGAGCCAACTACCTGCCTGAGCTTCCCCTCAGTGCTGAGCTTCCCCTCAGTCCCGAGCTTCCCCTCGGTCCCGAGCTTCCCCTCGGTCCCGAGATTCCCCTCGGTCCCGAGATTCCCCTCAGTCCCGAGCTTCCCCTCAGTCCCGAGCTTCCACCTCAGTCCCGAGCTGCCCCTCAGTCCAGCGGGGTCCTTGGTGAGGGTTATTAGGCCTAGGTCGGCGGCGAGGGTCGCCAATCAAAGGACGCGGTACAGGAGGACTAAGACTTGGTTGGAGTGGGGTCCACGTCCCGAGCCGGAGCCGCCACCGTGGACAGACGCCCACCCGGACCCTCCCCTATGGGTTTAGGTGTGCGGCCGGGAGTCCGTACCCTGGGAGGGGGGGTTCTGTCACGCCCTAGTCTTAGTCTTTTGTGTTTATATATTTAGTTGGTCAGGCCAGGGTGTGACATGGGTTTATTTTGGCACTGGGATTGCGGCTGAGTAGGGGTGTCTAGCATAGGCTATGGCTGCCTGAGGCGGTTCTCAATCAGAGTCAGGTGATTCTCGTCTCTGATTAGGAACCATATTTAGGTAGCCTGGGTTTCAATGTGTGTTTTGTGGGTGATTGTTCCTTTCTCTGTGTTTGTTGTCACATGATAGGCTGTATAGGTTTTTCGCGTTTTGTTTGTTGTTTTGTATATTTAGTTATTGCATGTATCGTTCATTTTGCATTAAAGAACATGAGTAACCACCACGCCGCATTTTGGTCCGACTCTCTTTCAACAGACGAACGCCGTTACATTTATAGGGATTATTGGTTCTCTTCCCAAGGCCAGTGCTCCCATCCCCTCCACTACACCATCTCTCCAATCTCCCCTCACCCCCTTCACCCCACAATTCTACTAACCTGTACCCCCACACATACCCCCTGTATATAGCTAGTTATTGTTATTTTATTGTGTTACTTTTTTAATATATATTTTTTTACTTTTTTTATTTGATAAATATGTTCTTAACTCTTTCTTGAACTGCACTGTTGGTTTAAGAACTTGTAAGTAAGCATTTCATGGTAATGTCTACACTTGTTCTATCCGGCATATGTGACAAAGTTTAATTTGATCTCCCCAGCCCCTACACTTCATTAATCCTCACCCCTCCAATCTGCATCTCCAAAATGTTGGAATAAAGTAGGCTAATGTAATTTAAGGCATATATCAAATTCTTGTTTATACTGAAACCATAATATTAATTGTAAAGCAATAGTCGTGTGTGTGTGTGTGTGGTCACCTAGATTATAATTTCAGCACCGATTTGATTGGGACAGTGCGCTGCTTTGAGACAAGGGTGGGGGACTCATCAAGATAAGTCAATCTATGTCAGATTTTTGTTTTTACTGAATCTCCGTTTGGATATTTGGTAAAAATTAGGCTGGGGAAATGTTAGCTAAATTAAGTTATTCTAGTTTGCTCATATATTAGCTGACCAGAACATTTTGCTAGCATGTTATACAGTGGATTTAGCTCTTCAGCCTATGCTCCCGACCAAAAGCCTGTGACTAATCATTCAATGTGATTTCGTTTCACTAAATCTCTGTCTTTGTATTCGGTGAATTGATCTCTGGCTGGACAAGTGGAAGTGGTGGCTCATTTATTTGTTTGCTCATCTATCACTAATCAGAAACAATTTAGCATGCAATCATATAGCCTAAATCAAGTGTATTATTTATATATTAACTCACGAATAGTAGTTCACTAAAACTCAAACTCCTGACTAATGTCTCATGAAAATTACAAATAATTATGTAATCCATAGATTACATTATCAAAGCACGTCTCGCCAGTGCATGTCAAAATACTGCTAATAACATTTACCCCGCTTCTTAGCACTGTCTCGTGTTACTGCTCATATGAGAGCTTCCGTATAGAATGTGTGATCAACAAACTGTATAAGAGTAGATATGGATTTTTTAAAAACATTCTGCCCCGGTTAAGATACCTTGATTTCTAAACAATTTCCTCTCCATCTCCCCGTTATTCATGAGTTGATCTGCCATCTGTATAATAATCAACTCGATTTTGCCAAATAGGAGATATTCTGTCATTCGTTGGAGGTTGTTTAGCAATTTTGGTGATTTGACTTTTGTTTGACTGCGGATACAAAGTTTATATGACTCGACAACGCTATAGCCTATTCGGGGTGCGCGCTGGGCGTCCTGAGCGCACCCTGAATCGAAATACCCTAGGCCTACTGCTGAAATGCACAGAATTAATTGAGGAATATATAAAGGTTAGAATTTAAGAACGGTCTGTTTCGCAATTAACAACAATTACATGCCGATCAAAGTTACTCTTATCATTAGTAAATATTAGTTTCACTTGCAGTCCAATCTTTACATAGTGGTGTAGGCAATGTGGCGCAGCAACAAAATTATTTTGGGAGAACACTGGCATAGTGACCATCTCTTGTTTTTTTACGCTTTAAATGGGCTTTTCCGATATTTTTTTAGCGATTTCCTTGGACTCTCGGGATAAATATGAATTATGCCCGGTATTGAAACCTGTTAGATTTTCGGGGGGAAATTAATCCCTAGAATTGACACTATATACAGTGCCTTGCGAAAGTATTCGGCCCCTTGAACTTTGCGACCTTTTGCCACATTTCAGGCTTCAAACATAAAGATATAAAACAGTATTTTCTGTGAAGAATCAACAACAAGTGGGACACAATCATGAAGTGGAATGACATTTATTGGATATTTCAAACTTTTTTAACAAATCAAAAACTGAAAAATTGGGCGTGCAAAATTATTCAGCCCCCTTAAGGTAATACTTTGTAGCGCCACCTTTTGCTGCGGTTACAGCTGTAAGTCGCTTGGGGTATGTCTCTAGCAGTTTTGCACATCGAGAGACTGAAATTTTTCCCCATTCCTCCTTGCAAAACAGCTCGAGCTCAGTGAGGTTGGATGGAGAGCATTTGTGAACAGCAGTTTTCAGTTCTTTCCACAGATTTTCGATTGGATTCAGGTCTGGACTTTGACTTGGCCATTCTAACACCTGGATATGTTTATTTTTGAACCATTCCATTGTAGATTTTGCTTTATGTTTTGGATCATTGTCTTGTTGGAAGACAAATCTCCGTCCCAGTCTCAGGTCTTTTGCAGACTCCATCAGGTTTTCTTCCAGAATGGTCCTGTATTTGGCTCCATCCAACTTCCCATCAATTTTAACCATCTTCCCTGTCCCTGCTGAAGAAAAGCAGGCCCAAACCATGATGCTGCCACCACCATGTTTGACAGTGGGGATGATGTGTTCAGGGTGATGAGCTGTGTTGCTTTTACGCCAAACATAACGTTTTGCATTGTTGCCAAAAAGTTACATTTTGGTTTCATCTGACCAGATCACCTTCTTCCACATGTTTGGTGTGTCTCCCAGGTGGGCTGTGGCAAACTTTAAACTACACTTTTTATGGATATCTTTAAGAAATGGCTTTCTTCTTGCCACTCTTCCATAAAGGCCAGATTTGTGCAATATACGACTGATTGTTGTCCTATGGACAGAGTCTCCCACCTCAGCTGTAGATCTCTGCAGTTCATCCAGAGTGATCATGGGCCTCTTGGCTGCATCTCTGATCAGTTTTCTCCTTGTATGAGCTGAAAGTTGAGGGACGGCCAGGTCTTGGTAGATTTGCAGTGGTCTGATACTCCTTACATTTCATTGTTATCGCTTGCACAGTGCTCCTTGGGATGTTTAAAGCTTGGGAAATCTTTTTTTTATCCAATTCCGGCTTTAAACTTCCTCACAACACTATCTCGGACCTGGTGTGTTCCTTGTTCTTCATGATTCTCTCTGCGCTTTTAACGGACCTCTGAGACTATCACAGTGCAGGTGCATTTATACGGAGACTTGATTACACACAGGTGGATTGTATTTATCATCATTAGTCATTTAGGTCAACATTGGATCATTCAGAGATCCTCACTGAACTTCTGGAGAGAGTTTGCTGCACTGAAAGTAAAGGGGCTGAATAATTTTGCACGCCCAATTTTTCAGTTTTTGATTTGTTAAAAAAGTTTGAAATATCCAATAAATGTCGTTCCACTTCATGATTGTGTCCCACTTGTTGTTGATTCTTCACAAAAATATACAGTTTTATATCTTTATGTTTGAAGCCTGAAATGTGGCAAAAGGTCGCAAAGTTCAAGGGGGCAGAATACTTTCGCAAGGCACTGTACATGTCTACAGTTGAAGTCGGAAGTTTACATACAACTAAAACAAAAACACTTCAACTCTGTTTTTCAATTCCTGACATTTAAATCCAAGTAAAAATTCCCTGTTTTTGGCCAGTTAGGATCACCACTTTATTTTAAGAATGTGAAATGTCAGAATAATAGTAGAGAGAATGATTTATTTCAGCTTTCATTTCTTTCATCACATTCCCAGTGGGTCAGAAGTTTACAGTAGGTCAGAAGTTTGTAGGCCTCCTTGCTCGCACACGCTTTTTCAGTTCTACCAACAAATGTTCTATAGGATTGAGGTCAGGGCTTTGTGATGGCCACTCCAATACCTTGACTTTGTTGTCCTTAAGCCATTTTATTTCTCAAAAAAGTACAATCTTTGTCCCCATGTGCAGTTGCAAACCGTAGTCTGGCAAGTCAGTTAAGAAAAAATTTGTATTTACAATGACAGCCTAGCAACAGTGGGCTGTCTTGTTCAGGCAGTTAACTGCCTTGTTAACTGCCTTGTTCAGGGGCAGAATGACAGATTTGTATCTTGTCATCTCGGTGATTTGATCTAGCAACCTTTCGGTTACTGGCCCTGGTTACTAACCACTAGGCCACCTGCCGCCCCACTATAGTGACGCATGGAGAGAAACTGGCCTCTGCTGCTGCTCAGGTACTGATCAACACTAATGAAGTCCAGAAAAATCTTCAGAAAATAAACTGTTAGATCTATCGGTTATAACTTGGTACCACCCCGTTACATGAATTAAGAAGAAATTGTACACTGTCTCTAGCTACCTACATTAGTGTGACTAAAAAAAGGCAGTGAAATGAACATTACAAGATTTTACAGTACATAATCCACTCTCGTATCCGCATAATACTCTGTCACTCGTGGAGCCTGTGAATTTAAAACATACTTTTGTATATATAGTGCAGAGGTCGGCCGATTAATCGGAATGGCCGATTAATTAGGGCCGATTATGGCCGATTACATTGCACTTCACGAGGAAACTGCGTGGCAGGCTGACTATCTGTTATTCGAGTGCAGCAAGGAGCCATGGCAAGGTGCCAACGAGTGTTAAACTTATCTTTAAAAAAACATTCAATCTTAACATAATCACTAGTTAACTACACATGGTTGATGATATTACTAGTTTATCTAGCTTGTCCTGCGTTGCATATAATCGATGCAGTGCCTGTTAATTTGTTATTGAATCACAGCCTACTTTGCCAAACGGGTGATTTAACAAGCGCATTCGCGAAAAAAGCACTGTCGTTGCACCAATGTGTACCTAACCATAAACATCAATGCCTTTCATAAAGTCAATACACAAGTATATATTTTTAAACCTGCATATTTAGTTAATGCTAACATGAATGTCTTTTAACTAGGGAAATTGTTTCACTTTTTCTTGCATTCTGTACAAGCAGAGTCAGGATATATGTAGCAGTTTGGGCCGCCTGGCTCGTTGCGAACTGTGTGAAGACCATTTCTTCCTAACAAAGACCGGAATCCATTTGCCAGAATTGTACATAATTATGACATAAAATTGAAGGTTGTGTAATGTAACAGCAAAATTTAGACTTATGGATGCCACCCGTTAGATAAAATACGGAACGGTTCCGTATTTCACTGAAGGAATAAACGTTTTGTTTTCGAAATTATAATTTCCGGATTTGACCATATTAATGACCTAAGGCTCGTATTTCTGTGTGTTATTATATTATAATTAAGTCTTTGATTTGATATAGCAGTCTGACTGAGTGGTGGTAGGCAGCAGCAGACTCATAAGCATGAATTCAAACAGCACTTTCGTGCATTTGCCAGCAGCTCTTCGCTGTGTTTCAAGCATTGCGCTGTTTATGACTTCAAGCCTATCAACTCCCGAGATTAGGCTGGCAATACTAACATACCTATTAGAACATTCAATAGGGGCGGCAGGGTAGCCTAGTGGTTAGAGCGTTGGACTAGTAACCGGAAGGTTGCGAGTTCAAACCCCTGAGCTGACAAGGTACAAATCTGTCATTCTGCCCCTGAACCGGCAGTTAACCCACTGTTCCTAGGCTGTCATTGAAAATAAGAATTTGTTCTTAACTGTCTTGCCTGGTAAAATAAAGGTTAATAAAATAATAGCCAAAGGTATATGAAATACAAATAGTATAGAGAGAAATAGTCCTATAATAACTACAACCTAAAACTTCTTACCTGGGACTATTGAAGACTCATTTTAAAAGGAACCACCAGCTTTCATATGTTCTGAGCAAGGAACTTAAACGTTAGCTTTTTTACATGGCACATATTGCACTTCTACTTTCTTCTCCAACACTTTGTTTTTAAGTTATTTAAACCAAATTGAACATGTTTCATTATTTATTTGAGACTAAGTTGATTTTATTTTTGTATTATATTAATTTAAAGTAAGTGTTTATTCAGTATTGTCTCTCTCTGTCATTATTACAAGTATATATATATATATATATATATATATATATATATATATATATAAAATCATCTGAGTAATTGGTATCAGCTTTTTTCGGTCCTCCAATAATCGGTATCAGTATCGGCATTGAAAAATCATATAGTGTCGACACCCCTTCAAATGAGTGGATTTGAATATTTCAGCCACACCCATTGCTGAAAGGTGTATAAAATAGAGCAGGCAGACATGAAATTACCATAAACAAACATTGGCAGTAGAATGGCCTTACTGAAGAGCGCAGTGACATTCAACATGGCACCGTTATAGGATGCCACCTTTCCAACAAGTGAATTCATCAAATTTCTGCCTTGTTAGAGGTGCACCAGTCATCTGTAAGTGCTGTTATTGTGAAGTGGAAACGTCTAGGAGCAACAACTGCTCAGCCGCAAAGTGGTAGGCCACACAAGCTCACAAAACAGGACCGCTGAGTGCTGCAGAGTATAGCAAGTAAAAATCGTCTGTCCTTGGTTCCCACACTCATTACCCAGTTCTCGGAAGCTACATGAAATGGGTTTCCATTGCCGAGCAGCCGTACACAAGCCTCTGCTGTGCATACCATGCGCAATGCCAAGCATTTGCTGGAGTGGAGTAAAGCTCACCGCCTTTGGACTCTGGAGCAGTGGAAACGTGTTCTCTGGAGTGATGAATTATGCTTCACCTTCTGGCAGTCCAACGAATCTGGGTTTAGCGGATGCCAGGAGAACCTGCCCAAATGCATAGTGCCAATTGTAAGGTTTTTCATGGTTCGGGCCAGTCCCCTTCGTTCCAATGAAGGGAAATCTTAACGCTACAGCATGACATTCTAGATGATACTGTGCTTCCAAATTTGTGGCAACAGTTTGGGGATAGCTGTTTCCAGTTTCAGCATGTCAAATGTCCCCATGCACAAAGCGAGTTCCATACAGAAATGGTTTGTCGTAATCAGTGTGGAAGAACTTGACTGGCCTGCACAGAGCCCTGACCTCAACCTCATCGAATACCTTTGGGATAAATTGGAACGCCGACTGCGAGCCAGGCCTAATCGCCCAACATCTGAGCACGACCTCACTAACGCTCTTGTGGCTGAATGGAAGCAAGTCCCCGCATCAATGTTCCAACATGTAGTGGAAAGCCTTCTCAGAAGAGTGGAGGCTGTTATAGGAGCAAAGGGGGGACCAACTCCATAATAATGCACATTATTTTGGAATGAGATGTTCAGCTAGCAGGCATCCACATACTTTTGGTCATATATTGTAATTGGCAGTGCTTAATTTCATGCTACTCAGTCAAACAGTCACAACACTTTATTCCCCAGCAAAAATCATTCTCTCTCTCTCTCTCTCTCTCTCTCTCTCTCTCTCTCTCTCTCTCTCTCTCTCTCTCTCTCTCTCTCTCTCTCTCTCTCTCTCTCTCTCTCTCTCTCTCTCTCTCTCTCTCTCGCTTTGGAGTTAGCTGTAGTAACATCTGTGGTGGTGCTGGTACACCTGCCAAACCAACTGGTGTAATTAATGACAACACTGTATACAGCCAGCCACTTGGATCGTAATCAAGACAAATTAGCTTTGTAGGCGGGTGTAACAATGGTCAAACGGACTGAGACAGGACACGGGAGGACTGTATTTCTAACTCTTGATTGCTTTATTTCTGGAGACACACTGGGAAGACGCATGCGCACACGCACAAACACACAGGAAGTCCTCTAGATAACTGCAGTGATGACACAGGATCTCCAGCAATGGTAAAATAAACTTTAATGAGGTACAATAATACACATAATATTGTTCTCAATTAGATAAAATATGCTACAATTTAATATAGCTACATGTTACAATGTGATCGTGTAGTTTTTACAATAGTGTTCAATTCAAAATGAAAACACAAAACTTACATGTGATCCTATACTTTTACAATAGTGCAGCATCTAATTAATTCACAATGTTCCACAATAACAAGAGACATTTTCTATTTCAGTGATAATGCCCAAGAAGCCGGGGTTTGTTGGATATATTGGCACGGGTGTTGTTAGGCCCGAGACTAAGTCGATAATAACAATAACCAGCATTCTAAAAGTGAACCCGGAATGCATACAATTCTACAAAAACAAAATAACTCTGTCAGCACGCCATTCTAGGTTTACAGTAAGCAAACTAACAGCTGGCTAGCTAATAGCTTGCTGACAGAATACATTCATGATGAAAATATACATAAAAAGACCTGTGAAGACGCACAGATTGTGTAGGTGAAATTATCTTGGTAATTGCAGATTATGACAGGATCTGTAAATCACAAAATAAAAACATATTTCACTTTTCATAGAGTCTGTGCTAGCGTTAGCATAGCTAGCATAACAGTAAAGTCATAGTTACTGGACAGTAGTCCAAATAACCCATCACAACACATGAGTTTCACAACAAATAGTTATTTATCTAAAAATGATCAAAATACAACAGACAGGCTGGTACACAATACATATCTCCAACAATGATAAATGAAACTAAGCTGGAAATCGCAAAGACCAGGATGTAACCACAGAACTGCCACACCACATTACACCAGTAGAGGCCACTAGTCTCATAAAACATGAATAACATGAAAAACAAATAATTTTGGTGAAAGTCACTCAACTCAACAAGGACGTTTCTAACCCTGATACACGGGTGCTGTGGGGATCTGCTCGTGATTACGTGTCAAATGTTTCAACACAGATTCATGCTCACACACACACACACACACACACACACACACACACACACACACACACACACACACACACACACACACACACACACACACACACACACACACACACACACACACACACACACACACACACACACACACACACACACACACACACACACACACACACACACACACACAGAGGAAAACTGTGATTGTGATTAATGTTCCAATGCTGCAGCTACTTCCAGGTGCAGTTCTGACTGACAGATAGGAAGGAAACGCTGGACAGCTCTTCTGCATCATTAGCTACTGAACATCACTCATTCTCTCTTTCCCTATCTCTTTCTCTGTCTCTCTTTTTCTTGCTTTCCATTTGTCTATATCATTTTGTATATCTCACGCACTCTGTCATTCTTTCATTCTCTCTTTCATAATACTAGGTTGTTGAAAATAAGTGGAACTAAGAGTCTGGCTATTTTCCCCACCCTAGGGGTGGCAGGTAGCCTAGTGGTTAGAGTGTTGGTCCAGTAACCGGAAAGTTGCCGGATTGAATCCCCAAGCTGGCGAGGTAGAAATCTGTTGTTCTGCCCCTGAACAAGGCAGTTAACCCACTGTTCCACGGTAGGCCGGCATTGTAAATAAAATTATGTTTTTGCCTAGTTAAATAAAGGTTCAAAAAAATTCAACTCTGCCTTTCCTCTTCTACTTATCTCACCTCTGATCGATGTGGGGACATGGTGTACATTACTGCTCTGTTAATCCACAAGGGCAGTTCAATATCTGAATATTAAGTCTAGGCTTTAGAGTCCAAGACCTCCCAACAATCCTCTAAACCCCACCTTGAATAATTATGCAATTATCTAAAATTACTGGAAGCATGAATAACTTCCAAGACAATTAAGCCAGAAGGCCTGTCGGAACACATTCTGTCCTGCCATGGCACCAAGCCTCACTAAACTGAGGCTCTACTGTTTGTTGTAAAGCACCTGGTGGAAAACAACATTGTTCCTAAGCTTTTAGTGAAGATTAAGGTAGATAAAGACCCTTAACTTTTATTAGTTGAGCTGATCATGTCATTTCCTGGTAGTGAATGGTCCTGCAATGTTCCATTCACGTCAGAGGAGAAGTATTAGTGGGTTTTGTGAAAGGGCGGGCCAGGGAGGGAGGGAGCAGAGAAGACAACCTGATCTGTCAAACAGAGGGTCAAGTGTGCTGTGCATGTAAGGATGCACTATGAGTTATATACCTTCTGTGCCTAAGACTTATCCTGAGGACATTTTGACCCACATACACATGGGCTGTGATCCTGAACTGAGCGTTCAAAAGTAGTGTACAGTACACATATCCACATGTTCAAGAAGTATCTCATTGGAATAGATAGCCAGACATTGAACTGTACAGTACGTTTCCATTCATTTAGAAACAGGCCATTTGACACAGTGTGTAGAAAGCTTCCATATAGTTTCTTGTGTGTAACATTTCAACCAGAAGGTCTTTTTATTATTTGTTGAGCATCTACAGCGGGACTCTCAAAATAAAGTGTTAGAAAAACTCTTAACTGTCTCTTATAGTGCAACATTTGCTTAATTGTGCGGACCGATTAACCAACATTATTTTTAGGAGGGTTATTAACCTCAACTCATTGACCGATGTAGGTTAAATTACTTGAATTCCATTTAGTTGTTTTTTTCGGAGCCCAAAGTGTAATTTCTCTAGAGAGAAATCAAATCATTCACGAGAGAGTGAGACGCTGGGCTGAAGAGAGTTATATTTTTCATTAAGAAAATATTCAGCCTAGTTGAGCACAGAACCGTGTTAATTAACCATAATCCATTGTGCATGTTTTTTCAGTCTCGGACAGAGATGTAAACGCCTGCTACAGTTAGGTTAGATACACACAGATCGCATGGACCACATGAGAGACGAAAGTACACAACACAACTAAGAGGGAGAGAGGGATACAGTAGAGGCAGTTCGTGAAAGTATGCTCTATCTACTTTGAAGATCTAGTAAAATGATTTCGTCAGACAGCACTGTGGCATGCTTAGGCAGACTAGTCTAGCTAAATAGTATGACTACAGACAGTATAGTATGGGGAGCAGAGAGAGCATTGTCTGGCTGTTTGGCTGCTACTTCCTGACAGAGATGCGATGATGACTTTTAAGGAATGAAAAAGAGTAAAGTCATGAACATAAAAATGAAGTAATATACACAACTGAAATATTGTATTATTTCATAGTAATTTCCTATTTTTCTATTGATGTCTACCCAATGTATACCTGACAGAGACAATGGAATATTTTCCATGTTTTGGCAATTGAATGTTCACTATTTTTGGCTTTGGAATTTCAATTAAAAGCAAAAAAATCGTGTTAATGTAATTCTTTAAATGTAAAAAAATAAATAAAAAAAAACTGTTTTTTTTATAAATCCAAAAGCACTCAGCACTCAGAACTATTGCTTAATCTTACAAATTCTGTCAGAGAAACAAGCCATGCCCACCTGGAAAACTGGCAGCCGTTGGAAGCCGGCGCCCTGTGGGCAGACTCCTGTGTTTACTCAAATGTCTAGCAGATAACGCTGTCAGGCCTGTCTGTAAACAAAAGCGGTGATGGCGGCCTCCAAAAACCCTTGCCAGCATTTTAGAGGGAGATAAAATGCAGTATTTTTCAGTTTCCAAATTGGATCTGGGCCTGAGGGAAGGAAGTGTGGACAGGAAAGTGGCACAGAGGGGGCAGGGGGGCAGAGGGAGGAGACAGAGGTAAGGGGGTAAGGGTTTAAGGGGGTGTGATGGCTGAACTTTGACCGGCTGGGATTTAAGGGTCGAACCTTTAGCCCTGGTTGTCAATATGCAGATTATTGCAGCGTAGATCTGACAGGCAGCCATCTGGCTATGGCCCCCTATGACACTCTGCCTGAACCCTGGGTCGTAAAAGTCTGTCAGAGGCTCTTATAAGAATATCATAATGTGGAGTTCATTTTTCCAAGTTAATGTACAAAACGGAGGAGTTTATCCAGTTGCCAAAGAAAACAATACTAAGCCCACATTTACCAGTAGAAATAAAACATGTCCATTGATATTTCATTTATATCAGCAAATTCATACATTCTCATACTGTGGTTGCTAGAGACGCAATCGTTCGATTCATTCTAGCATCACCACACTGGATGGTTCCGACCTTGAATATGTGGACACCTACACGTACCTAGGTGTCTGGCTAGACTGCAAACTCTCCTTCCAGACCCATATCAAACATCTCCAATCGAAAATCAAATCAAGAGTCGGCTTTCTATTCCGCAACAAAGCCTCCTTCACTCACGCTGCCAAGCTTACCCTAGTAAAACTGACTATCCTACCGATCCTCGACTTCGGCGATGTCATCTACAAAATTGCTTCCAACACTCTTCTCAGCAAACTGGATGCAGTTTATCACAGTGCCATCCGTTTTGTCACTAAAGCACCTTATACTACCCACCACTGCGACTTGTATGCTCTAGTCGGCTGGCCCTCGCTACATATTCGTCGCCAGACCCACTGGCTCCAGGTCATCTACAAGGCCATGCTAGGCAAAGCTCCGCCTTATATATCAGCTCACTGGTCACGATGGCAACACCCATCCGTAGCACCTGCTCCAGCAGGTGTATCTCATTGATCATCCCTAAAGCCAACACCTCATTCGGCCGCCTTTCGTTCCAGTACTCTGCTGCCTGTGACTGGAACGAATTGCAAAAATGGCTGAAGTTGGAGACTTTTATCTCCCTCACCAACTTCAAACATCAGCTATCTGAGCAGCTAACCGATCGCTGCAGCTGTACATAATCTATTGGTAAATAGCCCACCCATTTTCACTTACTTCATCCCCACAGTTTTTATTTATTTACTTTTCTGCTCTTTTGCACACCAATATCTCTACCTGTACATGATCATCTGATCATTTATCACTCAATATTGTAATTATTCGCCTACCTCCTCATGCCTTTTTCACACATTGTATGTAGACTCCCCTTTTTTTCTCTACTGTGTTATTGACTTGTTAATTGTTTACTCCATGTGTAACTCTGTGTTGTCTGTTCACACTGCTATGCTTTATCTTGGCCAGGTCGCAGTTGCAAATGAGAACCTGTTCTCAACTAGCCTACCTGGTTAAATAAAGGTGAAATAATTGTTTTTTTTAAATCGATATTCATGGGGGCAACACAGTAGTTTGTTATTTTCGCTGGCAACGTTCCTATCCCTTGCTTGCTAGCTAACCAGCTAGCTATGGCTAATACAGTCACTACCTCCGCAGCCAGAGTAATAGCCACGTAGCTGTTTTCTATTGACATTAATTTAGATGCATCCAGAACACTGAGCTGATAATGCCCAATTTTGCCTGGCATAGCTAGAAAAATGTTTCTTCTCATCAGGACACTCGTCAACACTAACTGTTAATTACCAGGAGATTGTATTGCAGATCAAACACTAGGCTAGAAGCTAGCTAAATAGTTTTTTTGCTATTAAACTTGACAATATGACAACCAAATTAAAAAATACCCTTTGCTGAAAACAGCTGGTCAAATTAAAAACATGTGGGAGGATTTGACAGCATAGTGCCACTTGCGTCATGACTGCAACAGTAGGGACCAGAGAAATTAATGTTCATCACGTTAGCTAGGTCATCATCAGATGCTCCCCAAAAATGTCTCTGCAAAAAATAAATCAATGCTAGCTAACTAGCGAGCTAAGTTTTTTCCTCATTGGACCTGCATTTACAATGTTGGATCTAATTTCAGTTTATGTAGTTGTTGGTTTAGCTTTGTAGCAAGTACGGTCTGCTTGTGTAGGTGTATATTGGGAAGGAGCATGACTGTCCCTGTATCAATTCCAACTGTCCCGATATATTTACATTTACATTTACATTTAAGTCATTTAGCAGACGCTCTTATCCAGAGCGACTTATCCAGAGCGACTTACAAATTATCCAGAGCGACTTACAAATTATTTGTCCAACGGTCCTGTTATCTGGTTTTAATGTCCATTCTAGAATGCCCTTCTAGCCAATCAGAAATGAGTATTCAACAATGCTGTGGTATAATTAAGTAATAAGGCCCGAGGTGGTGTGGTATATGGCCAATATACCACGGCTAAGGGCTTTTCTTATGCACGACGCAACGCCCAAGAGAACCAGGGGCTACCCGAGTTTCCCCGAGAGTCTCCGAAGTCTGGCAATTCATTTCTTCCCGAGCAGATGCAACTAAGGAAGAGCTACAGTCTTCAACATGCAGTCACTACGAGTATTTGGCCTTACCAACACCCCAGGCTCTGGTGAATGAGGTTCTCCGCAACATGTTGAACCGGTTTGTCTTCCTCTACCTCGTTGACATCCTCATTTTCTCCTGCTCCACCCAAGAACACGTGCTTCACGTCCGACAGGTACTCTAACACCTCCCGGAGAACCAGCTTTTTGTGAAAGCAGAGACGTGCGAATTCCATCACTCCACCATCCCCTTCTTGAGTTACATCATCTCTGCAGGGAGAGTACAGATGGATCCAGGAAAGGTGAGAGTGGTGGTGGATTGGCCCCAGCCTACATCCAGAGTGCAACTGCAACATTTCCTGGGATTCTCCAACTTTTATTGTCACTTTACATCCCTGCACCTTCTTCTCCTATCGACCCCTCAATGACACATAGAAGAACGACGATGTGGGGAATCGTGTGCTTCTCGCGGTGAACTACTATAAGACTTCAACTATGATTAAACCTTCATGACTCATCCCTTTGTCTCCTGGTCAACTGGCATACATGGTGAGGCGCTTCTTGAAGGTCGACCAAGGCACCCCTAGAGGGGAGGAGGGGGGTACTGTCACACTGATCTGTTTTTAACTGTCTTTGTGCTTGTCTCAACCCCCTTCCAGATGTCTCCCATCTTTCTCATTATCCCCAGTGTATTTATACCGGCCTTCTCTATTTGTCTGTTGCCAGTTCATTTTTTGTGAAGCCTACCAGCGTTTTACCCCTTGCACCTTTCTTTTTCTAGTCCCTGTTTTCTAGTTTTCCCGGTTTTGACCAGTTCTGCCTGCCCTGACCCTGAGCCTGCCTGCCGTTCTGTACCTTATGGACTCTGTTCTCGATTATTGACTTCTGCCCTTGACCTGTCGTTTTGCATGCACCCTGTTCAAGCAATAAACCTTTGTTACCTCGACACTGTCTGCATCCGGGTCTTCTCCTGAAACGTGATACAAGGTGCCTTATTGCCCTAGTTAGGGTTACCAACATAATTAGGGCAGTAAAATTACGTTTTGTCATATCCATGGGATACGGTATGATATACCACGGCTTTCAGCTAATCAGCATTCAGGGCTCAAACCACCCAGTTAATAAAATAAAATAATTAGGTGGGTGCTTACATTTGTCAAAACATGAAACATAACACCATTTAAATATAGTTAGAATGTAGTTGTTTACATCAAACAGAAAAACAACAAAATAGTTATATCAAGACATTTAGATTGAAGATACTGCACTTTGCTTTTGCATTACCCATGTAGTTGTTAACCCATATAGTTGTTTAAGTGTCGAGGGGGCAGTTAAACCTTTTGTCTTGCCAATTCACCCCCTGAATGTCTCAATTGCCTCAAATCTTAAAAATCCTTCTTTAACATGTCTCCTCCCCTTCATCTACACTGATTGAAGTGGATTTAACAGGTGACATCAATAAGGGATCATATCTTTCTCCTGGATTCACCTGGTCAGTCTATGTCATGGAAAGAGCAGGTGTCTCAATTTTCTTGTACACAGTGTAGATTCAGCCTCTTACAAATTGAAGGAAAACTGTGACCAGTTTCAGTTAACTAGGCGTATGTCGCAGGGTCACTATTTCACAGGAGAGACAGACATTTGAACGTAAACTTTTTTTTAATCAAAATGCGTTTTTTAGCAGAAATGCCTTCTCGAACATGTGAATGTTCATGTGCCTTAATAACAAATTTCAATGCCATCTGTAAATACGAATAAAATTGTTAAATTACAAGCCTAGTTGGTTTACCCACATAAAAAGATTGGTCTGCCATATAACACACAGAAGTGTCTAGGTAATCCTGTCTAATGTGGCTTTTTTTAATGTATCGTGTATTAAAACTGCATAAGTGTTGCTCTCCCACTTTCTGGAGGACCGGGTTTTGAAATCAGTGAAAGTTGAGTATGATAGCTAAGGAGATGGAGAAAACACCTGTCTCCAGATTACATATTCAAACTAAGGGTAACCATGGCATCCCAAAAGGAGAAATGTCCATCCATGAATGATATGAATGGGTAAGATAGTCTAGCTAGCTACATTTTCAGATATTACACATTTCTAATTCTGACAGAAAGAGCCATTTGCTCACCTAGCTATAGCCTAGTGTTAGCTACTGTAGCTAACATTGAACCTGGTTGGTTAGCTACCTCCAGATTCATGCATGGTAGTAACGTCATGAGTTGGGATTATGGTTAATTGTTTACCTAACGGTAACTAACACACATCGCCCTGTTTCGAAGTGTTGACCTTATTTTAGCGCCCAAAAAACATAATACTTCCAGGCAACTGTAATATGAACACCATTGTAAAGCACAATTTCTCCCGATTGAAGAAGGCAATGCGCTCCATCGGGTCTTGTCACGTCCTGACCTGAGAGAGCTTGACTATCATTGTCTCTGATTGGGAACCATACTTAGGTAGCTTTTTCCCTCCTATGTTTTGTGGGTAGTTATTTTCTGTTTAGTGTTTTTGGCACCTGACAGGACTGTTTCGGTTTAGTTTATTCTCTTTGTTATTTTGTTATAGCGTTCGTTCAGTTTAAATAAAAAAGCATGAACACTTACCACGCCGCGCTTTGGTCCGATTATTCCTCATCTGACAACGACACCAGTTACAGGTCTTTTAAAAAACATGACAGGTGGGGAAGCGCAACCTACTGCGTGATAGTGAAAGGGGGAGATACAGTGGGGCAAAAAAGTATTTAGTCAGCCACCAATTGTGCAATTTCTCCCACTTAAAAAGATGAGAGGACTGTAATTTTCATCATAGGTACACTTCAACTATGAAAATGAGAAAAGAAAATCCAGAAAATCATATTGTAGGATTTTTAATGAATTTATTTGCAAATTATGGTGGAAAATAAGTATTTGGTCACCTACAAACAAGCAAGATTTCTGGCTCTCACAGAACTGTAACTTCTTCTTTAAGAGGCTCCTCTGTCCTCCACTTGTTACCTGTATTAACGGCACCTGTTTGAACTTATCAGTATAGGCAGCGTTAAAGTTATCTTCAGAAGTAAACAGCGGCTGTAGTTGCTTATGAGAGTCATGATGGCTTGCAAAAAATGAATGGATACAGTTGTACAATTGACTTGGTATTCCCCTTACCCCTTACTTAGCCTGTCCCTTTCTTGTTTGTAATATGCGAGAGAAGCGCTACACCTGGTGGAAAGAGGCTGTATGACACAAAATGAGTTGCATAATGCACATCACAACTTAACGTACAGCGTCAGACAACCAGTTCCTATAGCCTTTAGCCGTACTCTTATCCTACACCTCCTCTGTTCCTCTGGTGATGTTAATCCAGGCCCTGTAGCCCCCAGTTCCACTCCTATTCCCCAGGCGTCATCAATTGTTGACTTCTGTAACCGTAAAAGCCTTTGTTTCATGCATGTTAACATCAGAAGCTTCCTCCCTAAATTTGTTTTATTCACTGCTTTAGCACACTCCGCCAACCCTGATGTCCTATCCGTGTCTGAATCCTGGCTTAAGAAGCCCACCAAAAATGAGGAAATTTCCATCCCCAACTACAACTTTTTCCGCCAAGATAGAACTGCCAAAAGGGGGTGGTTGCAATCTACTGCAGAGATAGTCTGCAGAGTTCTGTCATGCTATTCCAGAAATAAGCTTGTTATAGACCCCACTCAGCCCACAGCTGTGCCCTGGACACCATATGTGAATTAATTGCCCCCCATTTATCTTCAGAGTTCGTACTGTTAGGTGACCTAAACTAGAATATGCTTAACACCCCGGCCGTCCTCCAATCTAATCTAGATGCCCTCAATCTCACACACATTATCAAGGAACCTACCCAGTACAACCTATCATCCTGACCAACCTGCCCTCTAAATACACCTCTGCTGTCTTCAACCAGGATCTCAGCGATTACTGCCTCATTGCCTGCGTCCGTAATGGATCCGGGGTCAAATGACCACCCCTCATCACTGTCTAACGCTCCCTAAAATACTTCTGCCTTTCTAATCGACCTGGTGTCCTGGAAGGATATTGACCTCATTCCGTCAGTAGAGGATGCCTGGTTATTCTTTAAAAGTGCTTTTCTCACTGTCTTATATAAGCATGCCCCGTTCAATAAAAAAAAACTAAGAACAGATAGCCGTTGGTTCACTCCAGACTTGACTGCCCTTGATCAGCACAAAAACATCCTGTGCCAGACTGCATTAGCATCGAATAGCCTCCGCAATATGCAACTTTTCAGGGAAGTTAGGAACCAATATACAGGCAGTTAGGATTGCAAAGCCTAGCTTTTTCAAAAAGAAATGTGGATCTTGTAGCACAAACTCTTTCATGTCGTCAGGGATCATCGGTCATCTCCCTCTTCAAAAGAGGAAACACTCTAGACCCAAACTGTTACAGACATATCTATCCTACCCTGCCGTTCTAAAGTTTTCGAAAGCCAAGTTAACTTCTTGGTAACAGGGGGCAGTATTTTCACGTCCGGATGAAATGCATGCCCAAATTCAACTGCATGCTACTCATCCCAAGAACATAAGATATGCATATGGATAGATTTCTAAAACTGTTTGAATCATGTCTGTGAGTATAACAGAACTTATTTAGCAGGCGAAACCCCGAGGACAAACCATTCAGATTTTGTTGTTGTTGAGGTCCCACTCTTTTCAATGGGTTTTCATTGGGAATCCAGATTTCTAAGGGACCTTCTTATCGCTTCCACTGGATGTCAACAGTCTTTAGAAATTGGTTGAGGTTATTCCTTTGTGTAATGAAGAAGTACGGCCATCTTGAACGAGGGTCACTTGAAGTGTACTGTTAGATAGAGGCACGAGACAAGAAAACATGCTTCAGTTTGTTTTCTTCCTGTATTGAACACAGACCATCCCATCTTCAATTTTATCAATTATTTAAGTAAAAAAATAGGTAAAGTTGTTGTCATGTTTTGTCTTATATTGTCTTGTCATTTTGCTTTCCCTTCTGTTCGTTTCCCCCTGCTGGTCTTATTAGGTTCGTTCCCTCTCTCTCCTCTCTCTATCGTTCCGTTCCTGCTCCCAGCTGTTCCTATTCTCCTACTCAATCATCTAGTCTTTTCACACCTGTTCCCTATCTTGCCCTCTGATTTGAGTCCCTATTTCTCCCCTTGTTTTCCGTTTCTGTCCTGTCGGATCCTTGTATTATGTTCGCCGTGCTGTGTCTTTGTCTCGCCCTGTCGTGTCTTGTTTCCCTCAGATGCTGCGTGTGAGCAGGTGTCTGAGTCTGCTACGGTCGGTGCCTTCCCGAGGCAACCTACAGTTAATGGTCGAGTCTCCAGTCTGTCCTCGTCACTACGAGTGGAATTAAGTTTTTTATGTTTTGTTTTCTGCTCTGACTGTCCAGGAGTATTGCCTATATCCTTTACTGGAATAAAGACTCTGTTTTCGCCAAGTCGCTTTTGGGTCCTCATTCACCTGCATAACAGAAGGATCCGACCAAGAATGGACCCAGCGACTACTGATTCTCGTAACACTTCGAGATCCAAGGAGCCATGCTCGGCAGACACGAGCAGGAATTGTCTGCTGCTCGTCATGCCGTTGAGAACCTGGGCTCAGGTTTCCGACCTCTCTGGACAGTTCCAGAGTCTTCGTCTCGTGCCACCTGCTACTTCCTGGTCTGCCGAGCCTCCGGAACCTAGGGTTAATATCCCACCTTGTTACTCCGGGCAGCACACGGAGTGCCGCTCCTTTCTCACCCAGTGTGATATTGTGTTCTCTCTCCAACCCAACACATACTCTAGAGAGAGAGCTCGGGTTGCTTACGTCATATCACTCCTTACTGGCCGGGCTCGAGAGTGGGGCACAGCTATCTGGGAGGCAAGGGCTGATTGTTCTAACAATTACCTGAACTTTAAAGAGGAGATGATTCGGGTTTTTGATCGTTCAGTTTTTGGTAGGGAGGCTTCTAGGGCCCTGGCTTCCCTATGTCAAGGTGATCGATCCATAACGGATTACTCTATAGAGTTTCGCACTCTTGCTGCCTCTAGTGACTGGAACGAGCCGGCGCTGCTCGCTCGTTTTCTGGAGGGACTCCACGCAGAGGTTAAAGATGAGATTCTCTCCCGGGAGGTTCCTTCCAGTGTGGACTCTTTGATTGCACTCGCCATCCGCATAGAACGACGGGTAGATCTTTGTCACCAAGCTCGTGGAAGAGAGATCGCATCAACGGTGTTTCCCTCTCCGCATCGCAACCATCTCCCTCCTCCGGCTCAGAGACTGAGCCCATGCAGCTGGGAGGTATTCGCATCTCGACTAAGGAGAGGGAACGGAGGATCACCAACCGCCTGTGCCTCTATTGCGGACTTGCTGGACATTTTGTCAATTCATGTCCAGTAAAGCCAGAGCTCATCAGTAAGCGGAGGGCTACTGGTGAGCGCTACTACTCAGGTCTCTCCATCAAGATCCTGTACTACTATGTCGGTCCATCTACGCTGGACCGGTTCGGGTGCTACATGCAGTGCCTTGATAGACTCTGGGGCTGAGGGTTGTTTTATGGACGAAGCATGGGCTCGGAAACATGACATTCCTTTCAGACAGTTAGGGAAGCCTACGCCCATGTTCGCCTTAGATGGTAGTCATCTTCCCAGTATCAGATTTGAGACACTACCTTTAACCCTCACAGTATCTGGTAACCACAGTGAGACTATTTCTTTTTGATTTTTCGTTCACCTTTTACACCTGTTGTTTTGGGTCATCCCTGGCTAGTATGTCATAATCCTTCTATTAATTGGTCTAGTAATTCTATCCTATCCTGGAACGTTTCTTGTCATGTGAAGTGTTTAATGTCTGCTATCCCTCCTGTTTCTTCTGTCCCTCTTCTCAGGAGGAACCTGGTGATTTGACAGGAGTGCCGGAGGAATATCATGATCTGCGCACGGTCTTCAGTCGGTCCAGAGCCAACTCCCTTCCTCCTCACCGGTCGTATGATTGTAGTATTGATCTCCTTCCGGGGACCACTCCTCCTCGGGGTAGACTATACTCTCTGTCGGCTCCCGAACGTAAGGCTCTCGAGGATTATTTGTCTGTGTCTCTTGACGCCGGTACCATAGTGCCTTCTTCCTCCCTGCCGGGGCGGGGTTTTTTTTGTTAAGAAAAGGACGGTACTCTGCGCCCCTGCGTGGATTATCGAGGGCTGAATGACATAACGGTTAAGAATCGTTATCCGCTTCCCCTTATGTCATCAGCCTTCGAGATTCTGCAGGGAGCCAGGTTCTTTACTAAGTTGGACCTTCGTAACGCTTACCATCTCGTGTGCATCAGAGAGGGGGACGAGTGGAAAACGGCGTTTAACACTCCGTTAGGGCATTTTGAGTACCGGGTTCTGCCGTTTGGTCTCGCTAATGCTCCAGCTGTTTTTCAGGCATTAGTTAATGATGTTCTGAGAGACATGCTGAACATCTTTGTTTTTGTCTATCTTGACGATATCCTGATTTTTTCTCCGTCACTCGAGATTCATGTTCAGCACGTTCGACGTGTTCTCCAGCGCCTTTTAGAGAATTGTCTCTACATGAAGGCTGAGAAGTGCTCCTTTCATGTCTCCTCCGTCACTTTTCTCGGTTCTGTTATTTCCGCTGAAGGCATTCAGATGGATCCCGCTAAGGTCCAGGCTGTCAGTGATTGGCCCGTTCCAAGGTCACGTGTCGAGTTGCAGCGCTTTCTAGGTTTCGCTAATTTCTATCGGCGTTTCATTCGTAATTTCGGTCAAGTTGCTGCCCCTCTCACAGCTCTTACTTCTGTTAAGACGTGTTTTAAGTGGTCCGGTTCCGCCCAGGGAGCTTTTGATCTTCTCAAAAACGTTTTACGTCCGCTCCTATCCTCGTTACTCCTGACGTCACTAAACAATTCATTGTCGAGGTTGACGCTTCAGAGGTAGGCGTGGGAGCCATTCTATCCCAGCGCTTCCAGTCTGACGATAAGGTTCATCCTTGCGCTTATTTTTCTCATCGCCTGTCGCCATCGGAACGCAACTATGATGTGGGTAACCGTGAACTGCTCGCCATCCGCTTAGCCCTAGGCGAATGGCGACAGTGGTTGGAGGGGCAACCGTTCCTTTTGTCGTTTGGACTGACCACAAGAACCTTGAGTACATCCGTTCTGCCAAACGACTTAATGCCCGTCAAGCTCGTTGGGCGTTGTTTTTCGCTCGTTTCGAGTTTGTGATTTCTTACCGTCCGGGTAATAAGAACACCAAGCCTGATGCCTTATCCCGTCTCTTTAGTTCTTCTGTGGCTTCTACTGATCCCGAGGGGATTCTTCCTTATGGGCGTGTTGTCGGGTTGACAGTCTGGGGAATTGAAAGACAGGTTAAGCAAGCACTCACGCACACTGCGTCGCCGCGCGCTTGTCCTAGTAACCTTCTTTTCGTTCCTGTTTCTACTCGTCTGGCTGTTCTTCAGTGGGCTCACTCTGCCAAGTTAGCTGGTCATCCCGGCGTTCGAGGTACTCTTGCTTCTATTCGCCAGCGCTTTTGGTGGCCTACTCAGGAGCGTGACACGCGCCGTTTCGTGGCTGCTTGTTCGGACTGCGCGCAGACTAAGTCAGGTAACTCTCCTCCTGCCGGTCGTCTCAGACCGCTTCCCATTCCTTCTCGACCATGGTCTCACATCGCCTTAGACTTCATTACCGGTCTGCCTTTGTCTGCGGGGAAGACTGTGATTCTTACGGTTGTCGATAGGTTCTCTAAGGCGGCACATTTCATTCCCCTCGCTAAGCTTCCTTCCGCTAAGGAGACGGCACAAATCATCATCGAGAATGTGTTCAGAATTCATGGCCTCCCATTAGACGCCGTTTCAGACAGAGGTCCGCAATTCACGTCACAGTTTTGGAGGGAGTTCTGTCGTTTGATTGGTGCGTCCGTCAGTTTCTCTTCCGGGTTTCATCCCCAGTCTAACGGTCAAGCAGAAAGGGCCAATCAGACGATAGGTCGCATACTACGCAGCCTTTCTTTTAGAAACCCTGCGTCTTGGGCAGAACAGCTCCCCTGGGCAGAATACGCTCACAACTCGCTTCCTTCGTCTGCTACCGGGTTATCTCCGTTTCAGAGTAGTCTGGGTTACCAGCCTCCTCTATTCTCGTCCCAGCTTGCAGAGTCCAGCGTTCCCTCCGCTCAAGCGTTTGTCCAACGTTGTGAGCGCACCTGGAGGAGGGTGAGGTCTGCACTTTGCCGTTACAGGGCACAGACTGTGAGAGCCGCCAATAAACGTAGGATTAAGAGTCCTAGGTATTGTTGCGGCCAGAGAGTGTTGCTTTCCACTCGTAACCTTCCCCTTACGACAGCTTCTCGTAAGTTGACTCCGCGGTTCATTGGTCCGTTCCGTGTCTCCCAGGTCGTCAATCCTGTCGCTGTGCGACTGCTTCTTCCGCGACATCTTCGTCGCGTCCATCCTGTCTTCCATGTCTCCTGTGTCAAGCCCTTTCTTCGCACCCCCATTCGTCTCCCCCCCCCCCCGTCCTTGTCGAGGGCGCACCTATTTACAAGGTACGTAGGATCATGGACATGCGTTCTCGGGGACGGGGTCACCAATACTTAGTGGATTGGGAGGGTTACGGTCCTGAGGAGAGGAGTTGGGTTCCATCTCGGGACGTGCTGGACCGTTCGCTGATTGATGATTTCCTCCGTTGCCGCCAGGATTCCTCCTCGAGTGCGCCAGGAGGCGCTCGGTGAGTGGGGGGGGTACTGTCATGTTTTGTCTTATATTGTCTTGTCATTTTGCTTTCCCTTCTGTTCGTTTCCCCCTGCTGGTCTTATTAGGTTCGTTCCCTTTTTCTCTCTCCCTCCCTCTCTCTCCTCTCTCTATCGTTCCGTTCCTGCTCCCAGCTGTTCCTATTCTCCTACTCAATCATCTAGTCTTTTCACACCTGTTCCCTATCTTGCCCTCTGATTTGAGTCCCTATTTCTCCCCTTGTTTTCCGTTTCTGGCCTGTCGGATCCTTGTATTATGTTCGCCGTGCTGTGTCTTTGTCTCGCCCTGTCGTGTCTTGTTTCCCTCAGATGCTGCGTGTGAGCAGGTGTCTGAGTCTGCTACGGTCGGTGCCTTCCCGAGGCAACCTACAGTTAATGGTCGAGTCTCCAGTCTGTCCTCGTCACTACGAGTGGAATTAAGTTTTTTATGTTTTGTTTTCTGCTCTGACTGTCCAGGAGTATTGCCTATATCCTTTACTGGAATAAAGACTCTGTTTTCGCCAAGTCGCTTTTGGGTCCTTATTCACCTGCATAACAGTTGTATTACAAAAGTAGTTTAAAACGTTTTGGCAAAGTTTACAGGTAACTTTTGAGATATTTTGTGGTCACATTGAGCAAGTTGGAACCGGTGTTTTTCTGGCTCAATCGCGCCAAATAAATGGACATTTTGGATATATATCGACGGAATTAATCGAACAAAAGGACCATTTGTGATGTTTATGGGACATATTGGAGTGCCAACAAAAGAAGCTCGTCAAAGGTAAGGCATGAATTATATTTTATTTCTGCATTTTGTGTCGTGCATGCAGGGTTGAAATATTGTTTCTCTCTTTGTTTACTATGGTGCTATCCTCAGATAATAGCATTGTTTGCTTTTGCCGAAAAGCCTTTTTGAAATCTGATATGTTGGCTGGATTCACAACAAGTGTAGCTTTAATTTGATATCTTGCATGTGTGATTTAATGAAAGTTAGATTTTTATAGTAATTTATTTGAATTTGGCGCTCTGCATTTTCCCTGGCTTTTGGCCAGGTGGGACGCGTCCCACATATCCCAGAGAGGTTTACCTCTCTGAGCACGTAACCCAGTAGCGGGTTCCACAACATACAGTGATTGCTACATAACTAGTCATATTAAACATTCATGAAAATACAAGTGTCTCACATGTATTGAAAGCCTAGAATATTGCTAATCCAACTTCGTTGTCAGATTTTAAAAAAGATTTACTAGGAAAGAATACGATGTGATTATCTGAGTATAGAGCCCCATAATTTTTTTTTTCAACCAGCACAGGTGTAACATAATCACAAACTGCATTTAAATAAATTGTTTACCTTTGACGATCTTCGTCTGTTTGCAATCCCAATGCTCATTGTTACACAATGAATGATCTTTTGTTTGAAAAAATCAGTTTTTATAGCCGAACACGAAACATTTTGTGAACTGCTTGTGTCGTGAATTCCGTCTCATTCCATTTTCGACGACACATTCGAGGTAAATACACACACAGAATGGGAATTTTCCAGTCATGTAACACAACCAAACCGGATGGGTCATTTCGCGGGACGTATTGACTGAAAGAAACCGATTTGAAGACAACAAGTAATGACATCATTGTGCACCAATGATTTTCCCGCTGTTTCGTTGATTGACTGTATTTTAACCCAATGACCACTGATAGTCTTGAAATCTAGCTGGGTAGATAGCCAATGAGCTGACGTAAACGGCAATAGGTCATGTTTATGTGTTGCAAGACCAACCCATGTAGTAAGCTCAGTAGATCAGTAGTAATAAAGACAGTAGATCTAGCTGGTCTGTCATAATATATTCAACCTTATGTTCCCTGTACTCATATATATATATATATATATATATATATATATATATATGTAGTAATAAAGACAGTAGATCTAGCTGGTCTGTCATAATATATTCAATACCTGTTGTTTATTATACCTGTTGATACAGGGCTCATATGTGAAACTATTCTAACTGAACATTTTATTTCACAGTGACACTGACTCCGAATGGCAGCCCCCAGGGCCAAGGTGTCCATCCCCCACTGAAACTGGTTCATCCAGCTCCTGCCAAAGTGGCCAAATGTATTTCTGCAGGCATGGATGTGCCTCAGGGCTAAAAGGGCACAGCATGGTGGCGTCGCTGTGTTCTTTGCAAAATTAGGTCCCCCATCACCTGCGCCACATGCTTGGTGACCCTCTGCTTTACAGCAGAAAGAGACTGCTATGGCACCTGGCATCAGCAGCACAATATTGTGTAGAGCTTTGGCAAAGTGGGTGGGGTTATATTCTGCCTGTTTGGCCCTGTCCGGGGGTCTCATCGGATGGGACCACAGTGTCTCCTGACCCCTCCTGTCTCAGCCTCCAGTATTTATGCTGCAGTAGTTTGTGTCGGGGGGCTAGGGTAAGTTTGTTATATATGGAGTACTTCTTCTGTCTTATCTGGTGTCCTGTGTGAATTTAAGTATACTCTCTCTAATTCTCTCTTTCTCTCTGGAGGAGGACCTGAGCCCTAGGACCATGCGTCAGGACTACCTGGCATGATGACTCCTTGTTGTCCCCAGTCCACATGGCCTTGCTGCTGTTCCAGTTTCAACTGTTCTGCCTGCGGCTATGGAACCCTAAACTGTTCATATTTACTCGAGGTGCTGTCCTGTTTCATCCTCTACAACTACTGTGATTATTATTATTTGACCCATCTATGAACGTTTGAAAATAATCGGCCATCTTCTGTTATAATCTCCACCCGGCACAGCCAGAAGAGGACTGGCCACCCCTCATAGCCTAGTTCCTCTCTAGGTTTCTTCCTAGGTTTTGGCCTTTCTAGGGAGTTTTTCCTAGCCACCGTGTATCTACACCGGCATTGCTTGCTGTTTGTGCCATATAAATAAATTTGATTTGATAAAGGACTGAGGGTCTTCCAAATATTGAAAGTGTGTAAATACATTTACATTACATTTAAGTCATTTAGCAGACGCTCTTATCCAGAGCGACTTACAAATTGGTGCATTCACCTTATGACATCCAGTGGAACAGTCACTTTACAATAGTGCATCTAAATCTTAAAGGGGGGGGGGTGAGAGGGATACTTATCCTATCCTAGGTATTCCTTAAAGAGGTGGGGTTTCAGGTGTCTCCGGAAGGTGGTGATTGACTCCGCTGTCCTGGCGTCGTGAGGGAGTTTGTTCCACCATTGGGGGGGCCAGAGCAGCGAACAGTTTTGACTGGGCTGAGCGGGAGCTGTACTTCCTCAGTGGTAGGGAGGTGAGCAGGCCAGAGGTGGATGAACGCAGTGCCCTTGTTTGGGTGTAGGGCCTGATCAGAGCCTGGAGGTACTGAGGTGCCGTTCCCCTCACAGCTCCGTAGGCAAGCACCATGGTCTTGTAGCGGATGCGAGCTTCAACTGGAAGCCAGTGGAGAGAACGGAGGAGCGGGGTGACGTGAGAGAACTTGGGAAGGTTGAACACCAGACGGGCTGCGGCGTTCTGGATGAGTTGAAGGGGTTTAATGGCACAGGCATAGTTACCCATGTTATTTTGTAAATGTATATATTTCTTTCGTCATATTTTTTTTCTCCATATTTTTTTCTCCATTTTTTGGGTGTGTGTGTTAGAATACCATTTTGGCATTTTGTATATAGTTATTTGTTTCAAAATGTATACCTTCACCAATTTGGCCACTTGGGTACATTTGGGCTACTTGTGTGGGACACCTGGGTGACTTCATGATAAATGTCATGTAGCCCACTCATTTTGGAAGTTATCATTCTGAAACTTCGCACAAGTACTGTTGCCCTCTTATATTTATCACTGAAATTGTCCCCATCATCCTATCTGAATGTTTGTTTTATCTTGTTCATTTTAAAGATATGATTTTTCATTGTATTATCTAAACCAGATCTATTGTGTTATATTCTCCTACATTCAATTCACATTTACACAAACTGCAGAGTGTTTTCTTTCAAATGGAACCAAAAATATGCATATCCTTGCTTCTGGGCCAGAGCTACAGGCAGTTAGATTTGGGTATGTCTTCAGGCGGAAATGGAAAAAAGTAGGGGGGTAGCTCAAACAGAACACCGACCATTTAGAATCCCACCGTACCTTCTCAGCAATGCAATCTGGTTTCCGCGCTGGTCGTGGGTGTACCTCAAGGTAATAAACGATATCATAACCACCATCCATAAAAGACAGTACTGTGCTATACCGTCTTAATTGACCTGGCCAAGGCTTTCGACTCTTGTCGATCACCTCATTCTTATCGGCAGACTCAACAGCCTTGGTTTTTCTAATTACTGCCTCGCCTGGTTCACCAACTACTTTCTGATAGAGGTCAATGTGTCAAATCGGAGGGCCTGTTGTCCGGACCTCTGGCAGTCTCTATGGGGGTGCCACAGGGTTCAATTCTCGGGCCGACTCTTTTCTCTGTATATATATATATATATATATCAATGATGTCGCTCTTGCTGAGAGTATTCTCTGATTCACCTCAACACAGATGACACCATTCTGTATACTTCTGGCCCTTATTTGGACAATGTGTTAACAAACCTCCAGACAAGCTTCTATGCCATACACACTCCTTCGGTGGCCTCCAAGGAGTGCTGCTCTGTTTTGAGCCAACTGCAATTTTGCTAGGTCTTTCTTTGATCAAGATGGGACAAGACCAGGTGCTTAACTAGTACAGTTGATTTTTGTCCCCCAAAAATACAGAACATCTTTTTAGAACAGACAACTTTACAATGATAATTGACCATCCACTGTTATATGGATGGTCAATTAGCATCCTCAACTTGCTCAAAGGTCACACCATGTATGCACAACTCCAGTTCAGGTTTAGGTCTTAGAATGTATGGAACCAATTAAATATAATGAATGTAGTTTTAGATGTATTTAAGACAGTTTATTATTAATCACCCATTCTGATGCTGACTGTAAACACCTTATTTATCATTTCAGTGACTTACTGGCTTTGGTTGCTGGTATGTAGAGTGTGGAATCATCCAAATACAGAGTCCTTCTAGCTTTGTGTAAGACCAGTTGAAAATCATTTGTAAAAATAAAGATAAACGTCCCAAGGTGACACTGATCTTAGAGAAGCTTCCATTGAATAACTCTCTCTCTTTGTTATGCAGGTGAATGAGGACCCAAAAGCGACTTGGCGAAAACAGAGTCTTTAATCCAGTAAAGTAAAAATACAATCATAAAGCACAATATCCACTCGTAATGACGAGAACAGACTGGAGACTCGATCTTGAACTGCAGGTTGCCTCGGGAAGGCACTTGAACGTAGCAGACTCAGACACCTGCTCACCACGCAGCATCTGAGGGAAACACGACACGACAGGGCGATACACAGACACAGCACGGTGAACAATAGACAAGGATCCGACAGGGCAGAAACGGAAAACAAGGGGAGAAATAGGGACTCTAATCAGGGGGAAAGATAGGGAACAGGTGTGGGAAGACTAAATGATTGATTAGGGGAATAGGAACACCTGGGAGCAGGAACGGAGCGATAGAGAGAAGAGAGAGAGGGAGGAAGAGAGAAAGAGGGGAACGAACCTAAAAAGACCAGCAGGGGGAAAACGAACAGAGGGAAAAGCAAAATGACAAGACAAAATAAGACAAAACATGACACTCTTGTTCTATTGGATAAACATCTCTCCAACAATAGCTACTTCCAGATACATAATGAGAGAGCACCCCACTCTGACCATTTTACTCGCCCAAGCAGAGCTGGTTAGGCTGTTGCGCCTTCTGCACAACACTGTCTGTGTGAGTGGATCATTTAAGTGTGTCTGTGATGTGTATACCGAGGAACTTAAAAACTTTCCACCTTCTCCACTGCTGACCCTTCGATGTGGATAGGGGGTGCTCCCTCTGCTGTTTCCTGAAGTCCACGATCATCTCCTTTGTTTTGTTGACAATGAGTGAGAGGTTGTTTTCCTGACACCACACTCAGAGTGCCCTCACCTCCTCCTTGTAGGCCGTCTCGTCGTTATTGGTAATCAAGCCCACTACTATTGTGTCGTCTGCAAACTTGATGATTGAGTTGGAGGCGTGCATGGCCACACAGTTGTGGGTGAACAGGGAATACAGGAGGCATGCACCTTTGTGGGGCCCCAGTGTTGAGGGTCAGCGATGTAGAGATGTTGCTTCCTACTTTCACCACCTGGGGGTGGCCCATCAGAAAGTCCAGGACCCAATTGCACAGGGCAGGGTTGAGACCCAGGTCCTCTAGCTTGATGATGAGCTTGGAGGGTACTATGGTGTTGAATGCTGAGCTGATATGCACTGTCAACTGTGGAACCTTATATAGACAGGTGTGTGTCTTTCCAAATCATATCCAATCAATTTAATTTACCGCAGGTGGACTCCAATCCAGTTGTGGAAACATCTCAAGGATGATCAATGGAAACAGGATGCACCCAAGCTCAAATTCAAGTCGCAGAGCAAAGGGTATGAATACAATATAAATGTAAATAAGGTATTTGTTTAATTTTTTTAAATACATTCGATAACATTACTAAAAAACAGTTTTTTTGCTTTGTCATTGTGGGGTAATGTGTGTAGATTGTGGAGGATGTAAAAAAAAATGTAAGCCATTTTGGAATAAGGCTGTAACTTAACAAAATATGGAAAAAGTCAGGGGTCTGAATACTTTCCGACGGCACTGTATGCCGTAGGTTCAAATCAACCGATGATGAATCCTGAAGATGGGGCAAATTGCATGACAAGTTGGCCCAGATGAAGCCAGCTGTTATCACTCCCTACATTGCCCCATTCTTTCATGAGCTCACTGAGTTTAAATGAAGACCTCTAGTGAGGTAACTAAACACACACCAGCTTGATATGTCCCTTGTCACCTGTCCTTTTATCCAACAGAGTAACAGCCCTGGTGCTGTCTTTCATTCTATTCTTTCTTTTCCAATGCTTGTCCTAATTAAGGGCGAGAAGAGCTAACACATCAGAACTGCCCCATGAGGAACAACTGATGTTGTGCTGACTTCTCTAACCTGGATGTTCTCCTGCCCAAACTGTCCCGTTGTGTGTTGCACCGCCTCTGAACCCCCATACCCCTAATTAGAGTTCCCCTTGATCATAGATCTAGGATTGTACCCAATCACACACAATATAGTATTTAGATTTGTTTTGCAATGACGCTTTTATTTTGTTTCATGTGTTAACTATTGTTACTTCTATTACCAATTCTAAATTAGCAGCAGGGATGCTGTAATATGTTTTTACAGTAAGGAAAATAGTACAGTAAAATATATTACAGCATCTCTGCTGTGAAACAAAATTGCAGTATTAAGCTGGCAACTTAATATTGTCAGCTTTACAGTATATACACATTTACCAGATTCTTCCTCCCATATGCCACCTCTTTTTATTTAAAGGATTTGTCAGAGTCTATCTAGAAGAGAGCGAAGGAGTCAGGCGCAGGACACAGGTAAGAGTACAGAAAACACTGTATTTACTCAATCCAAGAATGTAACAAAAATCCCGTTATTAAACAAGGACAAGACAGGATAGAACTCCAACACACAAAAGACAATCATGCACAAACAGAAAGGGAAACCAGAGGGTTAAATAAGGAAAATAATTATGAGATGGGAACCAGGTGTGTAAACAGACAAAACAAAAGGAAAATGAAACATGGATCAGTGGCAGCTAGAAAGCCGGTGACGTCGACGGCCGAACGCAGCCCGAACAAGGAGGGAACAACTTCGGTGGAAGTCGTGACAGGTTTGAATGTCACTCGGCGATAGGATCAGAGAGGAAACCAAACTGACAGCTGTATAAAACGAAGCACACAGCCATGCAATCTCCATAAACAAACATTGGCAGTAGAATGGCCTTACTGAAGAGGTCAGTGACTTTCAACATGGCACCGTCATAGGATGTCATCTTTCTAACGAGTCAGCTCGTCAAATTTCTGCCCTGCTAGAGCTGGCTTGGTCAACTGTAAGTGCCGTTATTGCGAAATGGAAACCTCTAGGAGCAGCAACGGCTCAGCCGCAAAGTGGTAGGCCACACAAGCTCACAGAACGAGACCACAGAGTGCTGAAGCATGTAAAAATCGCCTGTCCTCGGTTGCCACACTCACTACCGTGTTCCAAACTGCCTCTGGAAGCAATCTTCAGCACAAGAACTGTTCATCGGGAGCTTCATGAAATTGGTTTCCATGGCTGAGCATTCGCACACAAGCCTAAGATCGCCTAGTTAAATAAAGGTTCAATAAAAACAAGTCCAATTTAACAAGGCAATTCTGTGAAGAACACATTCTTACTTACAATGACAGCCTACCTCGGCCAAATCCTATCGACACTGGGCCTATGGGACTCCCGATCACGGCCGGTTGTGATACAGCCTGGAATCGAACTAGGGTATGTAGTGACGCCTCTAGCACTGAGACGCAGTGCCTTAGACCACTGAAGCACTCGGGTGCTATATTTAGGATGGGACCTTAAACAAGTGTCCTGACTCTGTGGTTATTAAAGATCCTATGTAAGAGTAGGGGTGTTAACCCTGGTGTTCTGGCTAAATTCCCAATCTGGCCCTCCATACCATCATGGCCTCCTAACCTAATCATCCACAGCTTCCAATTGGCTCATTCATCCCCCCTCTCCTAACTATTCCTAAGGCCAGGTTATTGCTGTAATTAAGAATGTGTTCCCAGTCAACTTTATTTTTAACAGAAAGGTGAGATTTTAACCTTTTTTGGAGTATGCAGCATTACTAGTTATTGTTTATGGCACTCATGGTAAATAATATATAGTGGGGCAGCAGCAAACATTTTTGCAAATAAAGGCCTGTTTCAAATAAACACGGTGTCTAAATGAATTGTTTATGAGGTTACCAATAATTACCATGCATTACGAATTTTGTTTGATTTGTTACTCAAAGTATGGCAATCACCGGTTTTTATTGCCAAAAGGAAACTGCTAGCCATTGTCTGCCAACAACTGGCAAGAACAATAATTATTCTGTTAAGTAAACTATTTCTTTTATAGAGGCATAATTAGACAATAAAAATGACAGTGTGTAAATTAAAACAGATTAAAATCCAATTGTATTGGTTACATACACATGGTTAGCAGATGTTATTGCGAGTGTAGCAAAATCCTTGTGCGTCTAGTTCTGAAAATGCAGTATCATCTAGCAAATTTAATTTGTAATCTATCAAATTTACAACAACACAAATGTGAAGGGATGAATAAGAATATGTTCAAATAAATATATGTTCAAATAAATATATGGATGAGTGATGGTAGTGCGGCATGGGCAAGATGCAGTAGATGGAAGCATGCAGTTCTAACTAGTGTATTTAACAAAGTGTATGCCCATGGGCGACTTGTTTTGGTTCCCTCTTTTCCCACCAGCAAACAAAGACCATAACCAAAAACAATACTCACAGGTTAGGACAAAGTGATAAGGAGGTGCTCAAACAAAAGAGGTCAATACATAAAAAGAGAGTGAAACAACGAGCCCTACAGACATGGCATTTACAGAGAGATTGAGCTCTAGAGCAAACAACTGACAGGGTTTTTAAACCAAGGGAAAGGAACTGTGATTGTGTAGGAAACAGGAGGAGGTGTGTCTTCTGATTGATGATTGATTGGTGACTGATTGGGGAGTGATGATTTTCACCTGTGAGGGGAGAAGGAGAGAAAAGAACACAGGATACATACACTCACACACATAGGATACCTGTATCCGTAACACTACCAACCTTAAAAGAGCAACCCTAGGGGGGATTGCGACCACATTATTTACATAACATACCCCCAAGATCAACAACAAAGTCAACCTTTCAAAACATACAAAAGTCATTATTACACACGAGACAAAGCATCTGCCAAAACATTATCAGAACCCTTTTTGTGGCGGATCTCCAAATTATAATTTTGTACAATCAGCGCCCAACGCATAAGGCGCTGGTTCTGGTTGTACATCCGGTGGAGAAACACTAAGGGGTTATGGTCAGTATATACAATCACTGATAGGGCACTGGAACCAATATATACTTCAAAGTATTGCAGAGCCAACAACAAAGCAAGAGCTTCTTGTTCTATTGTCGCATAGTTTGTTTGATATTTATTAAATTTACGTGAAAAATAACAAACAGGATGATCCACTCCACTCTTGTCCTGCTGCAGTAGAACTGTCATGTATTGTATTGTCATGTCTTGTCCCTGTGCTTTCTCTTCTCTTAGTTTCCTCCTGCTGGTCGTATTAGGTTTCTTTCTCTCTCTTTATCCCTCTCTCGTTCCTGCTTCCAGCTGTTCCTCATTCTCCTAACGACCTCGTTTACTCTTTCACACCTGTCCCCTATTTTGCCCTCTGATTAAGTCTCTATTTCTCTCTCTGTTTCTGCTTCTGTCCTTGTCGGATTCTTGTTTGCTGTTTGCTGTACCCTTGTTCCGTCCTGTTGTATTCTGCCTCGTCTTCAGATACTGCGTGTGAGCAGGTGTCTCTATCCTCTACGGCCCGCGCCTACCTGAAGGGACCTGCAGTCTGTTGCCGCAAGCCCTGCAACTCTCCTCAACTAAAGAGGATTTATGTTTTCCCTGTTTGGACATTTCCTGTTAAGGATTGAGGATTATGTTTTCTCGGTTTGCACTTTAATAAATTCAGTTTCTGTTAAGTCGCTTTTGGGTCCTCACTCACCTGCATAACAAGAACAGCACCAGCACCTCTGGCACTAGCATCTACCTCAAGTTTGAATGGTTGTTCAAAATCCGGAGCAGCAAGTACAGGTGTACTACATAAGAGGGCGTTTTCGTTTTCAGATTCAAAAGCTATCTTACAATCAGGGGACCACACAAATGGTCTAGTCGGACTGAGCAAATCGGTCAATGGAGCTACTACTGCAGAGAAGTTCTTACAGAAACTACGGTAGTAGCCAACCATCCCTAAAAAGCGGCGTAGCTCTCGTCTGGTGGTACGTGCGGGGAAAGCAGTTATAGCCAAGACCTTGGCATCAACAGGGCGCACCTGTCCAAGGCCAACCTCTTTACCGAGATGGGTAACAGTAGCCTTCCCAAACTCGCACTTTGCCAAGTTCATCGTTAGAGAAGCAGCTGCCAACCGTTCACATACTACCCTTAGAGAGTCAACATGATCTGACTGCTCAGATGAATATATTACTAGGTCATCAAGGTATGCACTACAATTGGGAATGCCAGCTAATACAGAGTTAACCAGTCGTTGGAAAGTGGCTGGTGCATTTCGCATCCCAAAAGCCATGACTGAGTATTGTATGAAGTTGCCTGGGGTCACAAATGCAGAAATCTCAGAAGCACGTGAAGTTAACGGAACCTGCCAGTAACATTTTAACCTCTTAGTCCTACCCACACCGTATTCGGTCGCGTAATCATAGCCTCAAGCTCATTACCATAACGCAACGTTAGCGATTTCTAAAAATCGCAAATGAAATGAAATAAATATGCCTGTTCTCAAGCTTATCCTTTTCTTAACAATCCTGTCGTCTCAGATTTTCAAAATATGCTTTAGAACCAGAGAAAATCAATAATTTGTGTAAGAGTGGTGATAGCTAGCTTAGCATTTAGCGTTAGCATTTAGCACGCAACATATTCACAAAAACCAGCAAAGGGATCAAATAAAATAATTTACCTTTGAAGAACTTCAGATGTTTCAATGAGGAGACTCTCAGTTACATAGCAGATGTCCAGTTTTTCCTGAAAGATGCTGTTGTGTAGGACACAACGTCTCCGCTTTTGTTACTATGCATTTGGCTACCAAGAAACTAACCGAAAATTCAGTCACCTACACGCGTCGTTTCAAACTTTTTTCCGAATTAACTCCATAATATCGACTGAAACATGGAAAACGTTGTTTGAATCCATCCTCAAGGTGTTTTGTCATATATCTCTTCATTGAAATGCCATTCCTGGAAGCCTGCATTGTTCTCAGATCTCGGATGGAAAAATACTGGTACCTGACTTTTGCGCACCAATGTCTTGTCCCTGGGCTTTCTCTTCTCTTCGTTTCCCCCTGCTGGTCGTATTAGGTTTCTTTCTCTCTCTTTATCTCTCTCTCTCTCTATCGTTCCTGCTTCTGTTCCTCATTTCAACACAGACACCGTCTCATCGTTCCGTTCCTGCTTCCAGCTGTTCCTCACTAACGACCTCGTTTACTCTTTCACACCTGTCCCCTATTTTGCCCTCTGGACCCCTGGTAAATGTAGTCTCTTACCCTTGGTCAATCTTCCAATGATATGCCTACAAATACGTCACAATGCTGCACACACCTTGGGGAAACGGTTTGGATAGGAAGTGTCCGTTCATTCCTGTCGCATTCACAGCCATATAAGGTTGATCATGGAAAACAGGTGCCATCAGAAATCCTGTTGATTTCAGGGGACCACACAAATGGTCGTCGGACTCAAACATCTTGGTTTTGCCTGTAGGTTTTGTTCTAAGGCACTCACAGTGAAAATCTTTGCAGTTCTGGAAACGTCAGAGTGTCTTCTTTCCAAAACTATCAATTCCAAGCATAGTCGAGCATCTTTTCGTGACAAAATATTGCGCTAAAAACGGGCACGTCTTTTTATCCAAAAATGAAATACTGCCCCTAGAGTCTTAACAGGTTAAGAGGTCCAACTTAGTTACATACTTAGCAACACCAATAGTGTCGATACAGTCGTCCAGTCTGGGTAACGGGTATGAATCTGGCATTGTGACAGAATTTACCTTTCGATAATCCGTACATAACCTGGACGTACCATCAGGTTTAGGAACCAGAATGCAAGGAGAACTCCAAGGGCTTGAACTTGGCTTAGCCAGGTCATTCTCCAACAAATATTCACCTCATCCCTCATTATCTTCCTCTTGGAAGCGTTGATACGATATGGGTGTTGCTTGATAGGTGTAGCATTTCCAACATTAATGTCATGTTCCAACACGTTTGTGCGAGTAGGAACATCATTAAAGAGACATGGAAAACTGTGTAGTAGCCTCACAATATCATCGGCCTGTCCATCCGTTAAATGAACCAGACCTGACTGGATAGACAGCACCATTTCTGAGTTGGGCAATCTAACACACTGCTGTTGAATATTGCGTAACTCCAATCCATCAACAACATCAATATGACAGTCCACTATCATAGCAGTAGGATCATAGGAGACAGCAGTACCTTCCTTTGTTTTTGAACTATAGTCAGTTTCACTTATTTTCTTTTCAATTAAATAAGGACCAGAGAAACGAGCTGACAGTGAAGATCCTGGAACAGGCAATAACACCAGTACTTGGTCACCTGGCTGTAGTGGATGAGAAACAGCCTCTTGATCATAGTGTCTTTTCATGCTCCTCTGTGAGGAAGACAGAGCTTCCTTTGCAAGAGCACAAGCTTAGTGAAGGCGCTCACGAAAGCGACTAACGTAGTCCAACACATTCTCATCTCCTGTACACAACTATTGGGACAAGAACTGTTCTTTAAGGACTTTCATTGGTCCTCTCACTGTGTGACCAAACACTAGTTCAGCCGGGCTGAAACCTAGGGACTCCTGCACAGTTTCACGAGCACAAACAAAACTAGAGGAACTCACTCATCCCAATCTTTCTCAGATTCCAAACAATATTTACGCAGCATAGACTTCAGTGTCTGATGCCATCTTTCAAGCGCACCCTGAGACTCTGGGTGATAGGTGCTTGACACACAGTGCGTAATTGACAAGGATTTTAACACCTGCTTGAAGAGCTTGGATAGGAAATTGGTACCTTGATCGCTTTGTACCACCTTAGGTAACCTGAATGTCGTGAAGAATTTAATTAAGGCTTTACTCACTACCGGGGCTGTAATCCTACGCAGAGGAATGGCCTCAGGGTATCTTGTAGCCATACACATAATCGTTAACAGAAACTGGTTACCCGATTTTGTCTTCGGTAACGGTCCAACGCAATCAACCACCACATGTTCGAATGGTTCACCTATGACAGGTATGGGACAAAGAGGAGCAGGAGGAATAACCTGATTTGGTTTTCCTGTGATCTGACATGTGTGGCATGTCCTACAGAACTGAGCCACATCTTGTTTTAAACCCGGCCAAAAGAAATGTAGAAGGATCCGATCATAAGTCTTTGTGATTCCTAAATGACCAGACCACCGGTGATCATGAGCAAGGGATAACACATTTTGTCGAAAGGCTGTAGGAATCACTATGTGGTAAACAGCATTCCAATCTCCACCCGCGTCAACATGCGATTTCCATTTACGCATGAGGAGATTACCATCAATGAAGTAAGCCACGTTCTTCTTCTTTACATCTTCCAATGAGACAACACTAGAAAAACATTTAGGAAGAATGCTAACCAAAAGGTTGACAACAATCAGCTGCTCACGAGTGACTGGTAACTGTATTGCATCAGCAATAAGTTCAACATTCTTTGATTCTTTCCTGGGTTGTTTGTCAGAGGTGATCAGCTTCCCAGAGGTATCACACAACCCATCCTCTGGATCAACCTCTTTGAACAGAACAGTGTTCGACAAATCTATCTCATCACCCTCTTGTCGTGCCTGAGCACGAGTGACAGCACAAGCGGGGAACACATGTGGATAACTCTGTGCCAGCTCATTAGAGAGAGACTGGTCACTTTTATCCAATACTTCCAATACGGGTACTACCTTTCCTCCGGCCATATCGTTACCCATTATAAAGGTCACACCTTTCACTGGCAACATAGGACGTACCCCCAGTCTGAATATTCCATTGATTATCTCAGAGTGTACTTTCATAAAGTACAATGGCACTGAGACAATACCCATTTCAATACCCTGCACTAACACACTGGAACCACAATATGTCTCGTCAGAGATAAGGGCAACACATCAGTACCTCTAAGGATTTTAACCGGACGCTGAGACGCTTCGTCATTCGTTAGGGACACAAACCCCTCGAAAATGAACGGTTCATAACTGCGGTTGGGGACTGGGTCTTTCAAACTGCAGTTACCCTGAGGCACCTGTTTCGCTGCAGACCTCACAACCGTATGAATTAGACCAACACCTGTTGGCGGCTTGGCACAAAGAGGCATCCCTTGTTTGCGTTTAAGCTGGAAGCAATCATTAATCATATGTCCCACTTTATGACAATAGAAACAGGGACGCTCATTCTTCTGGCATGCTTGATATACTACTGCTGGCCGACTAGGGCTAAAAGTAGGCAACTCAGTGGCTCTACTCTTAGTATGAGCCGAAAACACACTCTTGTGCGTCAACACAAACTCGTCTGCAAACACAGACTCTTCTGACAGGGAGGATACTTTCTGTTCATTTAGGTAAACTACAATGCTTTCAGGTAAACAATTTTTACACTCTTCCAACAAGATTAACTCCCGGAGAGAGTTGAAATCAGTTACCTTACTAGCAGCATGCCATTTATCAAACAGATTTCCCTTGTCTAGCAAATTCAACATAAGTCTTACTAAATCTCTGTCGGTATACCTCAGGCACAAGCTCATAGGCGCAAAGAACAGTAACTTTGACCACTTCATAATTCAAACTGTCCTCCAGATGTAGTGCTGACAAAACCTCTTGGGCTTTACCAGTTAATTTACAGTGAAGAAATAGGCACCATATGTCTTCAGGCCATTTCAATGCAACAGCTATGCGTTCAAATACACAAAAATAGGAGTCAACCTCAGACTCTCTGAACAAAGGTACTAAGGCAATCTGCCTACTAATGTCAAACGTGTTTGAGGACACAGCTGGTGAGGACGACTCACTAACAGTGACAGCAGGACCGGAGGCCTCTCTGTCTCTGCCTCCAGTTCCATCTGGCGCATTTTAAACGTCATCTGCCGCTGTTCTTTATCTGCCTCAATTTTACACATCTCCATATCTAACTGCCGCTGTTCTCGTTATTTTTATGCCTCAATTTTACATATCTCCAACTGGAGAGTCTCTCGCCTAATTTGGGCTCTCTCTTCCGCCTCCAGTTGGAACTGTGTTGAACGGACATCCCTCCTGGCTTCACCGGTTGACAGTGGGGAGAGTGGATCAAAACGGGGCAATGTGGCTGGAGCTTTAGCCTCGCCCTCATTCTCAGACACCAAATGGGCTTACAGGAGCAGCAACATCCCCTACTGGGGTAGTAGGCTCAGGCAGCGGTAACACAAGCACCTGCTCTTCCAACAATACATTTAACACTAGCTGTTTAACCTCCGCCTTAACTGAACTCTGCGGAATCGATATTGAATAATGGTCAGCCAAGGTCATTAAATCAACTCTACGACATTTATCAAAAACCTCCCACGAAGGGTTATCCAAAAAGGACTTAAACTCAAAAGTAGCCATCTTAAACTACTTCACAAGAGCCAACGAAAATAGCAAACACTAATGCTACCTCAGCTATAACGCTCAACACTGAACTATACCACTACAACAATCTACATCAGTGGCATGGGTGTCAGTAAAGACATATCACGGACGAGCTCCCACTTATGTTACGAATCCCTTTTGGCCCGACAGTCTTGGGGGGGGGTGGTAATGAGACCCGTAACACAACTCATGCAATTTATGATAGTGAAAAAACAAACACCATAAACAAAAACAATGCTCACAGGTTAGGACAAAGTGATATGGAGGTGCTCAAACAAAAGAGAGGTCAATACATAAAGAGAGAGTGAAACAGAGAGCCCTACAGACATGGCATTTACAGAGAGATTGAGCTCTAGAGCAAACAACTGACAGGGTAGGAAACAGGAGGAGGTGTGTCTTCTGATTGATTGGTGACTGATTGGGGAGTGATGATTTTCACCTGTGAGGGGAGAAGGAGAGAAAAGAACACAGGATACACACACAGGATACCTGTATCTGTAACACTTAGCTTTCTTGGGTGTAAAGTACTTAAGTAAAACATACAACATGAGAATTCAAGAGAATGGTCATGGACAGGCAAAAGGGTCAAAACCAGTTCAAAAGTTACCAAAGGGCAGGCAGAATCAAGGTCAGGCCAGGCAGGATGATCAGGCAGGCGGGAAAGAAGTCCAGAGTCAGGCAGGGGACAAAACCGGGAGGACTATCAAAAAGAGAACAGGAAAATGAGTACAGGAAAAACACGCTGGTTGACTTGACAAACTGGCACAGAGAGACAGGAAACAGGGATAAATAAACAAGCTACACCTGGAGGGGATGGAGACAATAACGAGGACATGTGAAACTGATCAGGGCGTGACAGGCTTATTGTTTTCCACATCAGCTGAAGGCCGAGTGGCTGAAACAATCGACCTGTCAGGATCATGTTGGCCATTTTTTCTTTCAAAAGAAAACCAGCAGAAATAAAGAGCTTATAAAAAACATCACAAATTTCAGTTCGGTCACTGATGATCCCATATTCCAATGTAATTTGCTTCGGCAGGGAAGTCGAGGAGTTTCTTCGGTTAAGTGAGTTAACAGTTTTCCAGAATTTAGAGGGATCACCAGCAGTCTCTGTCATAACATCTAGAAAATAGAAATTTAGCCTTTTTTATTCCTCTGGTCCATTTATTTCTCAATTGCCTAAAAAGCAGCCTATCAGCTGTTTCACCAGTTTTCCTCGCAAAGGCCCATGCTTGATTCTTTTGCAGGAAAAGGATTTTCAAATCAGAGGAGAACCAAGGATTAGTTAGATTTTTTTAAACGTTTTTTTTAAGTCACTTTAACAGGGCGTGTTTATCAGCCATGGAGGTAAAAATGTATTAAAAGAAAGAGAATGCTAAAACTGGGTCCATTATTGTAACGCTCGTCGGAAGAAGTGGATTAAGTTGCAGCGTGGTAAGTGTTCATACTTTATTCCAACTGAACACTAAACAAAACAACAAAAAGAACAACGAACGTCCCGTTCTGAAGGCTACACAGAGCGAACAAAAAACAACATCCCACAACCTAAGATGGCAAAACAGGCTGCCTAAGTATGATTCCCAATCAGAGACAACTATAGACAGCTGTCCCTGATTGAGTACCATACCCGGCAAAAACATAGAAACACAAAACCTAGAAATAAAGAACATAGAATGCCCACCCAAATCACACCCTGACCAAACCAAAATAGAGACATATAAAGCTCTAAGGTCAGGGCTTGACAGTACCCCCCCCCCCCAAAGGTGCAGACTCCGGCAGCAAAACCTGAACCTATAGGGGAGGGTCTGGGTGGGCATTCCTCCACGGTGGCAGATCTGGTGAGGGACGTAGACCGTGCTCCAAATCAGGCTTGGCCCACTTAGGTGGCACCTCTAGAGTGGGGACCCTTACCGTCAACCCCGGACTGGGGACCCTCGTAGAGGGCCCCGGACTGGAAGGCACCGCTGAAAGCTCCGGACCGAAAGGGCGCCTCTGGACTCTCTGGACCGAAAAGGTGCCTCTGGACGCTCCGAACCGAAGGGCGCCTCTGGACGCTCCGGACCGAAGGGCGCCTCTGGACGCTCCGGACCGAAGGGCGCCTCTGGACGCTCCGGACCGAAGGGCGATACTGGAGGGAGGAGACGCAGAGACAGCCTGGTGCGTGGGGCTGCCATAGGGCCCACCAGGCTGGGGAGACCTACAGGAGGCCTTGTGCGTAGAGGAGGCACAGGATGAACCGAGCTGTGGGGGAGCACTGTAGATTTGGTGCTTAACACTCGCACCTCTCCATTAGGCTCAATGCCCACTTTTGCCCGGCACGGGCGGAGCGCAGGTATAGGGCGAACTGAACCCTCCCAGCGCCCGGAGACACAGTACGCAGAGCCGGCGCAGGATACCCTGGGCCGAAACTGCGCACCGGAGACCAAACACGCTGAGCTGGCACAATCCGCCCTGGCTGGATACTCACTCTCACATGGCACTTGCAGGGGGCTGGCATGTAGCGCTCCGGGCTATGAGCGCGCACTGGAGACACCGTGCGCTTCACCGCATATCACGGTGCCTGACCAGTACCACGCTGCTTCCGGTAAGCACGGGGAGTTGGCTCAGGTCTCTCGCCTGACTCCGCCAATCTCCCCGTGTGCTCCCTCCCCAAAAAATGTGGGGAGCTGCCTCCGGTGCCTGTTGCGCTGCCTTGCCTCATATCGCCGCCTCTCAGATTTAGTTGCCTCCAGTTCTACGTGCGAGCGGCGATATTCCCCAACCTGTCTCCAGGGTCCCTGTCCGTCCAATCTATCCTCCCATGTCCAGGAGTCCTGAAGTCTCTGCTCCTCCATACCACGCTGCTTGGTCCGCTGGTGGTGGGATGTTCTGTAACGCTCATCAGAAGAAGCACCAAGGTGCAGCGTGGTAAGTGTTCATACTTTATTTCAAGTGAACACTAAACAAAACAACAAAAAGGCTACACAGAGCTAACAAAAAACAACATCCCACAACCTAAGGTGGCAAAACAGGCTGCCTAAGTATGATTCCCAATCAGAGACAACGATAGACAGCTGTCCCTGATTGAGAACCATACCCGGCCAAAACATAGAAACACAAAACCTAGAAATAAAGAACATAGAATGCCCACCCAAATCACACCCTGAGCAAACCAAAATAGAGACATAGTGACAATTATGCAGTTTACGGATACAAGCTCTGAGTAATAAAGGTCACAGATAAAGAAATGTATCTTTAGAATTATACAGGGGTCAGGGTTTTTTAGCCTAGTATCTCTGATACACGCAATAGGGCAGTGGTCACTGATGTCATTTGTAAATAGCTATATATTTGTGAGGTGTATTTGTTAAGATAAGGTCTATTAATGGAGATGTTTTGGGGTCTTTTGTATTAGGATGATTAAGTATAGTTATTAGTTGAGTAAGATTTAGTTCATTACAAATGTCTTTTAATTTAAACGATGCTGTCATCGGCCTGTCCTGATTGAGATCTCCGACAATCAATAATTCAGAGTTTGCATAATTCGACATTAACTCAAACAATTTGCATAGACCAGATAGCGGAGCTGAGGGTGAGCGATAAACTCCCGCTAGTGTTAATAGTGCATTATGACCAAGGACCACATTTAGAACTAAGCCTTCATACTGTTTCAGAACAGAAGTTGAAATGGACACAGTGACATCTAGGTTGCGTTTAGCATATATGGGAATACCTCCACCTCTACCCACTCTGTCTGCTCTGTCGACATTATACCCAGCTAACAGAACATCTGAGTCTGGAACAGAGACACAGAGCCAGGATTCAGATATAATCAATATGTCAGCATGTGATTGTGAGACCAGTGTTTCAATAAAATCTAACTTTTGGATCAAGCCTCTAGCATTCAAATGAATAATTCCAAGGCCAATGTTTTGAGAGCTCATATCAGATGGAGCATTCAAGGTAATATTAGACGAGCGACGCTTCCTCGTGTAGCTACTGACAGGCCTGAGTTGTTTGGAGACGAGATTACTTCTAACAATACTCCTCTGCCTGTACGAGAAAGTGGCAACACGGTACCTTGACAGTATTGTAACAATAACATAAAGTCCATCAAAAGTTTCATCCATGTTAGCAGCACCTGTAGAGCTATTTAAAGCTGTGGGGGGAGCAATGAGTATAGTCTGACGTGGAATCGACCAATCCTGAGTATCGACCCCCATGGCTATATATTGTCAATTCCCACATGCTCTGTATGAGGCTGAAGTGAGAGCCAGTGTTGAGGAGAGAATGCTTGTACCAAACCTATTCAGATGTAATCCATCCCGGAGAAATACATTTGGCCGATGTAGAAAAGCTGTAAAATTGTCCACATAGTGTATGCGTATTGAACAACAATAACCTTTAAGCCAGATCTGTAGCTGGCGTATACGACTGAAATTATTATCTGTAGAGCGTGGAGACAGGAGTGGACCTGAAATAATGCAATGTTTACCTGATTTAAGTAGAATATGAATCAGTGATTTAAAGTCCTTTTTAAGTTGCTCAGATTACTGTGGTTTAATATCATTTGACCCTACATGGACAGTGATGGCTGAAGCAGTCGTGTGTTCACTAATTAATAGTGGAATCATACAGTCAATGTCCTGGATCCGGGCACCCGCATAACAGATGGTCTCTGCTTTCCTAATATAAACATTTTGGATCATGGATGAGCCCACAATAAGGACAGTGGGTCTGCTGCTTGGTACATTTTTAAAGTTGCGTCTCTCTTGAGTTATCTTCCTCCTAGAAAGTTGTTTGGGGCTAGTTGTAGGCTGTTCCATTGTAAATTGTTAAGATGGCAGGTGTCGAACTTGCTTCCGGGTGGAGTTGTTTGTTCCTTTGGGGCCAGACGCAAAAATCTCCAATTCCAATCCCCGGTATCTGTTTCCCAGTTCCAAGGCATCACTTGGCCTTGGCGTTTTCCTGCCAAGGTTTTTGGGTTTCCGTACAGTAATCCATGGCTCCTGAGGCAGAGAAGAGGGAGTGGAGCAGACCGGGTGCTTGAGTATAGCTCCCGGTAATGGCCAAGGCTCTTCTAGCGGGATCAAAGTATGTCTCACAGCTTCAGGCTCTTCCGAGGCCGTGGTGACAAGCCATGGGCAAGTGGCTTCGTTCACCACATTTTTAGCGGACTCAAGAAAAGAGTCAATCAGCTATTCATCTTTTTTAATCCAAATCAGCGATTTTCTGTGTCAGTTGTTGGCAACTGATAGTCTGTTTGTAACTCCACTCACTACTTGTATAGTCTGTTTGTAACTCCACAATAGGGGCTTTGTGTTTTAAGATGACCTCTGTAAGGCAGGGCTGAATAAGGTTTGAAGGGATGACCTCACTAATGCTATTGTGGCTGAATGGAAACAAGTCCCCACAGCAATGTTCCATCATCAGTCTAGTTAGCCTCACATAGCTGATATAGCCTAATTTGACTCAGTTGCTATGATGCTTGATTAGCCTAATTGCTTGAATATTGACACATTTTCCAATAACACCATGTATTCTAGTCGGCTGACTGTAGTAGCCTAGTTTACATTAGGTCTGTTATGTACTGCTTATTGTTCTTCACTTTGCCGTGGATGGGAGAGATCAGTTTGTCAGCTGAGACTCCAATCCCTCTCACAGGTGTGTTATAAGGCAGAATTAGAAAGTGCATTCTTGCAATCTCTCTCTTACCTCTCCTCCCCTTCTTCCTCTGTAGGATATATGACCAGAGGAAGAGCAATGGAAACTATAATGACGGCGTACTGAAGAGGCTCTGTCCAACTCACCTGTTGTCCAGCTAGTCCAAAACAAACATGACCTGCTTAGTGTACACTACAGCTACGACGGCACAGGGAAAACACAAGGAGTCAAGCACAGTTTTATTCATGTCCTAATTGCTCTGACTATTACGCTTAGAACTTTCCTCATGTCTGTCCTTCCCATCAGTGACATGTCTGTCTGTAGCTGTCCGTCTGCCTGTCTGTTCAGAGCTGTTACGGTGCAGATTACCACAGGAGATACAAGTGCCATCGCAACAACGCTAGAGGTACTGGGACAAAAAAGTGGAAGGAATGATTATGAACTAGTCAGTTATAAGACACATGAACAATAGTGTACTACCATGTTATAACTTAGAATTCCAGTGTACTACTCTCCCTTTCCCGGTCTCTTTTCCTCCTATTTCTCCCTCCCTCTGTTTCTACTTTTCACATTGAAGGGGGTTACTTTTGTGTTTGTGGTCAGCGACAGCGACTGTGGATACATCTACATGTGGGACAAGGTCTCTGCTCTCATCATCCAGTCAGTTCATGGAGGGAGACAGAGGAGGACTGGTGAGGGAGAGAGAGGGATGGTGGGTGGTAAGATGTATGACAATAAAAAAGGGCTTTGCTGATTGAGAAAATAGGATGACCCCCTCAAACAAAACTCGACAGTATCCGTTTCAGTTTCATTCTCACTCACGAATCTCAATCTGCCACAGGTTCATTTGCCGGAGCCCCACCTTCACCTCCCAATGGTCGTCATGATCCCACCAGTGGTCTGGATCATGACGTTTAACTGTGGTCCCCCTCTGCCGAGAACTCCACAGGATTCATGAGCCCGAAAGATGTATGCTACTTATCCTTCTACTCACACAAACCTCAACATAACACCAATATCCCAAACATATCCCACTACATATAGATACTGCATACCACCACTTGGATACTGCATACCAAAGCTGTAAGTTTTAATGTGACTGTAGTAGTTGTTCAGGTGATGAAGAAGAACGTGTAAGCGTGACGAGGACAGCGTTTGCCTTTGAGGCCAGTACACACACAGCTGATGTGGTTCCTCGTGAGGCACATGAGAAAAAGACGGCCCCTGAGGGTGAGTAGAGCACACAATAACCCGCACTCCATGTGGCATCTCTATTTCTGTAATCAAACCAGTCTCTCTCTCTCTCTCTCTCTCCCCAGTAGTAGCTACAATGACATTTGTGTTGAGATTGAACAGACACTTTCTCACTGTCTTTCAATCTCTTTCTCCCTTTCTATGTTTCAGACACTGATGAATCGTGGAGCTCTCCAGATTCCTCTGATGAAGAGAACGGAGGGCCAGACCACGTTCACAGTGTATGTCCTCCTGAGCCAAGTACACTGCCACCAGTACCCGTCAACTGCCAGTCAACCCCACCCATGCAACATACTTGATTGGTTTGATAAGTGGAAACTTGTAACTAGTTTCCATATAGCCATACTCTACCGCTTTTTATCTACTTCTGAAACAATAACTTTTCCTCTGTTTGGATGGATGTTGTCATATGTTTGGATACTGTTGTGTCATTCACTCAGAGTTACTCAGTTGCAAAGCACACTCATTACCTTGGGCCCCTAGGTGCTGTGTCTGTGTGTGTGTGTTGTGTGTTCTTTATCCCCCCACTTAAAATACTATTGTTCCCGAGCTTTGGCGCTTGCAATGCCATTATAGTTGGTTCAATTCCCGAACCACCCATACTGTCATACCCTGGTCTGTTTCACCTGTCTTTGTGCTTGTCTCCACACCCCTCCAGGTGTTGCCCATTCCCTTATTATCCCCAGTGTATTTGTTCATGTGTTCTCTGTTCCTGTTCATCTTGTCAGGTCTTACCAGTGCATTTTCCCGTCTACCTGCTTTCTCATGTTCTGTTTCCTAGTTTACCCAGTTCTGACCATTCTGCTTGTCCTGAACCCTGCCTGCTGTTCTGTACCTTATTCACTCTGCCTTGGATTACGGACCTCTGCCTGCCTTTGCCTGCCCCCTGTTAGGGTCAGTAAGCATCTGTGACTCTAGCTGTCTGCATTTGGGTCTTATCCTGAGTTCTGATACGTACGTAAAATGTACTGTATGACTGTAAGTCACTTTGGATTAAAGCGTCTGCTAAATGGAATATTATATATACAGTTGAAGTCGGAGGTTTACATACACCTTAGCCAAATACATTTAAACTCAGTTTTTCACAATTCCTGACATTTAATCCTAGTAAAAATTCCCTGTCTTTGGTCAGTTAGGATCACCACTTTATTTTAAGAATGGGAAATGTCAGAATAATAGTAGAGAGTGATTTATTTCAGCTTTTATTTCTTTCATCACATTCCCAGTGGGTCAGAATTTTGCATACACTCAATTAGAATTTGGTAGCATTGCCTTTAAATGGTTTAACTTGGGTCATATGTTTCGGGTAGCCTTCCACAATAAGTTGGGTGTATTTTGGCCCATTCCTCCTGACAGAGCTGGTGTAACTGAGTTAGGTTTGTAGGTCTCCTTGCTCGCGCACGCTTTTTCAGTTCTACCCACAAATGTTCTTTAGGAGTGAGGTCAGGGCTTTGTGATGACCCCCAATACCCCCAATACCTTGACTTTGTGATCCTTAAAAGCCATTTTGTCACAACTTTGGAAAATGTGCTTGGGGTCATTGTATGTATGTATGTGTGTGTGTGTGTGTGTGTGTGTATGATGATGATGAATGGTTAAATGTCCCTATTTTGACATATTCTAATGAGACGATGGTCAGTGCTGCCCAGGTTAGACATAGGTCATTCAGTAGCCTCTGACCAGCCCCTGTAGTGAAGACCTCTGTACTGAAACATCACTCTCACCTGCTGTTTCTAACACTGTATCCATCCAAAATCAAGTTACATAAACATGGCCATATGCAAATGCAAAGTTTGCATTTGTGCAGCTTATTGTATGTAGAATTTAACCTAGCTCTTATACAACTTCGGGATCAGAGTAAATATTTCAGGAAAGCAGTCTGGTGTGCGTGTATGCGTGCGTGCCTGTGTTCTTTATAAGCATTTACACATTCATGGGCAGCGGAGCTGTGTCTCATGCACCAGGAGATTACTGTACAGTACCTGAGTAAGCATAATGAAACATGATGGAATATTACATCATCTTAAAGCATTGTATATTATGCTCTCATCCTTACCCATCATTATTGTTACAGATGGTACAGCCATTTTGGCCCATAGAGGGTCTTCAGTATAATCTGACTTTAGCCCACTAATTTACTACACAACCTACATCCCTTAATAATGTGTCTTAATTCAAAACATAAATTATGTATGCAATGACAGGCCAAGTAACATCTCTTAATGGAACACTCCGCAGAGACTTAGATCATACTCTTTTTTAATGTATTTCTGATGATGCGTGATAATGTAAATATTCCTCGTGGCATAGAGTCTATTAGTTATGACTGATAACTGTGTTGCTGACATTCGGATAAAGTGATGGAGAGAGGGCGGGGGGAGCTAATCAACATTGTCAGTGTGGTGCATTAACAAACAGTCATTGTAGTACCGGGTTCCGGTTGGAGCGAGTGGTCGCATCTGCACTTCGCTCCCGCGGGTAGTATAACTTTTTCATTATATTTCATTATAGCACAACGGTTTGATTTGTCTAATCTTAGCAATTTCTTCTCAGCTAGCTACATAGCCGTCTTTGTATCAAAGATAATTGCGTAATTGCGTAATTATCGTATTTCGCCGTCCTAACGTAGTCTTCACTAGCCAGCTAGCTAACGTCCACTGATTAGCTGCACTGGAGAAACTATTACACTCAACTGAACGACTTGATTAGTGTAGTGTTAGCGTGCTACATAGCTGTCTTTGCTGTCTTCGTATCATCGTATCCAAGATAATTGTGTTGTTTAGGTTTAGAGTGTGTAGTCTTAGAGTGATTATCTTAATTTACCGAGGTTAGCTAGCCAGCTATTTGTCGTCCTTAACGTAGGTGACTCTGCTAGCTAGCCAACGCTAGCCAACGTCTACTGAATAGAACTTCCGCACTCAACAACCCGGTCGCATTCACAGGTAGTATCACATTTTCACTTCATTACAGTACAACGGTTTGATTTGTTTGATCGTAGCTAGCTACATAGCTAGCTACATAGCCGTCTTTGTATCAAAGATAATTGTGTAGTCTAGAGCGATTTTCTAGGTTCGCTAGCCAGCTATTGTCGTTCTTTTAACGCAACGTAACGTAAACAACACTGCTAGCTAGCCAGCTAGCCCCCGAATAGCATCACTGCAGAAACTATTACACTCAACGGAACGACTTGATTAGTGTAGTGTCAACAACGCACCCACTGCCAGCTGGCCTACTTCAGCAGTACTGTATCATTTTAATCATTTTAGTCAATAAGATTCTTGCTACGTAGCTTAACTTTCTGAACATTCGAGACGTGTAGTCCACTTGTCATTCCAATCTCCTTTGCATTAGCGTAGCCTCTTCTGTAGCCTGTCAACTATGTGTCTGTTTATCCCTGTTCTCTCCTCTCTGCACAGACCATACAAATGCTCCACACCGCGTGGCCGCGGCCACCCTACTCTGGTGGTCCCAGCGCGCACCACCCACGTGGAGTTCCAGGTCTCCGGTAGCCTCTGGAACTGCCAATCTGCGGTCAACAAGGCAGAGTTCATCTCAGCCTATGCCTCCCTCCAGTCCCTCGACTTCTTGGCACTGACGGAAACATGGATCACCACAGACAACACTGCTACTCCTACTGCTCTCTCTTCGTCCGCCCACGTGTTCTCGCACACCCTGAGAGCTTCTGGTCAGCGGGGTGGTGGCACCGGGATCCTCATCTCTCCCAAGTGGTCATTCTCTCTTTCTCCCCTTACCCATCTGTCTATCGCCTCCTTTGAATTCCATGCTGTCACAGTTACTAGCCCTTTCAAGCTTAACATCCTTATCATTTATCGCCCTCCAGGTTCCCTCGGAGAGTTCATCAATGAGCTTGATGCCTTGATAAGCTCCTTTCCTGAGGACGGCTCACCTCTCACAGTTCTGGGCGACTTTAACCTCCCCACGTCTACCTTTGACTCTTTCCTCTCTGCCTCCTTCTTTCCACTCCTCTCCTCTTTTGACCTCACCCTCTCACCTTCCCCCTACTCACAAGGCAGGCAATACGCTCGACCTCATCTTTACTAGATGCTGTTCTTCCACTAACCTCATTGCAACTCCCCTCCAAGTCTCCGACCACTACCTTGTATCCTTTTCCCTCTCGCTCTCATCCAACACCTCCCACACTGCCCCTACTCGGATGGTATCGCGCCGTCCCAACCTTCGCTCTCTCTCCCCCGCTACTCTCTCCTCTTCCATCCTATCATCTCTTCCCTCCGCTCAAACCTTCTCCCACCTATCTCCTGATTCTGCCTCCTCAACCCTCCTCTCCTCCCTCTCTGCATCCCTTGACTCTCTATGTCCCCTATCCTCCAGGCCGGCTCGGTCCTCCCCTCCCGCTCCGTGGCTCGATGACTCATTGCGAGCTCACAGAACAGGGCTCCGGGCAGCCGAGCGGAAATGGAGGAAAACTCGCCTCCCTGCGGACCTGGCATCCTTTCACTCCCTCCTCTCTACATTTTCCTCCTCTGTCTCTGCTGCTAAAGCCACTTTCTACCACGCTAAATTCCAAGCATCTGCCTCTAACCCTAGGAAGCTCTTTGCCACCTTCTCCTCCCTCCTGAATCCTCCTCCCCCTCCTCCCTCTCTGCAGATGACTTCGTCAACCATTTTGAAAAGAAGGTCGACGACATCCGATCCTCGTTTGCTAAGTCAAACGACACCGCTGGTTCTGCTCACACTGCCCTACCCTGTGCTCTGACCTCTTTCTCCCCTCTCTCTCCAGATGAAATCTCGCGTCTTGTGACGGCCGGCCGCCCAACAACCTGCCCGCTTGACCCTATCCCCTCCTCTCTTCTCCAGACCATTTCCGGAGACCTTCTCCCTTACCTCACCTCGCTCATCAACTCATCCCTGACCGCTGGCTACGTCCCTTCCGTCTTCAAGAGAGCGAGAGTTGCACCCCTTCTGAAAAAACCTACACTCGATCCCTCCGATGTCAACAATTACAGACCAGTATCCCTTCTTTCTTTTCTCTCCAAAACTCTTGAACGTGCCGTCCTTGGCCAGCTCTCCCGCTATCTCTCTCTGAATGACCTTCTTGATCCAAATCAGTCAGGTTTCAAGACTAGTCATTCAACTGAGACTGCTCTCCTCTGTATCACGGAGGCGCTCCGCACTGCTAAAGCTAACTCTCTCTCCTCTGCTCTCATCCTTCTAGATCTATCGGCTGCCTTCGATACTGTGAACCATCAGATCCTCCTCTCCACCCTCTCCGAGTTGGGCATCTCCGGTGCGGCCCATGCTTGGATTGCGTCCTACCTGACAGGTCGCTCCTACCAGGTGGCGTGGCGAGAATCTGTCTCCTCACCACGCGCTCTCACCACTGGTGTCCCCCAGGGCTCTGTTCTTGGCCCTCTCCTATTCTCGCTATACACCAAGTCACTTGGCTCTGTCATAACCTCACATGGTCTCTCTTATCATTGCTATGCAGACGACACACAATTAATCTTCTCCTTTCCCCTTCTGATGACCAGGTGGCGAATCGCATCTCTGCATGTCTGGCAGACATATCAGTGTGGATGATGGATCACCACCTCAAGCTGAACCTCGGCAAGACGGAGCTGCTCTTCCTCCCGGGGAAGGACTGCCCGTTCCATGATCTCGCCATCACGGTTGACAACTCCATTGTGTCCTCCTCCCAGAGCGCCAAGAACCTTGGCGTGATCCTGGACAACACCCTGTCGTTCTCAACCAACATCAAGGCGGTGGCCCGTTCCTGTAGGTTCATGCTCTACAACATCCGCAGAGTACGACCCTGCCTCACACAGGAAGCGGCGCAGGTCCTAATCCAGGCACTTGTCATCTCCCGTCTGGATTACTGCAACTCGCTGTTGGCTGGGCTCCCTGCCTGTGCCATTAAACCCCTTCAACTCATCCAGAACGCCGCAGCCCGTCTGGTGTTCAACCTTCCCAAGTTCTCTCACGTCACCCCGCTCCTCCGTTCTCTCCACTGGCTTCCAGTTGAAGCTCGCATCCGCTACAAGACCATGGTGCTTGCCTACGGAGCTGTGAGGGGAACGGCACCTCAGTACCTCCAGGCTCTGATCAGGCCCTACACCCAAACAAGGGCACTGCGTTCATCCACCTCTGGCCTGCTCGCCTCCCTACCACTGAGGAAGTACAGCTCCCGCTCTGCCCAGTCAAAACTGTTCGCTGCCCTGGCCCCCCAATGGTGGAACAAACTCCCTCACGACGCCAGGACAGCGGAGTCAATCACCACCTTCCGGAGACACCTGAAACCCCACCTCTTTAAGGAATACCTAGGATAGGATAAGTAATCCCTCTCACCCCCCCCTTAAGTTTTAGATGCACTATTGTAAAGTGACTGTTCCACTGGATGTCATAAGGTGAATGCACCAATTTGTAAGTCGCTCTGGATAAGAGCGTCTGCTAAATGACTTAAATGTAATGTAAATGTAAATGTAAATGTAGTAATCCGTCCTGGAGTCGTTCATACTGCTTTTTGGCAACTGAAAAGACTTGGCAGATCTGTTTCTAAGAACCCTTTCTCTCCAGTGTTCTCTCACCCGCACAGTGAACATAGCCAATTTGGCTAGAGATCCCTGCTGGACTGCTGAGGGAGGAATAGAGCTGAATTTGACTTCTTCAAGACTTGTTAGTGCTGTTAAGTTGGTTTGACCCAGAACAGAGGGGAGGAGAGGGAGGGTGCGAGAAGGGATGCCTTTAAATGTGCCTTTAGAGGCCACTCCAAAAACAGAAACAGTATTGGTCAACAGAGACAAGACTTGCAACAGACATAGAAAATCTAACATTACACATCAATGACGTTGATAAATGTAACACAGAAGCAGTGAATTTTAAAAAATCTAGAAGATCTACCCATTCAGGATGACCCCCATTCAGGATGACCCCCTCAAACAAAACTCGACAGTATCCGTTTCAGTTTCATTCTCACTCACAAATCTCAATCTGCCACAGGTTCATTTGCCGGAGCCCCACCTTCACCTCCCAATGGTCGTCATGATCCCACCAGTGGTCTGGATCATGACGTTTAACTGTGGTCCCCCTCTGCCGAGAACACTTGAAGAACACTTAAACTAACAAAATAACAAAACGACCGTGAAGCTATAAAAACGAGTGCTGACATGCAAACTACACATAGCCAATAACCCACAAAACCAAAATGGAAAATGGCAACCTAAATTGACGCTCTGGACTGGGTACTGTCGCCGGATGCTCTGGACTGCCGAGGCGCACTGTAGGCCTGGTGCGTGGTGCCAGCACTAGTGGTACCGGGCTGGGGACACGCACCTCAGGGCGAGTGCGGGGAGGAGGAACAGGGAGTACTGGACTGCCGAGGCACACTGTAGGCCTGGTGTGTGGTGCCGGCACTGGTGGTACCGGGCTGGGGACACGAACCTCAGGACGAGTGCGAGGAGCAGGAATAGGGCGTACTGGACCCTGGAGGTGCACTGTAGGCGTGGTGCGTGGTGCCGGAACTGGTGAGACCGGGCTGGGGATACACCTCAGGGAGAGTGCGGGATGAGGAAAAGGACGTACTGGGCTCTGGATGCGCACAGCAAGCCTGGTGCATGGTGTTGGCACTGGTGGTACTGTTCTGGGAGGAGGCACAGGATACACTGGACCGTTTCGCCGTTCTGCTTTCGCTGCCTCTATCTCCTCCTTTAGGACGGCGATACTCCCCCGGCTGCGTCCAGGGTCCTGCTCCATCTAATATCTCCTCCTAGGTCCATTTCCCCATTAAGTGCTGTTCCTCCTTTTCACGCTGCTTGGTCCTGGTTTGGTGGGTTATTGTGTCACGTTCGTCATAATGATGAGATCAAGGCGCAGCGTAAGATGAATACATTCTTCTTTTATTAAAACACTTGAACACTTGAAGAACACTTGAAGAACAGAAGAACAAAATAACAGATGAACAAAATAACAAAATAACAGAAGAACAAAATAACAGAAGAACAAAATGACCGTGAAGCTATAAACACGAGTGCTGACAAGCAACTACACATAGACAGTAACACACAAAACCAAAATGAAAAATGGCAACCTAAATAGGATCCCCAATTAGAGACAACAATAAACAGCAGTCTCTGATTTTTTTTATTTATTTATTTTTTATTTCACCTTTATTTAACCAGGTAGGCTAGTTGAGAACAAGTTCTCATTTGCAACTGCGACCTGGCCAAGATAAAGCATAGCAGTGTGAACAGACAACACAGAGTTACACATGGAATAAACAATTAACAAGTCAATAACACAGTAGAAAAAAATGGGCAGTCTATGTACAATGTGTGCAAAAGGCATGAGGAGGTAGGCGAATAATACAGTTTTGCAGATTAACACTGGAGTGATAAATGATCAGATGATCATGTACAGGTAGAGATATTGGTGTGCAAAAGAGCAGAAAAATAAATAAATAAAAACAGTATAAAAAACAGTATGGGAATGAGGTAGGTGAAAATGGGTGGGCTATTTTCCTATAGACTATGTACAGCTGCAGCGATCGGTTAGCTGCTCAGATAGCTGATGTTTGAAGTTGGTGAGGGAGATAAAAGTCTCCAACTTCAGCGATTTTTGCAATTCGTTCCAGTCACAGGCAGCAGAGTACTGGAACGAAAGGCGGCCAAATGATGTGTTGGCTTTAGGGATGATCAGTGAGATACACCTGCTGGAGCGCGTGCTACGGATGGGTGTTGCCATCGTGACCAGTGAACTGAGATAAGGCGGAGCTTTACCTAGCATGGACTTGTAGATGACCTGGAGCCAGTGGGTCTGGCGACGAATATGTAGTGAGGGCCAGCCGACTAGAGCATACAAGTCGCAGTGGTGGGTGGTATAAGGTGCTTTAGTGACAAAACGGATGGCACTGTGATAGACTGCATCCAGTTTGCTGAGTAGAGTGTTGGAAGCCATTTTGTAGATGACATCGCCGAAGTCGAGGATCGGTAGGATAGTCAGTTTTACTAGGGTAAGCTTGGCAGCGTGAGTGAAGGAGGCTTTGTCGCGGAATAGAAAGCCGACTCTTGATTTGATTTTCGATTGGAGATGTTTGATGTGGGTCTGGAAGGAGAGTTTGCAGTCTAGCCAGACACCTAGGTACTTATAGATGTCCACATATTCAAGGTCGGAACCATCCAGGGTGGTGATGCTAGTCGGGCATGCGGGTGCAGGCAGCGATCGGTTGAAAAGCATGCATTTGGTTTTACTCGCGTTTAAGAGCAGTTGGAGGCCACGGAAGGAGTGCTGTATGGCATTGAAGCTCGTTTGGAGGTTAGATAGCACAGTGTCCAATGACGGGCCGAAAGTATATAGAATGGTGTCGTCTGCGTAGAGGTGGATCAGGGAATCGCCCGCAGCAAGAGCAACATCATTGATATACACAGAGAAAAGAGTCGGCCCGAGAATTGAACCCTGTGGCACCCCCATAGAGACTGCCAGAGGACCGGACAGCATGCCCTCCGATTTGACACACTGAACTCTGTCTGCAAAGTAATTGGTGAACCAGGCAAGGCAGTCATCCGAAAAACCGAGGCTGTTGAGTCTGCCGATAAGAATATGGTGATTGACAGAGTCGAAAGCCTTGGCGAGGTCGATGAAGACGGCTGCACACTACTGTCTTTTATCGATGGCGGTTATGATATCGTTTAGTACCTTGAGTGTGGCTGAGGTGCACCCGTGACCGGCTCGGAAACCAGATTGCACAGCCAGGGAAGGTACGGTGGGATTCGAGATTGTCAGTGACCTGTTTGTTGACTTGGCTTTCGAAGACCTTAGATAGGCAGGGCAGGATGGATATAGGTCTGTAACAGTTTGGGTCCAGGGTGTCTCCCCCTTTGAAGAGGGGGATGACTGCGGCAGCTTTCCAATCCTTGGGGATCTCAGACGATATGAAAGAGAGGTTGAACAGGCTGGTAATAGGGGTTGCGACAATGGCGGCAGATAGTTTCAGAAATAGCGGGTCCAGATTGTCAAGCCCAGCTGATTTGTACGGGTCCAGGTTTTGCAGCTCTTTCAGAACATCTGCTATCTGGATTTGGGTAAAGGAGAACCTGGAGAGGCTTGGGTGAGGAGCTACGGGGGGGGCGGAGCTGTTGGCCGAGGTTGGAGTAGCCAGGCGGAAGGCATGGCCAGCCGTTGAGAAGTGCTTATTGAAGTTTTCGATAATCATGGATTTATCGGTGGAGACCGTGTTTCCTAGCCTCAGTGCAGTGGGCAGCTGGGAGGAGGTGCTCTTGTTCTCCATGGACTTCACAGTGTCCCAGAACTTTTTGGAGTTGGAGCTACAGGATGAAAACTTCTGCCTGAAGAAGCTGGCCTTAGCTTTCCTGACTGACTGCGTGTATTGGTTCCTGACTTCCCTGAACAGTTGCATATCACGGGGGCTATTCGATGCTATTGCAGTCCGCCACAGGATGTTTTTGTGCTGGTCGAGGGCAGTCAGGTCTGGAGTGAACCAAGGGCTGTATCTGTTCTTGGTTCTGCATTTTTTTTGAACGGAGCATGCTTATCTAAAATGGTGAGGAAGTTACTTTTAAAGAATGACCATGCATCCTCAACTGACGGGATGAGGTCAATGTCCTTCCAGGATACCCGGACCAGGTCGATTAGAAAGGCCTGCTCACAGAAGTGTTTTAGGGAGCGTTTGACAGTGATGAGGGGTGGTCGTTTGACTGCGGCTCCGTGGCGGATACAGGCGATGAGGCAGTGATCGCTGAGATCCTGGTTGAAGACAGCAGAGGTATATTTGGAGGGCCAGTTGGTCAGGATGACGTCTATGAGGGTGCCCTTGTTTACAGAGTTAGGGTTGTACCTGGTGGGTACCTTGATGATTTGAGTGAGATTGAGGGCATCTAGCTTAGATTGTAGGACTGCCGGGGTGTTAAGCATATCCCAGTTTAGGTCACCTAACAGAACGAACTCTGAAGCTAGATGGGGGGCGATCAATTCACAAATGGTGTCCAGGGCACAGCTGGGAGCTGAGGGGGTCGGTAGCAGGCGGCAACAGTGAGAGACTTGTTTCTGGAGAGAGTAATTTTCAAAATTAGTAGTTCAAACTGTTTGGGTATGGACCTGGAAAGTATGACATTACTTTGCAGGCTATCTCTGCAGTAGACTGCGACTCCGCCCCCTTTGGCAGTTCTATCTTGACGGAAGATGTTATAGTTGGGTATGGAAATCTCTGAATTTTTGGTGGCCTTCCTGAGCCAGGATTCAGACACGGCAAGGAAATCAGGGTTAGCAGAGTGTGCTAAAGCAGTGAGTAAAACAAACTTAGGGAGGAGGCTTCTGATGTTGACATGCATAAAACCAAGACTTTTCGATCACAGAAGTCAACAAATGAGGGTACCTGGGGACATGCGGGGCCTGGGTTTACCTCCACATCACCCGCGGAACAGAGAAGGAGTAGTATGAGGGTACGGCTAAAGGCTATCAAAACTGGTCGCCTAGAGCGTTGGGGGCAGAGGATAAGAGGAGCAGGTTTCTGGGCATGGTAGAATATATTCAGGGCATAATGCGCAGACAGGGGTATGGTGGGGTGCGGGTACAGCGGAGGTAAGCCCAGGCACTGGGTGATGATGAGAGAGGTTGTATCTCTGGACATGCTGGTTGTAATGGGTGATGTCACCGCATGTGTGGGGGGTGGGACAAGGGAGGTAACAGGGGTATGCAGAGTGGATCTAGGGGCTCCATTGTGAACTAAAACAATGATAACTAACCTGAACAACAGTATACAAGGCATATTGACATTTGAGAGAGACATACAGCGAGGCATACAGTAGTCACAGGTGTTGAATTGAGAAAGCTAGCTAAAAACAGTGGGTGAGGCTAATCAGCTAGCACAACAAACAGCAGGTAAAATGGCGTTGACTAGGCAACTGGGCCGACAGATAAAACAAACAAGCAGAGTGGAGTACCGTGATTAATGGGCAGTCCAGTGTGCGTCAGCTATGTAGCCAAGAGATCAGTGTCCAGGGGGCAGCGGTGGATGGGGCAGGGGGCTGGGCTGGCGAGTGTTATCCAGGTTTTTTTATTTTATTTTTAAACTAACAATGACTAAATAGCTTGTAGCTAGTTAGCTGGTTAGCGTCTGGAGGTTCTTGAGTGTGTCATAAAAATAAAATAAAAATTAAAAGTAACAGCGATTCCGTACCACAGTGGGTAAGGCAAGTTTCCGGAAGGTATAAACAAAATAAAAATCAAAAAGAGATAGAAAGTAAATGGGTTCAGAGTGTTTGGGATGCAGTGATTCAGATGGTTAGCAGGCCTGTGCTAACAAGCTAACAGTTCGTAGGCCCGGGCTAGACAAGCTAGCCGTTAGCAGGCCGAATTAGCAAGCAGGGAGATAGCGAGGGCTAGAGCGTTAACCTTTGGGGGGACGTCGCGATGGGGTGAGTCTGTTTATTCCTCTTCATGCGGTGACATCGACAGACCGGTCGTGGGCCCGGGTAATTGTAGCCCAGGAGTATGCTACAGATGCTCTAGTACGCTAGGTGAGCTGGAGACACAGCGTTTCAGAAAGCTTGCGGGCCTTGGCCGGCAGATGGATCTTTGACGATGTCGCAACGAAAAAGCCTGTTGAAACCACCTCGGACGATTATGTCGGCGGACCAGTCGTGATGGATCGGCGGGGCTCCGTGTCGGCAGTAAAGGGTCCAGGCCAATTGGCAAAAGAGGTATTGTTGGGCCTCTTCGGCTAGTCGGGAGATGGGTTTAGCTCAAGGCTAGCTCAAGGCTAATTGGTGCTTGTTTTGGGACAGAGACGTTAGCCAGGAGTAGCCACTCGGATTGCAGCTAGCTAGTTGCGATGATCCGGTGTAAAGGTTCAGAGCTTGCGGTAGGAATCCGGAGAAAAAGCAGTCTGATGTGCTCTGGGTTGATGTCGCGCTGGTGTCCTAGTTAGCCATTGTTAGCGGTCTTCAAAGCTAACTGAGTACTAGCTAGTAGCTAGTTAGCTGGCTAGCTTCTGATGGGGGTTCCGGTTCTAAAGTAAAGTATAGAAAAAGCAGATCTGTACCACATTGGGTGATGCGGGTTGCAGGAGAGTATATTCAGCTCTAGTTGGAAAGTGAGATTAAAATATGTACGAAATATATACAGAAAAAAAAACGAATAAAACTATATTTACACTAGACAGGACGGGACAAGACTAAACACACGTCCGACTGCTACGCCATCTTGGGAACCAATTCAGGCCACCATAGACCTACATATACCTAGACATACAAAAACCCCACAGAATTACAAAAACCCTAGACAAGACAAAAACAAGCATACCACCGTCGTCACACCCTGTCACGAATCCCGCTTTGTGAGTCTGTGTTTGCCTGTGTTTCTGTCCTGGAGTGTGTTTCCGGTGTCCTGGAACGCACCCTGTCTGGTTGCCGGTGAATTAGCTTGTTGGGAGATCATGTTCACCCGCACCTGTATCCCATCAGTAATCTGCACACCTGTCCTGATCATCACCTCTCCCCTTCAAAAGCTCTGACCTGACATCCATTCCCTGCCGGATCGTTAGCCATGAACAGTATGTTGTGCCATAGTATCAGCCTCAAGTTGGATAGAATTTGTTTTGTTGTTTTTTACGTATTGCTTGCCTTGAACTTATCTCCGTTTGTTCTGTCTTCAGTTACTCACCCGGATCATTTACCCCATTCCCGCCTGGTCGTCGGAGGATTCCGCTACCCCATTGGATCCACCTATTTACTCCCATCAACTCACCACCACTGCCCGCTACGCCACCTGGATATATCTACCCATTCACATTCACTTGTAAATAAATACTCACCTTCTTCCTACTCTCCTTGTCCTGGTCTGCTTCTGGGTTCGATTTTGAAAGAACGTGACACACCCTGCACTAACCAAGTAGGTCAGGGCGTGACAAATGGCGAAAATTGCAACATGTTTTTACTAAACCTTCAATATAGAAATGCGACAAAAATAACCTACACAAAAGTGTTACAAATGATGGAGAAATCCTTATCTCACCAAACAAATGTTCTCTTGTTTACATTGAGTAGCTTGGATGAATAAGGTGCCCAGATGTGCCCAGAGTAATCTGCCTGCTCTTCAGTCCCAGTTGCTAATATATGCATATTATTAGTATATTTGGATAGAAAACACTCTGAAGTTTCTAAAACTGTTTGAATGATGTCTGTGAGTATAACAGATCTCATATGGCAGGCAAAAACATGAGACCAAATCCAATCAGGAAGTGGGAAATCTGAGGTTGGTCGATTTTCAACTCAGCCCGTATTGACGATGCAGTGGGATATTGGTCATGTTGCATTTCCTAAGGCTTCCACTAGATGTCAACCGTCTTTAGAAACTTGTTTGAGGCTTCTACTGTGAACTGGGGCTGAATGAGAGGGGAATGAGTCAGAGGTCTGCCAGAAGCCACGAGCTGGTCATGCGCATTCAGATGAGAGGTTGCTCCCGTTCCATTTGCTTTTCTGAAGACAAAAGAATTCTCCGGATGGAACATTATTGAAGATTTATGTTAAAAACATCCTAAAGATTGATTCTATACATCGTTTGACATGTTTCTACAGACTGTAACGGAACTTTTTGACATTTCGTCTGCAACTAGTGAACGCGCTTCGTGAGTTTTGATTTGTTTACCAAACAAGCTATTTGGACATAATTGATGGACATTATTGAACAAATCAAACATTTATTGTGGAACTAGGATTCCTGGGAGTGCATTCTGATGAAGATCATCAAAGGTAAGTCAATATTTATAATGTTATTTCTGACTTCTGTTGACTGCACAATATGACGGATATCTTTTTGGCTTGTAGGGTCTCTGAGCACCGTACTAAGATTATTGCACGGTTTGCTTTTTCCGTAAAGCTTTTTTGAAATCGGACACAGCTGTTGCATTAAGAAGAAGTTTATCTATTTTTCCATGTATAACACTTGTATTTTCATCAACATTTATTATGCGTATTTCTGTAAATTGATGTGGCTCTCTGCAAAATCACCGGATGTTTTGGAACTTCTGAACATATGAGCAAATGTATACTGAGATGTTTTTTATATAAATATGAACTTTATCAAACAAAACATACATGTATTGTGTAACATGAAGTCCTATGAGTGTCATCTGATGAAGATCATCAAAGGTTAGTGATTAATTCTATCTCTATTTCATATTTTTGTGACTCTACTCTTTGGCTGGAAAAATGGCTGTGTTTTTCTGTGACTTGGCTCTGACCTAACATAATCGTTTGTGGTGCTTTCGCTATAAAGCCGATTTGAAATAGGACACTGTGGTGGGATTAACAACAAGATTACCTTTAAAAGGGTATAAGATACTTGTATGTTTGAGGAATTTTAATTATGAGATTTCTGTTGTTTTGAATTTGGCGCCCTGCACTTTCACTGGCTGTTGTCATATCGATCCCGTTAATGGGATTTCAGCTCTAAGAACTAATAACACATTTTTCTTGACTATACTGAAAACATAATTTAAACATTCAGATTGTCAGTTGGAAAAATAATGTGAAACCCGAGGCTAATGACTCCTCCAAAAGCTAATTGGAGTCAGGAGTCCACTAACCTGGAATCCAATCAATGAGACAAGATTTGAGATGTTGGTTAGAGCTGCCTTGCCCTATAAGAAACACTCACAGAATTTGAGTTTGCTATTCACAAGAAGCATTGCCTGAAGTGAACCATGCCTCGAACAAAAGAGACCTCAGAAGAATTGTTGGCATGTATAAAGCTGGAAAGTGTTACAAAAGTATCTCTAAAAGCGTTGATGTTCATCAGTCCACGGTCAGACAAATTGTCTATAAATGGAGAAAGTTCAGCACTGGTTCTACTCTCCCTAGGAGTGGCCGTCCTGCAAAGATGACTGCAAGAGCGCAGCGCAGAATGCTCAATGAGGTTAAGAAGAATCCGAGTGTCAGCAAAAGATTTACAGAAATCTCTGGCACATACATACATCTCTGTTGACGAGTCTACGATACGTAAAACACTAAACAATAATGGTGTTCATAGGAAGACACCATGCAAGAAGCCACTGTTGTCCAAAATAAATATGCTGCACATCTGAAGTTTGCAAAAGTGCACCTGGATGTTTCACAGCACTACTGGCAAAATATTCTGTGGACAGATTAAACTACAGTTGTGTTGATTGGAAGGAACACACAACACTGTGTTGAGAAAAAAGGCACAGCACACCACCATCAAAACCTCATCCCAACTGTAAAGTATGGTGGAGGGAACATCATGGTTTGGGGCTGCTTTGCTGCCTCAGGGCCTGGACAGCTTACTATCATCGATGGATAAATGAATTCCCAAGTTTATCAAGACATTTTGCAGGAGAATGTCAGGCTATCTGTTCGGCAATTGAAGCTCAACAGAAGTTGGGTGATGTAACAGGACAACGACCCAAAACACAGAAGTAAATCAACAACAGAATGGCTTCAACAGAAGAAAATACACCTTCCTGACCTCAACCCGATTGAGATGCTGTGGTATGACTTCAAGAGAGCAGTTCACACCTGACATCCCAATAATATTGCTGAACTGAAACATTTTTGTTCATCCTTGTTCAAGCACTGCACATCTAGATTTTAATATACTGTACAAGAGAGGTTTAATGAATGCATTCTACAGAGAAGATAATGGTATAGGAAACCTACAAAATAATAGCAAGAACCCCCTCTGCAGTTTATAAAATGCTGTCATCGTGCTGTGCTGATAAACATTTACAAAACATGGTCCAAAATTCCTCCTGACCGACTTGCCGGTCTGACCGACGTGCAGGTCGACACAAATTGTTTGGTTGAGGTTATTGATGCCAAAGGAGGGTCAACCAGTTATTAAATCCAAGGGTTCACATACTTTCCCCACCCTGCACTGTGAATGTTTACACGGTGTGTTCAATAAAGACATGAAAGCGTATAATTGTTTGTGTTATTAGTTTAAGCAGACTGTTTGTCTGTTGTGACCTAGATGAAGATCAGATCAAATTTTATGACCAATTTATGCAGAAATATTTCCAAAGGGTTCTCATACTTTTTCTTGCCACTATATCTGTGATACAAAAATTTTTTGTTCAGATGGGGAAAATCCTGGCCTCGATGGTATTCCAATAGAGATATATCAACTATTTTATGAACTACTGAAAGATCCCCAAAAAACTATAGGCCTATATCGAATCTCCCATTCCTCTCAAAATATTTTGAAAGCTGTTGCTCAGCAACTCACTGCCTTCCTGAAGACAAATAACATATACCAAACGCTCCAGTCTGGTTTTAGACCATCATGGTACTGAGACCACACTCGTGAAGGTGGTAAATTACCTTTTTAATGGCATCAGACCAAGGCTCTGAGTCTGTCCTTGTGTTCCTAGACCTTAGTGTCGCTTTTGACACCATTGATCCCCACATTCTTTTGGAGAGATTGGAAACCCAAAGTTCTTGCCTAGTTTAGATCTTATTTGTCGGCAAGATATCAGTTCATCTCTGTGGATGTTTTTTCCTATGACAAATCAATGGTAAGTTTCAGTGTTCCTGAACGTTGCATTTTCACTATAAAAATAACTTGGTGATGTCATTCGGAAAGACAATGTCAACTTTCACTGCTATGCAGACGGAACACAGCTGTACATTTCGCTGAAACATGATGAACCCACAAAATTGCCTACCATGGAAGCCTCTGTTTCAGACATAAGGAAATAGATAGTGGCAAATGTTTTACTTTAAACTAAACCTGCTTATTGTTCCAAGAATTTCAATGGTGGTACTGAACCAAGGACACGCACAGTATATCCAATATATCGTCCCATGTCCATTCCTCATTGCGCCGCTGTTGCTGCCTTTGTTGCTTCTCCTGCGGCTCGTGCCTGTTAACACGCTGCTTGGTCCGTTTGTGGTGGGTGATTCTGTAACGGTTTTCTAGGTGTGGTGAAGGATCCATGTTTAATGAACAAAAAACGTAACACAAATCGAAAATACAAACACTACAAAACAAAGAATGTAACGAAAACCGAAACAGCCTATACTAGTGAAACCTAACACAGACAGGAACAAGGACACTAAGGGCAATCACCCACGACAAACTCAAAGAATATGGCTGCCTAAATATGGTTCCCAATCAGAGATTAACGATAAACACCTGCCTCTGATTGAGAACCACTCCAGACAGCCATAGACTTTGCTAGATCACCCCACTAGCTACAATCCCAATACATACACACCAAAACCCGAAGACAAAACACACCACAATACAAAAACCCCATGCCACACCCTGGCCTGACCCAATACATGAAGATAAACACAAAATACTTTGACCAGGGCGTGACAGAAGTATCTGATTATCAAGACATTAGAGAAAAAGCTTCTTTAAAAAAAAACACATTAGCCGCACATCATCTCTAGGTCCTTGTTTAATAGCCTACATCCTATGATGTGAGCCCTGAGAGATTTTTAGTGGAGGGGGAGAAAGGATGTTGAGCCAGAGCAGTGTGCAAAGACCACTCTGTAAACAATGTGTGGGATTTCCAACAGCTCAACTCCACTCACATAGAAATCTGGTCTGAGTAGGGAAGGGAAAACTGAACGTTTGCTGTTATTGGCAGAAAGGCTTGGAACTCTATTTCTGTCTCTTTCTTTCTAATTTACTGCCTGGTGATGTCACCATAGAAGGCCAAAACTCCATTCCACCAAAAGAGACTGATATTTCAGGTGTATTTTCAAACATCTCATACACTAAAAAGGCATTATCATAATTTTCACCATTTCACAGTATTATTCCAACCTCAGTGTGGAAATATAAAATATATAAAATCACGTTTTTGACTGCACTGCTAGTTACAGATACTTTTCAGTTTAACCCCTTTGAACTGCATTCTTTTTTGTAAGAAATGTGCTTTGTAAATAAAGTTAACCACTTTGAACTGCATTTTGTTTTAAGAAATGTGCTTTATACTGTATCACGTTTGATTTGATGACTACATAAACCATTTATTTTGCAAGCTAAAGTCTGGGATGGAAAGTCATTACATCTAAAGGAGACTATTTTCTGTATGATTGTTTTGGTAAAGTTCCTTGTAGGGTTGGCTAACCGTCTCCGTTTCCACGTGTTATATTACCCCGAAGTGCTATCCCCGATGCGCGCACGAGAGATGGAGAGCCATCGTCGTGACGTCATGATCTTACCACAAGATAAGCCTGGAGCTATATCACGGAGGCGAATGGTTTACCGTATAAAATAAAAGACTGTTACATCGGAGAGGGATTCTCGTCGGAGCACAGAAGCAATTGCAAAGGGCGCAGAATAGCCCTTATAGCAATTTTGGCACCAGCGGAGCCCAGCTCTCAACCCTCAGATACGCTCCTTGAGCCCTCTCCTGTCTCTCTTTATCCCCGTGTGTCAATTCATTTGTGCGGTCCAAGTCAAGTCAGATCGCACTCCGTTGAAATGCGAGCATCATAATAAAGACCGCGCACCTTCAATAGAGGGGACAGAGACATATTTATGCAAGTGTGTGAACGGGTTAGACAGCGAGCAGGGAACAGCAGAGGAGCACACCAGCCGGTGCGGAATGTGTTTGGAAAGCAGCTAAAACCGAGACAGAGCTGCGCTGCCTCTGGAGTCGCTTTTAGTCTGGGGACAGAAACCTAAAATAAAATGGGCGCTGGCAGTGTGGACCTACTGGTCACTCTCCAGATCCTGCCCGGTTTCTTCTCCAACTGTTTGTTCCTCGCGCTCTACGACTCGGTGGTGCTGGTGAAGCGCCTAGTGTCCTTACTGAGCTGCTCGGGCAGCGGAGGGGGAGAGTGGCAGCGCATGCTGACCTCGGCAGGGCTCCGGTCCATATGGAACAGCTTCCTGCTGGATGCATATAAACAGGTAATGAACCATGTTGTATTGTTATATATATAAAGTCACTGCAGGCTACGCTTTAGTTAGAGTTTGTGGTTTTACTATGAGTTGTAGGAAGTTGTATTGTGGTATACCTGTGTACAACACACCCACAGGTCTTGGGCATTGTGGCAGTAAAATAGTGTTCTCTAAAAGAGTCAGAATGGCATCATGCATAAAAGTTGTTCAAAACTACTTCAGCACACAACCTGGTCTCAGAGCATTTTGTATTACTCTGTGTGTAAATCTGTCAATTTATTTTAGTATATTGTCACGTTTTGTATGGTATTAATTTGTGGATGTCATCACCCAGTTCTATTCAATTTTTGTATTTGATCTTTATTTAACTAGATAAGTCAGTTAAGACTTGCAAACATACAATATGTTACGAATTTGCTTAATATACAATATGTTACGAATTTGCTAAACTTAGTATATGTTACACATTCCAGCTAGGTGGCTAATGTTAGCTTGCTGTCTAATGTTAGCCATGCTAAGGGTTAGTGGTTAGGGTTAAGCTTAGTGTCAAGTTTAGGAGTTAGGTTAAAGGGTTATGGTTAGAGTAGGTGTTAGCTAACAAGCTAAGTAGTTGCAAAGTAGCTAAAAATTAGTAAGTAGTTGAAAAGTAGCTAATTGTCTAAAATGCTAAAGTTGTCTATGATGAGATTCAAACTAGCAACCATTGGGTTCCTAGATGTTCACATTACGAGCCCACCCCTCCACCATGACCAACCACCCTACTTTAGTTTTTGTCTTAAGTAACCATCTGTCTTATGTAGCCATGCCAAACATAACATATCATACACATTTCAGTGTCAAGGATATATATTTACTATGTTACGCCTAGTCTATGAGACCAGGCTGCAGCACAAAAACGATCTAGCTAGGCATGCTTCTCTGTAACTCTTGCCATTTCAAAAGCAGTGTATAGTATTTTTTTTATTCATTCATTCATTCATTCATTCATTCATTCATTCTGAAAGGACAATTATACTATTTCTGCATTGCTGAATTCTTATCTTGCCATCTGAGACCATGTCCATGGGTCACCTTGTTCAAATCAGCATGTTGAACTTTAATATCAAATCAAATGTAGGTTATCTGATCTAAAAAGTGATGAACTTTGGCCCCCAGACAGTCAAAACCCTGAGGGCCATTCACCCTCAGTTACTTGGAAATTCAGAGGTCTGGCTTCTCCTAAATGTTACATTTTAACTCTCAAGCCAAACAGACATCGTTGTGTCAGTCCTAACCAGACACTAGGCATCAGGCAGGTAGCCAGGTGCACATGTAAACTTTAACACAGATCATCTGACACATAGGCATTTTGCTAACCAGGTAGTACAGTATGGATTTACACGTTTTATATGCATGAAACACGTGCATGAAGTTAGTTACTGAGGAATGCGGTCGTCTAGTTTTGGTTAATTTGGTCAAGGATTCCCCCACCTCTCCCCTCTGCCCCCTTCTTGATAATTTGATCCTCTGTTGTATTATTGTCACGTTCCTCCCTCTTTTTCTCCCTCCTTTCTCCTTTCTTCCAGCCTCTCTCTCTCACTCCTTCTTCTTCCCTCTCTCATGCCCTCTTTCTTCCCTTCTCCCTGCCTCTCTGTCGTTCAGTCCCTGGCTCTTTTTTACTCTGGCATCCCTCTCTCTCCTCTATCTGTTTCCACCTCTCTTCCTCCTCTCCTTCTCTCTCTCCCCTTCTTCCCTCTCTCTCCTGTTGTGCTGTCTACGTCACCAACTCCTACTAAACACTAAACTGTTCTACCTTTTCCTGAACTCTCATGAGTCATGCCTAATCAGCGTCGGGGCTGTTACAGAGTATTACAATGTTAGTGTCAAAAGGCTCTTACCACAACAGCACTCACACTCTTTTCAGCTCTTAGGCTGCTGACTGACCGGATGAAAGGGACTTGGGGAAGTCTATCATGTGGTACTGGTCAATTCAATACATCTAATCACTTACTGATGTAAAATACCTAGAACGGACGTTGCCTCCAAAATGACCTCAGAAAATCTGTCATGGGGAGGAAAGTTTGCTCTGTTCTAGTGGGGATTGAGATGGGGAGGCAAGCATTTCTGGCCAGCACTCTCCATCCCAATTTGATGAATGACTCTTGGCATGGTTAATGCACGCACGCACACACACACGCACACAAGTTGACTCATAACCCGCAGTCCCCGCAGATATGTGGGTGGGTTTTCCCTCTCTCATGCCCTCTTTCTTCCCTTCTCCCTGCCTCTCTGTCGTTCAGTCACTGGCTCTTTCTTACTCTGGCATCCCTCTCTCTCCTCTATCTGTTTCCACCTCTCTTCCTCCTCTCCTTCTCTCTCTCCCCTTCTTCCCTCTCTCTCCTGTTGTGCTGTCTACGTCACCAACTCCTACTAAACACTAAACTGTTCTACCTTTTCCTGAACTCTCATGAGTCATGCCTAATCAGCGTCGGGGCTGTTACAGAGTATTACAATGTTAGTGTCAAAAGGCTCTTACCACAACAGCACTCACACTCTTTTCAATTCTTAGGCTGCTGACTGACCGGATGAAAGAGGTATGTAAGAGGTATGAAAGGGACTTGGGGAAGTCTATCATGTGGTACTGGTCAATTCAATACATCTAATCACTTACTGATGTAAAATACCGAGAACGGACCTTGGCTCCACAATGACCTCAGAAAAACATTTAGGAAGATTTACAATGTTCTAGCGCTGTCATGGGGAGGCAAATTTGCGGTGTTCGGGTGGGGATTGAGATCATGGGGAGGCAAGCACTTCTGTCCAGCACTCTCCATCTCACTTTGATGAATGACTCTTGGCTTGGTTAATGCACACACACACACACACACACACACACACACACACACACACACACACACACACACACACACACACACACACACACACACACACACACACACACACACACACACACACACACACACACACACACACACACACACACACACACACACACACACACACACACACACACACACAGACAGACACTCATTCTTGAGGCTCGCCCTGATTGACAGCTTTGTGCGCTTGTTATTCTCAGTGAGTTCAATGTGCAAGTTTCCATTACGTCCTGTCTAGCACTTGACACCTCACAACATGTCAAGCATTATTTAGTGTTTTGTGGGGGTGTGTGTGGGTGTGCATGGTTGTGGGCATGTGTGTACATGTGTGTACGAGTGTGTGTGTGTATGTATGAATGTACAGTATATATTATTGTGCCTGGTCTACACTTGATTGACTGTCAAAACCAAGCCTTTCTATTATTTTATAAAGACTGTTAATCTCAATACAAACAGTTGCTAACCAACCTCTCTTTCTCTCTTCCTCCCTCCTCTCCCATGCAGGTTAAACTGGGTTTTGAGGCACCCAACTCCAAAGTGGTCAAGGTTCCTGGTAGCATCCGGCGGCGAAGCAGCTTGACCAGCACCACGGGCCCTCATCCCTGGGACGAGTGCCGCCTACTGGACTTCGAGTCGTCGGACCGCCCTCTTGTGGTGAATTTCGGCTCGGCCACCTGACCCCCCTTCATCAGCCACCTGCCCGCCTTCCGGCGGCTGGTGGAGGAGTTCTCAGACGTGGCTGACTTCCTGCTGGTCTACATCGACGAGGCACACCCCTCGGACGGGTGGGTGGCGCCCGCCATGGGCCCGCGCTCTTTCGAGGTCAGGAAGCACCGATCACTGGAGGAGAGGGTGGTGGCGGCCAAGAAGCTGATTGAGTCCTTCAGCCTGCCATCTCAGTGCCAGCTGGTGGCTGACTGCATGGACAACAATGCTAACGTGGCCTACGGTGTGTCCAACGAGAGGGTGTGCATTGTGCAGAGGAGGAAGATCGCCTACCTTGGAGGGAAGGGACCCTTTTTCTACAACCTGAAGGATGTGAGGCAGTATCTGGAACAGAGCTACGGCAAGAGATAGGACCAGATAGACAGGAAGAGATGACCAACTAAACGAGGCTGGAAAAGAGGACGAGATAATGTTTATTTTTGTATAAAAGGAGAATTAAAGGAAGGTGAGGTGCTTTCAAAACTGGACTGTCAACACTCAGAACAGAACATGTTACAGGTTCTAAGGTTCCAAAGTTCCAAATCTCATGAACTTCCTTTCTGGAAGGAGACCAACTTTCCACTAGAGAACAACAGAACAGAACCAATAGACTTAAGAGCCTGGACTGATGCTCTGCTACCTAAGTTGCCTGAAAGAAGAGACTGAAAAGGTTAACCGCTGACACGCTTTATCAATGCCTTCATCCCCGTTTGCTAATCATGAATAAGTTCTCTAGTTATACAGTCCTCATTAACTTCTAACCTGGCACCTTTCAAAATGAAAACCAAATTACTGAACAGAGTAGAAAGCAAAAGTACCCAACGATATATAAATATATAAAATATGATATTAATTTATTTATATGGTTGTTAATGTTTGTTTTTACACCATGGTAATATTTTGTATGGCGATGCACTTGTAACGCTTTTTTATTTAAGAAGACATTGTGTCATACTCCCATTTTGTGTGTATGAGGGGGTGTTACAACACTATTCATAACAACGTAGAGTAGACTGCTTAGAACCACCTGGACTTAGAAACTTCCTGGTACATCTTTCATGTTACCACACCACCTAGAAAACAGAGGTTAGCGCCGTATCGATCTCCTCCATATTGTCGATTTAAACCTGACAGACGATGCGAGAGGTAGAGAAGGAGAGAGGGAGGAAAGTGAACTGGAGAACAAAGCACAGCATCAACAGCATGTTGGCCAGAAACGGAGGCAATATGTGTCCTGTAGATATTACCAAGGATACATAGCTAGCTAGCTGTAATCCCAGGGCTATTTGCTGTTGGTGAGGGTTTGTGTTAGCGATGTTGGTTAGCGATAAGGCAGGGGTGTACAGAGATGTAATGGGTTGACGGAGATGACCATGTCTCCAAGACCTGAGGTGAGTTTCCCGAAAGCTTTGTGGCTAACGTGTTACTGATTCTATCTTGACGGCCCAGACTTGTGCTACGTGTAGACCATCAAACATTGCATTTACAATTGGTGCTCTCATGGTTGAGTTGTCAAGATAAACAAAGTGCCTCGTTCACCATGAAGTTGTGGTACACTGTGGTGTGTGACAGGAGTTGAGACACGCTAAGGACAGGTGGTGTCTAGATGGCTTAAGAAGGTGTTTCGGAAGGGGTGTGTGTCAGCTGTATGGTGTGACGTGACTGAAGAGGTTTTTAGTTGTCCATGGGAAAGACAGGCAGACAGACATTTGGTTTGGGTCGAGACGGGGCTGGTGTGAGAATGAAAACCACTGACTAAAGGGTTACTGACTCTGTTTGTGGTCGGATGACAGACCTCACCTCCCTGACGTAGACTCAAACCAACACGTCTTTTAACATCATCAAACCATCCAACATTCACAAACAATTTCTAGGAGAGGTCCATAAAACTGACCCCCCCCCGTCCCCGTCTTCATCCATATACTCAATCCTGTGTAGTGCTGCTTTTCAAAAAATACAGGAGAGTAGAGGAGAGACGGAAAGTAAAATAAAGTTGTTGCTGCTGACTGTGATTTGCTACTCTGTGATTTCTGTCTGTGTGAGTGCTGATGGAGTGTAGGTGAGAGCGAGAGCGAGAGAGAGAGGCGCTGAAAGAATGGAAGAACTCTTCAGGGAGTTTAAAAGTCCAATGCAGCTGTTTTTATCTCAGTATCAAATCCTTTCTGGGTAACAATTAAGTACCTTACTGTGTTTTTTATTCAAAAATTCAAAAAGAAACAAAAATAGCTTCTTAGCAAATAGCAAATTCTCAATCAAGAATTTTGCAAAGACTTTCTAAGATTGGTCTGAGTGGGGAGGGGAAAACTCAAAATTAGCTGTTATTGGATTTCTGTTGCTAACAGATGTATAAAATTGAGCACACAACAGCCATGCAATATCCATAGACAAACATTGGCAGTCGAAGAGCTCTGTGAATTTCAACATGGTACCATCATAGGATGCCACCTTTCCAACAAGTCAGTTCGTCAAATTTCTGCCCTGCTAGAGCTGTCCTGGTCAACTGTTAAGTGCTGTTATTGTGAAGTGGAAACATCTAGGAGCAACAACAGCTCAGCCGTGAAGTGGTAGGCCACACAAGCTCATAGAACGGGACCGCTGAGTGCTGAAGCGCGTGAAAATTGTCTCACCTCGGTTGCAACACTCACTACTGAGTTCCAAACTGCCTCTGGTACAATTACAGCATACAGTCTAGACGATTCTGTGCTTCCAACTTTGTGGCAACAGTTTGGGGAAGGCCCTTTCCTGTTTCAGCATGACAATGCCCCCGTGCACAAAGTGAGGTCCATACAGAAATGGTTTGTTCAGATTGGTATGGAAGAACTTGACTAGCCTGCACAGAACACTGACCTCAATCCCATCAAGCACCTTTGGGGTGAATTGGAACACGACGGCGAGCCAGGTCTAATCGCCCAACATCAGTACCCGACCTCGCTAATGCTCTTGTGGACATAATGGAAGCAAGTCCCCACAGCAATTTTCCAACATCTAGTGGAAAGCCTTCCCAGAAGAGTGGATGCTGTTATAGAAGCAAAGGGGTGGGGGGGTCCAACTCCATGATTTCGGAATGAGATGTGTATATAAAACGCAGGAACATGAAAGCCCTCGGTACCTGTGAACGTGCGTGTGCGTGCCTGTGCACCCGGACGACCCTTCTCGAAGCAAAACAAAGAGACACACATACAGTGGGTGAAAGACACCTCAAACACGACAGCGTTGGTTATGGTCCACAATAGCGAAGCCACAGACGTGTTCGAGACTGAGCGCCTGTGTTTTCATTTCCGAGAGGAGCGTGACTCTCGACACACTCTCTATGACAGGTTATAACATGTGTTTACTCGTGGCCGTAGGGCTCCAGGCTGAACCTGTGGTCTGGCTAGCCTGCCAAATACTGCACAGACGTCAGGGAGAGGTGGATAGAGAGGGGAGGGAAGGGGAGGGGGGGGTGGAGGTTAGGAAATGGGGAAAGGGGGAGACATGTAGAGGAGGCTAGGAGAAGAGGTAAAGAGGAAGAGGGGGGGAAATAGGAGGAGGTAAAGGAGAATGGAGGAAGGGGAAATGAGAAGTAATGAAAGAAAGAGGGAGTATGTTTTCAGCTGGTCCATTGCTGTGGTGTGAAACAGGACCTGTTGCTGTGGTCATCTGGATGAGGGCCCCCCGAGCCGAACACATTGAAGGCGTGTGTGTGTACTGGGTTTATACAAGACACCCAAAGCAGCACTGCTCTTTAACTGGTCCCCTCATTATCCTGATACACACGCACACATTTTCAAGCTGATTTGGGAACCTGTTAATGACACAATGAGTGTGAATGGTCAGAAATGGCCATCACTTTTCTCTAATGATTCAGGATCACAATCCTCTTACATTCTTCCCTTCATTTTGAGTGGGTGTATATGGTCAGGCATCCCTGCACTCAACCGATTGTCATAGGACAAAGTACCGTGGCCTGGCAAGACCTGGGTTCAAATTCTATTTGACATCAATTCAGTGGTCTATTTGGACTTGATTGGTCTTGTCTGGCACAATGGAACTAGCTTATTAGCAGGAAGTAGCAAAAGTGGAAACCCGCACGCCAGGCCAACTAAAACAAAGTGTTTGAAAGATTTAAAATATAATTTAAACCCACACGTGCTTATCACCCAATGGCCTGACCCATAGGGTGTAAAGCAAGATGCCCCCTAGTGGAGTGACCACTGAGTATTTTTGACGCCAATCTCCTTAAAAATCTGATCTTAAAGGGGCAATCCAGGATTGGTGCATTCTTTTTAAACTTTACAATTAATTATACAGTACACAGCCATGGACTGATGAAGCGTATAACTTAGAAATGCCTCAATAGCTTAGTTCAACTGTCGTAACCCATCAGAAACCCCAAAATATAAGCCTGTTTTGTTTCATTGTAACAAACACAGTTAAATTCCAAAAATAGTTAATACTAGAGTTTTTGGGGGTCTCCTTGCATACTTTGCTCTGTCTATGAGTTTGAGCGTTAACACTTCTCCAGCCCCATCCCTCAGCTATTACAAAACAAGTGGTGGGGTGCCTGCTTTGTTTTTTGAATCGCAGATTGTCCCTTTAAACCAAACCTCGTATCAAAAATATAACACATACAGTAGCTATCAAATCAAATTTATTTCTAAAGCCCTTCTTACATCAGCTGATATCTCAAAGTGCTGTACAGAAACCCAGCCTAAAACCCCAAACAGCAAGCAATGCAGGTGTAGAAGCACGGTGGCTAGGACAAACTCCCTAGAAAGGCCAAAACCTAGGAAGAAAGCAGGCTATGTGAGGTGGCCAGTCCTCTTCTGGCTGTGCCGGGTGGAGATTATAACAGAACATGGCCAAGATGTTAAAATGTTCATAAATGACCAGTATGGTCCAATAATAATAAGGCAGAACAGTTGAAACTGGAGCAGCAGCACAGCCAGGTGGACTGGGGACAGCAAGGTGTCATCATGTCAGGTAGTCCTGAGGCATGGTCCTAGGGCTCAAGTCCTCCGAGAGAGAGAAAGAGAATTAGAGAGAGCACACTTAAATTCACACAGAACACCGAATAGGACAGGAGAAGTACTCCAGATATAACAAACTGACCCTAGCCCCAACACAAACTACTGCAGCATAAATACTGGAGGCTGAGACAGGAGCTACCTTGAACTACTTGAATAACTAACCTTAACAACCCTTGTATACATCCTCTACAGAAGCCCAGCTCAGGAGACCGGTTTTGGACAGAAGCTTCTTGTATCTATGGTCTAAGAAGCTTGACTCGATTTGACGTAATAATATTAAATCAGTAAATCAACATGAAGGGCTTGAATGGTTATGGACCAAACCTCAAATTATAAACACGTACAGGTGCTGGGAACCACTTCCCTTAATAACCCTCGCAAACTGGCCTGATTTGTCGTAATTGCAGTTGTCAGTAGTCAGTCGTAGTCAGTCGTACTGTCAACATGAAGGACATAACCCTGCATGGTTGTGGATTAAACCGCAAATCATAAACTGCAGTATCTGTGAATGACACTGTTACGTACGCCTCTAGGAAGAGGGAACGCAACACCCTGCTACAACTCAACTCCCTGTGGAATGAAAGAGGTATGGGACTGTAGTTGCTAGTAAGGATGACAAAAGGCAGAGAATTACAGTTTACGGGGAATTTATTCCGTCACATGGTCATTTTGGGGAAAAGTGGCTGGACAGAACCAAAGCAAAGAAAGTAAATATCAAATATCTAATGGGATACAGCTGTATCCTGACGAGGGGGCGGGGTCAGCTCCAATTAGCCATGGAGTCCACCAATCAGCTGCTTGGGGGATTCCAGGAAGCCATTTCCTGAAATACATACAAATACACAAACCACAACACAGAAACTGGGTAACATAACACTTATCTTAATAATAATTCACAATAAAGTCCCAGAACGGAAGCACATCTCACTCCACATGTCTTAAATAAGAGCGTACCGTCCTAGAGTCATTTACATTTTACATTTAAGTCATTTAGCAGACGCTCTTATCCAGAGCGACTTACAAATTGGTGCATTCACCTTATGACATCCAGTGGAACAGCCACTTTACAATAGTGCATCTAAATATGTTAAGGGGGGGGGGTGAGAAGGATTACTTTATCCTATCCTAGGTATTCCTTAAAGAGGTGGGGTTTCAGGTGTCTCCGGAAGGTGGTGATTGACTCCGCTGTCCTGGCGTCGTGAGGGAGTTTGTTTCACCATTGGGGAGCCAGGGCAGCGAACAGTTTTGACTGGGCTGAGCGGGAACTGTACTTCCTCAGTGGTAGGGAGGCGAGCAGGCCAGAGGTGGATGAACGCAGTGCCCTTATTTGGGTGTAGGGCCTGATCAGAGCCTGGAGGTACTGAGGTGCCGTTCCCCTCACAGCTCCGTAGGCAAGCACCATGGTCTTGTAGCGGATGCGAGCTTCAACTGGAAGCCAGTGGAGAGAGCGGAGGAGCGGGGTGACGTGAGAGAACTTGGGAAGGTTGAACACTAGACGGGCTGCGGCGTTCTGGATGAGTTGTAGGGGTTTAATGGCACAGGCAGGGAGCCCAGCCAACAGCGAGTTGCAGTAATCCAGATGGGAGATGACAAGTGCCTGGATTAGGACCTGCGCCGCTTCCTGTGTGAGGCAGGGTCGTACTCTGCGGATGTTGTAGAGCATGAACCTACAGGAACGGGCCACCGCCTTGATGTTAGTTGAGAACGACAGGGTGTTGTCCAGGATCACGCCAAGGTTCTTAGCGCTCTGGGAGGAGGACACAATGGAGTTGTCAACCGTGATGGCGAGATCATGGAACGGGCAGTCCTTCCCCGGGAGGAAGAGCAGCTCCGTCTTGCCGAAGTTCAGCTTGAGGTGGTGATCCGTCATCCACACTGATATGTCTGCCAGACATGCAGAGATGCGATTCGCCACCTGGTCATCAGAAGGGGGAAAGGAGAAGATTAATTGTGTGTCGTCTGCATAGCAATGATAGGAGAGACCATGTGAGGTTATGACAGAGCCAAGTGACTTGGTGTATAGCGAGAATAGGAGAGGGCCTAGAACAGAGCCCTGGGGGACACCAGTGGTGAGAGCGCGTGGTGAGGAGACAGATTCTCGCCACGCCACCTGGTAGGAGCGACCTGTCAGGTAGGACGCAATCCAAGCGTGGGCTGCGCCGGAGATGCCCAACTCGGAGAGGGTGGAGAGGAGGATCTGATGGTTCACAGTATCGAAGGCAGCCGATAGGTCTAGAAGGATGAGAGCAGAGGAGAGAGAGTTAGCTTTAGCGGTGAGGAGCGCCTCCGTGATACAGAGAAGAGCAGTCTCAGTTGAATGACTAGTCTTGAAACCTGACTGATTTGGATCAAGAAGGTCATTCTGAGAGAGATAGCGGGAGAGCTGACCAAGGACGGCACGTTCAAGAGTTTTGGAGAGAAAAGAAAGAAGGGATACTGGTCTGTAGTTGTTGACATCGGAGGGATCGAGTGTAGGTTTTTTCAGAAGGGGTGCAACTCTCGCTCTCTTGAAGATGGAAGGGACGTAGCCAGCGGTCAGGGATAAGTTGATGAGCGAGGTGAGGTAAGGGAGAAGGTCTCCGGAAATGGTCTGGAGAAGAGAGGAGGGGATAGAGTCGAGCGGGCAGGTTGTTGGGCGGCCGGCCGTCACAAGACGCGAGATTTCATCTGGAGAGAGAGGGGAGAAAGAGGTCAGAGCACAGGGTAGGGCAGTGTGAGCAGAACCAGCGGTGTCGTTTGACTTAGCAAATGAGGATCGGATGTCATCGACCTTCTTTTCAAAATGGTTGACGAAGTCATCTGCAGAGAGGGAGGAGGGGGGGGGAAGGGAGGAGGATTCAGGAGGGAGGAGAAGGTGGCAAAGAGCTTCCTAGGGTTAGAGGCAGATGCTTGGAATTTAGAGTGGTAGAAAGTGGCTTTAGCAGCAGAGACAGAGGAGGAAAATGTAGAGAGGAGGGAGTGAAAGGATGCCAGGTCCGCAGGGAGGCGAGTTTTCCTCCATTTCCGCTCGGCTGCCCGGAGCCCTGTTCTGTGAGCTCGCAATGAGTCGTCAAGCCACGGAGCGGGAGGGGAGGACCGAGCCGGCCTGGAAGATAGGGGACATAGAGAGTCAAAGGATGCAGAAAGGGAGGAGAGAAGGGTTGAGGAGGCAGAATCAGGAGATAGGTTGGAGAAGGTTTGAGCAGAGGGAAGAGATGATAGGATGGAAGAGGAGAGAGTAGCGGGGGAAAGAGAGCGAAGGTTGGGACGGCGCGATACCATCCGATTAGGGGCAGTGTGGGAAGTGTTGGATGAGAGCGAGAGGGAAAAGGATACAAGGTAGTGGTCGGAGACTTGGAGGGGAGTTGCAATGAGGTTAGTGGAAGAACAGCATCTAGTAAAGATGAGGTCGAGCGTATTGCCTGCCTTGTGAGTAGGGGGGGAAGGTGAGAGAGTGAGGTCAAAAGAGGAGAGGAGTGGAAAGAAGGAGGCAGAGAGGAATGAGTCAAAGGTAGACGTGGGGAGGTTAAAGTCGCCCAGAACTGTGAGAGGTGAGCCGTCCTCAGGAAAGGAGCTTATCAAGGCATCAAGCTCATTGATGAACTCTCCGAGGGAACCTGGAGGGCGATAAATGATAAGGATGTTAAGCTTGAAAGGGCTAGTAACTGTGACAGCATGGAATTCAAAGGAGGCGATAGACAGATGGGTAAGGGGAGAAAGAGAGAATGACCACTTGGGAGAGATAAGGATCCCGATGCCACCACCCCGCTGACCAGAAGCTCTCGGGGTGTGCGAGAACACGTGGGCGGACGAAGAGAGAGCAGTAGGAGTAGCATTGTTATCTGTGGTGATCCATGTTTCTGTCAGTGCCAAGAAGTCGAGGGACTGGAGGGAGGCATAGGCTGAGATGAACTCTGCCTTGTTGGCTGCAGATCGGCAGTTCCAGAGGCTACCGGAGACCTGGAACTCCACGTGGGTCGTGCGCGCTGGGACCACCAGATTAGGGTGGCAGCGGCCACGCGGTGTGGAGCGTTTGTATGGTCTGTGCAGAGAGGAGAGAACAGGGATAGACAGACACATAGTTGACAGGCTACAGAAGAGGCTACGCTAATGCAAGGAGATTGGAATGACAAGTGAACTACACGTCTCGAATGTTCAGAAAGTTAAGCTTACGTAGCAAGAATCTTATTGACTAAAATGATTAAAATGATACAGTACTGCTGAAGTAGGCTAGCTGGCAGTGGCTGCGTTGTTGACTTTGTAGGCTAGCTGGCAGTGGCTGCGTTGTTGACACTACACTAATCAAGTCGTTCCGTTGAGTGTAATAGTTTCTACAGTGCTGCTATTCGGGGGCTAGCTGGCTAGCTAGCAGTGTTGATTACGTTACGTTGCGTTAAAAGAACGACAATAGCTGGCTAGCTAACCTAGAAAATCGCTCTAGACTACACAATTATCTTTGATACACAGACGACTATGTAGCTAGCTATGTAGCTAGCTACGATCAAACAAATCAAACCATTGTGCTGTAATGAAATGAAATGAAAAATGTGATACTACCTGTGGAGCGAAGCAGAATGCGACCGGGTTGTTGAGTGCGGAAGTTCTATTCAGTAGACGTTGGCTAGCTGTTGGCTAGCTAGCAGTGTCTCCTACGTTAAGGATGACAAATAGCTGGCTAGCTAACCTCGATAAATTAAGATAATCACTCTAAGACTACACGCTCTAAACTACACAATTATCTTGGATACGAAGACAGCAAAGACAACTATGTAGCTAGCTAACACTACACTAATCAAGTCGTTCAGTTGAGTGTAATAGTTTCTACAGTGCTGCTATTCGGTAGACGGTGGACGTTAGGACGACGAAATACGAAGTTGCAATAGAAGTGCTGACTGTTTCACTTTGTTGTCCTCTTTCTTTTCCTTTTTCTTCTGTCCTTCTTTTGTCCTTATTTTGTCTTCCTTTCTTCTGTTAACTAGATATTTTTTGTTGTTATTCTTTGTAAGCTAGATAGCTTCTTCCAGGAGAGTCCCTAGCAACTGCTTAGCAACAAGTAAACAATTCTGCTAGCAATTCAGCTAGCTAAGATAACTGTACAATTTTATGAAAAATAGTTAATTTTTCAAAAACCTGTCTTTTTTGGTTTGTTCCTTGTTTTGTCTTCTATTGAGTCTTGCAGTTTTCTCTTGATTTTTTCGATGTACTTCACTCTAAAAAAACATTTAAATCTCAATATATACAGGAGCTCATTTTTCAGCAGCTGCTCAATTTAGAACTCCGGAACACTCCGGAGTCATAGTAGTAAGTAATTGTATTGTCAACGTGACAGGCACTACCATGCTTGCCTAGTGGATAAGCACGTTGGGCCAGCAACTGAAAGATTGCTTGTTCGAATCCTGAGCTGACATGTTGAAAACTTCCATGTGTCCCTGAACAAGGCACTTAACCCTAATTGCTCCTGTAAGTCAATCTGAATAAGAGCATCTGTAAAATACAAGTAATACATTTGACCCACCATTGTTGTCTTGCTTTTGTCATGACCCTAGATTATTGACCCCTTAGGCTCTTCTCCAATATAGATATTCTTATTAGGACAGTGGATAGAGTCCGTCTTTGGAAGGAGACTGGGGTCCTCATTCCACTATGGGACCTTGTGCTTATCCCTTGTTTTATCACACGTTCTTTCTCTGCCATTGAACTACTTTTAATATCAATAGACTGGGATCTGGTTTTGTAACTGGCAGCACAACGAGGTAGTGTGTTGTGTGTTGTTGGCTGGTTAAAGAGGGTACGTAGTGGACACGGTGGTCTGCCAGAAAACCTCCAAAACTTCATTTCCATGACAGAGAGCGAGGAAACAGAAGCAGACCTCTGCATGGTGCCATTATCTCCCCATGACCCTATTCCTTTCTCTTTCAGTTAAAGCTTTTCGTTCTCCATAAACATGCACACACACATGCGAGCGCACACACACACACTCAGCTAAAGCCAATCATGCAGTTTCCTCATGGCCCACTTTAAGACCTGTAACAAATGTTTTTTTCCCCCAATGGCACTGTAACCAGTATGAGGTTCTTATCATCATTGAACCTCTAAGCTTTTCCATTATTTATCCTTTATTGGGCCAAGTCAGTGGTTATGGTGTCACGTGACATTGGAACACAAGAGTCATTCAAGTGGACTGAAACCATTGTTTTTTCCCGACCTGGCTAACATTCAGGGACACTCTCACTTCTCTAGCTACATCTTAGTCATGTAAACTCAACCATAGGCAACAGCAGTGACTACAGTAGGGTTTGGTTGCAATGATGGACTCTTGGAAACTTTGATAAGAAAAAAACAAATCTGGGGTTGGTCTTTTTCAGACAGACAACTTCTCAATGCCCAACTGACGTTGTATTAAGTACAGACGTGTTCAAAATTGTGGGAGGCAACCCAGATATCTAGAGAGACTAGCTACAGAAGATTTTGGATAAGTGAATGACAGATTGGAGCCACGTCTATACCTGGTTCTAACATTCGCCCTGTGTACTGGTCTCGCCCTCATTCTGATTGTGCCCACATTTTTAGACAGTTGTAGACGATTAAAAGACGCATTGTGAACTGATTTTGATCAGATCTTTTAAGTGTAAACGGGCAAGATCAGAACAAGATCAGGATGAAAGACTTATGTAAGAGGCAGGTATAAATGGGGCTTTATTCAGGGTTAGAGGCTTGACGTGGTCCTGAACGATTATTGTGCAATGATGCGACGTTAGCACCTGCTATTTTTTAGACTAGCACAAAAGGCAAAAGACATGAAGTAGTGTGGAGATAAAAGTCATCCGTAGATAGATATAGCTTTCTTATGTCTTCATTACCTACCTTCAAAGAGTAACAGGTGCAACTCGGCACCAGTTGGTTTTTACCCTTGTGCCCTTAGTCAGTAACGGTGTCCAGTGGTCATTTAAGAGCTGTATGTAAGTGTCAGGACTGACTTAGAGGAAAAATGAGGACCGCTAGTGACATCCTGGCTATACTTATCACGTGATTATCATACGGTACACAAATAAGGACAATGTGGTCATACATTTGTGTTTTGGAATTCAGATGTAGATGACATAGATTTCAAATGTATGTATAATAATATATTCCATTTACTAGCCGCTTTTATCCAAAGCGAATTACAGTAAGTCATACATGCATACAATTTAATATAACACATGCCATTTAGCAGACACTTTTATCCAAAATCTCTTACAGTAATGCGTACATGCATTTTACATATAGGTGGTTCCAGGAATTGAACACACTATCATGGCATTGCAAGCACCATGCTCTACCAACTGAGCTACAGATTAACATTTTACAGTACCTTCGGAAAGTATTCAGACCCCTTGACCTTTTCCACATTTTGTTACGTTATAGCCTTACCTAAAATGGATTAAATAAAAAAAATATTCAGCAATCTACACACAATACACCATAATGGCAAAGCAAAAACAGAATTACCTTATTGACATAAGTATTCAGAACCTTTGCTATGAGACTCAAAATTGAGCTCAGGTGCATCCTGCTTCCATTGATCATCCTTGAGTGTCACGAATCCAGTTTCCTGAGTCTGTATTTTGCCTGGTTCTGTCCTGGAGTGTTTTTTCCGGCGTCCTGGAACGCACCCTGTCTGGTTGCCGTGCAATGTAGCCAGTTTGGAGTTCTGATTACCCGCACCTGTATCCCATCAGCTATCTGCACTCCTGGTCCTGATCATCATCACTCCTCTTCATAAGCCCGGACCTGACATCCATTCCCTGCTGGATCGTTAGCCATGTATGTTGTGCCATAGTATCAGCCTCAAGTTGGATAGAATTTGTTTTGTTGTTTTTTACGTATTGCTTGCCTTAAACTTACCTCCGTTTGTTCTGTCTTCAGTTACTCACCCGGATCATTTACCCCATTCCCGCCTGGTCGGCGGAGAATTCCGCTACCCCATTGGATCCACCTATTTACTCCCATCAACTCACCACCGCTGCCCGCTACGCCACCTGGATATATCTAACCATTCACATTCACTTGTAAATAAATACTCACCTTCTTCCTACTCTCCTTGTCCTGGTCTGCTTCTGGGTTCGATTTTGAAAGAGCGTGACATTGAGATGTTTCTACAACTTGATTGGAGTCCACCTATGGTAAATTAAATTGATTAGACATGATCTGGAAAGGCACACACCTGTCAATATAAGGTCCCACAGTTGACAGTGCATGTCAGAGCAAAAACCAAGCCATGAGGTCGTAGGAATTGTCCGTAGAGCTCCGAGGAACGGAAGCCACTCCTCAGTAAAAGGCACATGACAGCCCGCTTGGAGTTTGCCAAAAGGCATCTAAAGACTCTCAGACCATGAGAAACAACATGATGAAACCAAGCTTGAACTCTTTGGCCTGAATGCCAAGCTTCATGTCTGGAGGAAACCTGGCACCATCCTTACGGGTGAAGCATGGTGGTGGAAGCATCATGCTGTGGGGATGTTTTTCAGCGACAGGGAGTGGGAAACTATTCAGGATCGAGGGAAAGATGTATGGAGCAAAGTACAGAAAGATCCTTAATGAAGACCAGCTCCAGAATGCTCAGGACATCAGATTGGGGCGAAAGTTCACCTTCCAGCAGGACAACGACCCTAAGCAAATCAAATCAAATCAAAGCACACAGCCAAGACAACGCAGGAGTAGCTTTGGAACAAGTCTCTGAATGGCTTTCTGAATGTCTAATTCCCAGCCAGACCCCAGACTTGAACCTGATCGAACATCTCTGGAGAGACCTGAAACTAGCTGTGCAGTGACGCTCTCCATCCAACCTGACAGAGCTTGACAGATCTGCAGAAAATAATGGGACAAACTCCCCAAATACAGATGTGCCAAGCTTGTAGAGTCGTACACAAGAAGACTTGAGGCTGTAATCGCTTCAACAAAGTACAGAGTAAAGTGTCTGAATACTTTTATTATTTAACTAGGCAAGTCAGTTAAGAACTAATTCTTATTTACAATGTCGCCCGAGGAACAGTGGGTTAACTGCCTTGTTCAGGTGTAGAACGACAAATGTTTTCTTGTCAGCTCGGGGATTCAATCTAGCGGTTACTGGCCCAACGCTCTAACCACTAGGCTACCTGCTACCCCAAAATAAGTGGTAAAGGTGATATTTCAGTTTTTTATTTTTGATAAATTAGCAAACATTTCTAAAATCCTGCTTTTGCTTAGTCATTATGAGGTATTGTTTGTGGATTGATGAGGGGAAAAAACAATTAAATACATTTTAGAATAAGGCTGTAACCTAGCAAAATGTGGGAAAAGTCAAGGGGTCTGAATACTTTTCGAAGACACTGTATGTGTGGGGGGTCCCGGGAATTCATAAATGTATTTGATTATTTATGCTGCATGTTACTTATGATTAATATTATTTTAGCATTTATGAATTGTATCTATGTCAGACAGACAGACACTGAACACTCATAAGGACAATTTGGTCCATTTGGAATTAGTGTTTTGGAAGCTTGTGCAGAGCCCGTAATCTAGTGGTAATGCTCCCGGGTTAGAAACCTGTATACTCCTCTCCCTACCAAAGACCAGGGTTTAATCAGCGCTCCAACCCTTCAACCTGTATCTCTCTCCTGCATGTATCCCCTCTGATTTTCCCCATGTGCTAAATAAAATGTAAAAAAACATTACACAAGTTTGAATTTCATTGGCATTGATACAGTAACCTTGATTCAGGCTGATTCATGTCTGCCCAGAGCTGGCAATAGTCAGAGCTAAGTCGGCAACATGCCCAGCCCTTGACAGACAACACTATAACTGTCACAATGATTCATGTCAAAACATAAAATGACTTTTAAACGGTTTCACAAGGAAAAACATAGAGAACAGTTAGTTCTTTAAGTCAGTCTGTGTTTAATTGGAATGTAAAAAGACACCAAATATTATGTTGCACTTCTCCCTGTACGTCTGCCTGGCATTATACAGTATTTCAAGTGTGTTTATATTTCCCCATATTCCTTTTGACGGTTGCACTGTGTATAGGTCGTTATCAATTAAATGTCACAATACGGTGCAGAGTGTTCGAATTGGCTGCTGGGTGGCAAGGAGACCCTCAGCGCCGTTAGAACCATTGACAACTACGTGCCGTTTTCAAGGTTTTAATATCACCACCTCTTGAAGAGCATATTCAGAAATCCACATTTCGGATTATTCCACATTTAGCTCTATCAGAGTTATACAGCAGTAACTGCATGCTATTCATGATCAGTAGACATCAATTGATCATGTTTTTTCAGATACGCGGGGGTAGCCTATGCATTTATCATGTAGCTAGCTAGATAAGCAAACAACGTGTCATTTACAGTAGCTCGTTTCATCAGAGATTAGGCTTTTCGGCAAATCCTTGTCCTAGTAAAGTTGTCAGTCGGCCTGCTGTCATCACCCCTTTTGATGGCAAGCAAATCAAACAATATTTGTATATCGCCATTTAGGTTTATCCCCTGAAAGTTAGCTTGTTGACCAGCCATATTGACTTGATCTGTTATTGTCTAGCTAGCCAATTTGATGTGGTACATCAATCAATGTGGCCTACTATGTCTGTCCACAGCAATCGTGATTAAACACACTGTTGATCCTACCCCCTACTTTTTCGAACATTCTGTTAAAAATCGCGCAACATTTCAGCGCCCTGCTACTCATGCCAGGAATATAGTATATGCATATGATTAGTATGTGTGGATAAAAAACACTCACTTTCTAAAACTGGTTAAATCACGGCTGTGACTATAACAGAACGTGCGTTTCATCGAAAAGCGCAGGAAAATCTGATCACTGAAAACTGGAAAATATATCAATGCGCCACTTGAATGTATTGTTGAATAGAAACCACATTACCTGGAGCCGAGGTTGCAATACCTACAGCTTCCACACGATGTCAACAGTCTTGTCATTTGCCTAGGATTTGTTTCTTGGTCAAACGGACAAGAGACAGCCCATTTCTTCCGGTCTCCGACCGGATATTTTGGTTGAGATTTATCCGGACATTATTTCAAGACATACAGCTATAGAATATACATCGCCTCGTGATGAATTTGATCGATTATTAACGTTTACTAATACCAAAAGTTGCATTACAAAAGTATTTCAAAGTGTTTTGTGAAAGTTTATTGTCGACTTCCTTAATTTAAAAAAATGACATTGCGTTATAAAATGCTGTTTTTTTCCTTGATCACACAGTCTTCATAAATCGATATCTAGGCAATATATGGACTGATTTAATCGAAAAAAATACCCAATAGTGATGTTTATGGGACATCTAGGAGGGCCAACAAAGAAGATGGTCAAAGGTAATGAATGTTTTATATTTTATTTCTGCATTTTGTGTAGCGCCGACTATGCTAATTATTTTGTTTACGTCCCCTGCGGGTCTTTAGGGGTGTTGCATGCTATCAGATAATAGCTTCTCATGCTTTCGCCGAAAAGCATTTAAAAAATCTGACTTGTTGGCTGGATTCACAACGAGTGTAGCTTTAATTCAATACCCTGCATGTGTGTTTTAATGAACGTTTGAGTTTTAATGAGTGCTATTAGCATTTAGCGTAGCGCTTTTGCATTTCCAGATGTCTAGATGGGACGCCTGCGTGTCGGGTGGAGGTAAGAGGCACACTTAAAAAGAACTGTCAAAAAGGGGATCATGTTAGCTAACTTCGCAAGGTAGACCTATGTTGGTTGCAGAAAAAAAGTTGCCTACGCTAGGTCTACTTACCACTATTTTTAGCCAACGGTACAAAGTTTCTACTGGTAGCTTGCAAAGTAAACATGATCAGATGACAGGATATCAGCAAATGCTCCCTTCTGCTGCTTGACGGTCAGAGCCCAGAAAGGATGGGAAATTCAGCTAATTCACTCATCCTTGTCAAGTATAGTTCACTTTTATAAGGCCTATCACGCAAATATCATATTAATGTTGGCCAATATTAGGAGATATCGTGAGGCTACCATCACGTATCTGAAATGACATGAACAATTGATGTCTACTGATCATGAAAAGCATGCAGTTTCTTGCTGTATAACTCTGATGATAGAGCTACATGTGTGCAATTGTTTGGCATGGAATAATCTGCAATGTGTTGTTCTGACTATGTTCTGACTATGCTCTTAAAGAGGTGATAGTTAACATTTATTTAACAGTCCCTTGAAAACTGCACGCACTTGTCAATGGTTTTAGCCGCTCAACAAGCCAATCGAGTGCTCTGTACCTTATTGTGACGTTTATTGATAAATACCTATACACAGTTTGACATTTTATTGACAACGACCTATAGAATGTATTCAATAAAAAAAACATAGTTGTTGGGATGTTCGGTAAAATTCATTTTTCTACATGCCTGAATGGAGAGTGGGACTTTTTTTTAAAGTCTTGTAGTTAGTCAGAGGTGTGTGCAATTATTATTATTATTTTTTATACAGTACCAGTCAAAAGTTTGGACACACCTAATCATTCAAGGGTTTTTCTTTATTTTTTACTATTTTCTACATTGGAGAATAATAGTGAAGACATCAACACATATGGAATCATTTAAATACCAAAAAAGTGTAAACTAATCTAAATATATTTTAGATTTCAGATTCTTCAAAGTAGCCACCCTTTGCATTGATGACAGCTTTGCACACTCTTGGCATTCTCTCAAACCAGCTTCACCTGGAATGCTTTTCCATCAGTCTTGAAGGGGTTCCCACATACTGTATGCTGAGCACTTGTTGGCTGATTTTCCTTCACTCATCCCGAACCATCTCAATTGGGTTGAGGTCGGGTGATTGTGAAGGCCAGGTCATCTGATGCAGGGCTCCATCACTCTCCTTCTTGGTCAAATAGCCCTTACACAGCCTGGAGGTGTGTTGGGTCATTGTCCGGTTGAAAAACAAATGATAGTCCCACTAAGCGCAAATCAGATGGGATGGCGTATCACTGCAGAATGCTCTGGTAGCCATGCTGGTTAAGTGTGCCTTGAATTCTAAATACATCACTGACAGTGTCAACAGAAAAGCACCCCCACACCATCACACCTTCTCCTACATGCTTCACAGAGGGAACCACACATGCGGAGATCATCCGTTCACCAACTCTACGTCAAATCACAGACACGGCGATTGGAATCAAACATTTTTTTTTTACTCATCAGACCAAAGGACAGATTTCCACCAGTCTAATGTCCATTGCTCGTGTTTCTTGGCCCAAGCAAGTCTCTTCTTATTGGTGTCCTTTAGGAGTGGTTTATTTGTAGCAATTCGACCATAAAGGCCTGATTCACGCAGTCTCTTCTGAACAGTTGATGTTGAGATGTGTCTGTTACTTGAACTCTGTGAAGCATTTATTTGAGCTGTAATGTCTGAGGCTGGTAAACTCTAATGAACTTATCCTCTGCAGCAGAGGTAACTCTGGGTCTTCCTTTACAGTGGTGGTCCTCATGAGAACCAGTTTCAACATAGCATTTGAAGGTTTTTGAGACTGTGCTTGAAGAAAGTTCTTGAAATGATCCGCATTAACTGACCTTCATGTCTTAAAATAATGATGGACTGTTGTTTCTCTTTGCTTATTTGAGCTGTTCTCGCCATAATATGAACTTGGTCTTTTACCAAGTAGGGCTATCTTCTGTATACCACCCCTGCCTCGTCACAACACAACTGATTGGCTCAAGTGCATTAAGAAGGAAAGAAATTCCACAAATGAACTTTTAACAAGGCACACCGGATAAAAATGCATTCCAAGTGACTAACTCATGAAGCTGGTTGAGAGAATGCCAAGAATGTGCAAAGCTGTCATCAAGGCAAAGGGTGGCTACGTTGAAGAATCTTATATATAAAATCTATTTTGATTTGTTTAACACTTTTTTGGTTACTACATGATTCTATGTATGTTATTTCACAGTTTTGATGTCTTCACTATTATTCTACAATGTAGAAAATAGTAAGAATAAAGAAAAACCCTTGAATGAGTAGGTGTGTCCAAACTTATTGAAAGAACACTGGAGCAGGTACTCCCTGCCTGCAGCATTTTGCATGTGTGTATCCTTGCATTCTCACAATGTGTTTATGTGTGTGTATGCTGGTGTGTGTGTGTGTGTGTGTGTGTGTGCGTGCGTGCGTGCGTGCGTGCGTGTGTGTGTGTGCGTGTGGGTGTGGTTGTGTGTGTAAGTGGATGGGTGTCAACAGAGGAGTTGGAAATGCACCGGGCGAGTTCTTACAGTACAAATGATAGGAGTTACAGATGTAATTCACATCTGTCACCCGAGTAGTGTATATAAATGTATCATTCACCCAGATCGTTGAAAGGACACTGGAGCAGGTACTCCCTGCATGCTGCAGATTGTGTTCTGGTCTGTGTCCCATACGTTTTCAAACTCTCTGAATGACTGCCTATGCCTGAAAGATGATGGGAATGTTGCGAATGCTGTTTAATAATCCACCGACAGACAGGACAGACAGACGGACGAATGGACAGACTTGTTTGTGTGTGTGTGTGTGTGTGTGTGTGTGTGTGTGTGTGTGTGTGTGTGTGTGTGTGTGTGTGTGTGTGTGTGTGTGTGTGTGTGTGTGTGTGTGTGTGTGTGTGTGTGTGTGTGTGTGTGTGTGTGTGTGTGTGTATATATACAGTGTATGCATAAATGCAAGTGTGTCTGCACACGTGCTTGCTTGCATGCAGGCATACAGTATGTGCGTGACAGAGGGTGTGTGAGTCAGTCTTTGGCACTCTCCTGCTCCAAGTTCCCACAGTGCTGCCAAGTCCAACAGATGTCCTGCATTCCAGATCCAGCTCCTCTACACCCAGACATGCAGTTCACACACAGGATGCTAGAGGGTGTTGTGTGCTCATTCAGGACCAGACATACTGTAGTAATGGTTCAGCCTCAGGTTGTGTTTTCACCATTTGGCCCAAATGTGTATTTAAATGCTCAAGGTTAAAGAAAATGTGCCAGGGTGTGTACACGATACACTCCAATTGATGATTTAACAAATGAGGGCCAATTGAAAAGAATCCTCAGGCTGAACCTGAGAAGAAGACTGTAATCATTACTTTTTCAGATGTTGAGGACATCTCTGTGTATTTATGATGCATAGATAGCATTGTCAATACGTAACTCTGCTTTTAGAATTCAGGGCAATCCAAGGTTAAATGGAGTCCAAATGTATATTTTTTATGTCTCTAATAATTAAAGCAGAGAGATGTAGTTGTGACTCCGAGTCCCAAACCTGCCTGGCTGAATCACAGATTACTGCACCTGTACATAGCCCATCTATAATTTAGCCTAAACAACTACCGCTTCCCCTACTGTATTTATTTATTTTGCTCCTTTGCACCCCATTATTTCTATTACTACTTTGCACATTCTTCCACTGCAAATCTACCATTCCAGTGTTTTACTTGCTATACTGTATTTACTTCGCCACCATGGCCTTTTTGTTGCCTTTACCTCCCTTATCTCACCTCATTTGCTCACATCGTATATAGACTTATTTTTCTACTGTATTATTGACTGTATGTTTGTTTTACTCCATGTGTAACTCTGTGTTGTTGTATTTATCGAACTGCTTTGCTTTATCTTGGCCAGGTCGCAATTGTAATTGAGAACTTGTTCTCAACTTGCCTACCTGGTTAAATAAAGGTGAAATATATTTTTTATTCAAACAGCTGTATATATACAGTGCATTCAGAAAGTATTCCCTAACCCAAGACCCTCATCAATCTACACACAATACTCCATAATGACAAAGGAAATTGCACATTTTCCACATTTACATATAAAAACCAAAAATATAACATTTACATAAGTATTCAGACCCTTTACTCAGTACCCTGTTGAAGCACCTTTGGCTTGGGTTCAAGTCCGGGCTCTGGCTGGGTCACTCAAAGACATTTGGAGACTTGTACCGAAGCCACTCCTGCATTGTCTTGGCTGTGTGCTTATGGTCATTGTCCTGTTGGAAAGTGAACCTTCTCCCCAGTCTTCTCCATTCATCTTTCCTGTTTTCACTTTGTCATTATGGGGTATTGTGTGTAGATGGATGAGGATTTTTACATTTTTTATCAATTTTCTAATAAGGTTGTAACATAAAAAAATGTGTAAAAAAGTGTCTGAATACTTTCGAATACACTGTATAATGAATATGAATTATCCTGCCTATAGGCCTACTAAGTAAGACTAGGATAAATTACACAAAGTTAGGCCAAACTAATTCATGCTAAATATGTGTGATACAGTGGAGTATGAGACTTGCACCTAAATCATAATATATAATAAAAATTTATATGTCATTTGGCAGACATTTTTATCCAAAGCCACTTACAGTCATGCATGCTTACACTCTTAAAGAAAAGGGTTCCAAACGGGTTCATTGCGGAGCGATAAGATTCTAACAAGAAATGTTTTCCTATTTAGAAACCTTTTTGGAAGACAAGGGTTCTTTGAAGATTCTTTGGAAGGCAAGAAGCGTTCAAAAATGATTCTTAATAGTGCCTGAGCATTAGTGTTTACCTCAGTAATAAACATTACATATTTACAAACTTTACATCAGGAGTTTGAGTAATCTGATCAATTAAAAATAGTGTGAGGATGTTTTAAATTATACAACAGGTTGTTTGAACATATGGCACCCATTACTGAGATGGTTGTTCCAGTTTTGATTATTTAGATAGTCTCAATAATATATTTCTCCTACCCTGGTAGTTATTCTGAATGTCACACCCGGTCTCTTTTTCAGCTGTCTTTGTGCTTGTCTCCACCCCCCTCCAGGTGTCGCCCATCTTCTCCATTATCCCCAGTGTATTTATACCTGTGTTCTCTGTTTCTCTGTTACCAGTTTGTTTTGTTTGTCAAGACTACCAGCGTTTTCTCCCTTGTACCTGTCTTTTTCTTGTTCCTGTTTTCTAGTTGTCCCAGTTTTGACCATTCCTGCCTGTTATGACCCTGAGCCTGCCTGCCATTCTGTACCTTGACACATCACCCTGGATTATTGACTTCTGCCTGACCTGACCCCGAGACTGCGTGCCGTTCTGTACCATATGGCCTCTGAACAGGATGAGTGACCTCTGCCTGCCCTTGAATTGTCGTTTTTCCTGCCTCCTGTTCCAGTAATAAACTTTTGCTACTTCGACAATGTCTACATTTGGGTCTTCTCCTGAAACGTTATAGTACAAACTGGCCATGACTGACTCAGCAGACTCAGACCAGCTCCACAATGCTGTCTCCCTGCAAGTATTCAGCATTGGAAGACACGAGAAGTTAATTCAATGTCTTATGGAGGGACTCCATACCCTGGCAGAACACCATTACCAGGCGTTCGATACATTGCCGGAGCAATTCCGCAGATTCCCCCCACTGGGTAGCGGGTCACACCCGTAATCTCTCAGCCTATCATAGTGTCCCGAGAACCCTGCTTACCTCCTCCGGAGCACTACACTGGGGATTCCAGGGCTCCCTCATTTTCGAGCTGCAACCTTCTTCATTCCACTTGGACCGCCCTAGGATAGCGTACATCATAGCGCTGATGTCCGGAAGGGCACTCGCCTGGGCCAAGGCGGTGTGGGAGGAGCAGTCTGGAGGACTTCAAGGAGGAAGTTCGGAAGGTGTTTGATTCTCCGTTGTCCGGGAGAGAGGCTGCTCGTAAGCTGCTCCAGACTCCAGAAGTGTGGCAGATTACACAGTGGACTTTCGCACGTTGGTGGCTGAGAGTGCCTGGAACCTGGAAGCATTGTTCGACATGTTTCTACACGGAGTATCGGAGGAGGAATAGGACGAGCTTGTTGCACAGGAACTACCAACGGATCTCGACTTGCTCATCGCCTTTACCATTAGGATAGATGGGTGACTATGGGAGCGAAGGAAGGAGAGTAGGTTCGATTTCACTCGCCCGCTAAAGGCTTCCACCTCACCTCCGAGACATCTCAGAGGTCCCGGATGGCTTTGTTGCCGAGGGTACCCGAGTTCCTCCGAGAGTCTCCGAAGTCTGCCAAATCATCTCATTCCGAGCTGATGCAAATAGGTAGAGCTGTCCCCAGCTGGATGGCTATACAGGCTTCACACTAAGAGTTGCCTGTATTGCGGGATTGCTGGTCATTTCGTGGCCACCTGTCCACTAAAAGACCAGGCTCAACGGTAGGAGCGAGTATTCTGGTGGACCATATAAAGAACTTTTCCTCTCCCCTTAATCACACCCCTTTTCATGCCATTTTGCTGTGGGGAAATCAGTCGAAATCTCTCCGGGTACTCATCGGCCCTCGGCCGATGAGAGTTTAAGGACGCTACACTGACGTTGGAGCTCAGCCCCTCTCCACTCCTTTGGACGTTGGATGGGCACTCTATAGGCCGGGTCACTCACAATACCACCCCATCAACCTACAGTTAAAGTCGGAAGTTTACATATACTTAGGTTGGAGTGATTAAAACTCGTTTTTCAACCACTCCACAAATTTCTTGTTACCAAACTATAGTTTTGGCAAGTTGGTTAGGACATCTACTTTGTGCATGACACAGATAATTTTTCCAACAATTGTTTACAAACAGATTATTTAACTTATAATTCACTGTATTGCAATTCCAGTGGGTCAGAAGTTTACATACACTAAGTTGACTGTGCCTTTAAACAGCTTGGAAAATTCTAGAAAATGATGTCAGGGGTTTAGCAGCTCGCATTAGGCTAATTGACATTGTTTGAGTCAATTGGAGGTGTACCTGTGGATGTATTTAACTTCTTGCGGCGACCCATCCCGGATCCGGGATCGTGACTACGGCTGAAGCTCATTACCATAACGCAATATGCAAAAAAATATTCTTAGAAATATTTAACCTCCACACATTAAAGGCCTTACCTTCAAACTCAGTGCCTTTTTGCTTGACATCATGGGAAAATTAAAAGAAATCATGACCTAATTGTAGCTGTCCACAAGCCTAGATCATCCTTGGGAGCAATTTCCAAATGCCTGAAGATACTACGTTCATCTGTACAAACATTAGTACGCAAGTATAAACACCATGGGACCACGCAGCCGTCATACCACTCAGGAAGGGGACGCGTTCTGTCTCCTAGAGATGGACGTACTTTGGTGCAAAAAGTGCAAATCAATCCAAGAACAACAGCAAAGAACCTTGTGAAGATGCTAGAAGAAACAGGTACAAAACTACCTATATCCACAGTAAAACGAGTCCTAGATCGACATAACCTGAAAGGTCACTCAGCAAGGAAGAAGCCACTGCTCAAAAACCGCCATAAAAAAGCCAGACTATGGTTTGCAACTGCACATGGGGTCGAATATCGTACTTTTTGGAGAAATGACCTCTGGTCTGATGAAACAAAAATAGAACTGTTTGGTCATAATGACCATTGTTATGTTTGGAGGAAAAAGGGGGAGGCTTGCAAGCCGAAGAGCACCATCCAAACCGTGTAGCACGGGGGTGGCAGCATCATGTTGTGGGGGTCCTTTGCTACAGGAGGGACTGGTACACTTCACAAAATAGATGGCATCATGAGGGAGGAAACTTATGTGGATATATTGAATCAACATCTCAAGACATCAGTCAGGAAGTTAAAGCTTGGTCGCAAATGGGTCTCCCAAATGGACAATGACTCCAAGCATACTTCCAAAGTTGTGGCCAGTTTGACTAGAAAGGCCTGCTCACTGAAGTGTTTTAGGGAGCATTTGACAGTGATCAGGGTTGGTCAATTGACCGCGAACCCGTTATGGACGCAGGCAATGGTGATCTTTGAGATCCTGGTTGAAGACAGCAGAGGTGTATTTAGAGGGCAAGTTGGTCAGGATGATATCTAAGAGGGTGCCCATAGTTACGGATTTAGGGCTGTACCTGGTAGGTTACTTGATAATTTGTGTGATAGTTTAGATTGTAGGACGGCCTGGGTGCCTTCGATACTGTGAACCATCAGATCCTCCTCTCCACCCTCTCCGAGTTGGGCATCTCCGGCACGGCCCACGCTTGGATTGCGTCCTACCTGACAGGTCGCTCCTACCAGGTGGCGTGGCTAGAATCTGTCTCCTCACCACGCGCTCTCACCACTGGTGTCCCCCAGGGCTCTGTTCTAGGCCCTCTCCTATTCTCGCTATACACCAAGTCACTTGGCTCTGTCATAACCTCACATGGTCTCTCCTATCATTGCTATGCAGACGACACACAATTAATCTTCTCCTTTCCCCCTTCTGATGACCAGGTGGCGAATCGCATCTCTGCATGTCTGGCAGACATATCAGTGTGGATGACGGATCACCACCTCAAGCTGAACCTCGGCAAGACGGAGCTGCTCTTCCTCCCGGGGAAGGACTGCCCGTACCATGATCTCGCCATCACGGTTGACAACTCCATTGTGTCCTCCTCCCAGAGCGCTAAGAACCTTGGCGTGATCCTGGACAACACCCTGTCGTTCTCAACTAACATCAAGGCGGTGGCCCGTTCCTGTAGGTTCATGCTCTACAACATCCGCAGAGTACGACCCTGCCTCACACAGGAAGCGGCGCAGGTCCTAATCCAGGCACTTGTCATCTCCCGTCTGGATTACTGCAACTCGCTGTTGGCTGGGCTCCCTGCCTGTGCCATTAAACCCCTACAACTCATCCAGAACGCCGCAGCCCGTCTGGTATTCAACCTTCCCAAGTTCTCTCACGTCACCCCGCTCCTCCGCTCTCTCCACTGGCTTCCAGTTGAAGCTCGCATCCGCTACAAGACCATGGTGCTTGCCTACGGAGCTGTGAGGGGAACGGCACCTCTGTACCTCCAGGCTCTGATCAGGCCCTACACCCAAACAAGGGCACTGCGTTCATCCACCTCTGGCCTGCTCGCCTCCCTACCACTGAGGAAGTACAGTTCCCGCTCAGCCCAGTCAAAACTGTTCGCTGCTCTGGCCCCCCAATGGTGGAACAAACTCCCTCACGACGCCAGGACAGCGGAGTCAATCACCACCTTCCGGAGACACCTGAAACCCCACCTCTTTAAGGAATACCTAGGATAGGATAAGTAATCCTTCTCACCCCCCCCTTTAAGATTTAGATGCACTATTGTAAAGTGACTGTTCCACTGGATGTCATAAGGTGAATGCACCAATTTGTAAGTCGCTCTGGATAAGAGTGTCTGCTAAATGACTTAAATGTAAATGTAATGTGTTAAGCATATCCCAGTTTAGGTCACCTAACAGTACAAACTCTGAAAATATATGGGGGGCAATCAATTCACATATGGTGTCCAGGGCACAGCTGGGTGCTGAGGGGGGTCTATAACAAACGGCAACGGTGAGAGACTTGTTTCTGAATTAGGTGGATTTTTAAAAGTAGAGGCTTGAATTGTTTGGGCACAGACCTGGATAGTATGACAGAACTCTGCAGGCTATCTCTGCAGTAGATTGCAACTCCACCCCCTTTGGTAGTTCTATCTTGTCGGAAAATGTTGTAGTTGGGGATGGACATTTCAGGATTTTTGGTGGCCTTCCTAAGCCAGGATTCAGACATTGCTAGGGCATCAGGGTTGGTGGACTGTGCTAAAGCAGTGAATAAAACAAACTTAGGGAGGAGGCTTCTGATGTTAACTTGCATGAAACCAAGGCTTTTACGGTTACAGAAGTCAACAAATGAGAGCGCCTGGGGAATAGGAGTGGTGCTGGGGACTGCAGGGCCTGGGTTAACCTCTACATCAACAGTAGAGGTTAACCCAGGCCCTGCAGCACCCTGAACCACTCCTATTCCCCAGGCGCTCTCATTTGTACACTTCTGTAACCATAAAGGCCTTGGTTGCTCTTTAAAGGAGTAGGATGAGGGTACGGCTAAAGGCTATAAGAACTGGTTATCTAGTGCGTTCGAAACAGAGAGTAAAAGGAGCAAATTTCTGGGCGTGGAAGAATAGATTCAAGGCATAATGTACAGACAAGGGAATGGTAGGATGTGAGTACAGTGGAGGTAAACCTAGGTATTGAGTGATGATGAGAGAGGTTTTGTGTCTAGAGGCACCAGTTAAGCCAGGTGAGGTATCCAAGGCATTTTGGGCAGGGCTGGGGGCTCTACTTTGAAATAAAACACTAATAACTAACCAAAACAGCAATAGACAAGGCATATTGACATTAGGGAGATGCATGTGTAGCTGAGTGATCATAGGGTCCAATGAGTAGCAATATGTGAGTTAGGGAGCCGTTCAGTAGTTGCTGTTACGCTAGGCGAGCTGGAGACACGGCAATTCAGACAGAAAGCAGGCCGGGGCTAGCAGATGGGCCTTCAGCGACGTCGCAACGGAAGAGCCTGTTGAAACCACCTCGGACGATTACGTCGGCAGACCGGTTGTGATGGATCGGCGAGGCCCCGCCTCGGCAGTAAAGGGTCCAGGCCAATTGGCAAAAGAGGTATTGTAGCCCAAGAATTAGCTGGTGGACTTATTCGGCTAGCCAGGAGATGGGCCTAGCTCAAGGCTAATTGGTGCTTGTTTCAAGACAGAAACGTTAGTCAGGAGTAGCCACTTGGATTGCAGCTAGCTAGCTGCGATGATCCGGTGTAAAGGTTCAGACTGGCAGCTATTGACCGAGCTGAGGCTGGCTGATGTCCGAGTTAACGGTGATGACCGCTAGCAGTGACTAACTGACTACTAGCTAGTAGCTAGTTAGCTGGCTAGCTGCTAATGGGGGTTCCGGTTCTAAAGTATAAAAATAGCAGATCCGTACCACATTGGGTGAGGCAAGTTGCAGGAGAGCATATTCAGTCCTTAGATGGAAAGTGAGATTAAAGTATATACAAAATATATACGAAAATAAAATGAAGAAAATTATATTTACACAGGACAAGACAAAACACACGTACGACTGCTACGCCATCTTGCAAAGATGAAGAGTGGTACTCAGTGATGTATTGTGTTGGAGTTGCCCCAAACATAATGCTTTGTATTCAGGACAGTTTTGCATTAGTCCCTTATTGCAAACAGGTTTTGGAATATTTACACGGGCTTCCTTCTTTTCACCCTGTCATTTAAGCTAGTATTGTGGTGTAACTACAATGTTGTTGGTCCATACTCAGAGGTCTCCTCTCACAGCCATTAAACTCTGTAACTGTTTAACCTCTCTGAGCACGGAACCCGGTAGCGGGCTGAAATTCGACAACATACGGTGATCGCTACAAAAATAGACATATTAAACATTAATGAAAATACAAGTGTCTCACATGTTTCGAAAGCCTAGAATCTTGCTAATCCAACTGTGTTGTCAGATTTCAAAAAGGATTTACTGCGAAAGAATACGATGCCATTATCTGATGATAGAGCCCCATAAAAAACAACTATTTCAACCAGCAGAGGCGTAACAAAATCACGAACTGCAATAAAATAAATCGTTTACCTTTGACGATCTTCCTCTGTTTGCAATCCCAATGCTCATTGTTACACAATGAATGTTTTTTTTGTTTGATAAAATCCATTTTTATAGCCTAACACGAAACATTTTGTGAATTCCGTCTCATTCCATTTTCGACGATACATTCGAGGTAAATACACACACAGAACGTGACTTTTCCAGTCATGTTTGGTTTCATTGCAATCAACTGGTTTGTTTGTAACACAACCAAACCTGATGGGTCATTTCGCAGGACGTATTGACTGAAAGAAACCAATTTGAAGACAACAAGTAATGACATCATTGTGCACCAATGATTTGCCCGCTGTTTCGTTGATTGACTGTATTTTAACCCAATGACCACTGATCATTTTGAAATCTAGCTTGGTAGATAGCCAATGAGCTGAGGTAAATGGCAATATTTAATGTTTATGTGTTGGAAGAACAACCCATGTAGTAAACTCCAGCGTGAAGAGGTTCATTTGCTATTGACGATTCATACCGGAAGGAGCAACGCATGTTGCGCACAGCATTGTTTTGGTAAAGCGTATATTCAGCTGTTTATATATCAATCAGTATGGCGACTAAGTCAGGAAAAGCTAAATCTAAGTCTAGATATACAGATGTACACACAATTTATTAGAAATTGATCGAGGACGATTCATTTAGCGATTCCCAAATGGAGGAATATATTTTGAACGGAGAGGACATCGTTTTGGACTGATAAGTTCTTCTCATGCTAATGCCGTTGTTTGAAATTAATAATATAAAATATTAGTTGTGAAATTAAATAGCCTATTTGAGGCTGTTGAGGGGAGGGCAGGCCCACAACAATGGCCAAAGTGAAATGGAGACAGTAGATACAGCTCGTCTGTTGTAATATAATAAAGATAGTAATGCATTACGGCAGTGTTACGTTACTATACCTAATAGGAAATGCACATGTGCACTGGGGTGCCGGGAACTGTAGAGCACGAGGGGTTTTGACTAAACAAAAATTAACTGTACTCCCGTCTCTTGCCTGGTAATTTTTCCACAACACAAATATTACAGTGGCGACGAGGTGATTAAACTACATAAATGGACATTGCTTGAAGGGAAGAATGTTGCGTGAGTAATGAAACTCAAAATAATTATGTAATTCGTCAGTTATTTTTTATTTTCTTTCGCCAGTAGAGAAGGTTAAGCACTGCTAGCACAGTATTCAGGAGCTGCCAATTAGCAAGACTATTGGAGTCCAGAATAGCGACACTGCCCTCTGGTGGTTAAATTTTAAAAAACTAACTGAACCCATTGAAATTAGGCGATCTCAGTGGAGAAATATTGTCCAAAAAAAGGAAGAAGGAACGTAAACACGGTGTGTACATTAATACAAATGAGTGCAGTGAATGAAGTAATTGCAGAAACTTCTGAAGTGAAGAAGTAGATGAATATTCAGAAAATTAAGGAATATAAGGACACTGAACAATTAACTGTGAAAATGGCAACCATTGGTCGAGTACCAGAGTTTGAGGCTACAAAAGAGGATTTTGATTCCTATTTGGAGCGTTTTGAGCGTTGGCTGGCTGCAAATAAAATCAAAGATGGAAAGAAAGCAGACGTATTACTCAGTGTTTTGGGACCCACTGAGTATGGATTGCTGTAAGGTCTCATTGAACCAATGAAAGCAGTGGAGTTGAACTATGCAGAACTGACTGAAACTCTTTCAAGGTATTTCAAGCCTAAGCCAATTCTCATTGCAGAACGTTTCAGATTTTACCAACGTCCCCAGAGTCAAGGGGAAACCGTGGCTGACTACATCCTTGCTTTGAAAAGGCTGGCAAGTACATGTGAGTTTGCACAATTTCTTGATGATGCTCTCCGAGACAAGTTTGTATGTGGACTCACAGGTGAAGCATATCACATAAGGCTCCTGTCAGAGAAGGACCTGACCTTTAAGAAAGCCTGTGATATTGCACTTGGACTCGAGCTTGCCCACAGGGATACTATTGAGCTATCGGGACATGCAGAACGTCAGAAAGGTGTTCACAAGGTCAGTGATGCACGTGGTGAAAAAAGCTCACAAAAGTCACACTTTTTTCAGTCCTGTCCTCAAGGTTACACAAGAACAAAGCAGCCCACATCTCAAAGGTCTAAGCCAAGTTGCTACAGATGTGGGGGAGATAATCATCAGCACAGTGAATGTCGATTCCAAAAGGAAAAGTGCCACAATTGTGGAAAGGTTGGACATTTACAGAGAGTGTGTAGAAGCCTCGAAACGCACAGCAAGAGCGCACAAAGTGTCAGATGCAGCACAAGTCGAGGAAGGTACAATTGAAACAGTATTGGAACTGTTCACAGTGTACACAGCTCAACCACTAAAAGATGGAATCTATCTCAACATGGAGTTAGCGGGAAAACCAGTAAAAATGCAGCTGGACAACGGAGCGTCTGTATCTCTGGTTCCAGAGAGACTCTACAAAGACAAACTGAAAGAGTGCCCTCTTCAGCCCGCGTCCATCCGCCTTTCTTCATACACTGGTGACACTATTCCTGTGTTAGGGCAGATCCAGGTACCAGTCCGGTATGAGGGGAAGGAGTGGACGCTACCGCTTGTCATTGTTAAAGGAGAAAAATCAGCCTTGCTAGGCAGAAACTGGTTACAAAAGATCAAGTTGAACTGGGGAGAAATCTTCAGTCTGAGAAATGACAAACCAGTGAGTCAGGCTACACTCACTAACATGCTGGAGAAGCACAAAGAACTTTTCAAAGATGGCTACGGTGAAATACAAGACTTCACAGCAGCAAAAGTCAGAGTGCAAGAAGGAACCAAGCCTTATCTTTCACAAACCACCTACAGAAGAATAACATAATCACGAAAGTAGCGAGGAGCGACTGGGCCGCTCCGATTGTTGTAGTCCCAAAGAAAGACAAGACCGTCAGAATGTGCGGTGACTACAAGGTCACAGTAAATTGCTGCATACTACCAGAGGAATATCCACTACCAAACGCTGAAGATCTGTTTGCCACTCTAGCTGGTGGGAAGGTTTTCAGTAAGCTGGACCTGGCATTCGCTTATCAGCAACTGAAGCTGGATCCGGAGTCAGAACAGTATCTGACCATCAATACACACAAGGGGCTATTCAGATTCAATCGCTTGGCCTATGGAATCTCGACAGCTCCAGCGATATTCCAACAAACAATGGATCAGATCTTGGACGGTATAGACCATGTTGTGTGCTTCATGGACGACATCCTCATGTCAGCACCAACCATTGGAGAGCACCTTGTAGTGCTGGACAAAGTAATGTCAAGACTGGAGAAATACGGAGTGAGAATGAAACGCAGCAAGTGTGAGTTCCTCCAGGACTCAGTGGAGTATCTCGGATACAAGATTGATGCACAAGGCCTGCACCCAACCAACAGCAAGGTGGAAGCAATCGTAAACGCACCAGCACCCACAAATGTCTCAGAGCTGAGGTCATTTTTGGGGCTCCAGAACTATTACGGAAAGTTTGTGGCAAACTTGTCCACATTGTTGTATCCGCTTCACCAACTGCTGCAGGCCGACACAAAGTGGAATTGGTCCCCACAATGCGAAGAAGCATTCAAGACTTGCAAACAGCGTCTTCTAAAGAGCAAGTGGCTTGCCCACTATAACACAGAGATGAAGCTGAGAATCGCGTGTGATGCATCTCCATACGGAGTAGGAGCCGTCATCTCACATGTTCTACCGTCAGGTGAAGAACACCCTATTGCATTTGCATCATGGACTCTGTCACCAAGTGAGAAAAATTATGCTAAAATTGAGAAGGAAGCCCTGAGCATAATATTTGGAGTGAAGAAGTTTCACAAATACCTCTACGGAAGGAAGTTCCAACTGCTGACAGATCACAAGCCTCTGTTGGCCATCCTTGGACCAAAATCAGCTATACCAACTCTTGATGCACTTCGAATGCAACGTTGGGCTCTAATATTGTTAGCCTACGACTACGAGATTGAGTACAGACGATCCAGTGATCACGCAAATGCCGATGCACTATCAAGACTACCATGCAATAGTGACTCCGACAGTGAAGATGATAGAGCAGTCTTCCAGATCTCTCTCATTGATGAACTGCCCATATCTGCTTCTGACATAGCAGAGGAAACAAGGAAAGAACCAGTGCTTTCCAAAGTCTTGGACTTAACATTAGGCGGTTGGCCAACCTTCGTAAATGACGATAACCTTCGTCCATTCGTCGACAAGAAAGACCAGTTGTCCACTGATCAAGGGTGTGTTCTGTGGGGATCAAGGGTGGTGGTACCTCACAAATTCCAGAGGAGACTGCTATCTGACCTGCATGAGAGACATCCAGGTATCACTCGAATGAAAGCACTCGCTCGCAGTTATCTGTGGTGGCCTGGACTGGATCAGGACATTCAACAGCATGTAGGCCACTGCTCACCTTGTGAAGCTGTTCGCAACAAGCCTGCTGCTGCGCCTCTTCATCCATGGTCCTGGGCTGCTACACCTTGGGAACGCATCCATGTGGATTACGCCGAAATTGACAAGCAACATTTCCTTGTTGTCGTTGATGTCCATTCCAAGTGGATGGAAGTGTTCCCTACTCAACTGACCACAGCTGAGAAGACCATCAATCTTCTCAGACACCTGTTTGCATCCTTTGGACTAGTCAAGGAGCTCGTATCGGACAATGGCCATCCGTTCACGTCAAACGATTTTGAAATGTTTCTCAAGAACAATGGAGTAAGGCACATCCTGTCACCACCTTACCATCCGGCATCAAACGGAGCGGCAGAGAGAGCCGTGCAAACCTTTAAGAAGGCCTGGACTAGACTCGAGGTTCAGTCTGTGCCCACCCACCAAAGGCTTCCGCGGTTCCTGTTTACTTACCATAACACACCACACACAGTAACGGAATGTACACCAGCTGAACTTTCTGAAACGCCAACCACGTACCCGCCTGACATTGTTGAAACCAGACTTGTCAAGCACTGTGGCAAAGCACCAGCTACAGCAGAAGAAAGCTCATGACAGACACGCAAAGACTGTCAAGAGAATTCAAAGAGGAAGAGAGGGTGATGGTACGTGATTTCAGACACCCTAAGTGCCTGTGGAACTCAGGTGTGATCTTGCAACGCAGAGGACCTTTGACTTACCAAGTCCAAAATGGTCATCGCCAGGTCAACGTTCATGTGGATCATCTGCTACGGTCCAACGCCCCAGCAGAGACATGCAGAGAAAACAAGAACAATAACGAACCCCAGGACTCCATCTTCGGGGCAGAATAATCCAATGGATTTGTGCTGGGCTCTGAAAAGTCTGCTTCAATCCAGTAGTTGATTTTTTTTAAAGAATGCATTGTTCAGATATTGCATTAGTAGTTACCTAACATATTTACCTTGTTCTCTGGGAGTTAAACACTATGGGGGAGGAGTGTAGTATCTGGGATCTACATCTGTTTATATTAGTTACTGTGCTGTTACTAAGCAGTAATGCATTACGGCAGTGTTGCGTTACTATACCTAATAGGAAATGCACATGTGCACTGGGGTGCCGGGAACTGTAGAGCACGAGGGGTTTTGACTAAACAAAAATTAACTGTACTCCCGTCTCCTGCCTGGTCATTTCTCCACAACACAAATATTACAACACTGTGTGCAATAATAGTGTTTAACATGATTTTTGAATGACTACCTCATCTCTGTACCCCATACATACAATTATCTGTAAGGTCCCTCAGTTGAGCAGTGAATTAAAACACAGATTCAACCACAAAGAAGTGCACCTATTGGTAGATGGGTAAAAATATAAAAAGCAGACATTGAATATCCCTTTGAGCATGTTATTAATTACAAGTTGGATGGTGTGTATGAATAAACCCAGTCACTAGACAGATACAGACGTCTTTCCTAACTCCGTTGCCGGAGAACAAGAAAACTGCTCAGGGATTTCACCATGAGACCAATGGTGACTTAAGCAGACTTTTACTTCTGGATGTATTTAAGCTTGCCATAACAAAGGGGTTGAATATTTATTCACCCAAGACATTTCAGCTTTAAACGTTTTACAAATTTGTACAGTAAATATTTCTGAAAACACAATTCCACTTTTACATGATGTCGTATTGTGTTTAGTCCAGTGATACAATCTCAATTTAACCCATTTTAAATTCAGGCAGTAACACAAGAATATGTGGAAAAGGTCAAGGGGTGTAAATACTTTCTGAAGGCACTGTATATACATTTTGACTAGAATTCCAAAAGCCAAATTCCCATGACAAACATTACACATTCATTTTAAATTAGAATTCAGGCCTAAGTACATATAGGCCTATTGTCCTAACCCGTGAAAAACATCCTTGTTTTTCTATTAGACTGGCTTGATAATGATCTACACTATTGATAACCCTTGCTAATAAGCTAGCTCTAATAAACACCTGTGTGTCCATTGTGATGCTAATGGTACCATGTCAGATTAACTTTTCAATTATAGAGACTATAGATTTTCTGCAGAGAAAGCTAATCAATTAGCCTTGTCTGGGCTGCTCTGTAACTTCATATGATATTCCTGCGCTCCCGGAGGTCCCTCCAATCTTGTACTTCGCGAAACAGCAAACAACATTGTCTGCCTGAACAATGATCATTCTTTGTGTCTGCCAACTAATTATTGAATTTCACTCATACTGAGCAAACGGAGCTCCCCGAGGTTGTAGAAAGCTGATAGATTGGTCTTTGGGGGATGCAACAGGTTGTTGACCAATGGGGTCTTTCAGGGATGTAGGTGCTGATTGGTGTCTTGAATCAGGGGGTTTAGGTGCTTCAAGACGAGATGGTTAGGAAACCACTGGGAGGGCTGGATTCACAGGATGTGTCTATGGTGTGGTTCATTATGTAGACAGGACAGAACAGGGAGTACACACATACACACGCACACACACAGCCTCAGACAGTGGTGTGTTGTTATTCCGGTGAAATAGCAGCTGATCTCCAGTATAAATAATGAAGCAGATATTTTATCAGGCCCTTGCTCTCCCAGGATATACTCAGAGCCTGCTCCATATCTAGGCAAGCATTTCCCACAGTACTTCTATGATTATATTCCTGTCTTCCTAACAACAGTTTTGCGTGGCCAGCCTTCCAAAATCCTGTCGTTTGCTCGACGATTGGAAATCTGGCAAATGTCAAGTTTTGATTTCGAGTTAGAATGGAAACGGTGGCTCGCGTTTGACGTTTCCCCTCAGGAGAGGGATTTTGTTCTGTTTCGGTTTAGTTTTTTCCCTTGTTTTGTTCATGTCTCTTTGCCTACCATGTTGGACAAAGTTTTTGTAGCCTAACGTCTCTTTGGAACTCCTTTCATGTGAAACACTTGATTTATTTGTGGCAGCGTGGCAGCGTTTTACTAGTTTCCATCCTGACTCTGCCATGCCCTTGCTTTTAAACCGGAAAAGTAAGAAGCCTGGGCTTCCAAGGCTTTTTTATTTTTTACATTTTTATTTCACCTTTATTTAACCAGGTAGGCTAGTTGAGAACAAGTTCTCATTTTCAACTGTGACCTGGCCAAGATAAAGCATAGCAGTGTGAAGAGACAACACAGAGTTACACATGGAGTAAACAATAAACAAGTCAATAACATAGTAGGAAAAAAAAGGGATCTACAGTGGGGGGAAAGTATTTAGTCAGCCACCAATTGTGCAAGTTCTCCCACTTAAAAAGATGAGAGAGGTCTGTAATTTTCATCATAGGTACACTTCAGACAAAATGAGAAAAAAAAATCCAGAAAATCACATTGTAGGATTTTTAATGAATTTATTTGCAAATTATGGTGGAAAATAAGTATTTGGTCACCTACAAACAAGCAATAGTTCTGGCTTTCACAGACCTGTAACTTCTTCTTGAAGAGAAGAACTACGTTCTGACCTTTATTTCCTTTGTTTTGTATTCATTATTTAGTATGGTCAGGGCGTGAGTTGGGGTGGGCAGTCTATGTTTGATTTTCTATGATTTGGGGATTTCTATGTTTCGGCCTAGTATGGTTCTCAATCAGAGGCAGGTGTCATTAGTTGTCTCTGATTGAGAATCATACTTAGATAGCCTGGGTTGCACTGTTTGTTTGTGGGTGATTGTCTATGTTGATTGCTTGTTTCAGCACAGTTTGCATTAGCCTCACGGTTGTTATTTTGTTTATTGTTTTTGTATAGTGTTTCAGTGTTCAGTGTTTTATTTATTAAAATTAATGATGAACACCTACCACGCCGCATTTTGGTCCTCCGATCCTTCTCACCTCTCCTCTTCAGATGAAGAGGAGGACGTCCGTGACACATGGTTGGCACAATGAAACTGTGAATGACTCATTAAATATTTTATGGTTTGAATGATTGCTCCAATGTTACTTGGATAACTGTGGGGGCAGGTAGCCTAAACACACACAAACTGGAAAATATGTTCAGCTTGCAGGCAGACACTGGAATAGGTTTCTGAGTGACAGAATGAGGGCTTTGCATAGACACTTTGTTGCGTTTTTTAGGACTAGAAAAAATGTAGGACTAGAAAAAATGCCGTAAAATAACGTTATTAAATGGATGCTATGCTTAGAAAATAACAGTTCTGTTGTGGAACAGTATGGTTCACTTACGTTCCCTGTTCCGTTTCTGTTCCTTGAAAAAAAGAATACACTCCCGATTCGGGGAGGTAGTACCAATATTTTTTTGCATTCCATTCCACTCTTCTGACCAGCAAAATAAGGTTTTGAGCCAGTTCAAACGCCCCCAAAAGTAACGGTTTATAAAGCTCCTTTCTGCAAATGTTTTATCTCGTGACATCAACAGGTTTTTACATTTAGCTCTTTAACTTCTTGCGTCGAGCCATCCCGAATCCGGGATCGTGACTACAGCCTCAATTCCATTACCATAACGCAACGTTAACTATTCATGAAAATCACAAATTAAATTAAATCAATATGCTAGCTCTCAAGCTTAGCCTTTTGTTAACAACACTGTCATCTCAGATTTTCAAAATATGCTTCTCAACCATAGCAAAACAAGCATTTGTGTAACAGTATTGATAGCTATCGTAGCATTTAGCATTAGCATTCAGCAGGCAATATTTTCACAAAAACCAGAAAAGCATTCAAATAAAATCATTTACCTTTGAAGAACTTCAGATGTTTTCAATGAGGAGACTCTCAGTTAGATAGCAAATGTTCAGTTTTTACAAAAATATTATTTGTGTTGACAAATCGCTTCGTTTTCTTCACCACGTTTGGGTAAGAGAAAAAACGAAAATTAAGTCATTAAAACGCAAACTTTTTTCCAAATTAACTCCATAATATCGACAGAAACATGGCAAACGATGTTTATAATCAATCCTCAAGGTGTTTTTCACATATCTATCGATGATAAATCCTTCGTGGCAGTTGACTTTCTCCTCTGAAGAAATGGAATGCGCATGGACCAAGAGATTACGCAATAATTTCGACACAGGACACCGGGCGGACACCTGGTAAATGTAGTCTCTTATGGTCAATCTTCCAATGATATGCCTACAAATACGTCACAATGCTGCAGACACCTTGGGGAAACGACAGAAAGGGTAGGCTCATTCCTGGCGCATTCACAGCCATATAAGGAGACATTGGAACACAGCGCCTTCAGAATCTGGGGCATTTCCTGTATGAAACTTGATCTTGGTTTCGCCTGTAGCATTAGCTCTGGGGCACTCACAGATAATATCTTTGCAGTTTTGGAAACGTCTGAGTTTTTTCTTTCCAAAGCTGTCAATTACATGCATAGTCGAGCATCTTTTCGTGACAAAATATCTTGTTTAAAACGGGAACGTTTTTTATCCAAAAATTAAAAGAGCGCCCCCTATCTCGAAGAACTTAAATGGCTTCACCAATCAGTGCGGATGGAGCAGGCAAGCTAGTTGTTAACATACATGATGGACGGACAAGTGTAGCCTATGGCGCAAGATGCGACTGAAATTGTGCGGGTGGGGAGAGAACAAGAGAGGGTTGAGGAGGAGGCTTGAAGCACTGGGCATCTTGTTATGTATAATCTGAATTATGTCCACAGAATTATACAGTGCCTTGCGAAAGTATTCGGCCCCCTTGAACTTTGCGACCTTTTGCCACATTTCAGGCTTCAAACATAAAGATATAAAACTGTATATTTTTGTGAAGAATCAACAAGTGGGACACAATCTTGAAGTGGAACGACATTTATTGGATATTTCAAACTTTTTTAACAAATCAAAAACTGAAAAATTGGGCGTGCAAAATTATTCAGCCCCTTTACTTTCAGTGCAGCAAACTCTCTTCAGAAGTTCAGTGAGGATCTCTGAATGATCCAATGTTGACCTAAATGACTAATGAGGATAAATACAATCCACCTGTGTGTAATCAAGTCTCCGTATAAATGCACCTGCACTGTGATAGTCTCAGAGGTCCGTTAAAAGCGCAGAGAGCATCATGAAGAACAAGGAACACACCAGGCAGGTCCGAGATACTGTTGTGAAGAAGTTTAAAGCTGGATTTGGATACAAAAATATTTCCCAAGCTTTAAACATCCCAAGGAGCACTGTGCAAGCGATAATATTGAAATGGAAGGAGTATCAGACCACTGCAAATCTACCAAGAACTGGCAGTCCTTCTAAACTTTCAGCTCATACAAGGAGAAGACTGATCAGAGATGCAGCCAAGAGGCCCATGATCACTCTTGATGAACTGCAGAGATCTACAGCTGAGGTGGGAGACTCTGTCCATAGGACAACAATCAGTCGTATATTGCACAAATCTGGCCTTTATGGAAGAGTGGCAAGAAGAAAGCCATTTCTTAAAGATATTCATAAAAAGTGTCGTTTAAAGTTTGCCACAAGCCACCTGGGAGACACACCAAAAATGTGGAAGAAGGTGCTCTGGTCAGATGAAACCAAAATTGAACTTTTTGGCAACAATGCAAAACGTTATGTTTGGTGTAAAAGCAACACCCTGAACACACCATCCCCACTGTCAAACATGGTGGTGGCAGCATCATGGTTTGGGCCTGCTTTTCTTCAGCAGGGACAGGGAAGATGGTTAAAATTGATGGGAAGATGGATGGAGCCAAATACAGGACCATTCTGGAAGAAAACCTGATGGAGTCTGCAAAAGACCTGAGACTGGGACGGAGATTTGTCTTCCAACAAGACAATGATCCAAAACATAAAGCAAAATCTACAATGGAATGGTTCAAAAATAAACATATCCAGGTGTTAGAATGGCCAAGTCAAAGTCCAGACCTGAATCCAATCGAGAATCTGTAGAAAGAACTGAAAACTGCTGTTCACAAATGCTCTCCATCCAACCTCACTGAGCTCGAGCTGTTTTGCAAGGAGGAATGGGAAAAAATGTCAGTCTCTCGATGTGCAAAACTGATAGAGACATACCCCAAACGACTTACAGCTGTAATCGCAGCAAAAGGTGGCGCTACAAAGTATTAACTTAAGGGGGCTGAATAATTTTGCACGCCCAATTTTTCAGTTTTTGATTTGTTAAAAAAGTTTGAAATATCCAATAAATGTCGTTCCACGTCACGATTGTGTCCCACTTGTTGTTGATCCTTCACAAAAAAAATACAGTTTTATATCTTTATGTTTGAAGCCTGAAATGTGGCAAAAGGTCGCAAAGTTCAAGGGGGCCGAATACTTTCGCAAGGCACTGTACCTAGGAGAAATGGTTTCTATGGAAGAACTTGGAATGTCCTTTGAGCTAGCTAGCTAACAATCTTGTGTGCAGAGTGGCACCAAAATTAAAAACATCTCTTACCTTTTGTAGTTAATAAGTCCAAAGTGAAATGTGACAACTAGGCCTATACTATCCTTAACTAGCATTAAAAGTTAATCCATTCTTCTCTAGCCAATTTAAACCTGTTTCCGTATCTTCTGACTCAAGCTAGTATTGTTAGTACAGTAGCCTCTGCTTTGCAAGGGGGAGGGGCAAAGATTTTCAGCTTGCAGGCAGACACTGGAATAGGTTTCTGAGTGACAGAATGAGGGCTTTCAGCATAGGCGATTTGTTGCATTTTTTTGTAGGACTAGAAAAATGCCTGGAATGTAAAATAATGTTATTAACCAAATCCTATACTTTTTAAAATAACGGTTCTTGTCTGGAACAGTGTGGTTCACTTACCTTCTCTGTTCCGTTTCTGTACCTTGAAAAAAAAATCTGTTACGGTTTTTGGTTCTGTTTCGGGTCTTTTTCCTGAACCGGTTCCAACTCCTGATTATATAATAAGCAAGATAGTTTATTTTTATTTAGGTTTAGGGAAATGACTTTGAATCTTACCCAATGGCGCCGGAGAAGAAGGGTGACGTTTTACGTGTTTGTTTATTTGCGGTGTTTGTAATTAATTATTTTGTTGCCGCTACCGTCTCTTATGACCAACAAAAATGTTCTGGATATCAGGATTGCGATTACTCACCACGGACTGGCAGAATCCCTTTTTTCCTGTAACGAGTCTGACGAGCCCAACGCGAATGATATACTGCTTTCTCGGGAACATGTCCAGATCCCCATGATTTGCTTGAAGAGGAGGCAGAGAAAAAGGGGCCAGAGGGCGGGCTGCCTTCTGAGAATTCGTAGGTGATCGAATAAACCAGCTGGTGCACAATATCTAAGGAAGTCTTAAAACTATTGCTCGTCTGAGGTAGAATATCTCATGACAAGCTGTAGACCACACTATCTACCAAGAGAGTTTTCATCTGTATTGTTTGTAGCTGTTTACATACCACCAGTCAGAGAATGGCACTAAGACAGCATTGAAGGAGCTGCATTCCGCCATAAGCAAACATGAAAACACTCACCCAGAGGCGGTGATCCTAGTAGCCAGAGAATTTAATGCAGGGAAACTTAAATCCATTTATCAAATTTCTATCAGCATGTTAAATGTGCAACCAGAGGGGAAAAAAACTCTGGACCACCTTTACTCCACACACAGAGGTGCATACAAAGCTCTCTCGTCCTCCATTTGGCAAATCTGATCATAATTATATACTCCTTAACTCTGATTATACAAGCAAAAATTTAAGCAGAAGGCACCAGTGACTAGTGACTAAAAGTGGTCAGATGAAGCAGATGCTAAACTACAGGACTGTTTTGCTATAACAGACTGGAATATTCCTCCGATGGCATTGAGGAGTACCACATCAGTCATTGGCCTCATCAATAAGTGCATCGATGAAGTCATCCCCACAGTGACTGTACGTACATACCCCAACCAGAAGACATGGATTACAGGCAACATCCGCACTGAGCTAAAGGCTAGAGCTGCCGCTCTCAAGGAGCTGGACACTAACCCAGGAGCTTATAAGAAATCCTGCTATGTCCTCCGACGAACCATCAAACAGGAAAAGCATCAATACAGGACTAAGATCAAATTGTACTACACCGCTGACCAAGTGTCTTCACTTCTGAGTCAGTAATACCAACATGTTTTCCCTGTCTGAGTCAGTAATACCAACATGTTTTTTTAGCTGACCACTATAGTACCTGTGCCCAAGAACACTAAGGTAACCTGCCTAAATGACTACTGACCCAAAGCCATGAAGTGTTTTGAAAGGCTGGTCATGGGTCACATCAACACCATTATCCCAGAAAACCTAGACCCATTCCAATTTGCATACCGCACCAACAGATCCACAGACGATGCAATCTCTATTACGCTTATTTGAAATTGCCAAAAATTCTTACTGATTTAACTCAATAATTGTCTGTTTGGCAATCATTAAACCTTTATATTATCATGAATGTTTAATTACCGGGGGTGTCCTCGGATGGGGCCACAGTGTCTCCTGACCCCTCCTGTCTCAGCCTCCAGTATTTATGCTGCAGTAGTTTGTGTCGGGGGGCTAGGGTCAGTTTGTTTATCTGGAGTACTTCTCCTGTCCTATTCGGTGTCCTGTGTGAATCTAAGTGTGCGTTCTCTAATTCTCTCCTTCTCTCTTTCTTTCTCTCTCTCGGAGGACCTGAGCCCTAGGACCATGCCCCAGGACTACCTGACATGATGACTCCTTGCTGTCCCCAGTCCACCTGGCCATGCTGCTGCTCCAGTTTCAACTGGCCTGGGCCCTAGGACCATGTCCCAGGACTACCTGACATGAGGACTCCTTGCTGTCCCCAGTCCACCTGGCCATGCTCCTGCTCCAGTTTCAACTGTTCTGCCTTACTATTATTCAACCATGCTGGTCATTTATGAACATTTGAACATCTTGGCCACGTTCTGTTATAATCTCCACCCGGCACAGCCAGAAGAGGACTGGCCACCCCACATATGCTCTCTCTAATTCTCTCTTTCTTTCTCTCTCTCGGAGGACCTGAGCCCTAGGACCGTGCCCCAGGACTACCTGACATGATGGCTCCTTGCTGTCCCCAGTCCACCTGACTGTGCTGCTGCTCCAGTTTCAACTGTTCTGCCTTATTATTATTTGACCTTGCTGGTCATTTATGAACATTTGAACATCTTGGTCATGTTCTGTTATAATCTCTACCCGGCACAGCCAGAAGAGGACTGGCCACCCCACATAGCCCGGTTCCTCTCTAGGTTTCTTCCTAGGTTTTGGCCTTTCTAGGGAGTTTTTCCTAGCCACCGTGCTTTTACACCTGCATTGTTTGCTGTTTGGGGTTTTAGGCTGGGTTTCTGTACAGCACTTTGAGATATCAGCTGATGTACGAAGGGCTATATAAATAAATTTGATTTGATTTGATGAATTGTAATGTCACATCAGAGGACAAATTCAAAGCACTGATAAATTAAATGGTTCATTTAATTGGATATAAACTCAAAATTGAAAGTGGGCATATAACATTGAGTTGTTTAGACATAGTTTATTTTAACTATATGTTTGTATACTTGAGTTTTAAAGGAATATATTTTTTTATGTGGCCAAATGGTAACTATGACATGTTATACCTTATACCTATAACTGTTACAATGCGGTACCACACTTACACAGTGTCAAGTCCAGAGCGACTTACTGCAAGTTAGGGAGTCGTTATGACACTGATTGATTGTGTATGTGTGTGTAAATGTGTGAGTGATTATTGCTCCTCAGCCTTCCCTGACAAGTCAGAGTCGTTTTTCTTACCCCACTAGACGAGCACATCTAATGTTTCCAATCTATTTAATTACCATTACAGCGTTGACATGCTGTTGTGTTGTTGTTGATGTGCTTGGTCTCTGCATGATTTAAATTATTTCCTCTGGGGAAAAAAGCATTTGTCACAATCTGCCTGGCAAGTGGTGGTGGGTGGGTGGTGGCACCCATGTGTGTGACAAGTTTAAATGAGCTAGCAAAATACATAATTCCTTTCAATAGAGTGTCAAATCAACTTGCATTTCTGCTTACTCTCAGGGCAATTGCTGTGTTGTTGTAATCATATTAACAGCCATCGGTGAACAAGTCAGCATTGGCTGGATGGAACAGTGAAGCAAACCCAACCTCATGTGCTGTCTAGACATTTTGTAACGGTGAAGTTGTGGCATTTTCTTTCCATGGTAATTTCCAACTGTCCACCAGGGGCAATGCGAGTGCCTTTGACCATCTAGTACAGTGTTTCCCAACCTTTTCGGTTACTGTACCACCAATAGAATTTTGCTCTGCTCGGAGTACAACTGAAGAACCCCCCTCGTGCATTTTAGTTTCCCGATGATCTCGAGTCTTCACAAGTATCCTCTTTAGATAGTACCCCCAGGGGTCCTAGTACCCCTGGTTGGGAACCACTGATCTAGTAGGCTCGTGATGAGCTAGGGCAGGGGTTCCCAACCAGGGATACTAGGACCCCTGGGGGGTACTTGCCTACGCACAAGGCATACTTGAGAAGACTCATGATGAGACCGTAGGCTTCCTGGTAAAATGCACGAGTGGGAATTTCAGGGGTACTCCGGGCAGAGCAAAATTCCGTAGGTGGTACAGTAACCAAAAAAGGTTTGGAAACCACTGAGCTAAGGTGTTGGGGATGGAGTTGAGGACAGGCCTAAACCGTGAGCTACGGCTGAGCATCGTAGGTTCAATCCCAGTGCTGGGCACACTTCATAATCTACAGACAGCACCAGACCCCATCATTAAAATGTATGCACTAAGCAATATTAACATACTAGGCCCAACCATACTGAGAATGCATCATATAATGAACAATGCGTTGTTTCCCGCCATTCCTTCATTTTGGTACAGCCAGTCCCCTTACCTGATTATCAGCTGTTGTCAAAAGCACGTTCGCCTGAAAAGAAGATTCTGTACCTCAATACCTCAATAGCATGCAGCAATTCTACCAGATGAAACATCTTACTCAATCATAACAATTTTGCATACTATAAAACATTATATTTTTGCATATATTTGGACACAGTTAGTGTGTCAAAATCGGGTTCTTTACACAACATGGACACCACCTGTGTATCCAGCCCTCCCCTGTATGGTCCGACAGCAGAGTACATTTCATTGGCATAACCTCTGTAATTACACAGTAATAGACTAGTAATTTACTGCTAAGTACATTCTGCAAGGGATTGCTGGTGAGCAATGGTTATGAATGCCAGATCATCCAAAGAAAGAATTCTGGGTATGTCTGTAAGGTAACATAGGTTCAGGCTATGGCCTATGTAGGTAGGTTATATGTAACACTCTTCCACGTACCCCAAGAGATACTGTAACTATAAGGAAAGGATTGTAAATTAATTTATTCTGCATACTGTAATTCTGATTTCACATCTAAAACCAACGTGTCTGATAAGATGGTTACTCCAAGCCTAGAAAACCCTAAACAAAGCCAGAGATGGAGAAAAAGAAAGGGAGATAATACACTCTAATGAATGTTCATAATCAAGCGAGCTCATCGGGAGCTGGTAGGGGGATTATTGAATTCTCAGCCTTGGAGGAATTTTAATGAACTTTGTCTCCACCTGTGAAAAGGCCTCCCTCCTTCCCTCGGTCAATGGTGCTCAATAAGGCAGCCATCCATGTAATAACATCCATGTAATTTGAAATCCTCTGCTCTTTATACCTGGAGAGAAAGAGGGCGAGAGAGTGTGAGCGAGATATAGAGAGAAAGAGTGAGAGAGCACTAACCCAACACTTTGTACAGTAGATTTCCCCTAACCAGGGTGACTTATGAAAGACTGTCCGAAAGTATGAAAGTGTTATCGTTATTTCACCATTGTAGTTTCATCTCAATAGCTCTTCAAAAAGAGGAGACTACTAATAGAATTGCTTAGGTTTTACCCCACACTGCGAGGGACCTGATTTTAAGTTGGAATAAACTGCAAGTTACAATTGCACATGGGCAATTTACAGCAGTCATTTGAAAAAAAATTGGTGTCATTATGTGGAACGCAGTTCCTATCGGAATAGACTCGGAGGCAGGCTCATGTAACCGTAACAATTCAGTAACTGACATTCACACCCATGAGATTCCCGCTAAGCCCTCTCTCCCATGTTCCAGAATGGATGGGTGTAATGGTTGTAAACCAAATAACAGACATTTTTACTTAGAGTGTTCGCAAAGATGGGGACGCTATTGAGAATGACTGGAAAGACATTCAATGCCAATACACTGTGTTCACAAAATGAGATACAGGGGACGACTGGAACCTGTATATATGATTGCAGTAAAAGCACATTCCCTTAAGAGAAAGCAAAAGCAAAGTGAACATGGATGATTTGAGTCTGTTAGATCGTTTATAATGTAGGTAGCTTTTGAATAACAGAAAATACTATCAATCCATTGATCCTAGTGAGGAAAAATATGAGCATTGTTGTACTAGTGTACAGATTCCTAGTCAATACCTGGTAATGCGGGCTGAAAAGGAAGTGTATTGTACAAGTAAGTTATGGGTCATTTGCATACAGATACCTTCAAAAAAATCACTCCTGTTCTCCGGTATTTTATGAGCATTTCATCAGTTTGGAAAAATAAGGCTTCATATGTACATCAAGCTTTAGAAAACAGTTACTGCTTAGGCAATGACTAATGTAACCATTGTCACAGGATCCCTGGCAACACACACACACACACACACACACACACACACACACACACACACACACACACACACACACACACACACACACACACACACACACACACACACACACACACACACACACACACACACACACACACACACACACACACACACACACACACACACACAGACGCACACACACACACAGTCTTGTACAGCTAACCTTGTGGGGACACACAATTCAGTCCCATACAAAATCCTATTTTCCCTAACCCCTAAACCTAACACGTCGTCTTACTCTAACCTTAACCCTAAAACCTAGCCTTAACCCTTAACATAATTCAAAACCTAACCCTAACACTAACCTTAACCCCAACACTAACTCTAACCTTAACCCCATAGAAATAGCATTTGACCTTGTGGGGACCAACAAAATATCCCCAGTTGGTCAAATGTTTGTTTGTTTACTATTCTTGTGGGGACTTCTGGTCACAAGAAAAGTTAAACACGTCCATCGACACACACTGACAAACACCAACAGAGTTATAGAAAAGCCACAGCACGACTTCTGTGAGTTGACATTGTCTCAGTCAACATCTCTGCCAGTGTGGAGGAGTAAATCTTACCTGGCTTTCATGTTAACGTCAGAGCAGAATGTGCACCTACAAAAAATGATATCTCATTTGGAGAAGACGCTCCGGGTTAGGACTTTCTTTCTGACGCTTCACTGAGTCTTAAGAAAAATGGGTTTGAAGAAAAGCGTGTGACCCTTTCTTTCACCCCCTCCTCTGCTCCTACACACCCTCTCCATTTTAATCAAGACTCCCACTTAAAGCAAACAGGTGGCTCTCTACAGAAATACATTCACAAATATCTTTATATTAGGGACATCTTTCGAATCTATCAGTATTTCCCACTTCCTCTTTGATCAAAATCAAATTAAATTGAATTTGTCACATGCTTCTTAAACAACAGGTGTAGACTAACAGTGAAATGCCTACTTATGGGACCTTCCCAATGATGCAGAGAGAAACAAAGAAATGAAATAAAAATAATAATACAAGGAATGCAGCTGTAGAACTTTTTAAGGATTTGAGGGCCCATTCCGAGTCATTTCAGCCTCCTTCCTTCTTCACGACTGTGTTGGTGTGTGTGGACCATGATAACACCTTCGTGATGTGGACACAGAGAAACTTGGAGCTTTCGACACGCTCCACTATAGGCTGTCTCATTGTCGTCAGTGATCAGGACAACCACCGTTGTGTCGTTAGCGAACTTAATGATGGTGTTGGAGTTGTGCGCTGCCATGCAGTCGTGGGTGAACAGGGAGTACAGGAGGGGACTAAGCACAAACCCCTGAGGGGCCCGTGTTAAGGGTCAGAGTGGTGGATGTGTTGTTGCCCACCCTCACCACCTGGGGGCGGCTCGTCAGGAATTCCAGGATCCAGTTGCATAGGTAGGTGTTCAGTCCCAGGGTCCTGAGCTAAGTGATGAGCACCGTGGTGTTCTTAGGAACAGGGATTATGATGGTCTGCTTGAAACATGTATGTATTACAGACTGAGTCAGGGAAAGGTAGAACATTTCATACAAAAGTATGTGGACACCCCTTCAAATTAGTGGATTTGGCTATTTCAGCCATAACCGTTGCTGACAGGTGTATAAAATCGAGCACACGGTCATGCAATCCCTATAAAACATTGGCAGTAGAAAGGCCTTACTGAAGAGCTCAGTGACTTTCAATGTGGCACCATCATAGGAAGCCACCTTTCTAACAGGTCAATTTGTAAAATTTCTGCCCTGCTAGAACTGCCCCGGTCAGCTGTAAAAGTGCTGTTATTGTGAAGTGGAAACGTCAGCTGTGAAGTGGTAGGCCACACAAGCTCACAGAATGGGACTGCCGAGTGCTGAAGTGTGTAGCGCGTTCTCGGTTGCAACGCTCACTACAGAGTTCCAAACTGCCTCTGGAAGCAATGTTAAACTGTTCTTCGGAAGCCCAAGATCACAATGTGCAATGCCAAGCATCGGCTGGAGTGGTGTAAAGCTCACCATCATTGTAGCAATGGAAACGTGTTCTCTGGAGTGATGAATTACGCTTCACCATCTGGAATCTGGGTTTGGCGGATGCCAGGAGAACGCCATCTGCCCCAATGCGTAGTGCCAACTGTAAAGTTTGGTGGAGAAGGAATAATTGTTAGGGGCTGTTTTTCATGGTTCAGGCTAAGCCCCTTAGTTCCAGTGAAGGGAAATCATAACACTACAGCATACAATGACATTCTAGAAAATTCTGTGCTTCCAACTTTGTGGCCCTGTGCACAAAGTGAGGTCCATACAGAAATAGTTTGTTGTGATCGTTGTGGAGGAACTTGACTGGCCTGCACAGAGCCCTGAACTCAACCCCATTGAACACTTTTGGGATGGTTTGGAACGCCAACTGCAAGCCAGGCCTAATCGCGCATCATCAGTGCCCGACCTCACTAATGCTCTTGTGGCTGAATGGAAGCCAGTCCCCGCAGCAATGTTCCAACATGTAGTGGAAAGCCTTCCCAGAAGAGTGGAGGCTGTTATAGCAGTAAAGGGGGAATCAACTCCATATTAATGCCCATGATTTTGGAATTAGATGTTCAATGAGCAGGTGTCCACACTCCACATACTCTGGTCTGTGTATGTCTGATCGAAAATGGGCTAAATCCAAATCATGAAATATCCAGTGCCGAAAATCATTGTGCTTCTTCACATGAAGTTGGAAAATCTGAGCATACATTTGTACCATATTGAGTAGTAGGCAAAACAATGCATATTTAATCCAAATTGCTATTTCCAAAGCACATATTTCTGTTTTAAAAAAATGCAGCATAGCAAATCCAGAGCTCCAATCAAAACACATTTTCTGTAAAGATGCAAAAGTAGGCAAATCTTTGCTAAAAATGTATTTTATTTATTGAATATAAAATGTAAGTTGCACAACCTCAATTCCCCTGCCTGCCCTGTTTGTGCTTGACGATGGATGCAGGTCGTCAGTTGCGGACCCGCTGCTGTTCAGACCCAATGTGGCGGTAGTGTTGGTCTGTGATCCACTTCAAACTGTAAATACATAAGTCATTTATCAAAATTGTGTTGATATTGCAAGAAAATATTGTAATTTCACATGACCATACCACAATATAGTTACTCTACCTGCTTCATTCATGACAACAATACTAACTGGAACAAGCTAGCTAGCTATCCAAGTTGTTAGTTAGCTAGCTGGCTAGCTACGTTTGTCAGCTAGATACCTTATATTAAACAGTAATACGAAATACGACTAAACGTTTCAAAAGGTTAGCTGTCACCGTGAGGCTTGATAGGGGGCAAAAATGATTTTCCCTGAAGGGAAGGCAATTATTTGTTAGCTGGCTAGGCTACCAGTTAGCTTTTACCCCGTATCAAGCCCAGCTAGCTAGCTAGCCTTACTGGCTGTTAACTAAATTAGCTAACATGCTTGAGTCTGGTTAATAAGACTTCTCAAACTAGCTACTCACTTTAGAGTTAACTTCTTTGACGCATTTTCTGCACAGCTTTCCACTTCTTTGTTTCTCCACACATATACACACTCATTTGCGGTGCAAAATTAAAAAATGACATTTGGAACTCCACAGCTGAAAAGACGTGATTCTTGTTGCTAGGCTACCAGTTACAGTGCTTATAGCTTGCATAGAATACAATAGCTAGTGTCTGAAGAATGAAATGGATTTCATATTTGTCAAATGATTGAGATTGTACTCAAGTAAGCTCCAGAAATTGTCCTTATTTAGCATATCAAGATCCTGATATGAACCTCAGTCAAGAGCATATGCATTGTACGTGCTGTGAAAATATACTATGTAACCCGCTATCAGTATTTGTCATCATATAGAGAAAATAAGATGTCCACATATGCCTATCTCAGGATATCTAAATGAGTCAATATCCGGCCATACCATGTATGATATCCGGAGGGAATCCTAAAAATGTTTTTCATATTTGTCAAATTATTGAGCATGTGCTGAAAACTCAGAAATGCCTCGGAAATTGTCCTTATTTTCAGCATATTAAAAAGCATATCAAGATCCAGATATGAACCTCAGTCATAAGAAGCATATCTGGAATCAATATAGCTTAGTATCTTGAATGTGCTGAGAAAACACAGATATTCGTTGTATACAGTCAGTATTTGTCAACATGAAGAGAGAACATAGGATGTCACATATCTCAGGACATTGAATGAGTCCATAGGAAATGTCCATGTGTGATATGCGGAGTAATCCCAATATCATATACTGTATGTCTAAAAGACACATCTGGATTCAGACTGTCAGGGTATGGTGCAAATCCACAAAACTCCCAAATATGCATTGGAAATGGTCTGCATTCTGTATAATGTAAAAAAATATGTACTGTAAAGATATCCCCTGACATGGAACCCTTTTGCCCAGTGTACATACATTTAAAAAAAGTTTTAAAAGAAAGAGCAATAAATTAAGACATATCAGAATGAGCAATGTCGGAGTCTGGAATATAAATAAATATATATGTATGTGAATGGTGTATATAGACAGTATGTGAATAGAAAAGGTGTGTACAGCAGTAGTTATATAGTATGAGCCATGACTAGAATACAGTATATACATATGAAGTGGGTAAAACAGTATGTAAACATTTTTAAAATGACCGATGTTCAATGACTCTATGTGCATAGGGCAGCAGTCTCTAAGATGAAGGGTAGAGTACCGTGTGGTAGCAGGCTAGGGACAGTGTCTAAGGTTCAGGGCAGGGTAATGGGCAGAGGCCGGCTGGTAATGTCTCTTTAACAGTCTGATGGCCTGGAGATAGAAGCTGTTTATCAGTCTCTCTGTCCCAACTTTGATGCTTTCTTTGTTGTTGTTACAGCCATGATAGTTCACATCAGACAGAGATGGAAGAAGAACTCAATTGTCATACTTGAGTAGAAGTAAAGATACCTTAATATAAAATGACTCAAGTAAAAGTGAAAGTAATCCAGTAAATTACTACTTGAGTAAAAGTGTAAGGTATCAGATTTTAAATGTTCGTAAGTACAGTGGTGGAAAAGGTACTCAATTGTCATACTTGAGTAAAAGTACAAAATACAAGTAAATGCTATACATCAAATTCCTTATATTTAGCAAACCAGACAGCACCATTTATTTATTTCTAACTTTTTTTGACTGCTAGGGGCAACTCCAACACTCAGACATAATTTACAAAGGAAGCATTTATGTTTAGTGAGTCCAGATCAGAGGCAGTAGGGATGACCAAGGACGTTCTCTTGATAAGTGTGAATTTGACATTTTTCCTGTACTGCTAAGCATTCAAATTGTAACTCGTACTTTTGGGTGTCAAGGGAAATGTTTTGTGTAAAAAAATACATAATTTTCTTTAGAAATGTAGTGAAGTAAATATAGTCAAACATATAAATAGTAGAGTACAGATACCCCAAAAACTACTGAAGTAGTACTTTAAAGTATTTTTACGTAAGTACTTCACATCACTGACATCAGGTAGGATAAGGTAACATGGAAAGTGGTCACCCCTATCTAGTGCCAAATCAATCCCTAGTTTATGTTGTTGGAAACTTCTAAAGGAAGGACCAAAGGTATCAGTGAGAAAAACCCAACCCAATCACAATATTAAACTCTGTAATACTGTTAGGCGAGTAAGGGAAAAAAGTACATCACATAACATAATGTCATGTTACATTCCCACACCAAGGACTGAATGAATAACAGGCATTTCTGAGAAATTGAGCCCCTCTTTAGTCTCAATTCGCTGATAAAGTTACTCCAGGAGTCATAAAATACTGTATATCAGCTTTAGACAGGAAATTGAGAGTACTCTCTTTCTCTCTCTCTCTCGGTGCAGTGGTCTAGACAGACAGTAAAAGGCCATTCCTGTCTGAGAATCCCGTGGAGGGCAAGTGGTATTTCTCACTATTGGCACACACCGTACATCAGGTCTGGGATGTAAATCAAGTGTCTCGGATGTCAATCCCAGTTTGGGATAACTGCGAACAAACAAATGGGAGCAAGGCTGCTGCACTGTATAGCTTTAGGGAAATATCACTCGAAATATCAATCGCTGTACAACGTGCTAATCTTCCTGGCAGACAGATTTCAAAGTTTACAAAGAGCTAAAAGGGAACCCGAAATGACTCAACCAGTATTAGATAAGATACCCCTCAAAGTTGACTTTTGTTATGCCTGGGTAACAGTATATTATGGTATGAGGTTAAGAATAGTACTGTAACAGTAACATGTGTACTCCATTGTGGGGGATGGTATAGTATCCTGAAAATCCCAAATCAGCAGTTAAGACAAAGGAAATGTAGATGTACACTAAATTATAATTGACAAACACAGAAATGACTAAGGCCTCTTGGGTTACATGAGGCTTATGAGAAGTACGGAGAAGGTCCCTAATATGCATTGTCCCAACACTCTAACATAGCCCTAATGTACACACATATTTATTGAGCTTACTCATTTAGTAATGAGCTTAACACTTGGCCCCGAGAGGTAAAACGAGAGAGTTCAAAAGCAGTGACTTGAAAACACGTTTGGGAAGAACATTTTATTGCAATGCAATTCCTGGGGGGGTATGAAAAAACATGAAAACTCATAGAAAATTATATCTAAATCCTCAACAACAACAAAAAATGAAACAAAAGATGACAGAAAAATCAAAGTGGCAATGATTATGAACAATCTGGACATATTCATAAATTAAAGGGAATTATAAATCAGGGTGAAAAAAATATATGGAAACTATATTCAAAAAATATATAAAACAAATATGAAAAGCGAATGATTTGACATGATTGTTAGTGTCCAGACCTGGAGGTAAGAATCACACTGGGTTTCAGGAGGTTGTCGGAACTGCGTCTCCGCATCCATCCGTTATACTCTTCTTTAATATAGCTTCTCTTTATTTTTTCAAAATAGAAATAACACTAAAATAACCCAGAAGAACAAGAAAGCCTTGGTACATTTAAGATTGGGCGTCTTGTATTTGATTATGACACTTCAAGTGGTCAAATATTCATGCGACTTAAAAACATCTGCGATTAGATCTCTAGCCTAACAGTTTTTCTCCTTTCTTTACAAAATATGTGTATGTTCTCAATGCTTCAAAGTCTTTCTTCATGTCAGTTAACAGTTATGGATTTTTCTTCATGAAATACAGTGATAAACCATATGATCATTCTGTACAATAGAAGTACTAGAAAATTACAACTTAGATGGTATGTACAACATCTACAACGTACAATGGCTATAATGTAATAAAATATGTAAACAAAATTGTTTGTTTGACACAGTTGACTGTGACAAGAATTCACACTTTTCACGTTAGATTTATTTCTGTATAGACATCTTTAACAGTGTTATAGTACTGCATTCTGTCCTCAATGGGACAGCTCCATAGAAAATAGAACAAGAGGCGATGAACCAACACACAGAGGCCTGCAAAAGATACAACCAGCACTGGCTGTAAACCAATATTAGTCCTTTTTGTCGTCAGGGATAATCACATTTTCTTTGTTTAGGTTTTTAGGTGAACAAAATTAAAAGAGTTGTGTAGTCCTGATGATGAAGTAGTATAACGTTTGGCCTTGGTGAGAACTGGACTGCTCAAGCAAAGTTGAACACTGTATATTGTACTGTACTGTACTTGGCTGTCGCAGTAGGATGGGCATGCATTACAATCAGTTGCTTTTTACCGAGACAAGAAAAACCAACCACTTCTCGCCACGATCACGTCAGAGTCACTCTGTCCGTCCGTCACACAATGAGAGTAATCAGGTCGAGATCAGATGACAGAATTATGAGATCTGAAGAGACCCTAAGAGATCTATCCTTAGCCATTTGAGCTCACTTGGTTTCATTTGATACATAAAGTAGTACTTGTTTTTTTAAACGTTTTAAGACACCACACGTTTATAATGTATAAACAATACAAATTAGTCATATCTTTTTACGACAGGAGTCAATTTTTTTCATTGACTTTACAATGATCCTTTTTATCCTGACCCACTCACTCTTGTTAAGCACTACATGTCGCTTACATGCTGGAAATGGTCAAGATATATGAATATCTTCATTTTGTACAGGTTTACAAAAAAAAAAAAACTAGAATTTACGTTAAGGATCACATAGCTCTAAAAGTCACTTAGGATAATGATGCAGTAGCCGTGAAGTAGTTCTACACTGATTACGTCTCCGACCAGATAGAAGAGTAAGGTCACTAAAGTTGCTATTAGCCTTCTCGGTATGCTTACAATAGTAAGTGTGCTTTATATTACAGAACATGTCATAGTTCAACCACTCTGCACAGCATGAAGTAACAGTTCCATTTTTACCATCTTTCGTCGTCGCAGCTCCTTAGAAGGTAAACTGTTAAATAAAGTTCTATATATTTCTTTCCCTTTCTCTTCCTCGCTTTCTCTCTCTTTTTTTTATTATCTCGCAACGTCCGTCACTCACACGTAATACTCCTTGTCCTTGTTTTTCTGTTTTACTTTGCTGCCTTTTGCGCTCTGCTGTTTGTCCTTCATGACGGCTCCATTGCTCTGCGTGGCCGAGTTGGTGATGTAATTCCTGCTCTCATCCACCTGGTAGGAGCCCTCGTCCCTGTTCCTGTACTTATACATGGCGTACAGGAGGATGAGGATGCACAGGGCGGCGGCCGCCACTATCCCGACGACCATCCCGGTGGTGCTGCTAGACTGGCGGGACACTTCCGGGGGTCCCGGGACTCGGTTGACGCCGGGCTGGGTGGGCAGGGCTGTGGGTACATTACGGAACATGGGGGAGGTTATTACAGGAGCCCTCTGCTTGGTGCTGTCTACCTCATAGGGTAGTGTGGGCAACGGGAGCAACACTACGTCAGGCTGGGGTTTTAGCTCGCGGTTATTCATTTTGCCGGCAGGCAGCTTGGCGGGTGGCGTGTGGTGCAGGGTTGCGGTGGAGGTGTAGCGGCTCTGGTCGGGGGCTAGCGGCAGCGCAGCGGTAGTGGTAGTCCTACCGCGTTCTGAGGACGGTTTGTTAGAGCTAAAGTCCTTGGTTTCCCACTTGGGCGCATGAACTTTGTAGCCACCTTCAAAGGCCGACGTGGACAAGGTCTTATCTGTTACCAAGGAGAAGGTGGTGTAAAAATCTTCATCATCAGTAGGGGGCAGGTTAGAGTTGAACGCTTCCCCTGAGCCATACCCCGATATCACCAAGCCATCATCATCATCATCATCACAATCATCGCTGCCTCGATCCGACAAGCAAGGTACCCCCGCCTCAGTGGCCGTGGACAGGGACTCTTTGGTGGTCTCAATAATGGTGAGGGGTGGGCGGAGGGTTGGGGGAAGGGGGATGGAGGGTGCACGAGTAGCTACAGGGGGCAGCACTAACGGTTCCTCTAAGAGTACTGGGATCACTAATTCACCTCCTAGAGGTAGAGACAGAGAAAAGACATGTTAGAGAGCAGTAAGAACGTCATGGCAACGACACACATCTATCACATTCATCCAAAACGGAAAAGAGGTCAATAAAAACAACACGACACTGTACAAAACAAAATAAACAGGTACATACACTGTACTTACTGTACCTACATTACACAGCTTTAAATAAGAACAAAAAAGCCACAAAACGGAAAAAAAGGGTAAACTAAAAAGGTTGTGCATCAAAAGGCTTCAGGGGGTGTGAGGGTGAGCCAGACCTAACGTGTAATCAAAGAAAGCACTTAAGAATACATAACTAATAGGGCCAACATAATGTTAAATCCTCTCAAATCTGACACTGAAGTTTTCATGTAGCTAATTTATATTGACAATATTCCTATTATATTAAAAACAAGTAGCATAGTGACTGAAATACACTGAACAAAAATATAAATGCAAGCTGAAATAAAAGATCCCTGAAATGTTCCATTCGCACAAAAAGCTTATTTCTCTCAAATTTATTTACACCCCTGTTCGTGAGCATTTCACCTTTGACTAGATAATCCCTCCACCTGACAGCATGATCATTACACAAGTGCACCTTGTGCTGGGGACAATAAAAGATCACTCTAAAATGTGCAGATGTCCCAAGTTTTGAGAGAGTGTGCAATTGCAGGAATGTCCACCAGAGCTGTTGCCAGATAATTTAATGTTAATTTCTCGACTATATGACACCTCCAACGTCATTTTAGAGAATTTGGCAGTGTGTCCAACCGGCCTTACAACCGCAGACAGCATGCATGGCATCATGTGGGCGAGCGGTTTGCTGATCAACGTTGTAAACATAATGCCCCATGGTGACGGTGGGGTTATAGTATGGGCAGGTATAAGCTACGGAAAATAAACACAATTGCATTTTATCGATGGCAATTTGATTCACAAAGATAGCGTGACGAGATCCTGAAGCCCAATGTCGTGCCGTTCATCCGCCGCCATCACCTCATGTTTCAGCATGATAATGCATGCCCCATGTCGCAAGAAATGTCCCAGTTCTTCCATGGCCTGCATACACACCAGACATGTCACCCATTTAGCATGTTTGGGATGCTCTGGATCAGTGTGTTCCAGTCCCCCCCCCCCATATGCAGCAACTTCGCACAGCCATTGAAGAGGAGTGGGAGAACATTCCACAGGTCACAATCAACAACTTGATCAACTATATTGAAGGAGATCTGTTGTGCTGCATGATGCAAATTGTGGTCACGCCAGATGCTGACTGCTTTTCTGATCCACCCCCCTACATTTGTTTTAAGGTATCTGTGACCAACAGATGCATATCTGTAATCCCAGTCACGTGAAATCCATAAATTTGCGCCCAATGAATGTATTTCAATTGAGTTATTTCCTTATATGAACTGTAACACAGTAAAACTTTGAAATATTGCATGCTTATATTTTTGTTCAGTACATTTATAATTCTACAATAAGATACGTGTGAAGGACAGAACCACATGTCCAAGCTGGCTAAATTAATATACAGTGTCACCCCCATGGAAGGATCTGGCTCCCCAGTCGGCCCCAGCCTCTCGCCTTTTGAATGGCTCTATACAGCTTCCATAATGGCATGACCTCAGGGCAAACCAACGGCAGCTGAATGTTCACCCTCTAATTGTGTATCTGTGCATGTGTCATGTACCCTTGTGTGATTTGTGTTCGGTGTCTGTGGCATACATGTTTGAGTATTTGTGTGCATCTGCAACATAACTTTGTGATCAACTCACAATGTGATGTATGGTAGCATGCATCACTGGAGGGTTACTTAATAAAGTTACACTCGCACAATTCAATTAAAGAGACGTTTTTTTCGATAACTCTCCTTTTTTCACTCCAGCAAAAGAGGCCTTGAATGAAAATGGTACCAAAATCAATTACGCGTTAAACAAGGGTTCAATAGCGCTTTACAGTTTCTTCAAAAATACACAAATGCCATGTGAGTATCCATTTGGAATAATTAGGAAACAACAGGTCCTTTCATATGCCCACTAATTAACTATAAGTAATGAGTTAACGTAAACAAATGATCATCCAGCCGATTAAAAGACAAAAATCTGTTCATTATGTTTTCTCATTTGACCCTGATTGTACACTTCTACATCTAACAGAATAGCTCAGACTCTCTTTCTCTGTCTCTCGCCCTCTCTCTGCACTTCAGAGAGCATTGTTCTAGCTATAAAGTAAGCCAGACAAATTATTTTTCTCCCAGCATAAATTGTTCCCAGCTTCAAACTAAGTAGCTCATTAAAAACCTAACAAAAACTACACAGGAGCAATAAAGAGCTTATGTAGTGATTAAGGCTGCACTGGGAACCGAGAGGTTGGAATTAGACTTGCAAATTCACACATCTTGCCGGCACTTACGGAAGAATGGTGCAAAAGATGACAAAGCTAATTTAAGGGGAGGATGCCGACAAAAAATGTGCATTAATTGTGAGTGCCTGTGTGTGGATGTGTGTGAGAGTGAGAGAGTGAGAGTGAGAGTGTGAGAGAGAGAGAGAGAGAGAGAGAGAGAGAGAGAGAGAGAGAGAGAGAGAGAGAAGGCCAACATATGAGGTAACTAATCCCATCTTTTTTCTAAAGGATTAAAAAGGATTTTGGGAGAAAATATGGTAGTATCCCCCATCACATGCTGAGTTTCGTGTTGCATAAAAGGAGAGTGTAGATGGTCTGTTTCTCAAAGGCATATGGTGAACATTCAGGGTGTCGTTGCAGCTGCCAAATTCCACTGCCATCAAGGTTTGTGTATACAGTTGTGTATATCGTATTACAAAGCCCTACACATTGATGCAAAAAAATCAACGACAACAAAAAAGTCAAGCCAAACATACGATTATATTGTATCACTCACAAGATACGGCAAACACTATTACGTTAAACATTCACAAGCTAAGAGCACAGTTAGATCTATTAAATAAAGATTCGCTACATATTCTACCAAGCAAACGTTAAACAACACAAGTCAGTTATAAACATCATAACAGCCCACTAAAACATTATTCAAGGAAGAAAGCATACCACATAGTCCTTGTCAACTTACATCAACAAATTGCCCGCATGATTTTGGCATGAAGAAAAAAAGTTTACAAAAGAAAGTTGTGTAAGAATGTTCTTGGCTGAGTATAGTTTTGTATAGATAAAAAAATCATTTAGCAATTGGACTTCTTGTTTAATTTATCTTTAGACATGATGGTACAGGGAGGCAACAACACATACATCCACACCACATAACATGAAAAATAAACTTCACCATAATTATTTTTTTTCTTCTTTTTTAAAATCTTCGATAAATAATCCAGTTTTTACAAAAAACTGTACATCTATAAGTTTTTGCTTTAATAGACTTCTCAATAAATATCTACATTCTATTAATTTTAAGTTTTTGCTTAGTTTGTATTTGTTCTTTAGTTTAGAATGGATGGATGACTGTCCATATTTTAACATCGCTAAAGAGGGGGAGGAGAGGGGAGTGACAAGGGGGAGGGGCCTATGAACATACTACAGAGGAGATGAGGATGATGAGGGTGATAGTGTAAGTCAGTTGCCATGTCCATGTAAAGGCAGTACGAAGCGGTCGGGCGGCATTAGAGCTTTTGGCTGTAAGGAAGGGATGGGGATATACAAACAATGAGCATATACATGCCCATCTACAGAGAAGAACATAACTCTAATAACACTGACAGTCTGACAAACCCTAAACTGCAACTTCTTAGCCATGCAGTTTTGTTTTTTAAGTAATTCATCATTCAATAAAAAAGGTTTAATTGTTTATCAAAATAGATCTAAAAAATATCTGAAAACCAAGGAAGATATCATGTGGATCTGGAACCGCTTCACCAAATATTGTGTCAACTTTAATGGACTTGATTTTGACAAAATGGAGGTTTAACTGGAGGATTGGTATATGTTTTGTCTTTCATGCTTGGATTATTAAAAGAAATGCAGTGGTCTAAAACACACAGTCCATTCGCTGAAGTAGTTCCAAATCCCCCAAAAAGAAGTCAAAAATTTAAATGTATTCTACAAAACTATGATTCCAAATATTCAGTGGTCAAAACGAATGTTTAACCGAAACTACGTAATCCAACTATGTAATCCAACTATGTAATCCAAAATCATAACAAAATGGTCATTGATCAATTTGAATGTTTCTATACAAAAATACGAACGGATAAACTATCAAATAATAAATGTCCATATAAGATGATAGAACAAAGCCATTTAAATTTGCACACACTACAACCAGATGCACACACTAGAAAACAGACACAGTCGAGAGGGGCAGTCGGGTGGCGACTTTCCCTCTGTCATGTGTTTTTGGATGACAAATATATCTGTTTATGTTAGTCTTAAGACATGGACCCGGCGTGCAGTCTGGGTATATGTCAGAGAGAGAACATACTGTCTGAGAATGGGTTCAACTTTTTTTGGTTGTACTGCAAGATGTTGATGCATGCTTAAAGTAAGTTGCATTTAGGGAAAGTAGAAAAACAATATACGGCAAGCTGGGGTCAGGTAAAGTAAGACATCAACGGTTGAGTAAGGTTAGAGAAGTATAGGAGCCAGTTCAACCAAGGGCTGTAGGATTATAGGAATGAAATTGACCCATAATTATGTATTACACCGTAATTGATTGAAAAATAAGTTATTACATTCAAGATAAAAACTTGAAGGAATGTTGATTCCCACAGCCTTTAGTTTTACAGCTAGACAGAAATAGAGAGGAATTCCACAAGACTCTTATTATGTATATTTTCCTGAAGTTATATGCAAACTGAATGTATCTCATGAACGCTTTAAAAATGAGGATCTCAATAAACTAAGGTAATCTCCGTAGCAAGACTCCTTGGTCATAACATAGTTCCCACTGGGCACACACTGGTTGAATCAACGTTGTTTCCACGTGATTTGAATGAAATCACGTGGATCCAATGTGGAATAGACGTTGAATTGGCATCTGTGCACAGTGGGTTTCTTTATCATCTGTAATTTCACCAGGAGCTGAACTTCATTGCGAAGGCATTTTGACCCACACGTTTAATAATCATGTGAATGTCATTCAGCTACAGAGTGGTGTACAGTGAGATATTATTCTTGTGGACGCAAATTATTGCATCATAAATGTGTGGAACGTCAAGTGGAACATTAATATTGGCATGAGGGTAAAATATCCCTTCCCGGAGTGAGATAGAAAGTAACTAGCGAATGCCTGAAAAGCACTCGGAAGAGAGACACAGGCGCTCTTATCTTGTAAAAACAGACAGCACTGTAGACAGCAGAGGAGGAAGAGGACACTGACAGATTTCACCTATAACAGTGTGTCTGAAGCTGGTGCTTGATTTCTTGATTCCCTTGTGAAGTGCAGAGGAAGCCACAGAAAGCTGGGAGTGTTCATATTCTACTTGGAAGGAGAACCATAGAGAAAAGCATGAGGTGGAAACGATCCATCATAATGCCACATTTTGGGGTTATATATATTTTCATACTATGAGGTTGAAATAATATTGTGAAACTGTGAAAATGATAATACCCTTTTAGTGTGAATTGACCACCTGAAGTTTCAGCCTGTTTAGGTGGGCTGGAATTTCGAACTGCTAGGTGACATCACCAGATGATAACTAGATCAATACGAAAGAGAGTTCCAAACCTCTCTGCCATTACCATCTCTTTTCTGTTTTCCCCTCCACACTCAGACCACTCCCAGGCAGTCATGGGAAAATTCTTGATTGAGAAATCACTCTTTGCTAAGAAGCTATTTTTGTTAATTTTTGACATTTTCAATTGAAAGGTACGTAATTGCTTCCCAGAAATGATTTCATACTGAGATCAAAATGACTGCATTGGACCTTTAAATAAGTATGCTTCCTGATTCATATCGAAAATCATATGTGGGACACAATCTATCGTAATGCCAAATTATAGAGTTAAATAAATATGATTTCTTATTTATATTCATATAGAAAAGTGGGTTTACTCTCCCTGACTGACATCACACTCACAATCTACAACCAAAAACCTGGAAGAGTGGACACGTTGTGAATCGCAGAGTAGCCCCAGACTCTTTCATTAATAACAGGTGATACCTGGGGATATACTGTTGAAGTCGGAAGTTTAAATACACCTAAGCCAAATACATTTAAGCTCAGTTTTTCACAATTCCTGAATCCTGGTTGAAATTCCCTGTCTTAGGATCACCACTTAATTTTTTAGAATGTGAAATGTCAGAATAATAGTAGAAAGAATGATTTATTTCAGCTTTTATTTATTTCATCACATTCCCAGTGGTCAGAAGTTTACACACACTCGATTAGCAATTGGTAGCATTGCATTTACATTGTCAAACATTTCAGGTAGCCTTCCATAAGCTTCCCACAATAAGTTGGGTGAATTTTGGCCCATTCCTTCTGACAGAGTTGATGTAACTGAGTTAGGTTTGTAAGCCTCCTTGCTCGCACACACTTTTTCAGGTCTGTCCAAAAATGTTCTATAGGATTGAGGTCAGGGCTTTGTGATGGCCACTTGACTACCTTGACTATGTTGTCCTTAAGCCATTTTTCCACAAGTTTGGAAGTATGCTTGGGGTCATTGCCCATTTGGAAGACCCATTTGCAACCAAGCTTTAAAATCCAGACTGATTGTCTGAAGATGTTGCTTCAATATATCCATGTAATATCCCTCCCTCATGATGCCATCTATTTTGTAAAGTGCACCAGTCCCTCCTGCAGCAAAGCACCCCCACAACACGATGCTGCCACCCCCGTGCTTCACGTTTGGGATGGTGTTCTTTGGCTTGCAAGCCTCCCCCTTTTTCCTCCTAACATAACGATGGCCATTATGGCCAAACAGTTCTATTTTTGCTTCATAAGACCAGAGGACATTTCTCCAAAAAGTATGATCTTTGTCCCCATGTGCAGTTGCAAACCGTAGTCTGGCTTTTTTATGGCGGTTTTGGAGCAGTGGCTTCTTCCTTGCTGAGCGGCCTTTCAGGTTATGTCGATCTAGGACTCGTTTCACCGTGGATATAGATACTTTTGTACTTGTTTCCTCCAGCATCTTAACAAAGTCCTTTGCTGTTGTTTTGGGACTGATTTACACTTTTCGCACCAAAGTACGTTCATCTCTAAGAGACAGAACTCCTTCCTGAGCGGTATGATGGCTGCGTGGTCCCATGGTGTTTATACTTGCGTACTATTGTTTGTACCGATGAACGTGGTACCTTCAGCCGTTTGTAAATTGCTCCCAAGGATGAACCAGACTTGTGGAGGTCTCCAATTTTTTTCCTGAGGTCTTGTCTGATTTCTTATGATTTTTCCATGATGACTGAGGTGACATAATTTTCTGGAATTTTCCAAGTTGTTTAAAGGCACAGTCAACTTAGTGTATGTAAACTTCTGACCCACTGGAATTGTGATACAGTGAATTAGAAGTGAAATGATCTGTCTGTAAACAATTGTTGGAAGAATTACTTGTGTCATGCACAAAGTAGATGTCCTAACCGACTTGCCAAAACTATAGTTTGTAAATAAGACAATTGTGGAGTGTTGAAAAATGAGTTTGAATGACTCCAACCTAAGTGTATGTAAACTTCCGACTGCAACTGTGTATACAGTGGGGCAAAAAAGTATTTAGTCAGCCACCAATTGTGCAAGTTCTCCCACTTAAAAAGATGAGAGAGGCCTGTAATTTTCATCATAGGTACACTTCAACTATGACAGAAAAAATGATGAAAACAATTCCAGAAAATCACATTGTAGGTTTTTTTATGAATTAATTTGCAAATTATGGTGGAAAATAAGTATTTGGTCAGTAACAAAAGTTTATCTCAATATTTTGTTATATACCCTTTGTTGGCAATGACACAGGTCAAACGTTTTCTGTAAGTCTTCACAAGGTTTTCACACACTGTTGCTGGTATTTTGGCCCATTCCTCCATGCAGATCTCCTCTAGAGCAGTGATGTTTTGGGGCTGTTGCTGGGTAACACGGACTCTCAACTCCCTCCAAAGATTTTCTATGGGGTTGAGACCTGGAGACTGGCTAGGCCACTCCAGGACCTTGAAATGCTTCTTACAAAGCCACTCCTTCGTTGCCCGGGCGGTGTGTTTGGGATCATTGTCATGCTGAAAGACCCAGCTACGTTTCATCTTCAATGCCCTTGCTGATGGAAGGAGGTTTTCACTCAAAATCTCACGATACATGGCGCCATTCATTCTTTCCTTTACACGGATCAGTCGTCCTGGTTCCTTTGCAGAAAAACAGCCCCAAAGCATGATGTTTCCACCCCCATGCTTCACAGTAGGTATGGTGTTCTTTGGATGCAACTCAGCATTCTTTGTCCTCCAAACACATCGAGTTGAGTTTTTACCCAAAAGTTATATTTTGGTTTCATCTGGCCATATGACATTCTCCCAATCTTCTTCTGGATCATCCAAATGCTCTCTAGCAAACTTCAGATGGGCCTGGACATGTACTGGCTTAAGCAGGGGGACACGTCTGGCACTGCAGGATTTGAGTCCCTGGCGGCATAGTGTGTTACTGATGGTATGCTTTGTTACTTTGGTCCCAGCTCTCTGCAGGTCATTCACTAGGTCCCCCCGTGTAGTTCTGGGAGTTTTGCTCACCGTTCTTGTGATCATTTTGACCCCACGGGGTGAGATCTTGCGTGGAGCCCCAGATCGAGGGAGATTATCAGTGGTCTTGTAAGTCTTCCATTTCCTAATAATTGCTCCCACAGTTGATTTCTTCAAACCAAGCTGCTTACCTATTGCAGATTCAGTCTTCCCAGCCTGGTGCAGGTCTACAATTTTGTTTCTGGTGTCCTTTGACAGCTCTTTGGTTTTGGCCATAGTAGAGTTTGGAGTGTGACTGTTTGAGGTTGTTGACAAGTGTCTTTTATACTGATAACAAGTTCAAACAGGTGCCATTAATACAGGTAACGAGTGGAGGACAGTGGAGCCTCCTAAAGAAGAAGTTACAGGTCTGTGAGAGCCAGAAATCTTGCTTGTTTGTAGGTGACCAAATACGTATTTTCCACCATAATTTGCAAATAAATTCATAAAAAATCCTACAATGTGATTTTCTAGATTTTTTTTCTAATTTTGTCTGTCATAGTTGAAGTGTACCTATGATGAAAATTACAGGCCTTTCATCTTTTTAAGTGGGAGAACTTGCACAATTGGTGGCTGACTAAATACTTTTTGCCCCACTGTATATACAGTATACATCATTTAGAAATCCCAAAATGGATTGCCCCTTTAAGTCTAATGTATCCATTAGGCCTATGGAAATTTGTGGAGTGGTTGAAAAACAAGTTTTAATGACTCCAACCTAAGTGTATGTAAACTTTTGACTTCAACTGTATATATATATATAAAATGAGTTTAAAAACAATGATTGATAGGCAGTTTAAACTTCTTGAATTCAATCCTTATTGGGTTCAAATACACATTTTGATTTGTGAAACGCCATCCACAACAACCACAATCCGTAAGGCAAACAGCTAAATGAGAGAGCAGCGGTGTGATTCACATCAATGCTCTATGTAGATATCAATAATAAGTGATATCCATATCGCCGTAGACTACACCACTACTGTCATCCTTACCTCCAAGCGTTTATTCAAGTTGGATCTTTGGATGCCGACAGCAGTCACACCATTGGAAGACATAGCTTGGACTGTAGCCTACAAAAGCCTATTCCTGCTCTTTTCTTGCGATCCATCAAACATATTTGGTGGGTCATCATAGTGGTCTCTGACTTGTGATCATACTTGCTCAGGTGGAACAAACTTAAACTTGCGCCTTTTTCAATGCTGATTTGAATGTCAAGAAAACAGAGAATTCTCAAAGATTTTTTTCTTGCAAACTTAGTTTCTGAAATGAAAAGTAATCCTCAAAGTAATCATTTAGTTAAAAGTATCTGTAATCTGCTGACAATATTATTGCTGGTAACGTAACAGATTAGTTACCATTTTTTTGTAATCACTTACATGTAATCCTTTACTCCCCAACCCTGCGCACACAATATCATAAGGTAAGATTCAGCATAGAGTTTGCTTTAAGGCTGTCTAATTAAGTTTCTGTCCGCTGTCTTTTCACAGCTCTACCTCGTCAACAATATGTCTGTAAACAAAAACAGGCTCTTCTAATTTTAAAGCGATGCATTTCAAATGTTGAACAATTAAATTCTGGTGTTGGCAGCTACATTAACACTGACAAATTCGCTGACTTAGCAGTTTAGAGTCATGAAAACATTATTCATTTGAATGCCACTGGAAAATCACTGTTGACTTTAAAGCATATTTTTTAACTTTTCCTTTTGAAAAACAATATCCCACCTATAAATACACATACTTAAGGGTAAAAAAAATGATGCTTTGAGCAAAATTGTGTTTTTTAGACACAAGTGCAAACTTCACGGAGTAGGCCATTCAAGGAGTTGGTCTGATGGTGCCCTCTGATCTCATCGGCCTCCCCCCTTGCTTGAGGAACAATAAAGGATCGATAGAGAACTAAATATGACGACCCCCCCCACACACACTTGTGCAATGTCAGAGGACACCTGGACCACCTACTGAAATTAAGCCTTTTGAGTAAATCAGGTGATCAATGAGCTGAAAAGGAGACTGGAGTAGAACTTTAAGACCGATGCCAAGGAATTTCTTGGCTGTAAGCAGTGTTACATTTCCAAGTTGACATTTATTTGACTTAATCTTGTCCTGGAAGCAGAGCTGAGCGATAAAAAAATAGGCTATATATCATCAACATTTAGAAAAAAATGGGTTTTTGGTCTTAATTTAAGGTTAAGGTTAGGCATAAGGTTAGCAGTGTGGTTAAAGTTATGGTTAAGGTTTAAAATAAGATTATATGACTTTGTGGCTGTGCCAACTAGTGACTACATTGCAGAGCAGCCTCCAGTACATGAGTCTTCCCAATAAATGCCAACCTGCGTTACATTCCTTGTCAAACGCCATCTTCGATTGCTGCAGTTGAATGGCTGGGCGGTTGCATCCTCTGTCTTCACTTCGCCTCCTGTCTGTCTGACAGAAGTTTGTTCAGCAGTGTATCTGTGTTTCCACTATGCTGGAATCTTTAGATCAGTGGGCAAACATAGTCATTCGGTGCATAGACTACCCAGGTTCAAAGTATACGTATAGTAGGCTTATAATAACTTGCCAGGAAAGATACAGACTTTCCTTAGCTCAGCCCTTAACTCCTGTTATAAAAACATGTCAATGAACAGGGAGGTGAGGCTTGTCTGAAACACTGCCATTTATAAAGAGACTCATCTAAAAACCTATATTTTTGGTGGATAGATGTACGAGTTACAGAGCTAATAAGTTCCCTGGAGAGAGTTTGCACTTTCCTATTTGATAAGTTCAACTTCTTGTCTTTTAAAGTGAAATACGTACACTCTAATTGTTTATAACCCTCAAAGAGACATCTGAACCCGAGTGCATTTGACACCATTTTGGTGGTTGAGTGAAATGTCTAATGTTATTATTAACGTAGATAATCATATGAATGCTTCATTCACCACACTGCATGATGTTACTGTTGTCTTCAGTCAACAGCTGGTTGTATATAGACTGTGCTAGAAATGAACACTACCGTGACGTTATCATTGGAATAACAGGTTTAGAGTTTGATGGTATTTAATCTCCCTATACTATCAATGAATCAAATGTATGAAATTAGTTTAAAATGTACGTTATTATTAGCACCAGTGTTATCCGTCTTATGGAATTCCTTTAAGGGAAAGGGGGGCATATCCAACAGTTTTACAGAGAACAGAATCACATGACAACACCTCCAGACAGAAACACAGACAAACGGACAGACAAACAGACAAAAACAGACAGACCAAAAACAGACAAGTGCAGAACAGAGAGAGAGAGAGAGAGAGAGAGAGAGAGAGAGAGAGAGAGAGAGAGAGAGAGAGAGAGAGAGAGACAGACAGAGGGAAAGGATGTCGCAACAGGCAATGTCGCTAAGACCGTAAAGATGGGTGCGGAACTCAAAGTGACCAGAAGACAAACCAGCCCAGTTAGCCTAAATGCAGGGTTAAGGGGTCCATGCTTTGAAGGGATGGAGGTCACCAGGTGGTGACCAGGAAGAGAATGGGTTGATGTTGAGTTAGCCACTACTGTTAATGCATGCCACAAAATGACTGCTGGAGAGCAACTCAAAAGAGAAAAACAGATACTTTTGTGGCAATAAAATTATTTTTATGCCATCTGCATTGAAATAAATTTAAAGGCAGAACGGCTTGGCAAGGGTGGGGAGAGGAGAGGAAGGGGGGGAAGGAGTGAAGGAAGGGACAGGGGCTAGGAAGATATCATTCTTCATACACAACTGTCTTTTGTTACATATTACGGTTGCCTGCTTGAGGCCATAAAAGTTGATGGCAAGAAAATACTTTGTTGCCTTTTATCATCAAAAAATTGAAATGTTTTCTCCAAAAAGCCTCATGGCACAAATGCTCGAAAAGAGATGAGGGAAAAATTGTTTTAACCACCAAAACTTCATGCTGCACATGATGAGGCGAGACAACAGGAATGTCATATTTCGGATAATTGGCAGATAGATGAAGACAATGACTAGAAAAAAACAAAACAAACCGAAACACAAGAGACCTGAACATACAAGACGGCAAATAAAACTATTAAAAATTAAGAAAAAAAAACACACACATGCTTCACTCACAAAAAACAACAACGACGACAACCCCAAGCATAAAATAAATATAGAGACCACGGGCATGTAGCATGCAGCTGTCCACGTCAACTGATGTCGGGGTTAGAATGGTGTGAATTTCTGTGTAAACATATGATTGGATGACTGGGGCCCTGACGATATCTGTCTTCAGAAATCCGGGGAGCTCATAGGGCTACAGTACAGAGCAGACCTGGGCTCTTTTACACTGCTATCTCTTCCAGGAACTTTGGGAGGACTTGGGATTTACCTTTTACAGGATGATGATTAGCTAGTCCTGATAACAGCACAGGCTGAGACATGTGAACCCTCTGTCAGTTGTTTGTCATGTGACCAGGTGCTGTAGGCCTACCTGAGATACATTAAGGAACTATTCAATCCAAAAAATGATATGGAGTAGTTAAAACGCTTCACGAAAGTCACTGCAGTACATTGTCTGCATCTGGAATATATTCTACCTCTGCCGCATTTCGAGTTTCTTTACTTCTTATTTGCCTCATTCAGAGCCACAAATAAAAGCAATTATAAAGGACTTGAGGTTGGTGTCCCTGCCATACTAAACAGCCAATGTGCTTTGATTGATGTTAGTAGAGGTCTTTTTATGTTTCACCTCATTACGGACTGCCATAATGTGACAAGGTTTGTATGTTTTTTTAAAGCATAATATCTGAGCACTAAATATGCTAATTCTCAGTCTCTTTAACACCAATGATTGAATTTGCAGGAGGTAATGTAAAGGATAGTGTGAAAGCTAATATGTAATGGACCATTACTGAATGTTTATCAGAGGAAAGAAAATCACACCCAGTTTGCTTGGCTCAAAAAGGCTGAGTCATTCATGTAAATAACTGAAGCTATAAGAACATTTTGACTGACTACCTGGCTTATATCTGTAGAGTACCAATATGAACTGTCGAAACTTGTCAAAGTCAATAGTTTTCATTTTTATTTGGGAAGTAAACATTTTAGGCGAAATTGTTGTTTTGGTATACACAGTTCCATGACTGACAGCTGGTTAGTGATATTTTATTCAAACAAGAAAAAGCAATTCCCAAGTTCTCTCAAAAAGCTTAGAGGAATATGACTTGGAACTTCTAAGTTAGCTCAATATTCTATTTTTCATATTTGGGTTGGAAAAAGACAGCAGGATAACATGTTCACCTTGAAGCAAAACTATATAAAAAATTAATTAATTAAAAGAATCGTACACAGAAATTCGATGATATCTGTTCTATATTAAAAAATGTTTTAACAAGGCACGCCTCTAAATATGGAAGAAACAAAAATGATAAAACGAACAAACATTAAAAAAACACTATTTCAATTCCTGCTAGATATCACAGTAATTTCGCTGAAAGCAAATCTTCAAGAGAATCTCAAAATGTATCATGAGTCAAAATGCAAGTCAGTACAGTACCACATGGCAAGAGCGCTGGACCCAAACACGGTATGATACATTTTGAAGCATCAATGGCACATGGCACATCTCCATACTAATTTTGTATCTTTATATTAAAGTATTTACATTTTTCTCTCTCATTCAATGCTGAGAGGACAAAATTTGTATGTGTTTAGGTGACCATGTTTAGATGACCATGTTAACCACTTCAGAGGACCCCATGGGCATGTGTAACTCATAAATCAATGATGTTTTGTATTGATTTTTGAAGCAACATACTTGTTTTATAATGTGGATAGTCCTTCATGACAGATTTGACTATTTTCCACCTTATATATATATATATATATATATATATATATATATCTGACTAAATGACATAAAACACACACATATATATATATATGTGTGTGTTTTATGTCATTTAGTCAGATTTCTTAACAAATCTCCAGTCTTACCCAATATTCTGTCTAAGTGTTGAATGATTTGTCTTGTTTTGTTATATTTCACTACATCTAGTTTCTATTTTTGGAAGTTACACTTTGTGTGTCCATGGGGCTGTGATGCTTAGAGGATGCAGTGCTTCATCCTCAGGTGTGTATGGAGTGAAAGAGCAGGGTGAGAGCAAGCAGAGGTAAACTAACCTAGCCCACCTGCATGGCCAGAGTCGCACTCCTCCAGGTCCTCGTCATCACTCGAACACTCTGCTGACGACACGATGTCATCCGTTGTCTGCTTCATGGGCCAAACGTGTGAAGAACAGACAAAGAAAAAGAAGAAACAAAGACAAACCGATACATACACAGGGACACACACAGACACAGACAGGAAAAGGACACAAACACAGACAAGAAGATCATTAGTTTCAATGTTCAGCTTTTTTCCAATGTCAGAGAACACTATACAGTAATTGAAGATGTGACATTTCATAAACAATCTTTCATTTTCTATTGCCTTACAGCAAAAGCTTTGGAATGAGAGGGGAAATACATTCCACTTGCTTCCTTGAGTTCATATCCGGGCAAAGTAGAAAAAGAAAATCCAAACTCCTCTCTGAAATGAACGCATTATACTGTACAGTAGTTCATTTCAGGCAAAGTAGAAAAACAAAAGTCAAACTCCTCTGTGAATTGTATTATTGCATTATAGCTCTGATCTGGGCAGCGGCCAGCTTTCCATCTTTTACTCTTTACTGCATGGGCAGTCGGGTAATTGAAAAACTTCTGCCGTGTTTATCAAAGCCTTTCTTTCAAACGGCTGCCATAATATTTCCCCGGCGACGTCTCCTCATCGCGGTTGTTAACTCAGCCCAATTTCTCACCCCTGTCCCCTCCATCTTACCCTCTCAATAGTTTGCATGGATTTTCATTACTATAGATCATGGCTATCGAGCGGGGCAGCTCGATCGTAGCGGCCCGATCATTGACAATCTCCTGCACCTCCACCTCTGATTTATCTCTCCTCTCCTTCCCTCGCTCGGGCCACACTCGTTTTTCAACCCCAGCGTTTGGCATGTCTTTATTAGTAGGAGATTAGGAGGGGGATAAAATAAACGTTGTCATGGAGCAGCTTTATGAAATTATAAATATCAGGGGGAGTAATGGAGTCATCATGGGTTGGACAGACCAACAGCACCGTAAATACTGTTAGGGCTGATGGGACTGTAAAACACACACACGTACCCAAGCATGCACACACACACACCTGCAGAGGAAGGCCCTAAAAATGGTCAAAGCCTCTAGCCACCCAAGTCATAAATGTTTTCTCTGCTACCGCACGGCAAGTGGTACCTGCGAGCCAAGTCCAGGACCAAAAGGCTTCTGAACAGCTTCTACCTCCAAGCCATAAGACTGATGAACAGTTGATCAAATGGCTACCCGGACTATTTACATTGACCCCCTTTTTTTGCACTGGCTCTATGCACACTCACCCATACTACACATATATTACACACTCACACAACACACTTTCACACACTTCACATACGCTGCTGCTGCTCTGTTTATTATACTGAACGAAAATGTAAACACAACATGAAACAATTTCAAAGATTTTACTGAGTTACAGTTATCATATCAGGAAATCAGGTGCTGGGCTGATCTGCGGTTGTGAGGCTGGTCGGGAGTACTGCCAAATTCTCTAAAACAAGCCTTGGAGGGCATAAAGAAATGAACATTCAATTCTCTGGCAACAGCTGTGGCGGACATTCCTGCAGTCAGCATGCCAATTGCACACTCCCTCAAAACATTTGTGTCATTGTATTGTGTGACAAAACTGCACATTTTAGAGTGGTCTTTTATTGTCCCCAGCACAAGGTGCACCTGTATAATAATCATGCTGTTTAATCAGCTTCTTGAAATGCCACACCTGTCAGGTGGATGTATTATCTTGGCAAAGGAGAAATGCTCACTAACAGGGATGTTAACAAAATTGTGCACCAGATTTGAGAGAAACCAGATTTGTGCATATTGAACATTTCTGGGATTTTTAATTTCAGCTCATGAAACATGGGACCAACACTTTACATCTTGCGTTTATATTTTTACTCAGTATATCTATCCTGACTACATTGTCACTTTTACTCCTACTTACATGTACATATTACCTCAACTACCTCTTACCCCTGCACATTGACTCAGTACCGGCACTCCTTGTATATACTATATTCGTTATTGTTGTTGTGCTCGTAAGTAAGCATTTCACCATAAAGTCTACACGTGTTGTATTCGGTGCATGTGACAAAAGTACAATTTGAGTTTTTTTTTTGACACAGACCCACACTAGGAGTATGAAATCTACACCTGACCAGAGAGAGGGTGTATGTGTGGTGGGGAGAAACCCACGAACACACACTCACACTCATACACATTAAAACAGTTTATAGTGGAGTAAAAATAATTCAAATGCACAAAGATGAATAAGCAGGCATCGGGGGCATCCACACTGGAGCGCTGTAAAATATGGCCTGGCGGTAAATATGAAATTATTCATTGAATTTATATTTAGTGTGGAAAAAGACTGCTTGCCGTCTTTCAGAGGGAGGAGATCGCAGATGCGAAAAGCAATGAGAAAAGTAATTGACTGATTCCTAGGAAAAATGGGAAATGATCTCCGATTTCGCAGTCAAATGGCTGAGAATGACAGTGCTTAATGTCATAAACAACCCAACGCCTGGCTCCCTCCATCCCCTTTCACGGTGTTAAGAGTAATGCCAAAGCTGTCTGTGAGCTTACTTATGTACACCACTGCATATAGCGATATTTCTCTTAGACACATTAGTCTGAAGCCAAAATCAATGGAGTCTGTAAGTGTAGAATTACACCTCTTATCTAGGAGTGTAAGTGAATCCAGCCATGGCTTGCAATGTTATTCTATTTTGGTACGTGTCAGCGTTAGAACACACGCACGCACACACACCCCTTCTGGGTAAACCGGTGGGAAAATCGACAAATATACATGTGCCCTAGGCGGCTGTGTCCCACTGGCGTCAGGTTTACCATATCCCTCATTAGAGAAGAATGGTGCCAAGAGTCCTGGCTGCACCACAACATGTCACCACAATGTAGGTTACCAAATGTTCCCAAAAATACACATTATACTTTTTTTGTAACTATTTCATAATGCCTACTATATAAGTACTGAATGCATTTCTTTAATTGTATTATTATTATTACAATACATTATGGTTGATTTGTCCAGAGGGGGGTGACAAAAGACAAGAAGGGATATTTCTCATTCCCTCTCCAATGTCACCTAAGAGATGTACATACCCATCTCTTCACTCTCACTGCTGTGTGACAACATGTTAGCTGCCAATGTACTGTATCCTACATTTCATATTTGAAAGGATGAAGAAGGGATGGAGAAAATAGCCTAATCCCTGCTATAACAACGCGCAAATATATCTCGACATGGTATAAGTCTTCTATCAGTCTCATATGCTGGCTCAATCCTTTCACTCAGTCCATCCCAGGTCTGACAGAGAGGGAGAACTCCGTATTGAACCTCTGTAGAAGATTAGCTCTATTCTGATGTGTCCTCAAGCCTTAAAGGAGAGCAGGCTTCACACTGGCCCACTGATAAGCAAATCCACACAAATCCTTTTCAATTTATTTCAAGTCTCCAGGAAATTAAGCATTTTTCAGAGCGCAAACATCTCATATCAGGATGAATCTGTCTATTGATTTCACGCAACATTTGTCCCTCTGAAGCGGAGGTGAGCTTTGGATGTCAGTCTGCCTGTGTGTCTGAATGTATGTATGCACAGTATGTCCATCTACAGCACAGGATAATATAACTACTTGAAAACCTGCACTAGAAAAGCCAACAAGGAAGGAAGAAATTAAGGATTTAAGGAAAGAAGAAAATAGTGAAGGAAGGAATGAAGGAAATAAGAAAGGAAGGAAGGAATTAAGGAAGAAAGGAAGGATATAAGGTGTGTCCTAAGAGTATCAGATCAGTATATCGCTGTACTAAACATACAATGTTTGGTGGCTCACAATCTTAGTGATAAAAAACCACAGCTTGAATCGAAAAATCAATGTGTGCACCAGGGATGGGTAGGTTACCTTCTAAATGCAATCCATTACAGTTATAAGTTACCTGTCCAAAATTGTAATCAGTCAAGTAACTTTTGGATTACCCAAACTCGGTAACATAATCTGATTTACATTCCGTTACTTTTAGATTACTTTAACCTTAAGAGGCATTAGAAGAAGACACAAATATATGTTACCAATTGAACAACATCCATTGCTGGATAAATCAATGTTAAAGTTTACATAGCTGGCCATATTTTACTTCATGGGTTGGTTATGTAGGCTTCTTCTAACCCATTGCTTTCTACTACATTTACATTTACATTTAAGTCATTTAGCAGACGCTCTTACCAGAGCGACTTACAAATTGGTGCATTCACCTTATGACATCCAGTAGAACAGTCACTTTACAATAGTGCATCTAAATCTTAAAGGGGGGTGAGAAGGATTACTTATCCTATCCTAGGTATTCCTTAAAGAGGTGGGGTTTCAGGTGTCTCCGGAAGGTGGTGATTGACTCCGCTGTCCTGGCGTTCTACTGCATATAATAATAAAATTAAATGATATCTTTACATTAAAAACCAAGGTCTATCAGAATTCCAGTCATAATAAATGTTATACCCCTTGATCTTCAAGAATAGGATTTGGATATATGGAAGTATAGATTAGCCATGACCCCAAAACTAAGGACTTATTAGCCAGCCCTACTATGTTGTTTATGATTACTTTGTTGTCATGGAGGACTGATTGGGCTTGTTGATTCGAGTTGAAAAATAAATGCTGCGCCCATGGAATGGCATGCTTTGCCAAGAGGCAAAGGTTGGCTACTTTGATGAATCTAAAATCTATTTTGATTTGTTTAACACTTTATTGTTACTAGATGATTCCTTATGTGTTATTTCATAGTTTTGATGTATTCATTATTATTTTACAATTAAGAAAATAGTAAAAATAAAGAAAAACCTTTGACTGGTACGGTATATATAATTTATAAGTAAAAAAATAGATGTTGCAAATACAGATTGCCGCTTTAAGTCTATCAAAAGTGTGCAGGTTTGGCCTCCCGAGTGGCGCAGTGGTCTAAGGCCACTAGAGACCCTGGTTCAAGTCCAGGCTCTGTCACAGCCGGCCGCGACTGGGAGACCCATGGGGCGGTAAAACAATCAGCCCAGCGTCGTCCGGGTTAGAGGATGGTTTAGCCGGCAAGGATGTTCTTGTCCCATCGCACAGTAGCGACTCCTATGGTGGGATGGGTGCAATGCAAGCTGATGTGGTTGCCAGGTGCACAGTGTTTCCTCCGGCACGTTGGTGCGGCTGGCTTCTGTCAAGAAGCAGTGCGGCTTGGCTGGGTGGTGTTTTGGGGGACGCACGGCTATGGAGTCTCCCGAGTGATGGGACAAGACCGTAACTACCAATTGAATACCACGAAATTGGGGAGAAAAAGGGGTAAAACATAGACAGTTGAAGTCGGACGTTTACCCAAGTACATTTATACTCAGTTTTTCACAATTCCTGACATTTAACCCAAGTAACAATTCCCTGTCTTAGGTCAGTTAAGATCACCACATCATTTTAATAATGTGAATGTCAGAATAGTAGTAGAGAGAATGATTTATTTCAGCTTTTATTTCTTTCATCACATTCCCAGTGGGTCAAAAGTGTACATACATTCAATTAGTATTTGGTTGAGTTGCCTTTACATTGTTTAACTTGGGTCAAACATTTTGAGTAGCTTCCCACAATAAGTTTGGTGAATTTTGGCCCATTCCTCCCGACAGAGCTGGTGTAACTTAGTCAGGTATGTAGGTAACCTTGCTCGCACACGTTTTTTCAGTTCTGCCCACAAATGTCAGGGCTTTGTGATGGCCACTCAAATACCTTGACTTTGTGGTCCTTAAGCCATTTTGCCACAACTTTGGAAGTATGCTTGGGGTCATTGTCCATTTGGTAGACCCATTTTCAACCAAGCTTTACTTTAACTTCCTGACTGATGTCTTGAGATGTTGGTTTAATATATCCACAGAATTTCCATCCTCATGATGCCATCTATTTTGTGAAGTGCACCAGTCCCTCCTGCAGCAAATCACCCCCACAACATGATGCTGACACCCCCATGCTTCACGGTTGGGATGGTGTTCTTCGGCTTGCAAGCCTCCCCCTTTTTCCTCCAAACATAACAATGGTCATTATGGCCGAGCAGTTACATTTTTGTTTCATCAGACCAGAGGACATTTCTCCAAAAAGTACGATCTTTGTCCCCATGTGCAGTTGCAAACCATAGTCTGACTTTTTATGGCGGTTTGGAACACTGGCTTCTTCCTTGCTGAGCGGCCTTTCGGGCTATGTTGATCTAGGACTCTTTACTGTGGATATAGATACTCTTGTTCCCGTTTCCTCCAGCATCTCCACAAGGTCATTTGGTGTTGTTCTGGGATTGATTTGCACTATTCGCACCAAAGTACATTGATCTCTAGGAGACAGAACACATCTCCTTCCTGAGCGGTATGATGCCTGCGTGGTTCCATGGTGTTTATACTTGCGTACTATTGTTTGTACAGATGATACGTGGTACCTTCAGGCATTTGGAAATTGCTCCCAAGGATGAACCAAACGTGTGAAGGTATACAATTGGCTGATTTAATTTGATTTTCCCATGATGTCAAGCAAAGTGGCACTGCGTTTTAATGTAGGCCTTGAAATACATCCACAGGTACACCTCCAATTGACTCAAATTATGTCAATTAGACTATCAGAAGCTTCTAAAGAGATACTTTTCTGGAATTGTCCAAGCTGTTTAAAGGCACAGTCAACTTAGTGTATGTAAACTTCTGACCCACTGGAATTGTGATACAGTGAATTATAAGTTAAATAATTTGTCTGTAAACAATTGTTGGAAAATTACTTGTGTCATGCACGAAGTAGATGTCCTAACTGACTTGCCAAAACTATAGTTTGTTAATAAGAAATTTGTGGAGTGGTTGAAAAATGAGTTTTAATGACTCCAACCTAAGTGTATGTAAACTTTCGACTTCAACTGTATATATATAAAATGAGGTCAAGTTTGAGCATGTGTCCATTAGGTCTATGGATAATGTTTTTATCAGCATTAATTAGATTGAGCAATAAAAGGTCCACTTTTATTCCATAGGCTGGGATCCGCACTATGCAACTGTTGCAAGAGTTCATTTTTCACTGGCTGTCCACTGGTTTCAAAAACAATGATTTATAGGCAGTTTCAACTTCTTGAATTCAACCATTATTGGGTTCAAATACACATTTAGATTCGTGAAACGCCAACCACAACAACCAGGCGCAAACAGTAAAATGAGAGAGCAGCAGTGTGATGCACATCAATGCTCTATGTAGATATCAATAATAAGTGATATCCATATCGCCGTAGACTACACCACTACTGTCATCCTTACCTCCAAGCGTTTATTCAAGTTGGATCTTTGGATGCCGACAGCAGTCGCACCATTGGAAGACATAACTTGGACTGTAACCTACAAAAGCCTATTCCTGCTCTTTTCACGCGATCCATCAAAAACATTTGGTGTGTCATCATAGTGGTCTCTGACTTGTGGTCGCTCAGGTAGAACATCTTGCGTCTTTTTTCAATGCTGATTTTGAATGTCATTGAGAAAACAGCGAAGTGTCAAAGAATTTTTCTCTCGCAAACATCCTTTCTGAATTGAAAAGGAATCCTCAAAGTATTCATCTACGTATCGGTAATCTGATTACAACATTTTTGCTGGTAATTTAACTGATTACAGGTACCGTTGTTTTGGAATCCCTTACATGTAATTGATTACATGTAATCCGTTACTCCTCAACCCTGGTGTGCACTTCCAGAGCACCAGAGAGAGATGTTACTGTCAGTGCTGGTGGATTACACATTATTCAAGGAGAGTACAATACACTATTTTTGTCACCATGATAAACCTGCTTTAGAACAGCTCTGCGCAATGAGTTTGACAAATGCACACTAAAAATATTCACATACTCACAGCTACAGACACACTTGTTTAACTCACCAACCTAGCAACTCCTCTTAACCCCACACCCACTTTAACCTTTTACTGCAGTGGGTTAAATCAGGGTCGTAGGTAGTCTTAAACAAATCTACTTTGAAACAAAAGTATACACCTCACACACATGGTTATGGGCTTTAAAACAGAGGACACCTGTACCATGTCAGATATAGAGTTTAAATGTTTTACATTTTGAGTTTGCATCCCAAAATTATGCTTAACAGATATTACATATAACAAAACCATTGGACATATAAACACCAGATCGAATTATAAAAGTATGTAATATATTAATAACATTCCAATTTTCAGCAAGCTGCAACATTGAAATGTAGAAATAAACACTTTTCCATTATAAAGGTCACCCATGAGGCCAGTAGAGGGCGATATGGTCATCTGACTGCAGGAAAGGGCGTACACACACACACACACACACACACACACACACACACACACACACACACACACACACACACACACACACACACACACACACACACACACACACACACACACACACACACACACACACACCTCTAAGATTAGCTCATACTGCTTGCCACCAATATCCAAGCCAAGCTGCATCAAACTACAGGTCCCAATCCTGCATGTGTGTGTGTGTGTGTGTGTGTCTGCATACTGATGCTTTCAGGCTGTCCTCATGTTAAAGAGCCTCTAAGCTCCCGAAAGACCAGGGCCAAAACACACACACGCACAGACACACACAAACTAAAGCCCACACACACTAAAGCCCTTCTCTAAAACCGCCCTCACTGCAACCTGGGGGACAGACAGAAAGAGGATGAAAGCTTTCTATAGCCATCTGCATGGTTACAACAGATTAAACGATGGCCGTTTGTAGCTTTATCACATAACGCTACTCTGACTGAATTCTCACCAATATCCCTAAGGTTAACAGACAAAACCTGGAGCTGGCCTCAGTTATGCAGGCTGACATTTATTGGGATGACTCATGTACTGGAGGCAGCTCTTCAGGGTAGTCACTAACTGGCAGAGCCACAAAATAATACAATCTGATTCTAACCCTAACCTCAACCCTAACCATACTGCTAACCTTATGCCTAACCCTAACCTCAATTTAGGACCGAAAAGCACATTTCTATAGCCAATTGTGACTTTGCAGCTGGCCGCATCTAGTGGAAATCGCTCAGCTCTGCCTCCAGGACTATGCATTCAACACCTTTGTTGCCACTGCGTAAATTGATATTTTGGCAATTTCACTAGTTCCCATTCAAATGAACTCGTGGATAAAAATTATATGTCTGCGTGAAGTTTGAAGGAATTTGCGGATTAGCACTAGCGCAATTGCTAACTAGCATTAGCGCAATGACTGAAAGTCTATGGGTATCTGCTAGCAAGACTTCCAGTCATTGCGCTAATGCTAGTTAGCAGAGCTGTGGAATTGAGTCATATGACTTGGACTCGAGTCTGACTCACATAGAAAATAAAATAACTAGAGACTTGACTTGGATTTGAGACTGTTGACTTGAAATCATCTGGCCAGGTTTTGTAACATTTTGTCACTCATTTTGTGGCACACAGTCTCTGTGGGTTACTCTCCACACAGCCAGACAGTATTGACCTTGCAAAACAAGTTAAATGCACACCTGGTCCTGGCCAGGTTTTCATCAGGTGCTCGCTCTCAGGTGCTCTCCTGAGAACTTTGGAGCAGATTTTCATCAAGGATCTCTCTATACTTTGCTCCGTTCATCTTTCCCTCGATCCTAACTAGTTTCCCAGTCCCTCCCGCCGAAAAACATCCCCATGCTTCACCGTAGGGATGGTGCCAGGTTTCCTCCAGACGTGACTCTTGGCATTCAGGCCAAAGAGTTCAATCTTTATTTCATCAGACCCGAGAATATTGTTTCTCATGGTCTGAGAGTCCTTCAGGTGCCTTTTGGCAAACTCCAACAGGGCTGTCATGTGCCTGATACTGAGGATTGGCTTCCTTCTGGCCACTCTAACATAAAGGCCTGATTGGTGGAGTGCTGCAGATATGGTTGTCCTTCTGGAAGGTTCTCCCATCTCCACAGAGGAACTCTGGAGCTCTGTCTGAGTGACCATCGGGTCCTTCGTCGCCTCCCTGACCATTTTACGATTGCATTACAACCAATCCTATAACTGCACAGCATCTAAACGAGCTTCAAACGAGTTTCTATGCCATACAACACTCCTTCCGTGGCCTCCAACTGCTCTTAAACGCTAGTAAAACCAAATGCATGCTTTTCAACCATTCGCTGCCTGCACCCGCACGCCCAACTAGCATCACCACCCTGGATGGTTCCGACCTAGAATATGTGGACATCTATAAGTACCTAGGTGTCTGGCTAGACTGTAAACTCTCCTTCTAGACTCATATCAAACATCTCCAATCCAAAATCAAATCTAGAATCGGATTTCTATTTCGCAACAAAGCCTTCTTCACTCACGCCGCCAAACTTACCCTAGTAAAACTGACTATCCTACCGATCCTCGACTTCGGCGATGTCATCTACAAAATAGCTTCCAATACTCTACTCAGCAAACTGGATGCAGTTTATCACAGTGCCATCCACTTTGTTACTAAAGCACCTTATACCACCCACCACTGCGACCTGTATGCTCAAGTCGGCTGGCCCTCGCTACAAATTCCTCACAACCATACAAACAGAAAGAACTGAACTAAATAGGGAGCTGATGTGACCAGGTGAGAAACGAACACAGGTGAAATCAACAAACAAAAATTAAAGGCAGGGCTATGTTCCAAAACATAAAGAAACATGGCCAAGTTTCAAAACACAAAGAAACAGGACTACGTTCAAGAACACAAAGAAAAAGAACACAAGGTTGACTAAGAACAGAAAATCAGAATCTTACAGTCCGGTTTGCTTAATATAAGGAATTTGACAAATAGCATTTACTTTTACATGATAATTGACAATTGAGTAGTTTTTTCACCACTGTACTTAAGTACATTGAAAACCAGAAACCTTTCGACTTTTACTCAAGTAGTATTTTACTGGGTGACTTTTACTTGTACTTGAGCCCCTTTCTATTAAGTTTTACAAACACATTTCATGCAATTATACTACACTTTACATGTCTGGAGACATTATCACAATTTTTAATAGGGTCTCCGAAAATTGCATGGTAGGCCTAAGCTACTTTGGTGACACTGAACATCTCCTCTTGAATGTAACCATCTAATCTAGGCCTACGGAAAGGAGCGTCCAATGACATCCACCTGGAGGAGGAAGTTGGAGGAAATGATTGTCCTAAACTCTCCAGTGGTACTGATACAGACAGTGAATATGTGCAATCACAGGGGATATGGCCAATGCTTCCCGACGGTAGGCTAGGTGTTTGGGATTTACCATATGATTGCAATATAACCAATTAGATCCCAGGAACCTCCTACTGCATGTTCAACATTTCTGATTAGTCAGGGGACAATACTGGAAACAGTATTCAATCTGACAGGGGCCCAGCCAGGCCTTGTCGTGGATTCGCAGCTGAGACAGAGACACGGGTGCCCGCATACACACACGCACGCACGCACGCACGCACGAACACACACACACACACACACACACACACACACACACACACACACACACACACACACACACACACACACACACACACACACACACACACACACACACACACACACACACACACACACACACACACACACACACACACACACACACACACTCTCTCTAACGTCCCCCTGGTATTAGTAAGAGATGATATTTGGGGTATTTTGAGGCTCTGTCATGTTGTCTATGTAATATGCTGTTGGGTTTTTTAGCATTCCACTCTGCATCCTCTCCTGCCTCCCCCAGGCCTGTGGTGTCTATGCAAATCTGCCTAATCAATGCAGGATATTTACCTCGGCTGGCCAGCTCGCTAACTGACAGCCGCTGCTAGCCATGCCAGGCAATATTAGCATCCCACTGAGGGAGAGAGGGAGACAGAGAGCGAGAGAGAGAGAGAAATGGAGAGAAATTGAGAAAAAGAGAGAAAAATATAGAGATCACAGAGTGAGACAGAAAGAGAGAGGGAATGAGGTAAAAAAGAAAGGGTGGCAAATCAGAAAGAGGCTAGCAACTCAATTAGTGGATCCATTTTTGGCAACCAAATGACAAACAGAAGCCAGTGCAGTGAAATCCCCTGTAGTAAGCTTAGATATAGTTGGCTAATTACCTTGATGAGGTAGCTAGCTGCCAAGGAATATGGTTCCAATATGGATGGAACAAAGCATTTATAGCCTCTGTGACAGAAACTTCACCATAAAACAAGAACACATTTCTTCAGGCAACAGCATGCAGTCCAACTGTTGGATTTCTGGAAACAGATATTTTTGACGCAAAAACACCCTTTGATGCTATGACAAAAGAAACACTGTGATTAGACATTGTAAGTGCCATAATGTAGGTTATGGGGAAGTTAGGATTGACTTTGATTGACTTTGATTAATCGTGAACAAAATGCTGCAGCGAGGATTTTAGTCTTGGATGGATGAGTCAACGCTCACTCCTCACTGTCCAGGATCCTGCTCATACATACCTAATACAGCCCCATGTATTCACACTGCCAGGGGAGGACAGATAGGGCTTAAGCACTGGGCAGGGGGGGGGTGACTAGTGTACCATCTAGCCACGGCATGCTGTGAATTCTCACAACTATAGTGAAACCTATTTGGGTGACATTTTGGTATTTGAGAGATATTTTTGTTAGCAAATGGCTTCTGAAATGAAATGAAGTGAAATGAGTCCCTGGGTGGTAGTTCATTTGGGTGTGGTATGGCAGTCAAAGTGTACCTCACCAATGGGCTCTGCTGGGGACAGGGACAGGTGTTGGGGACCAGCCAGGCAGAAAACTCTAAACAGTTCCATAGACACAGGCTCAACTGTCAACTGACCAGTCAAACAGAGTATTCTCCCCAATAAAAATATGCTTATTGACTCCTCCAGCAATTGTGTTACATTTCTGGACCCTTTGTCATATTTTAAACATATGTATGTACCTACTGCTTCTGCCTTATATGCAGCCAGTAGTTGAAAACCTCTAGATGGTGGGCCATCAGTTCCGATATAGTCACACAGACGATTGACTATCCTCTTTTTATGGCCTGGTAGTATAGAACTTTAGTTTGCACTGTAAGCAACCAGTCCACCGAACAGATATACAGTACTACGTAACTAATCGATTGTTCCGGATTGATAACAAAAAAACACTTAACACAACTCTAAAACAGCACTAGCAGACACTAAAAGCTGCTGACCCTACAACTTAAAGCATCTGACGTCTGAAGATAACTGATTTAACCTGCTTATAGGCTTGTTCTGGCTCCCCCTGTAATTGAATGGGAGGTCAGACATCTCCGCTGGTGTGAGACGGCACAATTAGACTAATACTGTCATGAATAACAAGAGACGAGGACTTAGACCCATTACCACAGAAGAAGACCATTATTAAGCTGACAACAGCCCAGGCCAAAACATGCAATTATGCACGGCTACTAGAGACAGAGGGGAGGGAGGAGCTGAGGCTCACATAGGCATGTGAGTTTGGGATTTTAGCACTCATTTTCTTCAAGGGATCAGAGAGAAGAAGAATTCGGAGAAAAGCGGAGGAAAGGTGTTCGGAGTCTGGGCGAAAGAAAAGAAAACAAGGCCTAAAGGAATCAAGGTGACCATTAAATTCTTAGAAAAAAAGGTTCCAAAAGGGTTCTTTGGCTGTCCCCATAGGAGAAACCTTTGAAGAACCCTTTTTGGTTCCAGGTAGAACCCTTTTGGTTCCAGGTAGAACCCTTTTGGGTTCCACTCTGAAGAAAGGATTCTACATGGAACCCAAAACGGTTCTACCTGGAACCAAAACGGTTCTACCTGGATCCAAAAGGGTTCTTCCTGGAACCAAAAAGGGTTCTTCAAAGGGTTCTCCTATGGGGACAGCCGAAGAACCAATTAAGTTTCTAGATGGCACCATTTTTTCTACGAGTGTAGGATGCTTAAATTAATTAGTACAGCTGACCTGTGTACAGCTGACATCTCTTGACTCTGCCATTTGACTACTCTTTGTAATCAAAGCCATTTTGTCCAACTCTGCATGCTATTCCAGCCTAGCCCAGCTCAATCGCTCAGGTCCCCATACATCAGCTGTGTGGTGATGTGGACTATAGACAGGACGTAGATCATGTAGGATGTACAGTGGAGCCGCCTGTGTCCTGATTTACAAGGGAAACAGACAAGGTTATTTATTCTCACACACGCAAACCCATGCATGTGCACAATCACACACGCGTATAAGAGCCCTCTTGCACGTGTGCACGCACGCACTCCCAGACACACACGCACGCACGTCTCCCTGCGGTAGTGCCTAATCGATTATAGCACACCTGAGTGAAACGGTAAAACGCTGAGTCCTGCAGTCCTCTCTGCCATGTTCTTCTAACTCTGAGATATTTAAAATGCAGAACGGGTCAATGTACCTGAAGGGGTACAGATTTGGTGGGAATAAAGATGGAGGGTTTGGTATTTCTCCTCCTCCAAACTGCTCTGAGTGTCTATTTCCTCACTATTAGGTGGAGAGTTGAGTTTCTCATTAGTCACAAAGTAAAGTGGGACCCAGACAAAAAGCACAAGAATGCAGGAATGCCACTTTGGTCTACAGTATCTCGATGTCAAACTGTTCTGAGTGGCATGTTGGATCACCATGTCTGAGCAGTGACATGTATATACATCTATATCAGATTAAATACTATCATTACATTTAATGATAATTTTTGTGTTGTTGACTTATGAATTCATATGATGTCCAGGGATAGCTCCAGTTGAAGTCGGAAGTTTACATACACTTAGGTTGGAGTATTTTTCAACCACTCCACAAATTTCTTGTTAACAAACTATAGTTTTGGCAAGTCTACAGACAGATTATTTAACTTCTGTATCACAATTCCAGTGGGTCAGAAGTTTATATACAATAAGTTGACTGTGCCTTTAAACAGCTTGGAAAATTCCGGAAAATTATGTCATGGCTTTTGAAGCTTCTGATAGGCTAATTGACATAATTTAATTTAATTGGTGGTGTACCTGTGGATGTATTTCAAGGCCTACCTAACTCAGTGCCTCTTTGCTTGACAAAATAAATCAGGCAAGACCTCAGAAATAAATTGTAGACCTCCACATGTCTTGTTCATCCTTGGGAGCAATATCCAAACCCCTGAAGGTACCACATTCATCTGTACAAACAATAGTACGCAAGTATAAACACCATGGGACCACACAGCCATCATACCGCTCAGGAAGGAGACACATTCTGTCTCCTAGAGATTAACGTACTTTGGTGCAAAAGTGCAAATCAATCCCAGAACAACAGCAAAGGACCCTGTGAAGATTCTTGAAGAAATAGGTACAAAAGTTTCTATATCCACAGTAAAATGAGTCCTTTATCAACATAACCTGAAAGGCCGCTCAGCAAGGAAGAAGCCACTGCTCCAAAACCACCATAAAAAAGGCAAACTACGGTTTGCAACTGCACATGGGGACAAAGATCGTACTTTTTGGAAAAATGTCCTCTGGTCTGATGAAACAAAAATATAACTGTTTGGCCATAATGAGCATTGTTATGTTTGGAGGAAAAAGGGGGAGGCTTGCAAGACTAAGAACACCATCCCAACCTTGAAGCACGGGGGTGGAAGCATCATATTGTGGGGGTGCTTTGCTGCAGGAGGGACTGGTGCACTTCACAAAATATTTGGCATCATGAAGAAGGAAAAGTATGTGTATATATTGAAGCAACATCTCAAGACATCAGTCAGGAAATTATAGCTTGGTCGCAAATGGGTCTTCCAAATGGACAATGACACCAAGCACATTTTCCAAAGTTGTGGCAAAATGGCTTAAGGACAATAAAGTCAAGGTATTGGAGTGGCCATCACAAAGCCCTGACCTCAATCTTGTAGAACATTTGTGGGCAGAACTGAAAAAGAGTTTGCGAGCAAGGAGGACTAAAAACCTGACTCAGTTACACCAGCTCTGTCAGGAGGAATGGGCCAAAATTCACCCAACTTACTGTGGGAATCTTGTGGAAGGCTACCTGAAAGGTTTGACCCAAATTAAACCATTTAAAGGCAATGCTACCAAATACTAATTGAGTGTAAGTAAACTTCTGAGCCACTGGGAATGTGATGAAATAAATAAAAGCTGAAATAAATAATTCTCTGCTATTATTCTGACATTTCACATTCTTAAAATAAATTGGTGATCCTAACTGACATATGACAGGGAATATTTACTCAGATTAAATGTCAGGAATTGTGAAAAATGTTTAAATGTATTTGTCTAAGGTGTATGTAAACTTCCGACTTCAACTGTATATGAACTGAGCCTGGCTGGGCATTGCTGGGGTCATGGGGGCAGTTCAATGGAGAAGGTCACATTCCTAGCCCCAGCATGGACAGGAAGCCCTATCAGCAGGGGTGGAAAGGCTGGGGATGATAATGTATTTATTGTAAACACATATTTTTCTCAACTATCTACGGGTACCATTCCTTACAATTTGTATAAATACTGTCACATTAGCTCTAGGTGCATCTGTACATGTTAATTTACTGCAGTGGGTTAAATCAGGGTCACATCAGAGTGTTTCCTGGTAGTCTTAAACAAATCTACTTTGAAACAAATGTATACACCTCACACACATGGTTATGGGCTTATAAAAAGAAGAAACCTGTACCATGTCAGATATAGAGTTGAAATTAATTCAATTTTGAGTTTGCATCCCAGTATTACACTTTATATGCATCATAGAAGACATAGAATCACCGGCTTTTGGATAGGTTTTTAAAATAATGGTGACTAATTATAAAATTATAAAAAATATGAATAACATTCCACCCATGAAACCATTAGGTGATTTGACTGCATGAAAGGGCTACATTAAATTGGGCTGTGGGGTCTATTATGGTTATCTACAGCTCCTAGTGAATCAGGCCATCTGCATAACAATCCCAGCCTTCCAGCCAATCCTCAGAGCCCCACTACTGCTACTACTGTGTAATTGGATTTTAGACACCACAACACTGGAATATTCCTCTTTATTGTGAGGTCGTTTTAACTTAATCTATTGGTCTTTGGTGTACCGGCCTGTTTTCTGGAGTATTTGTGTTTGCTGTGACTGTTATACAGTTACAGTTGAAAGATGGGGAGGCATGTGTACTTTGTGTTTGGAAAACAGAGAGGTTGAACATTCAATAGTTTATTAGGCTATTTACTAAATTCATAATGAAAGTTAACTGCTGTCAAATTGTATTACCTTGCAACCAATGCTATCACAGCATTCAAGTCATAGATTATTACACACACACACACACACACACACACACACACACACACACACACACACACACACACACACACACACACACACACACACACACACACACACACACACACACACACACACACACACACACACACACACACACACACACACACACACACACACACACACACACACACACACACACACACACACACACACACACACACACAACCATCCTCTGATCCCACTTCACCAGAGGAATAAGCTTGTTCCATCTCCATTGAGGGATACAAAAACACCATCATATTGAGACAGTATTTCCCTTAGACAAAAAAACATTTATAGGATAACTCTACGGCAAGACAAGGACGATTAGTGTTTAAAAGATAAACATCAACACACTCGTCGACTGTGAGAGGGGCCCACTCAGAATAGAGGCATAAAAAGCCTCCACTTTATTAAGCCATTAAAAGGAGAAGTGGCCATGTATTAAGTTGACATGGTGGAACACACAGCTCAGCCTACAAAGACAATTAGAGAGGCCTTCCCTTTAAAGGAGGCAAACATAAATCTTTATAGTGGGCTGTTTTCATGGGCTGTTCGTCCTATGTGGGATTGGGACTCAGGGCTAAAGCAGTTTGTCTTCTCTATCTCTGCAGACCTTCCTGTTTAAGGAAGTATACCCGCCAGTGTGCACTAAACGCACACACACACACACACACACACACACACACACACACACACACACACACACACACACACACACACACACACACACACACACACACACACACACACACACACACACACACACACACACACACACACACACACACACACACACACACACACACACACACACACAGACACACACACACACACACACACACACACACACAACCATCCTCTGATCCCACTACACCAGAGGAATAAGCTTGTTCCATCTCTATAGAGGGATACAAAAACACCATTATATTGAGACAGTAAAGCATCTTTATGACTTATCGACATGACCTTTGAATATTTACCTATTGTTGTTCTATCAAACCTGTATACCTGCAAATTGAGGACATGGGTTGTTTTGACCTACAGTGCTTATGAGAACTAAAACACTGCATTGAAATGTAGCTAGCAAAAGAGTTAGCTGAAGTTACATTTGGTGTTGAAATAGCTATGATTAGAATTTGGTAGCGCAGCATCACAGTAAAGTTGCAATTTATCTGCCCATGTCTGTTTTTACTGCTCCATAAATCGACACAATAACATTTTACAGCCCACTGCAAAGACCTAGTTAAATGAAGGCCTCTGCCACTGGGCTGGTCGGATGGAGACATGCTCCCCTCGGCACATGACACTTTATTTCCTTACCTTACCACCTACCTTCTACATTAGTGAGTATGTCCACTAAGTGTCAAATATATCCACTATCGAGTGTGTGATCATGTGTCTGTGTGTGTGTTTGTGGGGGGGGGGGGATTAAAGAGGAAAGCCTTCCTGGTTGTGAATAATGCAGAGGCTGCAGTGAGGTCGACCAATTAATCAAGTTTTCACAACAATCAGTAATCGGCCACGATTATGGCCGATAACATTGCAATCCACGAGGAGACTGCGTGGCAGGCTGACCACCTATTATGAGAGAGCAGCATCAAAATGACCTTGTGGTTGCAAGGAGCCAAGGTAAGTTGCTAGTTAGCAGTAAAACACTTGCTGTTAGGAAACTATCAAATTATAGTACTTTTGTTTTTAGGTCTGTGCCGGTCCAGTTTTGTTTTGGTCGTTTTTTAAATTTATTATTTAACTTATAACTTAACTGATAAAAAAACAATCTTCAAATAATCACTAGTTAATGACACATGGTTGATGATATTACTAGGTTAACTAGCTTGTTATTCGTTGCATATAAACAATGCGCTGCCTGTTAATTTATCATTGGATCACAGCTTACTTCAACTTTGCCAAATGGGTGATGATTTAACAAAAGCACATTTGCGGAAAAACCACAACCGTTGCACAAATGTACCTAAACATAAACATCAATGCCTTTCTTAAAATCAATACACAAGTATATATTTTTAAACCTGCATATGTAGTTAAAAGAAAGACTAATGTTAAAAGGACCCACCAGCTTTCATATGTTCTCAAGTTCTGAGTAAGGAACTTAAACGTTAGCTTTTTTACATGGCACATATTGCACTTCTACTTTCTTCTTCAACACTGGGTTTTTGCATTATTTAAACCAAATGGAACATGTTTCATTATTTATTTGAGGCTAAATTGATTTTATTTATGTATTATATTAAGTTAAAATAAAAGTGTTCATTGTTCATTCAGTATTGTTGTAATTGTCATTACTGCAAATATATTTATAAAAATTGGCCTATTAATCTGTATCTGCTATTTTTGGTCCTCCAATAATCGGTATCGGCGTTAAAAAATCATAGTCGGTTGACCTCGACTCCAAAATATGAAGCCAAATGAATGCCCCTATAATGATCGACCCAGGGGTGGGAAGGGACTCAGGGGGTATGCTAATTTGGTATAGAGCAGACCTAACTCACTCTATTAAATTAATCAAAACAGGAACATTTTACATTTGGCTAGAAATTCAAAAGGAAATTATCTTAACAGGGAAAAATGTCCTCCTGTGTGCTACCTATATTCCCCCACTAGAATCCCCATACTTTAATGAAGACAGCTTCTCCATCCTGGAGGGGGAAATCAATCATTTTCAGGCCCAGGGACATGTACTAGTCTGTGGCGACCTAAATGCCAGAACCGGACAAGAACCTGACACCCTCAGCACACAGGGGGACAAACACCTGCCTGCAGTTTACAGCATTCCCTCCCACATATACCCCCCTAGGCACAACTATGACAACATAACAAACAAAACAGGTCACAACTCCTGCAGCTCTGTCGCACGCAGGGTATGTACTGTACATAGTCAATGGTAGGCTTCGAGGGGACTCCTATGGCAGATACACCTATAGCTCATCTCTTTGCAGTAGTACTGTAGACTACTTTATCACTGACCTCAAACCAGAGACTCTCAGAGCGTTCACAGTCAGCCCACTGACACCCCTATCGAACCACAGCAAAATCACAGTCAACGGAGCAATACCCAATCACGAGGCATCAAAGCCAAAGGAACTGAGTAACATTAAGAAATGCTATTGATGGAAGGAATGCAGTTTGGAAACCTACCAAAAAACAATTAGGCAACAACAAATTCAATCCCTTCTAGACAATTTCCTGGGTAAAATGTTTCACTGCAATAGTAAGGTGTAAACTTGGCAATAGAAAATTTTAACAGTATATATGACCTCTCAGCTTCCCTATCAAATCTAAAAATCTCAAATAGAAAACCGAAGAAAATGAACAACAATGACAAATGGTTTGATGAAGAATGCAAAAATCTAAGAAAGAAATTGAGAAACCTGTCTAACCAAAAACATAGAGACCCGGAAAACCTGAGTCTACGCCTTCACTAAGGTGAATCACTAAAACAATACAGAAATACACTACGGAAAAAGAAGGAACAGCACGTCAAAAATCAGCTCAATGTAATTGAAGAATCCATAGACTCTAACCACTTCTGGGAAAATTGGAAAACACTAAACAAACAACAACACAAAGAATTATCTATCCAAAATGGAGATGTATGGGTAAGCCACTTCTCCAATCTTTTTGGCTCTATAACAAAGATTAAAGAGCAAAAACATATACATGATCAAATACAAATCTTAGAATCAACTAATAAAGACTACCAGAACCCACTGGATTCTCTAATTACCTTGAACGAGTTACAGGACAATAAATAAAATAAAAAATAAAAAAACAACCCAAAAAGGCCTGTGGTGTTGATGGTATCCTTAATGAAAGTATCAAATATACAGACAACAAATTCCAATTGGCTATACTAAAACTCTTTAACATCATACTTAGCTCTGGCATCTTCCCCAATATTTCGAACCAAGGACTGATCACCCCATTCCAGAAAAGTGGAGACAAATTTGACCCTAATAACTACCGTGGAATATGCGTCAACAGTAACCTTGGGAAAATCCTCTGCATTATCATTAACAGCAGACTCGTACATTTCCTCAATGAAAACAATGTACTGAGCAAATGACCAAATTACCGTACAACAGACCATGTATTCACCCTGCACACCCTAATTGACAACCAAACAAACCAAAACAAAGGCAAAGTCTTCTCATGCTTTGTTGATTTCAAAAAAGCCTTCGACTCAATTTTGCATGAGGGTCTGCTATACAAATTGATGGAAAGTGGTGTTGGGGGTAAAACATACAACATGATAAAATCCATGTACACAAACAACAAGTGTGTGGTTAAAATTGGCAAAAAACACACATTTCTTTTACATTTACATTACATTTAAGTCATTTAGCAGACGCTCTTATCCAGAGCGACTTACAAATTGGTGCATTCACCTTATGGCATCCAGTGGAACAGTCACTTTACAATAGTGCATCTAAATCTTAAAGGGGGGTGAGAAGGATTACTTATCCTATCCTAGGTATTCCTTAAAGAGGTGGGGTTTCAGGTGTCTCCGGAAGGTGGTGATTGACTCCGCTGTCCTGGCGTCGTTAGGGAGTTTGTTCCACCATTGGGGGGCCAGAGCAGCGAACAGTTTTGACTGGGCTGAGCGGGAACTGTACTTCCTCAGTGGTAGGGAGGCGAGCAGGCCAGAGGTGGATGAACGCAGTGCCCTTGTTTGGGTGTAGGGCCTGATCAGAGCCTGGAGGTACTGAGGTGCCGTTCCCTTCACAGCTCCGTAGGCAAGCACCATGGTCTTGTAGCGGATGCGAGCTTCAACTGGAAGCCAGTGGAGAGAGCGGAGGAGCGGGGTGACGTGAGAGAACTTGGGAAGGTTGAACACCAGACGGGCTGCGGCGTTCTGGATGAGTTGTAGGGGTTTAATGGCACAGGCAGGGAGCCCAGCCAACAGCGAGTTGCAGTAATCCAGACGGGAGATGACAAGTGCCTGGATTAGGACCTGCGCCGCTTCCTGTGTGAGGCAGGGTCGTACTCTGCAGATGTTCTAGAGCATGAACCTACAGGAACGGGCCACCGCCTTGATGTGTCAATTTCTTCACACAGGGTCATGGGGTGAGACAGGGATGCAGCTTAAGCCCCACCCTCTTCAACATATATATCAACGAATTGGCGCGGGCACTAGAAAAGTCTGCAGCACACGGCCTCCGAAGTCAAATGTCTACTGTTTGCTGATGATCTGGTGCTTCTGTCACCAACCAAGGAGGGCCTACAGCAGCACCTAGATCTTCTGCACAGATTCTGTCAGACCTGGGCCCTGACAGTAAATCTCAGTAAGACCAAAATAATGGTGTTCCAAAAAAGGTCCAGTCGCCAGGACCACAAATACAAATTCCATCTAGACACTGTTGCCCTAGAGCACACAAAAAACTATACATACCTTGGCCTAAACATCAGCGCCACAGGAAACTTCCACAAAGCTGTGAACGATCTGAGAGACAAGGCAAGAAGGGCATTCTATGCCATCAAACGGAACATAAATTTCAACATACCAATTAGGATCTGGCTAAAAATACTTGAATCAGTCATAGAGCCCATTGCCCTTTACGGTTGTGGGGTCTGGGGTCCACTCACCAACCAAGACTTCACAAAATAGGACAAACACCAAATTGAGACTCTGCATACAGAATTCTGCAAAAATATCCTCCGTGTACAATGTAGAACACCAAATAATGCATGCAGAGCAGAATTAGGTCGATACCCACTCTCGATACCCGCTCTGGCCCCCCAATGGTGGAACAAACTCCCTCACGACGCCAGGACAGCGGAATCAATCACCACCTTCCGGAGACACCTGAAACCCCACCTCTTTAAGGAATACCTAGGATAGGATAAGTATTCCCCCCCCCCTTTAAGATTTAGATGCACTATTGTAAAGTGACTGTTCCACTGGATGTCATAAGGTGAATGCACCAATTTGTAAGTCGCTCTGGATAAGAGCGTCTGCTAAATGACTTAAATGTAATTATCAAAATCCAGAAAAGAGCTGTTAAATTCTACAACCACCTAAAAGGAAGCGACTCTTCCTTTCTTTCTTTCTTTCTTTCTTTCTTTCTTCTTCCTCCCGGGGAAGGACTGCCCGTTCCATGATCTCGCCATCACGGTTGACAACTCCATTGTGTCCTCCTCCCAGAGCGCTAAGAACCTTGGCGTGATCCTGGACAACACCCTGTCGTTCTCAACTAACATCAAGGCGGTGGCCCGTTCCTGTAGGTTCATGCTCTACAACATCCGCAGAGTACGACCCTGCCTCACACAGGAAGCGGCGCAGGTCCTAATCCAGGCACTTATCATCTCCCGTCTGGATTACTGCATCTCGCTGTTGGCTGGGCTCCCTGCCTGTGCCATTAAACCCCTACAACTCATCCAGAACGCCGCAGCCCGTCTAGTGTTAAACCTTCCCAAGTTCTCTCACGTCACCCCGCTCCTCCGCTCTCTCCACTGGCTTCCAGTTGAAGCTCGCATCCGCTACAAGACCATGGTGCTTGCCTACGGAGCTGTGAGGGGAACGGCACCTCAGTACCTCCAGGCTCTGATCAGGCCCTACACCCAAATAAGGGCACTGCGTTCATCCACCTCTGGCCTGCTCGCCTCCCTACCACTGAGGAAGTACAGTTCCCGCTCAGCCCAGTCAAAACTGTTCGCTGCTCTGGCTCCCCAATGGTGGAACAAACTCCCTCACGACGCCAGGACAGCGGAGTCAATCACCACCTTCCGGAGACACCTGAAACCCCACCTCTTTAAGGAATACTTAGGATAGGATAAAGTAATCCTTCTCACCCCCCTTAAAATATTTAGATGCACTATTGTAAAGTGGCTGTTCCACTGGATGTCATAAGGTGAATGCACCAATTTGTAAGTCGCTCTGGATAAGAGCGTCTGCTAAATGACTTAAATGTAATGTAAAATGACTCCCAAACCTTCCATAACAAGGCCATCACCTACAGAGAGAGATGAACCTGGAGAAGAGTCCCCTAAGCAAGCTGGTCCTGGGGCTCTGTTCACAAACACAAACACACCCCACAGAGCAGCAGCACAATTAGACCCAACCAAATCACGAGAAAACAAAAAGATGATTACTTGACACATTGACACAAAAAACAGAACAAACTAGAATGCTATTTGGCCCTAAACAGAGAGTACACAGTGGCAGAATACCTGTCCACTGTGACTGACCAAAACTTAAGGAAAGCTTTGACTATGTACAGATTTAGTAAGCATAGCCTTGCTATTGAGAAAGGCCGCCGTAAACAGACCTGGCTACCAAGAGAAGACAGGCTATGTGCACACTGCCCACAAAATGAGGTGGAAACTGAGCTGCACTTCCTAACCTCCTGTCCAACGTATTACCATATTAGAGATACATATTTCCCTCAGATTACACAGATCCACAAAGAATTAGAAAACAAATCCAATTTTGATAAACTCCAATATCTACTGGGTGAAGTTCCACAGTGTGCCATCACAGCAGCAATATTTGTGACCTGTTGCCACAAGAAAAGGGCAACCAGTGAAGAACAAACACCATTGTAAATACAACCCATATTTATGCTTATTTATTTTCCCTTGTGTACTTTAACCATTTGTACATTGTTACAACACTGTATATATATATACCTCCTGTACCTGCTTTATATGTTTAGCAAGCTCAGACGCCATGTCATCAGATAATAATATAATATAATAATATATGCCATTTAGCAGACGCTTTTATCCAAAGCGACTTACAGTCATGTGTGCATACATTCTACGTATGGGAGATAACAATTCCCTCTGCTACTCTATCATAGTCTCTCTTTTGCACAGGTACAGTATATGTTTGTTTCAGCTTCTACCCCCCAAGGTATAATTAATTGATGAACAATTAATCAAATGGCCACCCGGAATACAGTCACTTTACCCCTACCTACATGTATAAATTACCTCGAATAGCCTGTACCCCCGTACGTTGACTCGGTACCGGTACCCCCTGTATATAGCCGTGTTAGTGTTATGTAATTTTACTGTGTACATCTTTTACTTTCGTTTATTTAGTAAATAGTTTCTAAACTCTATTTCTTAAACTGCATTGTTGGTTTAAGGGCTTGTAAGTAAGCATTTCACCTGTTGCATTTGGCGCATGTGACAAATAGAATTTGATTTGTTTGATTTATTTTATCAATATAGAGGTACCTGTTCAGTGTCACTCAGAAAATTGTTTCCTCCCTTGCTGCTGCTTGAATGAACATCTTCCCTTCTCTCACTTCCTTGGCTGCTCTCTCAAAAACCTTCAAGGCGGAATACGCCCCTTCTTGTTTTACATTTGTATACACAGGGCACGATGATGTCTGCTCTGTAACAATAACAATCTTGAGTTCATATGCATGACACATCGCAAAAATACTATTCTTATGCACTGGCGATTTTAGCATGTAAATCTTGGTGGGGAAAACAAAAATGTGGGATGCATGCCAGCAAAGCCACTACACAACCCAACACTAAACAATACATTAATTGCACTACAACGGTGACAAACAGTGCTCATAAACTGTTAGGGCCTACATAAAGCTGTCCCAACAGCAGAGTCCCAACAGCAGTCCCAACACCTTACCACGGCTACACCTGGCTTTCAGCAGAGCCTTGTCTGTCAGCGAAACAGTTCATTCAGCCTCATTTACTGCCTTTAAAAAAAACATAGCTGATATGGCTGACTTGCTTAAACAAATGTGGTTTCTACTGACAATTGAGATGTACAAACATAAGGGTAAGACAAGCGGATAACAAGCAATCCGTTATTTCGTTTAAGACATTAATGAGCGAGCCACGGACGTAGTCAATATAACTATTTGTTCAGCACTTTTGAAATGTACAGCGACAGAAATCAGAACATTGGCCATTCTTACAGTGTACTCCCTGTACAACAAGCCAAAATCGTAGGATACATAAAGGGGGCATATAAACAGACAATGAAAGCTCTTACAATATTCAATGATTACATTTCTCTAAAACATTTTATAGGCTACATGTGCACCACCAAGTTCGAACAGTAGGAGAAATTAAGAGGCAAAAATAGACCAAATTATTAGGGTGAGGCACATTGAATGCTGTTTGGGTCATTGCGTGTCAAAAAAGATAGAACACTATTTGACACATTAAATAAGCTTTTAATTTGACAAGTCAAATGACACAATTTAATTACAGAATGTTGTGTGTGGTGAATGTGCACGTGCAAGCCAAGCGCCACCACTACTGTCAGTAGCACTGTCAAAGCTGTACAAACGCTAACAAGCAAACACTGGCCACGAACGATGTGTTTACAAAACAGCATTGGTGAAAATAGACCAAATTATTAGGGTGAGACACATGGGCTACTAACATACAACATACACTTAGTATTAGTTTCTTAGCTACAGAATACCTATCTCCCTTGCATATTATATCGTTTATGCAGCGGCATGCAAGACATTTTTGGACTCACCTTGTGAAGGCTGTCCACTTTGGGCAAATTTTGTCATCAAACTTTGTCACCAAAGTCTGGCATTCTCTGGATTTATGGTGGGAACTCGAGAAAAGAAAAACACAGCCACTCCATTGAACCATTGTTAAATTTGCGATTTCCAACTTGTTGTATAATGGCCGATGAGCACCGATAAGTTTTATCTATAATTTCTCTTCATTATTTCTCTTCATATGACAAGGATTAAAAAGGATTTGCTAGTAAGATTGTCAATTTAATTCATGATGATGATTGCTAGCTAAGACTTGTGTTGATGTTGACATCAGTCCAATCAAAGCTACTGTACATATAAAGTGATTTAACATCATTTTATCTGTGGCCAATGACCTTGAGCCTTCTTGGAAGGGCACTTGTAATATAACTCTGTGGCAGGACGCAATGGGCTGAAATTCTGGATGTCTACCCTTACTAAGGACTTAAACGTGGCGATGACGTACTGTGCCATGAGTGACAGAACACTGAGTCAATCATGGTGCAATGCTCCTATTTTCTGCTGGCTCGCCCCACCACCACAGAAAGCACTAAGCTAGGCTTGAAACACCTGCATTTTGGAGCTGCCTAACTCAAGAAAACAAAAAAGAGACTGTGTGTATGCAGCTTTATCATCTAATTGATACGTATATATTTAATTACATTGTTTGCAAACTGATATGTGACACAAATTAATTCCAAAACAACATGCAAAACAGGTAAGCCCCCAAAACAATTTTGTATATGTACAGTTGAAGTCAGAAGTTTACATACACTTAAGTCATTAAAACTCGTTTTTCAACCACTCCAAAAATGTATTGTTAACAAACTATAGTTTTGGCAAGTCGGTCAGGACATCTACTTTGTGCATATGACAAGTAATTTTCCAATAATTGTTTACAGACAGACTATTTCACTTCTAATTCACTGTAATCACAATTCCAGTGGGTCAGAGGTTTACATACAATAAGTTGACTGTGCCTTTAATCTGTTAAGACTCTAGGGGCAGTATTTCATTTTTGGATAAAAAGACGTGCCCGTTTTAAGCGCAATATTTTGTCACGAAAAGATGCTTGACTATGCTTGGTATTGATAGTTTTGGAAAGAAGACACTCTGACGTTTCCAGAACTGCAAAGATTTTCACTGTGAGTGCCTTAGAACTAAAGCTACAGGCAAAACCAAGATGTTTGAGCGACCAGGAAATGAACAGGATTTTTGAGGGTACGTTTTCCATGATCGCCTTATATGGCTGTGAATGCGACAGGAATGAACGGACACTTTCTAGCGTTTCCCCAAGGTGTCTGCAGCATTGTGACGTATTTGTAGGCATATCATTGGAAGATTGACCATAAGAGACTACAATTGCCAAGTGTCCCGCACGGTGTCTGCGTGGAAATTGGTGCGCAAAAGTCACCTACCAGTATTTTTCCATCCGAATCAGAGAAGAATGCAGGCTTCTAGGACTGGCATTTCAATGAAGAGATATATGACAAAACACCTTGAGGATTGATTCAAACAACGTTTTCCATGTTTCAGTCGATATTATGGAGTTAATTCGGAAAAAAGTTCGACGTGTAGGTGACTGAATTTTCGGTTAGTTTCGGTAGCCAAATGCATAGTAACAAAACGGAACGTTGTGTCCTACACAAGAATCTTTCAGGAAAAACTGGACATCTGCTATGTAACTGAGAGTCTCCTCATTGAAACATCTGAAGTTCTTCAAAAGTAAATTATTTTATTTGATCCCTTTGCTGGTTTTTGTGAATATGTTGCGTGCTAAATGCTAAGCTAGCTATCACCACTCTTACACAAATTATTGATTTTCTCTGGTTCTAAAGCATATTTTGAAAATCTGAGACGACAGGATTGTTAAGAAAAGGATAAGCTTGAGAGCAGGCATATTTATTTCATTTCATTTGCGATTTTTAGAAATCGCTAACGTTGCGTTAGCCCACCTCTTTAAGGAATACATACCTAGGATAGGATAAGTAATCCTTCTCACCCCCCCCCCTTTAAGATGTAGATGCACTATTGTAAAGTGACTGTTCTACTGGATGTCATAAGGTGAATGCACCAATTTGTAAGTCGCTCTGGATAAGAGCGTCTGCTAAATGACTTAAATGTAAATGTAAATGTAATGAGCTTGAGGCTGTAGTCACGATCCCGCATGCGGGATGGGGCGGACTATGAGGTAAAAGCTTGGAAAATTCCAGAAAATAATGTCATGGCTTTAGAAGATTCTGATAGGCTAATTAACATAATTTGAGTCAATTGGAGGTGTACCTGTGGATGTATTTCAAGGCCTACCTTCAAACTCAGTGCCTCTTTGCTTGACATCATGGGAAAATCAAAAGAAATCAGCCAAGATCTCAGAAAAAAAATGTAGACCTCCACAAGACTGGTACATCCTTGGGAGCAATTTCCAAATGCCCTGAAGGTACCACTTTAATCTGTACAAACAATAGTACGCAAGTATAAACACCATGGGACAACGCAGCCATCATACCACTCAGGAAGGAGTCGCGTTCTGTCTCCTAGAGATGAACGTACTTTGGTGCGAAAAGGTCCTTGTGAAGATGCTGGAGGAAACAGGCACAAAAGTTTATATATCCACAGTAAAAACTAGTCCTATATCAAAATAACCTGAAAGGCTGCTCAGCAAGGAAGAAGCCACTGCTCCAAAACCACCATAAAAAAAAGCCAGAATACGGTTTGAAACTGCACATGGGGACAAAGGTGGTACTTTTTGGAAAAATGTCCTATGGTCTGGTCAAACAAATATAGAACTGTTTGGCCATAATGACCATCATTATGTTTGGAGGAAAAAGGGGGAAGCTTGCAAGCCGAAGAACACCATCCCAACCGTGAAGCACGGGGGTGGCAGCATCATGTTGTGGGGGTGCTTTGTTGCAGGAGGGACTGGTGCACTTCACAAAATAAATGGCATCATGAGGGAGGAAAATTATGTGGATATATTGAAGCAACATCTCAATACATCAGTCAGGAAATTAAAGCTTGGTCGCAAATGGGTCTTCCAAATGGACAATGATCCCAAGCATACTTCCAAAGTTGTGACCAAGTGGCTTAAGGACAACAAAGTCAAGGTAATGGAGTGGCCATCACAAAGCCCTGACCTCAATCTTGTAGAACATTTGTGGGCAGAACTGAAAAAGAGTTTGCGAGCAAGGAGGACTAAAAACCTGACTCAGTTACACCAGCTCTGTCAGGTGGAATGGGCCAAAATTCACTCTTGTGGAAGGCTACCCGAAACGTTTGACCCAATTTAAAGGCAATGCTACCAAATACTAATTGCATGTATGTAAACTTCTGAGCCACTGGGAATGTGAAAGAAAGAACGAAAAAATAAACAAAAGCTGAAATAAATCATTCTTTCTACTATTATTCTGACATTCCATAGTCTTAAAATAAAGTGATGATCCTAACTGACCGAAGACAGGGAATTTTTACAAGGATTAAATGTCAGGAATTGTGGAAAAACTGAGTTTAAATGTATTTGGCAAAGGTGTATGTAAACTTCCGACTTCAACTGTATATCCACAGTAAAACGAGTCCTATTTAAATTGCTTAAAATGTGGGGTTCAAAACACAGGTCAATACTGCTCATATTATGCATAAAACTGACAAATGTAATCATAATTTGTATGAATTATGGTGGCCATCGGCTCAACTTACCCCATGGCCATTGGCTCAATTTACCACAAGGCAAAAATGTTGACTATATCAGCACACACAGCTACACGGATGCACTTTCATGCTAGGTTTAGGACCTCAATTTGTTGCTTATAGAGACCCTAACTGATGTATAAAACATTCTTAAAACAATATACTTCGGTTTAGATACAAGCATCATGAAACCTCTATTTTCAACCTTTGTGAAAATATTTTTGGGGGACCTATCTTGCTTAACACTTTTTCCATGTGGTTTCTTCCTTCACAGACTGAAATTATGACATCTATGACATCAACCAATATTTGGTTAGCTGGTTCATTTTGTGTACAGTTTCCTATAAACAAGAGGTGGCTCAACTAACCCTTTGTCTCAACTTACCCCAATCTCTCCTAGTGACTGTATTAGCTCAATTAACCTCAACTCTACCAATTATTCCAGCAGCCAATGGGGAACAACAAATGAAGACAAACAAAGCTGGAAATAAACAGTACAAACTGAATTTACCTTTTAAATGTGGTGGATAAGACGGATGACTGAAGAGAACGGCCTGGAGGACAATGTTGTGCATTTTTAAATGGCTGCCAATCAAACACTGCCTCTCTCTCCTCCCTTGTTCACACTCTCTCTCTCTCTCCCTCATTTGTTTTCTGTCTCATGAGCAAACTTGCACTGAAAGTCAGAATGTATTAAAAGGATGTTAATGGAGAACCTGGAGGCTTGACCATGTTCATTCTACTGTAGCTCTACACTGTTTAAAAACAATCTATTTCATCTTGTTATCTAAGCTCTATCAGTGACGGTCGGTGCCGTTTAAGATGAGGGAGGACGATCATTTTTTGTTATGAGCATGGCCTTATTTCTATTACAGCATATCACTGTCATTCAAATTCCATTCACCCAGTTCAATGTAACATCAATAGGTTTATGCTACTACATGATACTTGAATTTTCTCTATATCCATCATGAGGTTAATACAACCTAGCCTATGAATAAAAGTTTTCAGAGACAAATTTGAGTAATGCAGATGACAGAAAGTGACACATTCAATACCGCATTGCACACTCCAACATCTAGCTGATCTAGGGTTTAAACATTAGTCCAACAGTTGAAAACAAGAGTTTTTAAAGGACAAATTCAGGTATGTTTATCCCCTTTTCATTCCGTTTGCTTCCATTTAAGAAATATTATTCAACAGAATCGGCGGAATAAATACACCCCTGATCACCCGCAAACACGGCTCACTTTCATAGCAGCCGCATACAAACAGCACAATCACTTTGCTCATTGTATAATTCCTTCTCGCATTAATACGCTTTCCTCCTCTCACCTTTCCCTTCGCTTGTGGACTTTATTGCACAACACAACAGCTGTCTGTGACCAGGTGAAAAAACCTTTCCAAGCCAAACCAAGCCATACCATAATCACTAACCACTACACACAGCCTACATCGTTGTCACCATATTAGATAACGTCACAGTCAACATAGCTACTAGAACTAACACGTTAGTAAACCCACTAGAATCATGCAGTACAGTGTACAGCAAGCAGTTTAGCAGTTACACCAGCGGACCCCGGTGGCAATAAACTAATTTAACCAGAAGCTTACCTTGACTTGGAAGAGTTCCAGTGATAGATAGCCATAGCCAGCTAGCTAACATATCATTCCTCTCTGTTTGAGCCAGGTGTTTGAGTAGGTTAAACAAGCTAGCTGCATTCACTAGCTAAGTAAGTGAAAGTGAAAAAAAAATACAACAAAATATAGCACGCTCTCTCTCTCGCTTCTCCTTCGTTTTTTGAAGAAATTCATTTGTTCAAAACTATTCAACTATTGTCTTTCTCTCTGTGTCAGCTACTCACCACATTTATGCACTGCAGTGCTAGATAGCTGTAGCATATGCTTTCAGTACCAGATTATTTATCTGATCCCTTGATTGGGGGGCAACATGTCAGTTCATGCTGCAAGAGCTCTGATTGGTTGGAGGACTACTGCGTAAGTCTATGGAAGGTGGTGAGAACCATGAACCTCCTAGGTTTTGCATAGAAGCCAATGTACCCAGAGGTGGACCAGGATGTCTTGCTCCCAGACAGACTAAATTACTTTTTTGCTCGCTTTGAGGACAATGCAGTGCCACTGACATGGCCCGCTACCAAAACCTGTGGACTCTCCTTCACTGCAGCCGATGTGAGTAAAACATTTAAACGTGTTAACCCTCGCAAGGCTGCAGGCCCAGACGGCATCCCCAGCCACGTCCTCAGACCAGCATGCTGGTATGTTTACGGACATACTCAATCAATCCTTTTCCCAGTCTGCTGTTCCCACATGCTTCAAGAGGGCCACCATTGTTCCTGTTCCCAAGAAAGCTAAGGTAACTGAGCTAAACGACTACCGCCCCGTAGCACTCACTTCCGTCATCATGAAGTGCTTTGAGAGACTAGTCAAGGACCATATCAACTCCACCCTACCTGACACCCGAGACCCACTCCAATATGCTTACCGCCCAAATAGGTCCACAGACGACACAATCGCAACCACACTGCACACTGCCCTAACCCATCTAGACAAGAGGAATACCTATGTGAGAATGCTGTTCATCGACTACAGCTCAGCATTTAACACCATAGTACCCTCCAAACTCGTCATCAAGCTCGAGACCCTGGGTCTCGACCCCGCCCTGTGCAACTGGGTACTGGACTTCCTGACGGGCCGCACCCAGGTGGTGAGGGTAGGTAACAACATCTCCACTCCGCTGATCCTCAACACTGGGGCCCCACAAGGGTGCGTTCTGAGCCCTCTCCTTTACTCCCTGTCCACCCACGATTGAATGGCCATGCACGCCTCCAACTTAATCATCAGGTTTGCGGATGACACTACAGTGGTAGGCTTGATTACCAACAACGACGAGACGGCCTACAGGGAGGAGGTGAGGGCCCTCGGAGTGTGGTGTCAGGAAAATAACCTCACACTCAACGTCAACAAAACAAAGGAGATGATTGGGGAATTCAGGAAACAGCAGAGGGAGCACCCCCCCTATCCACATCGCCGGGACAGTAGTGGAGAGGGTTGTAAGTTTTATGTTCAACCTCAGGAGGCTGAAGAAATTCGGCTTGTCACCAAAAGCACTCACAAACTTCTACAGATGCAAAATCGAGAGCATCCTGTCGGGCTGTATCACTGCCTGGTACGGCAACTGCTCCGCCCACAACCGTAAGGCTCTCCAGAGGGTAGTGAGGTCTGCACAACGCATCACCGGGGACAAACTACCTGCCCTCCAGGACACCTACACCACCCGATGTCACAGGAAGGCCATAAAGATCATCGAGGACAACAACCACCTGAGCCACTGCCGGTTCACCCCGCTATCATCCAGAAAGCGAGGTCAGTACAGGTGCATCAAAGCAGGGACAGAGAGACTGAAAAACAGCTTCTATCTCAAGGCCATCAGACTGTTAAACAGTCATCACTAATATTTAGTGGCTGCTGTCAACATACTGACTCAACTCCAGCCACTTTAATAATGGAAATTGATGTAAAAAAATGTATCACTAGCCACTTTAAACAATGCCACTTAATATAATGTTTACATACCCTACATTACTCATCTCATATACTGTATATATGTTTATACTTTACTCTATATCATCTACTGCATCTTGCCTATGCCGTTCTGTACCATCACTCATTCATATATCTTTATGTACATATTCTTTATCCCTTTACACTTGTGTGTATAAGGTAGTAGTTGCGGAATTGTTAGGTTAGATTACTCGTTGGTTATTACTGCATTTTCGGAGCTAGAAGCACAAGCATTTCGCTACACTCGCATTAACATCTACTAACCATGTGTATGTGACAAATACATTTTTATTTTATTTCACTAGCTGTCCTGACTACACCATGGTGCTACGCCAGAGAGCGCTGTTGAGGATACTGTAGACCTTCATTGCAAAACAGTGTGTATTTATTAATTATTTGGTGACGTGAATATATTTAGTATAGTTTCATCCCAGAACTGTTTTAGTGTTTAATTTTTATGAAATTCATTGAGGTAGATTGTCTTCCCCTCTCTCCTCTGAGGAGCCCCCACTGAGCTCTATACTGGGGGTGCTGAGGAGTAGTTTTGTCCAAGCAATAAAGGCCTAGTTCACACATTTTGTTTTACATTTAAAAAAATAAGTTATTATTTATTAATTTATTTTTCGGCTAGGATTGGATTGGAACCAGTGCTATAGTCATTTGACACAAAAATATATGTCTTTGGCCACGCACACCAGCATTGGGTTTGGCCTTCGAAAGAGCAATGCATATGCTGAAAATACCTCATCCCTATTATAAAATACGGTGGTGGATCTTTGATGTTATGGGGCAATTTTGCTTCCACTGGTCCTGGGGCCCTTCTTAAGGTCAAGGGCATCATGAACTTTACCATGTACCAGGACATTTAGCCTGGTTGCCATCTCTGTTGAGGTATTACATTCCACTCCTTGCCACTTCTGTCATTTGCCAAAGAGACTGGCAGTTCAGCAATCTTCAAATATGAACATTCTATCATTAATGAGCATTAGGAGATCAGTAGACTTGATCCTAATTCGATAACCCTCACAGGTATCATCTAACCATAATATTTATAATCATCATTTATACATTTTATTGGAAACATTATAACATAGGGCATTCTAAAGTAATACATTTCATTGGAAACATAACATGCCGCGGGGAGAACAGAAGCTTCCCGTTTACTACATTTTTAGCACCAGCCTGTAACGGCGTTCTTCGTTTGTAGAAAGAGAGTCGGACCGAAATGCAGCGTAGTGGTTACTCATGTCTTTAATGAAGAGATCGTGATACATGAAATAACTTATACATATACAAAAACAACAAAAAATTACAGCCTATCTGGTGAAACTACACAGAGACAGGAACAATCACCCACGAAATACAAAGCGAAACCAGGCTACCTAAATACGGTTCCCAATCAGAGACAACGAGAATCACCTGACTCTGATTGAGAACCGCCTCAGGCAGCCAAGCCCATACAACACCCCTACTCAGCCGCAATCCTAATAATACAAAAACCCCAATACGAAATACAACAACATAAACCCATGTCACACCCTGGCCTGACCAAATAATTAAAGAAAACACAAAATACCAAGACCAAGGCGTGACACAGCCAATGTGATCAATGTGATTTTTCATTGGGAGGGACGTCTAACGTGGATCGCTAAAATAATGATTATAATCACGTTTCCTCAATTTAAATATTAGGCCTATGTGGACAACTATAAGCTACATTTGGCAGCTAAGCACCAGTGATCATTGTAGTCATTTATCGCACAGACATGAAACACTATCTTCACACCTGGAATTCTTTTAAACAAGCTTCCGTCATAGACTCAATTGAATTTTAAAAATAATTAAGAATTACAGGGGGCAGTTTGGGAAAAACAAATGTCCATTCAGAAAGTATCCTAAAGTAGCCTGTCTGGCCTCCATATTAATAAGAGAGGAGGGACAAATAATGAAATAATGATGAAATGAGCATAACAAAATTGTAAAAATGTAAGGAAGTCATGAAGTGCGGAGGACTGACGACAGGTGCCAGTTTTGCGTTTGTTTCCTCTCATTAATGGGATGCAACTGAAGCAAATGTAGCTCAATTGAATCTTGTGGCCTAATATGTTTTCCTATCGTTATTTATTTTTCTCATTACGGAATCCGCTCTCACCACTTTGAAGAACATGATCTTGCATTGACACTGCCATCTCAAAGGAATGACTGTAGCATGTCGTAACGGTATTGTATTTGGCGTATTTGCGCGCACCCATGTTCCATAATGTTGTCATGGAAAAAATTCATATTGTTTCCAACTACCAACCAGCAACTGTACTGTAAATCTGGCTGCATATTGAACATTGAGAGTGCTGAAAGGCCAGTCTTTTTGGCAAGTGAAAGGAGTGATAAGGACTGGAATGTTAGTTAAAAATACTGGTACTGAGACTAGGTTGCCTCTGCCAAGACAATAACCCCAAGCACACATCAAAATCCCAAAAGAACTGGTTAATTGTCCACAAAAATCAACATTTTGCAATGACCATCTCAGTCTCCAGAAGCACAGATGAAGGATATCAAGGATCTGGAAATATTCTGTATGTAGGACTAGTCTAAGATCCCTCCCAATGTGTTCACCAAAAAAGGCTTAGTGTCCTTATCCTTGCAAAGGGAGGGTGCAAGAGTATTGAAAACAGGGGAGGCAATCATTTTGACCCCTATCTTTTAAAAAAACATTACTTGTCAAACAAATTCTCCTACTCTGAGCAATTGTATTAGTAAAAAAGTATATAATTTTTCATTTTTTTTGAGCATACAATATCGATCAGCATTTGTATTATTTACTATACAGTATTTTTTTCTCATCTTCATCAGGGGATCAATAATTCCGGACCGCACTGTGTAAATAGACACACACACTCTCCCCCAGAAATGCCACTTCAGACACTGAGGAGCACAATTAGATTACCTGCAAACTGTGACGGACAGCTTGTTTACCCATCCTGTTTGCTCAAATTAAGACGAGCGAAAGCAAACATGACTGTAAGGGCCACTTTGTGTGGTGTGTGTGTAGTAGCAGCTTGTTGACCTAGCCTACTGTTGAGACCTAGCCTACTTTAATGAGAATCCCCCTGCCATTTCCACTACACTGACACACACACCACTAACTAACCCCACACAGAGGTATACCATAGGCTTACAGTTTTGTAGTACTGCTATACATGCCTTCTACAGACATGAGTAGTGAGATGGGGAGTATATGAGTACATTGATTGAAGGCCACTCAACCCACTGACCAGACGGCCTCTCTCTCTCTCTCTCTCTCTCTCTCTCTCTCTCTCTCTCTCTCTCTCTCTCTCTCTCTCTCTCTCTCTCTCTCTCTCTCTCTCTCTCTCTCTCTCTCTCTCTCTCTCTCTCTCTTCATTTCTAATCTGTCTCTATCGCTCTCTCTACGAGCTCCGCAAATCCTTTAGAGACGCAAAAAGACAATACAGACTCAAACTTAAATTGATGCTCGACAACTCAGACTTGCGTCGCATGTGACAAGGACCACAGCTTTCTAAACCTCCCATCCATATAGAAATGAAAGATTAAATAAAATGTCCTCGGGATCTATATAAGTGGAACGAATTGTGCTAAGAGAAACGGAAGAAGCTACAGTTCATGAGGAAGTTTAAGTAATGGTCTGTAATGGTAATGTTCCACCCTCTGCAACTGGATCTTGGAATTCCTGATGACCAGACCACAGGTTGTGAAGATTGGCAACAACACCTCCTCCACACTGACTCTTAACACAGGGGCCCCCCAGGGGTGTGTCTTCACTGTTAAGCCACGACTGCGTGGCTTTGCACGACACCAACGCCATCATCAAGTTATGTTGACGACACTATGGTTGTAGGCCTGATAACCAACAACGAAGAGTAAGGGAGCAGGTAAGTGAACTGGCATTGTGGTGTCATGACAACAACCTCTCCCTCAACATTAGCAAAACAAAGGAGTTGATTGTTGATTTCAAGAAGCAGAGGAGTGAACATGCCCCAATCCACATCAATGGGACTGCTGTAGAGAGAGTCACGGGTCCTCTCCAAATACTACCGCTGCACCATCGAGAGCGTTTTGACCGGTTGCGGCCTGGTACAGGAATTGCTCTGTCCATGACCGCAGGGTAGTGAAGGCGGCCCAGTACATCACTGGGACCGTGTTCCCACCCATCCAGGATATCTACCTGAGGTAGGCACGCAGCATCATCAAGGACCCCTCACACCCCCTGCCTTACTGTCGGGCAGACTGTATTGGAGCATGAGGTCTGTTACCAACAGCCTCAGAGACAGTTCCTATCTACAAGCCATCAGACTGCTGAACACTTGAACTGGACTAACCAGCTGCTCTGGTTCTTTGCACCTTAGCACTCATGCACTCACTCATTCACACATACATTCACTAACAAAACATTAAGAACGCATGCTCTTTCCATGACATAGACTGACCAGGTAAATACAGGTGAAAGCTATGATCCCTTATTGATATCGCTTGTTAAATCCACTTCAATCAGTGTAGATGAAGCGGAGGAGACTTAAGAGGAGGATTTTTAAGCCTTGAGACATGGATTGTGTATGTGTGCCATATGTGGGCCTTTGAATGGGGTATGGTAGTAGGTGCCGGGTGCACCGGATTGTGTCAAGAACTACAATGCTGCTGGGTTTTTCACGTTCCTGTGTGTATCAAGAATGGTCCACCACCCAAAGGACATCCAGCCAACTTGACACAACTGTAGGAAGCATTGGAGTCAACTCGCTTTCAACACCTTCTAGAGTCCATGACCTGACGAATTAAGGCTGGGGGGTTGCAACTCAATATTAGGAAGGTGTTCCTAATGTTTGGTTTACTCCGTGTACATGCATGCTATACACACATGACAACTGCTGCTACCAGATGCTTATTTTACTGCTCAATTTATACACTTACCCCCCATCCACTTCTTCCCCAATACACGTGTAAATATTGGACTAAATTGTGCCTTCCTGTATTATATTTATGCTAAAACGTTTATTATATTCTATTGAGCCATTTACTTTATGTTCATATTCTTATCTTTTCTTATTTCTTATTGTTTGTCGAGAAGGAACCTGCAAGTAAGCATTTTGTTGGTTGATGTATACCATGCATATCCCGTACATATGGCTAAACCTGAGACTCTCTCTCATCGTTCCTTTGTCTGTTTTCTTTTCTGCTCTTTTGATGTACTCTTGTGTTTTGCATATAATTTGCCTGCAGTCCCATCCAGAGAAAACAGGGTTAGGTTTGTGATGCTTGACTGAGTTACGGTAAGATCAGCTCTGTGTTCCTTTCACAGGTAAAGAGGATACTCCCACACCCTTCTGAGAGGAGTACTAATAAAACACTAGCCAATTAGAATGTGACCAAACCTGCCTTGTTTCATTACAAAATGTTGTAATTGTAAAGAATTCAGTTCCCAGCAATAGGTCTATCTAGGTCTATGTATACTGAACAAAAATATAAACGCAACATGCAAAGTGTTGGTCCCATGTTTCATGAGCTGAAATAAAATTTCCCAGAAATGTTCCACATGCACAAAAAGCTTATTTATCTAAAATGTTGTGCACACATTTGTTTACATCCCTGTTAGTGAGCATTTCTCTTTGTCAAAATAATCCATCCACCTGACAGGTGTGGCATTTCAAGAAGTGGATCATTACACAGGTGCACCTTGTGCTGGGGTCAATAAAAGGCCACTCTAAAATATGTTTTTTTGTCACACCACACAATGCCACAGATGTCTCAAGTTTTGAGGGAGCGTGCAATTGGCATGCTGACTGCAGAAATGTCCACCAGAGCTGTTGCCAGAGAATATAATATTAATTTCTCTACCATAAGCCTCCTCCAGCGTTATTTTAGAGAATTTGGCAGTACATCAACCAGCCTCACAACCGCAGTCCAAGTGTAACCATGCTAGCCAACGACCTTACATCCGGCTTCTTCACCTGTGGGATCAGCTGAGACCAGCCACCCGGACAGCTGATGAAACTGAGGAGTATTTCTGTCTGTTATGAAGCCTGTTTGTGGGGAAAAACTCATTCTGATTGGCAGGGCCGTGCTCCCAAGTGAGTGGGCCTATGACCTCCCAGGTCCACCCATGGCTGCGCCCCCGCCCAGTCATGTGAAATCCATAGATTGTTTATATTTCTGTTCAGTATAGTTCTAGATTTCATTCACCTTATAGACTTAACATGGGTAAAACATCAGGGTGTAGTTAAACATTCACAAAAGCCTTTCTAGGAACAATGTACTGCTCTACAGTAGCTGTGCTCTGCGCCGAGAAAGGCTTGTGGCGCTAGCTAAAGCTGAGCTCGCGTCATTCAACATTAGCCCCTCCATACTGTATGTCAAAGTCTCTCTGTGGAGAGTTATGGCTTTAATATCATGACCACTAGCCAGGTCCATTTGTTCTCGGGGGCACCTATGAAATGGTCATCGTGATTATGTTTTTACTCAGCCACAGACTTTTATTGGCTCCAAGCTGAAAAGTGTTTGTAAAGCATTTTGATTTAGATGGCCAGAGAGAGAGAGAGAGAGAGAGAGAGAGAGAGAGAGAGAGAGAGAGAGAGAGAGAGAGAGAGAGAGAGAGAGAGAGAGAGAGAGAGAGAGAGAGAGAGAGAGAGAGAGAGAGAGAGAGAGAGAGAGAGAGAGAGAGAGATGGAGGTCAGTTGGAATGAAGATGCTTTTAGAGTTTTTGGAGGGGACACATACAGTATACTAAGACACAAATGTAATCCTGACATCACATGCAGTGCCTTCAGAAGGTATTCAGACACCTTGACTTTTTCCACATTTTGTTACGTTACAGCCTTATTCTAAATGGATTAAATAAATAAAAGTCCTCATCAATCTACACACAATACCCCATAGTGACAAAGTAAAAACAGTTTTTTAGGAATGTTTACAAATTTCTTAAATAAAAAAAATTGAAATACCTTATTTACGTTACCTTTTAAGACCCTTTGCTATGAGACTCGAAATTGAGCTCAGGTGCATCCCGTTTCCATTGATCATGCTTGAGATGTTTGGAGTCCACCTGTAGTAAATTCAATAGTTTGGACATGATTTGGAAAGGCACACACCTTTCTATATAATGTCCCACAGTTGACAATGCATGTCAGAGAAAAAACCAAGCCATGAGTTTGAAGGAGTTGTTTGTAGAGCTCTGAGACAGGATTGTGTCGAGGCACACATCTGGGGAAGGGTACCAAAACAATTCTGCAGCATTGAAGGTCTACAAGAACACAGTGGCCTCCATCATTCTTAAATGGAAAATGTTTGGAACCACCAAGACTCTTCCAGAGCTGGCTGCCCAGCCAAACTAAACAATAGCGGGAGAAGGGCCTTGGTCAGGCAGATGAACAAGAACCCGATGGTCACTCTGACAGAGCTCCAGAGTTCCTCTGTGGAGATGGGAGAACCTTCCAGAAGGACAACCATCTCTGCAGCACTCCACAAATCAGGCCTTTATGTTAGAGTGGCCAGACGAAAACCACTCCTTAATAAAAGGCACATGACAGCCAGCATGGTGCCAAAAGACTCTCAGACCATGAGAAACATTATTCTCGGGGCTGATGAAACAACGATTGAACTCTTTGGCCTGAAGTGTCACGTCTGGAGGAAACCTGGCACCATCCCTACGGTGATGCATGGTGGTGGCAGCATCATGTTGTGGGGATGTTTTTCAGGGACTGGGAGACTAGTCGGGATCGAGGTAAAGATCAATGGAGATATCCTTGATGAAAACCTGCTCCAGAGCGCTCAGGACCTCAGACTGGGGCGAAGGTTCACTTTCCAACAGGACGACAACCCTAAGCACACAGGAAATACAATGCAGGAGTGGCTTCGGGACAAATCTCTGAATGTCCTTGAGTGGCCGAGCCAGAGCCCGGACTTGAATCAGATCGAACATCTCCAGAGAGACCTGAAAATAGCTTTGCAGCAATGCTCCCCATCCAACATGACATAGATTGAGATGATCTGCAGAGAATGGGTGAAACTCACCAAATACAGGTGTGCCAAGGTTGTAGCGTCCTACCCAAGAAGACTAGATGCTGTAATCACTGTCAAAGGTGCTTCAACAAAGTACCAAGTAAAGGGTCTAAATTCTACTTTTTTTCTTTCATAAATTATCCAAAACTTAAAAACAATTATTTTTGCTTTGTCATTATGGGTTATTGTGTGTAGATTGATAAGGGGCATTTTTTTAATACATTTTAAAATAAGGCTGTAACGTAAGAAAATGTGGAAAGAGTCAAGAGATTTGAATACTTTCCTAATGCACTGTATGTCCAATCTGTCCTCCCATTTTGTTATTATAATATAAATAGAGAATATATTAATATACTGAACAAACATATAAACACAACATGTAAAGTGTTGGTCCCATGTTTCATGAGCTGAAATAAAATATCCCAGAAATTTTCCATAAAAGCTTATTTCTCTCTGAGTTTGTGTACAAATTTGTTTCTATCCCTGTTAGTGAGCATTTCTCCTTTGCCAAGATAATCCATCCACCAGACAGGTGTGGCATTTCAAGAAGCTGATTAAACAGCATGATCATTACACATGTGCACCATGTGCTGGGGACAATAAAAGGCCACTCTAAAATGTTTGTCACACAACACAATTCCACAATGCGTGTAATTGGCATTCTGACTGCAGGAATGTCTACCTGTACCGTTGCTAGAAAATTGTTTTAGAGAATTTGACAGTACATCCAACCGGCCTCACAACCGCAGTCCACGTGTAACCATGCCAGCCATCGACCTCCACATCTGGCTTCTTCACCTGCGGGCTCGTCTGAGACCAGACCAGGACAGCTGAGGTGTATTTCCTCCCTTTTGTGGTGAAAAACGAATTCTTATTGGCTGGGTCTGGTTCCCCAGTGGGTGGGCCTTTGCCCTCCCAGACCCATCCATGGCTGTGCCCCTGCCCAGTTGTGAAATCCACAGATTAAGGCCAAATTAATTTATTTGAATTGATTGATTTCTTTATATGAACTGTAACTCAGTAAAATAATTGAAATTGTTGCATGCTGCATTTATATTTTTGTGCAGTATAAATTAATATTTAATATTTTCATGTGTAATATTAATATAATATTTGATAGATGTCCAGTAGATAATGAATGGGGAAAGTCTGGTATATGCCCCACTTACCTGTAAATCAAAGCACCCATAACCACACCTGGGCCTAAACAAACCATCCCAACTGACACCTGATACAGTGGCTGGCTGTGCTAGAAAGCATGCAGGGCTTTGTACACAATGGTTTGCATAATATGAAAAACACCTAGCGCACCTGAACACACCATTGTCACACAAGTGTGACAATAACTCTCTCTGTGTTTCCCAGAAACAGAACGAACAGACACAGAACTCGGTTCAAATACTTCACTTCTCTTTTTTTCGACCTGCACTCTTGGAGCTCGGAACATATGAATTTCACTGTGCCCTGCGATTACATCCGCGACCCTGTGCATGTGACTAATAAACGTATCTAATCTAATCATCTAATCTAACACTATTTGAAATCTTTCAGAATCATTGAGTGTTTGCCTGCCTGGAGTGTCAAATGGATGGGGTTTTATGTTTTGTGACTATTCTAATAGTCCATTAAACCAGGCAAGCTCAATTAAGCACAAAATAACGTATCTGAATAATCAAAAATAGTATTTGAACCCATAGGTCCGACAGACATGTAGGTTTTCCAGAGTTTTCCCTTTCCTGGCCTCATTTATCTATAAAAATATAAAAACATCTCGTAAAAAAGATGGTATTTGGGCTATGTGGTTATTTGTAGTGTAAAACAGGCAGGCAGAGAATATGAAGGGCTTTAGGCTAATTTCTCCATCTAAACCACAGGGTCTCTGAGCGTGCCTCTGTCTCTGGGGAGAAGATGGGGCTGTCGTGGTCCTCCACACACAGCTGTTCAGGGGACATGTATGGAGCACATATAGTATACGTTGGTATGTGGCTGGTAATCTCTATGCTGTTGATATGGCCGTATGCATGTATTCTCAGGTTAGCATGACATCATCTGTATATCTCCTGTGACATGTTCATTGAGATTTTGTGTATGCCAATGGTGGTCCAATTTGTAAGTCGCTCTGGATAAGAGCGTCTGCTAAATGACTTAAATGTAAATGTAAATGTGGTATCCACATTAATACCTGAAACACTTACATGGGTGTCTTGATTTGTCAAAGGAACGCCCAGCAACCCTCATCACCAATGAAAATTCTAACCATACCCTCCTCTCTCAAGATCTACCTCACCCTATCATACACCAACTCCACCCAATGATATCCCCCCTCTCCTCTCCTCCCTGTCCCCAGGCCCTACCTGTATGGTGGGAGAGGAGCGGTGCTTGCGGGTGGTGGTGGTGGACATGGTGGTGGTGGTCTCAATAAAGGTGGTGGACATCTCGGGGGGCTGGGCGGTGGTGCGAGCCGACCCGGCCACAGAGGGCACGTCGCCTACCAATCGGACACTGCCGTTGATCTTGATGTTGGGGTTGCCCTCGGCAGCCATGTTGAGGACCTTGAGGCCGTTGTAGTAGAGGCCGGACAGCTGACCCTGGAAGGGCCGACTGCGGTCGCTGCCACCGATGGTGACTGTGGCCTGGGTGTTGAATATCGTTAGCTGACGACCTAAAGGATGGAATCAGACAGAGGTCATTCACATCAAGGAACAACAAGAGATGGAGTAGGAAAATAAGGTCTGTTTTTTAAATTCAATATCCAAACTGTTCTTGAAATGGGAGGAGATGTTGGTTGACTCAAAGATCCGGCTTCATATGATAAATGTTGGTCTGCCATGACCTCATTGTGTGTGTGTGTGTGTGTGTGTGTGTCTGTGTGTGTGTGTGTGTGTGTGTGTGTGTGTGTGTGTGTGTGTGTGTGTGTGTGTGTGTGTGTGTGTGTGTGTGTGTGTGTGTGTGTGTGTGTGTGTGTGTGTGTGTGTGTGTGTGTGTGTGTGTGTGTGTGTGTGTGTGTACGTCACTATGTGCACTTATAAGTCCTTGACAATCAAAAGGTCCTTACAGTATATTGTCGAGGTCACTATGAGGTCGGTTGTAAAAACCTTTACGGTGAAACTATAAAGAAAGGTCAACTGAAGAGGCTATAACTAGCCTGGGCCCAGGGAGCTAACCCCAAATATACAGGGTCAACACGTCTGGCTACAAGGGTGATGTCTCCCAGGATGGATTCACTGTAGAAAGGTCATCATGTTGTTAGCCGTAATTACAAGATTACGGGTTGTGATCTGAGGCTGAGGGAGGAGAGGAGAGAGGAGGACGGAAAGGAGGAGAAAAGGTCAAAGCTTTATGTCTGTCTCCCCAAACTGGCCCTTTGGGGCAGCCTCTGATCAGCTGCATCTAATAAGGCTAGAGCTAATGCCATAGCTAAGAAGACAAAGACTGGGGTAGGGACGAATGTTTAAAAGGCTAGGGCAAATGCTTAAGCCTGAAAGCAGAGAAAGGAACTGATGTCTAAAAAGCTAGGGCTAAGGCCAAAGGTATACATCAGGAGGGCAGGAATCTGAAAGAGAAAAGCAGTACACGAAAAGAGGTTGTCGAGTTTCAAATGGGAAAAATTATTGCCAAATGGATATTTACAGTAATATCACCGACATAACATCTTGAATAAGTGTATATTTGTAACCTAAAACAACAAAAAATGAATAATATTACAAATTGTAAAATTCAACTTAGCAAGTATTGAGTAAAATGTTGAGCTGTTAGAAAATTGTTTACCCAGTTTAATGCAATCATTCTCCAATGCCATCAACATAGAATTCTGGTTACAGAATTAATAAATGAAAAAATGATTGTACATCAAATGATTATTAACTGACTCAACATTGTAGATGTACAAAAGCATATTGATTCATGCATTAGGTGACTACTTGCATTTGAAATTGCATTCAAGTTTAAATGGGTGTTAAAGGGACTTTAAGGAGATACTTGAGCTTTGTTATTTCTGTTTTATCGTAAAGCTAATTTTAGAAGGATTCAAGATGTAGAGTACATGAAATAATCTTTTCATGTGTAATATGAGATAGGATGGAATATTATCTTCAATAGCAGTCCCTTTAACTGAGTAGAATGATTATGAATTATCAACTATCATGAGACTTACTTGGGTAATTAAATTGGGTACCAAAAAATCTAATCAAATGTATTCGAATTGAGAAATAAAATGAGGTTAGGAAGTTATTAGTTCATGCTAAAATCATATTTTAAAGTAATAAAATAAATTCAAAGTATCAGTTCAGCAGGCAAATGCAAAAATAAAAAGTTAAATGTTGAGCTCAATAGAAGAGAATTTAAAAGTTAGAAGTTGTGTTAAGGTTACCTTTCTCTTGTAGCCAGTCCACTACTGGCCGGGCGTATTTCAATGGGAATTTCTTAGTGGCAATTTCAAGGCGTTCATTATCGGTTGTCGCTGTTTAAAGTTTAAAAAACATGTAAAACATTTTAGAAAACAGTTTGCATTTGGCATCCGGAATTTTAACACAATTTAAACACATGCTCACGTCAAACTATTGTTTTCGTTTTCATGCAAAAATGTTAAACCTAGAATTGATGTCTTGTTTATGAAATGGGCGAAGTGTTAAGAGTAAAGTATTAACAAATAGAGGTCATTTGCTGCTCTGCTGGTTTTCACGAGGCTTTACTAACAGGCGACAGAAGAACCACTATATTTCTGGCATTCAATTCATTTAAACATTGACAAAGATATTTAGAGCCATCATAAAAACCAGCATTTGTTTTTCTCATGGGATGTAGTTGTATTCAAGTATCTTATTAAATAAATAATAAGATACTTGAATAATAAACAACCCTTCCAATGCACATGCAACATGCAACCATTTTATACTATTAGGACACAGTTCATGGGCATTAAGGTGGACTTCAAATCCAACATTAAGAACACAAAATAGGAGTAAAGCTGTGATAATAGCAATTTTCACTGGACAACATTTGCTTTTTCTTCCCCAGAAACCAGTTCACCTCAGTAGTCAAAGAAGGTTTAGTGTGTGTGCATGTGCGTGCATGGGCGTGTGCATGCGTGCATTTACACACCATACTGGGAAACAGGGAAAGGCCTTGGGGGTAAATGGAGGTGGAACAGTAGGGGTGGCAAAGGAATAGGGTTGAATATGCTTTTGGATGTTTTAGGATGGGTATGCTGTTGGTGTAGAAACGCCTGCTGTTTCCACACCAGAGTCAAGTCGTGATGGGAGACAAGTAACCCCTATGGGGAGACACGCTGCCACAGGGTAGGAACCAAGGAAACCAAGGTAGGAACCAAATTCCAGGACCCCAAAGAGACAGGGGTACCTTAGGGCCCACCCAAAGTGAGAACCCCTACCACGTATCCCTTACCTCCTTTTCGATCCCCTAAAAAGAGACCTTATTTCAGCCTTCTGCAAAGATAGAGAGACAGCAGGTAGCTGAGTGTGTGAGTGTGTGTGTCTGCACGAGTCCACGTGTGTGTCTGTGTGTGTGTTTCATGCTCTTTACCCTGCCTGCAGTATGTTTGCTGCTCTGCAGGGGCCTTATTTCTAACTGCTGCATAAATTTCACACAATTTCTGCACGCGCCATTTCTGAAAAGTCTGCGCAAGTAAACACATATTGAGATGTTATAAATGCCGTAAAATGTATGCCATTCAAATTCATGTTTGCCGCTATAAACCAGACCTGTCGAAAACTGTGCACGCGTGAATGAGACATTAAAACTGGTGCCAATAACTCCCTTTATCTGCTGTACAATTTAGTAGTTGGCAGAATGTTTTCATCTTTAGCAGTAATTTATGCTGTATCTGGAAAAGGACTGTGTCAGTTTTTGAATGAGAAAACAATGGCAAATTGTCATGGACCTGTCAACAGAACGTTTGAATTCAACAATGTTTTTTCGAACGACTTTCCCCCCCCAACCTAAACATGGTGGACTGTCACTGACCGCAAATTCTAAAACATTGCAGGGCAGGCTACTAAAAAAAACACATTTTGTTTGTACTTGACTTTTTAATTGATTTTTTATAGTACTACTGATATTCATTACTGCATTGTTGGGAAAGAGCAAGCAAAAAAGGCATTTCACTGTAATTGTGCGTGTGACAATAAAAACTTGATAGATACTTCAATGTAAAAGATCAGCTGTTAAATTCGACTGTATACCGGTATTATAAACCACGCGGCCTACGATATTGCAAAACTTGAAATGCAAATAGCCTATCTCTTCACTAGGCTACTAGGCCCAATTAACTGAGAGATGCACATGGTAATTTGTTGTGTGGCTCCTTCCCTAACATGAACCCGTCGTGGCCAGAAAAGGTGAGGAATATATTCTGCAATGGCTATGAAAATCAAATAGGAAAAATATTCCTATGTCTAATTATAAGATTCCTACGTCTAATTATAACACATAGATCTGAACTCTTCTTGCTAATGGCAAAATGCTGCAGTCTTGTAAATATGTTATCCTGTTTTCATTTATGTATGAATAAGCAATTTCGTCAAATCCCCCATTTGCACAAAATACTTACTTTCCAGCTTGAAATACAATATTTCAACCACTAGCAGATCGGCATACACATGGTCTGAAGGTTTGCGTGAAATTTGATGCACGCATATTTTGGGATATATTTCGTACTTACGCAAGGTTTATAAATAAGGCCCCAGATATTGTCAAATTTGCTTTACAAATTAAATAGATCCTTCCCAGGCACTAAAATAGCATCAGTTCCATAGATGTCACCTTTCATTGGTGTTACTGTCTGAAGACTGACAGCATTTCAAGATATAGAACAAAGAAAAAAATCTCACAAAAGCTCTGACGAAGGCCTTGAGGCCGATACTTAAAGCTTCTTAAAGAGCAGTGACACTATCAAGAGCAATGTGCGGGTTTCTTCTTCTTTTTTTTCTCAAGATAAAGAACAAAAAGAAAGATGGAGTAAGACATTATGGATGCCTCTATACTTATTGCATGATGCAGTTTATATTTGCATCAGTTACTGTCAAATCAGGAGGCATATCATTTCCATAATGATTCATTCACCCAATCACCCTTGTGATTGCTATGGAAAGCAATCTTATGCCTGGACTGTGGTGTGTGTGTGGGTCTGTGTTTATCTCTCACTCTCTATCAGTCCTGCTCACCATCCCACACTTCCTCTCTCTATTACCACTCTCTTAATTCTATATGCTTACATCTAAAATTCTCTCTTTCTTCCCCTAACATTTCCTCCCTGAGTGGAACCACTGACAGAATTCATTTGCACAGGGCTCTCTGACTCTCCCAGAGGGCCGTCTCGCTCTCTCCCTCTCCCCTTCCAACTCTATCCCCCCTCCCCTCTCTTCACTCTCCTTGATGCTGACTGCCTAGCTCAATGGAAATAGGAGCCTCCTTCTGGAAGATTTCCCCTCAGTATCTCTAAGAGACAATGGCATTCCGGGTCCTTTATCTGGCCATCCGCACTGCTCTCATTTAAATCACAGGATTAGACGCCTGGCTCACACTGAAAGGCTTATCTCTCCCCCCTTCCCTCCATCCCTTCCTCCCTCCATCCCTCCATTCCCCGCGGCCCCCAGTAGAGATTTATAGGGGCGGGAGATTCTGTTTTCGATAGCAGTAATTGTATTTGGCTTGTAGGGTACACAAGTATTTATCCACGACACCATTACCTTAAATCCTCTGCAGATAAAGGTGGCCCAAGGTGTTTCTTATCCAATCACACCACCTCTCTCTATCGTTCACTCCCTCTCTTTCTCTTTCTCTCTCTCGGTCTTTGAGAAAACGTATGTGTTATCAGGTTTTCTGAAAGTGACAGAGTTGGGTCCATGTTGTGAACTGCTCTGCAGTGCGTAAGGCAGCATCTAGGGTCTCCCATGGACCACCGTCTTTCTGTTCTCCTCCCCACAGACACAGAAGACTTCTTGGATCATGGACACGCTTTCCCAATACCGAGAAGAGAGAGGAAAGTCCCCGGGCACGGTAGATTCCTCCTTATCATCTCCCAGATGGAGCCATAGGCCAACATACCTATCAATCAACCCAATCACTCCTGATAGGAGGTCAATTCTCCGTACTTATCAAGTTCTGAGACGCCGGCTTGATGTCTTTTGCCAGTCAAAGGGGAGGAGCTGGCCTCAGAGGCAGGCTATAGCGTTCTGCTCCCTCGTCTCCATTGTGTGTCGAGCCAGTTGCAGAAAGCTAGAGGGAAAATAAACCTGCGACGGAGTGGCTGTCACAGGGTGGCTCAGACGATACGCAGCCTCATTCATATGAAACAGGGGGCCTGTGCAAATGAAAGCAATCATCCTCAAACACACCGTGTGTCTTTTGAATGCAGCTCCTGATAAGCTAGGAGGAGGTGCTGCTTTCTCAAGGCAATTTGCTGCAGAGTATTTCTTCTCTTTCTCTTTTCTCCATTCCTCTCTTCTCCACAACAAGCGTGACTCTGGTAATCGATTCCTATCTCTCTAGCTATTAGGGTTGGGAAATATCCAGATTTCCATGCCTTCATACTGTTCCTGTACCATCCCGGGATATAAGGTATTACCCGCAGTGCACACAAGGGGGAACTATTTCTTTCTAAGCGTAATGTTTTTTAAATAATAATAATTATGGTAACAAATGCAAACAAAGTACTAGCAAATTCCCATTGTTGATGCTAGCTAAATGATAACAAGCCTAAGCGAACATAAACTAACTGCAAGGACAGACACCCCAGCTCCTCAGCTGCTTAAGGGAACAGCTTCATAATGAAAAAAATAATACAACAGACGAAATTAAGAACGCGATCTGCTTTATCTATTAACCTAGTGCACAAGTTGACTGCATGTGTTTATTTTAAAATAACAATTATCGATGGTTTCGAAAATCATAAAGTGGGCATTTTAAAATACCCCGGTATATGTTATATACAGTATACCGCCCAAGCCTACTAGCTATACCTCACGGACAAGAAAACTCAAGGGCAATGAACCACTGTTTGGAGTACTACCTGAACGGAACGAGTGGTTCTGAATAGAATACTGAAAAACTCTAAAGGGAGAGAAGGAAGGAACATTGTTAAGGTTCCCTATTAAAGTTAGTTATTGGGACATTTTATTTATTGAACTTTTATTTAACTAGGCAAGTCAGTTAAGAACAAATTCTTATTTACAATGAGGGCCTACACCGGCCAAACCTGGACGATGCTGGGCCAATTGTACGCCGCCCTATGGGACTCCCAATCACGGCCGGTTGTGATACAGCCTGGATGTGACCTGATCAGGACAACTGACACTGGCTACATGACAGTCTTTTGCAGTAATATAGTCCTGAAAAGCCTTACTTATCTCTGCACCCTAAAATTTATGAACAGACTTTTCTTCTCCGTAATCTCTATTCTTACAAATTGCTGTCATCGCTTTTTGACATGATAAAGTGTCATAATTAAGTGCTCAAAATTCTTCCTCGGAAGCTGTCCCTCTGCACCCTCCTTTCCCACCGACTACCCCGCCGGCATCTTAGCATGCAGACCATGGCTGAGCTGAAAAAGTGTTTCTCTAAGCTAGTTCCTGTGGGATTACAACACATCATATCTGCATGGCTGGCTCCCATAAGTGAGATGGAACTCTGTAGGGGGAACTTAGACCAGGTAGAGTTTGGCATACTTCAACATAGCGGTCTTGGCCCTTCGAGTAAAGCCTGTGTGTCTATGTATGCCGATGACTCCACATTATACACGTCAGCTACAACCGCAAGTGAAATCACTGCAACACTTAACAAGGAGATGCAGTCAGTTTTAAAACAGGTGGTTTATAATAAGCTAGTCCTAAATATATCAAAACTAAAAACATTGTATTTGTGACAAATTCTTCACTAAACACCAAATCTCATCTAAATCTTGAAATTAATAAGGAGGCAATTGAGGAGACTAAACTGCTTGGAGTAACCATAGATTGCAAACTGACATACTGATGCAACGGTAGCTAAAACGGGGAGAGGTCTGTCCATGATAAAGCGCTGCTCTGCTTTCTTGACATCGCAATCAACAAAACAAGTCCTACAGGCCTTAGTTTTATCACACCTGGACTACTGCCCAGTTATATGGTAAAATGCCAAAAGGAAGGACGAAGGCAAATTACAGTTAGCCCAGAACAGAGCGGCACATCTGGCCCTTAAATGTACACAGATGGGCAATATCAATAACATGCAGGTCAATCTCTCCCGGCTCAAAGTAGAGGAGAGATTGACATGCAACACTACTTGTATTCGTGAGAGGTATTGACGTTTTGAAAGCATCAAACTGTCTGTTCAAACAGCTAACACACTGCTCAGACACTCATACATACCCCACAAGACATACCACCAGGGGTCTCTTCACAGTCCCCAAGTCCAGGACAGACTCTGGGAAATGCACAGTACTACATAGAGCCTTGACTACATGGAACTCTATTCCACAACAAGTAACGCAATAAAATCGGATAAAAAAAAAAAAGAATAAAACAACACTATGCGGACTGTGAAGAGACACACACACACACATATGCACACATACTCTAACACCATTTGGGTTGAGTGCCTTGCTCAAGGGCATATTGACAGATTTTACGCCTAGTCGGCTTGGGGATTTGGGTATTCTGTTTCTTTTGTTTAACATTCAGAAAAAAACACTGTGAAAACACTACGGACACAACAACAAAACAGTGGTCTATTTAAGCCCTATAATTAACTACAATTAAATCGATAATGTGACCCCAAAAGTACAATATCAAAAACCACAGCCAAACAGAGTAAATCATAAGCTAACACCAAGGTAAATCTAGCATCTTTCTAGAACGTCCACATATCTGTGTTCACAATGACAACAACCTTTACCCTGTCAAATGTTAATGTCATAACATGCATTCTCAAAATTGAATGTGCATGTGTATATGTGCGAGATGAGCCCGTCTGTGTCTTTTCCATCATGTGCAGTCAGCAGTTCCAGAGAGATTGTTCACCACACGCCGTCCCTGCAGCTCCCAAAACCACCAAAATGATCCAGTGATTTGACTGCCACACGCGGGGACACGGGCCAGCGTAACCCGGGTAACAGGACAGAACAGCCCAATGGCGGAGGTAATTGACGACCATTTTCCCCGCTGTCGCTGGCTATTACTGACACTGAGGCCTGGAGGGGAGGCTGTGGCAGACATAGGGACATCACCATGCATCACACAGCCTGGATGGAAATGGCCTCACAAAGGCTATCTGATGTTCTTACAGAAGTATACTACACAATATACAGTGAGCTCCAAAAAGTATTGGGACAGTGACACATTATTTGTTGTTTTGGCTCTGTACTCCAGCACTTTAGATAATACAATGACTATGAGGTTGAAGTGGAGACGGTCAGCTTTAATTTGAGGGTATTTTCATCCCTATCGGGTGAACCGTTTAGAAATTACAACACTTTTTGTACATACAGTAGTCCCACCATTTCAGGGGACCAAAAGTATTGGGACAAATTCACTTATACGTGTATTAAAGTAGTAAAACATTTAGTACTTGGTCCCATATTCATAGCACGAAATGACTGCGTCATGCTTGTGACTCTACAAAGTTGTTGGATGCATTTTGTGCTTGTTTTGGTTGTGTTTTAGATTATTTTATGTCGAATACAAATTAATGGTAAATAATGTATTGTGTCATTTTGCAGTCACTTTTACTGTTAATAACAATATAATATGTTTCTAAACACTTCTACATGAATGTGAATAATAATAACAACAAACAGCAAATGCATCCATTTGTCAAGTCAAAAGCTTGATGTAGTCATTGCATGCTATGAATATTGGACCAAATACTTAAAGATGCACAATGCAGAAATCGCTCCGCCACTTTCTGGTTGCTAAAATTCTAATAGTTTGCCTAATTTCAGTTTATGTGACAAAACGCAAGTATAGTGTAGAGAATCATCGTACCATCTAAACCGCTGTGAAATATATTCTTCAAAAGCACTTTTTAAACATTTTCAGTGAAAGACGGAGACGTGAAACTTAAGACCTGGAAGCATAGAAATAGTGCACTTAGAACAGATCTACTGCTTCTTACATGCTGACCAGACTGGACACGTCGCGTGCGCGAGCGTCGCAAATTAAATTTAGAAATCCATGTTATTCAATTATTGCACCCACACTGCTCGCGCGCGCGCCAACGAGCGTCTGCGACAACAAGGGCTAAAATAGAACTCATTCCTATTTCTGACGCAGATCGCGCTGAAAGTCCTGCCTCTCCCATCTCCTCGTTGGTTTATAGAAGCATGTACCCACGTGCCATCTCCTCATTGGTTATACCCACGTGGGTGACTGAAAGACAAACTGTTTTGCCGGTAGTTGTGGGAATAGAATGGAAGTTTAGATGCGATCACCATATAAGTTAAACGATGAAAAGGCCTGGAAGGAGAGTTGACTAGAAACGATTCGGTTGTCCGTTTTATGTGTGGATTAATTGTCGGAGTAGAGGTCCTTGCATTTCAGGTAAAATAACAACTCAATGTTTATATCCCAGGACAAATTAGCTAGCAACAACTGGGTCGTCTGGCTACTACCCAGGTCCCTTCTCCTCGTCCATCCTAATAACCGGTCTGCGTCTCCGAATTCTCCGAAATGGGCTAGCTAAATAGGACAAATTAACGTTAGCTAGCAAGTGGAAGCCAACTAGCTAAATTGCCATACATGTTTAATGATTTTCGACGTGTCCCCAAATTAATGTAATTGGTTCAGAGTTTGTTTTGATATTTTAACCTGCGTGTTGTGATCACGTTTGGTGGGGGGGTGGCGCAATGACAGTGGCAGATCTATAACTTACATTTATATGTGAATTAGGGCAGCTCGCCCAAAAAGTGACATATTGCAGTTTTAACTTTTTACTACTTTAATACACATAATTGAATTTGTCCCAATACTTTCGGTCCCCCAAAATGGGTGGAATATGTACAAAAAGTGCTTTAATTTCGTAACGGTTCACTTGATATGGATGAAAATACCCTCAAAATCACTGTCCCAATACCTTTGGAGCTCACGGGTATACTGCACTTTTATGCTACTACTGAAATATACTGTTGGCAAAATATACAGTCTTGGTATTAAAATGTAAACTTTCCATGGATTTCCTGCAATAAGACAGTATTCCTTATCACCTTAAACATCTGTGAGTGTTGTCTATGGCTGTTTGTTCTGTCCTTCACCCTTCTCTCCAGCTCTCTTTTTCTCTCTTCCTCAATCATTTCTCCCCAGATACCAAGTAACTCATTTGTGCATTCACCTGTCTCCTCCTCCATTGTCCATCTCACCATTTTCTCTCTTGTCTCTTAAATACAGTCTTTACTTTCATAGCTTCCTTTTCTTTGCCATCGCCGGTGAAAAAACTACCTGATCACACACCTGTTCTTTTCTCTTGCAACAGCTTGACTTATTTATACATGCACTCACACCTTTATCTTCCCTGGAGTCAGCTGATCGGGTCTCTGTGAGTTACCCTAACCTCATCTTGCTGAGATATTCAAATCACATGGCACCTGGGTTTATTACAGGTAAGGTGGCCATTGCATTGTGGTGCTCGTTCTCACGCCAACTGCCGTGGTTCTAAACTTCAGTAAGCGATGAGTGCAAATTCTCAGCTGACGGCAAAGTAGTCAAACCTTTCACACGGTGTTACACACACACACACAACTGTAATTTTGCCACTTCATTACTTGACCTTACTTTTAAAAATGCGAGCAACATAGAACAGGTTTATGCTTTCCTGCCAATCAATTACTTTTGAGATTGTGCATAAAGTTGCTGGAACCAGGGAAGAGAAAGAAAGGGAGAGAAAGAAAGAGAGAGAGATGGAGAAACAACTTTTTAAAAGGGACTATGAGAGTAAGGGTGAGTGGACAGGCACAGTACATGCAGTTTGGTCTCAATCAGAATCTTGGCAGTGTTCCAGAATACTCCTGGAAAAGCGCTTGTCATCGGAGAATGGCTCCCGGCCCAAACAGTAATGAAGGTTGTGAGCTCTAGTGTCCCCTCGTTTATGGGTATGTAGGTGTTTCCAGGACAGGTGACACTTTACCTTCCATTTGAGACCACAGACATGGTGGAGAGAGATGAGTCTTTCAAAGATAGCCATAGAAACGAATGTACAGTTGAAGTCAGACGTTTACATACACCTTAGCCAACTAAAATGAAACTCAGTTTTTCACAATTCCTGACATTTAATCCTAGTAGAAATTCCCTTTTTTTAGGTCAGTTAGGGTAACCACTTTATTTTAAGAATGTGAAATGTCAGAATAATAGTAGAGAGAATGATTTATTTCAGCTTTTATTTCTTTCATCACATTCCCAGTGGGTCAGAAGTGTCACGGTTGTCATAAGAATGGGACCAAGGCACAGCGGATATTGAGTTCCACATATTTATTCCAAAAGTGAAACATAAGAGGTGCACATGCACAAACACAGGTGGGAAAAATATCTACTTCAATATGATCCCCAATTGAGACAACGGTTACCAGCTGCCTCTAATTGGGAAATATACATAGAAAACAAACTAGAACACAACATAGAAATATTAAACCAGAATACCCCCTAGTCATGCCCTGATCTCCTACACCATAGAGAAACAAGGGATCTCTATGGTCAGGCCGTGACAAGAAGTTTACATACACTCAATTAGTGTTTGGTAGCATTGGCTTTAAATTGTTTAACTTGGGTCAAACGTTTTGGCTAGGCTTCCATAAGCTTCCCACAATAAATTGGGTGAATTTTGGCCCGTTCCTCCTGACAGAGCTGGTGTAACTGAGTCAGGTTTGTAGGCCTCCTTGCTCGCACACACTTTTTCAGTTCTGTCCCCACATTTTCTATAGGATTGAGGTCAGGGCTTTGTGATGGCCACTCCAATACCTTGACTTTGTTGTCCTTAAGCCATTTTGTCATAACTTTGGAAGTATGCCTGGGGTCATTGTCCATTTGGAAGCGACCAAGCTTTAACCTCCTGACTGATGTCTTGAGATGTCGCTTCAATATATCCAGATAATTTTCCACCTTCATGATGCCATCTATTTTGTGAAGTGCCCCAGTCACTCCTGCAGCAAAGTACTCCCACAACATGATTCTGCCACCCCCGTGCTTCACTGTTGGGATGGTGTGCTTCACTGTTGGGATGGTGTTCTTCGGCCTGCAAGCTTCCCCCTTTTGCCTCCAAACATAACGATGGTCATTACGGCCAAACAGTTGTATTTTTGTTTCATCAGACCAGAGGACATTTGTCCAAAAAGTACGATCTTTGTCCCCATGTGCAGTTGCAAACCGTAGTCTGGCTTTTTTTTTGGAGCAGTAGCTTCTTCCTTGCTGTGAAGCCTTCCAGGTTATGTCGATATAGGACTTGTTTTACTGTGGATATAGATACTTTTGTACTTGTGTCCTCCAGCACCTTCACAAGGTCCTTTGCTGTTGTTCTGGGATTGATTTGCACTTTTCACACCAAAGTACGTTCATCTCTAGGAGACAGAATGCGTCTCCTTCCTGAGCGATGAGACGGCTGCGTGGTCCCATGGTCCCATTTATACTAGCGTACTATTGTTTGTACAGATGAACGTGGTACCTTCAGGCGTTTGGAAATTGCTGACATGGATGAACCAGACTTGTGGAGGTTACAGTTTTTTTCTGAGGTCTTGGCTGATTTCCCCATGATGTCAAGCAAAGAGGCACTGAGTTTGAAAGTAGGCCTTGAAATACATCCACAGGTACACCTCCAATTGACTCAAATGATGTCAATTAGCCTATCAGAAGCTTCTAAAGCTGTGACATAATTTTCTGGAATTTTCCAAGCTGTTTAAAGGCACAGTCAACTTAGTGTATGTAAACTTCTGACCCACTGGAATTGTGATACAGTGAATTATAAGTGAAATAATCTGTCTGTAAACAATTGTTGGAAAAATTACTTGTGTCATGCACAAAATTGACCGAGGTTGTTAACAAGACATTTGTGGATGGTTGAAAAACAATTTTTAAATTGTTTTTTAAACTTCCGATTTAAACCTTATGTAGGATTACGGTAGGTTTAACCTAATCCCATTCTATGAGCCAACATCCACATTGTGGATGGGAGTTTTTCCTAGCCACCGTGCTTCTACACCTGCATTGCTTGCTGTTTGGGGTTTTAGGCTGGGTTTCTGTACAGCACTTCATGACATCAGCTGATGTAAGAAGGATATTATAAATACATTTGATAGATTGATTGATTGTTAAAGGAATACTTTGGGATTTTGGCAATGAGGTCCTAGTTAGCATTGGCTCACAAAACTACCTCTAACTTCCTTCACACTGGACACAGAGACATAAAAATGGTATCCACGGGTTCATCTGACTCTGGAGGAGTAGATAAAGAGCATCACTGCCAAAATCCCGAAGTATCCCTTTAACTATGAGATAATTTAGAACATTAAGTAATTAAGTGAGGATATTAACAAAAATCTCAAGACCCGGGGATCCTTTAAGACATTGTAAACCAATAGCATTCACGGTCGGGTACACTCAAATCCTGTACCAATCTACTAGAAGCAACTTGCTAACTAATGAAATATTGGTGTGTAAAAGTTATCACCACATTTTTTTATCGGAGCTTCGGAGCATAACTTAATTCCCTATGCTTTCTAAAGCCTGAAGCATCTTGTGAAGGAAGAAGTAATATGTGCCCTTCCCTCCCCTGGTAAGAGACTGATAGGTCAGCTATAATAGCTAGGCAATCACAGATTTGGCAAAGAGCAGCCAAGGAGCCATTAAGGATTAATACCTCCAAGCATTAAGAAAATAAAAAGCACAGATGTTTGGTGCCATTACCGCAGAACACCTTGGTCCATTTCCCCGTCTTTAGATTTAATAAGCTTTATGGTCCCCAAGGCGGCACATGAAAAAGTCTCACTTTACAGTTTGCCACTGTAGATGGCTGTAAATGGCTGTTTATGTTAGCATGGCATAAAATGTCTATACTAAAAACACCAGGACAAAGAAAGACGAGACATCCTTTGAGAAAAACAGTGACAATAAGCACTAAACTGTATGGATGAGGTTTGAGGCTGGGGATGTCCTAAAATGGTTCCCGTATCTAGGCCTATGTGAGGTAAGGATTGTCAACCAAATAGATATCTCACAGGACACATTTTAAGACATAGCATAATTACAGTTTTACACATTTAACCCTTATTCCTTACATTTATGATAACCTGATGATTGTGGACTTCAGGAAACAGCAGAGGGAACACCCCCCTATCCAAATCGATGGAACAGTAGTGGAGAGGGTAGTAAGTTTTAAGTTCCTCGGCATACACATCACAGACAAACTGAATTGGTCCACCCACACAGACAGCATCGTGAAGAAGGAGCAGCAGCGCCTCTTCAACCTCAGTACAGGTGCATCAAAGCTGGGACCGAGAGACTAAAAACAGCTTCTATCTCAAGGCCATCAGACTGTTAAACAGCCACCACTAACATTGAGTGGCTGCTGCCAACACACTGACTTAACTCCAGCCACTTTAATAATGGGAATTGATGGGAAATGATGTAAAATATATCCCTAGCCACTTTAAACAATGCTACCTAATATAATGTTTACATACCCTACATTATTCATCTCATATGTATACATATATACTGTACTCTATATCATCTATTGCATCTTTATGTAATACATGTATCACTAGCCACTTTAACTATGCCACTTTGTTTACATACTCATCTCATATGTATATACTGTACTCGATACCATCTACTGTATCTTGCCTATGCCGCTCTGTACCATCACTCATTCATATATCTTTATGTACATATTCTTTATCCCCCTACACTTGTGTAGTTTTGGAATTGTTAGTTAGATTACTTGTTGGTTATTACTGCATTGTCGGAACTAGAAGCACAATCATTTTGCTACACTCGCATTAACATCTGCTAACCATGTGTATGTGACAAATAAAATTTGATTTGATTTGACCCATAAAACCAACTTGTTTCTTACACAACTGTCAACTCGTCCCATATCCTAGATCCTTTTAAACTGCAAATGAACTCAGGGAACCCAGATCCTCGGCAGTACCACAGCTAACTCTTTACATTTTTGTAAACTATATTTAACAGACACTTTATCCAGAGAGCGATGTAAAAAGTCTTCACTACCCATTCATTTGATGGGCCTGCTGTGGCTCATTGTAAGGGTATAAAAGGCCTTGATTCAAGTGCAGACTCTCCCATTAAGCTTTTTCAAATGTAATTTCAAGTCCCCCAGGGCAGTGGCCAAACTAGCAATTAGATTGTAAATGACATTGATATTACAGGAGGGGAGGGAGATCAATGATGGTTGAATTACAGGCTTTACTAATCTGTAAATTAACTGCCAATTTGGGGGAGAGAGGGCTGGATAAAATGCCTAAATGGGCTAATTTCCAACCAAACAGGTACTGACTAGGCTATAGAGTCATCAAGAAGTCCCTATTTAGAAATGAAAGGGTTCTTGTCAAGTGTTGATCAGTGTATGTGATTGTTTGTGTGTGTGTGTGTGTGTGTGTGTGTGTGTGTGTGTGTGTGTGTGTGTGTGTGTGTGTGTGTGTGTGTGTGTGTGTGTGTGTGTGTGTGTGTGTGTGTGTGTGTGTGTGTGTGTGTGTGTGTGTGTGTGTGTGTGTGTGTGTGTGTGTGTGTGTGTGTGTGTGTGTGTCAGTCAGAGAGAGAGAGCAGTAGATACACAGAAAGAAAGAAAGAAAGAAAGAAAGAAAGAAAGAAGGAAAGAAACGAAGAGAGAATGCAAGGGAAGTTATTTCCCTCCTGGCTCCTATTCCCATCAGAGTGTCCATGTCTGTGTTGTGTTGAAGTAATGAGGCCGAGTGGCGCACTGTGGACCAGTCTGAATCATTAACGTGAGTGATACTGGCAGACCTAGGAGACGCTGAGGCAATGCTGCTCTGCTCAGTGTGTGTGGCAGGTTAGAGGGAAGATTCAGCTCTTATGGGAGATGTACTGTACTGTACTCAACACAGGAAGGCAATGAGACATCACATGCCAAAGGAGATGTTTCCAAGGGGGATGTTAATGTACTCAACACAGGAAGGCAACGAGACATCACATGCCAAAGGGGATGTTTCCAAGGGGGATGTTAATGGTATAATGCATCTCCAGCAGAGATAAGTAAAAAATGTGTCTTGATCAGTTGTTGCCTAGTACTGTCATTTTGCTAGATAGGGCCATCTACTTTAAGTGCTGTCTGTCTTCCCAGTAGCCTATTTGCTGTGTGAACTGCTGACTGCTATTCATATACAGATTATTGTTGACATGTCAACCAGGATTAAGCGGCAGGGAAATTTGTGACTTGTTGTTCTGGTAGTCAGTGGCTGTATTGGAGGGGGAGTAGTTTCTCCTCTGCTAGGCAATCAGCAATTAGTACCGGGAGGTGTGCTCTTCATCTACGGTATGTAAGGCAATTAGCAATAAGTATTAGTACTTAATTCTCTCTGTTTTCTCACCGGCAGCTGTAAGCGGAGGTCTCGTTGCAAAACTACGACCGTCGCCGAAACAAAGACTGTTCTGCCGAATTGTTCAAGGAAGGAAGGAAGGAGTGAGAGGCTCCAGACCATTCTCTCACTTTAGTATCTTACCTAGTTATTTTCTGATGATCTCATTTTGCTCTTTTGTATCTGGCAACTTTGTGTTTTATATACCTTTTCGCTCCTCTCTCTGTAAGCTTTACAGACGCTCACCACCCCTTGGCTGCAACCTTTCTAATTTAGTGTACTCTGCTCGCACAACCCAAGTGGAATTTCTGGTCTCTGGCAGCTTTTAGAACTGCCTATCTGCGGTGAAGAACGGCGAGTTCATCTCAGTTTATGCTGCCCTTCAGTCCCCTGACTTTTTGGCCCTAAAGGAGACATGGAAAACCTCAGAGAATGCTGCTACTCCAGTTGCTCTCTCTTCATCTGACTAAGTTTTCTCTCATAGTTTGAGAGCATCTGGCCGTCGCGGTGGTGCACACGGCTACTCATTTTTCCTATGTGGAGATTTTCTATTTTCTCTCACCTGTCCATCTCCTCATTTGAATTCCATGCTGTCACTGTCACTTGTCAACTCAAGCTTAACATTGGTTTGATCTATTGCCCACCAGGTGTACTTAGAGAGTTTTTCAATGAGCCTGACACCTTAAGAAGCACATTTCCTGACACAATGGCTCACCGCTCTTCGAACTTGGCGACTTCAACTGCCTGACGTCTGCCTTAATTAATTCCCCTCGTCTCTTTTGACCTCACCCTTTCCCAGTCCCCTACCACTCACAAGACAGGCAATACGCATGACCTCATCTTTAATAGAGGCTGTTTGACTATTAATCTCACTGCAACCTCCCTCCAGGTCTCTGATCACTACTTTGTTTCCTTCTGTATCCCTTTTCTCCAACCCTAGCCACTCAGCCCCTAACCTGTTGCAATGTTTGCTCTCTATCTCCCACTACTCTCTCCCCTTCTATCCTATCACCTCTCCCTTATGCTAAATCCTTTCTCCCTCCTGTCTCCTGTCTCCTGATTCTACCTCATCGACCCTACTCTGCATCCTATGACTCGCACTGTCCACCTTCCTCCCAAAACAGGGCTGTGGGCAGCTAGGCAAAACTGGAGGAAAACTAAACTTCCGGAGGACCTATCATCCATTCACCCCTGTTCTCTACCTTCCATTCCCCCGTATCCACTGCAAACGCCACTTTCTATCAGATGAAATGCCAAGCTTCTGCCTCTAACCCAAGGAAACTTTTTTCCACCTTCTACTCCCTCCTTAATCCTCTACCCCCCTTCCCTCTCTGCGGATGACTTTGTCATCCACTTTGAAAAGGAGATTGATGACATCCTCTCCTCATTCTCTCAGCCTATTGAGTCCACTTGTCCCACTCACACAGAACTACCCTACGCCTTGACCTCTTTCACCCCACTCTCTCCAGATGGAATCCTGTAACTAGTGAGGGAGGTCTGGCCACTGGACAACCTGCCCTCTCGACCACTTCCCCTACTCCCTTCTCCAGACCATCTCTGGAGACTTTCTCCAATTCCTCACTTCCCTCATCAACTGATCCTTGTCCACTAGATGCGTCCCCTCTGACATCAAAATAGACTTGAAAAACACTTGAGCGTGCTGTCTCTGACCAACTCTCTCACTATCTCTCTAAGAACGATCTTCTTGACCCTAACCGTTCAGGTTTTATGATGTGTCACTCCACCGAGACTGACTGCTCTTCACTGTGTCACCGATACTCTCTGCACTGCCAAAGCTGACTCTCTCCTCTTTTCTCATCCTCCTAGATCGATCTACTGCCTTCACCACTGTGAAGCGTCACATCCTCCTCTCATACCTTCTCAGGGCTGGGAATCTCAGGCTCGGCCCACTCTTGGATTGCATCCTATCTGGCAGGCCGCTCCAACCAGGTGACCTGGATGGGATGTATGTCTGCACCTCATACTCTCACTACTGGTGACCCCCAGGGCTCGGTTCTAGGCTCTCACCTCTTCTCTCTATACAAACATATATTATCTGCAAACATCAAAGCAGTGATTGCTCCTGCAGGTTCATTCTCTACAACATCCATAGAGTATGACCCTACCTCACACAGGAAGTGGCGCCGGTCCAAATCCAAGCACTTGTCATTTCCCGTCTGGACTACTGCAACTCCCTGTTGGCTGAGCACCTCGCTTGTGCCATCAAACCCCTGCAATTAATCCAGAACGCTGCAACCCGCAGGTGTTCGAAGAGTATCTTAAATAATCCTACAGCACACCCCCCCTCACATCACATCCTCACCCTGAAAAACAAAAAATACTTTTGTGATGGTCACATTTTCTTCTCCCATACTAGTTCAAACTTGCTGGTAGCTACTTTATTGAGGAAAAATGTACATACTATGACTGTGAAATGTGATTGTTCCACCTAGCTATCACTGTTAGGGATAGGGGGCAGCATTTTCACTTTGGATGAATTGTGTGCCCATAGTGAACTGCATCTTACTCTGTTCTAGATGCTAATATATGCATATTATTATTACTATTGGATAGAAAACACTCTGAAGTTTCTAAAACTTTTTGAATTTATGTCTGTGAGTATAACAGAACTCATAGGGCAGGCACATTTCCAAACAGGAAGTGGAAATTCTGGGGCTGGTTGAATTTCAAGTCATCGCCTATTCACATCCAAACAAGATATGGATATGTTCACACTTCCTATGCCTTCCACTAGATGTCAACAGTCAGTAGAACATGGAATGAAGCCTCTAGTGTGATGTATGACCGGATGGGAGGGGAATGAGTCACTGGGCTGGCAGAATGCCAGTTCCTGGTTGCGCACATTACTGTTGATATCGCCTTCGTTCCATGACTCTGTAGACAAAAACGAATGCTCCGGTTGGAACGCTATTGGATATATATGAAAATAACATCCTGATTGATTCTCTACTTAGTTTGACCAATTTATTCGACCTGGAATATACATTTTTGAAGTTTTCGTCCGAGTTCGGCTGGACCAGCGCCAGCTTTTGGACATGTGAACTAACCGTGCTAACTAACCGAGCAAAACCAGCTAATTGGACACTAGTAATGGACATTAATGAACAAAACAACAATTTATTGTGGAATTAGGACTCCTTGCACTGCATTCTGATGAAAGATCATCAAAGGTAAGGGAATATTTATGATGTAATTTCGTATTTCTGTTGACTCCAACATGGCGGAGAAATATTGTTACGTCTTAGCGCCATTTTAGATTATTGCATGGTATGCTTTTTTCATAATGTTTGAAAATATTTCGAACACAGCGGTTGCATGAAGAACCAGTGTATCTTTAATTATATGTAAAACATGTATCTTTCATCAAAGTGTATGATGAGTATTTCTGTTATCTGACGAAGCTCTCTGTAATTACTCTGGATATTTCGGAGGCATTTCTGAACATGGCGTCAATGTAAACCGAGATTTGTGGATATAAATATATTATCGAACAAAACATAAATGTATTGTGTAACATGATGTCATATGAGTGTTATCTGATGAAGATTATCAAAGGTTAGTGATTCATTTTAATTTTAATTTTAATCTCTAATTCTGCTTTTATGACTATCTTTGGCTGGGAAAAATGTCTGTGTGTTTGGTGGTGATCTAACATAAATATATGTTGTGTTTTCGCTGTAAAACATTTTAAAAATCGGGCATGATGGGTAGATTAACAAGATGTTTATCTTTCATTTGCTATATTGGACTTGTTAATGTGTGAAAGTTAAATATTTCCCCCCCAAAAAATGTAATATCCCGCGCTGCCTTTTCAGCAGAATGTTGGGGGGGTGGCGCTAGCGGAACCCCTAGCCATAAGAAGTGATTGATGCACTAACTTTTAAGTAGCCATGGATAAGAGTGTCTGTTAAATGACTCAAATGTAATGTAAAGTGTAAGATACATTTCTACCAGTAATTGCAGCTTCACAGAGAGATACATTTCTACCAGTAGTTGCAGCTTCACTGAGAGCTACATTTCTACCAGTAGTTCCAGCTTCACTGAGAGCTACATCTCTACCAGTAGTTGCAGCTTCACTGAGAGCTACATTTCTACCAGTAGTTGCAGCTTCACTGAGAGACACATTTCTACCAGTAGTTGCAGCTTCACTGAGAGCTACATCTCTACCAGTAGTTGCAGCTTCACTGAGAGCTACATCTCTACCAGTAGTTGCAGCTTCAGTGAGAGCTACATTTCTACCAGTAGTTGCAGCTTCACTGAGAGCTACATTTCTACCAGTAGTTGCAGGTTCATTAGCTCAAGTCTTGTCATAGTCATACTGATACCTGTCAAAAAATGTAATATCAGAGCTGAACCTTCGTAAATAAGGCAGAGGGAGGGGGAAATTGAGAGTACTCTGACAGGGATAAGGCTGGCTCTTCCAACCTTTAAATAAAGCAACTGTTGAGGCATCACGACCAGTCCTGAGAAGAGATCGCACCATTTGTATGCAGACCCATTGCAAACCCAGAGAGCCTGAAGTCAGTCCAATTCCATGTCCATCTTTATTCATTCACTAAACAGCCAGAATATTTGGCAGGGTTAAAACAGCAACCCACTCCAGAGAACAGCTTATGGTCTAACACTTCCTTAGATAAAAGTGAACAAATTCTGACGTCCTTTTCACATTACGGCCGAACTCAGGACCAACTGGAAACGTCAAAGATGTCTGATAACTCTTGGCAGATAATAGAAGTTGACTAGTCGATACCTATGTATTATTAAAAACCAAGAGTTCTGACATATTGCATTCATCAAGATGTCCCTCCACGAGATGCTGGAGATATTTAACATTTCCAATTTGTCTCTGGTTTCCTTTCCTTAGCCCTGCAAACAGAAGGCAGCCAAAATGCCTTCAAACTGTGGTAACTGTAAACATATGCTTGTAGGATAATGACAACTATGCACTTAAAAGCTTCAAGTAGACGAGGGAGGAACAGTAGAGGAGAGGTGGGCACTGAACGCCAGGGTGGTGTGGTCTCTGGGAAGGAGTTCAGAGGCAGATGGTGTCCAGTGAGTTTAGGGTACGTTTACAACTAATTGGATTCATGAGCTAAACCATGCATGTAAAGAGAATAGGTTTTTCACTTCCGAAAACCAGAAGTAAACACAACTTATGTATGCAAAGTTAACAGGCAAATAGCATAGGCCTACACCATGCATGCAAAAGTAGCAGGTAGGTCACAGCACAGGTTAAACCATGCAGGTGTAGTGAGAGAGGGCTTACGTACCTCCTGGGAAGTGTTCGTTGATGGACCAGTTGTCCACCTGGAGGGTGGCGTTGCCCCCATTCCTGGTGAACCGCACCACATGGTACTTCCCGTCATTCACAGGGGTGCTGCTCTCTCTCACACTGATGTCCATTGTGCCGATGTTAAACGTCACACCGATCTTCCCTTGTTCCTAGAAGAAGACACAAACAAAGGAATTCATTTAGTGATTGTTTAAAAATTTTGAACAAATTTTCAGGCGATTCATTTTGTTTTTGACAAATTACTATTTTGTGCATCCCATTTCAGATATAGTTATTACTCTTTTGTTCAAGGTTTAATTATCTTTCTCTCTTTTCATTCTATTCGCTCAGTCTCTAATAAATAATACATTATATTGACCTTAATGGCCCCTTCTGTTGGATAACACACACACACACATTTGTAAAAATCAATGGTGTTAAATAAACCAGAGAGAGAAACTAGATTAATGAGCAGTGAAGGCTCACACAGTCACATAGTGGAAGAGGACAGACTTGACAGTTCAGGTGACCAATTCCACCTACTCACTTTTTTCCACAGGAACCTGTGTTGTGTTACATCCTGAATTTAAAATGGGATTTTGTGTCACTGGCATACCCACAATACCCCACAATGTCAAAGTGGAATTATGTTTTTAAACATTTTAATTAATAAAACATTTAAAGCTGAAACGTGTTGAGTGAATACATATTTAACCCTTTTGTTATGGCAAGCCTAAATGAGTTCAGGAGTAAAAATGTGCGAAACAAGTCACATAATAAGTTGCATCAACTCATTCTGTGTGCAATAATAATGTTAAACATGATTTTTCATCTCTGTACCCCTCACACACAATTATCAGTGTGGTCAGTTGAGCAATGAATTTCAAACACAGATTCAACCACAAAGACCGGGGTCCTTCCTAGGTTTTGCAAGTAAGTGCCCCTATTGATCCTGTGTGGCTCAGTTGGTAGAGCATGGCCAGGGTTGTGGGTTCCATTCCCACGGGGGACCAGTACAAACAAATAAGAAAATGCATGCACTCATAAGTTGCTCTGGATAAGAATGTCCGCTAAATTACAAAACATTTATATAATATTGGTAGACAGGTACAAAAAAAGCAGATATTAAATGTGCCTTTAAGCATGGTGGAGTTATTAATTTCACTTTGGATGGTGTATCAATACACCCAGTCACTACAAAGATACAGGGGTCCTTCCTAACTCAGTTGCCGGAAAGGAAGGAAACTGCTCAGGGATTTCACCATGAGGCAAATGGGGACATTAAAACAGTTACAGAGTTTAATGACTGTGATAGGATAATCATCAACATGGTAGTTACTCCACAATACTAGCTTAAATGACAGAGTGAAATAAGGAAGCCTATACGGAATAAAAATATTCCAAAACATGCATCCTGTTTACAATAAAGCACTTAAGTAAAACTGCAAAAGAATTGGCAAAGAAATGTTCTGAATACAAAGCGTTAAGTTTGGGGCAAATCCATACTAATTCTATAACATACCCTTCCCATCTTATGGTCCTTCTGTAGCTCAGTTGGGAGAGCATGGCGCTTGTAACGCCAGGGTAGTGGGTTTGATTCCCGGGACCACCCATACGTAGAATGTATGCACACATGACTGTAAGTCGCTTTGGATAAAAGCGTCTGCTAAATGGCATATATTATATTATTATTATCTTGCCAAGTTGAAATAAACTGATCCAAACCTAGTGTTGCAAAAGTTCGGTAGCTTTCTCTAAATTCCCCAGTTTTCCAGAAATCCTGGATTCTCTGTTTATACCCCATTTCCAGGAATTCTCCAACTGGGATTTCTAGAAAACTGGGGATTTAGAAAAAGTTAACATAATTTGCAATGTAAAGTTTTAGAACATTTAGAAATATGCTATGTAGAACAAATATGCCTTTCTGACATGCAGAATTAAGATTTAGGGAACAGGGAACAGAATCGAAAACAGGAAGTGATCTCTAGTGTTCCAGAACACTAGAGCCATGGGAACCGGTTAATAACATTAATTTACATTCAAAGCATTATTTAAAGTCCCACAAAAAATGCCATCATTGCGACTATGCAAAGCAATCACTCTGTCGCTCAGAAACTTCTCTTCCAGTGTCTGCCTGCCAGCATGTTTTATAGGCTAGTTAAGTAAACTATAGTTATCACATTTCACATTGGATTTATTAACTGCAAAAAGGTAAGACGTGTTTTGAATTCTGGTGTGCGGCATCACACAGATGATGTGTGTTAGCAAACTCTGGTCCAGGGAATGGAGCCAACTCTCAGATGTTCAAAGGTCCTCCATATTAGCCGCTCCCCCGTAGGTACACTATACAGTTGAAGTCGGAAGTTTACATACACCTTAGCCAAATACATTTAAACTCAGTTTTTCACAATTCCTAACATTTAAGCCTAGTAAAAATGTCCTGTCTTTGGTCAGTTAGATTCACCACTTCAATTTAAGAATGTGAAATGTCAGAATAATAATAGAGAGAATGATTTATTTCAACATTTCTTTCTTTCATCACATTCCCAGGGGGTCAGAAGTTTACATACACTCAATTAGTATTTGGTAGCGTTGCCTTTAAATTGTTTAACTTGGGTCAAATATTTTGGGTAGCCTTCCACAACTTTCCCACAATAAGTTGGGTGAATTACTCGCTCATCCCCCCCAAGCAGACACCTCAACGGCCCTGAAAGAACTTCATTGGACTCATTGGATTTATTGTAGCTAGGGATTTTAACAAGGCTAATCTGAAAACAAGTCTCCCTACATTTTATCAGCATATTGAATGCGCGACTCGGGCTGGAACAGAATATGGATCATTCATACTCTAACTTCCACGATGCATGCAAAGCCCTCCCTCACCCTCCTTTCTGCAAATCTGACCACGACTCCATTTTGTTGCTCCAAGCCTATAGACAGCCTGTGCTCAGGTCTGTTCAATGCTGGTCCGACCAATCTGATTTCACGCTTCAAGATTGTTTCGATCACGTGGACTGGGATATGTTTCGGATAACATCGAACAACAACATTGATGTATACGCTGATTCGGTGAGCGAGTTTATTAGCAAGTGCATATTGAAGGCAGCATTTGCGCAAAACTGAAAGTGCAAACCACTGCTTTTAATCAGGGCAAGGCAACCGGAAACATGACCGAATACAAACGGTGTAGCTATTCCCTCCGTAAGGCAATCAAACAAGCTAAGCGTCAGTATAGAGACAAAGTAGAGTCGCAATTCAATGGCTCAGACACGAGAGGTACTGTATGTAGCAGAGTCTACAGTCAATCACAGACTACAAAAAGAAAAAACCAACCCCGTCGAGGACCCCGATGTCTTGCTCCCAGACAAACTAAACAACTTCTTTGCTCGCTTTGAGGACAATACAGTGCCATCGACATGGCCCGCTACCAAAACCTTCAGACTCTCCTTCACCGCAGCCAATGTGAGTAAAACATTTAAACGTGTTAACCCTCGCAAGGCTGCCGGCCCAGACGGCATCCTTAGCCGCGTCTTCAGAGCATGTGCAGACCAGATGTCTGGTGTGTTTACGAACATATTCAATCAATCCCTATCCCAGTCTGCTGTTCCCACATGCTTCAAGAGGGCCACCACTGTTCCTTTCCCAAGAAAGCTAAGGTAACTGAGCTAAATCACTATCGCCCCGCAGCTCTCACTTTCGTCATCACAAAGGATCATATCACCTCCACCCTACCTGACACCCAAGACCCACTCCAATTTGCTTACCGCTACAATAGGTCCACAGATGACGCAATCACAATCACACTGCACACTGCCCTAACCCATCTGGACAAGAGGAATACCTATGTAAGAATGCCGTTCATCGACTACAGCTTAACACCATAGTACCCTCCAAACTCATCATTAAGCATCATTAAGCTCAAGACCCTGGGTCTCGACCCCGCCCTGCAACTGGGTCCTGGACTTCCTGACGGGCCGTCCCCCAGGTGGCGAGGGTAGGAAACAACATCTCTACCCCCGCTGAATCTCAACACTGGGGCCCCACAGGGGTGCGGTCTCAGCTCTCTCCTGTATTCCCTGTTCACCCATGACTGCGTGGCCATGCACACCTCCAACTCAATCATCAAGTTTGCAGACGACACTACAGAGGTAGGCTTGATTACCACAATCCACGAGACAGCCTATAGGGAGGAGGTGAGGGTGGTGTAACCTCACACTCAATGTCAACAAAACAAAGGAGATGATCGTGGACTTTAGGAAACAGCAGAGGGAGCATACCGCAACGGACATAAATGTTCCTAGAAAATATTCCTATTCATGAAAATCACAAGTGAAATATATTGAGCCACAGCTTAGCCTTTTGTTAATCACCCTGTCATCTCAGATTTTCAAAATATGCTTTAAAGCCAAAGCTAGACAAGCATTTGTGTAAGTTTATCGATAGCCTAGCATAGCATTCTGTCCAGCTAGCAGCAGGTAACTTGGTCACGGAAATCAGAAAAGCAATCCAATTAAATCGTTTACCTTTGAAGAACTTTGGATGTTTTCACTCACGAGACTCCCAGTTAGATAGCCAATGTTACTTTTTTCCCAAAATAATATTTTTGTAGGTGAAATAGCTCTGTTTGTTCTTCACGTTTGGCTGAGAAATCGCCCGGAAATTGCAGTCACGAAAATGCCGAAAAATATTCCAAATTAGCTCTATAATATCGACAGAAAGATGGCAAACGTTGTTTATAATCAATCCTCAAGGTGTTTTTCAAATATCTATTCGATAATATATCCACCGGGACAATTGGTTTTTCAGTAGGACCGATTGGAATAATGGCTCCCTCTGTATTTTACGCGAGAATCACTCTGGGAGCCATCAGGTGACCAGTGGCGCAATGTAGCCGCTTACGGGTATTCTTCAACATAAATGCGTAAAACTACGTCACAATGCTGGGAAATACGGAGAAAAAGTAATCTGGTTGATAGCCCATTCAGAACCAACCGAGGATTACTTTTAACCCACCTGTAGACCAGTGGCGGTCTGTTCCGTTTAAGATGAGGGAGGATGATTTTAAAAATGTATTTCTTATGTGAGATGACAAAAGATGAGTCACTTCCGGATTGGATTTTTCTCAGGCTTTCGCCTGCAATATCAGTTCTGTTATACTCACAGACAATATATTTACAGTTTTGGAAACTTTAGAGTGTTTTCTATCCTAAGCTGTCAATTATATGCATATTCTAGCATCTCTTCCTGACAAAATATCCCGTTTACTACGGGAACATTATTTTTCCAAAAATGAAAGTACTGCCCCCGAGTCACAATAGGTACAGCTAACCATGTGTATGTGACCAATAAAATTTGATTTGATTTTTTGTTCAAACCGGTTCAGAACTTTATTACAGTGGAACAGAATGAAAACAATAGGGGTTCTGTTCAGACCGAAACGATTGGAAAAATTGTTTTGGTTCCAACCCCTGCTTCTATCTGCAACGTTAGAGGCCAGGTGTTACTTACAACCTTCCAAAATGTACCGAAATGACGCTAAACCTTGTCAGCATCTCCTTTCTCCAGCCTCTCTTCTGTCAACCTCTTTTCTACTTCCCTCATATTTCCTCTGTTGTTAACCAGAGAGTGAATCACCTCCTTATCTGTATACAAAGCAGAATCTAAGGACAGATGATGAACAGTATCGAGGGAGATGTGTCTCATCATCATGTTGAGTATTTATCACCACTGATCAGAGAAAGGCACTGGGGGGAATCTAGGCCAGGGCTCTCAAGTTCGTTTGGAAGACATCAGACAGGAAGTGGAAGACACTGTACGGATGATCAGTATTAACAGGGGGATTGAAATTGATGAGGAATTGTTCTAGATCAGCATTTCCCAAACTAGGACTCGCAAGGATTTGAAAATGGGGTCGCTATAGAAAGTGGCCGACCGAGTGGCATCGCTACAGACCCGGGTTCGATTATGGGAGACCCATAAGGCGGTGCACAATTGGCCCAGCGTTGTCTGAGTTAGGGGGGATCTGGCCGGCCGGGATGTCCTTGTCCCATCGTTATCTAGCGACTCCTTGTGGCGGGCCGGGCGCATGCACACTGACTTTAGTCGCCAGTTGTACAGTGTTTCCCCCGACACATTGGTGCAGCTGGCTTCCGGGTTATGCAAGCAGTGTGTCAAGAAGCAGTGCGGCTTGGCAGAGTCGTGTTTTGGAGGATGCATGGCTCTCGACCTTCGCCTCCTGTGTCCATATGGGAGTTGCAGCGATGGGACAAGACTGTAACTACCAATTGGATATCACAAAAATAAATACATGTCTGCTTGGTTCATAGAACCGTGGTTGCGAGGTTGTTATAAACAGAGTGGTTTCTGTTTTCTTCCTACAAATGTGGCTTTAATTTTTTGAACGATTTAAGCTACAAAATATTATGACCCCATTCCTGAAAGATAAGCCACTCATTAACTTGTACGTTTCCCTCTACAATTCCCACAAACCTCACAGGTCTTGTTAGAACAAAGTGGACAAGACCAGGCACTAAATCAGACCGGGGAAAAAATAACATCTGTTCTTTTTTTACACAGAAGATCATACACTATTATTGCCTGATGATCTTCTGAACTTCACAATATCTTTCTGATGCATTTCAGTGACAATATGTGATTGTGATGATATGTAGCTTATTGTACAGCCAGCAGCAGTAAGCTTATACAAATGCCTCTCTAGTGAATCGTTCACTATGAATGTACTTAAATATATATATATATATATATGAGAAAAATGAACTACATAATTAGACATGAAAAATTAGCACACTTCAAGGATCATTGGGGGACTCCTTTAAACAGTGAATAAAACCAGAAGGCAAAACTCCATCACCATGGCCCCTTTGAGATATTCCCTTAATGGTGCTGCCATTTAACGCATCTCACTCTAAGGCGAGATAAAGACACAGTGCATGATAGTGATCCATCCCGTGGAGCGCGGCAGTGCGCTGCAGTGCAGAGCACACAGGGATGGCAGGGTGATTCCATGGTGTCACCTGCACAAATTGATAAGTGGTTAAGAAATGAACAGAGCTTCCTGTGAGAGAATGGAGTGTAAAACTGCTGAGAACATAATGGAGGTTTGGCCCTAGAAATGGCAGCCAAGAGCTGCAGCGAAGCAGAGATGACAAGTGTTTCATCAATAAAAAGCTGGGGTTAGCTATGAGTCAATGTATCACTGATGGAACAATACAAACAGTCTGTTCTTCAAGCAGTACAAACAACTTTCAGGGATAGAACAGAAACATGTTGTTTTTTTGTAACGTTTGGCCACATGATTCAAGTCAATATCTTGCGTTGGGTACCAGGAAATATAATGTTCAAATGGCAGTTACTCTGACCCAAGCTCAGGTTTGGGTAGTTACCGATTACATGTGATCAGTTACATGTAATGTGATTGAAAAAAACGAAATAAGATCAGTTATGTTAACAGCAAAAATATTGTCATCAGATTACAGAGACTTTTGAAAATGACCTGATTACTTCTTGGATGACTTTTAAATGTAGAAAGAAAAAAAATACATTGACACCTTTCTCTAACATTGAATTCAGCATTGAAAAAAGGGCACATGTTTAAGTTAGTTCCAACTGAGCGAGTCTGAGCACAAATCAGAGACCACTATGATGATGCACTAAATGTGTGTGATGGATGATCGATGGCGCCAACTAAACAGATTTTTTGGGACATGAAGGATATTAGCTAACAAAATGACACTACATGTTATAGCTGGGACCCTTTGGATGGCAAATCATAGGAAGATTTTCAAAAAGTAAGTGAATATTTAAATCGCTATTTGTGAATATATGAAACCTGTGCCGTTTGTCCTCAAACAATCGCATGGCATGTTTTCGCTGTAATAGCTACTGTAATCGGACAGTGCAGTTAGATTAACAAGAATTTAAGCTTTCAACCGGAATATAAGACACTTATATGTACCTAAATGTTTAATATCCATACATTTTATGATTATTTATTTGAATTGCGTGCCCTCCAGTTTCACAGGAAGTTGTCCCGCTAATGGGACGCCTAGCCCTAAGAAGTTTTAAAGGGAAAGTAATCCAAATGTAATTGAAAGTAATTGGATTATGTTACTGAGCTTGGGCTCAATCCAAAAAGTTACGTTATGTTACTGAGCTTAATCCAAAAGTTACGTTACTAATTTCAATTTGGACAGGTAACTAGTAACTGTAACGAATTACATTTAGAAAGTAACTGTCCAACCCTGCCAAAAGGCACGATTTACAATTATTGATCATTTCAACACACACGAGACAGAATGTACAGCACATTCTTGTTTGGACTATGTGGTCTCTTAGATGGCGTATTCTACAAGACATAGCATTGCTAACAGCAATATCAGGGAATTTAAATGTTTTATTTAACCTGGCAAGTCAGTAAGAACAAATTCTTATTTACAAAGACAGCCTACCCCTGCCAATTGTGTGCAGCCCTATTGGATTCCCAATCACGGCCAGTTGTGATACAGCCTGGAATCAAACCAGGGTCTGTGGTGATGGCTCTAGCACTGAGCTGCAGTGCCTTAGATCGTTGCGCCACTCGGGAGCCCACCAATAACAGGCAAGTGAAAGAAGTTTTTCGTTGTTGACGTCTTAGGCAAGTTGCTTTATATGAAATGGCCTGATATATTATTTGTCTTAAAAGCCAAAATCTACAAGGAATTAGAACAATTATCAACAAATATGTAAGCCTTTCACAAAGACATTACCTCTTTAACTATCACGACTTCTACCGAAGTCGGTACCTCTCCTTGTTCGGGCAGTGTTCGGCGCTCGACGTCGCCGGTCTTCTAGCCATCACCGATCCATTTTCCATTTGTTTTGTCTTGTTTTCCCACACACCTGGTTTTAATTCCCTCATTAAGTGTTGTGTATTTAACCCTCTGTTCCCCCCATGTCTTTGTGCAGTATTGTTTGTTTGTTTGACTGTTGCGCGTCGGGTTATTGTGCCCATATTTTGTATTTCTTATGGTTTTTACTATTAAACTGCTCCGGCTATTACCTAGTTCTGCTCTCCTGCGTCTGACTTCCCTGGCACCAGTTTACGCACCCCTTACATTAACATGGGCTAGAGAAGAGTAAAAAGGCAATTTAACTAATGCTAGATAATTGAGGCATTTGGGGTTGGTAGTTTAGTGTTCATACAGAAGTATTTTCAAGCTCAGGCGCTAACACAGTGTTTATAGTCATTTTACCATATTATTAACAACATCAGAAAGGCCTAAAAGAGCATTAAACTCACCTCAACAGTATGCACCTAGGTAGGTGTTCATACATTATGCACGTTTGAAAAATGTTATACTGCATTCAAAACACATGCGTAATATGTATTTCACATGTACAAAACCTATATAGCACGCGTATAACTATATCAAGTGGTTATAGGGTCCTGCTGGAGGGTAAAAGTGTGTCTCAAAGTCAACTGTCTGGTGTATCTGTTCTATGATCATCTGCTTGAATAGAGCAGACTACGGCTCATTAATAATTTAATCTGCATGCCTTTCTTTTCAGAGCATCTGTGAGACTCAACTTGACACTGACACAATATGGTCTTTGTTAAAAGGAAATCATAACTGCAGTTATTATCATCAAGGTCAAGAAATTGTGACCGTATGAAGTGTCTGTGTGTCCATGTGTGTTTGTGCATTACTTTATCACAAACGAGTATGTGTGACTTTTCGCCTCTGTCTTTCTCTCCGCAGGCATGCAGAAAAGGAAGGAAGTCTATCCTAGATTACCATGGAAACCCTGAATACTGCATTTGTGTGATATTGCTAAAAGCAAAACAATTATGTTGGGTCAGAAGGCTAATGTCGTTTACAAACGCAGAAAATTAGCGGAGAAACAAAGGGTCACATAACTGCTCAAATTCAGTTATTTTATGGAAAGTTGCATTGTACTTTGCTTGTTGAAAATTGAGTTTAAATTGGTGCATTTAAAGAAGAAAGTAGAGTACCCAAAATGGATGGGTCTGAACATTAAGCTCGCATCTAAGAAAAAGCTATGCGGACAAGATAAGGTCAGCTAACTGGATCATTAGAATAAGATAAATGAAGATAAGGAGAAAGAGCGAGGGAGTAGGAGAAAGAGAGAGAAAGATGGAGAGAAAGAGAGATAGGGCGAGATAAACACAGACTCCAGACCCACTAAATGGATACTTAAAGAGACGCCTCAATCAGCTGACTCAACACTGAACCGCAGAAAAAGCTAAACTTTTAAACGCATTGCTTTGACAATCAGCAGTAACTCCCTCAACATTCTCACAGATAGGGGAAATAAACCATATGGTTACCATCCACAAACAGTCTTCAAGCTGCTATCACTGGGAGAGGAGGAACACATACACAAACACACACAGGCGCGCACACCGACTGGGCTTTTATAAAATGAACGTCAGTGGGTGGGGCAGAACACATGCCAGGGTTTCCATTAGCCGGTAATAGCCGGCTTTTGGACAACAACAAAAAAAAAGACAATAAATAAAATTTCCGCTGGCCAATTGTATGGGAGAAGAAGTAAATAGCCCATTTCGAAATAATGCTTTTCAGCCAATTCATTGATGGAAATACATTTGACTAGTCATGCTTATCGGTCTATAGGTTAATTTGCATAATTTAGTGGAATTAAATTGGCGTGTGCACAGTATATTCGTTATGTATCTTATTTATCACACTCATACGGCATACAGATACAGAGCCTTTGAGTGGAAAATCTGTCAGACAACGCAAGAGCGGCTGCTACAGCATCTCCCACAGCAAATGCATAGCCAAAGAAAGACATTCAAAGTCAGACCATATCCACGTAGGCAATTCTTTTATATCAACTTTCTTTCATTATCCAGTAGCCAAAGGCATAATCTTAGTCATATAAGCAACTCATGCTAGTTGTTGCACATTAGATCTTTCTACATTTCTAATGGATATTTTCATCTCTGTCACATGAAACTACTGGCAGGTGCAATGCACATTTGACAAAGCTGTTTTCCGGCTAATTGCATTATGGAACAAACGTTCGCGCGTAGCCTACTGCCTTGTGTGCATTGCTGCACTTATAATGTTAAGAAATAATAGTTTATCTGTTGCAACAGACTCATTGCTTTTTCAAGTTTAAAAAAAGTAGCCTAGGCCTACTTGTTGTATGAATTTGGGCTCTATCGTCCCACAACTGTCCCAGAGTCTGTTAGGAATAGACCATTTCTTTCTCGACAAGCTGATCAAAAGAATTGGTAAACATTTCTACTATCTGGGATAGTAGATTGACATAGGCTAGTGACTTGCTGGCTGAGGAAAAGTACATGTGGCCAGTTATTTTAACATCTTCAAATTGTGCATCAGAATTTGGTAAGAAGGACCGCACATCATTGCATCCTCGACTTGCATGTTCTGTTAATATGCATTGCTATTAATCAACATTTTATTTGCGTGGGTGGACGGCCTAATCAGGTTAAGCACCCAAAGCATATGGGTCCGGTAAAATGTCTCAATTGTCTCTGTAAATTAAAATGCTGCTTGTCAAAATGTCCAGTGCCATATTTTCCTAAGGGAAACCCTGACCTGAACTTACACCTCTTCCATCATCCTGACCAGGTCTACGTGCCATTAACAGATGCACACACACACACACATGCACAGACACACAAGCAGGTGCGCGCACCCACGAGTGCACACACATGCACGCTCGTGCACACACACTCAGGAGCTCCCGCGGCTGTGGCTTATGAAGATATCAAAGGTGTTGATGAGGCAGAACGAGCCTTTTAATTTACTGGCTGCTGCCGCTGCTGCTGCCACTGTCGCTGTGCCTGCCAAGCCAGGCAGTATACTGCAAACACAGGCAGATGCCAGTCCATTTTAATCTGCTGAGAACTTGCTTGAATCGACAGTCCCTGTGAGGAGAGGAGGAATGGAGGAAAAGAAAGTGAGGGAGAGGGGGGTGGAAGAGAAATGAAGGAGAGAGGGAGAGAGAGCCAGAGAGTGAGGGAAAATAGAGAAGAAAAGGGATGAAGAGAGCGGTGAGAGCAAGAGAGCTGGAGGGAGGGAACCTGAAATTACCTTGTAATGAATCTGAAATGCTGACCAGAAAGCATGGTCCACACAGGACAAGACAGGACAGGACACTCACCGTCACACACAGGCATGCATGAACTGAGTACAAGGATATGTGCTCCATCGTCATTAGTGATATTCAGCTATAAGGCTCTATTACAAGCTATTTAATCACTCAATCAAATGTATTTATAAAGCCCTCTTTCCATCAGCAGTTGTCACAAAGTGCTTTACAGATACCCAGCCTAAAACCCCAAAGTGCAAGCAATGCAGATGCAGAAGCAGTGGCTAGGAAAAACTCCATAGAAGGCAGGAACCTAGGAAGAAACCTAGAGAGGAACCATGCTCAGAGGTGTGGCCAATCCTCTTCTGGCTGTACCGGGTGGAGATTTAAGAGTACCATGTGGCCATTAAGGCGAGGTCAAGCTATTCCATCTCTTGTGGGTGGCTGGAGAACGGATGAAAAATGGTACCTAGAGATACATCAATCTAGTTTTGGATTATTTGCACTTATGTATTCTACCTGGAATAAAACTGTCAAAATATCATTCTAAAATGACCCAGTTTTCAGTTTTTTTTCAGGGGCGGTGTGAATAACCTGTCTTTCTAATCTATTTTTTCTCTCCCATTTGAGTCATGATTGTGTCTGGACCACATACAGAGCAGCATTCACTCAAACTCACGCTTCCCTTCCCTGCAATTTGTCTCCCTGTCAACACTTTGATTTGTGGAATGAAATAAAAAAAGAGATCAAGTTTATCTGCAGCTTTAGGCAATGGGTTAATTTGAGTTAATATTGACAGCTACTGGATACTGAAATGCAGAGCTGAGAAGAAAATAGTGAGATATATTTTGATTTACGAGTTATTTTGGTGAAAAAAAACATGGTGCCTTTAGAGATTTATTTTTATTTTGAAAGATTACTCATTTCTTCTTCCCATTCATCTGTCTTGCAGTGACAGCACTGTGGGGTTTCCTAACAGCCGATACAGGGTCCATTCAACAACTTGCATTACATAAAAACACACCTTTTAAAACTTTTTTTTATGTTGTCAAATGACATTGCAGGATTGTACCCAATCACAGATATAAGCTTCCAGTTTGCAGTTTAAGACATGCGTGTATTGTTTAATTTCTAATATGGGTCATGATGACACATGGACAAGCATGCAACCAAAATACGACACTGTTAAATGCGGATATACTGTTGATATCATGTTGATAGATCTGAAATTTTGACCACTGGCTTGCTTTACCAAAATCGTGACAAAGATGCTGTATATTGTGAGTGGGGATGTGTATTCAACACTGGAAACGCGAGAACATATAGGTAATAGCCAAAAAAGAGGCTTCAACACCACAGGAGAAACCTCTAAAAGGTATTTTTTTCATAGTTGATGCTTTTATCCCAGCAGCTGTAATGATACCAGAGACAGAATGGTCCCCGTAATTGGCTGGCCCTTGTGTGGGAGTACTGTTTAGGGTACCGAAGTTTACCCAATGTACCGTATCATTACCATGCCTCGCTCTGTAAAAGCACATCCCATAATTGCCGTCTACAGTACTATAGTATCAATCGTGTTCTGAGACTAGAGGGTCCAGGAAGCCAAGCAGTGTTCACAGGTGAATGACGCTACATGGCTAAATATTTTGCATTAGTCAGAGAGTCAGCGCTATCTGACACAGAACGCAGCAGCGAGACTTCACAAAAGTTTGTGTCTGTATGACTGTGAAGAGGGGCTTGAGTTGGAGTTTTAGTGGATTGTAGCTAAACCTCCATGCTTTTTCTTGTCTTGTCTGAGTTCTATTGGAAGGACAGGCTGAATTATTTTAGAAGGACTGACAGTTCTATTGGAAGGACTGACTGAGATCTATTGGAAGGACTGACTGAGATCTATTGGAAGGACTCACTGAGATCTATTGGAAGGACTGACTGTGTTCTATTGGAAGGACTGACTGTGTTCTATTGGAAGGACTGACAGTTATATTGGAAGGACTGGCTGAGTTCTGTTGGAAGGACTGGCTGACTTCTGTTGGAAGGACTGGCTGAGTTATATTGGAAGGACTGACAGTTATATTGGAAGGACTGACTGAGATCTATTGGAAGGACTGACTGAGATCTATTGGAAGGACAGGCTGAGTTATTTTAGAAGGACTGACAGTTCTATTGGAAGGACTGACTGAGTTCTGTTGGAAGGACTGGCTGAGTTCTATTGGAAGGACAGGCTGAGTTATTTTAGAAGGACTGACAGTTCTATTGGAAGGACTGGCTGAGTTCTGTTGGAAGGACTGGCTGAGTTCTGTTGGAAGGACTGGCTGAGTTCTGTTGGAAGGACTGGCTGAGTTCTGTTGGAAGGACTGGCTGAGTTCTGTTGGAAGGACTGGCTGAGTTCTGTTGGAAGGACTGGCTGAGTTATATTGGAAGGACTGACTGACTTCTATTGAAAGGAATGGCTGAGGAAGGACTGAGTTCTATTGAAGTTAGTTATATTGGAAGGACTGACTGACTTCTATTGAAAGGAATGGCTGAGTTCTATTGGAAGGACTGGCTGAGTTCTATTGGAAGGACGGTACTAGTCACCATTGGTGGTGGCCACCATTTCAAGTAATTAACTGAATAACAGAGATTGGATGGTCGAATCGAACAAAATCCCCCTGATGGTATCTAGTTGTTTGTCTTTCAAAGCCTCTCCCTCATCTGTTTTTATTTACCTGCCTTGATTCCCGTCAGGCTCAAAGTAAACCAGGCTTTCTGTGATCTGTCAATCAAGACAAGGGAATGACAGGTAGAGAAGGCAAACAGCACTGAGACGGACAGGGACATTGCCTCAGTGAGCTGGTGTGGTTTAGAGAGGCGTTTGAAGGCAATCTCTTCACATCTCTACTTTAGTTGACACAATAAGGTTGTTGGGTAAAAATAGTACCTGTATCTTATTAACTTTAGATGTATATCCTATACATAAGGGCATGTATTGTACAATTCTGAGTATGATGAAAATTCTATTTCAGGTGTTGTTGAAATTCATACTTCGCATTTCAGGCCAACTCAATGACAAGGGATTTCAATGTTCAAATGCTATGTTGATGGTGTGTATCTTTGACTGCGGCTGTATAAAATTGTGGCTTTTTTTCTCTTTATAGCTAGGGAATCAAATATAATCAGTATTTTAATTCTGGAATGTGATGGGCCTTCAATCAAAACAAACAGCTAGCTCTTACATCTTGCTCAGCCATTGTTTAAATACCATCCAATTAATGATGGGATTGACAGGCTACTGCTTGACATAATAGTAGGAGTAAGTAGTGGTTAAGCATGCGCACGCACGCACGCACGCACGCACGCACGCACGCACGCACGCACACACACACACACACACACACACACACACACACACACACACACACACACACACACACACACACAGAGACACACATTTCATAACCAGTTGTCTCATAAATGTTGTAGAAGAACAAAAAAAGATTAGCCTCTCCTTTAGAACAGGTGTAAAGCTCCTCTCGCACCTTTCTCTCCATCTCTCTGTTTCTCTCTCCCTCTCTCTTTCTATACATCCCCATACCTCCTCTCCCTCCCTCTCTCTCTCTACCTACCTGATGGCTTATCCTCCCCCTGAGAGTGGTCGATTTTCTCCCACTGGCTCTGCAGGTGTATTTTGACAGGCTGTTCTTTATTGTGTGTGTGGTTGCGGTGACCTGAATCTTCAGGCTCCACAATGCTTTCCTCCTCACCTCCAGTGACTGCTTGGAAACCAACAGACTTCCAATTACCTGACTATCCTTTTCCCATGCTAACTGAATAGGAGAGGGGTAGTATTTTACCAAAGGTAAAAAAGTTGCGGATACACAGCCCTGATAGACACCCTTTGCTATGGTGCGTGGAGTTGGACACCTTCAAAAGCACTCGGCTCACACCTCAGTTCCCCCTGTTTGTAAGATTTTGAAGAGGGGGGAAATGACAGGTCTCAACCACCTGGTTTTCCAACCTAGAAAAATGTAAAAACACGGTCCAGTTTTGTACGTCTGTCAGTGTTTTTGGAAGGAAGTGCCTATTTACAAGGGTTTTGAACACATGCATGGAAATGTGTAGCTCTTCTCCTCTCCTGATAGAATAGCCAAACCGATCTTACATTGGCAGACCAGGGTTTCTTACTTATTAAAGAAATAAAACAACAACACTTACCTAACAACTGCCGGCCGCTGTTAGTATACTTTGAAAAGTTTAGAGTACCCCATTGTGAACCACTCAAAACACCCCCATTCGCCGCCTGCCACATAACTTTATATACCACGACTTAAATGGACTGAAATAAACAGGCAAGGCGACACGTCAAGGTGGTAACATCCATTACCATGGCGACAACAAGAAGGTAACAAGCTTTCGCCAGCGGCTGGGCTTTATAAAGTAAACATGAGTGGGCGAGAACACATGCTGACCTGCACTTACGCCTCTCCCTTCATCTTGACCAGGTCTGCATGCCATTAGCACACACACACGCACACACACACACTTTCATTTTCAATATGCCTGATTATTTAATGATACTGTAGCATAAAATAAATACTGTGAAATGGACAAAGGGGAGACCATCCTTCCCACTACTGATTCAAGTTTCTCTCTACCCCAGTTAGAGAGCTAGTACCATATAAATGTTCAGATGAAAGGAGTCTGCCTTTACAAGAAGAAAGAAACGGTGTGTCTAACAACTTGGGTTACAGAAAAAAAGTGATAGCTTTTGCATCTTACCGTTTACGTCAAGAAAAGGGTGCAATAATACTGCTTCCAAACCCCAAATAAAAGTACAGTAAAGACTCAACCAGCCTATACACAGTTGGACTAAGTTTGTTTTCTACCCTACTTTTGGGATATAATGGATGCATTCACACTTTTATATCATTCTGATACTATAAAACCTTCAACTAAACTGCCACTATTCTGTGGTTTATTACGCTCTCTTTTGATAATTCACAAAGTCAAAAACTGAAATGGAAATGCTGCCCTTCCTGGATCCTCTCTATATTAAGACGGGCTAAAAAGCTCTTCTCTTTATTTGGAGAGTGGAAATAGACACTCACTTTAATATCCCATCTCTGTTGAGGACAGAATTGATCTGAGTCGTGCTTAGGGATGGACAGGTGATTTCATAGATGATGGCATAATCATTTACATTACATTTACATTTAAGTCATTTAGCAGACGCTCTTATCCAGAGCGACTTACAAATTGGATCATATCCAATCTAACATTATTACAATCTAATGCTTTGAAACTTGATGTGTGACTTGATTGAATAGCCACTGAAGCTTGATTGAAGTTATATTATTTGTGTACACCTACCAGTATCAAGTCTAGCTGTTCTGAAATCTTACATTTGGCCTACTGTCACTGTTGAGAGAGGCCATACATACATACATACATACATACATACATACATACATACATACATACATACATACATACATACATACATACATACATACATACATACATACATACATACATACATACATACATACATACATACATACATACATACATACATACATACATACATACATACATACATACATACATCAAATCAAATCAAACCAAATTTTATTTGTCACATACACATGGTTAGCAGATGTTAATGCGAGTGTAGCGAAATGCTTGTGCTTCTAGTTCCGACAATGCAGTGATAACCAACAAGTAATCTAACTAACAATTCCAAAACTACTGTCTTATACACAGTGTAAGGGGATAAGGAACATGTACATAAGGATATATGAATGAGTGATGGTACAGAGCAGCATACAGTAGATGGTATCGAGTACAGTATATACATATGAGATGAGTGTGTAGACAAAGTAAACAAAGTGGCATAGTTAAAGTGGCTAGTGATACATGTGTTACATAAGGATGCAGTCGATGATGTAGAGTACAGTATATACATATGCATATGAGATGAATAATGTAGGGTAAGTAACATTATATAAGGTAGCATTGTTTAAAGTGGCTAGTGATATATTTACATCATTTCCCATCAATTCCCATTATTAAAATGGCTGGAGTTGGGTCAGTGTCAATGACAGTGTGTTGGCAGCAGCCACTCAATGTTAGTGTTTAACAGTCTGATGGCCTTGAGATAGAAGCTGTTTTTCAGTCTCTCGGTCCCAGCTTTGATGCACCTGTACTGACCTCGCCTTCTGGATGATAGCGGGGTGAACAGGCAGTGGTTCGGGTGGTTGATGTCCTTGATGATCTTTATGGCCTTCCTGTAACAACGGGTGGTGTAGGTGTCCTGGAGGGCAGGTAGTTTGCCCCCGGTGATGCGTTGTGCAGTCCTCACTACCCTCTGGAGAGCCTTACTGTTGAGGGCGGAGCAGTTGCCGTACCAGGCGGTGATACAGCCCGCCAGGATGCTCTCGATTGTGCATCTGTAGAAGTTTGTGAGTGCTTTTGGTGACAAGCCGAATTTCTTCAGCCTCCTGAGGTTGAATAGGCGCTGCTGCGCCTTCTTCACGACGCTGTCAGTGTGAGTGGACCAATTCAGTTTGTCTGTGATGTGTATGCCGAGGAACTTAAAACTAGCTACCCTCTCCACTACTGTTCCATCGATGTGGATAGGGGGGTGTTCCCTCTGCTGTTTCCTGAAGTCCACAATCATCTCCTTAGTTTTGTTGACGTTGAGTGTGAGGTTATTTTCCTGACACCACACTCCGAGGGCCCTCACCTCCTCCCTGTAGGCCGTCTCGTCGTTGTTGGTAATCAAGCCTACCACTGTTGTGTCGTCCGCAAACTTGATGATTGAGTTGGAGGCGTGCGTGGCCACGCAGTCGTGGGTGAACAGGGAGTACAGGAGAGGGCTCAGAACGCACCCTTGTGGGGCCCCCGTGTTGAGGATCAGCGGGAGGAGATGTTGTTGCCTACCCTCACCACCTGGGGCGGCCCGTCAGGAAGTCCAGTACCCAGTTGCACAGGGCGGGGTCGAGACCCAGGGTCTCGAGCTTGATGACGAGCTTGGAGGGTACTATGGTGTTGAATGCCGAGTTGTAGTCGATGAACAGCATTCTCACATAGGTATTCCTCTTGTCCAGGTGGGTTAGGGCAGTGTGCAGTGTGGTTGAGATTGCATCGTCTGTAGACCTATTTGGGCGGTAAGCAAATTGGAGTGGGTCTAGGGTGTCAGGTAGGGTGGAGGTGATATGGTCCTTGACTAGTCTCTCAAAGCACTTCATGATGACGGAAGTGAGTGCTACGGGGCGGTAGTCGTTTAGCTCAGTTACCTTAGCTTTCTTGGGAACAGGAACAATGGTGGCCCTCTTGAAGCATGTGGGAACAGCAGACTGGTATAGGGATTGATTGAATATGTCCGTAAACACACCGGCCAGCTGGTCTGCGCATGCTCTGAGGGCGCGGCTGGGGATGCCGTCTGGGCCTGCAGCCTTGCGAGGGTTAACACGTTTAAATGTCTTACTCACCTCGGCTGCAGTGAAGGAGAGACTGCATGTTTCCGTTGCAGGCCGTGTCAGTGGCACTGTATTGTCCTCAAAGCGGGCAAAAAAGTTATTTAGTCTGCCTGGGAGCAAGACATCCTGGTCCGTGACTGGGCTGGATTTCATCTTGTAGTCCGTGATTGACTGTAGACCCTGCCACATGCCTCTCATACATACATACATACATACATACATACATACATACATACATACATACATACATACATACATACATACATACATACATACATACATACATACATACATACATACATACATACATACATACATACATACATACATACATACATACATACATACATACATACATACATACATACATACATACATACATACAAATGCGTGTAAATTGTAAAGTCTTATGTCTGTAATGTCTTTTTCGTTATGTCTTAAACCCCAGTAAGACTAGCTGGCGCGATTGACGTCGGCTAATGGGTATCCTAATCAATCAAATCAAATCAAATGTCTGAGCCACATGTCTGTTCAACGTACTGTCCTGAAGAGCATGGATTTGATTTCCACTTTGCCAAACTGAGTGTGATAATTACTGTCTGCGTGTCATCTCTGGCTCGGCGTTCACACAAACACACTCCAACTCCATCTGAAGGTGTGTCTGCATGTAGGAGGTGACTGTGAATGAAGAAATTCAACGAAGGATTTCTGAGAAGAACTATATCCTCCCGCTGCCCCCTGCTGTTAGCCAATTGCAGAGGTGGAGGTGAGTCGGACCGGCAGCAATTTTCACAGGAAATGATGGCCTGCATACGGTGAACGCATAACAAAAAATATGGACAGAAAACATTCTGTGCCACTTACGGATTAATATATTATCCCCCTGCCTATGTGCGAAAAGAAAATACATATTCAGGCTCGAGAGAATCGCATGTTCTCTCTCTTTGTGGTAAAAGTTTGATGGTGAAGGACAGATTTTTTTTTTTTTTTTTGGGGGGGGGTAGAAGGGAGAGAGAAAGACGGATAATAAAAGTGATCCATTGAAAGTCGGAGAACTCAAGTTTCTCCCTTCCCTCTTGAAGCACTGTCTTCGGGGATACGCCTACAGCCCGCCGACACCTCGGCCGTCGTCTCAGAGACAGCTGTTTATGCAAATCTCCTCTCAGAAGCTGCCGGCCATGTTTAAAACATGATGAGTCGTTCAAACAACTCCTTTCAGGGCCAATGACATCACTAGAGCTTCAGCTGCAGGGCTGCTATTATTATCCCGATAATAATAACGCAGCAGCAGAGACGGGGCTCTTTCTCACACTTTACACTCTTTACCTAGAAATTACAGCCCAATTCACAGCACTCGGCAGATATTTGGTAGTGAGCACTGTGACAACGAACACAATGTGAGACCCAGCTCCACTCTCCCCTAGGCTTACAATGATTATCCCTGAAGTTACTGTACACATTTAGAGACTTGGTCCTCCCGCTCTCACATCCGTCTCAGCACTAAGTATTGGCAAACCCGGCCTGTCACAACGCTATACCTCTGACCACATTAGAACAAGCCAAAACAGAGTGACAGTTTTCCACTTTCTATCGAGAATCCATCAGTGTCACTCAAACGACAGGCTGGCGAGGACGGGGAATGGGAACTGATTAGCCAATGAAATTGAAACCGGCATTAAGGTAGGTCCATCCGGACGCATCCCCCACCGTCCTCTCCAGTTTTCTGAGCCGGTCTATTTTCCGAGTTTTCGCAAACCCGAAACGGACCGGGCGGATCGATACGCAGCGTTGGACCTGACCTTTGTGGCCAAGTGCATTTTTTTTCCATCTTCCTGCTTCATCTCAGCTTGGGTTCGGCCGCTTCTGAAAAACACACAGCTCAAATTCATTGGCTATCAAAACCGACCACCATCCAATTTAATGCAACTTCCAGATCAGAAATATACCTTAGGGGGATCGTATTACAACTATTGCCTGCTCGCTCTGAGACACAAAGAAGCCTGAAGGGGCTACAGCTAAGCCTGCCTTTCTTCAAAGAGGGAACATATAATTATGACTTCCATCCTAAACTGATTCCATTACTCATGCTGATAAGAAGGGCCAGGGGTTTGGCGAGGGGGAGCATTATACACCCCCCTCTAGGCTAACTTCCTAACCTCCTGCCAAATGTATGACCATATTAGAGACACATATTTCCTTCAGATTACAGAGACCCACAAAGAATTCAAATACAAATGCAATTTTGATAAACTCCCATATCTATTGGGTGAACTACCTCAGTGTGCCATCACAGCAGCAAGATTTGTGACCTGTTGCCAGTGAAGAACAAACACCATGTTAAATGAAACCCATATTTATGTTTATTTATGTTGCACATCGTTACAACACTGTATATAGCCATAATTTTCCTTTCAAACTTTTGTGAGTGTAATGTCTACTGTTAATTTATATTTCTTATTTCACCTTTGTTTGTTATCTATTTCACTTGCTTTGGCAATGTAAACATATGTTTCCCATGCCAATAAAGCACTTTGACTTGAATTGAGAGAGAGAGACGGAGAGCGACAGACACCGTGTGTGTGTGTGTGTGTGTGTGTGTGTGTGTGTGTGTGTGTGTGTGTGTGTGTGTGTGTGTGTGTGTGTGTGTGTGTGTGTGTGTGTGTGTGTGTGTGTGTGTGTGTGTGTGTGTGTGTGTGTGTGTGTGTGTGTGTGTGTGTGTGTGTGTGTGTGTGTGTGTGTGTGTGTGTGTGTGTGTGTGTGTGTGTGTGTGTGAGTGAGAGTGAGTATGTGTCGGTGTGTGTGAGTGTCCGTGTTAGATTTTCAAACAGCATTAGAGGTAATATTAAACCCTGAAGTATTGATTCATAAAGCCAGGATAATAGAGATGAAAGTTAGGTCTTTCTGAGGAGGGAGGGACACATGAAAGGAAAACCCTCAGAAAGCGTCTGCCCTGATCCTTACAGACTTCCAGAGCATTTAACCTGCCTCGCTGTGACAAGACTATGACTATTTGATATCCTCAGTCAGAGTCTAATGCGGCATCTCTGGTATCTTGGGGTGTCTTGTCATGCTCCCCATTAAAAAAAACAATGGGCTTGGTAGCAATAACTGCAAAGACTTCTGTCTTCATAAAATGTCGAATTGGAAATGCCTCGGTGTGAAACTAACATAATTTATGCCCAAACACAATTTTATAAACAAATATTGATACTTAAAAAAAAAAAATAGGAACAAGATGGGACGGGATGTAATCTCGCCCCTCTCCCTTTCTCCTTAGATTCTAGCTAAATCAAACCAATCAATTTGAAATAAAAAACTGTTAGAACTCCTTTCACGCTTGTCTCCAGTAGGTCTTGTTGCTATTTAGATGGCTAGATAACGACTCCCTTTCACAGTGTACTCTATCCTGCTATGGCCCTCATTAGTACGTATTACATCTGCCTGCTTTATTCATTCGAATGAATGACAATGTGATGTCTTGTAGTCCTGCTTGGTTGATGCAGATGTGCCTTTGATCACTTCCATCAGGGGAGGGAATCAGCTCAGTAAAAAAAAAAATCACAATAAGTGGGTTTACTCATTAAAACGTATATCTATCAATAAATAAATACCTTTGAAGGGAAAATTAAATTTTTGACATTCAAATGTTAGTTATTTACAGTAGTGAGTGCATACATTCTCATACTGGTCGCCCATGGGAATCAAACCCACAACCCTGGCATTGCAAGCACCATCCTCTACCAACTGAGCCAACGGGGACCCACATACTTCAGTAATATCTGCATACCTTTATATCTACTCTACCTAAGGAGCTAGCTGTTTTACAAGACCGTTTAGCAAGTGTCTCACTTGTAGCTAACCTGTTTCTGAAAGGAACACACAAGATGATCACATTAAGTTCTTAAATTCACCACCAGTTCGATGAAAACCACAGTCAATGTCAGCTAGGTGGTTTAAAGTCCGATTTTTCCTTTGGAGTGTGTGCCGTCAAGCTTTCACAATCCCAACACAGAGGGAAACGAACAGTTCTATTACACCTATAATGGCAGCTCTCGTCCCCAGTCGAAACAAGCACAGGTAATGTGCTACCTCTCTCCCCTAATGCTACTGCCAGCTGATAGCAGTGGGAGAGTGGGAGAGGGCCCGTGGCATATTGATGCGTCTGCAGAGGAGGTTTTTCTCCTGATTGAAAATCAACGGGCGAAGTGTAGTTATGCTCCCTGCTGATTAGAACCTATCAACACTATAGATTTCCTGTACACTCTGATCTCTCTGCCTTATAGGATTTTATTGGAACACGTGGGTTGGCGACAGATGTTAGTGTCTGGGCTATTTGTCCTTTTTTTCTTGTGTGCGTCCGCTGTCGATACGCGGAGAACGACCAGGTAATGATTCTCAACTCAAAGAGATTGTACTCTCTTTATTTGGCTATGACTATTTAAATGTCTAGCCTAACCTAATTGAACCACGGTTAACTGCAGTCAGTATAGTCCATTTGAGGTTCGCTATACAATAGAAGCGATGCCATAAACTAAGGCCATGCATTTGGCTTTTTCAAACACAAATGTAAAATAATAAGGAAGAATATACAGACTACATAAATGCAGCAGGAAAAAAAATGCTGTAAATAATTGTCATAAGAGCTCCACTTAAAGCCAGATTGGATATTTTGCCCGACCACCCATGTAAAAAGAAAAACTCTCTGTGCGAGTAGCAATTTGAAGATACATTCAGTTTGGCGCTAATTATACGCTACCCAGCATGCTGTGCAGCGGTATGGAGGAAGTGAAGACTTTTGTCGTTAATGACTAGAGAGCGTTTCCCCACCAATAAATATGCATCTCGGTACAGGGACTCCTCCGTTAGCAGATTACAGAAGAGAGGGGAGAGGAAGAAAGTGAATACAAAATTCCTTTACAAATAACTTTTTTCATCATCAAACTTTCTCCAATTAGTTTTTGAGTTTAGAAGAACGAAAGGGAAAAAGAGGTAAAGAACAAGAAGAGATTCATTGCTGAACTGGTGAAATAAAAATATATCAAGAAGGGAGCTAGCCCAAGTGAGATAGGTAGAAAGCAAGAGAGAGAAAAAGAAAGAGAGCGAGCGAGAGCGAGAGAGAGAGAGGAAAGACTCCTTGGCACTGGTTTATCTAGGCAGATGGCCCATTTGGCTAGAGGAGCAGTCTGGTGACGCCTGATCCTCAGATCGATGAAGACTTTAATCTACAGAGAGACTTTTCATTCTGCCGGAAGAAATATGGCACCACATTACACAGCATTCCTTTGACCTAAGCACATGGGTTCCCCTTGGCTTTGGCCTGCTAAGTTTAGGAAGCACCAGCCTGCTACCGTAATGAGATGTGACTCCCAGATGATAAACTGCCATTGGTTGAATCAATTCAAGCCGCAAATTTTACTTGTTCAACCAAATTGCACATCTGGATTTCGCTCAAACAGGTTCTCAGACCATATGCATGTTGTTGTAACTTAAATGGAGGAATTCTCTACTGAGTCATATTCTGATGCTTTAGGACTCAAAAGCCAAAACGTTCTATGTCAGGCCACTTCCCCCAGACTGAGAGCAGTCCGTTCATCTTACTGTTGACACCACAGCACGAAGAGAAGACAATCAAAGACAGCCAGAGGTGGAGCACTTTTGCAGATATACAGTATTGTTGCCCTATGAGCCAGCCAGCACAATGAAGATTAACGAGTGCAGTGAGTAAACACTCTTTGTAATATAATATAATATGTTTCTGTCTGATTCCTCTAATTCCTCTATCCAGGTTGCCATTTGGGCAGTCGACATCTGCAACAGTGGATGTGACATGTTTGAAGGACAGTGGATGTGACATTTGCCCAGCCTCAGGGGCCCGCGTGTCCACAACGAGGTGGACCTCCATCCCTACTCTCCACAAAGGTCAGAGGATGGACGTTTATCGGGTGAAAATGCCACGTCTTGAGTCAGCCCAAGAGGAACCGACGGCGGTGAACCTGCTAACGCTCCAGAGCCCTGGGGGACAGCAGGGACAATCTGTTGTTTTACCTCACCTCCACTCTCTCCCGCTCTCCTCCTCTCTCTCTCCACCTCACTCTCCGGCCTTTTCTAGCCAAAGTCAGCATGTCAGGGCTGTGTAGAGGACAAGACCCCAGTCTGTTGCATATGTCCCAGAATAAAACACATGACCAATATCATGGTGTGGAATCATTTCACTTTGTTTAAAGGCCAAAACCATGACATTTATGCCTATCATTGCTATCTTTGATTTGGAGATGCAGGGGGGGGAAATGGGGAGTGATAAAAAAAAAAAAAAAAAATTTAATCAAAAGTTCATATACTGTAGATTGAACAACATCTGAATGATTAAGTGTCTGAACAAACGGTTTGATAGGTCTTTGTTACTTTAATAATATGTTGTTTATAAGCTAGTATGCTTTTGTTTAATGTAGTTTTCAACATGTAAAACAAAGCCAAGTTTGAATCAACCCCTATAATGACACATAAATGTCTCAATTCCCTTAACTGCAGGTTTGTGCTCCAGATTTGAGCCGATTTGGCAGGGCCAGTGTTTGTCCGCCCTTCCCCGGGAAAGAGGTCCCAATTTGGGGTGAGGTGGAGCGGAGAGGGAGGGCATGTATGGAGATCTGGTGTGGTGCCATTGCTTTGACCGCCCGTTAAGGCCGGAGGAGTCCCAACAGACCGGACTCGAGAGCCACAATAAAACAGTGGACAGATGGAGAGGGTGAAAGAAAGAAAGAGAGAACGATAGAGGAACGTGTGTGTGGGTACATGTGTTTTTGTGAGTGAGAAAGACAAATTATAGAGGATTTTTCTACCCCATCCATCCCCTTACAGAGAGTGGAGGCATTGAGGCAGCCAGCCATACAGGACAAGGTCAATCATTTATGAACGAATCCAATTAGTTGGAATATACACTACATGACCAAAAGTATGTGGACACCTGCTCGTGGAACATCTCATTCCAAAATCCTGGGCATTAATATGAAGTTGGTCCCCCTTTGCTGCTTTAACAGCCTCTACTCTTCTGAGAAGGCTTTCCACCAGATGTTGGAACATTGCTGCGGGGACTTGCTTCCATTCAGCCACAAGAGCATTAGTGAGGTCGGACTTGCAGTCAGTGTTCCAATTCATCCCAAAAGTGTTTGATGGAGTTGAGGTCAGGGCTCTGTGCAGGCCAGTCAAGTTCTTCCAAACCGGTCTCGACAAACATTATTCCTCCTCCACCAAACGTTACAGTTGGCTCTATGCATTCAGGCAGGTAGCGTTCTCCCGGCATCCGCCAAACCCAGATTTATCCGTTGGACTGCCAGATGATGAAGAGCGATTCATCACCCCAGGGAACATGTTTCAACTGCTCCAGAGTCCAATGGCGTTAAGCTTTAAACCACTCCAGCAGACACTTGGCATTGCCCATGGTGATGTTAGGCTTGTGTGCGGCTGCTCGGCCATCGAAACCCATTTCATGAAGCTCCTGACCAACAGTTGTTGTGCTGATGTTGCGTCCAGAGACAGTTTGGAAGTCAGTAGTGTTGTTACCGAGGACAGATGATTTTTAAGCGCTCTGTGGTCCCGTTCTGTGAGCTTGTGCGGCCTACCACTTTGCGGCTTAGCCATTGTTGCTCCTAGACATTTCCACTTCACAATAGCAGCTCTTACAGTTGAACGGGACAGCTCTAGCAGGGCAGACATTTGACAAACTGACTTGTTGGAAAGGTGGCATCCTATGACGGTGCCACGTTGAAAGTCGCTGAGCTCTTCAGTAAGGCCATTCTACTGCCAATGTTTGGCTTTGTGCACAATTCTATGCACCTGTCAGTAACGGGTGTGGCTGAAATAGCCTAATCCACTTATTTTAAGGGGTGTCCACATGCTTTTGTTTATATATTGTATTAATTCACCAGTGATGATAAAAGCACTGGACAGAGTGTGAAAACTCACAATGCATTAGACTATACTGTTTTCATTCTGCCAGGAAAACCAACTATACAGACCAGGACTCCACAAAAAGGGAGAAAGGCAGCGCTCAGTGGTGTACAGTACATTTACATTTACATTTAAGTCATTTAGCAGACGCTCTTATCCAGAGCGACTTACAAATTGTACTTACGTAAAAATGCTTTAAAGTAGAACATAAGTAGTTTTGGGGGGTATCTGTACTTCACTATTTATATTTTTGCCAACGTTTACTTTTACTTCACTACATTCCTAAAGAAATTAATGTACTTTTTACTCCATACATTTAGCCTGACACCCATATTACTCATTACATTTTGACAGGAAAATGGTCCAGTTCACACACTTATCAAGAGAAAATCCCTGGCCATCCCTATTGTCTCTGATCTGGTGGACTCACTAAACATCAAATGCTTAATTTGTCAATTATGTCTGAGTGTTGGAGTGTGCCCCTGGCTATCCGTCAATAAAAAAATATAAAAAATTGTGCCGTCTGGTTTGCTTAATATAAAGCGCTATAGACTCTGATTCTTTATGAGTATATCTAAGAGCCAAATCTATATAGAATAACAATTTTAAAAATCTCTCAGTGATCCTACTGACGACCCTATCGAAATTCACAGCTTAATTATTTAAAGGGCAAGACAAAATACAAAGACTGTGTGAGTATAAGTTTGTGTGTGCCTGTGTAGATGTGTTATTTGGTATGCATGTGTGTGTAGATGTGTTATTTGGTATGCATGTGTGTGTGTAGATGTGTAATTTGGTATGCATGTGTGTGTGTAGATGTGTAATTTGGTATGCATGTGTATGTGTAGATGTGTTATTTGGTATGCATGTGTGTGTATAGATGTGTAATTTGGTATGCATGTGTGTGTGTAGATGTGTTATTTGGTATGCATGTGTGTGTGTAGATGTGTAATTTGGTATGCATGTGTGTGTGTAGATGTGTAATTTGGTATGCATGTGTGTGGGTGTGCAGCATATGTGTGTGTGAGTATGTATGTGAATCTAGCATAATTACACAGTGGGTTCCAAAATTATTGACAACTTTGATGAAGATTAGCAATAATGACTGTATAAAATAAATCATTCAAATATTAAAATAGCTATATTGTAAGCAAAACAATAATGGGTATTTTGTTTAAAGCTACAATATGTAACTTGTTGTGCGACCCAACCACATTCACAGAAAAAATGTGAGTTATCGACCTGTCTGTTCTTTTTCTATCTGTGCTATTTCTATGCTTCCCATTCTTACGTTTCATTTTTGCTTCTTTTACTTTCGGTTTTGTACACCAGCTTTACACAGCTGAAAATACAATATTTTTGGTTATGGAAAAAATATTTCACAGCGGTTTGGATGGTACTATGATACCCTACACAATTACTGCAAAATTATTGACACCCCTTAAGAGTCTTATTTTTTATACCTTTATTTAACTAGTTTAACGTTCCTAGTACGCAATGACTACATCAAGCTTGTGACTCTACAAACTTGTTTAATGCATTTGTAGTTTGTTTTGGTTGTGTTTCAGATTATTTTGTGTCCAATAGAAATAAATGGTAAACATTGTATTGTGTCATTTTGGAGTAATTTTTTATTATAAATGAGAATATAATATGCTTCTACCATGATTACAGATAATCCTGAATTAATTGTGAATAATAATGAGTGAGAAAGTTACAGAGGGTCAAATATCTTACCCCCAGATTCGCTAACTTCATGCATGTCTTGGGGTATGACCTTTGACCCTCTGTAACCTTCGCACTCATCATTATTCACAATTCATTCAGGATTATCCGTAATCATGATAGAATCTACATTCATGTAGAAGTGGTAATAAACATATTATATTCTTATGTACAATAAAACTCCAAAATGACAAAATACATTATTTACCATTAATTTCTATTGGGCACAAAATAATCTGAAACACAACCAAAACAAACTGCAATGTTTCTAGAGTCACAAGCTTGATGCAGTCATGGGAATATGTGACCAAATACAAAATTTTTGATTATTTTATTTACAATAACCTTTAGGGGTGTCAATCATTTTTACCTCTACCTTTATGAAAGAAATATATAGTTATTGTGAAACAAAATCTTTTTATCTGAGAAATTGTATTAGTATAAAATAAAATAGCAAAAAATCTAGCTGAGTACTTATTTATGTGTGTGTGCAAACTGTGCATATGTGTGTGTGTGCGTGTGTGCGTAAAGCCACTGCCAAGACTAGAAGATCCTTCCGGGGAGAATGAAGGAAATCTAGCATGATGAGATGAGATCAGCACTAACAGGAGGAGAGCCACCGGCGTGCAGACCACTCGCCACACACACACACACACACACACACACACACACACACACACACACACACACACACACACACACACACACACACACACACACACACACACACACACACACACACACACACACACACACACACACACACACACACACACACACACACACACACACACACACACACCTGACGTCACTCTGTGTTACTCATATAACAACATCAAAACACAACAATCTAGAACAGAAAACCACAAAATCATCCACATCATGCGAATTAATCTCCTAGCCACTGTTCTTTTACACGTCAGCTCCTCATCGGATATAACCCAATGCAACTCGTATACAGTGGTAGGGATACATGGTGAGATGATGACAGAGAAAGAGAGAGAGGGAGAGAAAATGAAGCAGGAGAGAGACAGAGAAAAAGAGAGAGAGAGAGAACGAGTGAAAGAACAACAGAGAAACGGACATAGAAATAAAAGATACAGAGCAAGAGTATAGTATAACTTACGATGTGGAGCATGAGATAGTCTCCCAGACCCGGAGCACTGTCTATCCGGACCAAGATGCCATCCTTTAGGGAAGTACTGAACCCTATGGTCAGTCTGTCTGTGCGCGTGCTTGGCCTCTCGTTGGCTGGCCAGTTGAACGTAATGAGGCCTCCTCCTTTCCCAAAGATATAAGTCATCCCAGCTGAGGAGAAATAGGAGAGAAAGAGAGAGAGGCAGAGGATGAACTAAAAGGCTTTGACAGGAGGAATAGTTTTTCAAAGCGAAGTGAGAGTAGGATAATGTGAGCCCATGATCCCACCAAACAATTTTTTTTTCCTTTGTCCTTTTTTGTAAAGAAAATAATTTCACCAAAATGATTGGTGAAGAGATGTTCTTTGCTAAAAAAATATGAATACACAAACCACACACACTCCAGAAATGATGATACCAGTGAGCTGTGATGTGTGATGTACACAGCCAAATTACTACACGGCGAAGCACTGTTAACGACAGAAACCATCGCTCCCCAACCAGCAACCATTTCCCTATCATGACGTTAGAGAAAAACTCTGTAACCACTGCCATTCCATTAAAGTGTTGGGGACCAAGTAGGCCAAAGTCTTTGAAAACATCAATTTTGGGAGGGGTGTGTAAGTTGTCTAGTTCTGCCTCACCTGGTTCCTGAACCCAAGTCTCACGAGAGGTTTCGGAATGACTAATGTTCTCACCTGGGTCAGATAAGTCGTAATTCACCAGCTGATTTTCTCTATCCCAGACCCCATGGGAAATACTGTGACCTATACAAGTTAAATATAATTCCTTCCAACAGGGATTAGCAATAGAGGTTCTGAGGAATGAATTCTCCAGTTCACATGTATTATACATGAAAGAAGAAAGACCCCAGGAGAATGTCTTTAGAAAATCGAGCAATATTCCAAATGTAATGTGAATTGAGCGAACCCAACCACACAGAGATGTACTCTGTTTCTGTAGTTGTAGAGAAGTTCAAGTAGTTATTGGGGCGAGAGACAGTTCATAGCCATGACTTTTGTGTGTATGCGTGTGTGTGTGCTTGTATGTCAGTGTGCGTGTGTGAGTATATGTGTGTGTGGGCATGCTTGTGTGTGAGTGCTTCTTGTGCATGTTTGATGGCATGCATGTGTATATTCTAAGGCTATAAGGACCAGCTGGCTCTACCTCTCCCTCTCTAGTTGTGTGTCAAGTAGAACAGCTGGCCCTCAGTGGGAGCATGGCCACATCACATAAACATTTACATAACATTTGCATTTAAGTTCCAGCATTTGCACTTCAGACAGGCCTACTGTAGAGTACAAACTACACAGGGTACATATACTATTTACAAAGTATCAATGCATCAGAACGCAGTAGGCGTTGCAAATATATCACTCATCTCTTCTCACAGTCCATCATAATCAAGGAAGCTCCTACAATACACCGTCGATGGTCTTATTTGACTTCTGGTGGTTAAATAAGCAGCACCAGGCATGCCTCAGTTCTTCTCTTTCCATTGGGGGATTTGGTTGCCCTGTGATACTGAATAATATATGCAATCATTACTCAATTAATCAATGAAGAACCATTTACTTTCAGAAGTGCCCTTGCAGCCTTGTTGAGAGGTGCTTCAGAGGTTAAGCAATATATACTTTACAGCTGCAAAAGACGAAAGAGAGACCGTTTGATGGAGGCAATATGTTGAACTTTGAGACTTTGCAGTGTACATGTCAAAACCACAGATCTTCTGTTGATGGCATGGAGCCGTTTGATAAAAAATTTGCTTCACCTCAAGCGCAACAATTTGACTCAACAAGAACTGCAAATGCTACTGGGTTTTCACACTAAAACAGTTTCCTGTGTGTATCAAGAATGGTCCACCACCGAAGGACATCCAGCTAACTTGACACAACTGTAGGAAGCATTGGCATCAACATTGTACCTTGTAGAGTCTGTGCCCTGACGAATTGAGGCTGTTCTGAGGGCAAAAGGAGGTGCCACTCAATATAAGGAAGGTGTTCCTAATGTTTGGTACACTTAGCTTAGTGTAAAGTACGGTTTTAATAGAAAGTGGTCAAAGGGAGTTACATCCTTTTAGACAGATTGGTAGATGGATAGATAAACCAGCATCAGGTGGCAGCGAAGGAACTTCATAAACCAGATTATAAAATAATAAAAAGTCTGTGGGCTCCATCCGATTAAGACAACACAGCAGGGTCATTTCCCATCCTGCTGCCCAGCAGAAATGCATGATGGGATTGGCCGGAGCTCAGGCCCTGGCGGTGATGGTCTTGCCAACATTGGGGTGAGACGCTGTGCCAATTGAAAAGATAGCCGAGTGACCGCTCTAACAATGGAAATACATGTCCTCAATGATTTTAGGCAGGCGAGATCAGGTGGGACCATTCTAGGCAATGAGAAGGCAGATGCGCGAACAACATGCACAACTGAGTTGTTTTCTCTAAGTTGCCGGAATGCCACACGCAACCACTTATGTCTGTATATACTTATGTCAGCATAAACATTATGAAACTTCTATTAGATCAAATAAGCCTCCCGTAATTCGGCACTCTCATATAGACCACCACACAAAAACAGGCTTCTCTCACGAGGACAGATTTTGGGCGGAGTAAATCCTCTCGTTTCCCCTCTTCCTCTCTGGCTGTACCCTATGACTGGCTGCTCCATGGCTGATATACTTATCTTCTCCTCATTAAGAGGAAGTCCAGTCACTGTTTCTAGTGAAATATTCTGCATGAAAGATAGCTGAAAAAGAAGAATGGGTATTTACGGTTTACTACTCGAACGCCAAAATAAACTGATGTGTGACGGTACTCTAATAAACTGGCCAAGAATGAGGCGGGAGATATTCTATTGGAATGATCATTATACAGTATTTCACTGACTGAGTGAATAAGGTTCTCAAAACCCTTCGTCATGTTTAGAAAAGAGAGTTAGATAACTCCACTCAGAGTTACGCAAGCGGGGATAAAGTGCATTATCAATAATTGAGCTTAGAGTGACTGTGACTCTTGGCGTTCTTATCAGAATCAGAGAGGGGGATTACTTAGACATCTTAAGATGTGTCATACGATGGCAAGACGTCTTTAGAAGATCCACTTCCCGAAGACCAAAAAAATATAAGAGGCAACATCATTGTGTGTTAATTTCAAGTTTCAACAAACTTTTTCAATTAGTTTAAATACACTTTTGTCAAATGACAGCAAGTTGTTTTACCATTCAGACACCGACCTAGACACACAATGACGCAGACGCTTTTCAGACAATTAAAGACCAGAAAAGTGCCTTCCTTTGTGCGTATTGATGAGCATGATGCATTTTCTTCATAATGCTTTCCAGGTATGCGCGTAAATTAATAATGTGGCAGAACGTTTAAAAAAAAAGAGAAGATGGCCTGAACCGCTAACAGCTCCACAAAAGAGGTTCTCTTTTCAACACGACGACGTGTGCACCTATAATTGAATAATATGGCTTTAAAACTACTAATGGGTATAGTCAGAGAAACCTGACAGGCAATTCAGTTGGGAGACAGCTCTTCGAGAAAAGAAGACAAGACTGATGGTTTGGTTTGAATTTTCATAAACTGATGCAAAGACTGGATAATGGCTTTCTAAGAATTGTTCGAAAAAGAAATACACCACTTATGGTTTAAATGTAATGTTCTGTGACGATGTGCGCTGAGAGTCGGGAAGCAAGTTCAGAGAGTGTGTGTTTTAATACATAAACACAACACCATACAAAACAAGAAACACTAAATGCACACAGACATGAAACGGAAACAATAACGCCTGGGGAAGGAACCAACGGGAGTGACATATATGGTGAAGGTAATCAGTGAGGTGATGGAGTCCAGGTGAGTCTGATGACACGCTGGTGCGCGTAATGATGGTGAGCAGCCTGGTGACCTAGAGGCCGGAGAGGGTGCACACGACGCGCGGAACCTGCCACAGGACGCCGACCAAAATGACGATACCGGGGATCAGGAGTGGATCTGTCACCTCTGCTGAGGCGCGGGAAATTTGTCAATCCGGCTGAGACGCAGGAGCATGGCGATGGTACCCCTTCCCCGGCGGTTTCGGCTCCAGCCACAGGACGCTAATTAAAGGGACGATCCCAGGGATCAAGTGCGGAACGGTTACCCCTACTGATCCCAGGGATCAAGAGCGGAACGGTTACCCCTGCTAATCCCAGGGATCAGGAGCGGAGCGGTTAACCCTGCTGATCCCAGGGATCAGGAGCGGAGAGGTTAACCCTGCTGATCCCAGGGATCAGGAGCGGAGCGGTTAACCCTGCTGATCCCAGGGATCAGGAGCGGAGCGGTTAACCCTGCTGATCCCAGGGATCAGGAGCGGAGCGGTTAACCCTGCTGATCCCAGGGATCAGGAGCGGAGCGGTTAACCCTGCTGATCCCAGGGATCAGGAGCGGAGCGGTTACCCCTGCTGATCCCAGGGATCAGGAGCGGAGCGGTTAACCCTGCTGATCCCAGGGATCAGGAGCGGAGCGGTTAACCCTGCTGATCCCAGGGATCAGGAGCGGAGCGGTTAACCCTGCTGATCCCAGGGATCAGGAGCGGAGCGGTTACCCCTGCTGATCCCAGGGATCAGGAGCGGAGCGGTTAACCCTGCTGATCCCAGGGATCAGGAGCGGAGCGGTTAACCCTGCTGATCCCAGGGATCAGGAGCGGAGCGGTTACCCCTGCTGATCCCAGGTATCAGGAGCGGAGCGGTTAACCCTGCTGATCCCAGGGATCAGGAGCGGAGCGGTTAACCCTGCTGATCCCAGGGATCAGGAGCGGAGCGGTTAACCCTGCTGATGCACGGGAATTTGTCGCCGTCTGGAGCACGGGAACCTGACGAGCCGGTGGAAGCAGGGGAGACTGGCGATCCGGCGAAGGCATGAAAGCCCGACGAGCGGCTGAGGCAGGGGAGCCTGGCGATCCGGCTGAGGCATGAGAGCCTGATGAGCCAGTGGAGGCAGGGGAGCCTGGTGATCTGTCTGAGGCATGAGAGCCTGTAGCGGCTTCCGGACCCAAAGTCATTCCCACTGAAAAAAATAATAAATAAACTCCCTGATGCTTCCCTTAGGTGAGGCATTATTCTGTAACGATGTGCACTGAGAGTCGGGAAGCAAGTTCAGGGAGTGCATATTTTAATAAATAAACACAACATAATACAAAACAAGAAACACTAACAGCTCACAGACATGAAACAGAAACAATAACGCCTGGGGAAGGAACCAACGGGAGTGACATGTAAAGTGAAGGTAATCAGGGAGGTGATGGAGACCAGGTTAGTCTGAAGACGTGCAGGTGCGCGTAATGATGGTGACAGGTGTGTGCCATAAAGAGCAGCCTGGTGACCTAGCGGCTGGAGAGGGAGCACATGTGACCCAGAGCAAAAGCTTTACCACTATCACCCCATACCACATTTGATCAAAACCTGGCATTCGCTTCCAATAAAACCACCATAGTTTTCTTCTCTGTTGAAGGCCATAAGTGTTTACTTACGTCTCAGCATCACCTTTATCCAACCCGGTGGGTTGCCAGTTCAAATCCCGGATGCGACTGGAAATATCTTGTAAATATCAAAGATGCCATTGCCTGTCGTTGTGCCATTGAGCAAGGAACTTTACCCCCACAACAACAACTCCGGGCGCCCATCACTCTCCTTCTTGGTCAAATAGCCCTCCTTCTTGTTCAAACAGCCCGGAGGTGTGTTGGGTCATTGTCCTGTTAAAAAACAAATAATAGTCCCACTGAGCGCAAACAAGATGGGACGGCATATCACTGGAGAATGCTGTGGTAGCCATGCTGGTTAAGTGTGCCTTGAATTCTAAATAAATCACAGACAGTGTCAACAGGAAAGCACCATTACACCTCCTCCTTCATGCTTCATGGTGGGAACCACACATGCGGAGATCATCCGTTGACCTATTCTGTGTCTCTCAAAGAAACCAAAAATCTCAAATTTGGACTCATCTGAGCAAAGGACAGATTTCCACCGGTCAAATGTCCATTGCTCGCGTTTCTTGACACAAGCAACTCTCATCTTCTTATTTGTGTCCTTTGGTAGTGGTTACTTTGCAACAATTTGACAATGAAGACCTGATTCAGGCGATGTGTCTGTTACTCTGTGGAGCATTTTTTTGGGTTGCAATATGAGGTTGGTAACTCTAATGAACTTATCCTCTGTAGCAGAAACTCTGGGTCTTCCTTTCCTGTGGCGGTCCTCATGAGAGCCAGTGTCATCATAGCGCTTGATGGTTTTTGAGACTACACTTGAAGAAATATTCCAGATTGACTGACCTTCATGCCTCCAATTAATGATGGACTGTCATTTCTCTTTGCTTATTTGAGCTGTTCTTGCCCTAATATGGACATGGTATTTTACCAAATAGGGCTATCTTCGGTATACCAGCCCTAACTTGTCACAACACAACTGTTTGGCTCAAATGTATGAAGAAGGAAAGAAATTCCACAAATGATCTTTTACCAAGGCACACCTGTTAATTGAAATGCATTCCAGGTGACAACCTCATGATGCTGGTTGAGAGAATGCCAATAGTGTGCAAAGCTGTCATCAAGACAAAGGGTGGCTACTTGGAAGAATCTCAAATATAAAATATATTTTGATTTGTTTAACACTTTTTTGGTAACTAAATGATTCCATGTGTGTTATTTCATAGATTTGATGTCTTCACTATTATCCTACAATGTATAAAATAGTAAACATTAAGAAAAACCCTAGAATGGGTAGGTGTGTCCAAACATTTGACTGGTACTGTATCTGTATATGTGTCTTTCGGAGGAGTTGGGTTAAGAGGAAGTTGAATTTCAGTCGGACCTTCTGTGCAATTGACCAATAAAGTGATCTTCATCTCCTCATAGTGATTGAAATTATGTTCCATATTTTTACGAATTAAGGTGTCAATAACTCATGCACAAACACACAAAGCCTGTGTGTCATAGCACACTCGACCTCATGCATGTAAGATGAGAGTGTGTGGTGATTTGCTTTCATCTATTGAAGATCATATCAGATTCTTTACCATTCTACACGCCGCTCATCTCATATACAACAAACACACACACACACACACACACACACACACACACACACACACACACACACACACACACACACACACACACACACACACACACACACACACACACACACACACACACACACACACACACACACACACACACACACACACACACACACACACACACACAGCCATGTACACACACAGATATGCACACAGACAAGTCATCACTTGTATACATACATACATATGTTCACTTGCCTCCATGGATACACAAAAACAAATACACACACACACACTCACACTCCGAAAGACAGACTTTCCAAGACATAGCAATCTGCACACTTGGACACACATGCACACACACAATCCCAGATCTCATACAGTTTCTAAAATGGAAAGCTTTAAGCAGTTCAAGCCTCCCATGGGATGATCTTGAGAGAGGAGCAGAAGTATTGTGAGAGAGTCGAGGGCTTTGACATCTATCAGCTGAGCAATTGGATTCCAGATCTTCTTAGATAAGAGACTGATTGGAGTGGGAGTTTAGTGGAGAGAGAGAGGGGGGGAGAGATGAAGAGAGAGAGAGAGAGAGCCTGACGAGAGTGCGACAAACATCCATCTCCCCCACCTTCACAAAGCCAACCATTTTGCCATTTATCAGCAGTTAACATGATTACATTAAGACTGATGCATGGAAATTAGGCCAATTAGTTAGATATAAACCCAGCTAAAATCAAAGGGAAACTGAGCGACGAACCATAGAGTGATGCCAAATCAAACGTAAGCTTCCTGTACTATTACCCACTGTTGATCACTGGTATGTAGGTCAGAGCTGTGGTCAATTCTATTTCATTTCCTTGGAACTCAGCTTGGAAATGTCTTCATAGCAGAGTTGGGGTCAATTCCATTTCAATTCCAGTCAGTGGAATTTAACATGGAGTATTCCTATTGAACTGTAATGCCATTCCCGAGTTCACATGAGGTTACTTTGGATGAATTGGGATGAATGACCCTAACTCTCATTACCAGTCCTGTAGGTGGGTTGATATCACCATGAATAAACAGCAGAGGAACCATCTCTCAGGCACTGATGATTACATATGGCAGTTATGTACTGCTTGTTGTGCACAGCATGTCTCTTCCCGGGAGTTATTCCTCTCCTCCTTCCCCCCTTTTCTGCTGTCATACTGTGACTACAGGGGAGTAACGTTACGGCTCAGAGCGACGGGGAATGAAGATACCGCTCAGAGAGCGAGGGAGGAAAGGGAGGGGAGAGGAGGTGGAGGGGAGAAAGAGGTAGATTGGAGGGGAGGGTACAGCCAAGCAATATCAAAAGTGTCACCGTGTGGTGTAGCATCGCAGCTGGTGAAAATGGGATAAACTGGGGAGGCAGAAGAGAGGAGAGATGGGATTTTGATAGAGCCTGTTTTGTAGACGCCACCTTTAGACCTCAAAAGAACATCATTTTCAAAACTTTGCCCACAGTTCTCTGAGGTGTGCTTCCCCTCGACCGGGGGGGGGGGACGACACCACAGCCACCAAAGTACAGAGACTGACAGAATTAATGAGGAGAGATGACTTACTGTACGCACAAATTGAGGAGGGGGTAAGAATGAGGGGATTATCTAGTGTCCCAGAGAACTTTCCAAGGGACCCGTCTTTCATGTGAAATATATCACCGATATGATGATGAAAACACCATAGTTACAGTATGTATATCATTCATCACATATATCAAATCAAAGTCAGTTTTGGTATTTGATGTAAGTTAAGTGTGGGACCCGTGTCTTGCCGACCCACAGAATGCCAGATAGTCTTGTGAAAGACCAGGTTGAGTACCAGACAAAAGGAGTCATTGATACACAACTCTTAGTTGTGATCATTTCTCAGATGGCGTAGTCAGCTTGGGACCGTTTCTATTGTTTACACATTGTGGAGTCCAACAGCTTGCCGGGCCATCTGTAGGAAATGGCTGTGAGGACCGGGGAGACCTGAGGGAGGTTGGCGAGATCGCCGGGCTGCAGTACAATGTGCCATTTCAGCATCTCCTTCATCTAATTGTTTGCAGTTTGTTTGGTTCTTTGGGGACTTACAAAATTGTATTCCTTTTCAAAATAGGGACCATTGAAAAGAGTGATAGCTTACATGCCACATGATGAAAATGCCATGGCGGCAGGTAGCCTAGTGGTTAGAGAGCTGGACTTGTAACCGAAAGGTTGCAAGATCGTATCCTTGAGCTGACAAGGTAAAAATCTGCCCTTGAACAAGGCAGTTAACCCACTGTTCCTAGGCTGTTATTGAAAATAAGAATTTGTTCTTATTAACTGACTTGCCTAGTTAAGTAATGGTAAAATGCCATAAAAAATATACAAAATCTTACGCAATCAGAAAAAAAAAAAATTTGAGTATATATTAGGGCAGGCTGTTGCAGTGACCATATTACTGCCACACCAGCAGTCATGAGTCATGACCTCAGTCAAATTCCTGTCACTGTAATCTCCTTTTATGCACTCTGGTCGCTCTTGGCCTGGTACTCCGGGCTCCATTGTCCCTCTAACCACTCTGACATCAATGCAAATACAATTAAAATCACATCAAATACATAATCAAAACAGTCTCATGCGTTAAAAACTCACCTCACTGTAATAGATCAATTTGAAGAAAGAAGTTCAACAACTGGTTGAAGCTGAGTGGAAAACAGGGTCGTTGTGGATGATGTTGGATGAATTCAAAACAACCAGACACATAATACAGCGTATGCTTACGCAATGTTTGCGCCGTTATACAAACACAGTTTAATAGCCTATTACGCAGGCAGAAAAACCACCCCAAAAACCATAGATTTAAGATGTCTTTGGTACATAAATGGTCTAGACTATATTCTAAAAAATGAAACAAATTCTAGTATAGGACTGTATTATGATGCATACTGGATGGTCTGGTAACATTACGCTATGCTCCAAACTTTTTATACATGAGTCTGGGGACTACGGTAGACGATGCTGTTGGTTCATTTACTGTGCATGGCGGTTTACAGAGTTGACCTACAATGAAAGTTTGTATTTGATTTTGAATAGCCTAGTAAAAGGGCTTTTTTTTTTCTTTCTTCATTTTAATAGGCTGACACAGTACCTTTAGCCACACAATATCTCACCAACGTGCGTTTCCATCTCCTCTTCCTCGTGAGAGGGGCTGTCAACAGTTTAATGAAATATGTTTAGTTGTGCAAACATGTTACTATCGATGTTCCCGAACAGATTTCACTTGGTTTACCAAATGAGGCACTGGGTAGCTGCAAGAACAGCGTTAGAGAGCTCATGACATAGAGAGTTTGGGCGGAATATCGCCTATCGCGAAGCAAAAGGCTGAATGCTCCTGAAACAGTGGTAGATGTGTGGAATGAAATACGTCTTCTTATAAGGCCAGACATTTCTATATGCAATCCCGTTTGAAAGCAGAGTTTTGATGGTTGCCACTAAAATGAGGAGGATCCTAGCATATTTATTTCTCAGCTGCTTATATTAAGCACATGCTCTGTTCTGCATAATTAAAAAACTAACCAAGGGAATACAGCCTCCATTCGCTATTCAAGTGCACATCTTTTTTTTTACCCTGCCCTTGTTCCTGTCCATTTGATAATGGTCCATTCCAAATCGGAACTACTTTTACATATCAGTAAAATGTCAGATTAAATTGAGAATAAATAGTCTGATGGGTGAAAATATGATCACTTAATGAGAGAACAGCGTGTGCAGCCTGAGGCAAGGAACAGAGCGCAAGTTTTCAATTGCCCATAGTGGCATCATGCAGGCCAAATACAGTATGTTTTGATTTCTAAGACATTATGAGGTTTGGCTCATTCACAACTAAAGTTGCCAAATAACTCTAAATCTAGCTCATAGGACCTGTTTCAAATGAATACTTTTACACTCAACATAGCCCTTTCATATTGTATCCAACTCGTTCTGGAATAGGAGAAATATATTTTCTATTTTATTCAGCTTATATTCTTACTACTATGAAATCATATAATATAATGGCTCGAGACTTCTAAGTATTTTTGGTCTGCTAAATGAACTAGCCTACAGCCTATAGCAATGGCGCATAACCAAATAACATACAGTATGACAGAATCCGAGCCCGAGGGTTTGATAATCACATGCACAGGGTTGCAGGTGATTATGTGTACAGTGAAAATCCAAAATGCAGGACTACATTTTAACAAATTATGAAAATGGTAATAAAATAAAAAATAAAAGAAACAGAAATAGCACTAAATACATAATGCCAACTTTGGCAGTGATGACTAAATAACAGCTGTGGCTGACACATATTCTGTTCTTCTGAAATAAATGTTATTCATATCATAATGTTTATTTAGACCTGCCTAAACTAAATAATGGATTTATTGTGAGGGTGTATACTAAATTGATTTCTTAAACTTTTTTATGTAGCTGTTCCAAAGTGGCTTGTATGCGTGGAAGCCTGGAGATGCTAAACGTTTTTATGTTAATTAACGGTCAATTACCGTGAGACCGGCAATCATTTGCATGACAATACCCCGCTGACAACATTTCACAGCTCTAAATAATCTGTCTGCACAAATATGACATTTGGCCAGTGTACTGTGCATTCAAAATCACACACGTGTTTGCACAGATGTAGGATACGCCTTCAGACTACAGGTAATGAGATCAAACAGTCTCGAGGGTAGAACGACATCAGGGGCCACAGGAATCATTGCTACAGCTCGCCCCGCCATCTGCACAAGACAGCTTCTATGACAGAGGAGTCAATTGGCCGGGGGTGGTTGGCCTGATAGCTGGGCCACAGTCAGAGCACAATGTGCCATTTCAGTGGATTCTCAGTCCGCAGGCAGGCAGGCAGCGAGGCTACCCTGGGACAGCATAACTGCTGCTGTCATGGCTTCCCTGCGTCTGCGTGGCCAATCAACAATAGGTGGTTTGTAATGGACCGTGGCCTGCCTTGAAGTCCCTTCAAAAGCAGCTGGAACCGGTTTGCTCGGTGTGTGAGCGACTGTCAGCAATTCCACTGCAGGAAATGCAGTAGTTGAGTCTCTGATGTTCACTAAGGTAGCCTACTGTGATCGCAAAGACAGACATATGAGGTGTAGTGGATGTATTAATACCATAGACATAACTGCTGGTAAAGTTGACTGCTGATCAGATACTGCAAGTAAACTCCAAAGACTAGTGGATGCTTTAGAGAGGTTGTTAATGAGTATCTCTCTATTCAGTGGCTTTTGAAGGTGGGATGTTGGACAGAGGAATGAGATGGGTGGATTCTAGTATTGGTACAGTACCTACCCCCCACCACCAGCCCTTTCAATGTAAAGGACTTTGAGCGGTTTGGACAAATAATATGTGATCCAGTAACAGAGATGGGGAGCAGAGTGACATGGTCGGAGCACTTTGGGTTAGTTCACGGATCACCGTAAGGTTCAATCCCATCACCACGGAAACAAGAGTGACAGGGAAGTTCCGAGTGTTCTGAGGTGACGCAAGATTCCCTTCCTTTCAGAGGGAGCCTTCAAACGGAAAATTATTTTCCAGTGAAGAGGATGGTGGGAAAGGAGGGATCATTTATGAGGGGAGATATGAACTGGTGATCTGGTGAAGTCGCCCACGTCTCACAGGCAACTGACAGAGGAAAGGCTTTGCGCTGCAGAGACTGGACAGCACGAGAACAGAGAGAGAGAGGTGAAAAGGGAGAAAGATGGAGAGGTCGGATAGAAAAGCAAGCAACACTTTGAGACTCATCTCTGCATCACCATCCAATAATGTTCAAGCGCAGTCGACCCGTGTGAAAAGGAAACGTTACTGCATGTTGGCTAATCGAACCTGTTTGAAGATGTCTAGTTTATATCTGGTCTGTGACAGTTGGACTTTCACACTAATCGCCACAATCACTGCTAGAAAAATAAAACCATTTCCACTTGTATTGAAAGTGGCCAAATCACTTAAACCTAGCTTTCGGCTTAAATGTATTCCCTCTTAGGAAAGACTTCAAACACCTGGCGGGGAATCACGCCATTAGCATTTCCGTGGCACCGCTAGGCCGACACCCCATCGCAGTGTGACACTGATTGTTCACCCCAGATAATTGGCCATTACTTCTACTTTTGTGCTCGTATTCCCGCCTGTGATTTGATAAGGTTATATCAAGACAAATAGCACAATTTTACAGGGAGCCATTTCGCAAAAAAAAAAAAAAATTGAGAAATGTACTTGAGCTGGGGTTCATTTTTTCTCCCTCCCTCTAAACCGTGTCCATTTTAAGCGTTCGGTAATGAAATAAAAACGGATTTAACATTCTGCAGGCTCTTAAAAATGGGATTTATTTCATCTGATTGTATCAGAGGGGACCAATAATGGCTGATATCACACTGTGATAATATCGCAAATGTTTTCCAATTTGTTTCAATAGGAATAATCTGTGTTTTGAATTCCCTCCCTCTACAAGTCTTGTTCGTTATTTTTCTCAAAGACAAAACATCGCAACGGCATAGAAGACAAGGCGATAACCTCGTCCACAGAGGGGACTTTCTGTCTGAGATGTCGACAGCTATAAAGAGATGGATCTTGGCCTTTAATGTAATCTGGAGTATCAGTAATGTGTGACTTAATGGTCGTTGTCTCCTGGCCTTTGTGGCCTCGCTCTGTAATGTAACATAAATCCTCATTAGAGAGAGCCTTTCCGGGTGTATTAGGGCCTCACACTCACAGATGACTTTCTTGGTCGCTGTCAGCAGCTTTCTTACCCAGTTTGTGTAGAACGTGTTGTGTGTATGTGAGAGGACTTGATGTGTTGTCTGGTCAGCAGCCTGACCTCTCTGTATGTCTCTCATGTAAACTGTCAGGCTGTGTGGAGAGATGAAAAGGGTTCAGCCATGATGAGGCTGTGTATAAATGTTTTTTTGTATCTGATGAGGACTGCAAATTCTGAAATACTGAACCTGAGACAATGGACTCTCTGTTTTAGGGCATATTACTTATCATCGTCTTGCCATGAAATGATTAATTGATCCAACATGCTTTGGAGAGCTTTCAGTCCAAATGTAAGGCCAATCATGTCACTTTCGAAAATATGGATCACAAAGGGAGAAGAAACTATCGATCTGTAGACTGTAAGCTATGTTGGTTGTCATCACTTCAATAGGAATATAATTTATGGAAAAACTAACTGGGGTAGTGAGAAGGAGAATGAAAGAGAGTGAAGGTGAGAGAGAGAGAGAGAGAGAGAGAGAGAGAGAGAGAGAGAGAGAGAGAGAGAGAGAGAGAGAGAGAGAGAGAGAGAGAGAGAGAGAGAGAGAGAGAGAGAGAGAGAGAGAGAGGAAAAACAAGAGAGAGGAAAAGCAAGAGAGAGACACAATGAGGGAGAGGAGCAAAAGAGGGACAGATTTAGAGAGAAAGTGAGAGATAAAGAGATAGAGGGACAGCTGAGGAGTGAGGGGTAGAGAGAGGAAAAACGGAGATATTTGACAATGCAGATCTAATCCTTCTACAGTATGAGTCATACAGACTAGCGTACTGGACCCTCTCTCTCTCAGACTCAACATGGATCAGAGGGTCTGTGTAAATCCATCTGATGTTCATCGGATCTAACATGAGATGCCGCTCCTCTTCTCACTTGTCTTCCTATATGGTGTGTGTAAGATGGAACTCCTATTGTGTGCCATGACATGGGGGAACACCACAGTACCACAACTGTTCCAGATATTTTTAACCCCTTTCTCTTGAAATGCACCATTATACAATACAGACAAAGTGCAGGTTAAGTCAGGGATGTTGCATTGAAACTAATGAACAGTGTTTGTGTGTCCTAGGATGCTCACCGGTGGCTCCTGCTAACTGTTAACCCTTTGCACACACGTGCACTCACACCCACAAGCAGTTACTCACACGTCAGCTTTTTTTCGACCTGGTGTAAAGAATATTGGAGAGAAAGAAAATAGAGAGGGAAGGGGGAGAGAGAAAAAGGTAAAGCAGAAAGATTGAGAAAGAGAGTGAGTGAGAAGGCAGGCCAGAGGTAATGTGGTGTGTTAGCCCCTGATAGTGCTGGTCTTTGTTTGGCCTCCGCTCTCCTCAACAACAATGACTACTGCCGCAGTGGATGAGCACACCTGTGTGTGTGTGTGTGTGTGTGTGTGTGTGTGTGTGTGTGTGTGTGTGTGTGTGTGTGTGTGTGTGTGTGTGTGTGTGTGTGTGTGTGTGTGTGTGTGTGTGTGTGTGTGTGTGTGTGTGTGTGTGTGTGTGTGTGTGTGTGTGTGTGTGTGTGTGTGTGTGTGTGTGTGCGAGCGCGCGTGCGGGTGCACGTGCGTGTACAATGCGCATTTGTGTGAGTCTTTTCTGTTCCTCTCTTGCTCTCTCTTGCTCTTCCCCCACTCTCCTGCTCTCTCTCTCTTTTCCCCCACTCTCTTGCTCTTCCCTCTCTTCTGTGTGAAATAAGTCACTCTGCTAAACCTCTTTCCCTTTGAAGATGTGTTTAGAAGAAAGGGATGAGAAATTAAAGAAAGGAGGAATGGCACATGAAAGGAGGAAAAACAGTTTTGCACTGGCAATTCATCCTGGGGGAAAACTGCAGGCGGTGCTTTGGACTGTGAATAAAACATTGACTATATGACACAAGTCTTCTCGGGACAGAGGCAGACGGCAGCAAACAAACACGAGCACTGTGATTAGTTCTGCTCATCCTCCTGCTTGGGAGCCAGCCTGATTTGACACAGACAGTTGGGAGTGTAAAGGAGTGTTTTATTTGGGGGAACACTGCGTTCTCAGTGAAATGTATGTGCGAACTACACACACCGTTTTGTTAAATATGAAATGCTTCAAATCCTGGTATAGAGGTCCTGCTTGGCCCCAGCGCTACCCTCTGTGGCGCCTTGCGGTCGGATGCCCGAGCAGTTACCATACCAAGCAGTGATGCAACCGGTCAGTATGCTCTCGATGGTGCAGCTAGAGAACATTTTGAGCATCTGAGGGGGAATAGGTGTTGTCATGCCCTCTTCACGACTGTCTTAGTGTGTTTGGACCATGATAGTTTGTTGGTGATGTGGACACCAAGGAACTTGAGGCTCTCAACCTGCGCCACTACAGCCCCGTCGATGAGAATGGGGGCGTGCTTGTTCCTCCTTTACCTGTAGTCCACAATCATCTCCTTTGTCTTGCTCACGTTGAGGGAGAGGATGTTGTCCAGGCACCACACTGCCAGGTCTCTGACCTCCTGCCCATAAGCTGTCTCATTGTTGTCTGTGATCAGGCCTACCACTGTTGTGTCGTCAGCAAACTTAATGATGGTGTTGGAGTCGTGCTTGGCCACACAGTCGTGGGCGAACAGGGAGTACAGGAGGGAAATAAGCACACATCCCTGAGGGGCCCCATGTTGAGGATCAGCGTGGCGGATGTGTTGTTACCTTCCCTTACCACCTGGGGGTGGCCTGTCAGGAAGTCCAGGATCCAGTTGTAGACGGAAGTGTTTAGTCCCAGGATATTTAGCACAATGATGAGCTTTGAGGGCACTATGGTGTTGACCGCTGAGCTGTAGTCAACGAACAGCATTCTCACATAGGTGTTACTTATGTCGAGGTGGAAAGGGGCAGTAGGGGAGATTGCGTCATCTCTGGATCTGTTGAAGTGGTATGTAAATTGTTGTGGGTATCGTGTTTCTGGAATGATGGTGTTGATGTGAACCATGACCAGCCTTTCAGAGCACTTCATGGCTACAGACGTGAGTGCTACAGGGTGGTAGTCATTTAGGCAGGTTACTGTCAGGACCCGGTTACGAACCCGGGTCTCCGGAGTGAGAAACAGTCACTTAACCAACTGAGCCACGAATAGTCGGCAGAACCCAGAAGATGAGGCAGACACAGCAGTACTTGAGACGGTCTATTTAATGAAGTAAAAAGTGAAGTTCTTCAGGAAAACATGTAACTCCACAACCTCAAAAGGAATTCCACAAGAACAAAGGTAATCCTCCAAGACAAAAAGGTAAATCCACAAGGTGGAAGGTATAGCACAAAAAGCATCAAAATATACTCAAAAACAAACAAACAAGAACAAAAAAACAGAATTCCACAAGAGAGTCCACCGGGATCAACAAGAGATCACAGAGTACTAGGGCTGGGTGCTAACATACAAACACAGAGCAAAGAACAGAGGAAAACAAAGGGTTTAAATACAATCAGGGGAAACGAGGCACAGGTGCAAATAATAATGGGGATCAAGGGAAAACAAAAGGTCAAAAAGCACAATGGGGGCATCTAGTGACCAAAAACCGGAACAACCCTGGCCATATCCTGACAGTTACCTTGGCGTTCTTCAGCACATGGTCTATAGTGGTCTGCTTGAAACATGTAAGTATCACAAACTCGGCCAGGGAGAGGTTGAAAATGTCTGCGCATGCTCGGAGTATGTGTACTGGTAATTTGTCTGGTACTGTGGCCTTGTGAATGTTGACCTGTTTAAAGGTCTTACTCACATTGGCTACGGAGAGTGTGATCAGACAGTCGTACGGAACAGCTGGTGCTCTCATGCATCGTTCAGTGTTGCTTGCCTCGAAGCGAGCATAGAAGTCATTTAGCTTGTCTGGTAGACTTGCATCACTGGGCAGCTCGCGGGCTGGGTTTCCCTTTGTAATCTGTTATAGTTTGCAAGCCCTGCCACAACCGACAAACATCAGAGCCTGTGTAGTAGGAGTCAATCTGTGTTGACGCTTTGCCTGTTTGCCAAAAACCACTATGTATTTTCATGAAATAAACGGACCGATATGGACATGTTAATAGTTAACAGGTATGCTGTTTATACAGCAGTGTGTATATTTGTGTGTGTGTGTGTGTGCCTGTATTTGTCCCTCGGTGTACAACTAGCTGTCTGTGTTCACCGCAGTGGTGGCAGGACTGATTTTACACCTGGTTGGGCGAGTGTGTGTTTGTGTGTGACGGGGTTGATTTCATAGCTGGTTGGACGTGTCTCTGGCGGTCAGAAGTCCTAACTAGAACACGACAGACATGCAGAAACGCTGCCTGAGAGAAGTCAGAAAAGGACGGACAATTCATGGATGGCCACACACATCTAAATGATCTTCTATAGGTGCTCGACGAGCTGTCATGTTTTAGTGTGCTGGGGTTACAAAGAACATGTTTCTCATTGCATGCTACATCAACCATGAATACACACTTTTACGAAGTAATTATGATCTGCAGAAGAGGGGACTAGGGAATTAATTATGATTACAGTAACAATTCAATATCTTAAATGTTCAATTGCTTAATCAGATTTGGTGTTTGGCCCCTATTTGAATTATAATCCTACTTATACTGTGATTTGAATTCAACTGATACCAAATGGATTTAAATTATTTAAATGAACAGATAATAAATATCTCCAATGCCATTGAGTTATTTTAGTCAAATCGCATCATCTACTGCAGCTAGATATTGCCTTAGAAGTATTGTGCTGAGATGGCTTAAATTACTATAACGCAACTCTTTTTTATAATGGTTCTCAATGAGAGCTAATGCAATATATCACTACAGTTCAACTAGACTGGAAAATCTAAATCAAATCAATAATACAATATTTATTTAAGCAAGTCAGTTAAGAACAAATTATTATTTTCAATGACAGACTAGGAACAGTGGGATAAACTGCCTTGTTCAGAGGCAGAATGACAGATGTTTAACTTGTCAGCTCGGGGATTCGATCTAGCAACCTTTCAGTTACTGGCCCAACACTCTAACCACTAGGCTACCTGCCACCCTATACAAGGAGTACGGTGGTGAGTCAATGTGCAGTCAAAGTACACGAGACATGAACAAAACACGTCTTCACTGCTACGCCATCTTGGCAACCAGTATAGATAATAAACAGAGTAGCAGCAGTGTTGGTATTTGAGGTAATATGTACATGTAGGTAGGGTTAAAAGTGACTAGGCAACCAGTATAGATAACAAACAGAGTAGCAGCAGTGTTGGTATTTGAGGTAATATGTACATGTAGGTAGGGTTAAAAGTGACTAGGCAACCAGTAAAGATAATAAACAGAGTAGCAGCAGTGTTGGTATTTGAGGTAATATGTACACGTAGGTAGGGTTAAAAGTGACTAGGCACCCAGTATAGATGATAAACAGAGCAGCAGCAGTGTTGGTATTTGAGGTAATATGTACATGTAGGTAGAGTTAAACGTGACTAGGCACCCAGTATAGAATTTTTTTTCACCTTTATTTAACCAGGTAGGCTAGTTGAGAACAAGTTCTCGTTTAAAACTGCGACCTGGCCAAGATAAAGCATAGCAGTGTGAACAGACAACATGGAGTAAACAAACAAGTCAATAACACAGTAGAAAAAAAGAGTCTATATACATTGTGTGCAAAAGGCATGAGGAGGTAGGGAAATAATTACAATTTTGCAGATTAACACTGGAGTGATAAATGATCAGATGGTCATGTGCAGGTAGAGATACTGGTGTGCAAAAGAGCAGAAAAGTAAATAAATAAAAACAGTATGGGGATGAGGTAGGTAAATTGGGTGGGCTATTTACCGATGGACTATGTACAGCTGCAGCGATCGGTTAGCTGCTCAGATAGCTGATGTTTAAAGTTGGTGAGGGAGATAAAAGTCTCCAACTTCAGCAATTTTTGAAATTCGTTCCAGTCACAGGCAGCAGAGAACTGGAAGGAAAGTTGACCAAATGAAGTGTTGGCTTTAGGGATGATCAGTGAGATACACCTGCTGGAGCGCGTGCTACGGGTGGGTGTTGCCATCGTGACCAGTGAACTGTGATAAGGCAGAGCTTTACCTAGCATGGACTTGTAGATGACCTGGAGCCAGTGGGTCTGGTGACAAATATGTAGCGAGGGCCAGCCGACTAGAGCATACAGGTCGCCGTGGTCGGTAGTATAAGGTGCTTTAGTAACAAAACGGATGGCCCTGTGATAAACTGCATCCAGTTTGCTGAGTAGAGTATTGGAAGCTATTTTGTAGATGACATCGCCGAAGTCGAGGATCAGTAGGATAGTCAGTTTTACTAGGGTAAGTTTGGCGGCGTGAGTGAAGGAGGCTTTGCGGAATAAATAATATAATAATAATATAATAATATAATAATATATGCCATTTAGCAGACGCTTTTATCCAAAGCGACTTACAGTCATGTGTGCATACATTCTACGTATGGGTGGTCCCGGGGATCGAACCCACTACCCTGGCGTTACAAGCGCCATGCTCTACCAACTGAGCTACAGAAGGACCAAAAAAAAAAAAAAGCCGACTCTAGATTTGATTTTAGATTGGAGATGTTTGATATGAGTCTGGAAGGAGAGTTTACAGTCTAGCCAGACACCTAGGTAATTATATATGTCCACATATTCTAGGTCGGAACCATCCAGGGTGGTGATGCTAGTTGGGCGTGCGTGTGCAGGCAGCGAACAGTTGAAATGCATGCATTTAGTTTTACTAGTGTTTAAGAGCAGTTGGAGGCCACGGAAGGAGTGTTGTATGGCATTGAAGCTCGTTTGGAGGTTAGATAGCACAGTGTCCAAGGAAGGGCCAGAAGTATACAGAATGGTGTCGTCTGCGTAGAGGTGGATCAGGCAATCGCACGTAGCAAGAGCAACATCATTGATATATACAGAGAAAAGAGTCTGCCCGAGAATTGAACCCTTTGGCACCCCCATAGAGACTGCCAGATGACCGGACAACATGCACTCCGATTTGACACACTGAACTCTGTCTGCAAAGTAGTTGGTGAACCAGGCAAGGCAGTCATTAGAAAAACCGAGGCTACTGAGTCTGCCGATAAGAATATGATGATTGAAAGAGTCGAAAGCCTTGGCCAGGTTGATGAAGACGGCTGCACAATACTCTTTTATCGATGGCGGTTATGATATTGTTTAGTACCTTGAGCGTGGCTGAGGTGCACCCGTGACCGGCTCGGAAACCAGATTGCACAGCGGTGAAGGTACGGTGGGATTCGAGATGGTCAGTGATGTGTTTGTTGACTTGGCTTTCGAAGACCTTAGATAGGCAGGGCAGGTTGGATATAGGTCTGTAACAGTTTGGGTCCAGGGTGTCTCCTCCTTTGAAGAGGGGGATGACTGCGGCAGCCTTCCAATCCTTGGGGATTTCAGACGATATGAAAGAGAGGTTGAACAGGCTGGAAATAGGGGTTGCGACAATGGCGGCGGATAGTTTCAGAAATAGAGGGTCCAGATTGTCAAGCCCAGCTGATTTGTACGGGTCCAGGTTTTGCAGCTCTTTCAGAACATCTGCTATCTGGATTTGGGTAAAAGAGAAGCTGGGGAGGCTTGGGCGAGTAGCTGCGGGGGGGGGGAGCTGTTGGCCGAGGTTGGAATAGCCAGGAGGAAGGCGTGGCCAGCCGTTGAGAAATGCTTGAAGTTTTTGATTATCATGGATTTATCGGTGGTGACCATGTTACCTAGCCTCAGTGCAGTGGGCAGCTGGGAGGAGGTGCTCTTGTTCACCATTGACTTTACAGTGTCCCAGAACTTTTAGGAGTTAGAGCTACAGGTGGCAAATTTCTGCTTGAAAAAGCTGGCCTTTGCTTTCCTGACTGACTGCGTGTATTGGTTCTGGACTTCTTGAACAGTTGCATGTCGCGGGGACTATTCGATGCTATTGCAGTCTGCCACAGGATGTTTTTGTGCTGGTCGAGGGCAGTCAGGTCTGGAGTGAACCAAGGGCTATATCTGTTCTTAGTTGTGCATTTTTTGAACGGAGCATGCTTATCTAAGATGGCGAGGAAGTTACTTTTAAAGAATGACCAGGCATCCTCAACCGACGGGATGAGGTCAATATCCTTCCAGGATACCCGGGCCAGGTCGATTAGAAAGGCCTGCTCGCAGAAGTGTTTTAGGGAGCGTTTGACAGTGATGAGGTGTGGTCGTTTGACTGCGGACCCATAGCGGATACAGGCAATGAGGCAGTGATCGCTGAGATCCTGGTTGAAGACAGCGGAGGTGTATTTGGAGGGCCAGTTGGTCAGGATAACGTCAATGAGGGTGCCCTTGTTTACAGATTTAGGGTTGTACCGGATGGGTTCCTTGATGATTTGTGTGAGATTGATTTTTAGATTGTAGGACTGCATATCCCAGTTTAGGTCACCTAACAGAACAAACTCTGAAGCCAGGTGGGGGGGCGATCAATTCACAAATGGTGTCCAGGGCACAGCTAGGAGCTGAAGGGGTCGGTAGCAGGCGGCAACAGTGAGAGACTTATTTCTGGAGTGAGTAATTTAAAAAAATTAGTAGTTCAAACTGTTTGGGTATGGACCTGGAAAGTATGACATTACTTTGCAGGCTCTCTCTGCAGTAGACAGAACTGCCAAAGGGGGAGGAGTTGCAATCTTGACGGAAAAATGTTATAGTTGGGTATGGAAATCTCAGAATATTTGGTGGCCTTCCTAAGCCAGGATTCAGACACGGCAAGGACATCAGGGTTGGTAGAGTGTGCTAAAGCAGTCAGTAAAACAAACTTAGGGAGGAGGCTTCTGATGTTGACATGCATGAAATCAAGGCTTTTTCAATCACAGAAGTCAACAAATGAGGGTGCCTGGGGACATGCGGGGCCTGGGTTTACCTCCATATCATCCGCGGAACAGAAGAGGAGTAGTATGAGGGTGTGGCTAAAAGCTATCAAAACTGGTCGCCTAGAGTGTTGGGGACAAAGAATAAAAGGAGCAGATTTCTGGGCATGGTAGAATATAATCAGGGCATAATGTGCAGATAGGGGTATGGTGGGGTGCGGGTACAGCGGAGGTAAGCCCAGGCACTGGGTGATGATAAGAGATGTTGTATCTCTGGACATGCTGGTTGTAATGGGTGAGGTCACCGCATGTGTGGGAGGTGGGACAAAGGAGGTATCAGAGGTATGAAGTGTGGAACTAGGGGCTCCATTGTAAACTAAAACAATGATAACTAACCTGAACAACAGTATACAAGGCATATTGATATTTGAGAGAGACATACAGCGAGGCATACAGTAGTCACAGGTGTTGAATTGAGAAAGCTAGCTAAAAACAGTGGGCGAGGCTAATCAGCTAGCACAACAAACAGCAGGTAAAAGGGCGATGACTAGGCAGAGAGGGTCGGATTAACTACACACAGAGCCTGAGTTTGCGGCTGGGGCCGACAGATAAAAAATAAACAGAATGGAGTACCGTGATTAATGGACAGTCCAGCAGGCATCAGCTATGTAGCCAAGTGATCATAGTGTCCAGGGGACAGCAGTAGATGGAACAGGGAACCCGCCACTACGTTAGCAGGCGACCAGGCGTTTAAAGTTAGTAGCCCTCCGACGGAGGCCGGTTGAAGGCACAGAGGATGGAGTATTCGTCGGCAGACCAGTCGTGGTGGTGCGGCAGGGAGCCGTGTCGACAGAGAATCCAAGCCAGATGGCGAAAGAGGTATTGTAGAATTTCGTTTGCTGGCCAGGAGATGCGCCTGGCTCACGGCTAACTGGTGCTAGCTTCGTGGCAGTGGCGTTAGCCACTGTAGCCAATCGGTAGCAGCGGTGATCCGGTGCCAAGGTCCAGAGTTTACAGTAAGGATCCGGTGGAGTATCGGTCTCTGGCTGTGTATGAGTGGGGTTCGGGTGAACAGCTGAGTAGGCCGGGAGGTGGGCCTCAGGGATAGCTTCGGTACTGGGTGCCACGGTGAGCTAGCTAGCTGCAAGCTGTGAGCTAGCTGCAAGCTAGCTGTGAAGATCATAAGTAGTGGTCCAGGGATTACGGCAGGAATCCAGCGTTGTTGTGGAGAGACAGTCCGATACTAGTAGACTGGCAAGTATTATCCAGGCTAAGAACAGGGCTGGCGTCTGTGTAAAAGGTAAAAGCCGCTAGCAGTGGCTAACAATGACTGAATAGCTAATTATCTGGTTAGCTTCTGGAGGTTCTTGAATGTGTTCTAAAATTAAAAATAATAGCGATACCGTATCACATTGGGTGAGGCAGTTAACCGGAAGGTATAATTGAATTATATAATTCGAAAAGAGATTGAAAATAAAATTGAAATATATATACAAAAAATACAAAAGTACACGAGACATGAACAAAACACGTCTCCACTGCTACGCCATCTTGGCAACCAGTATAGATAATAAAAAGAGTAGCAGCAGTGTTGGTATTTGAGGTAATATGTACATGTAGGTAGAGTTAAAAGTGACTAGGCAACCAGTATAGATAATAAACAGAGTAGCAGCAGTATTAGTGGAGAGTGTGAAAGTGAATGTGTGTGTGTGTGTGTGTTTGTTTGTTTGTTTGTTAGAGTGTCAGTGTAAGAATGTGTGAGTGTGTGAATCCAGTGTTATCCCCAGAGCCTTCACCCAAATTTCAACAATGAATATTCAAACCAAGCAAAACTACTAGACTAAACATGTCTCCATTGGATGCAAGATGAGCAAGTGAAGTAGCTAATTTGTTGTGTTTGGTTTCTTAATAGAACAGACTACCCACCTAAGGCGTACAAAGCATGTTAATTAGTATTGGAAGACCATGTGCACATAAACGCTTAGAATTGCACACGCACACTTACAAACACACACACACACAATGAACAACGTTATACACACTGAGGCAGATGTGAAAAGAGGTGCAAGGAAAATGATATATATAGAGAAAGAGGCTGACAGAGACAAAAACACATGAAGTATGGTTCTTCCCAACAGCACCTTGTGCACTCATGTTGAAAACTCACATTTATTCAATTCACTTGGATATATGACATCATTCATACGGCCCACCTGAACTGAATAAGTCAGTTATGGGTATGCCGCTCCATCCATCTCCCATCGCTGTGTCTGTGTGTGTATGTGCATGCCCCATTGCAGCAATAACTAATCATTTCTCACAGTATGTGACTGAATCATGGCTCCTCGGAACTAGGGCGTGAGGGAAGGAGGAAGGGAGAGTGACAGTAAGACGCTGAGACAGAGGAACAGACAAGGTGAAAGAGAGAAGAGGGCAGGAGAGAGGTGATGGATCAAGAGAGGGAGAATGTGTGTGTGTAGGAGAGAGGAAGACACAGAGGTTGATGCAAAAATGGGGAAAATAGAGCTGGAAAGAGGCCACTAGGGAAGAAGAAAGAAATCATCAATAGTATGTTTATTTACTTTTGCCTTAAATTGTGCAGTCTAGTTTCTCAGAGTTCTAGATGTGCCGGTACATGATGTGATCTCAAGCCCTAACAAGAACACAGGAATGTATCACAAAGCATATAATGATTTCAGCCACATCAATAGGAACTAAAGACATACAGCAAAACAATGTCGGTATGATTTGTAACTGGCCAAAAACAAAGACACTGCTAGCTGAGAATCTGTAAACCAGTAAACCTAACGTAAATCAGTAAACCTAAAATCTACAGTTGAATTCAGAAGTTTACATGCACCTTAGCCAAGTACATTTAAACTCTGTCTTTCACCATTCCTGACATTTAATCCTCGTAAAAAATTCCTCTTAGGTCATTTAGGATCACCAATTTATTTTAAGAATGTGAAATGTGAGAATAATAGTAGAGAGGATGATTTATTTCTGCTTTAATTTCTTTCATCACATTCCCAGGGGGTCAGAAGTTTACATACACTCAATTTCAATTAGTATTTGGTAGCATTGCCTTTAAAATGTTTACCTTGGGTCAAACGTCTAGGGTAGCCTTCCACAAGCTTCCCACAATAAGTTGGGTGAATTTTAGCCCATTCCTCCTGACAGAGCTGGTGGAACTGAGTCGGGTTTGTAGGCCTCCTTGCTTGCACACACTTTTTCAGTTCTGCCCACACATTTTCTATAGGATTAAGGTCAGGGTTTTGTGATGGCCACTTGACTACTGTGTTGTCCTTAAGCCATTTTGTCAACAATTTGGAAGTATGCTCATTGTCCATTTGGAAGACCCATTTATGACCAAGCTTTAACTTCCTGATTGATGTCTTGAGATGTTGATTCAATATATCCACAGAATTTTACTCCCTCATGATGCCATCTATTTTGTGAAGTGCACCAGTCTCTCCTGCAGCAAAGCACCCCCATAACATGATGCTGCCACCTCCGTGCTTCACGGTTGGGATGGTGTTCTTCGACTTGCAAGCCTCCCCCTTTTGCCTCCAAACATAACAATGGTCATTATGACGGAACAGTTGTATTTTTGTTTCATCAGATCAGAGAACCTTTCTCCAAAAAGTACAATCTTTGTCCCCATGTGCAGTTGCAAACCGTAGTCTGGCTCTTTTATGGTGGTTTTGGAGCAGTGGCTTCTTCCTTGCTGAGAAGCCTTTCAGGTTATGTCGATATAGGACTAGTTTTACTGTAGATATAAATACATTTGTGCTTGTTTCTTCCAGCATCTTCACAAGGTCCTTTGCTGTTGTTCTGGGATTGATATGCACTTTTCGCACCAAAGTACGTTAATCTCTAGGAGACAGAACGCGTCTCCTTCCTGAGTGGTATGACGGCTGCGTGGTCCCATGGTGTTTATACCTGCGTACTATTGTTTGTATAGATGAACGTGGTACCTTCAGGCGTTTGGAAATTGCTCCCGAGGATGAACCAGATTTGTGGATGTTGACAATTTTCCTTCTGAGTGTCACGAATATTACCGAAGGTGGCTCCCCTTCTTGTTCGGGTGGCGCTCAGCGGTCGTCGTCGCCGGTCTACTAGCTATCGCCAATCCGTTGTTCTGTGTTCGTTTAGTTTTGTCTAATTGGTAGCACCTGTTTCTAGTTTGGTTGTTAGGATAGGATTATATATAGTCTGTTCAGCCCGCTTCTGTTTCGTGCGGGCTTGTTCTCCTGTTTCCTTGTTTGAGTGTATTTTGTTGGCATTTTGGGTTTCACGCTGTCCGTTTATATTTCTGTTCATTTGTGTTTCACTTTTGTTCATGTTATGTTTCCAGGACATTAAAGCGTGTTGTTTTTCCCACATCCTTTGCTCTCTGCGCCTGACTCCACACCTCTTTACTCATTTACTCTTAACAGAAGCCCGCACCTTACTATGGAGTCAGCAGGAGCAGCGACCACTCCTCTTCCCACTATGGAGGAGCGAGTTCAACATCACACGTCCATCCTCCATCGCCTAGGATCAGTAATGGAACAGATGATGGAGAGTATGGATCGTTGGGAGAGGAATGGTTTCCCTACGACTACCCCACCGACCCTCCTACCAGCAACTCTACCATCTCCCCCATCTAGATCCGGTTCCAGCGCTCTGCACATGACGCCTCCGAGGAATTACGATGGAGCAGCGACGGGGTGTCAGGGATTCCTGCTGCAATTAGACCTCTACCTGGCCACCGTTCGGCCGGCCCCCTCGGAGGAGGAGAGAGTAGGGGTCCTCATCACCTGCCTAACCGGTAGAGCCCTGGAGTGGGCTAATGCGGTCTGGAACGGGCCCGACTCAGCGAAGGACAACTACCCGGAGTTCATCCGCCGTTTCAGGGCCGTGTTCGATCACCCTCCAGAGGGTCGAGCGGCGGGTGAGAGATTGTTCCATCTTAGACAGGGCACGAGGAGCGAGCAGGACTTCGCGCTGGAGTTCCGGACCTTGGCTGCGGGAGCAGGGTGGAACGACAGGGCCCTGATAGACCATTACAGGTGTAGCCTGAGAGAGGACGTCCGTAGGGAGCTGGCCTGTCGGGATACTACACTTAGCCTGGATGGACTGATAGACCTGTCGATCCGGTTGGACCATCTGCTAGCTGCTCGTGGACGTTCTGAAAGGGTCCTGTCAGTTCTATCTCCTGATCCTCCTGCCCCTATCCCAATGGAGCTAGGAGGGACCGCGTAATGTAAATGTCAAGGGAGATCGGAGGAGGAAGCTCCTCCTGTACCAGTTGTGGCTGGAGAGGGCACACGTCTGGTCGGTGCTGGAGGAATTCATCTGGGAATCATGAGGGCAGGCAGAACACTCATCGGTCACCCCAGGTGAGTAAGCACCACACTCTCCCAGAGTTTCCTGTTGGTCACATGTTCCTATTAATTTGTTTCCTTAATTATTCTCCTTCTCTCCAGCATAAGGCACTGGTAGATTCAGGCGCAGCTGGAAACTTTATAGATCGCGGACTCGCTCAGAGGTTGAGGATTCCGTTAGTAAAAGTAGACCCCCCTTTTACCGTGCACTCTTTAGATAGTCGACCATTAGGGTCAGGGCTGGTGAAGAGAGCCACAATTTCGTTGGAGATGATTACGCAGGGGAATCACAAGGAGCGAATTAGTTTGTTCCTTATCGATTCACCTGCGTTTCCAGTTGTTCTGGGGATTCCCTGGCTAGCTATTCATAATCCTACGATTTTGTGGAAACAGGGAACTCTACAGGGGTGGTCTGATGAGTGTTCAGGCAGGTGTGTAGGGGTTTCCATCGGTGCTACAACGGTGGAGAGTCCAGACCAGGTTTCCACCGTGCGCATTCCAGCTGAGTATGACGATTTGGCTATCGTTTTCAGTAAAAGGAAAGCGACCCAATTACCACCCCATAGGCAGGGGGATTGCGTGATAAATCTCCAGGTTAACGCTGCACTCCCCATGAGTCATGTGTATCCTTTGTCCCAGGAGGAGAAGGTGGCTATGGAAACTTATATCACCGAGGCTCTGGGACAGGGGTACATTCAGCCCTCCATGTCACCTGTCTCTTCGAGTTTCTTTTTTGTGAAGAAAAAAGATGGTGGTTTACGTCCGTGTATTGATTATAGAGGTCTAAATTCCATCACAGTGGGTTTTAGTTACCCACTACCTCTCATTGCTACGGCAGTGGAATCATTTCACGGAGCGCAGTTCTTCACTAAACTGGATCTCAGGAGTGCTTATAATTTGGTGCGTATTCGGGAGGGAGATGAGTGGAAAACTGCATTTAGCACTACGTCGGGCCATTATGAGTACCTCGTCATGCCATACGGTTTAAAGAATGCTCCAGCTATATTTCAATCCTTCGTGGATGAAATACTCAGAGACCTGCACGGACAGGGTGTAGTGGTGTATATTGACGATATTTTGATCTACTCCGCTACACGCACTGCGCATGTATCTCTTGTGCGCAAGGTTCTTAGACGACTGCTGGAGCATGACCTGCATGTGAAGGCGGAGAAATGTGAGTTTTCCAAACAATCAGTTTCCTTCCTGGGTTATCGCATTTCCAGCTCTGGTTTGGTAATGGAGGGTGACCGCGTTAAGGCCGTGCGTAATTGGCCGACTCCGACCACAGTAAAGGAGGTGCAGCGGTTCTTGGGATTTGCTCATTACTACCGGAGGTTTATCCGGGGTTTTGGTCAGGTAGCTGCCCCTATTACCTCACTGCTGAAGGGGGGGCCGGTGCGTTTGCAGTGGTCAGCAGAGGCGAACGGAGCTTTTCATAAGTTGAAGGCGATGTTTACTGAGGCGCCGGTGTTGGCACATCCGGACCCTTCTTTGGCGTTTATAGTAGAGGTGGACGCATCCGAGGCTGGGGTTGGAGCGGTGCTCTCACAGCGTTCGGGTGTGCCACCGAAGCTCCGCCCCTGTGCCTTTTTTTCAAAGAAACTCGTGCCAGCGGAGCGGAATTATGATGTGGGGGATAGGGAGTTGTTGGCTATGGTTAAGGACCTGAAGGTGCGGAAACACTGGCTTGAGGGGGCTAAGCACCCTTTCCTTATCTGGACTGACCATCGTAACCTGGAGTATATCCGATCAGCTAGGAGACTGAATCCTCGTCAGGCAAGGTGGGCCATGTGGTGGGCCATGTTTTTCACCAGATTTCGTTTCACTATCTCGTATAGACCAGGTTCCCTCAACACTAAGGCTGACGCGCTGTCAAGACTCTATGACACTGAGGACAGGTCCATCGATCCTACTCCCATCATTCCGGCAGCTAAGCTGGTGGTACCGGTAGTATGGGATGTGGACGCGGACATCGAGCGGGCGCTAAGGGGGGAACCTGCGCCTCCACAGTGTCCGGAGGGTCGTAGGTACATGCCGCTGGCTGTCCGTGATCAATTGATTCGATAGGCTCATTGTCTACCCTCGTCGGGTCACCCAGGTATTTATAGGACAGTGAGAGGTCTTGAGAGGAAGTACTGGTGGCCCATCCTTTGCTCTCTGCGCCTGACTCTACACCTCTTCATTCATTTACTCTTAACACTGAGGTCTTGGCTGATTTCTTTTCATTTTCTCATGATGTCAAGCAAAGAGGCACTGAGTTTGAAGGTAGACCTTGAAATACATCCACAGGTACACCTCCAATTGACTCAAATGATGTCCATTCGCCTATCGGAAGCTTCTAAAGCCATGACATCATTTTCTGGAATTTTCCAAGCAGTCAACTTAGTGTATGTAAACTTCTGACCCACTGGAATTGTGATACAGTGAATTATAAGTGAAATAATCTGTCTGTAAACAATATGCTTGTGTCATGCACAAAGTAGATGTCCTAACCGACTTGCCAGAACTATAATTTATTAACAAGAAATTTGTGGAGTGGTTGAAAAACGAGTTTAATTGACTCCAACCTAAGTGTTTATAAACTTCTGACTTCAACTGTAGTATGCATAAAAGAAAAGCCTAAAACTAGATCCCCTACATACTGGTCTGGGGAGGTTCTATTCTGCACTGATCAACCGATCCAGAAAATGTGGAGGAGGAGTTAAGATGGCGAGAGAGGGAGCAAGCAAGAACATTTCAGATACTATGACAGAAATAGACAGAAAAAAGAAGCTAAACAGCAAGTCCCTATAAGGAACACAGAAAAACCGAAAACAAGAATAATGAGAAATGTAAAATTTAACATGGTTCCAAGCCTCACGTTGCCCCACCTGGCGTCATGCGGGCTTGTAGATAAGCCTGGCATGGAGCAAGGAAAGCACATCAAATGCACCAACAAAGCACCATGCCTCCTTTGTCCCAGTGTCCATTGTGCTAATCAATGCAGCCCAGCCTTTCTCCCACACCTTAGCCCAGCACAACACCTTTGTTTCCCTGCTGAGAAGATCAATGCAAGCACACAGAGTCGCTCAAGGGACCTAATACAACCAGATTAGATAGTGTTTAAGGGATTTTTTCCCCCCAAGAGAAATCATTATTATTTTGTGATTTTCTGCTCGTGCGAATGGGGAGTTAGAACACAGCAGGTCAGACTGTGCAGGGAAGCAGGATGTTTTGTTCTTATCTGTGTGGGTGCAGTGTGCGTAACATTAAAGACTGCCCCTGTCCCATACCCACTCAATGTCGTAATATGATCATAATATGGTTGTTAAGCAGACAACTTTCATCCATAGAGAGTAACAGGACGTACATACAATACAGTCGCTAGTGAAAGTCTACACACCCCTTGCACAGTGTTCACAATTTGCTGCCTTAAAATTAAAACAAAAAATAATAACATTGGATTTGTTTCATATTGATCTACACAACCTACTCCACATTTTTATAGTGGCTTTTGGTATATTTACAAAAATGCAACAACAAAAAAATACTGTTTCTAAAATGTTTTATGAGATTGAAGGACACATTGGGAGGGATCTTATACCATTCCTCCATAGAGAATCTTTCTAGTTCCTTGAAATTTTAAAATGTGTATTTATCGAAATGTTCTGTGTTTTCGTCAAATCAACAATATGCATTGAGCTTGTCTGATGCTTTAAGAGCACTGTTTGATGAAATAATTAAGACACACAAATGACTAGAGGGAGTCCGTCCACAATGGATTTGATTGTGCCGTTCCGGGCTCATCATCAACAGTGTTTATCACGCTGTCCGTGTTGTTGAAGCTACAACATAGTTACAGCCATTTCTGACTGAAAAGTTATGTTACCAAAACCCCGAAAAATATTCCTTATTTCCTCAACTGTTGCTCTCTGTATGTATGTATCGCATGCATTGGACCAATAGGGCCTGACCTATAGCATATCATAATCACGTTAATAAATTGGTTACAACAAACTCTGAACACCATAACACATGTCACAACAAATTGGATGCAGAGGATGTGACAAATAAATTTGACAAGTTGCAGTAAATAATGGCGATCAAGACAAATAAGGTAAGGTGCAAGCACTGCGTGCATATGATGTGTGCCAAACAGGTGCTGTTAGATTAAATATACATTTTCTGACAATTTGGAACAAATTATAAGCATTCCAGAGAGTCTGTTGTAACGATTTTTGGGGGGGTAAAGCTTAAAAACAGTCGCATGCATTCGTGAATGCAATTCCCGAAATGTAACTGTTTAATTTTTGTTTACGTTAATTACTCAAGGGTTGCTGTGTTATTTTATTTTGAAACAAAAATGCTAGATTGCATTTTAAATAATGAATGTACTTGTATGCTGTGTGATGACATGAACAAATTAATCACTGACTGATACAGTAGCCTTTATAAGTATTGAAAAATAGTAAGTTACAGTACTAAGACTAAACAGGATGTGCCCTTAAGCCAACAGCTCGATGGGGGTTTTACAAGGCTGCTATACTAAGCCTACTAATGATAACGACATTCTCATTATAACAATGAAAGAAATAGTAATAACAATAAGGAGGGTTAATATTATTATAAATATAATTTATAATATAAATATAATTTTTCGGACAATTTGGAACAGTGTTAAACAACACTAAATCAATTATAAGTAATACCAGAGAGGCTGTTCTAACGGGAAGAAAAAGTGTAAAGCCTTTATTACAGCATAGCTAAGATTCAATACAGCCGAATTTGTGAAATTGTTTCTCCTACATGTGGTTGTATGAGGCTTAGAGCTCAAGGAATCAGTAGGCTAGTAAACAAACACTGAAACAGGCAACAGAAGCAGGATCTGTCTTATTTCTGTAGATATATTGATGATTTACAAAGCCTGTAGCACATGTAACAGTTAGGTTATGTTATTATAGACATGAATAAGTTGAGGTTTCCTCTTTCATCACTTTCCATTGACAAATGAGGCATGGGCTGTTTTCTCATCTCTTAACTCCGCCGCATTGTTCTCAAAACCAATATGGTGGTTATCTTTGCTATTATGCACATAGCAACATGGTCTAGGAAAAGGCTCCAATTTAACAGCGCAAGGATGTTTCAGAACTGCGGACAGCGACCACTAAAATCATATTTGTATTACTGCTGCACCCTTGTCCTTAACCATAAACAATTTCAGTAGCACATATCTTAGAGTGATGGATGTGCCATCTCCACAGACAGGTGAGAATCAGACCGGTGTCTTGTACACCATGATGTTATTTTATGGTTGACCAACATCCTATTGACCAAACAATTGACCAGTCGACTAAATGGGTTCAGCCCTACACGCGATTATGGACTGCCCTATTCAATTCAAACCACAGGTTTTCAATCAAGTTCAAGCCCAGAAACTGAGATGACCATTGCAAAATGTTGATTTTGATGTGTGCTTGGGGTCATTGTCTTGCTGGAAGATCCACTTGGGGTGAAGTTGCAGCCTCATGGCAGAGGCAACTTGGTTTCTGGCTAAAATGTTCTGGTACTGGGTAAAGTATATGATGCTGTTGACCTTAGCAAGGGCCACAGGACAAGTGGAAGCAAAATAGCCCAACGAACATCAAAGATCCACCACCATATTTTACAGTCATATTTTACAGTCTGCATCTTTCTTTTGACACTAAATCCACAAACATACAGTACCAGTCAAAAGTTTGGACACACCTACTCATTCAAGGGTTTTTCAAACTATGAAATGACACATATGGAATCATGTAGTAAGCAAAAGTGATGACAGCTTTGCACACTCTTGGCATTCTCTCAACCAGCTTCATGAGGTAGTCACCCTGAATGCTTTTTCAACAGTCTTGAAGGAGTTCCCACATATGATAAGCACTTGTTGGCTGCTTTTCCTTCACTCTGCAGTCCAACTCATCCCAAACCATCCCAATTGGGCTGAGGTCGGGTGATTGTGGAGGCCAGGTCATCTGATGCAGCACACCATCACTCTCCTTCTTGGTCAAATAGCCCTTACACAGCCTGGAGGTGTGTTTTGGGGCATTGTCCTGTTTAAAAACAAATGATAGTCCTACTAAGTGCAAACCAAATGGGATGGCGTATCTCTGCAGAATTCTGTGGTAGCCATGCTGGTTAAGAGTGCCTTGAATTCTAAATAAATCACAGACGTGTCACCAGCAAAGCACCCCCACACCCTCACACCTCCATGCTTCACTGTGGGAACCACACATGCAGAGATCCGTTGACCTAGTCTGCGTCTCACCAAGACATGGCGGTTGGAACCAAAAATCTCAATCTTTTCTTCTTATTGGTGTCCTTTTTTTGTCCTGGTTTATTTGCAGCAATTCAACCATGAAGGCCTGATTCATGCAGTCTCCTCTGAACAGTTGATGTTGAGATGTGTCTGTTATTTGAACTCTGTGAAGCATTTATTTGGGATGTAATCTGAGGTTCAATTAATTGCTGATTTCTGAGGCTGGTAACTCTAATGAACGTATCCTCTGCAGCAGAGCTAACTCTGGGTCTTCCTTTCCTGTGACGGTCCTCACGAGAGACAGTTTCATCATAGCGCTTGATGGTTTTTGCGACTGCACTTGAAGAAACTTTAAAAGTTCTTGACATTTTCCAGATTGACTGACCTTCATGTCTTAGAGTAATGATAGACTGTCACTTATCTTTATTTATTTGAGCTGTTCTTGTCAAAATATGGACTTGGTCTTTTACCAAATAGGGCTATCTTCGGTATACCAACCCTAACTTGTCACAGCACAACTGATTCCATGATACTACATGATTCCCTACGTGTTATTTCATAGTTTTGATGTCTTCACTATTATTATTCAATGTAGAAAATAATAAAAATGTATCCAAGAGTATCCAAACTTTTGACAGGTAATGTATGTAAATGTGTGGAGTTTGCTAGGAGGCATTGACAATTGGACTGAAACCGGTGCAATAGTCAGATGACGTGAAAATGGAGCTCTTTGGCCACGCACAGCATTGGTGGGTTTTGTATCCAAAAACAGAATTCATGACGTAGACTGACTCGTTTCCAATAGGCTATCGTAAAGCTGACAATCAGAGAAAGGTGGCAGCTGTGTCATTTACATCTTTCTTGCCTAACCTTTTCCTTGTCGAAACGCTCCCATTATTTTTGAGTTAATCAAGGAGAAAGAGAAAAACATTTTAGTCAAATGCAAACTCTGCAGAGGCAGCATTGATTTCTTAGTCCAGAAACACCACATCAATCCTGAAAAAGCATCTGGAGGTCGTGCACAAAGTCACAAAGCTGGTAGCCAATGTTACATAAATATGTGAAACATGAGAAGTCTTTACACAATACGATAATAAACAAAACTGCATAAATCATGTTTCCAAATATTCTAACAAAATGTCCATATAAACAAGGACCTTGTCACGCCTTGGTCTTAGTATTTTGTGTTTTCTTTAATTATTTGTTCAGGCCAGGGTGTGACATGGGTTTATTGTATTGTCGTATTGGGGTTTTTGTAGGCATTGGGATTGTGGTTGATTAGGGGTGTGTCTAGTATAGGCTTGGCTGCCTGAGGTGGTTCTCAATCAGAGTCAGGTGATTCTTGTTGTATCTGATGGGGAACCGTATTTAGGTAGCCTGGGTTTCACTGTGTATTTCGTGGGTGATTGTTCCTGTCTCTGTGTAGTTTCACCAGATAGGCTGTAATTAGGTTTCACATTCCATTTTGTTGTTTTGCATTTGTATAGTTATTTCATGTATCGCTCTTCCTTCATTAAAGACATGAGTAACCACCACGCTGCATTTCGGTCCGACTCTTTTGACAAACGAAGAACGCCGTTACAGACCTATGAGAAGTTCATAGGAACATGTCAAATTGGGTGGCAGGGTAGCCTAGTGGTTAGAGCGTTGGACTAGTAACCGGAAGGTTGCGAGTTCAAACCCCCGAGCTGACAAGGTCAGCCCTTCTGCCCGTGAACAGGCAGTTAACCCACTGTTCCCAGGCCGTCATTGAAAATAAGAATATGTTCTTAACTGACTTGCCTGGTTAAATAAAGGTAAAATAAAAAAATAAAAAAGGCTATATGTTTCAGAAATGAAGGCATGTATAATCATTTTCCATCCTAAAAATTAGGAATAAGCAAAGGCTTTGCTTTCTTGTCAAATAGATGGAAAAGGGAGTCTTAAAAAGCCTCTACAAGACGAAGTCTTAAAAGCAATTTGAAACAAAACACAATAATGTTGAAGCAAAGACCCCTGCCAACTAATATCAACACTTCTATTTACTTTTGAACACATTTTTCTGCCTTCTTTAGGTTTGTATCTTTAAGCTATTTTCTAATTTCTCTCCCTCATGAGGGAGAATAATTAATGTTCACAGTAAACAAAGTAACAAATAAAGGTAGACCTATCAATTAGTTAGTGTTTTTTATTATCTAATTCATTGTTGTTAAAAAGTTATTCAGAATTTTGGAAAAACAGGTACAGAAATTTCTGCAATTGGATATTCTGTAATGGGAAATCATTGTAGTCCCAAACCACAGTTGGGTTCACAATACATGTACTGTATTGTACTCTACTATATTCTACTTTACTGTACTATACTGAACTCTACTGTTCTGTGCTGTACTGTACTCTACTGAGTTCTACTGTGCTGTACTTTGATGTCCAAACTTGTGAAACATAGACACCTGTGATTGGTTCAGATTTTGTCCAGTCCGGGCCAACCAAATTTGATCTGGTTTGGGGGCAGATCTGATTGAAATAATAGCCCGTGTGTAGAATAATACCCAAATATGCAAAGGGATAATGTATATTTATACCTATTTATGATATATCTCCATGAAAAGCATGACATTCATATCCACAATTATGCATTTCTGTGTCTTGGAATTGCCCAATTCTAAACAGCAAGGTAGGCCTATAGCGGAGCTCTGTGGAGCTAAATGGACAGCGTAAAAAGGTCAAATAATGAGTAATAATACGTCAAATATTACTTTTCATGCAAAGTAATATTGTAACGTAACAATATTACTTTTCTTAAATGTAACGCGTAATATGTAATAGATAACTTTTTCAAGTAATGAATCCCAACACTGATCAACAGTGCCAATAATTCTGTATTGTTTTTGTCAAAATTGCTGAAGCTCAGTAAAATTGGTTTGGACAGCAATATTCAAACCTTGTCTCTGATTTTCAAGCAGATTTAAGTGAGGACTGAGACTGGACCATCCATAAATACTCACCACCTCTTGAAAAGCAATTCTGGAGTGTCTTTGCATAAAAATGTCTCTTTCCAAGGGTTAGGTTTTCATAAGACTGAGGTGGGTTTCCTCTAACCTTTTACCTGAGCTATGCTCCTTTCATTATTTCGTTTGATCCTGATAAACTCCCCAGTCACTGCCAGTGACAAGCATACCCATAACATGTTGCTGCCCCCACAATACTAAGCTATTATCAACAGCGACCCTGGAGCAATTAGGGATAAGTGCCTTGCTCAAGGGACAAGCAACAGCTTTTTCACCTTGTTGGCTCAAGGATCTGCACTAGTGACTTTTCTCTACGCACAATGAATACTTTTAACAAGGCGGCAGGTAGCCTAGCAATTAAGAGTGTTGGGCCTGTAACCAAAAGGTCACTGGTTTGAATCCCCAAGCTGGAAAGGTTGAAAAATCTGTCTTTTTGCCCTTACACTCCCTTTTGCTCTCAACAACAACTGCTCCCCGGGTGCCGATGATGTCGATTAAGGCAACTCCCTGCACCTCTCTGATTCAGAGGTTGGGTTAAATGCAGAAGACACATGACACTGACTGGATATCTCCATTTCAGTTAGTGGCCTAATGCTCTAACCGCTAGGCTGCCTTCCACCCAAGATTCACTATGCTGAGGGTTTTGACTGGGCATTGGATATTATACTGACCACTACAGAACACATTTATAACCAACTTCACACAATATGCTGTGTGAATAAGTTGAGTGGTCAATGTTTGGCACCTCAACTGAAACCAACATGTTCTCATTATATAAACATTCCGACATTCAACCTTATGTCATCTAACCTAAAATGAAACAGCCTGATCAGATTGAACTCAGTGTCCACAATAGACAAGTGTTGGAAGAAGAAAGCGACAGATGTGATAAGGCTGGCTCGGCCATTTTGTCCCATTGGGAGTAACACTGTTGTCTGTCACTTCTTTGACCTCTCACATTCTACATATTTGCTGACAAGGGAAAGTGGCCTGAGTGCCTGGCACCATTAGAATCCTGGTGACAGATACACATGGCCTTGAAGAATTGTTCTTACATGACATCACCTCGTTCAACCATTGTTGCGTTGATGGAGCATGTTCTGATTTCCAGAGGTATGAAAATTTGAATGTAAAGTCATGGAATGTTTGGAGCTAAATGGGGGATATTTTCTTTCCCACAGGCACGGTCACAACCACATTCCAATTGCAATTCCAATTGCATTTGCAGCGCGGATAAAGTGTCAGTAAGAAACAAGCCAATTATTCACTCCTCCCTACAGCTACAAAGGCCATTATCCAAAAACACACCTTTGAGAGTGGGATGTTCCACCGTTTAAATCGGAGGGTGTACCTGTGTTGCCCCTGTGGTACGTTTGTAGTTTTCTGCAAATCAACCCTCCGGGCTATGAAATATACCCTCGTGAAGGTCTGATAGCATGCCGATTATATACACTTTTAATAAGATAAAAAAACATCACTAAGACTTATCCCGATAACTAAACTGAGTGTATTTTCTCCCCGTCTTCGATGACAAGACATTCTATTTTGAAAAACAATGCACCTTTCTGAAGAGTAGCAGGTGATGCACAGCAGAAACGTGATAATGAGAGGAGTTAATGTGATATACAAGCATCTGCACACATTCCTCAGATTAGCATGGGAATAAAATAAGGGGGAAATATTGAACTATTGTGGATATATCCGTATGGATTATAGCAGGATTAGGACAGATGATTACAAGGCATCTATTAATGAACACATTGTATAGATGGATTCACTGCCTGAATCCCAGGATGATACACAGTATATGTTATCTGACTGGTAACTAGAGAGCTCTCTTTGGAAATGAAGATGTATTTATACACAACACACAGGCCTTTACACATCAACATACAAAGTGACCGTTATCTTACTTAGTGCAGTTTGCACAACACAGATGCATTGCGACATTTCCTTTCTTCTCTCTTCGTATGAAGTCAATCTATTCAGGAATTACTTGACAATCACGTACTCCCTATTCATAACCAAGAAGCATAAAAACAGCAATACTGTGTTATAAAACAAACAACACCATCTTTACTAACGATTCGTATTGACCTTGGACTGTAACCACCAGTAGTAACACAACATCACAAGCTTTCACTCTACGATTAAATTTGGAACTGGTCTGACTGGTTCTTACAGTGCCTTCGGAAGGTTTTCAGACCCCTTGGCTTTTTACACATGTGTTACGTTACCGTTGTTTTTTCCCCTCATCAATCTTTTAGACATTTTTGCCATATTCAAATTTTAAATATTACATTTTATATATTTTAAATATTACATTTACATAAGTATTCAGACCCTTTACTCAGTACTTTGTTGAAGCACCTTTGGCAGCGATGACAGCATCAAGTCTCAAGGCTACAAGCTTGGCACCACTGTATTTGGGGAGATTCTCCCATTCTTCTCTGTAGATCATCTTAAGCTCTGTCAGATTGGATGGAGAGAGTCGCTGCACAGCTAGTTTCCGGTCTCTCCAGAGATGTTCAATCGGATTGAAGTCCGAGCTCTGGCAGGGCCACTCAAGATATTCAGAGACTTGTCACGAAGACCTCCTGCATTGTCTTGGCTGTGTGCTTAGTGTCGTTGTCCTGTTGGAAGGTGAACCTTTGCCCCAGTCTGAGGACCTGAGCACTCTAGAGCAGGTTTTCGTCAAGGATCTCTTTGTACTTTGCTTCATTCATCTTTGCCTCGATCCTGATGAGTCTCCCAGTCCCTGCCGCTGAAAAACATTCCCACAGCATGATGCTGCCACCACCATGCTTCACCGTAGTGATGGTGCCAGGTTTCCTCCAGACATGACGCTTGGCATTAAGGCCAAAGAGTTCAATCTTGGTTTCATCAGACCAGAGAATCTTGTTTCTCGTGGTCTGAGTGTCTTTAGGTGCATTTTTGCAAACTCCAAGAGGGCAGTCATGTGCCTTTTACTGAGGAGTGGCTTCAGTCTGGCCACTCTACCATAAATGCCTGATTGTTGGAGTGCTGCAGAGATGGATGTCCTTCTGGAAGTTTCTCCCATCTCCACAGAGGAAGTTACCATCAGGTTACCATCGGGTTACCTCCTAAGAGTTAGAGCCCTTCTCCCCTGATTGCTCATTGGGTTCAATTTCAAATCTCATAGCAAAGGGTCTGAATACTTAAGTAAATAAGGTATTTCTGTTTTTTATGATGGCATGTCTATTGGCTTTGGTTCAACCATGGATCCGTCCTCCACAGGCACCACACCAACAAACCTTTCCCCAGAATTTCCCCAAACCTGACATCACAGCGCCTTCCTGAGACATTTGTCTACAGAAATAAAAAACAGTGGCATGGACAGTGGCAAGCTAATTGGTAATTGGATACATCCCCGACAGCACAAACTCATGCTAAACAAGCACAGAGACCATGTGTCAGTAGATCTGACAACATCTAAGAGAGGAGGGGAACTGGTTAGAGAGGAGCCGTCAAGCTCAATTTACCACGGCGCTTGGGATCAAAGCGTCACATCAAGATGGATGGTGCCATGGTTTGTCTTGATCAGCCCTCTGACACTCTGTAATCATGATATGTGGCTTAAAGTAGCGCAGAGTGGAGGTTCGTAAAGGCCGCTCCTGATTATTCTACTCAAGTGCACCTACCCAATTTGCAGAGGGAAAACGTGATCGCAGGTAAGAGTTTCAGAGGTTTGTGTCTGTTCTTGTGTTATCGTGTGTGTGTGTGTGTGTGTGTGTGTGTGTGTGTGTGTGTGTGTGTGTGTGTGCGTGCGTGCGTGCGTGCGTGCGTGCGTGTGTGTGTGTGCGTAAATGCATGCCTGCATGCGTGTGTGTATATGTGTGTAGGTTAGACAGACCAATAGTTTAACGGTATGGTCTTTAAGGCCCGTGTGTGCTCTCTACGTGATCTGAGCCAATCCCTGGATTTCAATTTCAAATGCTTATCACCTTTTTGCAGTAGAAAGCCAGCCTGATTCAAGGTCCAATCCACTCTGTGTCTCTCCATACCTCTCCATTTCTCTCACATACAATATCTGAAGTATGTATTTTTTATCTTCCTTTACCCTTTCTACCTCTCTTGTTCTCTCAGCCTTTTACTCTCTCTATCTGTTTTTTAGTCTTGACACCTACTAAACATATATGTTAAACTGCATTACACTGAGTTCCTCAAGGAATTACAGTGCCTTGCAAAAGTATTCGGCCCCCTTGAACATTGCGACCTTTTGCCACATTTCAGGCTTCAAACATAAAGATATAAAACTGTATTTATTTGTGAAGAATCAACAACAAGTGGGACACAATCATGAAGTGGAACGATATTTATTGGATATTTCAAACTTTTTTAACAAATCAAAAACTGAAAAATTGGGCGTGCAAAATGATTCAGCCCCCTTAAGTTAATACTTTGTAGCGCCACCTTTTGCCGCGATTACAGCTGTAAGTCGCTTGGGGTATGTCTCTATCAGTTTTGCACATCGGGAGACTGACATTTTTTCCCATTCCTCCTTGCAAAACAGCTCGAGCTCAGTGAGGTTGGATGGAGAGCATTTGTGAACAGCAGTTTTCAGTTCTTTCCACAGATTCTCGATTGGATTCAAGTCTGGACCTTGGCCATTCTAACACCTGGATATGTTTATTTTTGAACCATACCATTGTAGATTTTGCTTTATGTTTTGGATAATTGTCTTGTTGGAAGACAAATCTCCGTCCCAGTCTCAGATCTTTTGCAGACTCCATCAGGCTTTCTTCCAGAATGGTCCTGTATTTGGCTCCATCCATCTTCCCATCAATTTTAACCATCTTCCCTGTCCCTGCTGAAGAAAAGCAGGCCCAAACCATGATGCTGCCACCACCATGTTTGACAGTGGGGATGCTGTGTTCAGGGTGATGAGCTGTGTTGCTTTTACGCCAAACATAACGTTTTGCATTGACAAAAAGTTACATTTTGGTTTCATCTGACCAGAGCACCTTCTTCCACATGTTTGGTGTGTTCCCAGGTGGCTTGTGGCAAACTTTAAACAACACTTTTTATGGATATCTTTAAGAAATGGCTTTCTTCTTGCCACTCTTCCATAAAGGCCAGATTTGTGCAATATACGACTGATTGTTGTCCTATGGACAGAGTCTCCCACCTCAGCTGATCTCTGCAGTTCATCCAGAGTGATCATGGGCCTCTTGGCTGCATCTCTGATCAGTCTTCTCCTTGTATGAGCTGAAAGTTTAGAGGGACGGCCAGGTCTTGGTAGATTTGCAGTGGTCTGATACTCCTTCCATTTCAATATTATCGCTTGCACAGTGCTCCTTGGGATGTTTAAAGCTTGGGAAATCTTTTTGTATCCAAATCCGGCTTTAAACTTCTTCACAACAGTATCTCGGACCTGCCTGGTGTGTTCCTTGTTCTTCATGATGCTCTCTGCGCTTTTAACGGACCTCTGAGACTATCACAGTGCAGGTGCATTTATATGGAGACTTGATTACACACAGGTGGATTGTATTTATCATCATTAGTCATTTAGGTCAACATTGGATCATTCAGAGATCCTCACTGAACTTCTGGAGAGAGTTTGCTGCACTGAAAGTAAAGGGGCTGAATAATTTTGCACGCCCAATTTTTCAGTTTTTGATTTGTTAAAAAAGTTTGAAATATCCAATAAATGTTGTTCCACTTCATGATTGTGTCCCACTTGTTGTTGATTCTTCACAAAAAAATACAGTTTTATATCTTTATGTTTGAAGCCTGAAATGTGGCAAAAGGTCGCAAAGTTCAAGGGGGCCGAATACTTTCGCAAGGCACTGTATATCCTAATTCATTAGAACACACTGTATGCCAAACAAAAACGATTTATTTAAAAGTTTAACAAACCGTACAACTCTATGCACAATGACTACTTTGAACAATCAATAAACTTTTACTGGAAAAAGTATGCAGTAGCAAAGTTTGTTAGTAGAATACAACTGAGGAAGACTGTACCGTAATTCTGTTACCAATCTTCCTCAGTTACCAAACTTTGTATCTTCACAGTTCTTCCTGTAAATGTGTTTTTGCTATATGTTCAGTGGGAATTGTTAAAAGTAGTAGCGCATAGAGTTGTATGGCTGAACATTGAACTCAATTGGTTTTGTTAGTGTAACATCTGCTTCCAACTCACACCCTCAAACACGTAGATCCCCTGAACGCAGCTCACTTTCCAGCCCACACTCTCAAACACCTAGATCCCCTGAACGCAGCTCACTCTCCAGATCCCAAACACCAGAATTCTACACACCTGTATGTCATTATCACACACTATTTAGTTCAGTTCTCTGCACCCCATCACTGTGAGGTATTGTTTGTTTTGTGACACGTCTTTCAGAGTGCTGTTGAACCTGTGAGCTACTCCTCCCCTTTATACCTCACTAACGACGCCTTTTGCCCATTCCCTGCCTGTACAGTATCGGATTTCCTGTTATCTACCTATTGCCCGATCTCCCGGACTATGTTACTAGCCTTTTCCCAGCCTGTACTGTTCCCCTTTTGGACCCCCTGTGTATGACCTTCTGACATAGCTACCTACCTACCTGCCTCCTGTGGTCCTTTGCAATAAACATCTGCTGCGCCCTGCGCTTGAAACCAGCTTTCTGTCTCCCCTCATGTTCATTACAGTTAGGTAATACAATATAAAAGGAAAAATCTGAGTCTCAGCGTAAATAACATTACCATGGAATTGCCCCCGGTTAAAAGATCGAGCAAGGAAATCATTCATGAGGTGAGTGAGTAGAGAAGTGTTCTATTTAAAAATGTCACCCCTCATTATGGTCCAAACACACTCCAGATGAATTTAGTTCACACACATGCACACACACACATCAATAGCATTGCCTGGGCCATTGAGGTGGTGCGATGGGTTTGATCACGCCATCTGGATCAACACTGCTCCACAGTGAACCAGCTTGGAATCACAACCCTGTCTTCACACCCCTGTGCTGCCACGCCATGGCAAGACCTGCTGCCTTGAGATGAATGATCATCCTCTAACAACACTCCATGTAGCTCTAGCACTGAGCTTAAGTAACCTCCTTTCTTAGGACTATCTTTCTGTCTGTCTACTTGGGTAAAGAGAATAAGAAGCTAAACTGTCTCGTTTACTGTGCTTTGATTCTTCCTTGATGACACATGTTGTAACATACACACACACAGCCTGGGATGCTTTCGTATCTCCCGCCCACACACACTTCAGACTGGAGCAGCATCAAGACGAGTCACCATCTGGAGTGTCTACACTGGCAGAGCAAACAGAGTCATCCACCTATCAGGACTAATGTACCAACACACAGAGATAAGTGTAAATGTGCTTAATCGCATATTCTGGGAAATTAATTAACATAAATGTGAGATTTCAAACTGAGTACTTCCATGTAGTCTGGCCCAGGAGTGTGAAGGTGAACGGAAAGGCACTGGAGCAACGAACCGCCATTGCTGTCTCTGACTGGCCGGTTCCCCTCTCTCCACTGGGATTCTCTGCCTCCACCCTATTACAGGGGCTGAGTCACTGACTTACTGATGCTCTTCCATGCCGTCCCTAGGAGGGGTGCGTCACTTGAGTGGGTTGAGTCACTGACGTGATCTTCCTGTCTGGGTTGGCGCCCCCCCCTTGGGTTGTAATCATGGCAGAGATCTTTGTGGGCTATACTCAGCCTTGTCTCAGGATGGTAAGTTGGTGGTTGAAGATATCCCTCTAGTGGTGTGGGGGCTGTGCTTTGGCAAAGTGGGTGGGGTTATATCCTGCCTGTTTGGCCCTGTCCAGGGGTATCGTCGGATGGGGCCAGTGTCTCTCGACCCCTCCTGTCTCAGCATCCAGTATTTATGCTTCAGTAGTTTGTGTCGGGGGCGGGTGACGCACCCCTCCTAGGGACGGCATGGAAGAGCATCAGTCTGTTATATCTGGAGTATTTCTCCTGTCTAATTCGGTGTCCTGTGTGAATTTAAGTATGCTCTCTCTAATTCTCTCTCTTTCTTTCTTTCTCTCTCGGAGGACCTGAACCCTAGGACCATGCCTCAGGACTACCTGGCCTGATGACTCCTTGCTGTCCCTAGTCCATCTGGCCGTGCTGTTACTCCAGTTTCAACTGTTCTGCCTGCGGCTATGGAACCCTGACCTGTTCACAGGACATGCTACCTGTCCCAGACCTGCTGTTTTCAACTCTCTAGAGACAGCAGGAGCGGTAGAGATACTCTGAAAGATCGGCTATGAAAAGCCAACTGACATTTACTCCTGGGTGCTGACCTGTTGCACCCTCAACAACCACTGTGATTATTATTATTTGACCCTGCTGGTCATCTATGAACATTTGAACATCTTGGCCATGTTCTGTTATAATCTCCACCCGGCACAGTCAGAAGATGACTGGCCACCCCTCATAACCTGGTTCCTCTCTAGGTTTCTTCCTAGGTTCTGGCCTTTCTAGGGAGTTTTTCCTAGCCACCGAGCTTCTACACCTGCATTGCTTGCTGTTTGGCGTTTTAGGCTGGGTTTCTGTACAGCACTTTGAGATATCAGCTGTTGTAAGAAGGGCTTTATAAATACATTTGATTTGATTTTCATTGTCGCCAGAATAGGTCATTTAGTTGATTTGATTGGTGACCAAGTCCAAGTCTCTTGTGGCAGCTCCTTTTCATCTAATTAGTTGAGTTTCAGTGTGGCCCAATAAGGCATCCTGTGGGACAACCAAAAATTGCCCTGGTTGATGTTGAATTTCAGTGTAGCCTAATAAGGCAAACTATGGGACAACCAAAAATCTCCCTGAAAGATGTTGAATTTCAGTGTGGCCAATAAGGCATCCTGTAGGACAAGCAAAAACATCCCTGGGAGATACATCATTCTCAGAACACACTGGCTTTGTTAATTCCGAGGTGCCTTACTGCAGGTGGACTCACTGGGCTGTGTCAGCACACACATGCGCGCACACAGGCACACACACACACACAGCTGTCCCCGAACACTCTTGGAAGAGGGCAATGATTTGGCTGATCTGGCCTGTGTACGAGTGGTTCAAAATCCTACATGACAGGTTTGTTTATTACAAGACTACAGCAGAAGAAAAGAAGGAAAGAAAGAGAAACAAGACAGATCTGCTCACAAACCACCCTCATCAACCTCTTCATTGATACTGCAGATCAGAGGAGGCTAGTGAGAGGAGCTGTAGGATGGGCTCATTGTAATGGCAAGAATGGAATAATGGAACGGAGTCAAACATGTGATTTCCATATGTGTGATGTGTTTGATACCGTTCCATTAATTCCATTCCAGCCATTCCAATGAGCCTGTCCTCCTATAGCTCCTCCCACCAGCCCCCTCTGCTGCAGATCATGGTCAATTGCCAAGGTTTTCATATTGTGGTGAAGGGGCAAGGGGAGAAGAAACATGTTTTGTAGATGTAAAAAAAAGTTATCTGGCAGTGGCTGAATATGTATGTGTGAGTGAATGAGTGAGTCACGAACATTGTTGTAAGAATCACACCAAAATGCAGCGTGGGTCGGGTTCATCATCTTTATTTAACGTGAACCGGCAAAAAACAATAAAGAAGAATGAAACGAACGTGAAGCTTTGCATTGCTCAAGGCAACTATGCACAAACAAGATCCCACAACAAACAGGTGGGAAAAATCTGTCTAAATATGATCCCCAATCAGAGACAACGATAGACAGCTGCCTCTGATAGGGAACCATACCAGCAGCTACTCTGCCTTGGATCCAGTAACACTAAGGCAGTTATATAACATATTAAATATTACATGACATGACATTACATTTCCTAACACTTTTCAAAATACAAAGTGTTTTTTCTGTGGCCACTACTCTACTATCACAATACAAAACCCATGTGTATGTGTGTAGAGTGTGTGTCTTATCATCTGTATGTGTGTCTGTAAGCCTGTGTGTGTGTGTCTCTTTATCTGATTATACTGCCTCCATCAGTTACCTGATGTGGAATAGAGTTCCATTCGTGGCATATCTTGTGGTGGTATATGAGTGGGTGTCCGAGCTTTGAGCTAGTAGAATAGAATGTTATACAGTGCCTTGCAAATGTATTCATCCCCCTTGGTGTCTTTCAATTTTTGTCATTTAAATAGATTTTTATTTGTATTTTATGTATTGGACATACACAAAATAGTCCAAAACGGTGAAGTGAAATGAAAAAAAATTACTTGTTTCAAAAATTATATATATATTTTTAAACGAAAAAGTGGTGCGTTGCATATGTATTCATCCCCTTTGCTATGAAGCCCCTAAATAAGATCTGGTGCAATTTACCTTCAGAAGACACAGAAGACACATAATTAGTTAAATAAATCTAAGTGTCTAAGTGTCACATGATCTGTCACATGATCTCTGTTCTGAAAGGCCCCAGAGTCTGCTTCGCCACTAAGCAAGGGGCACATCCAAGCAAGCGGCACCATGAAGACCAAGGAGCTTTCCAAACAGGTCAGGGACAAAGTTGTGTAGAAGTACAGATCAGGGTTGGGTTATAAAAAAATATCTGAAACTTTGAACATCCCACGGAGCACCATTAAATCCATTACTAAAATTTGGAAAGAATATGACACCACAACAAACCTGCCAAGAGAGGGCCGCCCACCAAAACTCACGAACTAGGCAAGGAGGGCATTAATTAAAGCGGCAACAAAGAGACCAAAGATAACCCTGAAGGAGCTGCAAAGCTCCACACCGGAGATTGGAGTATCTGTCCATAGGACCACTTTAAGCCATACACTCCATAGAGCTAGGCTTTACAGAAGAGTGGCCATAAAAAAGCCATTGCTTAAAGAAAAAAATAAGCAAACACATATGGTATTTGCCAAAAGGCATGTGGGAGACGCCCCAAACATATGGAAGAAGGTACTCTGGTCAGAAACTAAAAAGTAGCTTTATGGCCATCAACGAAAACGCTATGTCTGGCGCAAACCCAACACCTATCATCACCCCGAGAAAACCATCATGCTGTGGGGATGTTTTTCATCGGCAGGGACTGGAAAACTGGTCAGAAGTGAAGGAATGATGGATGGAGCTAAATACAGGGACATTCTTGAGGGAAACCTGTTTCAGTCTTCCAGAGATTTGAGACTGAGACGGAGGTTCACCTTCCAGCAGGACAATGACCCTAAGCATACTGCTAAAGCAACACTTGAATGGTTTAAGGGGAAACATTTAAATGTCAATGAAATTGAAAATCTGTGGTATGACTTAAATATTGCTGTACACCAGCGGAACCCTTCCATCTTGAAGGAGCTGGAGCAGTTTTGCCTTGAAGAATGGGAAAAGATCCCAATGGCTAGATGTGTCAAGCTTGTAGAAGCATAACCCAAGAGACTTGCTGCAAAAGGTGGCTCTACAAAGTATTGACTTTTGGGGGGTTGAAAAGTTATACTCAAGTTTTCAGTGTTTTTGATGTCATGGTTTCCAGAAAATGATGTCATGGCTTTAGAAGCTTCTGATTGGCATCATTTGAGTCAATTGGAGGAGTACCTGTGAATGTATTTCAAGGACTACCTTCAAATTCAGTGCCCTTTTGCTTGACATCATAGGAAAATCAAAAGATATCAGCAAAGACCTAAGGAAAACAAATTGCCTGGTCTCGTTCATCCTTGGGAGCAATTGCCAAACACCTGAAGGTACCACGTTCATCTGTACAAACAATAGTACACAAGTATAAACACCATGGGACCACGCAGCCGTCATAGCGCTCAGGAAGGAGACACGTTCTGTCTCCTAGAGATGAACGCACTTTGGTGTGAAAAGTGCAAATCAATCCCAGAACAACAGCAAAGGACCCTGTGAAGATGCTGGAGGAAACAGGTACAAATGTACCTATATCCACAGTGAAACAAGTCCTATATCGACGTAACCTGAAAGGCCACTCAGCAAGGAAGAAGCTACTGCTCCAAAACCGCCATAAAAAAGCCGAACTACGGTTTGCAACTGCACATGGTTCGCAACTCAAGTGTTTTAGTACTATATCTCTTGACACAATGATGACAATAATCATGGCCTCTAAACCTTCAAGCTGCATACTGGACCCTATTCCAACTAAACTACTGAAAGAGCTGCTTCCTGTGCTTGGCCCTCCTATGTTGAACATAATAAACGGTTCTCTATCCACCGGATGTGTACCAAACTCACTAAAATTGGCAGTAATAAAGCCTCTCTTGAAAAAGCCAAACCTTGACCAGGAAAATATAAAAAACTATCGGCCTATATCGAATTTTCCATTCCTCTCTTTTGAAAAGGCTGTTGCGCAGCAACTCACGGCCTTCCTGAAGACAAACAATGTATACGAAATGCTTCAGTCTGGTTTTAGACCCCACCATAGCACTGAGACTGCACTTGTGAAGGTGGTAAATTACCTTTTAATGGCATCAGACCGAGGCTCTGCATCTGTCCTCGTGCTCCTAGACCTTAGTGCTGCTTTTGATACCATCGATCACCACATTCTTTTGGAGAGATTGGAAACCCAAATTGGTCTTACACGGACAAGTTATGGCCTGGTTTAGATCTTATCTGTCGGCAAGATATCAGTCTCTGTGAATGGTTTGTCTTCTGACAAATCAACTGTAAATTTCGGTGTTCCTCAAGGTTCCGTTTTAGGACCACAAATGTTTTCACTATATATTTTAACTCTTGGGGATGTCATTCGAAAACATTATGTTAACTTTCACTGCTATGTGGATGACACACAGCTGTACATTTCAATGAAACATGGTGAAGCCCCATAATTGCCCTCGCTGGAAGCATGTGTTTCAGACATAAGGAAGTGGATGGCTGCAAACTTTCTACTTTTAAACTCAGACAAAACGGAGATGCTTGTTCTAGGTCCTAAGAAACAAAGAGATCTTCTGTTGAATCTGACAATTAATCTTAATGGTTGTGCAGTCATCTCAAATAACTGTGAAGGACCTCTGCGTTACTCTGGACCCTGATCTCTCTTTTGAAGAACATATCAAGACCATTTCAAGGACAGATTTTTTCCATCTATGTAACATTGCAAAAATCAGAAACTTTCTGTCCAAAAATGTTGCATTAATCCATGCTTTTGTCACTTCTAGGTTATACTACTGCAATGCTCTACTTTCCGGCTACCCGGATAAAGCACTAAATAAACTTCAGTTAGTGCTAAATACGGCTGCTAGAATCCTGACTAGAACCCCAAAATGTGATCATATTACTCCAGTGCTAGCCTCCCTACACTGGCTTCCTGTCAAGGCAAGGGCTGATTTCAAGGTTTTACTGCTAACCTACAAAGCATTACATGGGCTTGCTCCTACCTATCTCTCTGATTTGGTCCTGCCGTACATACCTACACCTATGCTACGGTCACAAGACGCAGGCCTCCTAATTGTCCCTAGAATTTCTAAGCAAACAGCTGGAGGCAGGGCTTTCTCCTATAGAGCTCCATTTTTATGGAATGGTCTGCCTATCCATGTAAGAGACGCAAACTCGGTCTCAACCTTTATGTCTTTACTGAAGACTCATCTCTTCAGTGGATTATATGATTGAGTGTAGTCTGGCCCAGGAGTGGGGAGGTGAACGGAAAGGCTCTGGAGCTACGAACCGTCCTTGCTGTCTCTGCCTGACCGGTTCCCCTCTTTCCACTGGGATTCTCTGCCTCTAACCCTATTACAGGGACTGAGTCACTGGCTGACTGGGGCTCTTTCATACCATCCCTAGGAGGGATGCGTCCCTTGAGTAGGTTGACTCACTGATGTGATCTTCCTGTCTGGGTTGGCGTCCCTCCCTTGGGTTGTGCCTTGGCGGAGATCTTTGTGGGCTATACTCAGCCTTGTCTCAGGATGGTAAGATATCCCTCTAGTGGTGTGGGGGCTGTGCTTTGGCAAAGTGGGTGGGGTTATATCCTTCCTGTTTGGCCCTGTCCGGGGGTGTCCTCGGATGGGGCCACAGTGTCTTCTGACCCCTCCTGTCTCAGCCTCCAGTATGTATGCTGCAGTAGTTTATGTGCCGGGGGGCTAGGGTCAGTTTGTTATATCTGGAGTACTTCTCCTGTCCTATTCAGTGTCCTGTGTGAATTTAAGTGTGCCCTCTCTAATTCTCTCTTTCTTTCTTTCTTTCTCTCTCTCGGAGAACCTGAGCCCTAGGACCATGCCTCAGGACTACCTGACATGATGACTCCTTGCTGTCCCCAGTCCACCTGGCCGTGCTGCTGCTCCAGTTTCAACTGTTCTGCCTTATTATTAATGGACCATGCTGGTCATTTATGAACATTTGAACATCTTGTCCATGTTCTGTTATAATCTCCACCCGGTACAGCCAGAAGAGGACTGGCCACCCCACATAGCCTGGTTCCTCTCTAGATTTCTTCCTCGGTTTTGGCCTTTCTAGGGAGTTTTTCCTAGCCAGTGTGCTTCTACACCTGCATTGCTTGCTGTTTGGGGTTTTAGGCTGGGTTTCTGTACAGCACTTTGAGATATCAGCTGATGTACAAAGGGCTATATAAATACATTTGATTTGATTTGATGACATGGGGACAAAGATCATACCTTTTGGAGAAATGTCCTCTGGTCTTATGAAAAGAAAATAGAACCGTTTGACCATCGTTATGCGAGGAGGAAAAAGGGGAAGGCTTGCAAGCCGAAGAACACCATCCCAACCGCGAAGCACGGGGGTGGCAGCATCATGTTGTGGGGGTGCTTTGCTGCAGGAGGTACTTGTGCACTTCACAAAATAGATGGCATCATGAGGGAGTAAAATTATGTGGGTATATTGAAGCAACATCTCAAGATATCAGTCAGGAAGCTAAAGCTTGGTCACAAATGGGTCCTCCAAATGGACAATGACCCAAGCATACCTCCAAAGTTGTGGCAAAATGGCTTAAGGACAACAAAGTCAAGGTATTGGAGTAGCCATCACAAAGCGCTGACCGCAATCCTATTGAACATTTGTGGGCAGAACTGAAAAAGTTTGTGTGAGCAAGGAGGCCTACAAACCTGACTCAGTTACACCAGCTCTGTCAGGATGAATGAGCCAAAATTGTGGAATGTTAAACGTTAAATGTGAAGGCAATCCTACCAAATACTAATTGGGTTTATGTACTAATTGGGTTCACTTCTGACCCACTGGGAATGTGATGAAAGAAATAAAATCTGAAATGAATCATTCTCTCTACTATTATTCTGAAATTTAATCTTCTTAAAATCAAGTGGTGATCCTAACTGACCTAAGACAGGGAATTTTTACTATGCTTAAATGTCAGGAATTGTGAAAAAGTGAGTTGAAATATATTTGGCTAACACATATGTAAACTTCCGACTTCAACTGCAGATGGGAGGGGTTAAGGGTAGCTGAAGGCTGGGACGAAAAACAAACAAAAGATAACCTATGTAAAATATACTGTCCGTGAAATGTATGTAATATGAAGTATGTATAAAACCGGAGTGGAAGTTTATGTATTGTTGTCCATTAGTTGATACCAACTAAGGGAGTGGTGGTAGGGTTAGGGGACAATAATAAAGAAGGAAAATATATTGAAAAAAATATATATATATATTAAAAAATTAAATTAATTAAATATATATAAATATATATAAATATATATATATATAAATATATATATATATATATATATATATATATATATATATATTTACCCCCCAAAAATATATATGGGGGATTGGAAATGATGCAGACAATTACATTGATGGAAGCCACGATCTATATGCAATATTAAAGCTGATTCTACCACTTAATAAAAAATGTAAATGTAAAATAAAAAATATGATTCTCAGGAAACAGCTCTAGTAGTAATGTATTGATTAGTAATCAATGTATTCCTGCGGGGGAGGGGGATCTTACTTTGGAATACATCTACATGTATAAATTGTGGTGGCCACAATTTAGCAGTGGCAGTGTGCCACTACTAAATGCATATAGGAGAAACACTGGACTTTTACCATCAAACCCGATGCAACCCAATAGCATTAGAATCGCAAAACACTAGTGGAGAGTTAAATTGGGTTAAATTGAGGGTTAAATTGCGCCACTCTTGTTTCTAGAAAACCATACACAAAATGTATTATCTGACTAAATATTTAGGAAGAGTTCATAATTTCATGGAGCCTGTGAAGAAAATAAATCACATGGAAAAAGTGGTACGCAAGTTAGGTTGAAAAAACGGATTTCCACCAAGTCAAATTAATTTATTGTGTTAGAGGTTTCATGATGCTCGTATCTAAACCAAAGTTGATTATTTTAAGATTGTTCTATACATCAGTTGGGGTCTCTAAGCTTCCATATGAGGTTTAAGCTTCCATATGAACCTAGCATGAAAGTGCATCCTTGTGGCTGTGTAGGCTTCCACATGTCTTATTCATTAGTAGGAAGAAATTTGGTCCAAATAATATATTTTTTGAATATTATCTGAATCCTAGAAATTAAAATGGCCAATTTTTATGTACCTTTATTTAACTAGGCAAGTCAGTTAAGAACAAATTCTTATTTTCAATGACGGCCTAGGAACAGTGGGTTAACTGCCCTGTTCAAGGGCAGAACGACAGACCTTGCCAGCTCAGGGATTCGATCTTACAACCTTGTGGTTACTAGTCCAACGCTCTAACCACTAGGCTACCTGCTACCTGCAATTAGGGTGCAATCAATTATCTTAATTTCTTAGAGATAAAACTTCATTTCAACAATAGAATGTTTCAGGAATGCCAATCTTACCTGTTTCAAACTACAGAAAGAATTTCAGAACAATCTGAGAGGGTGGGTGTCATGGCTTGCTGAAATGACGTGGAAACGACTCATGTCTGCCATTTCCTCTGGAGGATTGATATGAGTGTTAGCTCGGCAGCAGGGTGAGAACAAGGGAGGAAAAGAGAGGAGGCAAGAGAGTTGGAACTATTCAGAGAGCTCATTCATTTTCAGAGGTGAATTAGACTGGCAGCGTTTGATCAGGTCTAGCACTCACGGAGTAGAGTGATGGACAGCTGATTAGGAAGCCTTCGGCTCTTCCTATGGTAATCACAGGTGTCTTTGAGAGCCATGAGAATGTACTCCTGGTGTGTGTGTGTGTGTGTTTGTTTGTGTGTGTATTGATGAGAAGAGCAGAGGTGGGAAAGGTAATACAAAATCAAAGCAGAATCAATCTTCTCCTCTATCAAAGCAATAATTGCATCAGAAGCATTAACATCAGCCAAATCGAAAATGTATCATAAGACAGTACAGATGTTATGTCAGTCCGGATCAGAATTTTTACAGATGTCTTCAAGTAAGGTGTTACAGTTATACTGTATGTGAGGCACTTTTGTAACTTTCAACTTCATGGTGTTCTCGTCATTGTCTGCATCCCTGGCGTTGTTGGAAGGTTGCTGGATCGAATCCCTGAGCTGACAAGGTAAAAATCTGTCGTTCTGCCCCTGAGCAAGGCACTGTTCCCCGTGCACTGGAGACAAGGATGTCGATTAAGGCAGCTCTCCGCACCTCTCTGATTCTCTCTCGCTCTCTCCTCTCACTGTCCTCTCTCTCTACTGCAAATGATTTAGCCCCAGCCGCATTAATCCCATTATAAGTACATATCCTCCCCTGAACCAATTGGGAACTGTTTATTTGTCTTTAACACAATATGCTAATACTATGTGGGAGTAGTAATTCAAATAACATGCCCCTAACGCATTCCCCAAGAATGCGCTACAGACGGTCAATGCCCACTCCACTGCTGTTGAGAGCTGAGAACATGGCTAATGGCTAATGCATTCCCCTATGGTTCCACACCAGCTATTGTTCTACTGTACAGTAGAGAGCGTTTTGTAATGATTGTATTTTGTGGTGTTGTAAGATGGAGGTTGTGTGTCGGTCAACCAGTTGTTTCCTGGGTTTGAGTTAGCGTGGAGGGGCTAGAGCTGAATACAGCAGGAAGGGATGAAACACACACACACTCGCAAACACACACTTGCAAACACACACTTGCAAACATAAAACTTGCAAACACAAAACTTGCAAACACAAAACTTGCAAACACACACACGTGCACACACACAGGACAGAAGCTAGCGGCATACATATTCAAGTGCTCTCTCAGAGGCTTTGTAGAAAGGTAGATTACTCTTCTGATGTGGCTGTATGCTTTGCTGCAGTATGTCTGGAGGTGTGAGTGAGTGAGTGAGTGAGTGAGTGAGTGAGTGAGTGAGTGAGTGAGTGAGTGAGTGAGTGAGTGAGTGAGTGAGTGAGTGAGTGAGTGAGTGAGTGAGCGAGCGAGCGAGCGTGCGTGCGTGCGTGTATGTTTGTGCCTTATGATGGTAAAACAGATTGATTAATGGGCTGGTAGAGTTTTCGCAGTTTGTGTTTGATGCTCATTAAGTCACTTTTCAAAGAAGTATAAACTACTCACATGCACACACACACACACGGACACGCACACACACACACCGACGCTCCCAGCGCCCCAAACACACGCACACACACGCACACACACACACACACACACACACACACACACACACACACACACACACACACACACACACACACACACACACACACACACACACACACACACACACACACACACACACACACACACACACACACACTTGGCCCCTAAACCCAAACCAAGCAAAGCTGTTTGTAGCTGTGGAAAATAATGATGATTGTAATAACTATGACAGAATGAGGATCAAAAGGTTTCCCGCAGCAATCACCAAACACTCACTTATCCTAGCAGACTGCTTTGTAATATATGGGTTGTGCAACAGCAAAGGAACACTTAAAACAACTCCAACAGAATGAGGAATCAGCATAAACACTCACTCGCTCCAAATTGACTGAAACAAAATATTATGCGTGGGAAACACAAGAGTTCTCTGGTAATGCATTTATGTACAGTATTCATATGTTTGTGTACGAATGTATTGGAGGTGTTTTATACCACTCAATTCACTCACTTATTATTCCCCACAGTAACTCCTTTAGTGTATATGTTGTGGATTATGTCACGTAAATGCCAAGTTCATGGTCAATGTGGCAAAGTGCCGATCCAAGATGGCCGCCATGTCACCTGAAAGCTCACCTTAGGGGACCCGGTTGTCACCAGCTGAACACATTAAGATGGCTGACACACACACACACCACACCAGAAAGAAAGAGGCGAAGCAAGAGGGTTTACCGCTGCCAAAATCTGTCCATGAAAATAAGACCACGAAGTGAGGAATTTTTGTATGGAGGGCAATGAGTGTCGAATTTGATCAACACGATATAAGTGGGCGTACGTGGTTGCATGGAGGTGAGATCAGGAGGGACCAAAGACAGTACAGTGCTTCCATCTTTGAGGACATGTATTTCCATTAGTGGCATGGCCGATTAATTAGGGCCGATTTCAAGCTTTCATAACAATCGGTAATCAGCCTTTTTGGATGCCGATTATGGCCGATTTCATTGCAATCCACGAGAAGACTGCGTGGCAAGCTGACCACCTGTTACGCAAGTGCAGCGTCAAAAGGACCTTGTGGTTGCAAGGAGCCAAGGTAAGTTGCTAGCTAAATATAAAAAAAAAACGATCAATCTTCATATAATCACAAGTTAACTACACATGGTTGATGATATTACTAGGTTAACTAGCTTGTCCTGCGTTGCATATAATCAATGCGCTGCCTGTTAATTTATCATCGAATCACAGCCTACTTCAACTTCGCCAAACGGGTGATGATTTAATTAGGGATCATGCGAATTTTCGCAGTTTTTTGTTAAAAATCGCGCAACATTTCAAAGTCCTGCTACTCATGCCAGGAATATAGTATATGCAAATGATAAGTATGGGTGTATAGAAAACACTCTGAAGTCTCTAAAACTGGTTGAATCGTGTCTGTGGCTATAACATAACGTGTTTCGGAGTAAAAATCCCTCTGAAAACTGTTCACCAAAAACACAAAAAATATATTAATCCGCCAGTCAATGAATTGTCTAAGGCGACCGAAAATGAATGAGGATGCCCTGTAAACGCCTACAGCTTCCACACGATGTCGCCAGTACTGGCATTTCCAGTCGACTTAATCCTTGGTTGGATGACGTTTTGGCCTTTCCTGTTTTAGTCTCACCACAGGATGTTGTGAAATTGAAAACAATGGAGGATGGATTTCAAGACTTGCTGCTATCGAATACAGATCGCCCCAAAATCAATTTGATAGATTATTAACGTTTATTAATACCTAGAGTTGGTTTAGAAAAGTATTTTGAAGTGATTTGTAAAAGTTTATAGGCAACTTTTGTAATTTTAAAAAGTGACGTTGCGTCTTGTAAAATGGAATTTTCCTGGATCAGACCGGTCTAAGGAAAACAACATTTTGGCTATACCATGACCGATTTAATCGGGAAAAAGACCCAATTGTGATGTTTATGGGATATATAGGAGTGCCAAGAAAGAAGCTCGTCAAAGGTAATGAATGTTTTATATTTTATTTCTGCGTTTTGGGTAGCGCCGGCTACCGCAAAATCTGTTGTTTTAGGTGACGTTCCAGTATTTTGGGGGGTGCATGCTATCAGATAATAGCTTCTCATGCTTACGCCGAAAAGCATTTTACAAATCTGACTTGGTGGCTAGATTCACAACGAGTGTAGCTTTAATTCAGTACCTTGCATGTGTGTTTTAATGAAAGTTTGAGTTTTATCAAAAACTATAGGTGGCGCTCTAAAATTTCCGCTGATTTGATCCCTCCACAGGAACCAAGTCCCTAAGAAGTTTTAACAAAAGCGCATTTCTGAAAAAAGCATAATCTTTGCACAAATGTACCTAACCATAAATATCAATTCCTTTCTTAAAATCAATACACAGAAGTATTTTTTTTTTAAACCTGCATATTTAGTTTAAAGAAATTCACGTTAGCAGGAAATATTTACCAGGGAAATTGTGTCACTTCTCTTGAGTCAGGGTATATGCAGCAGTTTGGGCCGCCTGGCTTGTTGCAAACTGTGAACTAATTTGCCAGAATTCTGACATAAAATTGAAGGTTGTGCAATGTAACAGCAATATTTAGACTTAGGGTTGCCACCCGTTTGATAAAATGTGTAACGGTTCCGTATTTCACTGAAAGAATAAACTTTTTTTTTTCTCGAAATTATAGTTTCCGGATTTGACCATATTAATGACCAAAGGCTTGTATTTCTGTGTGTTATTATGTTATAATTAAGTGTATGATTTGATATTTGATAGAGCAGTCTGGCTGAGCTATGGTAGGCAACACTTTACTCGTTTACTACATTTGCCAGCAGCTCTTAGCAATGCTTGAGGCACAGCGCTGTTTATGACTTCAAGCCTATCAACTCCCAAGATTAGGCTGGCAATATTAAAGTACCTATTAGAACATCCAATAGTCAAAGGTTATGAAATAAGGTGAATGCACCAATTTGTAAGTCGCTCTGGATAAGAGTGTCTGCTAAATGACTTAAATGTAAATGTAAATACAAATGGTATAGAGAGAAATAGTCGAAGCGTCATAATTCCTATAATAACTACAACCTAAAACTTCATAACTGGGAATATTTAATCACCAGCTTTCATATGTTCTCATGTTCTGATGCATTTTTACATGGCACATATTACACTTTTACTTTCCAACACTGTGTTTTGCATTATTTAAACCAAATTGAACATGTTTCATGATTTATTTGAGACTAAATATATTTTATTTATGTATTATATTAAGTTAAAATAAAAGTGTTAATTGTTCAATTCAGTATTGTTCTAATTGTCATTATATATACAAATATATATATATATAAAAATTGGCCGATTAAATCGGTATCGTCTTCTTTTGGTCCTCCAATAATCGGTATCGGCATTTAAAAAATCATAATCGGTTGACCTCTAATTTCCACTGTTAGAGCTGTCACTCAACTATCGTGTCAATACCATACCAAATGTTGTACGGCAGTATTCATCCCAGGACACTCCACTGATTGAAGCTCTTCCTGATTATCTGATGTATTTTGTTACTATGTACTTTGATTTGGTCTATAGTTTCTTACTTATCATATGATGTGTTTGAACCTTACTTTTGTTGCTTTGCTGCACTTTTGTTTGCGTACTGCTACTTAGCATTTAGCCTACTGTTCATTTCAGTTCTAATGTTGCGTTCACATCATGTCTTAAGTATCCTAGTCGTAATTACGAGGGGGTGTTTATTTGCATTTTTCTTAGTAAGAAGGTCGCCATTCAAGTATTGCTTACCTTTTGTTGTAGAAGTGACATTGTTGAAGCATTTAGCCTTTAGCCACTTACGTTTACAGCATTTTGGGGTAGTATTACACTAAGTATACAAAACATTAAGGACATCTGCTCTCTCCATGACATAGGCTGACCAGATGAATCCAGGTGAAAGCTATGATCCCTTATTGATGTCAATTGTTAAATCCACCTCAATCCGTGTAGATGAAGGGGAGGAGACAGGTTAAAGAAGGATTTTTAAACCGTGAGACAATTGAGACATGGATTGTGTATGTGTGCCATTCAGAGGGTGAATGGGCAAGACAAAAGATGTAAGTGACTTTGGACGGGATATGGTAGTAGGTGTCAGGCGCACTGGTTTGTATAAAGAACTGCAACGCTGCTGGGTTTTTAACGCTTAACAGTTTCCAGTGTGTATCAAGAATGGTCCACCACCCAAAAGACATCTAGTCAACTTGACAACTTTCAACACCTTAAAGAGTCCATGCCTGACGAATTGAGGCTGTTCTGAGGGCAATAGGGGGGAAGGTGTTCCTAATGTTATGTATACCCAGTGTATATGAGAAACTGTGTAAAGCCAGAATCATTCATGTTGATTATGATAACTGCCACTTATTTAATTTTGTTCTCAGAACCATACATACAACTATTTTCCTCTGATGATTGAACTGCCATAATTAAACTGATCAAAGTGATCGAAGAGATTTCATGAATCTGAGTCTCTCTGACAGGAGCCCATTGGAATTCACAAAACCAGCTATACAGTTTTTGCAAACCCAGGCCATTTCTTAAAGCGTAAATATAATGAAGCCTACTGTCATGACGTCGGCCTGGGGGTAGGTTTATGACAGTCATAAATACCTCTTCCCCCCTTTTTCCTCTCTCTACCCTACTGATGTGACATTTGTAAACCCCTTGGTTAACATAGAGATTCTGGGAACATCAGAAGGTGGGGGGAAATGAAATATATTCTGGTAATCCGACCAATTGAACATATGCGGTGGTACTTTATGAATATGATGTCAGTTCGGTTGTCATCTGAGACATTCTCATCAATGATAAGATGACAAACTCTGCAGTGGAAAGTCTACACATCAGAGTTGTCGGATTCACATGGAATTGTTGTTTAATTTAAATGTTTGAATATAAAATTATTCGTGATGGGATGAAATATGATTTTTGCTTCTAAAATGTGAGAATTGGGTTTTCATGAGGTTAGGGCTCTGCTCAATCAGTGGCCCGACCCTGTGAAGAGTCATGGGTTATAAAACTTTTCAGACACACCCTTCTCGCTCCACTATATAAAGCCTTGACGAAAATGTAACCTCCTGTTCCGAGGATGTGAGGACGACGGTCCGATGTCAGAAGGGTTCAGATAATAACTACAGAACGAAGCCAACATCAGTGTGAGCATTGGTTGCGAATGGTATGAACATTGAACTCTTATTCACTACAGAAGTGATACCTCCTAGTCGTTGAGTTAGCAACAGCAGCTGCAAACGAGGGTTAGAAGGAACAGAGTATCCCGTCTATCACACAACGTCGTTACTACAACGTATCCAATTGACCACCAGAGACATTCTTCAAAGGACATAGGACTCGGTTTGGCAACACGGCCTTCCATCTACCACCAACCTACTGAAGCGCAGCTCAGAGTAAATATTTATTGCATTTTCTTTTTCCACATGGGCGGTAATTTAGAATGCATAAGATACTGTATTTACGATAGTACAGCTTCTTACTTTGGTCCTCAGTCTTCCCGCTCTTTCACTCAAACCCAGCCCTTTTCTTTTGTGTAACCAGCTGACATATCTGTTCTGCCCGCTAGGGACGTTTTCCTTTATGACGTAATTTGTAATCAAGTTATGATTAACTATGTGTATGTGTAATTCTGTGTGATTAGTTAGGTATTTAGTAAATAAATAATTGAACTCAATTTTGTATTGATGATTCAACTTGTTAGCCAGGGTTCGTGAAGAACAACTTTCAGATGAGACTGAATTAAGGTGACGATTAATATTGACTGCTATTGATGTAAAATATTACTAGGTCTTTAAGAGTTTATTCGGAAGATAACATCTCTATAAATATTATTTTGTGGTGCCCTGACTCTCTAGTTAATTACATTTACATGATTAGCTCAATCAGGTAATATTAATTATGGATCAATTATTTTATAGAATAGCATGTCATTTCACTTTATCCAGTATAGCCAAAGACACGACACTACCCTCCAGCAAAGTGGACATTTCAGATAATCATAAGATATTTCAGATCTTTCAAATACTTGGAGTGTTGGTTTAAACCTGCATGGAATGCCAGATGGGTGAAGTTCACACTTCTAGAACTAATCCATTGGTTCCAATGCACCAGCCAATCAAGCACAGCTAAAACATTTGAAAGATTTCAAATTTTATTTGAACCCAGGTCTGCTAACTAACCACCCACTCCAGATATTACCAGTTGTCCTGAACTAAGGCCCCAGGTTACATCAGTGTGACCAACTGCTGTCACTACCTCTAACAGCGACTGACAGAAAATAAACATTTGTGAATACATCTTCAGGTCAGTGGAGTGAGAGCGAGGGTGATGGTGGAGCGAGAGAGAGGGTGATGATTAAAAGAAAGGGTGACGGTTGAGAGAGAGAGAGAGGGTGACGGTGGAGCGAGAGATGGTGATGGTGGAGCGATTAGAGAAGGTCACACGTAGTAATATGTCAAGTTATAAATGCAGCAAAACAATCCCTTTTTCAGGACCCTGTCTTTCAAAGATAATTAGTAAAAATCCAAATAACTTCACAGATCTTCATTGTTTCCCATTCTTGTTCAATGAACCATAAACAATTAATGAACATACACCTGTGGAACGGTCGTTCAGACACTATGATCAGGGGCGGTGTGTCACAGCATCATCCATCGGACTGAGCTTGTTGTCATTGCAGGCAATCTCAACGCTGTGCGTTACAGGGAAAACATCCTCCTCCTTCATATGGTACCCTTTCTGCAGGCTCATCCTGACATGAGCCTCCAGCATGACAATGCCACCAGCCATACTGCTCATTCTGTGCGCAATTTCCCGCAAGACAGGAATGTCAGTGTTCTGCCATGGCCAGCGAAGAGCCCGGATCTCAATCCCATTGAGTACATCTGGGACCTGTTGGATCAGAGGGTGAGGGCTAGGGCCATTCCCCCCAGAAATGTCTGGGAACTTGCAGGTGCCTTGGTGGAAGAATGGGGTAACATCTCACAGCAATAACTGGCAAATCTGGTGCATTCCATGAGGAGGAGATCCACTGCAGTACTTAATGCAGCTGGTGGCCACACCAGATACTGACTGTTACTTTTGATTTTGCCCCCACGCCCCCCACCCCCACCCCTTTGTTCAGAGACACATTATTTTTTTTCTGTTAGTCACATGTCTTTGGAACTTGTTCAGTTTATGTCTCAGTTATTGAATCTTGTTATGTTCATACAAATATTTACACATGTTAAGTTTGCTGAAAATAAATGCAGTTGACAGTGAGAGGACGTTTCTTTTGTTTGCTGAGTTTATGTCAAGTTATATGTCACTGCAGGTATCATAAAACTAATGGTCAGCCAAGACGATTTTCATTTTTACCTTTATTTAACTAGACAAGTCAGTTGAGAACAAATTCTTATTTTCATTGACGGCCTAAGAACAGTGGGCTAACTGCCTTGTTCAGGGGCAGAACGACAGATTTTGACCTTGTCAGCTCGGGGATTTGATCTTCCAACCTTTCGGTTACTAGTCCCAACGCTGTAACCACTAGGCTACCTGCAGCCCTATTTATAACTACAATGGTTAAATGTCACTTTTTTAAAAACATTTTATAAACGAGAACATATTACATCTGTACATACAGTAATATACATTGTCAAATGTCAACACATGAAGGAAGGCATGTACGCGCACACACACACACACACACACACACACACACACAGAGACTCTCAACTTGTTTTCCTCTTTCCACTTTCATCTAATCAGTCATGTCATTGTTGTTCCGTGCCATGGCTTTAGTAATAAGTCTTCCCAGCCTGTCAAACAAATGCTGGGCTGTGAGGCTCAGCCCCACTGTCGGGGCTTCTTTAGTCATACAGAGTGTTTTCAATGTGCTCTCCAACCCCTCCAGCTATTCTCTCTGCTGTACCATTTACCCAGGGACCTCAGGCTTTCTGTTCTACCACTCTCTCTCTGTCCCTCAGTTCTACCTCTCCCTATGTCTCTGATCTCCCTCCCGCTCTCTGCTCTCCCTCCCTCTCTCTGCTCTACCTCTTCTCTCACTACATATCAGCGCTCTCTTCTCCCTTTCTCTATCTGTACTCGTCTCACAGCTCTTTCTCCTCACTAACTGAGAACTGAGACATTTGTCATCCAGCATCTGCTGTCTTTTCAACTGTCATGAGGAAACTGTGTGAAATACAAAGTAATAAAGTAGTAATAATACAAAAATGGTGTGTGTGTCATGTCATAAGAACATGTTGACGTTCAGTTTTCACATACTGTACTCTTCAGTTCTCTGGTGACATGTGGGTGGATGACAGAAACTTCAGCTTTGACAACTTATGAATGGTCCTTTCAATATGGAAGGAGCTGGGATGGCAGATGGCTTTGTGTCACTGATATACTGAGAATAAAGAAAATATTCACTTTACACATGACCATATTTCCTCACCAGAGAACATGATACATTAGTGGTTATGAATAGTGTACTTTGAAGCACACTACCTATTTATAGCTCTACCTAGTTAGTATTTATTTGCAACATTTGGTTGACCCGATTCTGGAAATAATCATCAATGATTCATAATGATGTGGACAAATGTAACATTTTCAGGTCATTTAGAGTTACTGTAAGCAAATGCATTGCAAAGAAAAAAAGTCTCATAAAAATACCTCACTATCTCTCTCCCTCCCTACGTCTCCCCCTATCTCTCTCTGTATGAGATCCTGTTATGAGGTCTCCTCCAGTATCTTGCCGAGTATGATAATCCCATACTGAGGATTCGGGTCTAAACGTCCCTTTGATCCTACACGTTTCACTCTGTTCCTTCACTCTGGGGTCTGGGGATGCCCTGGGTTCCTCTGGGAAAGAATGCTTAGAGCAGAAAGAGTTTAAGGGAAACTATCCTCCATGATGGAACTGGAAGTACTTTGACAATAGCATTCAAATGTGGATTCTTATTAGAATGTCATTGCCTTTAGTGCCCAGCATGGCAAATCTCATACTGGATCTCAAACTATACACCCAAGGCTCTCACCAAAAGAGACATGTAAAGGTCATATGCCCTTGCTCTGAACTCCATCCCAATTTCCTTTCAGGCTATTCCATGCATTTATAACAATTTAATGGAACAAGTTATTTGTAGTATCAGCCTTAAACATACACTGAATGAACTGAGCGTTAAAGATTCTGTTAATGAATGGACTAACAAACTGGGAGAACCATAAATCAAGTAACGAACTAACTCACTTAATAAAGTGTCGAAAGGAGTCAAAGGTTGAAAAATAATAAAAAGGGCCACTTGGTAGTAACACAATCGCTTATTCCAGTGCAGCCGTCTCCCATCTGTTCTAATGGAACTGAATTAGAACCATCCATTGTGGGAGCCAATTACTTCTCGTCTGAACTCGTCCACAGTGCCTGTTTTTCAAGTCAAATGCAAGTTAGTTAATCAAATCGTATAGGACGGAGAAAATAAAAACTCTTAAGAATATGATGTAGGTGATTGAAGTCAACGAAGGGGAAGACAAAAGTAAAAGTGAAAGTGAAAGTAATTTCCTAACTGCTTTCTCTTTTATTATTCGACTGAATTATGGAAAATGATGGAAATGCAGATGATTTTAAGATGTGTTTAACTGTTTCTTTTGGCAGAATAGTAATATGAGGCTATTATTGCAATTATGACCAATTATGTTTCATATTTTACCCACTTTATCAAGAAGGGGCATGAAAGTCTAAATTAAAACAAGTCAGCCATTAATAAAAAAAAAAGCTCAACTTTTTAAAATTGTACAACCTTTTACATCTTTACAACCAGTTCAATGGGTTCAGAGCGTACTTCTCCAAGATGTCTGATAGTGTAAGGGAGAGGGGGAGAAATAGACCTTTCATTTAGGATACCTTTAAACAAGACAAGATTTCATTAACTTTACATTTCTTAAACCAAGTCAAGACGATGAATGAAAAGGACTGGACCCCAATAGCCCATTGGTTTCCCTGCAAAATATATACATAACTTTGTCTGATTTAAATCAGAGTGTGCCAGTGATTGCTTTGATGTCTGAATTGAGCATCTCCAAAACCCATTTGGTTATAGATCTCACAGCCTGCTCACATAGAAGAGTGCAACATCCATATTACATTCAATTTCCAGACTTTAAATAGATATGTCTGAATAGTGAGGGGAATGGATAGAGTACTCAGGTAGCCTATGCTGGGTACCCCTCTCTAGCTTGTGAAATTACATCTGCAAAAAAATCATGATCAGAAATTTCTCTCTCGGAGACATCCACTGTGCTGCTTGTCCAGCTAAAGGGGCTTGGTCTGGACATAGCCCCTCCCTCTCTCATCTCTCTAATGGCTGCCCAAAACACTTAGTTCTGTGCCACTGGCAGGTACAGCAGCACCAGCCCACTTCAAAGGGGATTTTGATTAAGGCCATCTATCCAACTGTGACCACTGGCAATGCTCTAGCAAACCACCTAGTTCAGGCAGGTGTGCAAACATCCTGTTTTCTTCGATACTGTATGTTGCCTTCCTAAGCCGCGAAAACAGGTGTAACAAAACAACACAATGGCAGTTATTGTTGTATACCCACTAATAAGCTTGGTTTGGAGACAAAGGCGACAGACAGATCATTACGTCTGAAGGACAAATCCCTGGCCTTTCGCAATTGCCTTTCTACAGGTCATTATCCCCTTTACGCATCATGCCTTCCCAGTCACAGCAAACTCTATGCTCTCTTATTAAAGAGGTGGGAGAACAGGAGGCTGATTAGTCACATACACTCACACACGCGCACACACATGCAAGCATGCTCACAGGCAGGTGCACACATATACACAAGCCTATATAGGCATCACACACACACTCATGTAGTTGGGGTGCCGCGCCAATGTCCAATGGTTTGTTGCATTGTGTTCTGGCGCCTTAAATAAGTCATGCTGAGGGTTGGCTTAATTGACAGCTCTGAATCACAGGGCGAAAGGAAAGGGGATATCAGAGCTGGACGTCTACAGGCTATATATTTGCTGTGCCTCCCCTAATTCAGATAGAAACAGCTCTGCCATACATTCCCAATATATGATATAATACATAGGATAGAACATTACAATAGGACAGAACATTGCCATTTTTAAAAAAGGCTTTAAGATCAATAGCTAATAGAATAAGGCACCAATGTTGAAATATGAATAGATAACATAGATGACAGAATAGGAATTAGTGATATAAAAACAGAATGGTTCAAATAGTGTTTCACAATAACAAAGCCCCTCATTACCCACAATATGAATAAAAAGTGTTTACGAAATCACAGATATAAATACGAACCACGTTCTCAATTAGGATTTTACTCTTCTATTAAAATACTATCTTAAAAAGGACGTTCAATGAAAAAACAATGTAACCTACTTTAGGCTCAATGAATGAGTCAATTAGTCAAATGGCTATTGAATCTGATACAGTTGAAGTCGGAGGTTTACATACACCTTAGCCAAATACATTTAAACTCAGTTTTTCAAAATTCCTGACATTTAATCCTTGTAAAAATTCCGTCTTCGGTCAGTTAGGATCATCACCTTATTTTAAGAATGTGAAATGTCAGAATAATAGTAGAGAGAATTATTTATTCAGCTTTAATTTCTTTCATCACATTCCCAGTGGGTCAGAAGTTTACATACACTCAATTTGTATTTGGTAGCATTGCCTTTAAAGTGTTTAACTTGGGTCAAATGTTTTGGGTAGCCTTCCACAAGCTTCCCACAATAAGTTGGGTGAATTTTGGCCCATTCCTCCTGACAGAGCCGGTGTAACCGAGTCAGGTTTGTAGGCCTCCTTGCTCGCACATACTTTTTCAGTTCTGCCCAAGAATTTTCTATGGGATTAAGGTCAGGGCTTTGTGATAGCCACTCCAATACCTTGACTTTGATGTCTTTAAGCTATTTTGCTACAACTTTGGAAGTATGCTTGGGGTCATTGTCCAATTGGAAGACCCATTTGTTACCAAACTTTAACTTCCTGACTGATTGTCTTGAGATGTTGCTTCAATATATCCACAATCTTCCATCCTCATGATGCCATCTAGTTTGTGAAGTGCGACAGTCCCTCCAGCAGTAAAGCACCCCCACAACATGATGCTGCCACCCCCATGCTTCACGATTGGGATGGTGTTCTTTGGCTTGCAAGCCTCCCTATTTTTCCTCCAAACATAACGATGGTCATTATGGCCAAACAGTTACATTTTTGTTTCATCAGACCAGAGGACATTTCTCCAAAAAGTATGATTTTTGTCCCCATGTGCAGTTACAAACCGTAGTCTGGCTTTTTTATGGCGGTTTTGGAGCAGTGGCTTCTTCCTTGCTGAGCGGCCTTTCAGGTTATGTCGATTAAGGACTAGTTTTACTGTGGATATAGATACTTTTGTACCTGTTTCCTCCAGCATCTTCAAAAGGTCCTTTGCTGTTGTTCTGGGATTGATTTGCACTTTTCACACCAAAGTACGTTCATTTCGAGGAGACAGAACGCATCTCCTTCCTGAGCGGTATGATGGCTGCGTGGTCCCATGGTGTTTATACCTGCATACGGTTGTTTGTACAGATGACCGTGGTACCTTCAGGCATTTGGAAATTGCTCCCAAAGATGAACCAGACTTGTGGAGGTCTACAACAAATTTTCTGAGGTCTTGGTTGATTTCTTTTCATTTTCCCATGATGTCAAGCAAAGAGACACTGAGTTTGAAGGTAGGCCTTGAAATACATCCACAGGTACACTTCCAATTGACTCAAATTATGTCAATTAGCCTATCAGAAGTGTCTAAAGCCATGACATAATTTTCTGGACTTTTCCAAGCTGTTTCAAGGCACAGTCAACCTAGTGTATGTAAACTTCTGACACACTGGAATTGTGATAGAGTGAATTATAAGTGAAATAATCTGTCTGAAAACAATTGTTGGAAAAATTACTTGTGTCATGCACAATGTAGATGTCCTGCAAGCCCACCTCATGAAAAATGTGTTTTAATGTCTCCAACCTAAGTCTATGTAAACTTCAGACTTCAACTGTACATGAATAGACAAAACACACCCACATATTTCATACAGAATCTCCATACATGAATCACAGGGCATAAGGAAAGGGGACATCAGGGCTGGGCATCGTACAGGCTATATATTTGCTGTGCCCTCCCCTGTCAGAAGATGAAAACTAAACTGAACCAACGGTAGCTAGCCACCGGACACTGAACGCTAGCAAGGCGCTAACATTAGCCTGCTAGCAAAATAGCTTCGTCATATTACTTCTGGAAAACAAACTTATAACATGGAATCCTGACTGATATTGTATGAGTAAAGTACAATGTTTTCATTGGTTACTATGTCCATGTAGTGAGTTTTATCAAATAAAAAATGGGAGGGCGGAGAGGACACAGCCTACTACCTCTTTCAGATGGAAACAGCCCCGAACGAGCTCACGCGCGCAGCGCTGACGTCACACACAGAGCCCAACAAAATACAAGGAGATTCAACCAAAAACAAATGAGGGAAACTGGTGATTTGGTGAATATTAATCACAGTTGACTAACTCCTGTTACACTCACACAGGTGAACACACGCATACTCTTAGAAAAAGGGTTCCAAATGGGTTCTTCAGCTGTCCACACAGGAGAACCGTTTTTGGTTCCAGGAAGAACCCTTTTTGGTTCCAGGTAGAACCCTTTTGTGTTCAATGTAGAACCCTCTGTGGAAAGGGTTCTACATGGAACCCAAAAGGTTTATTCAAAGGGTTCTCCGATGGGGCCATCCGAAGAACCCTTTGGGGTTCTATATAGAACCTTTTTTTCTAAGAGTACACACAACAAGCTCGTCAGATGCTGTAGAAAACCCCAGCAGAAGTCTCTCAGAGGTTTTTTTCTCCTCCTCCTTTTCCATTGCAACGCACCTTTGCAGTAGAGTCTGTACCAGTACTCCCGGTATATAGCCTTGCTATTGTTTTTTTCGTTACTGCTGGCCTTTAATTATTTGTTACTTTTATTTATTATTTTTGTAGGTATTTTTCTTAAACCGGCATTGTACGTTTTAAGAAAGTTTTAAGTAAGCACTTCACTGTTGTATTCGGCGCATGTGACAAATGAAATGTGATTTGATTTGAGTATTTTTCTCTTATTGTAATGAGCTGGGCTAAGACAGTCCAAAGTCGCCAGCACCACACAGCGTGCCATACCTCAACACTCTGAAGCTAAGCCTGAGCGCACCTCCCGTCTCACCTAAGGTCTTTGCTGAATTTGTAATTAAAATGTTGCTGAACGCAGGCTTCCACACTCAGCTACTGCTGCCTCGCAAAAAAACAAACAACAACACTTCTCCATTTTGGGGGTAGAAGCGACTGAGTAATGTGCTAAGGATTTTAGAAAAGGGGAGAAACTAGTTTCAATAAAAGATGTCCATACATTTTTAGGATACAAAATTGCCAAGCCAGCCAAGACAATGAGGAGGTCTGAGGAGGAGGAGGCGGCGTAATTGATCAAGCTTTGGAGGTCAGATGGTGAGAGTGAGAGGGCTATGGCGAGAGAGAGATGTCGCTTCAGGCAATGGAATGTCCCAGATGAAGCTGGGGGGGGTGTCGACAAGTTGCTTCAGCTATCACACAAGTAGTAAAATCAGTTATATGGATTTCAAAAAGTTATTGTCTAGCCCTGCACACACACAAACTCAGAATATACCCTCTTCCCCAGTCAGCATTTTGCTGTAATGGAATATCTGCTGTGGCGCTGTCAGAGAAGGGTCCAGAATAATTGCAAAATAGCTGCACACTTATAAGTTCCCACACGCTCCCACCAAAACACACCAGCACTATGCAGCCCAGTAATTAAATGGTATCAGAGGACCAATAGAGCCCTATTGACACCCTTCTCTCTCCCTCTCTTCCCTCCTCTCCAAACTCTCCCCTTTTTCCCCCCTCTCCTCATCCCCTTTCCCCAGCGGACAGTTACACCACAGAGTTATTACTGCCAATCAGCTAATGCACCTGATGGCTTTGAAGAAGACTCTCTACAATTAGCAGCTATTAGCACTGGGTCCCTAATCCGAGCCAGAAATATGGCAAAGCACAGGAGAGAGGAGAGTGGGTCTTTTTCGCTGTACAGTTTTTTCTCCATCTGTTCTCTCGTCTTTTTCTCTTTTGACCCTGTGTTTGCTTCTCTTGCTTTATGTCCATTTTCCCTTCAATAAATTATATTAAGAGCTGCTTTAAGATTGTGGTTTACGCAGAGAGAGATTAATTAATAATCTACTCTTAAGGGAATTTCGTTCCTGGTTGCTTAAGGTTAGGGTAAAGAAATGCAGGTTCGAGTTTAGGGTTAGGGGTTTAGGTTTTAAGAACAAGTTAATTTAGGTCAAAAGTGTAACTCACCATGGCCACCCCTTAGAGAGGCTGGTGAGCGGTAGATAGAGATGGGTGCAGATGAGTGATGCCGCGTCCCGTGGAGGTGATGCTCCGGGTGGGTATAAGACGTAGCCTGCTCCTGAGGTCCTGCGGCAGCCACGCTGTTATCCTGCCTCCCCCTGGGAGAAGAGCTCCACACAGACCCAGCTATACATCCCAGAGTCAGAGACCACATCCAGGGGCTCAGACGCAGGCGGAGAGGACTGGGGTGGTGGTACATACCCCCTTCCCCGGAGCCCCGCGACAGCGCGAAACCGGAGGGACGAAGCATGATCCAAGCCCAAAGGACTGACAACAGATGTACGGCACGGGGGAAACTCTACTGAGACCAGGCTCATGATGGACACATCCCCATACTAGGACCACTACGAACCCACGTCCACTTGGTTTAGCTCCTGTACCCGTATTCAGGTCCGGCTTCAGTTTCAACTAAACACACAGCACTCCAGCTCAGAGTCGTTCCGGGGGAGAGGAGTCAGAGGATCTCTATATTGCTTGTACACCCCTTACACTGACATTGTGCCCTGACGGAAAGCAATCGGAGGTTTCAATCTCCTACAGAATTTCCCAGAAGAACAGCAAATTTAAACTCAAATTAGAGAGCTATTCTCATGCTCTAAATTGTCCAAGGGGAAAGTACATTGGGTGTATCTTTCTTGCTCTCACAATCTTCACGCTCTTTGCCACTTTGCCCCGAAGGTAAAAGCAAAATAAGTGTTTTCTCCTTCTCGCGCTTCTCTTTTCCTCGAAGGAAAGGAAAATCGGATGACTTTCTGTGTCTCCCTCTCTGGACCTTTGTGTGTCGTCGTGTACAGCTGCTGCTGCTCTTCTGGCTGAGAGCGTATCTGCTGCGCTCACTCTCTCGCTCTCTGATGTGGCGCACTCTGCGTGTGTCTCGAGCAGCTATCAGTCGCACATGGCAGAGCGCCGCTTGTCCCTTTCGCTCTCTCTCTCTCTCTCTCTCTCTCTCTCTCTCTCTCTCTCTCTCTCTCTCTCTCTCTCTCTCTCTCTCTCTCTCTCTCTCTCTCTCTCTCTCTCTCTCTCTCTCTCTCTCTCTCTCTCTCTCTCTCTCTCTCTCTCTCTCTCTCTCTCACACACACACACACACACACACACACACACACACACACACACACACACACACACACACACACACACACACACACACACACACACACACACACACACACACACACACACACACACACACACACAATCAGCACAGACGAGGAGGAAAAATAAAACCACCTGGTTTATCACCACTCAATCAAATTCGTATAGAATAAATAACCACTGTTTTGAAAACAAAACATCTATCACCTAACATAAATACCACTTTCTCACTGTTTGCTCTGTGGCCACTGGTCCACTGTAGCGCTCCAAAGGTGCTGCAATATAGACACCATGGGCAGAAAATAAATCCCCTTTCTTTTCTCTTCTCTTCTGTGTGTCTCAGTGCCTCATACTCCTCTCTGGGGGGGAGTGGGGGGGGGGGGTCCTGGTGATTCCACTCACCCCCTCTGTCTCAGGCTCAGCACCTGAACACAGCCTCCTGCTCTGAAAGAGAGAAGAAGGGATCCTAATCGGATCCTTCACTGGATACAGCAGGCAACAACACTGAGAGCATGAGTGAGAGAAGGGAGGTGCACAGGCAGACAGAGTGAGAGGAGGAGAGAGAGAGAGAGAGAGAGAGAGAGAGAGAGAGAGAGAGAGAGAGAGAGAGAGAGAGAGAGAGAGAGAGAGAGAGAGAGAGAGAGAGAGAGAGAGAGAGAGAGAGAGAGGCTCAGGTGAAACAACACAGTGGGAATGGGATGGGAGGGTTCAAAAGAGTGGGTGGGTGGTGCAGAAGGCGAAAAAACAAAATGGGCCAGCTTAATGCAAATCCTCATAGAAAGCAGAGGAGGGGGTGGGGGTGGAGAGGACTGCTGCAGAGAAGGGCAACTAGCGGTGTTCAGGGGAGGGAGACAGAGTGAGAGGGAAAGAGATATGGAGAGAGAGGAGTGAGACAAAGTCGGAGAGAGGAGGATGAGACAGAGAGAAAGAGAGAGGGGGGAATAGAGAGAGAATATTGGAAATGTGGTAAAGAGAGAGAGAGAGAGACAGAACTAAAAGCTGAGTGTGGATATGCGCTGCCAGCTCAGCCGTCGACAGAATCGGAATCAAATCGCTGTCTCCAGCCACGTCCCGCGCGATGGCAAACCAAAACTGACAAGGGAATATTCTAATGGAAAAGCTTTTGATCCTCCCTGCTTTTCCGCAGTTCTGTTCCCCTCTGATCGCATTAGGAAACCAGCGGCTCCCACCACGCTTCCCAAAATAGGAAATTAGGGAACACTAACGAGCTTAAGGTGCATGAGAACCACTGATGTTTCCACCCGTAATAGAACAAGGCTCTCGGAATCAAATTAGGACAATGCATTCGGTGCTATTTCCAACCATCCATTTGTGACTTTACCAAAGGAACTACTGGAAAGTGTAATGCTTATGCATGACATGGGAAATCAGATTAGGTCCTGGAACTACGTTTTTAATGTAAACTTGTACCCACAATGATCTAATTCTCTTCATTTTTACATTTCAAAAATACATTTAACTAAGACCTGACACATGCATTGTAGTCTATGCATAATTCAGACATTTCTTGCATTTCAAAATGAAATAGCTTTACAAACAAAATGCCAGGGAGTTCAGACCTCTGTTAATCTATGGTTCTATCAGGCAGAATCCGAATACAGTGTGTGTGTGTATGTGTGTGTGTATGTGTGTATGTGTGTGTGTGTGTGTGTGTGTGTGTGTGTGTGTGTGTGTGTGTGTGTGTGTGTGTGTGTGTGTGTGTGTGTGTGTGTGTGTGTGTGTGTGTGTGTGTGTGTGTGTGTGTGTGTGTGTGTGTGTGTGTGTGTGTGTGTGTGTGTGTGTGTGTGTACTGTACCTATCTATCCATGGGCCAATGTGGGGCATTGGCTGCATGCAAATCTCGGCTTAATGGACATTCAAATTCCGTGGTGGGACTCCTGGTCTTTGGCTCTGGGTTTGATTATCTCTGTCTGTGCTCTACATCTCAAACAGAGAACTAGTCCACTATCGGGAATATCAAGAGTGCTCTGAGTAATGTCTACTCTTTCCTCTCCCTCTGTATTCAATGAGAGTCAATATTAAACAACAGAAACTGTCTGGGTTCAGTGATTGCTTGGTGTTCCTCTGGCCCAGTGTTCTTCAACTCCATTCCTCGAATACCCCCAACAGAACACATTTATTTTGTAGCCTCGAACAAACTCACCTACTTCAACTCACTGAGGGCTTAATAATTAGTTGACAAGTTGTCCGTAGCTACAACAAAAATGTGCAGTGTTGGGGTTCTTGAGGACTGGAGTTGGGAAACATTGTTAAAGACAGCCAATTGACTCCATATTGCTCAGATGAGAAGCAGATTTCCAGTATGTGTCACTACCTGCTTATGGAGTCTCTTCATAACTTCATCCTAACCCTAACAATTATTCATGCAGGTCCTCATAAAGAGAGTAGAAAGAAATGCGAGAAGAGAAATTGCATGTGTAAAGGGGGTTGAAAACCAATAACTGTGTAGGTTAAGTATCAAGAAGAAAAAAACCTCAGAGCTGGAAAGGTGCTCGTTTATCAGAACTGCTATTTTTCTGTCCCATTAAATTCAGACACAACTATTTTGTCAAATACATTTGGCCCAAGGCAATACTAGAAGACAGGTTTTTCCAATGGTGGTACACAGAGAGGATATTTTGGGGGGAGTTTGTTTATAATGAGTCGAAAACATGATTTATGTATCACAATAATAATCACGGGAATGATTGTCATTTCAGCTAGTGCATACAATCTACTAATGGAACATATAAATCAATAATTTGCATCAAGTGGTACAAATAGCTTTAATGTAGCTAGCATGAATATGTTCTTCTCATCCATCAACCATTTTCTTTATATGGTATATATGTTATACACTCAATATGCAACATATACATATATTTTTTTCTATTACGAACATGTAGAAACACACACACAAAATGTCGGTTTATTTGCAGTTTTCAAATAACTAATTGAATTTGTCCAACTCATCATATATAAGGGCAGAAAATGTGGTAATTAACTACAATGACCAGAATCCATTGCACCTACAGCTGCCTGTGGGCCAGCAGACAAATATGGAGAGAAAGAGCAATACAGAGACACAAGAGAGATAGAGAGCAGTTGCATCCCTGAAATTTCTAAGTTTGACATATTATTTTACTACACTGATTCCACAATTGAAAGTGAGTATATCCTAAATCTCTTGACTTTATTAGGAACATTTTCCATCTGATTTGGAAAACTATTTAGAGTCATTAAATCGTATACGTGAAACAAGAGGTCCAAAAAATGTATTTGCTACATGTCTGTATTTGAATTGATATAATGTGGATTTGTGTTTTTTTCTCCTCTTATTTCTTTGTGGAATCCCTCTGGCTGTTATGTTTATGTTTTTCATTTTACTGTTTAATAAAAAATAAAACATTTATAAAATCTCTACAAAGGGGCCAGTTCTGGTCTGGAAGCATGATTTCAACTGCTCCTACAGTCTTGCTTCGGTACTGCAGTTTAACATACACCCGGCCCAGAAAAACAATTTCCATAGACAGCCACATCGAGACGAGTCAGATTATAAAATTCCTAATAAGACACTTTAGTCGTCACCTTTGTGCAGAAAACATCGCTGAGACCGATTGTTCAAATAATCGTTGAGGACTATTTTTTTCTATCACTCACGGCCGAAGTTATTAAAAAATTTAATTTATCCAATGTCTGCCATGTTTTTTTTTCCTGAAATGAGAAAGTCGGCGCGGCTTGAGCTGCTCCCTGTGCATGCGCAATGAGTGCTAATGCGCATGTGATGTCGGTCCATAAATCAGTGTATGCGAATGCGAGTTGATTACCTTGAAAACAACAATCAGATTATCTTGGACGCAGTCTCCAGTTCTTTATACCTCAGTGATTTCTACATAACAATACATCTAATTGATTGATAGTTGTTATTTAGCCGTGTTAAAAGTATGCCTTATCTACATTGAAGAACTACTGAAATAGTGATTTTGTCAGACAGCAGGCAGCTAGCCAGCTAGGCTAGCCCACCAGCCTGAAGGATGCCTCTTCAGGGAGCACAGAGATACTTTAGCTGACTGGCTGGCTGCTACTACCTGAGCGGAGACGAGATGATGACTTGGAATTAAATAATAAGTCATCGAATAACATAAAAAGTGATATACACAATAACTGAAATATTTTACTAAAGTCAAATATTGGTTTATATGGTTTATTAATAAGTAATAAGCAGTACATGGGCAACAACTACCATCATTGGGGTTTTATTAATGAAATAATAAAGACATCATACTAAAAACAAATATGTAATATACACAACCAAAATATTAGAATTTCTAAAAAAGTAATGTGAATAAATATGGTTAGAGCCTAATAAGTGATACAGTAGGAATGGGCGTTCACTACCATCAATTATTATATTCTGTGTTGTTACAGCGTTGAACCATCATAATGCATTTACCATTAAAAAACAACAAATCTAAAATGAAATAAAAAAATGTGATTCTTATTCAAAAACCGAACCGAAACCAAACCAACCTCACACACTACTTGCTCAGCACACACACACACACACGCACTTGTCATGTCATAGCAGGACACTTCACATCTCAAGTGACAACAGTAGTTAGTCAGTCACTACACACACACACACACACACACACACACACACACACACACACACACACACACACACACACACACACACACACACACACACACACACACACACACACACACACACACACACACACACACACACACACACACACACACACACACACACACACACACACACCTAAACAAGTGTGGCTAAGGCCTTCCTGCCAAACTTGCCACCCAGCTTGCAATGTACCCCTGACAGGAACTGTCACCATCTCCCTCCCCTCAATGCAATCTTCCACTAATTGTAGGGAAACACATGAATCACTTTAAATGTGGTCATGAAATATGTAACAACACAAGCCTAACTGTAACTTATCCAGGTAACAAAACGGTTTGACCACTTTTCTTCTTGTCACTGGCAGAAGCACAGGTTTGGAGACTAAATATAGCATAACATTAATTCTGCTTTCTCTGTTAATGTGCAGGAATCTGCAAAGACAGTTCAAAATACTATTACCAAGTCCTAAAGACATACTTTTCATGATGTCGTGAAAATGACATCATATTCCGGTTGCTTAAAATAAGTTTACAAACCATCTAATTACATCCAGCATATAACCTGACCATGACGTCACAAAGTACATTATAATGACGTCACTGAAACCAGTGTTGCCTTCTGGGGAAGTGCTATGTCAGATGTGACGGCGTAAAGCAGATAAAACATGTGTCTCCTCATGAATGGAGAGAGGAGATGGACGAGGCTGATCTGTATGCATGAGAGACTGTTTGCTTCAGCTGGCCTGTCTTTGGTTTTGTTTCGCGCCTGAGGGGAAAGACTAGCATTTTAACTGCATGCTGGATACATTACAGGAGAGAGCTATGGTCAGCAGCATGCCTAGATACCGCTCCCAGTTTCACACCATGTCAATCTCTTGACTATACAGTCCGCTCTATGGGAAGGAGACAGAGCGTGTGAATGACAGACATTTATAACTACATTTGTTGACTGACCTACCTGGTCTTAAACTCTGTCCACTAATGCTGATAGCACACGCAGTATTTTTTGCTCAGTGCAGTCAAAATGCATGTGTTTGCATTTTGTGTTTAGTATCATATTGTACAACAGCTGATAAAACTAACACCGTAAATGTGTGGAATAATTTGATCAGTGTTATTTCCTGATAGTTGGTTGAAAATGCAATCTACACAGGACGTTCTAATCAGCAGGTTTGCATGAGAGGGAGTTTCGGCTTTTCATGGTGACATCACCATGCAGTAAATTGTAAAAATAAAATAATATTAAGACCTTTAGCTATGAAACTCAAAGTTGAGCTCAGGTGCATCCATTGTTCATCCCTTGGGATGTTTAAACAACTTGATTGGAGTCCACCTGTGGTAAATTAAATTGATTGGACATGAGTTGGAAAGGCACACACCTGTCTATATAAGGTCCCGCAGTTGACAGTGCATGTCAGAGCAAAAACCAAGCCATGTGGTTGAAGGAATTGTCCGTAGAGATGCAAGACAAGATTGTGTCAAGACACAGATCTGGGGAAGGGTACAAAAACATTTCTCCAGCATTGAATGTCCCCAAGAACACAGTGACCTCCATCATTCTTAGACCATGAGAAACAAGATTGTCTGGTCTGATGAAACGAAGATTTAACTATTTGTTCTGAATGCCAAGTGTCACATCTGGAGGAAACCTAGCACCATCCCTACAGTGAAGCATGGTGGTGGCAGTATCATGTTGTGGGATGTTTTTCAGCGGCAGGGACTGGGAGACTAGTCAGGTTCGAGGGAAAGATGAACGGAAAAAAGTACAGAGATCCTTGATGAAAACGTGCTCCACAGAGTGCTGAGGACCTCAGACTGGGGTGAAGGTTCACCTTCCAACATAACAACACTAAGCAGCCAAGACAGCACAGGAGTGGCTTCGGGACAAGTTTCTGAATGACCTTGAGTCGCCCAGCCAGAGTTCGGACTTGAGCTCCTCATCCAACCTGACAGAGTTTGAGAGGATCTACAGAGAAGAATGGGAGACACTCCCCAAATACAGGTGTGCCAAGCTTGTAGCATCATACCCCAGAAGACGTGAGGGTGTAATCGCTGTCAAAAGTGCTTCAACAAAGTACTGAGTAAAGGGTCTGAATACGTATGTAAATTTGATATTTCAGATTTTTTATACATTTGTAAAAATGTTGAAAAAAACATTTTTGCTTTGTCATTATGGGTTATTGTTTATAGATTGAGTGAAAACAATATTTAATACATTTCAGAATAAGGCTGTAACGTAACAAAATGTGGAAAAAGTCAACAGGTCTGAATACTTCCCGAATGCACTGAATACCACTCCCAGACAGTCCTTGCAAATTTATTGCTTAAGAAATAGTCTTTAGCTACAAAAGCTATTTGTTACAGTAAGGTACTTAATTGACACCCAGAAATGTTTCATATTGATATAAACATGGCTGCATTGGGCCTTTAAATATGGATTGCGTCCTACCTGACAGGTCGCTCCTACCAGGTGGCGTGGCGAGAATCTGTCTCCTCACCACGCGCTCTCACCACTGGTGTCCCCCAGGGCTCTGTTCTAGGCCCTCTCCTATTCTCGCTATACACCAAGTCACTTGGCTCTGTCATAACCTCACATGGTCTCTCCTATTATTGCTATGCAGACGACACACAATTAATCTTCTCCTTTCCCCCTTCTGATGACCAGGTGGCGAATCGCATCTCTGCATGTCTGGCAGACATATCAGTGTGGATGACGGATCACCACCTCAAGCTGAACCTCGGCAAGACGGAGCTGCTCTTCCTCCCGGGGAAGGACTGCCCGTTCCATGATCTCGCCATCACGGTTGACAACTCCATTGTGTCCTCCTCCCAGAGCGCTAAGAACCTTGGCGTGATCCTGGACAACACCCTGTCGTTCTCAACTAACATCAAGGTGGTGGCCCGTTCCTGTAGGTTCATGCTCTACAACATCCGCAGAGTACGACCCTGCCTCACACAGGAAGCGGTGCAGGTCCTAATCCAGGCACTTGTCATCTCCCGTCTGGATTACTGCAACTCGCTGTTGGCTGGGCTCCCTGCCTGTGCCATTAAACCCCTACAACTCATCCAGAACGCCGCAGCCCGTCTGGTGTTCAACCTTCCTAAGTTCTCTCACGTCACCCCGCTCCTCCGCTCTCTCCACTGGCTTCCAGTTGAAGCTCGCATCCGCTACAAGACCATGGTGCTTGCCTACGGAGCTGTGAGGGGAACGGCACCTCAGTACCTCCAGGCTCTGATCAGGCCCTACACCCAAAAAAGGGCACTGCGTTCATCCACCTCTGGCCTGCTCGCCTCCCTACCACTGAGGAAGTACAGTTCCCGCTCAGCCCAGTCAAAACTGTTCGCTGCTCTGCCCCCCCCCAATGGTGGAACAAACTCCCTCACGACGCCAGGACAGCGGAGTCAATCACCACCTTCCGGAGACACCTGAAACCCCACCTCTTTAAGGAATACCTAGGATAGGATAAGTAATCCCTCTCACCCCCCCCCCCCTTTTAGATTTAGATGCACTATTGTAAAGTGACTGTTCCACTGGATGTCATAAGGTGATTGCACCAACTTGTAAGTCGCTCTGGATAAGAGTGTCTGCTAAATGACTTAAATGTAAATGTAAATATAAGACTAGCCCTCAATACTGCCCCCTTTGGAGGAAGTGCGTGCCCATATTAAACTGAAAATATTTTTTCCCAAAATTGCTAATATATGCATGTAATAATTATTATTGAATAGAAAACACTCTAAAGTTTCTAAAACCATTTAAATTATGTCTGTATGTAAAGCAGAACTCTCAGGGCAGCCTTTCTCCCAAAACTCTCTCTTGTGAAGAGAAAAGTTGGGTCAACTTTGACGTCATCGCCCCCACCCTTCCCAGGCAGCTACCGATCTGGGAACAGTATGTATTTGTTCAGCACGATGTCTGCTTTCAAATGGCGCGTTCATTGTGAGAATCCCACGAGCCCTCGACGTTTGGCGGGCGAAAATGCTCGTGTCACTCTGAAAAACATGCACTCTATTGCGCAAGGCCGATTTGGAGAACGTCTGTAATGATATTCGTCTGCTGTTTGAAGAGAGTCAGACCGAAAAGCAGCGTGTAGGTTACTCATGACTTTTAATGAAGCTAATGCAGTACATGAAATAACTGAAAATATGAAAACAACAAACGAGTGAAACTAAATACAGCCTATCTGGTGACTAACACAGAGACAGGTACAATCGCCCACGAAATACAACGCGCACTCAGGCTGCCTAAATACGGTTCCCAATCCGAGACAACTAGAATCAGCTGACTCCAATTAGGAATCGCCTCAGGCAGCCAAGCCTAACTAGACACACCCCTACTAATACACACTCCTACTTAATACAAACCCCAATACGAAATACAACATATAAACCCATGTCACACCCTGGCCTACCCAAACATATAACAAAAACACAAGATACAATGACCAAGGCGTGACAGAACCCCCCCTAAGGTGCGGACTCCGGGACGCACCTCAAGAGCATAGGGAGGGTCCGGGTGGGCGTCTGTCCATGGTGGCGGTTCTGGCTCGGGACGTGGACCCCACTCCATAAATGTCCTAGTTCCTCCCCTACGCGTCCTAGGATAATCCACCTTCTCCGCCGACCATGGCCTAATAGTCCTCACCCTGATCCCCACATAACTGAGGGGCAGCTCGGGACCGAGGGGCAGCTCGGGACCGAGGGGCAGCTCGGGACAGAGGGGCAGCTCGGGACAGAGGGGCAGCTCGGGACAGAGGGGCAGCTCGGGACAGAGGGGCAGCTCGGGACAGAGGGGCAACTCGGGACAGAGGGGCAGCCCGGGACAGAGGGGCAGCCCGGGACAGAGGGGCAGCCCGGGGCCGAAGCAGCCCGGTACTGAGGGGAAGCCCGGTACTGAGGGGAAGCCCGGTACTGAGGGGAAGCCCGGTACTGAGGGGAAGCCCGGTACTGAGGGGAAGCTCGGTACTGAAAGGGAGCCCAGTACAGAGAGGGAGCCTAGTACTGAGAGGAAGCTCAGTACTGAGAGGAAGCTCAGGCAGGTAGTAGGCTCCGGTAAATCCTGGCTGGCTGGTGGACCTGGATGATTAAGGTTGTCTGGCCGATCTAGAAGATCTTGGCAGACTGGCACTTCTGGCGGATCATGGCAGACTGGCACTTCTGGTGGATCCTGGCAGACTGGTGATGCTGGGCCGACAGGAGACTCCGGCAGCACAGGAGAGGAGAAAGGCTCTGGCTGAGCTGAACAGGCGGGAGACTCCAACAGTGCAGGAGAGGAGAAAAGCTCTGGCTGCGCTGAACAGGCGAGGCACACTGGACGCGCTGGGCCGACTGGTAGCACTGGTGGTGCTGGACAGACAGGAGACTCCGGCAGCGCAGGAGAGGAGAACAGCTCTGGTTGCGCTAAACAAGCGGGAGACTCCCATAGCGCAGGAGAAGAGAACAGCTCTGGTTGCACTAAACAAGCGGGAGACTCCGGTAGCGCAGGAGGGGAGAAAAGCACTGGCTGTGCTGAACAGGCGATGCGCACTGGACGCGCTGGGCCGACTGGGAGCACTGGTGGCGCTGGACAGACAGGAGACTCCGACAGCGCAGGAGAGGAGAAAAGCTCTGGCTGCGCTAAACAGGCGAGGCGCCCTGGAGGCCTGGTGCGTGGTGCTGGAACTGGTGGTACTGGCGCGAGGACACGCACAGGAAGCCTGGTGCGGGGAGCTGCTACCGGAGGACTGGTGTGTAGAGGTGGCTCTGGATAGACCGGACCGTGCAGGCGCACTGGAACTCTAGAGAACCGAGCCTGCCCAAGCTTCCCTGGCTCGATGCCCACTCTAGCCGGGCCAATAGGAAGGGCTGGTATGAGTCTCAGCTGGCTCTGCACCCGCACTGGAAACACCGTGCGCTCCATAGCATAACACGGTGCCTGCCCGGTCTCTCTAGCCCAACGGTGAGCACAGGGAGTATGCACAGGTTTCCTACCTGGCATAACTATTCTCCCTTTTAGCCCCCCCCAATACATTTTTTGGGGTGACTTTCCGGTTTCCAACTGTCGAAGTGCTGCCTCCTCATACTCACGCCTCTCCGCTTTAGCTACTTCTATTTCCTCCTTGGGACGGCGATATTCTCCCGGCTGCGCCCAGGGTCTTTTTCCGTCTAATATCATCTCCCAAGACCAGAAGTCCTCATATTTCTGCTCCTCACAATTAACAGGGAGAGTAGGCTCAGGTCTGACTCCTGACTCTGCCACTCTCTCTCTCTGCGCTTTCCCCCGTTACCTACGTTTTTCGCTCTGTATAGCCGTGCTCTCCTTTTCGATTCCATCCGTGGAGGGGCATTGCTGTAGGGAATCCCAGGCGGGCTCTTGCACTCGCTCTGGGTCGGACGCCCACCTGTCGATTTCTTCCCACGTTGTATAATCCCTGCTTCTGCCGTCCATATCGTCCTCCTTTAGCTCCTGCCAGTTCACACGCTGCTCGGTCTGTGAATCGTGGTGGGCGATTCTGTAATGACATTCGTCTGCTGTTTGAAGAGAGTCAGACCGAAAAGCAGCGTGTAGGTTACTCATGACTTTTAATGAAGCTAATGCAGTACATGAAATAACTGAAAATATGAAAACAACAAACGAGTGAAACTAAATACAGCCTATTTGGTGACTAACACAGAGACAGGTACAATCGCCCACGAAATACAACGCCCACTCAGGCTGCCTAAATACGGTTCCCAATCCGAGACAACTAGAATCAGCTGACTCCAATTAGGAATCGCCTCAGGCAGCCAAGCCTAACTAGACACACCCCTACTAATACACACTCCTAATTAATACAAACCCCAATACGAAATACAACATATAAACCCATGTCACACCCTGGCCTACCCAAACATATAACAAAAACACAAGATACAATGACCAAGGCGTGACAACGTCCTTTTCCATGATCCAGCATTTGAAGCCGGTTTGTCTGTTCGCGCTGATCTTTGTTCTACATGTTAAAAACATCATAAAGCTCGATTTTGCACATAGTTTGACCAGTTTAGTCGACATATAATATGTAAATTGGAAGTTTTGATGCACAAGATTGCTGGACCAGAAGTCATTTTGGATGCATTTCAGCTGAAGCTGTTAACATATGTCAATACAGAGACACACAACGTGAAACCAAACAATGTATTGGGTAAGTATGACTCTTTCTTCGTCTTCTGATCGAAGAACATCAAAGGTAAGGGAATATTTATGTGGTTATTTTGGGTTTCTGTGGACTCCAAACGTAGAGGAGACATACTGCTAATATCTGAGCGCCGTCCGTAAGGCTATCAAACAAGCTAAGCGTCAGTACAGAGACAAAGTGGAATCTCAATTAAATGGCTCAGACACAAGAGGCATGTGGCAGGGTCTACAGTCAATCACGGACTACAAGATGAAATCCAGCCCAGTCACGGACCAGGATGTCTTGCTCCCAGGCAGACTAAATAACTTTTTTGCCCGCTTTGAGGACAATACAGTGCCACTGACACGGCCTGCAACGGAAACATGCGGTCTCTCCTTCACTGCAGCCGAGGTGAGTAAGACATTTAAACGTGTTAACCCTCGCAAGGCTGCAGGCCCAGACGGCATCCCCAGCCGCGCCCTCAGAGCATGCGCAGACCAGCTGGCCGGTGTGTTTACGGACATATTCAATCAATCCCTATACCAGTCTGCTGTTCCCACATGCTTCAAGAGGGCCACCATTGTTCCTGTTCCCAAGAAAGCTAAGGTAACTGAGCTAAACGACTACCGCCCCGTAGCACTCACTTCCGTCATCATGAAGTGCTTTGAGAGACTAGTCAAGGACCATATCACCTCCACCCTACCTGACACCCTAGACCCACTCCAATTTGCTTACCGCCCAAATAGGTCCACAGACGATGCAATCTCAACCACACTGCACACTGCCCTAACCCACCTGGACAAGAGGAATACCTATGTGAGAATGCTGTTCATCGACTACAGCTCGGCATTCAACACCATAGTACCCTCCAAGCTCGTCATCAAGCTCGAGACCCTGGGTCTCGACCCCGCCCTGTGCAACTGGGTACTGGACTTCCTGACGGGCCGCCCCCAGGTGGTGAGGGTAGGCAACAACATCTCCTCCCCGCTGATCCTCAACACGGGGGCCCCACAAGGGTGCGTTCTGAGCCCTCTCCTGTACTCCCTGTTCACCCACGACTGCGTGGCCACGCACGCCTCCAACTCAATCATCAAGTTTGCGGACGACACAACAGTGGTAGGCTTGATTACCAACAACGACGAGACGGCCTACAGGGAGGAGGTGAGGGCCCTCGGAGTGTGGTGTCAGGAAAATAACCTCACACTCAACGTCAACAAAACTAAGGAGATGATTGTGGACTTCAGGAAACAGCAGAGGGAACACCCCCTATCCACATCGATGGAACAGTAGTGGAGAGGGTAGCTAGTTTTAAGTTCCTCGGCATACACATCACAGACAAACTGAATTGGTCCACTCACACTGACAGCGTCGTGAAGAAGGCGCAGCAGCGCCTATTCAACCTCAGGAGGCTGAAGAAATTCGGCTTGTCACCAAAAGCACTCACAAACTTCTACAGATGCACAATCGAGAGCATCCTGGCGGGCTGTATCACCGCCTGGTACGGCAACTGCTCCGTCCTCAACCGTAAGGCTCTCCAGAGGGTAGTGAGGACTGCACAACGCATCACCGGGGGCAAACTACCTGCCCTCCAGGACACCTACACCACCCGTTGTTACAGGAAGGCCATAAAGATCATCAAGGACATCAACCACCCGAACCACTGCCTGTTCACCCCGCTATCATCCAGAAGGCGAGGTCAGTACAGGTGCATCAAAGCTGGGACCGAGAGACTGAAAAACAGCTTCTATCTCAAGGCCATCAGACTGTTAAACAGCCACCACTAACACTGAGTGGCTGCTGCCAACACACTGTCATTGACACTGACCCAACTCCAGCCATTTTAATAATGGGAATTGATGGGAAATGATATAAATATATCACTAGCCACTTTAAACAATGCTACCTTATATAATGTTACTTACCCTACATTATTAATCTCATATGCATATGTATATACTGTACTCTACATCATCGACTGCATCCTTATGTAACACATGTATCACTAGCCACTTTAACTATGTCACTTTGTTTACTTTGTCTACACACTCATCTCATATGTATATACTGTACTCGATACCATCTACTGTATGCTGCTCTGTACCATCACTCATTCATATATCCTTATGTACATGTTCCTTATCCCCTTACACTGTGTATAAGACAGTAGTTTTGGAATTGTTAGTTAGATTAGTTGTTGGTTATCACTGCATTGTCGGAACTAGAAGCACAAGCATTTCGCTACACTCGCATTAACATCTGCTAACCATGTGTATGTGACAAATAAAATTTGATTTGATTTGATTGTATAGCCCAGTGGATGATTTCTGTAACGTTAAAAATAAATGTAATACAGCGGTTGCATTAAGAAGAAGTGTATCTTTGTCACTATATGTAGAAAATGTATATTTAGTCATGTTTATTGCTTGTTATTTGACGTTATCTGTCGGAGCTATCATCATTTCTCCTGACATTTGAGTAGCATTTTTTGAAATGTTGTCATTGTAAACAGAGATTTATGGATATAAATGGCATATTATTGGAAAAAAAAGTACTGTGTAACATGTAATATTACTGTCATCTGATGAAGATTTTCAAAAGGTTAGTGAATTATTTATTTTTTAATCCTACTTTTAAATTTTATATTTTCTGGGACAAAATGGCTGCCGCTTGTCTTTTGTTTCGGTGGTGATCTAATATAAATATGTGCTATGTTTTCGCCGTAAAACATTTTAGAAATCTGACTTGCTGTGTAGATGAACAAGGTGTTTATCTTTCATTTGAGCTATTGGACTTGTTAATGTGTGGAGGTTAAATATTTCTAAGAATATTTTTTTGCATTTTGCGTTATGGTAATGAGCTTGATCCGGGATGGGGAGCATCAAGAGGATAACTAACCTTGGGGTGCTCAAAAGTTAATGTCTTGTTTCATTGGGGAAAGGGATAGAACCGACCTTGGTTGAAATAGATGATGCAAACCACAAGCGACACAGGTTAATTCCAATATTTACACATTTATATGAATTATTTTCATTAATATGCGTTTTTTGTGCGTGTACATGCTTGAACGTTTTTGTTTGTCTGTATGTATGTGTGTGTGTTTTCATGCATGCATTCAGATTTGTGCGTTTGTCTATGTAGATAAAACTACAGTATGTTATCTATTTGTTATACACACAAATACATCTTAGCTGACACTACTGCTGAATCCATCACCAGCCAGTGCACTGTATTAACAGTTGAGCCAATAAGGGGGAATTACAGCAAATCAATAGGACACAGCCTGCTTATCACTAAAGGAAGGCTTTAGTGCCTTGGTCATAGAAGAGGAGAGGTCAAGGAGGATCAAAGGCCGGCGTGTTTCTTTACTGCTCACACAGGCAAACATGCATACGCAAACATCACACACACACACCTGCTTCCCCGTCATCGCTGTGTGTGTAGAGTATGCAGAGAAAGACATACGTTATACTGTAGGCCTACTGCTATTTCTTTACAGTCCAGTCAATAATTTAGACCACATTGAATGTTAGAACATCCTGACAATGTTCATTTCCACTGACCCTCTGTTCCCTGCCTCTGTCTGTCTGCCTAGTCTATCACAGTGTTCACGGTGAGAAATGGATATGGCAGTGACTGTATGCAGATTTGTTAGCAACTAATAGAAGCCATGTGTCCTGGTGGGAGAGAAATGACAGTGTCGCACCGGCTGCAAAGCCTATCATCTTTTAATGTCATCGCACAGGACATCATCTGATTCCTCTAATACATGATTCAAGAAGGAATGCATGTCACTTTTCAGAATATTTGGAATATAGAATTTGGAATGTAGAATATTTTATATAATTTTAGAATTACAGGACATTGAATGTGGACTTTAACTGTTTTAAATGAGGGAAAACAGAGATTTATTGTGTTAATGAACCAATTTGAATTAATTCCATTCAGGCTTTCGTCGCTATCACATATATTAATTAAAAAACATTAACATGATTTTTTACTTTGCCAGTGGTAAAACCCTCACCTAATTCTCTATGCCTTCACTTTCTTGTTTATTTCTTTACATCTATGTCTCCCCTTCATATGTTTCATTTGGTTTGATCCACATGTTTACCCAATACTTCCTCTATTCTGGAATGTGTTTTGAGGGTGTGAGCTCTGCTTGTTGGATATGAATTACACAAATACTATTAAACATCAATACACCACAACGCGTACCTTATTAAAATATATTTGTGTTAGTGTCTTTGAGTATAAAGCAACTAAGCTGCTGTATAAATCTAGCTGAGGATTTCATTGTACTGCATTCTAGTCTAGGTTTGGGCTTGGGTATACATCCACTTGCTTAATGGGTAAAAAAAAAAATAGTTCAAGTCTAACATATTGTTATTGTTGTTTTTTGCTCTAAAAGCACCCTCTCACATATGCATGCTCCAATCTCTCCAGTACTTATTATTTTACTGTGAAACAGACAGAATTATGCCAAACTTGTTTCCTGGGACCAAAAAAAGACCATAAAAGAAAATGACTTAGTGGTTGATTGCCTTCAGTGTTTTCCACCTGCTTAAAAGGCAATAGCGTTGGTGATATATCCCCTGCTCTGCAATGCTATGCTTCCAGGCAGGTGTTCTGACGATTTGACTAAAAGAAAACAGATGAAAATTAATCTTCAGGAGAAGTGCATTCAGCAGTAATGGGCGGGCTTTATAACTAAACTGGTTAATCAATTTTCCACCTCACTGAGGCAGGAGCGTTCTCCGAACATTTTTCACATTGAAATCATATCAGGACTAGAGTTGCAAAAAATGAACGCATTCATATTTTTTTTCCTTCATTATTGCTCTGTTTCAACGTGTAGGGACATTATTTTCAGGAAGAAAATACCGTATGAGACCGTATATATTTTTTCTTGCGTATAATATGTCTCTGTGGAACAGTAGGTCTTAACAGAGTTCAGACAGAATTACATCATCTTACATTATACATCATGTACACTACCGTTCAAAAGTTTGGTCACTTGGAAATGTCCTTGTTTTTAAAAGAAAAGCAATTTTTTGGTCCATTAAAATAACATCAAATTGATCAGAAATACAGTGTAGATATTGTTAATGTTGTAAATGACTTATTTTTAATGGTATATCTATATAGGCGTACAGAGGCCCATTATCAGCAACCATAACTCCTGTGTTCCAATGGCACGTTGTGGTAGTTAATCTAAGTTTATAATTTCAAAAGGCTAATTGATCATTAGAAAACCCTTTTGCATTATGTTAGCACAGCTGAAAATGGTTGTTCTGATTAAAAAAGCAATAAAACGGGCCTTCTTCAGACTAGTTCAGTATCTAAAGCATCAGCATTTGTGGGTTCGATTACAGGCTTAAAATGGCCAGAAACAAATAACTTTCTTCTGATAATCATCAGTCTATTCTTGTTCTGAGAAATGAAGGCTATTCCATTCAAGAAATTGCCAAGAAACTGGTACAACGCTGTGTACTACTCCCTTCAAGAACAGCGCAAACTGTCTCTAACTAGGATAGAAAGAGGAGTGGGAGGCCACGGTGCACAACTGAGCAAGTGGACAAGTGCATTAGTGTTTAGTGTCTAGTTTGAGAAACAGATGCCTCACAAGTCCTCAACTGGTAGCTTAATTAAATAGTACCCACTAAACACCAGTCTCAATGTTAACAGTGAAGAGGCGAGTCCGGAATGCTGCCCTTCTAGGCAGAGTTCCTCTGTCCAGTGTCTGTGCCAGCATCATGGAATCGCCTCTTCACTGTTGACGTTGAGACTGGTGTTTTTCCGGATAATATTTAATTAAGCTGCCAGCTGAGGACTTGCGAGGCATCTGTTTCTCAAACTAGACGCAAAAGAAGGACATTTCTACGTTACCCCAATCTTTTGAACGATAGTTTATATACAGTGCCTTGGGAAAGTATTCAGACCAATTTACTTTTTCCACATTTTGTTACGTTACAGCCTCCTTCTTAAACTGATTTAATAAATAAAAATCTTCAGCAATCTACACACAATACCCCATAATGACAAAGCAAGAACAAGTTTGTAGAAATGTTTGCAAATATATTCAAATTTAAAAACAGAAATACCTTATTGACATAAGTATTCAGACCCTTTGCAATGAGACTCAACATTGAGCTCAGTTGCATCCTGTTTCCATTGATGATCCTTGAGATGTTTCTACAACTTGATTGGAATCCACCTGTGGTAAATTCAATTGATTGGACATTATTTGGAAAGGCACACACCTGTCCATATAAGGTCCCACAGTTGACAGTGCATGTCAGAGAAAAACTAAGTCATGAGGTCGAATAAATTGTCCGTAGAGCTGCGAGACAGGATTGTGTCGAGGTACAGATCTGGGGAAGGGTACCAACACATTTCTCCAGCAGTGAAGGTCCCCAAGAACACAGTGACCTCCATCATTCTTAAATGGAAGAAGTTTGGAACCACCAAGACTATTCCTAGATCTTGCCACCCGGCCAAACTGAGCAATTGAGGGAGAGAAGGACCTTGGTCAGAGAGGTGACCAAGAACCCGGTGGTCACTCTGACAGAGCTCTAGAGTTCCCCTGTGGAGATGAGAGAACCTTCCAAAAGCACAAACATCTCTGCAGCACTCCAACAATCAGGCCTTTATGGTAGTGGCCAGACGGAAGCCAAACCTCAGCAAAAGGCACATGACAGCTCTGGTCTGATGAAACCAAGATTTAACACTTTGGTCCGAATGCCAAGCTTCACGTCTGGAGGAAAGCTGGCACCATCCCTACAGCGAAGCATCACGGTGGCAGCATCATGTTGTGGAGATGTTTTTCAGCAGCAGGGACTGGGAGACTAGTTAGGATTGAGGCAAAGATGAACGCAGAAAAGTGCATAAGAGATCCTTGATGAAAACCTGATCCAGAGCGCTCATGACTCCAGACTGGGGAGAATGTTCAGCTTCCAATGACTACAATGACCCTAAGCACACAGCCAAGACAATGCTGGAGTGGCTTCGGGACAAGTCTTTGAATTTCCTTGAGTGGCCCAGCCAGAGCATGGACATGAACACGATCGAGCATCTCTGGAGGGAAAATAGCTGTGCAGCAACGGTCCCCATACAACCTGACAGAACTTGAGAGGATCTGCAGAGAAGAATGGGAGAAACTCCCCAAATACAGGTGTGCCAAGCTTGTAAGCGTCATACCCAATAAGAATCAGGACTGTAATTGATGCCAACGGTGCTTCAATAAAGTGCTGAGTAAAGGGTCTGAATACTTATGCAAATGTGATATCAGTTCTTTATTTGTAATAAATTTGCAAAAATGTCTAAAATCCTATTTTTGCTTTGCCATTATGGGGTATTGTGTGTAGATTCATAAGGGGGAAAACTATTTCATCAATATTAGAATAAGGCCTAAATACTTTCCGGCACTGTACGGTATTGATCAGTGAGAATTGAATTTGAGCTGACTCTCTCTGTTTTACAACGTCTGTGTGGCTTTGGATTTACAATGATAGGGTGGGACTTTTAAAAATCAATCTGATTGACAGGAGCGTGTAAGGGACGGGTTGAACTAATCGAACAAGGACACGCTTCAAACCAATCAAGTTTTTTTAACCTCATTAAAAATGACAACCATGTTCCTTTAGTCTGCCTCTTTGCCCAAACCCTGGCAACAGCATTGAGAGCTTGAGACTATAAGGTTCTACAGTATCTGCAAAAAAAGATGATTCTGAGGTAAGTGGCTTTACAGTTTCAAACCCTCATTGGTTTGAATGGTGTCAGCAATTTTGATCTTGTATTCTTTTGAACTTAACAACATGAATTGGGGGTATTTAGAGTACTATATAGGTAGACAAAATTGAAAAGAACAAGGCTTTAAATATCATTAACTCAAATTTGACAAAAATGCTGACAGAACCTTACAGTCCAAAGCTATCGAGCTCCGAAATCCAATTTGAGGCTGCGATGATGTCTCTTGTCACGCTGCTTCCTCAGAAGTTGAGCAATTTGACCTGATCAAAAGCGGGGAGACAAGTATAAACAAGAAATAATTTCTAATTTGCAGTTATCACTCTCCCAGTGTTGCCTATTGCCAATTGTGCAAGGGACTCTTCCTGTTTAGGTCTGATGCTGCTCCTCTCTCTCTTTGTTGAGTTTTCTGTCAGCAAGACGGCATTTGCAAGAAAGGAAGAAAAGAAAGAAAGTTAGGAACATGAATCAAAGGGAAGCAGGAAGTTTGTCGGTGGTGGAGCGACAGGCTGATACAATTATCAGCTGTGTGCAATGCTCTGAGAAGCACGTAACCACGGGAACACTAATTAGCATTCTGTTTGTGACGTTCCCCCGGCTTCCGCTCAGCATCTAATTGAAGCGCTCAACGATCATTATTAATTTGTGTCTAATTAGGGTTGTTACATATTGATTTTGGGGAGAAAACATCTCAATAACAGAGGAGAAGTCTGGAGTTCATCGTAGATGCTGCCGGATGCTCGGAAGGCGAGGAAAGGACATTTAACAGCAAGGAAAACTGCTGTCCTTTGGGGTTATGGATTTGCACGTTTTTTTGTGAAACTGGTTGGTGTTGTAGAGAGAAAGGTTGCTTGGTATGTCTAAGCAGCCATATTCAACGTGCAAAGGATATTAGAATTCAACAATTCATTTGCCAACCATGAACATCAAACAAAGATGACTCCAACAAACCTTCAAGGACACACATCTCGGAGGAAACACGTCATTGTGATGTAGTTTATTACAAAATCATGGCTTTTGTCAGGTCGCATATTTTAAGGGGTGACTTTCTAAGACATTGCAATGGCGGCTATATCCGCGCGCTGTATGTAGCACAGAGGCAAATTGGGAAGGACAGAGAGGAACACAATTGCCAGGACCAAGACATGAAGAATAAAAAAGTGAAGAGAAAAATCGAACAGGATCACACCGTCAGAGGCAGAGCAGCCCCTTAAGGAATACCAAAGAGAGGAAATAGGTTTGCGGCCTATTTTTTTTTTATTAGATTGTAATACCTCTCTCACTCTCTCTCTCGCCTCTGTCTTTTCCTATTATCCTCTCTCTGTCTCTCACCATTGCTCTCTCTATCTGACTGTAGAGCTTTGGGGGCCAAAGACACAATCGCGAGTGCGAGAGAAATAACCATCTTATCGTCTCTTGCAGTATCAAAGGTCGTCATATTTCATCATGCCATAAGACAAGAGAGATATCTATCTCCCTTTCAAGTGTAAACACACACCGTGGAGCCAGGAGTGAAACCTGCAAACAAAGACAAGTCTCTGTGGGCAATAACATCTGCTATCTCCTTTGAGATGGAGTACTGCGATAACAAAGTATTCTAATTGATTTCTCTGCCTCCTCTTGTCTCCTGGTGCATGGTAATTGAATAGGCCGTTACTGTAAGAGATTAGTTTTGGCCTTGGGCTGTTCAAAGAACTGGGGTTTAAGGTACAGGCATGGAAACACGCAGTTTGTAGTCAATCCCTGATGTATTGTTACCCACAATTGGACTTTATTGTTTAAACTTCCTAATGCTAAATCTGTAACTTACAGTATGTCACAGGTAAACATCATGTTCAGGCCTGCAACAACTGAAATTCCGGGGCAGATTTTACGAAGACTTTTCAAGGCGATTATTGCTCCATTCACACTAACTTTCCAAAACAGATCGTTGTGTGAGAAGCTGCCTTTGATAAAACAGTGGGTAAATAAAAAACAATGTCAAACGTTTGCAGAGAACACAGCAAAAGCTGATGAAGAACGCTACTAGATGGAATATCAGTCATAGCCTGCTATAGAGTTTGTCCAACCAGTACTGTAGTACTTGAAAGATACAAAATTAATAAGACACCGTGTGCTCAATGATTGATGTTTCCAGACATAAAAAGCCAGTGTTTAGTATGAAATGTACACTGCGAGCCAAGTAGCAGCTAGCTAGCAATATACAAACACCACAGGGAGATTTCCAACAGAACTGAACAGAGTGAGCCTCTTTGTATCTTTGACATTTTGTCTGAGTGTGTTGGACAGCTTCCAGTAAAATGACCCAGGAAGAAAGGAAGATGGATGCCGCTGATAGTGGGCTATCAGTCCGCCCGCCCATCACTGTGCCTGGGCACATTCATCACCCGCTCCCACTGTTTGTTCCCCGGCCCACATTAAGGGCCCTTACATTTGAATCCTCTTGATCTAAATAGAAATTGATTTATTGTCGTCGGTGGCAGGCTCCGGTGCTCGTGTCTGACATTGGAAATTTGTTCTGGCAGTGCTCCTGCTTTTTCCTTTCTGCCGTTTGTTCTCTTCCTAGAACTCGGAATGCTAACTAGGAAGTGGGAAGCTTGGGAGCAGATAGGCGGAGGTGGAGGCAGTGTTGCGTGCGTTTGAACCGCATTGCTGTCGTTGAAGATGTCGCCTCATTTAGACTCTGATGTATGAACTCTACATTTGATGTGGCAGATTGAGGTTCTGTATGTATTGTGTCTAAATGTATATGGGGGAAACAGCAGTAGAATACTCCCCAGCATGGGCTACAAGGCATTATAAACTGCCAGATACATGGAATAACTCAATTTAACATGACAGACAACCGGAATTAACAATAAGTCTCATCTAGGGTTTGGGTACCATTTTGTGAACACCGTACTTCAATAGTCATATCAGGTGAAGAAGCTAAAAAGCTGTTTACAATTACCTTTTCAATGGTAATACTGGACTGACAACACACCAAAAGTGTCCAAAACATCGTCAGACCTTTACTGCATTAATGATTCAGTTACACACACACACGCATGCAGGCATGCATTTACACACACACACACACACACACACACACACACACACACACACACACACACACACACACACACACACACACACACACACACACACACACACACACACACACACACACACACACACACACACACACACACACACACACACACACACACACACACACACACACACACACACACACACACACACACACACAGCCTAGAGGGCAGAGGATGCAGACTGGTGCAGAGCTGAGAGGTTGAACATTGACGTGGCTCTGTGCCCTGATCGTTACAGCGTGGGGTAATAGAGCTCAGTGATTCACTCTACTCACCTCCACATAAACACTTCTAATATACATGGATGTTTTGCAGTTTGGAATGACAAATTAACAGATGACACACATAGCCATGAGCGTGCACAGGATACGTAGGCTTGGTACTGTATCAATGGTCAAAATACATACAAAAATGAAAGGATCTGGTTTGTGAATGGTCTTGTCACAGTATTAAAGTATTTTTCATAGCAAAGTAAAAGCCTACAGTGGACTGAGTAGGTGTACTGTTGGATACCTTTGTGTGAACTCAGGGTCCTGAAGTGACCATGATGTGACCTTAACCAAGCCAAATGACATGGTGCTGTATAATGACAAAAAATTGACTTAATGGAAATAATGCAGACCGATTGACCTGTTTCAGCCTGCAGAGCAAGAGGAAACCACTACTTCATAATTTACCTGTTTCAGCCTGCAGAGGAAGAGGAAACCACTACTTCATAATTGAATTTCCCCCTCCTTTTTTCCTTTTCAGAGAACATTATTTCAAAAGAGTTTTAAATTAAAGTGAAATGAGTGCTAGCTATATCACAGTTCTGCAGGCCCTGACACTTTTCTGCCGGATTCTTTGAGATTGCCATGGAAACGGCCCTATCATCGTCATGGCTACCTTCTGCCGCTTCATGTCATTTTCCAACGTGTGAGGAGCACTGATAGTGCCCAATCAATAGCCGGGGAAAAGAAGGGGGGAACAAACGGAGGGGGGACCCTCATCTTTCTGCAGGGAAGTGTCTGGCACCTGTGCCCGCAAGCTGTGGGAATGGATGAGACAGGAGGCAGGGGAGAGAGAGAGAAAGAGAGAGAGTGTGAGAGAGGGAGATTGAAAGAGTGAAGGAGGGAGAGAGAGCTGGAAAGAGAGAGAGAGAGGGGGGTTGTGTGTCTGTGTGTGTCAGAGAGAGAGGGGTAAAATAAGATGGGTAAAGAGGGAAACATGCTTTCACACCTTGAAGGCACTGACACCATGAGGCCATTCTGTATGCGGTGTCAGCTGTGTGTCTAATGGATGAGAGTATCGTAGACAGGAAATAAAGAAAAATGTCCTACTATTCAAACTGACTCTAAGCTCCCAATTCGGCACTGGTGCAACCTCTCTGTCTCTTAACTATCTCGCTCTCTCCTCTCTCTCTTCTCTCTCTCCCCTCTCTCTCTTTTAACTCTCTCTGACTCTCAACTCTCTCTGTCTGTTTTGCACCTGAGTATTTCAATCCTGCTTTCTTCGCTCACATATGCAGTGAAGAAAGCATGTTTACTCTGTTCTATTTCAATTGCCGTGAACGTTCTCTTTGCCCTCTACTTACACATCAAGCCTCATCCACATTGTTGCACATCGACTGGGAAAGAAGCTGCCTTCATCAGTGGTTAATAAATTATATCCTCACCATCTTGCTACATCGCTGCATCCTTATCACTTTAACTATCACTTCTTAACTACAAAAAACACAACTGCACATGTACCTACATTTTCGAAGCACGTCTGCTGTTAGGATGGTCAAGGACACAGTACATCATAGTACATCATTACAACAATGACTGATTTCCACTGAGAGTCCACTCCTAGATTACATTAACACCAATGTCTTTAAACTCTGCTTCGCCTAGACTGAGAGACACATACTTAAAAGGGCAAAAGTCAAATCCAGTGATTAGTTGTATGCACATCCTGGGTATTTGCCAGGAGTGATTTTCCTGGTATGCACTCCTGCGTTGCCACAGTGGGATAATTTATTTCTCTCTACCCACATTACTCCACTAAACATCTCTTTTGTTAGGTTCTGTTACCCATCCTTCTAGTGGCGAGATTAACCATCCATTTCACATGACAAGGAGAAGAGAGGGCTTTACGCTGACGGTTTGGATTGAAGAGTAGTGATGGACATGGTGAAAGAGAGAGAAGTCCAGCTACTCTTTGAAGTTACTTTGTTTAGCTGAAATTCAGTAATTCCCTTTCCTAAAAAAAAAATGGACACACTAACTAATTGGAATGTCTTATTGTTCCCCAGTACTTCTCAGACCCCGGTCGGGTTTTGAAAATGGTACCGCCCATATCAGACACCCTCTTAACACTAGAACCGCTAAAGCAGTCATTTTAACTGCTCATGAATTAAGTGTTTTATTACTCCTCCACCCCCCCCCCCCCCCCTCTCCGTCCTTGGCTTTTCCTAAATAAATCTATATAACACACTGTCATTGTTAGAATCGTAATATCACAAACAGAACTGGAGTTATAAGCAGTTTTAGAAGGGCATGTCATTTTTTAAATGGTTTTCCCCATTGCCCCTCCTTCTCCCAACAGTAGGGCCTGCTCCACTCATTCTTCAGACAGTTGAAAGTGCAGTGCCCAGCTCATAATCACCAATACAATTTCCTCCCACTGAACCTAAACTACACCGAAACTAATTTCACACAAATAACAACAGATGAAATAAATGAAGAAGGGGTGAGTTGATGAGTTCCTTGCAAAGAAAACAAGTCTGGCAAAATAAGGCACCTGCACAGCCACTGTACTCCACAACGGTGCTGAAGAACGACAAGATAATGGGGACACAATAAAGAGAGAACCGGACACTATTACGTACTACAACTAAATAAATGTGTGTCAAAGTGTGTGAAAGTTACCAAGATGTGTGTCAACTGTTAGGACAAGCGATAACAGCCAAATGAAATCCAACTGATGCTATTGCGTGAAGACTACTATTTTTGACTACTGTCATATCAACAATTGTCATTATTGCATTTGTGCTGAGTTTCACAATTTATCAAGGCCACTTGGCAATTATACTGATGTTTAGGCTACTGATATGTGATGGCACCGGAGGGGATGGCTGCAGTCTTATCGGCTCTTAACCAACCATGCTTTTTAGTTTGTTTGTTCGCGTTGTTCATCACTTGTTACTGTCTCTTATGACTGAAAAAAGCTTCTGGACATCAGAACTGAGTTTATTCACCTCAGATTAGACAAAGAGTTTTTCTTCCATGAGTCGGACGGGAGGGATATACTACAGACACCCCACCAGGCCCCGATCCCCATCATTCGCTGGACCAGGAAACAGAGTTTTCACGGAGACCAACGGGACATTCAAAACTGTAATATCTTGTGTTTCACCGAGTCGTGGCTCAATGACGATTTTGAGAACACACAGCTGGCGGGTTATACACTATCAGCAGGATAGAAGAGCAGAATCTGTTAAGACATGGGGCGGGGGCCTATGCATATATGTAAACAACAGCTGGTGCACGATATCTAAGGAAGTCTCGAGGTTTCGCTCACCTGAGGTAAACCTCGAGTATCTCATGATAAGCTGTAGACCACACTATCTACCTAGAGAGATTTCATCCATATTTTTCAGAGCTGGCGCTCCTAGTGGCAGGGTACTTTAATGAGGGAAACTTAAATCCGTTTGACTTAAAAATCTGACCATTTATTATATCCTCTTGATTCCTGCTTACAAACAAAAATTAAAGCAGGAAGCACCCGTAGCTCGGGCTATAAAAAAAGTGGTCAGATGAAGCAGATGCTAAACTACAGGGCTGTTTTGCTAGCACAGACTGGAATATGCTCCTGGATTCTTCTGATGGCATTGAGGAGTACACCACGTCAGTCACAGGCTTTATCAATAAGTGCATCAAGGACGTCGTCCCCACAGTGACTGTACGTACATAACCCAACCAGAAGCCATGGATTACAGGCAACACTCGCAGTGAGCTAAAGGGTAGAGCTGCCGCTTTCAAGGAGTGGGACTCTATCCCGGAAGCTTATAAGAAATCTCGCTATTCCCTCCAAAGAACCATCAAACAGGCAAAGCGTCAATACAGGACTAAGATCGAATCGAACTGCACAAGCTCTGATGCTTGTCGGTTGTGGCAGGGCTTGCAAACTATTAAAGAATTACAAAGTCAAACACAGCCGAGAGCTGTCCAGTGACACAAGCCTACCAGATGAGCTAAATAACTTTGATGCTTGCCTCGAGGCAAGTAACACTGAAACATGCATGAGAGAATCAGCTGTTCCAGATGACTGTGTGATCACGCTCTCCGCAGCCGATGTGAGAACTTTAAACAGGTCAACATTCACAAGGCCGCAGGGTGAGGTGGATTACCAGTAAGTGTACTCCGAGCATGCGCTGACCAACTGGCAGGTGTCTTCAATGACATTTTCAACCACTCCATGTCTGAGTCTGTAATACCAACATGTTTCAAGCAGACCAACATAGTCCCTGTGCCCGAGAACACTAAGATAACCAGCCTAAATGGCTACCGACCCGTAGCACTCACGTCTGTAGTCATGAAATGCTTTGAAAGGCTGGTCATGGCTCACATCAACACCATTATCCCAGAAACCCTAGACCCACTCCAATTTGCCTACCACACCAACAGATCCACAGATGAGGCAATCTCTATTGCACTCCACACTGACCTTTCACACCTGGAAAAAAGGAACATGTCACGCCCTGACCTTAGTATTCTTTGTTTTCTTTATTTGTTTTGGTTAGGTCAGGGTGTGACATGGGTGATGTATGTGTTTTTGGCCCTGTCTAGGGGTTTTGTATGTCTATGGTTAGTTGCCTGTGTCTGCACTTGTTTATATATAGCTTCACATTCGTTTTGTTGTTTTGTAAAGTTTGTTTAAGTGTTCTTCGTTTCAGTAAATAAGAAGAATGTATTCACATCACGCTGCGCCTTGGTCTCCTCCATACAACGAACGTGACAGAACACTTATGCGAGAATGCTATTAATTGACGACAGCTCAGCGTTCAATACCATAGTGTCCTCAAAGCTCATCACTAAGCTAAGGACCCTGGGACTAAACACCTCCCTCTGCAACTGGATCCTGGACTTCCTGACGGGCCGTCCCAGGTGGTAAGGGTAGGCAACAACACATGCAACACGCTGATCCTCAAAATGGGGGCCCCTCAAGAGTGCGTGCTCAGTCCCCTCCTGTACTCCCTGTTCACTCATGACTGCACAGTTAGGCAAGACTCCAACAACATCATTAAGATTGCTGATGACACAACAGTGGTAGGCCTGATCACCAACAATGATGAGACAGCCTATAGTTAGGTCAGTGACCTAACCATGTGGTGCAAGGACAACAACCTCTCCCTCAACATGATCAAGACAAAGGAGATGATTGCGGACTTCAGGAAAAGGAGGAGCACGCCCCCAATTCTCATCGACGGGGCTGCAGTGGAGCAGGTTGAGACTTTCAAGTTCCTTGGTGTCAACATCACCAACAAACTAACATGGTCCAAGCACACCAAGACAGTCGGTAAGAGGGAAGGATAACACATATTCCCCATCAGGAGACTAAAAGGATTTGGCATGGGTCCTCAGATCCTCAAAAGGTTTTACAGCTGCACCATCGAGAGCATCCTGACTGGTTGCATCACTGCCTGGTATGGCAACTGCTCGGCCTCTGACTGCAAGGCACTACAGAGGGTAGTGCGTACAGCTCAGTACATCACCGGGGCCAAGCTTTCTGCCATCCAGGACCTCTATATCAGGCGGTGTCAGAGTAAGGCCCTAAACATTGTCAAAGACTCCAGCCACCCTAGTCATAGACTGTTCTCTCTGCTTCTGCACAGCAAGTATTACCAGAGCTTCAAGCCTAGATCCAAGAGGCTTCTAAACAGCTTCTACCCTCAAGCCATAAGACTCCTGAACAGCTTATCAATTGGCTACCTAGACCATTTGCACTGCCCCCCCCCCTTCTCCGCTGCTGCTACTCTCTGTTATTATCTATGCATAGTCACTTTAATAACTCTACCTACATGTACATATTACCTCAATTACCTCGACACCGGTGCCCCCGCACATTGACTCTGTACGGGTACTCCCTGTATACAGCCCCGCTAATTGTTATTTACTACGGCTCTTTAATGATTTGTTATTCTTATCTCTTACTTTTTTGGGGGGTATTTTCTTAAAACTGCATTGTTGGTTTAGGGCTTGTAAGTAAGCATTTCACTTTAGGCTGTATTCAGCGCATGTGACAAATACAATTTGATTTGATGTTTTCATAATTTGACCGCGTGTCTTGACTGTGCGTCTTGGTGGTTAGGTTATTATTATTTTTGGGTTGTTACAAAAAGAAGCTGTTACCATGTTCTGACACATATGCTTTATGTTTAATAGTTTTAGCAAAGGCAATCCACAAATAAAATTGATTGAACACAATTTCTGTGTTGTCTGTGTTTTTTTGTTTTTACATATTGCCCGCAGTAACATAAACTAATGAAAATGCTATTGTGTTATAAAACATTTCAATGTATTCTAATGTTACCCAAGTCCTTCATAAACACAACCAAATGATTATTTTTGTGATTGCAAATGACTGCATGTTAGCTTGAAGGGGTGTCCCTCAAAGCCCAGCAGTTCCAGTGTTAAAGGGGTACCTTGGTATTTTGGCAATGAGGCCATTTATCTACTTCACCGGAGTCAGGTGAACTCATGGATAACATTTTTGTCTCTGCGCCCAGTATGAAGGAAGTTAGAGGTACTTTCGTGAGGCAATGCTAACTAGCGTTAGCGCAATGACTGGAAGTCAATGGCACCATAGACTTCTAGCAGATACCATAGACTTCCAGTCGTTGTGCTAAAGCTAGTTAGCAACTGCACTAGACCTAGTTAGCATCTTCCTTCAAACTGCACACATATCCACAAGTTCATCCTAATCTGGAGAAGTAGGGGTTTTGCCAAAATCCCGAAGTATCCCTTTAAGTGCAATTCCTTGTTCCTGCTCCTCAACCCCACTCAAGGCTGAGCTGGGGAACATCTGCGGACGCGTTCAACTTTCATGAGCCTTAAGACTGCTTTAGGCTTTTAACTACTGTCATGTATATAACGCATTCATGACTCTCATATCACCGCCCGCATTAACGGAGAGGGGACGGGGGGAACCAGAGAACGGTGGAGAGGAGAGGATGGAGAGAATGTGGTGACTAAGGCTGCTAAATAAAGGATGAGGTGATAAAGTGAGGGAGTGGTACGCGGCTGCTGCCAAGACATCCCATTTAGAACTATCCTTCAAATATTTATCTTCGTCAGGCTACTCGGCCATCTGAGACAGATATTGTTCCCTCTCCACATAACAAATTGATGGTGTGTGTGTGTGTGTGTGTGTGTGTGTGTGTGTGTGTGTGTGTGTGTGTGTGTGTGTGTGTGTGTGTGTGTGTGTGTGTGTGTGTGTGTGTGTGTGTGTGTGTGTGTGTGTGTGTGTGTGTGTGTGTGTGTGTGTGTGTGTGTGTGTGTGTGTCCCATTCCTTTATGAACAGCCCCCGAAGACAATCTTTTACACTTAACGTCCATCTCGACAGAGCCCCGACTGCCATCAGCGAAGCGTTATGGGTCACTCGTAATGCCTGCACTGTGTGAGTGTTTATGTTGACACAGTTTTATTAAGTCAAGACCTGTTTCAGCGCCTCAGGCTTGTTGTTTTCCTTCTACCGAGAAGAACAGCGTACCAGAAGTGATTTGACTGATGCGGCGTTTACGGCGACGTGAACGCAGTCCATTCAGAACAGCACACCACCTCACAGTCAATACAGTTTAGAACGGAGAGAATTGAATTGAATGCCTTACACAATGAAGGAGGGAAGAGCAGAACCAGCCAGATTTGTATTTTTTCTCCTCTCTAAAACAGATTAGAATTACAGTGTAATCCTATTATAGAGAGTGTTATTCATTTTGTTGTGTTCCCACTGGCCCATGTGTAACTGCCTGTGTTCTCTGGCTGGCAAGGGAAAGGTTATTTGCAGCTGTATAGCATTGGGGAGAAAACATTCCAACAGCTCTTTTCCTCAGACCTGCACTACTAAATCTCTGTTGTCACTCATTATCTTGTTTTGGATAACAAAGCAGTTGTGTGTCTGAGTCAGCACTAAGGGGTATTAGAAAAACACAATAATAGTCACTGAGACAAGATTTTAATCCAGTGCCTACTGCAGAGGAAACAGAAGACAAGAAAACACTCCCTCTGATCATGTATTGTAGGCACACGTACGTGCACAAAGGCACACGTATGATGGCATGCATACAAACACATGCAAATAGAAATGAAAAACCAAACAGACACCCATGCATGCACACACACAAACACACACCCTAACTTCACAGAATTCCCTACAATAAAGGAGGGGGAGAAATTTGTTTCAATTTGTATTCTAGCAAAAAGCAGCATGCCTGTATTCACAGCCCAGTTGGTATGCATATATATCTTGACAGAAATCACAAGGTGTTATGACAGAAACAGCCAGGTCGGCTGCACCCGAATGAGGTTTTAAGGGAGAATTATCCTTGCTTCATTTGCCCTCTCTATACTAACTCTTCACTTTCAATTAGAGACGAGAGATTTTCACTTTCCCCCTCCATCTTGAAGCCTCTAACCAACCCCTTTCTTTTCTTCTACCTTCTCAGCTGAACCATGTGGCAACAGTTAATACCATCCCTGCTTTACGGCGGCCCAATCATTATCTCATAATTCTTCATAATTTCAGTCATAATATGTACCATTTGAATTGTCATGCCGGGTAATGGATTAGCGCTCTAGCGCTCAAATCCACATTCATTTTTTTCTCAATATGTGGTTGACAAGGATTCATTTACGAGGGTAATTCTCTGAGCGTATGAAGGGAGTGAATATGGAGGGGAATTGTGTGCTGAAACTAATTGGGACCCGTGTTCAAATCGAAAATGCATTTTGTCACCCCGGTTGGGAACTATTTACATTTTGTCACCCTGGTTGGTAAATATTTACTGATGAAAGTTAGGTACTGTTGAATGCTAGCAAAGGCTAATGTTTTTGGCAAACTGGGTTGCTACAGTACGGTATCTACAATGTCTACAAAAGAGAAATGAGAAACTCACATACGCCCCCAGTTATGTCAAGCACCTAGATACTGTACATTACAATGGCCCATATGATCCCATTATGAACATTATACTGAACACTGTACTGTCCTGTGAAGTTACAATAGCGCTGGAAGACAATGTCAGCCGACTCAGCTTCTTTGATCTGGAGTCATGGATGGAAGGCAACATGACACATTGTAGGTTACTTCCCCATTCCCCCCTCTACTCATAATGAAATAACAGTTGCCTATAATGACGTCTCATTATTAAAGGGATACCTCGGGATTTTGACAATGAGTAAATGTTTATGTCTCTGCGTGCTGTTTGAAGGAAGATGCTAACTAGTGCAATTTCTGGAAGTCCATGGGTATCTGCTAGCATGCAGATACCCATAGATGGGTCTTCAGGGGTGTCCAATCCTGTCCATGGAGAGCTACCTTCCTGTATGTTTTCGCTACAACCCCAGTTATAACGAACCTGGTTCAGTTTATCAACGAGCTAATTATTATTAGAATCAGGTGTGCTAGATTAGGGTTAGAGTGAAAACCTACAGGATCGTGGCTCTCTAGGAACAGGGTTGGAGAGCCCGGGTTTAAAAGGATCAGTCACAATATCTGCAGGGCAGTTTCTGTGCGCCTTTGTGTGTGTGTGTGTGTGTGTGTGTGTGTGTGTGTGTGTGTGTGTGTGTGTGTGTGTGTGTGTGTGTGTGTGTGTGTGTGTGTGTGTGTGTGTGTGTGTGTGTGTGTGTGTGTGTGTGTGTGTGTGTGTGTGTGTGTGTGTGTGTGTGTGTGTGTGTGTGTGTGTGTGTGTGTGTGCACAAGTAAACGTGTGTGTTGTAAGAGAGAGAAAGAGAGTGTGTGTGTGTGTGAGAGATTGTGTGTGTGTGTGTTTGAGTGTGTGTGTGTGTGTGTGTATGCATAAGTAAACGTGTGTGTGTGTGTAAGAGAGAGAGAGTGTGTGTGAGAGATTGTGTGTGTGTGTGTGTTTTGTAAACAAATGACTTCATTGCCAATCTTAGATTAAAGCTTTTCGATAAAGGTTTTCGCCTACTGTGACATATAGGTAATCTCATTGAAATTATAAAACGTATAATTTACATGGATAGTTTCAACATCAATTGCATTGGCATCTATTAAAGTAACGTAAATACTATGGCGAGAGAGAGTACATAGAACTTTATTAGAGATAGCATTTTGCCTGGCAGAGGCCCCTAGGTACTGCTGGATCCTGCTATCTTAACACGTATTGATAGACACTAATTATTTGTCGCTAATGCTAGCTGAAGTCCCTTCATTTTTTTGGACCTGCTCTCATGATAATGTAATCAAAAGTAAGTGCAGGAGACTGCTTTGTTGATGTTAGAAACATGGTCCGACTGGTATTGAGGGAATTGTGCAGTTTACAGGTGAAAATGGTAAAGACAATGCACACACACGCACACACACTGGGGCAGGGGTACTCAAATGCAGAAAAGTCTGGTGGGAGGAGCTATAGGACGGGCTCTTTATATTGGCTGGAACTGAATAAATGGAATGGAGTCAAATAAAGTTGAAGTCGGAAGTTTACATACACCTTAGCCAAATATATTTAAACTCAGTTTTTCACCATTCCTGACATTTAATCCTAGTAAAAAATTCCCTGTCTTAGGTCAGTTAGGATCACCACTTTATTTTAAGAATGTGAAATGTCAGAATAATAGTAGAGATAATGATTTATTTAAGCTTTTAATTCTTTCATTACATTCCGAGTTGGTCAGAAGTTTACATACACTCAATTAGTATTTGATAGCATTGTCTTTAAATTGTTTAATTTGGGTCAAGCTTTTCAGGTAGCCTTCCACAAGCTTCCCACAATAAGTTGGGTGAATTTTGGCCCATTCCTCCTGGCAGAGCTGGTGTAACTGAGTCAGGTTTGTCGGCCTCCTTGCTCGCACACGCTTTTTCAGTTCTGCCCACAAATTTCCTATAGGATTGAGGTCAGGGCTTTGTGATGGCCACTCCAATACCTTGACTTTGATGTCCTTAAGTCATTTTGCCACAAATTTGGAAGTATGCTTGGGGTCATTGTCCATTTGGAAGACCCATTTGCGACCAAGCTATAACTTCCTGACTGATGTCTTGAGATGTTGCTTCAATATATACACAGAATTTTCCAACCTCATCATTCCATCTATTTTGTAAAGTGCACCAGTCCCTCCTGCAGCAAAGCAACCCCAAAACATGATGCTGCCACCCCCGTGCTTCAAGGTTGGGATGGTGTTCTTCGACTTTCAAGCCTCCCCCTTTTTCCACCAAACATAACGATGGTCATTATGGCCAAACCGTTATAGTTTTGTTTCATCAGACCAGAGTACATTTCTCCAAAAAGTATGATCTTTTTCCCCATGTGCAGTTGCAAACCATAGTCTGGCTTTTTATGGCGGTTTTGGAGCAGTGGCTTCTTCCTTGCTGAGCGGCCTTTCAGGTTATGTCGATATGGGACTCTTTTTACTGTGGATATAGATACTTTTGTATCTGTTTCCTCAAGCATCTTCACAAGGTCCTTGTTCTGGGATTGATTTGCACTTTTCACACGAAAGTACGTAAGTAGCTCTAAGAGTCTGTGTGGTCCCATGGTGTTTATACTTCTGTACTATTGTTTCTACAGATGAACATGGTACCTTCAGGCATTTGGAAATTGCTCTCAAGGATGAACCAGACTTGTGGAGGTCTAAAATTGTTATCTGAGGTTTTGGCTGATTTCTTTTGATTTTCCCATGATGTCAAGCAAAGAGGCACTGAGTTTGAAGGTAGGCCCACAGGTAGACCTCCAATTCACTCAAATGATGTCAATTAGCCTATCAGAAGCTTCTAAAGCCATAACATAATTTTCTGGAATTTTCCAAGCTGTTTAAAAGCACAGCCAACTTAATGTATGCAAATTTCTGACCCACTGGAATTGTGATACAGTGAATTATAAGTGAAATAATCTGTCTGTAAACAATTGTTGGAAAAATTACTTGTGTCATGCACAAAGACATTTGTGGAGTGTTGAAAAACAAGTTTTAACCTCTTGAAACTAGGGGGCACTATTTTCATTTTTGGAAAAATAACGTTCCCAAAGTTAACGGGCTAGTTTTTAGGACCAGATAATAGAATATGCATGTAATTGACAGCTTAGGATAGAAAACACTCTAAAGTTTCCAAAACTGTAAAAATATTGTCTGTGAGTATAACAGAACTGATATTGCAGGCGAAAGCCTGAGAAAAAAACAATCAGGAATTGACTCTTATTTAGAAACCTCTGCGTTCCTATGCGTCCCTATTAAGCAGTGAAAGGGATATCAACCAGATCCCCTTTTTCTATGGCTTCCCTAATCTGTCTAGTGTCACAAGACATAGTTTCAGGCTTTTATTGTGAAAAATGAGCGTGAGCGACAACATTGCGTCAGTGGTCAGCTAGTAGCTTCAGAGTGATATGTGCGTAATAGACAAATGCGGCCATTGTTTCTCTCGCTCCTACTAAGAAGCCAACTGACCCGGTTGATATATTATCGAATAGATATTTGAAAAACACCTTGAGGATTGATTATAAAAAACGTTTGCCATGTTTCTGTCGATATTATGGATCTAATTTGGAATATTTTTCAGCGTTGTCATGACCGCAGTTTCCGGTGGATTTCTCAACCAAACGTGAAGAACAAACGAAGGTATTTCGGCTATAAAAATAATCTTTATGGAACAAAATGAACATTTGCTGTCTAACGGGGAGTCTCGTCAGTGAAAACATCCGAAGATCATCAAAGGTAAACGGTTAATTTGATTGCTTTTCTGATTTTCGTGACCAAGCTTCCTGCTGCTAACTGGACATAATGCTATGCTAAGCTATCAATAAACTTACACAAATGCTTGTCTTGCTTTGGCTGTTAAAGCATAATTTCAAAATCTGAGATGACAGGGTGATTAACAAAAGGCTAAGCTGTGTTTCACTATATTTCACTTGTGATTTGATGAATATGAAGATTTTCTAGGAATATTTTTTGTCCGTTGTGTTATGCTAATTAGTGTCAGTTGATGACAATTCTCCCGGATCCGGGATGGGTAGTTCCAAGTTAATGACTCCAACCTAAGTGTGTGTAAACCTCCGACATCAACTGAATGTGGTTTCCATATGTTTTATGTGTAGGATACCATTCCATCTACTCCATTTCAACCATTGAAATGAGCCTGTCCTCCGATAGCCCCACCCACGAGCCCTCTCTGCTCAAATGCTATTTTAGAAGGTCAGTTCACACAAATGTGTGGTAAAGGTCCAGATGGATATTGTCATTGATCAGCTTAGTAACAAAACCCCACCTCGCTACCCATGTGACCCCAAAATGTTCACACCCCTCTTGTTGGCAGAGAGAAAAATATTTCCTGAAATTCTACACATTCCATGTCTTATGTGTGATCATATGATTCCAGGAGTCGAATTCCGACCATATGTTTTTAAAGTTGGGACCCGAGATCTATATTGACCCATTCTGGGTCCGTATCCGGCCCTCGGTCAGCCTGCACTATGGTTAACTGACGTCCTCGATTTCAGGGACAGTCCCCGGTTTTAGTGGCCTGTTCCCAGGTAGAGATGTCCCCGAAATTAGCCTCAGAATAAACTACTCTGAAGTTAAATTGAGGCTGATATTTCAATAATAAAACACTGAATTGAGATTTGCATGTAAAAATGTTGTCTATCCCTGTAGGCCTAACAAACTCCTGCGGACCTTTTATGCCGCAGACCTTTTATGAGAATGTTTGATCAGTGAAACAAACATTGCAACCATTGACTAAACAACTATGCCCATGGCAGGAAGTGCATGCATAGGCTACTAAACAGATGATTCTAAAAGAATAGTCTAAGATGAAGAAAACTGTGGAGGGGTAAACCATTTCTGTGTTTAAATAATACAAGTATTGAAAGGAATATAGTGGAAATGTATCGTTAAATATAGTTCAATGCTATTGTTTATAGTAGTTAGTTAAATATAGTTCCAGCTAAGATGCCCACAAAATCTGATCTCTTTACACCACACACACACACACACACACACACACACACACACACACACACACACACACACACACACACACACACACACACACACACACACACACACACACACACACACACACACACACACACACACACACACACACACACACACACACACACACACACACACACACACACACACAAGAGAGTGGAGTCACAGAGTTTTCAAACCCAGAGACGCAACATCCCGATACTTCCGGGAACGCATCTTGAAGCAGACTCTACAGAACAGTCCAGGGTTTGCATTCGGCAAATCAATGGGAGAAGTGAAAAATATGTCCTTAGTTGTTCATTTTCTCGAATTCTAATGGCAAAATCTAGATTCAAGCCTATGTCTTAAAGTAAACATTCCAGTGGTTCAAGATTTCGATGAAATATGAGTGAAATAGTTTTCCTTCCCATAAATTGTACGTATGTATGTTAAAATTAAAAATACTTTCTGTGTTGGAATGGTGTCAAGAACATGATTGAGTTAACATAATATGAACTTTTAAAAGGGAGATTTTCACTGGGCAGTTACTTTAACTAGCTGAACCTGTCATTACTACAACCTTGTGAAAGTGGCAAACTGACACGTTTTCATTTTTTATATCAAAGGAGTGCAGCAGTCCGGCACGACACGACGACGTGTTTCTGCGCATGAGCTATGCTCTAAAACGTTGCCATGACGTCGCCACTAAGAGTGCTTTGGGATTTCTGCTGGAGAAGCAGTTTCTACACATCTTCATACTGTACTGTCTTTGATGGAGTGGAGAAGTTCTCTGACCTGTGAAATCAGAGCATGGCCATCCCGACCAAGGCCAATCAGTCCAATGACTGGCTGATCGCTTTCTGTCATCACCTTCAAACCGGGACCTCAAGGACAGAGCCAATCACTGCCAGGTCAGAGGATTCTGAGAAAGCACTATAAAGTAAATATTTCTACCTGGGGGTACTGTAAGTGGAAATAACTATTTGTATGTAAGTTACCACTTATTCTACCCAACTATGTGGTAGACTGCAGTTTGTGCATTGTTTTAGTATTCTAATTGGTAGCTTGGTACGAATGGATCTTCAATCAACAATCAAAACCAGTATCCAGTATTTTCCCGGGTAAGGAAAAGCAATCTTACAGTGTTTTGGGCTCCCGAGTAGCGCAGCAGTCTAAGGCACTGCATCTCAGTGCAGGAGGCGACACTACAGTCCCTGGTTCGAATCCATGCTGAATCACCCTGGGGTATGCCAAATGTCATTGTAAATAAGAATTTGTTCTTAACTGACTTGCCTAGTTAAACAAAGGTTCAAGAAAAAAAGAAAAAATAAGACCATGCTAATTTAGACCCAATTATTCTCAAAGTGTGATTAATGTATGATCAAATATCAACACCTACTAACATTAGAAAAGGTGGTTTATCGGCCTCCCGGGTGGCGCAGTGGTCCATCGCTGTGCCACCAGAGACTCTGGGTTCGTGCCCAAGCTCTGTCGCAGCCGGCCGCGACCAGGAGGTCCATGGGACAACGCATAATTGGCCTAGTGTCATCCGGGTTAGGGAGGGTTTTGCCGGTAGGGAAATCCTTCTCTCATCGCGCACTAGCGACTCCTGTGGCGGGCCGGGCGCAGTGGACGGGCGCAGTGGTCACCAGGTGCACGGTCTTTCCTCTGACACATTGGTGGCTTCCGGGTTGGATGCGCGATGTGTTAAGAAGCAGTGCGGCTTGGTTGGGTTGTGTTTCGGAGGACACATGGCTTTCGTCCTTCGTCTCTCCCGAGCCCGTACGGGAGTTGTAGCAATATCATGAAATTGGGGAGAAAAGGGGGTAAAAAAATGTTTTAAAGGTGGTTTAGCATTAGAAAAACACGTGTTTTCACTGAACATGTTGTAACTGAATGTATTCAGCGTTAAGTCGCTAAACCACAAATGTTAATACGTTTGGAGTGCACTGTGATAAATGTTGATGTCCCTTTCTGAATTATGACTAGTGCCCACTGTAACCTAAACCTATTGAATATCTTCTTATGCACACACCAACACCCATGCTCCCTAGAATCGCTGAACAATGTGTCTCATCCCATGCATGCAGCATGTAGAGCGCAGCTCACTGCTTATTCCCCAAAGGAGGCCCATTTAAAAACAAACTGCCTCCTCTCTCTGAAGTATGGAGATCGCTGAAAATTACATGAAGTTACTACTGTACATACCTGCCAGGCTTATTTAAATATTACATTTGAAATCTGGTAGGTCTCAGAAGGACACTTTAAAGAGCATGATGTACATACGCCTACATAATAAACTGTCAACCAGCTAAGATATCTCTTTCCACTAAAATCCCAGCGTGATCTTTTTGTGGAACTCACTTGGAATTTCAAAGTAGAGTCTCAAGTAATTCTGGATTGGATTCCTGATTACATTTCAATGATATGTATGGCTAGGTCCTTTGTCTTAACACCAGTTTTCATAATAATGCTAAACACACAGGGATCCGCTCATTTCAAACAGTGACTCAACCTTGTACATATTCTTTTTATTTACAGCAACGACCTGGGGAATAGTTACAGGGGAGAGGAAGGTGGATGAATTAGCCAATTGTAAGCTGGAGATGATAGCTTCACGAATCAAAGCTCCTATATGACATACAATAACACACAGTGAATGTAAAACTGTTGTGACCACTGAAGCTGATTAGTTTTATTATAGGAAATGCCAAATTCATCCATTTTATTTAGAGAACGGCTTGGTGTAATGCCAAGGGAGCATACGCTCAGCTTTTTCACAACAATTAGCATTTTCTCATCAATTCACTGCAATTTCACAGCAATGCTCTTTAGCAAACAGGCCAGACTTTTTGTTCTAACTTTGTGGGCTTTTCATGACAAATAACAGCATTTTGCTTCCAGTCCAACCGACAAGTTATCCTTAGACACAGGCCATTCCTTCACCATTATAATGTCTGTCATTCTTTCTGTCATGTCCTTAGCTAGCAGGAGAATAATCTACGTAATTCCCCTGTAACAGGCTAGTAAGTACAGGCAATTACAATATGCAAAACGTTTCTATTTCACACTCACATCCGTCTCTACACTCGGAAGGCAGAATTGGAACGCAGTAAGTGCTATATAACTACCTGTACACTCTTGCTACAAGTGGATAACACAAATTACCCTTTTATTGTATATAATAAGATCTTATGTAAAATATTGCCTTGGTAACTGGTTAGCAGCTAACAGCTGCTCTGACCAGATCTCAGTAGCCTATACATTCAGAGTTAGAGATTTTCTGGACCATGTGTGCACAAACTGTGCAAAACAGATGGCCGTAATAAACATTCTGGACAGAACACAGAACACTAATTAAAGATTCCCTCTGTCCAATAGCAGACCAGAGGAAAGGACAGCCCATCAATAGGCAATGTTATTCTTGTATGCTCGGACACTGAGGAGCTATGGGTCAGGCTGGAGTTAGTGCAGCCAGAGATGGCCTTATATCCCTTTAAATTAGTCGGAAATGACAGGAAATTGAGTCGTAGATTAGAGGAAGTGGCCCATTAAAGATGGGAAGGGGATGGATCTTCCATGGGCTGGGGAGGTCACTCTAAATGGACTAATCAGGGGTAGACGGATCACTTCTCTGGGGCTGGACAATAACGGAAGATCACCGAAGCTATCCGCATGCAGCTCATACATCTTTGGTTGAAAGTATTGAAACAATAAATTGTTTGACATATGTACCCCCAAAACTACAAAATCAAAATGGTCTTTCTCATCTCCTCATTCATCCTTCATATAATCTAATATGCTTGCTTCTGTGTTTTATTAGGATTCAATGTCTGCTGTTTGTTGGTGTGTTCCTTGGGGCCCGCTACCCACAATACCATTCTCTGCAGATTCTCTGCAGATATTCCAGATATTCCTTGATTGGCCACTGTGGTCTTGTTCCCAAACAAAAGGCCCCAAGAAAGGGCTGTCCAAAAAACTCCTGCTAAAATCGATTGACCCAGTCAACCATAACCCTTTTACTCTCTACTTTAACTCAAGCATTGGCACAGTTAAACCAGGTCTGAAGAGAGAAAGAGTGAGAAAACAAGAAAGAGAAAAAGGAGGAGAGAAAGAGAGATGTTTATAAGTATGTGCGTTAGTGATGTGACAAATGTAAACATTTTCTGAACGTTCAAACAGATTTTTATTGGTTTTCCGTTAAAACAATAATAACAATTCATAAAATTCCATGTGAAATCACAATGCAGAATATGGTCCTATTGCGTATGACTGTTAGGGGGCAATGAAGTTCTTATCTACCTCAGTCTGAATAGGTTGAATCTCAAACCGGACACTTGGCCCCTAAGCCCTTTCTTGAGTGGCCACTTGCTGTTCGATAGTGGTCACTCCAGTCTACAAGTGTTTTGGCCACGATTTGCATTGAAACGATGTGCACTCAATCTCACAACTGCCAATTATCAATATTCAAACATTTTAAATCCATTCGCGAACATTGTCTCCCGCGACCTATCTTGTGCATGATTCACTTGCTATGAAACATGTGCATGGGGCCAGACACAGACGCATACTCTGATAGACAGTGAGAAAGCATACAGGTCACCGGTAGCTTCACTGACAAACAGTGGGATTGAATGTTAGCTAGCTAGCTAAGGATATTGGGCACTGCACTGATAAACAGCATGTTGCTGATGAAGTTGTAGACATGTTCCCAGCTGTCAGTCCGTACTTCAGCATGTTTAGAGCAACAATCGCTACATTGTACTGTCGGGTCAGCTAAAAACACCACAGCAGACTTGTTTCTGTACTGATTCGGGGCAGAGCAGGCTGTTCGCTGCTGTCGCTAGCCTTTTTCTGCTATTTTTCCGATTTAAGGATGATGATTTGCCATGGATACATATCTCCTTCTAACATTACAGAATTGTTGCGTTAGGTACTACATTAAATGTTTCCCTTAATGATTATAATTGGGACCTGTTAGTGGTACTTTTGTGACAACTTCACAGGGATTTTAATTTTGTGGAAGAGAAAAAAAACAATGTTTTTCGGTTAGTAATTTTCTCTTAATGTTAACGTCCCAATTTTGTTTAACTTTTAAATGTTCACACCCCTAATGTGCATCATTGGAAGAAAGACACAAATCCTGGGTGAGAATCAAATAAAATTGAGTCCCCTGTGACTTAGTTGGTAGACCATGATGCTTGCATCGCCAGGGTTGTGGGTTTGATTCTCGTATGGGACCAGTATGATTTTCTTTTCTAAGTACGAAAAATGTAAGCACCCGCTACTATAAGTCGCTCTGCTAAATTGGAAAAAAATGTTAGTCAAAATTTGTCCAAATCAGCAGCAATGTTTTGAACCGAAAGACAGCGGAGAAGAAAGAGAGGAGAAAAAAATGGGTCATGGTCGAAGTTGAACGCGAGAATGTCTTTCAAAAGTGAGGCCACAGACTCTGCGGCACAATTGAGACAATCCTTATCTGGAGGCAGGGAGGAGAAAGACTTCTTTATTATAGAGCAGATTAAATGAAATGGCTGACAACTTGTCAGGAGTGGAGAGGTGCCCTCACCTTCAACAACGAGACAGAGAGGGAGAATTTTAGTTGAAAAAAAAAATGGTTGAAAAAAAAACAAGATCAAGAAGAAGTGATTGAAATATGTTCCAAATCAGCAGGTCCACACACACACACACACACTCCCTCTGTGTCCATCCCTTCCTTCTCTCTCTCTCCAGTTATACCTCCTTAGAGCTCGATAATCCAAATCCAGGAGACCGAAAGATAAAAGCGCTACAAACTTCCCTGTCTGCCAGTTTGGGATGGTCTCCTCAGTGAAAGGAAAGCTGAGGTATTTATTTCTCAGTCATCCGTGAACTGTTCAACCCACAGTATTGTTGTATTTATACCCACCCCAAGCACACCACTGGCCTACTAAAACCCTGTCATGATACCCTCAACCTGCTACCCACTGATAAAGTTCCCTACAAATTGAACTTAAGAGCCGATTGCAATTTTTACATTAATCATTTAAAAAAAAAAATAGTCTGCAGCAAGTGTGCAAATACACATAATAGAGGAAAAATACTATTTGGGTGGAAGAGCGATGAGAAAGAGAGAAAATAAAGAAATAGAATGTTAGAAAGAGAGAAATATTGTCTCCGCCGCTGCATTCTGTGTTTAGGCATTGCAAAATGATTTTCCCCATGGACATTTGCATATGAATGAGAATACAACAGTGCTAGAGGAAGAAACCCAGGGTGGCCCATATAATGGGTTTCCATTTATTCAAATTTATCAGGCGAAATTGGTTCAGTAGCTAATGAAACGGTCTCAGAGCAGCTGACCTTTTTCAGCCTGGCTTTTCTAAAAAGACGTCGGGTCACGAATGGGCAGGTGTGTGTGTGTGTGTGTGTGTGTGTGTGTGTGTGTGTGTGTGTGTGTGTGTGTGTGTGTGTGTGTGTGTGTGTGTGTGTGTGTGTGTGTGTGTGTGTGTGTGTGTGTGTGTGTGAGAGAGCGTGCGTGTGTGCGTGAGAGCGTGCATGTGTGCGTGCGTGCGTGTGTGTGTGTGTGACAGTAAGGGGTTCTGTGTATTCAGGGACTGAACAATGCCAACGTCAATGAAAAATAAAGCCCTCTACATCTTTTCTCCACCAATTTCAGCAACAATTGCAAGCTGATAATGGGGAGGCTCTCTGTCCCAAAGACAGCAGATTGTCCACTACAACTCCGCAGCAAAACTCTCTCACCCCTATTCAATCAAACTCAGAGACCGGGCTTTGAGGATAAGATGAAAACTTGCTTTCTTGAACAGGTAGACTATTTCAGCATTCCTCTGGTACTTACTCTTAGAGATATGTCAAATGATATACTTTAATAACCAATGAATACATGTTTTATTGTTTTGACAGTCCTCTAACTGAGCTAAATCAATGCACACGTCAGAGATAAAGAACTTGCTCCCAAATAGTGGCAACTGTTAGGTAAAGTGCCCAGTGTTAGGTAAAGTCCTGGTCAGATATCCATGGTTCCCCGCTGTTGACCCACAAAAAAAATCCACTGGTGGGAGGAATGAAAACCTTCTTTCAACCCACGGGTTGGCTCACGGTTCAGAACAATTATGTGCGGGTCGGAAACGTTTGTTGCATTGTGTTGCAAATTCCATTCTGTGAGCAGACATATAGGTTACCAGCCACACATGCAGTTAATCAGGGTATTGTCCATTACTTATGTGGTGCTGAAACGTACGTTTTATAGCCCCACGTGAGAAAACGTTAGGATTAGCCTTCTCTCCCTGGCTAGCCTGACTCACACAAAAATAGATAACATTACCAGAGAAATAAAACGATTATGAAATGCATTGTGGAAACAGGTGCTGCGTAAGTGAAATCTCTGGTTTGGGATTTTGGAGCCATTGTGGACAAGAACAACAACCCGGTAGATGGATACACAGCCTACCAAAAGTGCAAGCAGGTATTTTTTACGATAGGCTAATTCAGTTTATTATCAGTTACATTTTTACTTTAATTCAGGCTTTCATTCATTTAGACCACAGGCCATATAAAGTTTAAACAGATGTGGCTGGTAAAAGTTTGAGTATGTCCATAGCCTACTAAAATAATGTATTTTTATGTTCAATTCTGGGAATTGTTTATTTAAGTTTCAATTAAACTGTTTGATTATATAAACACTGTTGAATGTAAAGGTCTTGTTTTGCTATGTCGCCTATCGACTCTCATCAGGTAAGAAGACACTTTTTTTCCCTGAGCAATTTGAGTTGTCAATGTGCCACATCTCATTGCGAAAACACAAATATATTGTTCTTAATTCATGGCATGATTTCATTTTATCCAAATGTTGAATAGACATGCAGACAAATTCATGTAGGGAGGGGAATAACTGAATACTAATCTGGAGTCATAAAAACAATCAAATCAACCGGCTCTCTCGGAACAACTCTATGCAGGTGGGTCGGGTTGCAGGATGAAAACCGGTGCTGATGTCAGGTATCAGGTGGGACTCGGAATTGATGTGGCTGGCGTGGGATGGATGCTTTTCCAAAAAATGGACCCGTGTGCAGGACTATACTCTAAATTTCCACTTTAAAAGGCAGAAATCCACATTTTAAAAATCCTTGGTAATAAAGAAATCATGACTGATTAATGCAAAATCATTTTGCATATTAATAACTAGTTCAAATGCCAGTTGGCACTCAAAATTTAAAGATAAACTACATAATTCAATGACAATTTAGGTGACGCATGTATTATCATTACTGATGCATTATTAATATTGCAATATGAATAATGTATGTTTGGTAATACAAAGAACACTGAGTTCTGACAGAGAGGGATAGAGGGGCTGTGGGTCGCTACGGTAGCACTGTAGGGTTCCCTACGACTCCAATACAATTACCAGAGCAATCAACCAGTGACTACAGTCAACATCAGGGCCTTTTTAAGAATACTGACATGAAAAAATAAGTTGAGACACTTGTCTTGAAAGCCCTTTTAGTAGTAGAAGAGAGATAGGAGATTGTTAAAGAATGACTCATTTGCATCTTTGTCACACAGTGGTGAAATGGTACTTTCAGAGCCGGGGTGATTACATTAGGATTCTAGAATCGAGTTTGCACTATTTAATTCATTTTCTTGTGTTTGGTTGACAGTATTCAAACCCTTTACGTGCCACGTAAGAATTATTTAGAAACAGAATACATTCTACATACATTAGTGATACACCGATATTACATTTTTGGCTGATACCGATATCCAATATTTTCCTTGCCAAAAACTGATGCCGAAAACAGATATTTAACATTTTAGCGGCTTTTAAGCATTCTAGTTAACACACACACGGACGCAGCGGTCTAAGGCACTGCATTTCAGTGCAAGAGGCGTCACTACAGTCCCTGGTTCAAATCCAGGCTGTATCACATCCGGCCGTAATTGGGAGTCCCATAGGGCGACACCCAATTAGCCCAGCGTCATCCGGGATTGGCTGGGGTAGGTCGTCATTTTAAATAAGAATTTGTTCTTAACTGACTTGCCTAGTCAAATAAAGGTTACACACACACACACACCACACTGGCCAAAAATGTATTTTTTTGGCATTACGAATGTCCCCATTACCAGTTAAACATCATCAAAACGTATTTAATTTCACTTACTTGTTGTTTCGTTGTTCATTTGTTCAGTCGTTTCATTCTCAAACAGGATTTCATCATACATGTCAAGCAGTGAAGTTTCAGCTCTGTCTGTCCGTGGCTTCTCTTCCTCGGTCAGCGTGTCCGTTTCCATCTTGACCAGCTGTGTATGTAACATTTCATGTAAACCCTGTTTCTTGTCTGCATCGAAGTAGCGGCCCTTGTACATAGCGTCGAGCATGGTGGCGACACAGTAAAGAGAGAATGCCATGGGGCTGATATCGCTGGTCCAATTATGTCAGTCTTGAAGCTAACAGCAGTGACATTATTACTGTGTAACTCCGGTAGAGCAACATCTTAAAAATAGTGCACTTGGTAGTGTGCTCGACCAGTCGGCGAAAGCCAACATCACCCACGACAGAGAACGGTTGATTTGTCAAGGGCAATGAATTCCATTATCTTGGCGTTAATGGATTTCGCCTTTTGAGTTGTCTCGCTGAAATGTTCTTACTCTTTCAAATGACTGCTGTTCTCATTGACTGCTTGTTCCACACAGCAGACATTGTGTGGGCTAGGCTAGGAATGCGTTGTTGCACGTAAGTGCAAAATTTAACGAGGTGGCATTACGTCATCTACCTACGTTATATAGGTATGCACGTCAGCTTTGACATCGGTTTTGCACATTGGCGTTAAACTAGACATCGGGCCGATGTCGATGTTGGCATTTTTAGCTAATATTGGCCAATTCCGACATCTTCACCGATATATCCTGCATCCTTACTTACAGTATGTATGTGTCTTGTTCACTCAACAAACTTTAGAATTAGCTCATGTCTTTAACCGGAGGCCATTTCCCATGATCTCGCTCCAACTGAGGAGTTATGATGAATCTGATATTTGTTCTTATTTGTGTTGGTTCTCAGAACTGAGAGAGGGTTCGCAGCAGCAGTGGTCATGTCCTGGGGTGAGTGACATTGTGTGGATGTCATTAACACTCTCCGCTTCCCTTCGTCCTCCTAGTGACTTCTTCACTGGCTAAGGGTTGAGTCAGAGGAGTCGTGAGGATTCATCCACCTCAACTCTACTCAGCCTTCTCACCCCTGACAATGCAATGTGTTATAGTGTTCCATTTTCGTTTGCTACCTGATGTTCTCAACTTCAGATGTTCATTGTTATTCTGTTAGCTGATGTTCCAATGCTCAAGTGTTCAATGTATTTGTATTGACGGTCCAGCTTTGAATAGACCAAAAAAAACTGAAGAACCTTGGTAAACATCTGGAATAGGAGGAGGAAGTGTGGCTTACTGGGGTGAAACATGTGCATTCTATGACACAGCGGTAATGACAAAGTTGATTGGTTAAAGCGACTTGTTCACAAAATGCGAGCTGTTGTTCGTTCTGTTGTTCTTCCTTTCTTTTTTCCATTGCAAAAGACACCCAGTTCCTCGTCTGTGAGTTAGTTTTTTGGAACGCTACACAACCTGACAGCCGCATCATGTTGATTACCCATTCAGAATCCGTGCGGTATCTGGCGTTCATAAGCAGTGGGTAACAAGTCAAGTAAGTAGCATGATGACACATTTTTGTCTTTCTGTATCCCGAAAGGGATTTTTACTTCAACCTTTTCACAATGCAGCTACAAAAGGAAATGCACTAAAGCCTACTCTAGAGCTACACATTGAAAACAACAGATCAAAAAAAGAATAATTATCAGCAAGGACAGAAATAGCAACCTCAGAGAATTGGAAGAAAATTCTGTGCTTGAACAAGATTTGGCTTTTCAACTTTTCCCGCTGCTCCACACACTGAAACCTAAAAGAAAGAATCCGCAACAAAATCGAATGAATTGTTACCTCAGAGACTTTCCATATCTCAAAACTTTAGTTTTAACCTTCCAACAACAACCGGCGTTACAGTCCACCTCTCAACACCTCCCCATCCCAAACCACAGCAATGCTAAATTACATTCTTCCCTTTTTTGGGTTGTTGTGTTTGACACGTCCTTCCTGATGTCCAAAGACGTGTGATAAATAATCTGAGGACGTCCTCTGCAATAAAGCCAGTTAATTCCAGGGGGGTCTAAATCTCAGAGCCCGCTGCAGATACTAACACAACAGTTCCATTAAAGCAAAATTAAGCGCCACAAAGGCGTTCGCCTCAGCAGAACTATACAGGGCGGCCTGTCACATTAACATAAAGCATAGCCCTCAGAAATTATTAGCGTCTCTAATCTCGAAACACTCAGACGCAGCATTGCACTGTTCAAATGACCTGTCCACGGTGATGCATCGCTGTTTTTTCCACACATACCTCTTTCTCCCTCTCTCTCGCTCTCTCTCGCTCTCTCTCCAGATTAATGTGAGCTAGAACAGAGAGGCACAGACTAATGGGAGGGCTGGAGCCTTAACTCCAGTGTGAATTCTACACAGGCTGTTGAAGGTCAACCAACACATTATCCCTCTGCTTATCAACGCTGCATTACCGCAGCGCAAACCACGCTCACATTACACCTGAGACGGACTCACACTGATGCCCTCTCCATTGTCTCTCTACTACACCGCTCCCTCACCCACCCCCCATCGCCACCCAACAAAGGGGCAAAACCCTGACATGATATTATGAAATGAAGCTCATCTCGTTCTGATAACACGGCTTCCACCTCTGTTCTTTCCCGGACCAGTGACCATGACCAACCCACAGTGCAAGGGGAATGGATTAAGAAACGTAGCTAGCTGTGATTAAAGTTTTTGGCCGCTGTGCATAACGACATGGCTTTATGGCGTCGATGGGGGGGGAATCAATGAGAGTGATCTAGCGCGCGGCAGGACAGATATAAAGAGCAGTCATGGGGAAAATAGACTGTCACCCCGCCGACCGCCCAGACTGTCCACTCGCCCCACCAGCCACCAGTCACCTCCATCAACCCCAACCATCACCTGCAGGATCTCCCCACTGGGTCTGACAGGGCACAGACTCCCATGTGGCTGGATTGGCAGATGGCTAGGCTAGACGGACATTATAGAAAGGATAAAAAGGGTATATCTACTAGATGACCATGTCAAAAAGGATAATATGGGTACCATTGATGAGATGGAAATGTAAGAAAGGATACAGACTCCTCTTCTACCAACAGTGCCAGAGATTGACAATGACGTGGCTCTCATCAACCCTGCCTGGTTGTCAGTAGCAGGGTCAATGTTCTTGAATGTTCCAGATGTAAATAGAGTATAAGGAACTGTCATAGCTCACCACAACTGTTGGGTGCAGAACTAACGTGAATGAGTAGCTGTCAACTCGTTTATTTTCTACCTGGAGTAAACCACCTGAACTCACCCACTGAACACACCCCTGTGGTTCAGACAAGAGATGATGAAGAGTAACAGGCTGATAGGGGATGAATAAAAAACACCTATGGTTCAACAAGTCATGAAGATTTTGGTGAGAATCTACGGGACAACAGAGGGTCCCTGAAAGCCATGATGCTCCCAGAGGACAAGACTGGCCCTTCTACTTCTTCCACTTCCATGTTTCAAAGACCAATCCAAAACAAGGTCATCCAGCTTTTAAGTTCATTGTTTTAATGAAATTAGATGTTCAATCAAGAGAGAGAGAGAGTGAGAGGGGCAAAGCTGCATTAGTGTTGATGAAATATTCAGAAGACATTTCAGTCTCCAAGAGAGATGTTAAAAAGACAATCCGGAGATGAGTACATGTCAGCTTGTGAAGTGAACATCAAATTCCTCTTTCTCTCATTGCTAAAAAAAAGACTTAACAATGAGCTTCTCTGACTTAACTACTGATGCTTTTTTCAATGGCTAAGGGTCCCATATATCTGTAGCCATATGCTAACAATAGCAACAGAGAACAGAATAAGCCGTTAATAAGATGGGATATTAAATGAGTAGCTATTTCTGAGCTGCGCAGACAGGCGTGGACGCACCACCACTGCACTTTTACTCTCGCACGCGATAAGCTACTAAAATCTTTCCAGAATGCGATCTTTTCATTCATACTACAATATACTTTACATTAGAGAGGTCTTTACAACTCTGTGATGGATGCAGGAAACACACACAAAAAAAGATATCTAACATTTAAGAGTTTGTATTCTCAGTGGTAGTACTGTTTGCCAACTAGGAACTTCCAAACTTACGGTGCATTCGGGAAGTATTCAGACCCCTTGACTTTTAACACAAGGCCTTGTTCTAAAATGGATTAAATCCTTTTTTTCCCCTCATCAATCTACACACAATACCACATAATGACAAAGCAAAAACAGGTATTTTAAACATTTTTGCAAACATTAAAAATAAAAAACTGAAATATTGCATTTACGGAAGTATTCAGACCCTTTGCTATGAGGATCAAAATTGAGCTCAGGTGCATCCTGTTTCCATTGATCATCCTTGAGATTGTTCTACAACTTGATTGGAGTCCACCTGTGAAACATTTTATTGGTTGGACATGATTTGGAAAAACACACAAATGCTGAGTCTGACAGCACAGTGGGTCGACGAGGAATTCGTACTGAGGAAAGCCGTATTGCTCAAGAATGTGCTGGTTCTCATACCGCTGCTGCCTTTTCAATGGCATTTGAGAACATGTTTGAAACTTGGAAACATGAGCACACTCCCAGCACCGACTCAAGAAATAAGCTCATCAACTGCACCTGCAGCAGACATGATATCCTCTGTCACGGCATTGGAACGCCTGCTCAACAAAATTGCCGACACAGGCCGTTGGAGTTAAAACTTGCAAAAGTACTTGAGGCTGTGAACAAGCGATCCGGTAACATTCTCTCTGAGCTTCTTTACTGTGTCGCCACCATGCTCGATGCTATGTACGAGGACTGCTGCTTCGATGAAGACAAGAAACAGGGTTTACATGAAATGTTACATACACAGCTGGACAAGATGGAAACGGACACGCTGACCGAGGAAGAGAAGCCACGGACAGACAAAGCATTTTCACTGCTTGACATGTATGATGAAATCCTGGTTGAGAATGAAATGACTGAACAAATGAACAACGAAACAGCACAGCAAATAGGTGAAAATATCGGATATCGGTATCGGCCAAAAACGTAATATCGATGCATCCCTAGCTCCAGCTATGCGTTTTGTTTGCCAACTTGCTAGCTATAGTGGCTAGCTTGCAAGATCAAGCTTCTTGGTTACAGAATACAACCAGTCCCCTCCCGCTGCCTAAATGTGTTTATTTTTATTTTTTTGCGTGTGGAAAGAAATACCGGCCAAACCTAATACTGTATCGTAGGGATGCTACTATTGGTGAACAGCCATGACTTCCAAACTAGTGAATTGATACTGATGTTAGTTTGCTCATCTTGGGAACAAATGTCACTGGTTGGATCACAGCTAATTAACCCGATATGGCTTCAGTAACCTATTAACATTTTACATGACATACTGTGTATCCGACATGTAATACTGTATAGCCAACATACGGTATATCATAAATAGTCTCAGTAATGCACATTTGCTCTCTAAATATCTTTAAAGACAAAGTATATTGAATAGTGTCTTTAATGTAATAGGGCCAATCATCAAGGAACGTGACTTTGCCTGAACATTGCTCTAGGAGACTGGGGAAGAAAATAAAAAATGAAATAAAAAAGTGTGAAAAAAAAGAGGAATATAGAAAATAAAAAGCAAGAGATAAAAAAAAAAAAAATCCCTCCACAATGGAATTATTAATCATGCAAAGCATGTTGAACAGGGAGAATAATTATGCAGCTTAAATTGATAAACCTGCTCAACAAGTAATTGGCACCCGGCAGCTGTAATCTGGCATATTCCATTATCACTGGATCTGATAAGACTGGAGGAAGGCTAGGATGGGGGCGACACATGTGCCTTGGCCCTGTAAACCCCCCTCTCTATCCTTCGGGTTTTGTCATTCTCTCCTTTTTCCGTCTTCTCTTTTTTCTCACCCACTTCCTCTCTCTCTCTCACTCCCTCGCTCTTCCTTCTATCACATTGTCTCTCCTCGTATCCCACATTCTTTTTTTCTCCTCCACCTCCTCTCTCTTCCCTCCACCTCCTCTGTCTCTAGCTCTGTTTTTTGGAGAAAGAGTAAGTAACAAAAACCAGAAAGACAAAGCAGTATAGCTAAACACATGCTGGCCATCCTGGCTTTGTTTCCCCGTGGGCAATTTCAACTGCGGTAATTCCGTTACCGATTTGGTACAGAGTTACGAGTTTTAATCACGTAATAATTAATAAAACAAACACTTATCTCAGTAAATACACTATAACTAATTGGTAGGTCAACCTGTATGTGTTACTTCTGTGAACATCATTATCCTCCCTCCCCAGGAGGGAGAGAAATGTGAAAATATTGTAAAGATATGTTGGTTTTTGGTAAACTTACAGAAGGCAAATAATTTATCCAAAACTAATTACAGTATGTGTCGATATTAGTTGCCAGGGGTCTTTACGTCAACATTATTGTGTTTTGATGTATTTCTAATACCTTTTAAGACTTTTTCTGGTTGATGTTTTCCATTTGTTTGACCAGAAATCAGAACCCTTTACGTATGCCTAATTTTTAAGATGGAAAATGTTTGAAAATATATCTATGCCTTCATTTCTTCAACATAAAGACTCTTAGCTTTTATTTGACAGCCCAATATGATATGCCCCTATGAACTTCACATGTTGGTGCTCACAGGGGCGGGGAGTAACGGATTACAGGTAAGGGATGACAAAACACTCTAATCCGTTAAATTACCAGCAAAAGTATTGTAATCAGACAGATTACAGATACTTTTGGAAAACTAGATGATTACTTAAGGGAGTACTTTTCCATTCAGAAAGGATGTTTTCTCAATTACATTCAAATCGTCATTGAAAAAAGTCTAAGTCTACGTTTGTTCTACCTGAGCGAGTATGACCACTAAGTCAGAGACCACTATGATCATTACACCAAATGTGTTTGATGGATTGCGGGAAAAGAACAGGAATAGGCTTTAGTAGGCGACAGTCCAAGCCATGTCTTCGAATAGTGCGACTGCTGTCGGCATCCAAAGATCCAACTTGAATAAACGCTTGGAGGTAAGGATGACAGTAGTGGTGTAGCCTACGGTGATACATATATCACTTATTATTGATATCTACATAGAGCATTGATGTGAGTCGTGTGTTGTGTTGTTTTTGAAACCAGTGGACAGTCAGTGAAATGTTGCTTTTGCAACAGCTGCATCATGCGGATCCCAGCCTATGGAATTAAAGCGGGTATTTTATTGCTCAATCTGATTCATGCTGATAAAAACATTATCCATAGGCCTAATAGACACATGCTCACACACTCACACACTTTTGATAGACTTAAAGGGGCAATCCATTTTTGGATTTATAAATGATATAAATATATATTGATTCTTGAAGAATATAACTTATAAATTGCCTCATGAGCGTAGATCAACTGTCACACTCCATGAGAACCGAAACTATAAACTTGTTTTACCCCAATGTTTGTAAACATTGTAAATGTAAACAAACACTGTATAGCCTCATAACATGGTTAAAACAATCATGTTGATATCATGGATGGTCAGTCCTTGCATCCATAGCTTTGTCTATTAATCTGAGAGTGGTTACATTTGCCTAGGCCCATCCCTCAGCTTTTTACCAAAACAGTATCTGATTGGCCGTTTTGTTATTGTTTAATCTGTGGATTATCCCTTTAAACAGCAAGATATCAAAGTGTCACCAACAAAAAGGTAAACAATAGGCCTATAGCAAATGCCACATATGGCATTCATTTTTCACATGTAAATAGCACTTTTCAGTCATGCTCAAAGCATGCCAATCCATGAGCATAGCACTTATTTGTCAACTCAAATCAATGAGCCCAATCAGTCCTCCATGACAACAAAATAATCATAAACAACATAGTAGGGCTGGCTAATAAGTCCTTAGTTTTGGGGTCATGCTCAGGTAAAACAATTTGGCTAATCTATACTTCCATATTTCCACGTCCTATTCTTGAACATCAAGGGGTATTACATTTATTGGAATGACTGTAATTCTGATAGACTTTGATTTTTAATGTAAAGATTTAATTGAATTGTATTGTTTTATGTAGTAGAAAGCGATGGGTTAGAAGAAGCCTACGTGTACATAACCAACCCATAAAGTAAAATTTTACATCCACATATGGCCAGCTTTGTAATCTTTAACATTGATTTATCCTGCAATAGATGTCGTTCCAATGGCTAACATACATTTTTGTATTCTTCTAATGCCTCTTAAGGGGAAAGTAATCTAAAAGTAACAGAATGTGATCAGATTACATTACTGAGTTTGCGTAATCCAAAAGTTGCGTAACTGATTACAATTTTGGACAGGTAACTAGTAACTGTAACGGATTACATTTACATAGTAACCTACCCAACCCTGGGTGATCGTGGGTCCTTTAACATGGAAATGACCTTGTGCTGGGTCAGAATACCTTCAGAGTGTAACGCAGATGTCATGAGGATGAATGAGTTTAATCTAATTAGAGTGTGGATCCAAACAGAATGCTGGAGGGTTCACAGGGGCATAGGTGATGGAGAGAGTATCTAACACACACACACACACACACACACACACACACACACACACACACACACACACACACACACACACACACACACACACACACACACACACACACACACACACACACACACACACACACACACACACACACACACACACACACACACACACACACACACACACACACACACACACACACACACACACACACACACACACACACACACACACACACACACACACACACACACACACGTATATCACTCCTTTATCTACACTCGTATCCTTTCAAAAGGGAAACTTTACCCCCTGCCAGCCGCCTCAGCAGATTTTAATAGGGAAGAGAGTGTGTAACATATATACTGCATACATAGATTGGCATTTGCTGGTTGTTAGAGACTTAATTATAGAGAAGCAGACCCTGAGGTGAGGAGAATGAGGTGGACGCAGGGTAACCCAACCTCAAATCAAATCACATTGAAAAGGTTGAGTGTGTCAAGCAGCTCTGCTAAGCGATTGAACTCATATCGATTACTATAACTGAGGAAAACTGACTTGGGTATTTAACAGTTGCTAACAGGAATTCAATTAGAAAATATAAATCTGATAACAACTTATAGGATAACCGACAACTATATCAACCTAAGAGTCAAAATGTAGTTGAACTGTTGACATTGAAAAAGGCTTTCTGCTCGACCTCCAAACAATGCCCACATTTACTGTTTAACCAGAATTGCCTCATCCACCTTACATTTCCTTACAGATGATCATTTTTTACAAGCGGCAGTAACTATAACAAAAAGCCATAAAAATGACAAAATGCAAACACAAAAATCAACACTGGTTATTTACTGAGTGAGATTCCCTGCCTGGTCTAAAAGCCAATCTTTAGACTGCAGTGATTGGCTGTTCAGCCTGGCCTATTGATCCATGTCTACAGGAAACACTGAAGCGTTAGCTGGAGCCCTGCCATCTAATCAAAAGCCTCTGTCACACAATAAATCAGGGATCCGTCGACCAAAATGGCAGCGCCAAGTGTTATAATGGCTTTTGATAAGTGTAATTAAAACGAATGCCATCGATCTGCCTGGCCGTAGCTGCACTCTCTCAATTTGAAAGTAAATCCTGCCTGGATCTGCCTGGACAAAGCGGAGTTTATTATGCTGGTGAACTGGAGGAGAAGATTGATAAAAGTGTGTGAGTGGTGAAAACGGTGTATTTTGATCATGCATGATCAAGTCAACTTTTAAGCATAACGGGACCCCAGAGAAATGTTAATTCCACTTATTTGAAATTCACACCAAAATGGGAGATTTTTTTTACACTAGTTTACAGTGCAGGGCATTATGTAGTCTTCCTATTTCCTTGCATAAAGTAGATATTAAGATTCATTGATTGAGTGTGTGGACAGGTGTCTTTTATACAGGTAACGAGTTCAAACAGGTGCAGGTAATACAGGTAATGAGTGGAGAACAGGAGGGATTCTTCAAGAAAGACTAACAGGTCTGTGAGAGCCGGAATTCTTACTGGTTGGTAGGTGTTCAAATACTTACGTCATGCAATAAAATGCTAATTAATTACTTACAAATCATATAATGTGATTTTCTGTATTTTTGTTTTAGATTCCGTCTCTCAGAGTGTACCTATGATAAAAATTACAGACCTCTACATGCTTTGTAAGTAGGGAAAACCTGCAAAATCGGCAGTGTGTCAAATACTTGTTCTCCCCACTGTATTTGAATAAGTCCCTTAAGGCAAGGCAGGTTTCAAGGTAAAGACGAAATAGCACACTTGTGCCTCAAAGGTTCTGCCACCTCAGAACTCGTGAACTACACAGACCATGACTCCCCCTAAAGCAGTCCCCTGAGTACCCCATCAGCACCCCTTCTTGTCCATCAGAGATAACCAGGCTGCTAAAGCTCACAGATCTGATCATAATCGCACCCCTGGAATTCCAGAAAAGGGGGAATTCACCTTCCAGCGAATGTCAGATTATGTCAAAGGGAGGTTATAGCCTGGAGCGAAAACACCTCAGCGCCAGATTTTTCAACCCCTGAGGCATTTTCTTCTACAGGAACCAATGAGAAATCTTTTTCACAGTGCATGTGTGAGCAAATTCAGCACATTTTTTAAATGAATCGATCATAAATGGTGGTAGGGGCGGAGAGTAGAATTAGATTATTTTTTAATTATTTTTTTTAGCAGTGTCCTGTCTTCCCCGGACATCAAAAGAGAACATTAGAGAGAACAGCAGGGGAGCTCAATCCCTTTGCTTGACTAAATCCCTCTTCCTCAAGATTATTCCTCAAAAACACAGGCGAGGAGACAGAAGAAAGGGGAACAAAGAGAAAGCCGGGTTTATATCAGTGTTTGTTTACTTGCTCCGTGAGGCTGGCATCGCTTGAGTGTAAACCCACTGCTGTTGATTCTTAGTGGTAGAACGTCTCCTTTCTGACACTGATATCATTTTATGGAAAGGATTTCAAACTTGTCTCGCTGTGGGACGATCAAATAGTCTTACTAAATGAGATTATACTAACAAGCAGGGCTGGTAATTCACTTTCGATGTAACGTTAACTCAATTGAATCTTTAATGCGAAGAATTGTCCCCGGCATGTTTGGCAATTTAAAGATGTATTAGGAAGAGTTTGGCGAAGAGACTGCGCTCTTCTCAGGCTGGAATGAATGTTTATTCATGAAATCATCTCCAGTAAGTACATTTTGGTTCAGAGTTCTGCTGGCAAGGACTGCCGCAGCAGGTAAAACAGCACCTGATTAAATATAAACTGTTTAAAAGATAATGTTCTGGCACCTGTGCCTTTTTACACTTTAAAATGAGACATAAACACCTTGGCACTGCAACGAGAATATAAATGAATTAGAAGCTGTATATAGCGGAGTTATTCACTGAGAACAATTTTTCCTTTTAAAACATCGAATTTACAATAACAAACTGAAAAGAGATACTAGGGGACAAAAACAGACACCCAAAAACTTGTGGCATCATAACTCATGTCACGATTCCGTCGTCATTCCCTTCCCCCGCCGAGAACTCCGACTCATCCAGCTACTCCCAGCAGAGCTTGAAGGGAATTAATCCCAGTTTGACACAGAATGGAGGAATTACATCCAGGAGCGTGTCATTTTCCCGGGATGTATTACAGAGCTAAGTCTTTGGAAGCGACGTCGACAGAACGCGCCAGTTTAGCCCTGCTGTTACCGAACGAGAGAAAAAAAGAGGGAGGGAGAAAAGTGGAGGGGAATATCAATTACTCTTTTAGCTTATAGGCTCAGTGGGCTGGTGGACTGGAGTACGATGTGGTAGTTTCTCTTTCTTTATTGAATGGATGCATCCTGTCCCTGAGTTAAATGACCCTGATAATATGGAGAGGAGCAGACAGTGTGACTGTGAAGGGGGATGGGATGGGCTTATTAGAGGGAGATGGGGTTTTGTGTGTCTCCTGAGGTCTGGAGTGGGACAGTGGAAATGAAAGACCATCTGGATTTTATAGTGTCACCTCTCCAGTGTAGAGGTGCATTGATATGAGGACTCGGGTGAATGACAGAGAGGAAAGTAGAAGTCCTCTGCGAATATAGAGACGAGACCCTTAGGACAGATATCTGCTATGATACAAGACCCTCAAGACAGAGGTAAACTGTCTGACAGAGAGGGTCGCCTCGCTGCTGGTCCTTAAGGAACTATGCAGTATTTTGTTTTTTTTGACGTATTATTTCTTACATTGTTAGCCTTACAAGCATTTCTCTACACTCGCAAAAGCGTCTGTCAACCATGTGTATGTGACCAAAAAAATGTTGATTTGAACTTTGTGTGTCTTAAGAGAGTGTACATTTGAGAATGTCGATCTTCTACGCCAAAAGCTTCAGAAAATAGATTTTTTTTCCCTCCCTCTTTCATTTCGCTCTCTAACTGACTTCCCCACACTGCAGATGTTCGTTAGTTACCTCCTTCTGTTAGGAGAAGAAAGCACAATTACTAATTAGAAGACATTCCCTCTATAAACACTCTGACAAAGCTGCATCAAACCCCCCCAACAAATTAGTATCTCACAGAGGAGCTGCATGGACAACTAGCTCTCCTCTCCCTCCTGCCCAGGCCGGTTGCTTTGATGTGTAAAAACCAGCAGCGGACTCTATCTCAGGATCTCTATTGATTATGCATGCCGCATCACTGGCCTGTGAAACGGCATGGTTACGCAGACACGGACAGAAGAGGAAAGAGAACTGGTCCAGAGGCTTTGTATTCCTGGACGGTAGGTAGGTAGGTGCATGCTTGTGTGCGTCCATGTATTTGAGTGACTGCCTGGGTGTTTTCTGGACCTGCAGTGGCTCGGGGGTCGACTGAGCTGAGTACTCCAGTGATGCTTCGACACTGGGGGACTGTGACATCATACTCTACCGAGACTACTCTACTCTCCCTCAGCACCACACCAGATTATACTGATGAGGCAGTGGGAAGAGACAGCTTGTCCTCTCTTTCTCTCATTTCCTTTATCTGCATCTCCATCTCCTTCACTCTCAGCCTTCTTCTCCCTCCTCTTTCTCCATCATCCTGTCTTCCCATCCCTCTCTGAGAGCAACACTTCTCTTCTCTCCCAGCTCCTCCGCTCCTCCATTCTAAATGTGCATTCCTGCAGGATCATTAATTAGCTGTAATTCATGTGGGCCCGGATTCCTAACGACGGAATCATTTGTCTACTCAGTTACACCAGGTTCACTTAATCACTGGTCCTGTGTACAGGGGAGGGGTTTCACCTTGCCTGCAGCTCCTCTCTGCCTAGAGAAGGGGACTGAGAGACTTTCCTTCAAGGGACAGTCAGGTAGACTCTTCTCTGGCCCGTATAGCCAGCTCTGTGTGTAGATTATGTTTGTTGCAGTGCATTGTACCTTTAAATGCGGATGCACATTCCCTTTCAAGTGACAGTAACAGTAAATACACACCGCGTGTACAAAACATTAAGAACTCCTGCACTTTCCACGACATCGACCGACTAGGTGAATACAGCTATGATCCTTTATTGACGTTTCTTGTTAAATCCAATACCATCATTGTAGATGAAGGGGAGGAGACCGGTTAAAGACGGATTGCCTTGAGACAACTCAATATTAGGAAGGTGTTCGGGGTATTTCTTCTGAAAATGACTGGTCACTTTAAAGCTCTCTATCAAGGGAGACGCTACGCTGTGTCTTCCCCCGTATCCTGTAATCTCCATTACAAGACCGTTCGGTTTGCCTTCTCCTTCTCTTATATTATTGCAGTGTACTGTACAAACATATCAGACCAGCAGATCAGAGAAGGATAACTGACGCTTCTATGATCACATTTTTGAATAACCGCTATTAACCCACGCCTCAAAAGACAAAAATACACCCTTGAAAGATAAGAACCACATGGAAAACATACATAAAATGAAAACAGACAGGCTCCACTTTATATGAATGGCATTCACACCAAAGCTGCTTTGTCCATCGTCTTACATTCAAACACACAACAATCCCACTGAGAAGAGCCTGAAACGACCATATTGGGTCTGTAAATCGTCTAAAAACCTGATGAACTTAATCTGACACCAAACTTAAGATAACGAGATAAGATCAAGTCAATCGAGGTATGGTATATCAGTATGAGCTAAGTCAATCAGACAGACAATCCAGACGGATAAAAGGAGGGGAGGAGACCAGGTCTGTTGGAGAGAGAAGACTCTCAGGAGTGCTGTCTTTGATCTGAGATTACAGTGTGAACGTTTTGATTTGTTCTGCAATGGGAGTGATGCACCGCTTTGAGTCGTGTGTGTGTGTGTGTGTTGCAGCCCGTCAGGGAGATAAAGGTAGATTTAACCTCCTATAAAAGCCCATGAAACCAAAACACAGACAGCTTGGCTATAGAGGTCCACTGAGACAGCCCGGTGATGAAAAGTTGATGAACGTACAGAATGTTGCCGGTCGAACAGAGTTCTGTTAGCTATGCTGGCAGATCTAATCACTCACAAGGTCAAAGCTAAGACATAGACATACGGTTATGCGCTTATGGCTGAGATATCGACTCGATACAACAAAAATGTGAGTGTAGAGAGGGGTCGGGTGGGCGCGTGTGTGTTTGAGAGAGGAAGGTTTATGTACACTCAATGAAATATAGAGGAGCTAAGTTGGAGTGGGTGTTTTAAGGCTGTGTGTGGTGGAGGTGTGTGTGGCAGTGAATGTGTGTGTGTGTGTGTGTGTGTGTGTGTGTGTGTGTGTGTGTGTGTGTGTGTGTGTGTGTGTGTGTGTGTGTGTGTGTGTGTGTGTGTGTGTGTGTGTGTGTGTGTGTGTGTGTGTGTGTGTGTGTGTGTGTGTGTGTGTGTGTGTGTGTGTGCGGATGGACAATCCCTGAACTGAGCACTTCACATGCCACACATCCTTCTCACCCCAGCTCTCAAACAACGGCGGACAATTGTGAGGTGATTGCAAGTGCCTTCAAGCCTTCATATCAATGTGATGCCACATTCTTTGAACGGTTTGTGGTAGGGGATTTTTTTTCCCCAAAAAACATTTTTTACTTTGCAGAGCTTAAAATATATATATTAATTCTAGAGACATTATAGACAGGCCATTGGTACGGTAGTCGTCCGCAATTCAGAGGCAGGGGTTAAACAAATGTGTCTGTCTATCGCTTAATTGTTTTCCCTCTGCATGAGCAAACGTTTCTTGTTCATCATGGGGTGTTCTTTTGATGGGGTATTATGTGCCTGTAGCGGATTGTTTACCATTCAGTTACATGCTATATTTTCGAGTCTTTTCATCTTTATTCTCAAGTCACTCTTAAACTCGTTTTCTCAGCCTTCTTTCCATTGCTGTATGCTTTGCTATGGACAGTTACCCTTCATGACTGAATAACCTGAGGCACCTGCAGCTAAATCAGTCATCCAAGAACATGTAACTTCAATTATAGAAGAACACCTCCCTCAACAGCGCCCGAGACTCAGCTTGTTTTCCTTTGTTTAACACATCCTGTTAAACAAACCATCAAATACTTATTATAACAAATCTATATGCAAAAATCGTAATAGCCGAGCTCAAACGTATAGGCATTTTCCCAAGACTTGTTTTCATTATTATCCCCCTGAAATTGCAATAAAGCTGGTTGAAGTTGACGCAGTAACTTTAAGGGAATCTCAGAACACCATCAACTACTTGAATGAAAAAGCGAGACGAACACAAGCATCAACTGCCCAGTGAATTAACACCTTTTCCAGTCAGAATTAGCTTTTTTTTCTCCATGTAATGTAAATGACACATGGCTATTCTAAGGTAGGCCTAAGAGTCGTCTAGCTATGGTTCAGCTAAAGTTTTGCTGAGCTACCTAATTTAGCTAGTAAGTTAATATGCGAGGAGGATGCAGACATTTTGTTTAGCTTGCTATCTGTTCTTTTATATTCATATGAGAGGGGTAAACTTACTTGATGAAGCAAATGTTGTTAGCTAATGTTAGCAAGCTAGCTAGCTAGCAGCTGTGTCACTTTGGCTGTGTTATTATCTTGCAGCTAAATTCATGAGCGTATGAACGAGAAAATAAACCATACCTTTACTTCAACTCTCTTCAATGAGAATGAGCTCTTATTTTCCAAGAGTGATTACTTGCTCAGGTCAAAATATCAGATAACGTGACAGCTCAATACTGATCACACTGTGACAAGTGTGACATTTTATGACAGAGGACACGGGACAACCATAAGTTTGAGGAAACGTCTAAAAACTCTCTCTGTTTAAAAGTGTCATCAAATATCTAGATTGCGATTAGTTTCGAAGTCATCTATTTCAAATGTGCCTGTAAATGACATTGAAACAAATGCAGTCTGGCTCTACTCAAAAGTTAGATCTAAGATGTAACAGAGTGCATTGTCAATGTTGCCATAAAACCATCAGGCTGAGGAGGACAAGACAAAAGGACAGTAGCAGTTAGGCAGAAACCCAACATGGGGAGATACGTCTCTTTTGGTGTCACTCACACAAGAATGTGTCCCTCAGAAATGTATTATGAAAAGCAGAAAGGACACAGAGAGTATGAGTGTCGATATAAAAGGGTATGTCTAGACAAGTAAAGCTGTAGGCATACGACAGACATCACCAGATAGCTCCTAGATGCCTCGTTTGTTCAAGATCAAAATAGTACGCGGGGGTTTGCTGTAAGACGAGACAGAATCGGGGCTATTGAAAAGTAATGGGGATATTTGTTGTGAGTAAATCATGGTTACTGAAAACGAGATTGATTATGGCTCAACTGTGTCCCTCCCTTGTCCTTTTCACTCCATGTTTCCGGCCTCAAGTTGGTTACATAATTTAGCTTCATTACTAGTGTCACTTTGCATTACATACGCATACCCTCAGTCTACACTGATATCAATATCAGTGATGGCAATTCAGCGAACTCTTTTTCATTTAATTTTTTTTTCATTTCATTGGGTTGATTTAACTTTCTAGAACATCCTATACTCAGTTCATTAGGTACACCAACCCGTTCAAGAAAATTGAGTGAGTCATGTGGCCGTGGCTTGCAAAAGCAGGCAGACAGACATTGAGGCATTCAGGTACTGTTCGCTTGTACATGAGAATGGGCAAAATAATTGACCTATGCAACTTTGAGCGTGGTGTGATCGTCGGTGCCAGGTGCGCCGGTTCCAGTATCTCAGAAACGGCCGGCCTCCTTTTCACACACAACTGTGTCTAGGGTTTACAGATTATGGTGCAACAAACAAAAAACATATAGTCAGCAGCAGTCCTGTGGGCGAAAACAGCTCGCTGATTGGAGGTTGAAGGAGAAGGGCAAGAGTCGTGCAAGCTGACAGACGGGCCACAGGCAAATACCGGCGCAGTACAACAGTGGTGTGAAGAATGGCATCTCGGGAACGCACAGCTCGTCGGTCCTTGTCATGGATGGCCTATTGCAGCAGACAACCCCACTGGGTTACACTTCTACAGCTAAAAATAAGAAGATGTGGCCACGTGATCTGGACAATTGAGGAGTGTAAAAACATGACCTGGTTTGACGAATCCCGGTTCCTTGTTGCATCATGCTGATGGCAGAGTTCATAGCCCCATCCTGCCTGGTGTTAACGATACAGGCTGGTGACAGTGGTGTAATTGTGTGGGGAATGTTTTCATGGAGGCAAAGGGGCGTCCGACCCAGTACTAGATGGGTGTACCTAATAAACTGTCGACTGAGTGTATATTTCCAGAACCAGACCTCATGTTTCTAGAGGCTTCTTGAACATCCCGTATCCACAGTCTTAACTATTGAACTTGCGCCATAAAGCTGGTAAAAGAGCCAATATCCTAGTCTTTGTGCATCTGTTTCTGAAAGTCAGAATAAAAAATAACATTAACATGGATCCAAAGCATGACGAGGCTACTAACACAGTTGTTCTGATGTCTTTACAATGTAGTGTGTCTCTCTGTGTGTGTGAGAAATACAGAGGAACATTTCGCCCTGGTGCTCTAACGGTAGTTCCATGGTAAACAGAGGGTGAGGCATCGGCTTGAATCTATTCAAGAAGCTTTGTCTCTCACCGTACCCCTTTTCCAAACTCATCCCTACCTGGCTCTGATTCCACCTGCAGAGAATGCATGGAGACAGCCCCACATATTGCACATGCCGAGTCACACACATTCATACAGTGTATAGCCAATGGGTTCCCGAGTGGCACAGAGGTCTAAGGCCCTGCATCTCAGTACAAGAGGTGTCACTACAGTCACTGGTTCAAATCCAGGCTGCATCACACCCGGCCGCGATTGGGAGTCCAATAGGGCGGTGCACAATTGGCCCAGTGTCGTCCAGGTTTGGCTGTGGTAGGCCGTCATTGTAAATAAGAATTTGTTCTTAACTGACTTGCCTGGTTAAATAAATAAAAATATATATAAACAACTAAATACTGCTGACTGTGAATGAACTCAGAGCAGGGAGAGGAAACAATATGAATAATGCAGAGGCTGAGGTAGAGGTGGAGAGGCACAGCAATGGGGCAAAACAGAGAAACCTTTGGTACTCGAAAACACCCTAACATTTTCTTAAAGGGAACCGACAATACTTTCCTAACGATTTGCTCCACGAACACCTCTCTTAAAACAATCTTCAGCACCTTTCCAACTGTCAATCCCAAGAAAACTTCCAACGCTTTCCCTTCACAACTATCGATTCCTCGAGAAACCCCAACACCTTCCAAGAAAACCTTGAAGACATTACTGAATGTGAGTTCCAAGAAAGCTTCCAATACGTCCCTGAGGAGAACCCCCAACAATCTCCCCCCAAAAACCATCTTCAAAGAGACTGAAAGCAATAAAGCTTAAACAAAGATCTATCAAGGGACCCGCCAGCCAGTATCTCCACAAAGCCCTTCAGTGGAGTGTTGACTCCCGCTCAATCACAGGAGAGAGAAATAAACAACAGCAACAATGAGAGCATTAGAGGAGAGAGGCTTACAGATACAGGCAGTGGGTCCTGTTCTCTTCATCCCTCCGAAACCTGTGTGACTGTGACAGCAGGGAATTGAACACAATGGGTTTCACTGCCCAGGAAGTATGGGTTATCTAATGGCTAACGTGTGTGTGTGTGTGTGTGTGTGTGTGTGTGTGTGTGTGTGTGTGTGTGTGTGTGTGTGTGTGTGTGTGTGTGTGTGTGTGTGTGTGTGTGTGTGTGTGTGTGTGTGTGTGTGTGTGTGTGTGTGTGTGTGTGTGTGTGTGTGTGTGTGTGTGTGTGTGTGTGTTTCTGCATGTGAAAACTTTTTCACTTCAGATCAATCTGTGCTGAGGTTACAGCAGAATGACCACTGACTGACACGTCTAACAAAACAACACCGCCTGAATTCAAAACACTGAGGTGTAAAACACCCTAAAGAGAGCAGAGCTACAACAGCCTGGTCTGATCAGAAAGCTGTTAGATGAACATATTTTCATGGCCAACCTTGGGTGAAACAGTGGGGGAATACAATTATGGAGAGAAAGAGAGTCTGTTTCACTCTGTTTTCTGGGAGACGAGCCAAGCCGGAGAACTTACACTCACTTGACCTTTACTGTTCACTGTATTAAAATAACAACAGTAGCAGGTAACCCACAAATCACATCCACTTTAACCAATCCCTTCCTTCCTCCTCCTCTGCTGCTCTCTCGCTCTGCCTCCCCACAGCCTCTCACTCACTCTCTTACTTCGTGTAAACCCTCTATCTTGTTCTACCTCCCTCTGTCATACTTCTCCTAAACAAAGCACCCCATATAGTCTTCACCCATTAAATGTATATCGGTCACTTGTCACAAACTCAGATCAGGTTGACCTTGATGGGGTTTCTATCTCCTCCCAAGTGTTTCTGAGCAAAGTTAACCTCGGTTGGTTGGAGTGCCTGTCTCACCTCTCATCTCACATTTCATTTAGCAGGGGCCCAGGCATAAAAGACACCATCTGTCAGAGAGCTGCTTCTGAATGTCTCTTCAACAGCTGATCTATTATCATGGGAGGAGAAGAGGAGGGAGGAAGAGGAGAGAAGGTTTGAACTTCAAAGAGCTCACCTTGTACTGAAAAGTTGAAATGAACAAAGAGCAGGCTTACTTTCAACTTTCACTTCTGTCGACTTTGACACGAAATGGAGGGATACCCATTCAACTCAGCCACCAGGCTATAGAAAAGGCTACCTACTGTACACTGCCCCGAATTCAATGTGAGAACTATAAGAATATCATGTATCCAACTCTATTCAGCTAGTTTAATTCTGTGAGGAAATATTGATATGCTGAAAACTGAGGGAAGATTAAAGGAAAATTCGACCCAAAAGCTATATTTTGGTATTTGTTTCATTAGTCCATTGTTAACATAATCCCAACACCAAAAGATAGTTTCAGGGTGGAGTTTTCCTTTAAGAATGAAGAGCCTTTTAGGGGGAGAGTAAGTAAATTGAGCCACCCTTATTTCTAGGAAACCATACACAAATGTAACCATTTGACCAAATATTTAGGAAGAAGTGGTACCAAATACCACATGGAAGAAGTGGTAAGCAAGTTAGGTAAAAAAAAAAAAAGATTTTCACCATGTCAAATGTATTTATTGTGCCTAGAGGTTTTATGATTCCTGTATCTAAACCAAAGTAGATCATTTTAAGGTTGGTGTCTTGACAAATTTGTCCAAAATTCTGTGATGTAAAAAAATATTTTCTGTCCTTGCATTTATGGAGGTGTAAGTTGTTGTTAAATCATTATTAATCATTAATCACTTAAATTTGACATTGAACTTGAACCCTGTAAGAATCCTGTATCTAGCTGTTGGACAGTTGTTTTGTATAGACATCTCAGAAATGTAATGTAACTCCTCAACATTGTATCCCCTTACATATGTTACGGGGTGAAAACAGTTTTCAGGGGCACACAAATCCAAAATAATAAATGCGATTGCAAAATCGAATGCTGCTAACTGAAAGAGTCACCGTACCTTCAAACGTAAAAACAAAATCGATACTGTCATTAAAGTGGTTCTTCAATAATTATGCATAATACTTGTTCGATGCGCATTTGGTGTCGAGCTGATTAGTTACACCATGATATTTTCACACATCATCATCTGATCCAGGAAGGAATTTTCCCGAATGACAGTCAAGTGATGAACAGCTGTTGTGATAGCGCATGCGATGCAACAACAGCCCGAGTGCTGGTAGGTCCGCGAGGAATGTCCAGAATATGTTGGTGTCTCATTGATTACCCCGGTGAAGACAGTTGTGCCTGGATCAACGTTGGATCTAATATCCCTAGAGAATTAATGTTGATCATCTGTTGTTGTCTGGTTGATTTACCGCAGTATCCCGTTAGATTTAACAGAGAAAGCATCAAGGTAATGTGTTCACGTTTTTATACTTTTTGGTGCCTCGGGTTGGACACCGAGTCTACTGTGCGCAATTGTGTAGGATAGACTATTGCGCAACACCCAACGCTATTCCTATTCATTATTCTGGATATAATGACAACAAATTACATAGCCTAGTGGGCTTCTACACAATATGATCTGGTAATGAAATAACATGACATACATTTTGTTTTCCATGTTACACCTGCAATTTTAAACAATACATGGGGCTTGAAGTAGCTTACTTGAACTTGAAGTTGTAGCTCAGAAATTCAAGTACAGGAATAGGCCTACCTTGAAAATCTGTAATTTCCTTAATTTGATGCTTAAAGTCCTTGTCATTATTGTAGCCAATTTATACGCTCCCTTATAATTATCCGTGATTTAATTTTGTATCTGTTTTTGTGAGAGATGTGGCTTTCCATACAACTGTTCCATTAAAAAAATCACCTGGTTTTGATCCCTTTCCCATTATTAACAGTGATGGTGAGATCCAAATGGTGAGATTAAAGCTACTGCTATTCATGGCTTTGTTATGTGTGCCTGCGTCGGCCACATATGCTATACAGAAAAATTGTCCATGCATGCATCCAATCTATTTAGTCAGGCTATGTCCACATTATTCACACATATTTTAGAATTTTATAATAATTACAATAATTCAATATCAAATGGCAAAGCATAAAAAAGGGCCCAAAAAATGCATTATTTTTTGTGGTAATGGCCTTCTTTTTTGTCACTTATTGCTTGCCTTTTAAGGGGGGAGAAGAGGGTTCTATATTAGGCCCTATATGTACAATTATTTAAATTATACAATTGTATAACATTGAGGTCTTTGAAAAGTATAATTAAGTGCTTGAAAAAGTCCCTGAATGTCCTTGAATTTGACTTGCCAATGTCTGTATGAACCCTGCTCGAAGGATGTATAGTAATAGACCCATGTTGATGTATAGGAGGAGTTATGGGCCAATTTGCATATATTCACTTTTATTCCTCTAAGTACACATGTGGAACTGTATGAAAATCTATTTTATTTTTGTTTCAAACCATTTTTGACATTTTTATCCCAATGTCACACATTGGCCCCATTATTTAGAGAAAGACCCACATCAGAGGGTCTCTATAAACTTCAATATGAGTCCTAAACCTAGCGTGAATGTGCTTTTAATTTGATCCCCATTCGCTTTTGCAGAAGCAGACATGACAAGTAACAAAACCACTTGACACCCTGAATAGACGAGGACTGTCACACACATTTAAATGAAAATGATATACAAACAATACTAAGAAATAACACAAACAATACAACAACACAAATGAATGTGTGTGTTTGTGTGTGTGTCCCCTCACAATCCCCGCTGTGTGGACTAATATAGTCAAAATGTTTGCCTTGGGGTAAGTTGAGCCAATGGTTGAGCCAATGGCAAGTTGAGCAAATTGAAGTGTTTTCTTCCCAGGTGTAATGTAAAGCATTATTGCTGGAATAGGAGGTAACAACAGGGCCTGGCCTATGTTAAAAGGGTTAAAAAAAAAAGTACAAGGTGCTGTTAGGGGATAAAGGGGAAGTTCACCCAAAAATCCTCCTGGGCCCTTTATAACACTTGCCTGGTCGTTTGTCAGTACCCCTGACAGTTATTAGGGCCATAGCTTGAGTGTTTAAATGTAGGTAATAAGCTGATTTCACGCCCCTCTTCCCCATAAAACCTCATGCAACTTCAAAGTTCATCATAAGTACATCCCAAACAAACCACTCTGGCATCTCTTGACCGCAATAGTCCTTATAATGAGTTTCTCGGCACAATTTTTCAGCTAACTTATTTCAGTGGACACATTTTTACCAATGTCTTTTGTTATTTTTGTATTGAAATATAGGAAGTAGATTAATGCACGGGTTGGGACCTTGGTCGGGAATTCCGAGGTGGGCATGGTTGAAGGATGTAAACAATAATTTTCTATTCTCACTCCCTCACAGTATTTGTTGCCCTTGTCAAATTTAATTGGAGTACAGAAAGTCAGATCAAGAACAAAGAGGACTTTTGAGACCTGCCTTATTTTCAGAATGGAACTGTTGTGCCATATTGGTTTGAACCAGGGTATCCTGAGGCTGAGTTGTTCCATTTGCGAGCTGACTGAGAGAAACAGAGCTAGAGAGACCGGACAGAACAGATGTCGAGGAAACACAGACACTTCCCAGAACGCATGGTGACTGGTGGTGCAGTTGCGGGAGATGCTCCCTACCTATCTCTACCGACAGACAGTGAATGTCTCGGCTGTCGAGAATGGGACCAGCTTATTCCGATAATGGAGGTAGAACATCAGACTGACGATGCAGCAGAAGAGGGCGTGTGCGTAACTAAACACTCCGATGTCTTGTCGCTTATCAATCCTGGTGTGTTGGAGACTTTCTTCAGAATGCCCAGGATCAACTGGAAACAACGTGCCACACCTGACAGTCCAAATGGGAAGTGTTTTGGCTAATATTACTCACCAGATATTTATATTACTCTCTAAGATTAAAATAAATACCTAATGACACCCTTCCAACTGTATTTTCCAGTATCCTGTCTACACGCCTTAATGTAACTGGCTACTGTAGTGTCCAATAAAGTTTGTCTGACAATGATGACATGCTGGCTAGGTAAACAGTGTCTGGAAGGAGTGGATACGAGCCATAGAAATAGAATGTACGGGATGTGCACTTCACAATCTGGGGCTACATAAACAATAATTCATATTACCCTTTGAACAATGAGTTGACTATACTGTCGTCAAGTATACAAGACCAAGAGAGCCATCAATAGTATTGCGTCAGGTAGCCTTCGGTTAGAGTTTTGGATCAGTAACCGAAAATTAGCTGGTTTCGCACTCTGGCACCTCAGACATTAGTCTTGAAATCTTTGGTTGTTTAGTACACGGACTCATGTGAAAATCGTAACAATATGGATGGGGCTAAGAGTTTAGAGGGTGTGAACGATGCTGAATGGGTGTAGACAAATAAGAGCTCTCCAGTAAGTGTACCAAAACATTCAAGGTATATCTCAAGTATATCAACTTTCAAAGCAGCATTACTTTACATATCGTTCCTCAACTGTAGTGTATGATATACAATTATCTAGTTTTGAGTCTTTACTTTTATCTAATGTAAAAAACACAATTTCAAATGTTGCTACATAAGACCGAATCGAGAATGTCGGTCATATATCTCATTCAGTATAGACATTTGTACCCAGGATAAGTTGTGCCAAGGAGACCACTTTTGATGGACAAGATATGTTTTCAAACTGTAATGTTTACATGAATTCAGATTATTTCCAGGGGTACACAACACCCTGAAATATATGTAGATATATTTGTTAGGAAGAATACTACATTTACCTTAAAGGAGTGATGCTGAATGTAAAACCTCAACTTACCCCACTCTCCCTTATTGCATCTACAAATGTAACATAGTCAGGAGAAAATACCACACTCAATATTCCCCTCCCTTGATTATTTAAAAAAAGGGTCAATCTGTGATATCTACATCGATTCTTATGCTTATAAACTTTCAGGTCCTTAGAAAACTATGCAGTTATTTGTTTTTTATGTATTATTGCTTACGTTGTTAGCCTAGAAAAAACGTGTTATTACATACAACCTGGAAGAACTATTTGGATATAAAAGCGATGTCAACTTACCATCATTACGACCAGGAATACGACTTTCCCGAAGCGGATCCTTTGTTCGGACCACCACCCTGGACATGCAATTTTATCCCAGAGGCCAACCCAAAACAACGCGGTTGCTGCAGGAGAGGCAGATGGAGTGGCCTACTGGTCAGACTCAGAAGGTGAGCACACCATCCACCGCTTCCGAGCATATTACTCTCCAATGTCCAATCTCTAGATAACAAGGTGGACGAAATCAGGGCACGAGTGTAACATTCTCTGTTTCACGGAAACATGGCTCTCTCGGGATATGTTGTCAGAGTCGGTACAGCCACCCGGTTTCTTCACGCATCATGCCGACAGAAACAAACACCTCTCTGGTAAGAAGAAGGGTGGGGGTGTATGCCTTATGATTAACGACTCATGGTGTAATCAAAACAACATACAGGAACTCAAATCCTTTTGTTCACCCAACCTAGATTTCCTTTACAATCAAATGCCGACTGCATTATCTTCCAAGAGAATTCTCTTCAATTACAGTTACAGCCGTGTATATCCCCCCAAGCAGATCCCTCGTTGGGCCTGAAAGAACTTCACTGGACTGTAAACTGGAAACCATACATCATGAGGCTGCATTTATTATAGCTGGGGATTTTAACAAAGCTAACCTAAGAACCATACTTCCTAAATTCTATCAGCATATCGAATGCGCTACAGGAGCTGGTAGCTTTCTGGATCATTGCTACTCGAATTTCCACGACGCACAAAACATCCTCCCCCGCCCTGCCTTCAGCAAATCTGACCATGACTTCATTTTGTTGCTCCCAGCCTATAGACAGAAACTAAAACAGAAAACACCCGTGCCAAGGTCAATACAACGCTGGTCTGACCAATAGGATTCCATTCTTCAAGATTGCTTTGATCACGTGGACTGGGATATGTTCCGGATAGCCTCAGACAATAACATTGATATATACACTGATTCGCTGAGCGGATTTATTAGAAAGTGCATCGGAGATGTCATACCCTCTGTGACCATTAAAACCTTCCTTAACCAGAAACCATGGACTGATGGCAGCATTCGTGAAAAACTGAAAGAGCGAACCACTGCTTTTAATCATGGCAAGGCGACCGGAAACATGACCGAATACAAACAGTGCAGCTATTCCCTCCAGAAGGCAATCAAACAAGCAAAGCGTCAGTATAGAGACAAAGTAGAGTCGCAATTCAACGGCCCAAACACGAGACGTATGTGGCAGGGTCTACAGTCAATCATGGATTACAAAAAGAAAACCAGCCCCGTCGCGACACCGATGTTTTGCTCCCAGACAAATTAAACAACTTCTTTGCTCGCTTTGAGGACAATACATTGCCACTGACACGGCTTGCTACCAAAGCCCGTGAGCTCTCCTTCTCCTTTACCAATGTGAGTAAAACATTTAAAGGTCCAGTTCAGGCCCAGATGGCACTGAACACTGCCCTATCCCATCTGGACAAGAGGAATACCTATGTAAGAATGCTGTTCATTGACTACAGCTCAGAATTTAACACCATAGTACCCTCCAAACCGTCAATAAGCTCGAGACCCTGGGTCTCAACCCCGCCCTGTGCAACTGGGTCCTGGACTATGACGGGCCGCCCCCCCAGGTGTAGAAGGTAGGAAACAACATCTCCACCCCGCTGATCCTCAACACTGGGGCCCCACAAGGGTGCATTCTCAGCCCTCTCCTGTACTCCCTGTTCACCCATGACTGCGTGGCCATGCACGCCTCCAACTCAATCATCAAGTGTGCAGACGACACTACAGTGGTAGGCTACAGTGTTAGGCCTGGTCACCGTCAGAGTGTGGTGTCAGGAAAATAAAGTCACACTCAATGTCAACATAACAAAGGAGATGATCATGGTCTTCAGGAAACACCCCCCCCCCCCCCATCCACATCCACATCGACGGGACAGGAGTGGAGAAGGTGGAACGTTTTAAATTCCTCAGCGTACACATCACGGACAAACTGAAATTATCCACCCACACAGACAGCTTGGTGAAGAAGGCACATCAGCGCCTCTTCAACCTCAGGAGTCTGAAGAAATTTGTCTTGTCATCTATAACACACAAACTTTTTCAGGCGCACAATTGAGAGCATCCTGTCGGGGCTGTATCACTGCCTGGTATGGAAAATGCAACAACCTCAACTGCAAGGCTCCCCAGAGGGTAGTGCGGTCTGCACAACGCATCACCAGGGACAAACTACCTGCCCTCCGGGACACCTACAGCACCCGATGTCACAGTAAGGCCAAAAAGATCATCAAGGACAACAAGCACCTGAGCCACTGCCTGTTCACCCTGCTATGTTTTATTTATTTACTTATTTCACCTTTATTTAACCAGGTAGGCCAGTTGAGAACAAGTTCTCATTTACAACTGCAACCTGGCCAAGATAAAGCAAAGCAGTGTGACACGAACAACACAGAGTTACACATGGAATAAACAAATGTACAGTCATTAACACAATAGAAAAGTATATATACAATATGTGCAAATGAAGTAAGATTAGGGAGTTAAGGCAACAAATAGGCCATAGTGGTGAAATAATTACAATTTAGCAATTCAGCACTGGAGTGATAGATGAGCAGAGGATGAATGTGCAAGTTGAGATACTGGGGTGCAATGGAGCAAGAAAATAAAACATCTGGGAATGAGGTAGTTGCGTGGGCTATTGACAGATGGGCTATGTACAGGTGTAATGATCTGTAAGCTGCTCTGACAGCTGACAGCTCTGCAGCTTAAAGTTAGTGAGTGAGATATGACTCTCCAGCTTCGTTCCAGTCATTGGCAGCAGAGAACTGGAAGGAAAGGTGGCCAAAGGAGGAGTTGGCTTTGGGGGTGACCAGTGAAATATACTTGCTGGAGCGCATGCTCTGGGTGGGTGCTGTTATGGTGACCAGTGAGCTGAGATAAGGCGGGGCTTTACCTAGCAAAGACCTATAGATGACCTGAAGCCAGTAGGTTTGGTGACAAATATGAAGCGAGGACCTGCCAACGAGAGCATACAGGTTGTAGCAGTGGATATTATATGGGGCTTTGGGGACAAGAAGAATGGCACTTTGATAGACTGCATCCAATTTTCTGAGTAGAGTGTTGGAGGCTATTTTGTAAATTACATCGCTAAAGTCAAGGATCGGTAGGATAGTCAGTGGGTATATTCGGCAGCATGAGTGAAGGATGCTTTGTTGTGAAATAGGAGGCAGATTCTAGATTTAATTATGGATTGGGGATTCTTGATGTGAGTCTGGAAGGAGAGTTTACAGTCTAACCAGACACCTTGGTATGTGTAGTTGTCCATAGTAGTGATGCGAGACGGGCAGGCAGGTGCGGGCAGCGATGGGTTGAAGAGCATGCATTTAGTTTTACTTGTATTTAAGAGCAGTTGGAGTCTACGGAAGGAGAGTTGTACTGCATTGAAGCTCGTCTGGAAGTGTGTTAACACAGTGTCCAAAGTAGGGCCAGAAGTGTACAGAATGGTGTCGTCTGTGACATCGTTGATGCATACAGAAAAAGAGTCGGCCTGCGAATTGAACCCTGTGGCACCCCCATAGAGACTGCCAGGGGTCTGGACAACAGTGTGTCCGATTTGTCACACTGAACTCTGTCTGAGAAGTAGTTGGTGAACCAGGCGAGGCAGTCATTTGAGAAACCAAGGCTGTTGAGTCTGCCGAGAAGAATGCGGTGATTGACAGAGTCGAAATCCTTGGCCAGGTCGATGAATACGACTGCACAGTATTGTCTTTCATCCAGAAGGAGAGGTCAATACAGGTGCATCAAAGCTGGGACCGAGAGGCTGAAAAAAAGCTTCTATCTCAAGGCCATCAGACTGTTAAACAGCCATCTCTAACATGGAGAGGTTGCTGCCAACATACAGACTCAAATATCTGGCTACTTAAATAAACGGACTTAAAAAAGGTATCACTAGTCACTTTAAATAACGCCACTTTAACAACGTTTACATATCCTGTATTACTCATCTCATATGTATATACTGTATTCTACTGCATCTTCCCTATGCTGCATGCCATCGCTCATCCATATACTTATATGTACATATTCTTATGTGTGTGTATTTGTGTGTAGAAGATAGTTGTTGTGAATTTGTTAGATTACTTGTTAGATTTTACTGCATAGTTGGAACTAGAAGCACAAGCATTTCGCTACACTCGCATTAACATCTGCTAACCATGTGTATGTGACCAATAAAATTTGATTTGGTTACATTTCTCCAGCCTCAAACCTCAGCTGTTTACAGAAACAGTGGTGGGGTGAACTTTGTAATTGTAAGAAGATTGCCCCTTTAAAGATAGGAATTACCAGGATAGGAAATGTTCAAGTGCACTGGAGTGAAAAAACAGTCCAGCATTCCCTGACTCACTGTCAGTTTGAACCTCAACCCACATCCCTAAAGCAACTTCTGAAGAAATTCCCCTTTTTTTTGCCATGGCTGGCTCAACGAGATATTAGCAAACATGACAGTCATCTTATAAACACAATAAATAACTCACAAGGTTAACTGAATCAAGCTCCCTTTTTTGCCTCCTCAATTATTAATGTGACATGATACTGGAGGGGGAACAGCCGCTTTCATCTTAACTTGTTCCACCACATCCTTGGAAAAAAAACATGTGAACTCAGCCATATATTCTGTGTCTATCAAAGAGTAGGCTGTCAATGGATGCTAAATGATTATTTATACAATAATTCATCCCTGTTTGACGATGTCTGAAGACCGGCTATCTGGCACGTGGATGATGTTAACAGCTAAATATATTGATATTGTGACATCTGATATCAATGAGATTATATATATATATATATATATATATTACATCATCCTCTAGAAGGGTCCATAAGTATCAAATAGACTTGTTATAACACACTCTGCTTAGGTAAACCGGAGCTCTGAGGAGCTCACATTGATCTTTCTTAATCTTTCAACTCCCAACTTCACATCTATAAATATATGGTTTAAATATATATATATTTATTGATCTTTCTTATATCTCTAAGATATTGGACAGACACTTCAGAACAAACTTCCTTTAGATTATGTTTTGGGGACTATCCATTGTTCCATGTAGTGAATCTGTTATTCAATAGGTTTGGTAAGGTCAAATAAAATGTTTCATCAAATATATATTTTTATATACTTCAAGGGGTCTTAAAATTAAAAATCAAATAGCTAAATGATCCTTGGTATGACCTTAAAACAATTCCATATAGCTTAATAGAACCCTGCCATTGTTATGCAAAGGGTATCCATACCCCGCTGTCCTTGTCAGGGGAAGTAGTAAAGGAACCCATTGGGGCCCTTGAGAGGTTCTGATGGCCCCTTTGTTCAGGTTAAGTAGTATAGGGCGAGATCAAAAGGTAAGATGCTGTAAAGAGCATGAACACCTTCTTAATTACTCAGAGCAGTTGGCCTTTTAGTGAGCGAGCTCAGTAGAGCTCTACTAATGACAGCACACTCATTATCAGGACCCGGCACAGAACGGGTGACCGTTAAACTGTCTGAAGTAAATCTGTCCTCAGTGGGGACTGACGCAGAGCTGGAACAGGCAAGGAAGCAGATAGCCAAATAAGAAGGATCCACCCTGTCCTCTCTCTGAATGAAGAAATATCTCTGTTCGCTGTTTTGCATTTACCTAAATTCTCTAAAAGTATATCTTCTGATCATTTTCCCTACAAGTAGCCCAATCACTTTTAACACCATATCTATAACATTCAAATCGAAGAAACTGCGAGTTCTGTTACAGTGTAAGTATTTGGACTCAAATTATATGTATTTCTAGAGCTTCGTTGAAGAGTCATGTTTAAGCCCAAACACAGTTTTCAGAGGCTCTGACACTAAACTGCTAATTAGCCTGTGGACGACCTAAAGCAGACTAATCAAGCCAGGCCAGAAAGAGAGCACCATAATAAGGAGCAGAGGGAAGATGCAACATTAAACACAGCCAAACTGAAACACTACAGGCACATTGTGGAAGAAATATATGGGCTTTCTATTCCAATTGGTGAAGAACACTGTGGTCCTTGGATGGATAATAGAAAACAGTTGCATGGAATGGGATGTTTGGAGTTTTATAGGTTTTTTCACTATCTTTTCTTTACTCTGACTTTTTATGGGTCTAGGCCCATGTTACAGTAAAATATATAACAAAAGGACTACATCACCGTACAAAACCATATCAATGACTCATCTTTAAATCCTTTGAAGTCATAAATCGCAATGCAGAGACAAAATACAAGTGTGGGAAAGTAGTGTTTGATTTTCAACGCACATTGTCTGTATTCCACTGGTTTCCATGGCTGCTTAATATAAATCACTGTAACATTCAAGACCTCTGCTATGTAAGCGTTTATAGCATTTGAAGATGTTAGGGGCTTAGCCCAAAGCCAGTAGGGGCGTCCGGGGGCATTCTCCCCACAACAACAAAAAAGAAGGAATTTCAACAGCTAAATGCATGAATATCGTGCACATTGAGATGAACATTGCGAGATTAGAACATTAAGAGATGATATCGTCTTCAGGTAACTTGCACCTTCCCACCTGCCACTGCCAGTACTCAATTACAGTAGCTACTGTGGGTCTCTCTACTCTGGAACACATACATCTAAAGTGTATTGCCTAAAACCATTCAACAACTTCAAACAAATTCTGACCTGTTAAATGAGCAAACTGATTTAAGAATCCCACAGTACCCACACACCCTCCCTCCAACTCTCTCATATTTTTTACATTTAGCAGATGCTTTTATCCAGAGCAACTTACAGGAGCAAATAGGGTTAAGTGCCTTGCTCAAGGGCACTTTGATTTTTCACCTAGATGGCTCAGGGATTCAAACCAGTGATCTTTCGGTTACAGTCCCAATGCCTCTTCATCGCTTCCTTTGTATAATCTGTTGCTGCCTCTCTAGTCTGCCCTCTTCTTTCCTTTTTACCCTTATTTTACCAGGTAAGTTGACTGAGAACACATTCTCATTTACAGCATGTAAATATGAATATAGTATGAATGAGCCAATTGTAAACTGGAGATGATTAGGTGGCCATGATGGTATGATGGCCAGATTGGGAATTTAGCCAGGACAGCGGGGCGAACACCCCTACTCTTATGATAATTGCCATGGGATCTTTAGTGACCACAGCGAGTCAGGACATCCGTTTAACGTCCCATCCGAAAGACAGCACCCTACACAGGGCAATTACTGCCCTGGGGCATTGGGGTATTTAATTTTTTATACCAGAGGAAAAGGTGCCTCCTAATGGCACTCCAACACCACTTCCAGCAGAATCTGGTCTCTCTTCCTGGGACTAACCAGGACCAACCCTGCTTAGCTTCAAAAGCAAGCCAGCAGTGGGATGCAGGGTTGTATGCTGCTTTCTCTTAGTATTCTATGTTGCTGTCTATTGTCTACCCTCTTCTGTTGCTGTCTCTTAGTATTACATGTTGCTGTCTCTTAGTATTACATGTTGCTGTCTCTTGTCTACCCTCTTCTGTTGCTGTCTCTTAGTATTACATGTTGCTGTCTCTTAGTATTACATGTTGCTGTCTCTTGTCTACCCTCTTCTGTTGCTGTCTCTTAGTATTATATGTTGCTGTCTCTTAGTATTACATGTTACTGTCTCTTAGTATTACATGTTGCAGTCTCTTGTCTACTCTCCTCTCTCGTCCTGTCCTGGTTGTAAGAGTAAGTCAAGTAAAATGAAATGAAAAGTACATTTTATTTTTATTTAGTAATTTCACAAGCTTTTTTTACGTCACCTGCAAATGTTTTGTAAACCATGTTTTACTTTTTCACTGTCTGAATTTCACCTCTTAGAATTTGTGCAAATAAATAAAGCTACACTGAATATAAATATAAACTCAACATGTAAAGTGTTTCATGAGCTGAAATAAAAGATCCCAGAAATGTTCCATACAAACAAAAAGCTTATTAGTCTCAAATTTTGTGCACAAATTTGTTTACATCCCGGTTAGTGAGAATTTTTCCTTTGCAAAGATAATACATCCACCTGACAGGTGTGGCATATCAAGAAGCTGATTAAACAGCATGATCATTACACAGGTGCAGCTTGTGCTGGGACAATAAAAGGCCACTCTAAAATGTGTAGTTTAGTCACAAAACACAATGCCACAGATGTATCAAGTTTTGAGGGAGCGTGCAATTGGCATGCTGACTGAAGGAATGTCCACCAGAGCTGTTGCCAGAGAATTGAATGTTCATGTCTCTACCATAAGCTTCCTCCATGTCCTTTTAGAGAATTTGGCAATACGCCCAACTGACATCACAACCGCAGACCATGTGTATGGCATTGTGTGGCCGAGCGGTTTTCTGATGTCAACGTCGTGAACAGACAGATGTCTCTCTCCATCATATACTACTCTTCTGTTGCTGTCTCTGTGTCTTGTCTGGTGTCTCTCTCCACCATATCAAACTCTTCTGTTGCTGTCTCTGTGTCTTGTCTGGTGTCTCTCTCCATCATATCCTACATTTCTGTTGCTGTCTCTGTGTCTTGTCTGGTGTGTTTCTTTAGTTTTGCAATCCAGTACGGTCAAGGGGATACTGGAGTAACTCAACTTGTTTTGGGCCTGTGACTGGGTCACCTAAATCATCCTCTTCCCTACCATTGGCTCCTGGCTGCTGCTGTTCTAAGAGCTCCATTGGCCTACTGTTCTCATCTGTCCTCCTTGGCTCATCTGTAAGTTAGCAAGGTAGAGGTGCATTAGTTCATTTTAAAGGGCAACTACACTTCTTGATTTGGCCTCATTTTAGATTTGGTTCATGAAGAAATGCTAGCGGACATGACTGAACTCCAACGTGAGTTGTTTCGGGGTGTGGTTTGATGTGGGTGTCTTGTGTGTGTGTGTTTGCAGGTGGAAAGACTTAGTCAAATTATTTAGCCAATTAGCTTCAGCCAGCTGGTGTGCAACCTGCTTTTGACTTTAGATAGCCTATCAAAAGGTTTGAGGATGGATGAAAATTCTCCAGTGCTGAAGCCCCAGAAGCCCAGGCCTAATGATGCCACTGCCAATAATGTTTTCAATTTGGACTTTTTCTTTCAAAAGCAGCTCAAACATCGAACATGTAAGAATTAACTACAGCTATTGAATTCTGCCATGCTGATACAGTAAACTGTGCATTATAGGGAAATAATGCACACTCTAGAATACCCTTCAAGCCAATCAGAAATTAGTATTGAACAATTTCCATGGTAAAGTAAAGTAAAGCCTCTGAACCAAAGCTTAGTCTACACTATTTTGGAATATATTTCTTCGCTTAAAAATCGAATAAAAACCTAAAGGAAAGAAGTGAAAGTAGTAGATTAGCCAGTTTTATGTGTATTCCTGTTCTGTGTTTCAGCTTTGAAGTTTATATTGTACAGTTACACATTTACCATTAAATGACAACAATAAATATAATGAGCAAAAAATAAATTGCAACATGCAACAATTTCAACGATTACTGTTCATATAAGGATATCCGTCTATTGTAATAATTGGGAGCCAGGCCCAACCACTAGGGAGCCAGGCACAGCCAATCAGGATGAGTTTTTCCCAACAAAAGGGCTTTATTACAGACAGAAATGCTCCTCAGTTTCATCAGCTGTCCAGGTGGCTGGTCTCAGAAGATTCCACAGGTGAAGAAGCCGGATGTGGAGGTCCTGGGCTGGCATTGCTACACGTGGTTGTGGTTGGACCTACTGCCAAATTCTCTAAAACGACGTTTGAGGCGGCTTATGGTAAAGAAATTAACATGAAATTCTCTGGCAACAGCTCTGGTGGACATTCCTGCAGTCAGCATGCCAATTGAACGCTCCCTCAAAACTTGAGACATCTGTGGCATTGTGTTGTGTGACAAAACTGCACATTTTAGAGTGGCCTTTTATTGTCCCCAGTACACGGTGCATCTGTGTTATAATCACGCGGTTTAATCAGCTTCTTGATATGCCACACCTGTCAGGTGGATGGATTATCTTGGCAAAGGAGAAACGCTCACTAACAGGGATGCAAACAAAATTTCAGAAAATTATTTGAGAGAAATAAGCTCTTTGTGCGTATGGAACATTCCTGGGATCTTTTATTTCAGCTCATGAAACATGGGACCAACACTTTACATGTTGTGTTTATATTTTTGTTCAGTATACATGAATGGCTGTCCTAGAATACATTATTTTCCTGGGAGCAGAGGACAAAACAGCTAAACTTCAAGATGAAACCTGTACCACACTGAACTGATATGTAGTATACTGTATAACTGAAGGAGATAGACCTCATTAGTTACCAGTACACATATGTAGTATACTGTATAACTGAAGGAGATAGACCTCATTAGTTACCAGTACACATATGTAGTATACTGTATAACTGAAGGAGATAGACCTCATTAGTTACCAGTATACATATGTAGTACACTGTATAACTGAAGGAGATAGACACATTGTTATAACTGAAGTATAACTGAAGGAGATATACCTCATTAGTTACCAGTATACAAATGTAGTAAACTGTATAACTGAAGGAGATAGACCTCATTAGTTACCAGTATACATATGTAGTACACTGTATAACTGAAGGAGATATACCTCATTAGTTACCAGTATACATATGTAGTATACTGTTTAACTGGAGGAGCGATAGGGGCAGAAGAAGAGTCCTGAGAGAGTCTTCAGCGTGGATGGCTCAGGTGGAGACAGGCATTTATAAAGGAAGACGGAGCCCGACTGTGTAGCAAGCACAAAGAGGCATAGCACTGGTGTGGTGTCAGGGACCACATCAGGGAACTTAATTGGCTTTAGAGTGACGCTAAGGAAGGGCAAGCGGCTCAATATGGGACTGTATAAAGGTGCTTCATCAACCCCTCACCTACACAGTCATCATAACAGTGTACCGGGACTAGTAGCGGTTTGCTGTCAGCAAGGAGTGGCTACTGTGTACTACTGTATAAAATGAAAGCCAATTGAGATCACAGAAAGGAAGACGGAAGACGTTTTGATGAATATTTCTAAGAAGAAGAAAGTGTACCTGTGTACATGTGTATCCACTTGATGCAAGGCCCCACAGAGGAACAATGTTTACGCACAACGTTTACAGAATCACTTGCTCTTCTTGTCATTGCCTTCAGCTCCTATTGACATGAAATGACTTAATAGGAAGAGAGACGCACATATGAACGCCGAAGCTCTCAGCCGTTCCCAATCTGTTGTTGGCTGGTACATACAATAATACTACATTCTCAGAAATAAAGCTGCTATCTAGAACCTAAAAGGGTTCTTTGGCTGTCCACATAGGTAAACCTTTTGAATAACCCTTTTGGGTTCCATGTACAAACCCTTCCACGGAGGGTACTACAAGGGGTTCTACCTAAAACCAAAAATGGTTCCAACTGGAAACAAAAAGGGTTCCCTTATGTGGACAGCCAAAAAAAACTTTCGGAACCCTTGTTTCTAAGTGTGTACCATTCCCCAAACCCTATCTGTCTTAATTATATCTGTGTCCTAGTTTAGTGGCATTGGCTTTGTGTGCTGTGGGGAACGAGTGCATGTGAACGAAGCGAAACAAAGAGAGAAGGCAAGAGAGAGAAAAAGACAAGGAGAGAAAGAACGAGAGAGGAAGAGGAGAGAGATATGGGAGAGAGTGAGAGAAGGAAATGTAGAGCAAAAAAAATAAGAAAGAGAAAACGCAAGAAAAAGAGTGAGAAGGAAAGGTATAGAGAAAGCAAAGTTGGAAAGAGGGAGCTTGAGAGAAAGCGAACGAGGTGAGCGAGAGACAGTAGGGGAGCGCAACAGCAACCATCTCTCAATCTGTCCGCCCCTCGATTGATGGTCTCTTTTCTACACTAATTAACTGCTTTCCAAAAGTCCTGCTGCCTTTATTTTCCCAAAACCCTTTCTCACTGCACTGCCACACACAATGGCAGGACAATGGCGAAGGGAGCAAACACACACGTCGCTGCAGCAAAGTCAGCAGGCTGTTGTGGTGTATAGAGGGAAGTTAGGAGACAGAGACAAACACATACAGCATGCTTGTTGGTGGAGGTGTTGTAAGCAATCCAATGCTGTAACAATGGCAGTTTATTGACGACTTAGGCTTACAAATTAAACCAGGAAATAGATTGGGATAATATACCTGTCAAAAGTTTGGGGACACATACTCATTCAAATGTTTTTCTTTATTTTTACTACTTTATACATTGTAGCATAATAGTGAAGACATCAACATGATGAAATAACACATATGGAATCATGCAGTAACCAAAAAAAGTGTTAAACAAATTCAAATTTAGTTTACATTTTAGATTCTTCAAGTAGCCACCCTTGGCCTTGATGACAAATTTGCACACTCTTGGCATTCTTTCAACCAGCTTCATGAGGTAGTCACCTGGAATGCAATTCAATTAACAGGCGTGCCTTTATAAAAGTTTATTTGTGGAATGTCTTTCCTACTTAATGTGTTTGAGCAGTTGTGTTGTGACAAGGTAGCGGTGGTATACACCCCTACCTTGGTAAAAGAACAAGTCCATATTATGGCAAGAACAGCTTCAAGTGCAGTAGCAAAAACCTTCGAGCGCTATGAAGAAACTACCTCTCATGAGGACCACCACAGGAAAGGACGACCCAGAGTTACCTCTGCTGCAGAGGATAAGTTCATTAGAGTTACCTGCCTCAGAAATTGCAGCCCAAATAAATGCTTCACAGAGTTGAACTAACAGACACATCTTAACATCAAATGTTCAGAGGAGATTGTATGAATCAGGCCTTCATGGTCTAATTGTTGCAAAGAAACCACTACTAAATGACCCCAATATAAATAAAATAAGTGCTCAGCATATGTGGGAACTCCTTGAAGACTGTTGGAAAAGTATTCCTCAAGAAGAAGGTTGAGGCAATGCCAAGAGTGTGCAAAGCTGACATCAAGGCAAAGGGTGGCTATTTGAAATATTATCATGTTTTTGATTAACACTTTTTTGGTTACTACATGAGTCCATATATGTAATTTAGAGTTCTGCTGTCTTCATTATTATTCTACAATGTAGAAAATAGTATAAGTAAAGAAAAACCCTTGAATGAGTATGTCTCCAAACTTTTGACTGGTACTGTAGGTGACACAATATGATATATAATATAACTGTTTTCAAATACAGTTGAAAGCGGAAGTTTACATATACCTTAGCCAAGTACATTTGAACTCAGATTTTTCAGAATAATAGTAGAGAGAATAATTTATTTCAGGTTTTATTTCTTCCATCACACTCCCAGAGGGTCAGAAGTTTACATACACTCAATTAGTATTTGGTAGCATTGCCTTTAAATTGTCAAATGTTTCGGGTAGCCTTCCACAAGCTTCCCACAATAAGTTGGGTGAATTTTGGCCCATTCCTCCTGACAGAGCTGGTGTAACTGAGTCAGGTTTGTAGGCCTCCTTGCTCGTAAAATGCTTTTTCAGATCTGCCCTCAAATTTAAGGTCAGGGCTTTGTGAGTCAGGGATTTCCCACTCCAATACAGTACCTTGGATGTCCATGAGCCATTTTGCCACAACTTTGGAAGTATGCATGGGGTCTTTGTCCATTTGGAAGACCCATTTGCGACCAAGCTTTAACATCCTGATTGATGTCTTGAGATGTTGCTTCAATATATCCACAAAATTTTCCATCCTAATGATGCCATCTATTTTGTGAAGCGCACCAGTCCCTCCTGCAGCAAAGCACCCCCACAAGATGATGCTGCCACCTCCGTGCTTCACGATTGGGATGGTGTTCTTCAGCTTGCAAGCCTCTCCCTTTTTCCTCCAAACATAACGATGGTCATTATGGCCAAACAGTTCTATTTTGGCCAAACAGTTCTATTTTTGTTTCATCAGAGAAGAGTACATTTCTCCAAAAAGTACGATCTTTGTCCCCATGTGCAGTTGCAAACCGTACTCTGTCTTTTTTATGGCGGTTTTGGAGCAGTGGCTTCTTCCTTGCTGAGCGGCCTTTCAGGTTATGTCGATATAGGACTCGTTTCACTGTGGATATAGATACTTTTGTACCTGTTTCCTCCAGCATCTTCACAGGGTCTTTTGCTGTTGTTCTGGGATTGATTTGCACTTTTCGCAAAGTGCGTTCATCTCTAGGAGACAGAACGCGCCTCCTTCGTGAGCGATATGATGGCTACGTGGTCCCATGGTGTTTATACTTGCGTACTATTGTTTGTACAGATGAATATAGTACCGTCAGGCATTTGGAAATTGCTCCCAAGGATAAATCAGACTTCTGGAGGTCTACAATTTTTTTCTCTGAGGTCTTGGCTGATTTCTTGTGATTTTCCCATGAAAAGAGGCACTGAATTTGAAGGTAGGCCTTGAAATATATCCACAGGTGCACCTCCAATTGACTCTAATGATGTCAAATGATGTCCATCAGAAGCTTCTATAGCCATGACCTAATTTTCTGGAATTTTCCAAGCTGTTTAAAGGCACAGTCAACTTGGTGTATGTAATCTTCTGACCTGCTGGAATTGTGATACAGTGAATTATAAGTGAAATAATCTGTCTGTCAACAATTGTTGGAAAATTACTTGTGTCATGCACAAAGTAGATGTCCTAACCGACTTGCCAAAACTATAGTATGTTCACAAGAAATTTGTGGAGTGGTTGAAAAATGACTCCAACCTCAGTGTATGTAAACGTCCGACTTCAACTGTACATTGTATGTATGGGAAATCGTTGAGTGAAAACAAGAAAGGCTTTGACTGCATCAACACCATGGTTTAACAACATATTTCAACAATGTGTTTGTGACATCTGTAAATTAATTTCCACAGTTTAAGCAATGGTGGAGGGAGTGGGAGGTGTGGAGGGGGGGATTCAATCGATGTTATTCGTAATTATAATCCATGTGTAATTCTGTGAATGTCACTCGGAATTCATCTGGCCGGTATTGACATCGGCGATCGCTTTCAGAGAGTTTGCTCAAATTAATTTCATGCCGCCCCATGCCATCGCGGCGGCTTCAATTCCATTTAAACAAATGAACTGAAGCGAAACAACCACAGCTAGAGACTGACAAAAAAACAACCGAACCCCACAAAAACATCTCATTATCGACAAAGAGCAGCCTTTCAAACTGGGACGAGGAGCGACTGGTGAAATCTGATAACACTCTTGAGTCACATCAGCTTAATCTATTTCAGTCAGAGAAAGAAGAGTTTCAAACACAGGCATTCACACAACACGTACATATACACAGGCATTCACACAACGCGTACATATACACAGGCATTCACACAACGCGTACATATACACAGGCATTCACACAACGCGTACATATACACAGGCATTCAGACAACGCGTACATATACACAGGCATTCAGACAACGCGTACATATACACAGGCATTCACACAACGCGTACATATACACAGGCATTCACACAACGCGTACATATACACAGGCATTCACACAACGCGTACATATACACAGGCATTCACACAACGCGTACAGATACACAGGCATTCACACAACGTGTACTTAAACACAGGCATTCACACACATAAACACAAGACAATATATACATACACTGGTGATTAGAAATGATCTAAAATCACTTTATGGCAGGGTGGACAGAGATATCGATATGCCATGTTTATGGACCCAGACATCTCATAATTTCTCTATGTTCTCTACTTCCTAGAAACACTGTGGTGATGGATGGAGGAACTTGCAGCCTCACAGAGAAGGGACCATTCTAACTGCTCCAAGGTCACCTTGCCACCGCAAACAAATGGCTGTTTAATATTTTCTACATAGGGCTAGTTCAATATGGTTGGAGAACGGCCATTTTAACGAGCGTGACAGCTGACACTTTATCGTAGAAGATAACGGAGGACAAAGAGAGCATTAACGACCTAAGATTTTAGACGAAATCTGGACACTTTGCACACACATGCACACACACAGACACACCATATATAACATATTACGCCACTGACAAAAAGAGGCACTGCTTGGTCGATTGGAATAAATGAAAACTCTCATCGATCTATTAAGCCATATATATTTTTGAGAGAGGGGTTCTGACATCCCTCAGTGCACCTCCTATGATTGGCTCTTCTCCCTTACTCAAATCATAAAGGAAAATAAAATAGTCAACCATTCCAATCTCCATCTCTGTCTCCCACCCTCCCCTCTCTCTGTTGGGTGGAGCCCATAACACTCATCATGAATAAGATGCCCAGTCATAATTCCTGCTCCTATTCAAATCCATTTCCTGCTTTTCTCCGGGCCTGTCAGACGAGGTCATTGCTTGCGTATCACACCTCTTCATCTTTTGTCAGGGTCCATCATAAGGCCCCGGCAGCCGCAAGATGGATATGAAGCCAAACGAGGGATCCATCTCCATCTCTCAACTCTATCCCTCCATCCTTCAGCCAAACGGCCCTATTTATTCAGATGTGCTCAGACAGCTAGAGCTAACGGAGATCTTAGACAAAGCATAAACACACACACACGCACACAGAGACAGAGAGACAGAGAGACAAAGAGACAAAGAGACAAAGAGACAGAGAGACAGAGTGACAGAGAGAGACAGAGAGACAGAGAGAGAGAAAATATAAATAGATACCAGAAAGATGGAGGAAGAGAAAGAGAGCGAGACATATCCATCCCTGCAGCTTGTTTCTGTTTATTTGCTTATTATATTATTTATTCCAAACACAGAACTATGAAAAAAACACCCAAAGGCAAATTTTGTAAGAAGTACTATTTCATATTAACCTTAAATTGATTCTCCCACCTTATACGTGGAATTAATCTACGTTTTTACATATCATGTATCCCCCCCCATCTTTAAAGGAGTTGAACTCTGTAATCACGGTCTTAACAGAGAACCAGAGAAGAGGGAGAGAGAGAGTAGGGAAAGAGAGAGAGAGAGGAGAGGACATGGGGAAGAGGAAGAGAGAGGAGTTTCCCAGAAATCCTGTTTCTCGGAAGAGGAAATTACCGCCATCTTACAATATCTGTCTGGTCCCAATGGGATCTCAACACACAAACGGAGAGTCCAGACACCTCAAATTACCTCTCACCGAGAGAAGGAGAGAGGAGAGAGAAAGCGATATTGAACCCACAACCTTGCCATTTCCAGTGCCACACGCTTACCAACTAGACCTAAGGCAGCAACACACGCACAGTCTCCACAACTTCCCTGCCCGTTCCCTCTCTAATGTACTGGCATTCATTTACAGCAAGATCATTTAACAGGCAATGGAGCTGCTAACAACTCTTTTATTAGTATAGCTCAATCAACGTGACTGCCTAGCCTGGTGTACTGTAGCTAGCTACTATAGCTATGTAGGGACTGGGTACACATGACTGATGTGTCTGGTAATGCAGGGGAAGACACATCTCCTGTTGTTGGACTGTCGGATGATGCAACTTCTCTGTCAATAGACACCGCAACAACAGACCGCTTGTGTGTGTCAGGAAGAGATGGGTAGATGTGTGTTAGTCTGTGCTCCCACGCATTTGTGCCTGCATGCGTCTGTGTACTGTACATTCGTCATGTGACATTCCCTTTAAGTGTCATAGTTTGTCATGTATGGCCTTCCAAGAAAGTATGGCCTCCATTATACAAAACCATTTCTGAGAACGAGAGGAAGATGGACAGAGAGAGAGAGCGAGAAGTAATGAGAATCTGTGCTTGTTGTTTTCCCCCACAGAGGAACGACAGATTCTAAGTGGAGTCGCCAGAAGGTAAAGTGATGATGGTGGGATCTGAAATAGACATAGCGCCTTGCAGGTTTGTACACAGGCAGGCAGGCACACATACAAACTGCATTCTTATCAAACACAACAAAGAATCTAAGTGATTAAACGATGAAAACTTGAATGCCATTAAATACTTGCGTGTGTGTGTGTGTGTGTGTGTGTGTGTGTGTGTGTGTGTGTGTGTGTGTGTGTGTGTGTGTGTGTGTGTGTGTGTGTGTGTGTGTGTGTGTGTGTGTGTGTGTGTGTGTGTGTGCAGGTTTCTGAGTGTTTTTTTGTCCTATCTATTAACAATGCCAGTGTGACCTTTGAGGGGTAAATGATAACAAGCCAAGCTACTAATTTAATTACATTCATTGAATAATGAGACTTGTCAACGGGCCTGAGGCCTTGGCTAGCTCTCACAACAACAGCCCAGGAACAGGAGTCCTTGAAATAAAATGTGTATTGTGATTTTTACAAAGAAAGTGTGTGGTTGCGAGTGCATGTGTGCATGTGTGCATCCGTGCATGTGTGTATATGTGTGTGTGTGTAACCCCGACACCTCTGGTTCCAGGTCAAATCAGGGTGAATAAGCTGGCCCTAGGTCTAAAACCCCACACCTCTTAGATTAGCAGCAGCGCTACAATAGCAGGATTAGACATAGCCCACAGAATAAAGCCAATGGAGAAACCTGCTAGCTAATCCTCCACTGGAATGTTCAATCCAAAGGCTCATTAAAAAAGGGAAAGTAAATAGGTTAACCACCTATCCATCGCTTATGACTTTCTCACACATAAAAATACAAATCAATCTAAATTTAGCCATACTTTTATGTGGAAACCTTTGCAGTACATTTACAAATGAAATCCAAAAAGGACAAGATAAAAAAAACACATTGTTTGTAAAAATAAGAAAGAAAATAAATCTAAATGTGGAATAATTTCAGTCAATCCAATGGAATTCTGGGAGAATTACTCAGATCTATCGAAGCCTGTGGGAGAGGGGAGCTTGTTTGATTTCTCTCCAGCTGGACTCTGTCCTCTGGTTCTGTTTCCCAGTCCTAACTCTAACAGGATGATACTGTAATGCCACCTGGTGGTGAAACATTGTGGCTGCGCAGTAAAAAAATGGCCTCTTAAAATCATTGGGAGCATTTTGAGTTGTAATTATGAAAGAAAGAACAGTTAATTGGCTCACTAGGCCCCCATTAGTCACTGTCAGAGGCATTCAGATCAATGGTTCAGCCCAGCCAAACACACACACCCATGCTTACACCATATGTGTGTGTGGTGGGTGGTATGTGTGTTCATGCGTGTGTGCCCAACAATAGCATGGCAACGTCTCTTCCTGTCATTCCCGGTAATTTCCCATCTTATCCGATAGAGTGGAGAGCGGAGGGAAAGACAGATATTTGTGCGGACTGGCAGACCTGACACATGCATTTACTCTCCTCGCATTATTTAATTAAGTCACTCATATCTCCACTAACGCACTTTTAATACAGTGGCTGGCGGAAATACGACAAGGCAAAACCTCTTTGTCATGAAGGGGAGGGGGGAGGAGAGAGGGAAAGAAGTGGAGGGGGGAGGAGAGAGGGAAAGAAGAGGAAGGGGAGGAGAGAGGGAAGCAGGGAGGGATGGAAGGATGGGACAAAGACAACAAATGAGCACAATTCCACCTGTCAGTCTTAAATCATAAGAAGGTCAACTTGGCTGGTGTGCACTAGAGAACCAAAGAGAAAGGCCAATCACCTATAACCATCTCTCTGCTTTACTGTGGACATAGCTCACAGGACTGAGGGTGTGTGTGCGTGCGTGCGTGCGTGCGTGTGTGTGTGTGTGTGTGTGTGTGTGTGTGTGTGTGTGTGTGTGTGTGTGTGTGTGTGTGTGTGCGTGCGTGCGTGTGTGCGTGTGTGTGTGTGTGCGTGTGTGTGTGTGCGTGCGTGCGTGTGTGTGTGCGTGCGTGCGTGCGTGCGTGTGTGTGTGTGTGTGTGTGTGTGTGTGTGTGTGTGTGTGTGTGTGAGTTTGATTGTCAGTGTGAGTGAGTGTCTGTGTCTGTGTGAGTGGGAGTCTGTGTGTGTCAGTGTGTGTGAGTGAGTGAGTGAGTGTCAGTGTCAGTGTGAGTGTGTGTGTGTGTGTGTGTGTCAGTGTGAGTTTGATTGTCAGTGAGAGTGAGTGTAAGTGTCAGGTCAGTGTGAGTGTGTGTCAGTGTGAGTTTGATTGTCAGTGTGAGTGAGTGTTTGTGTCAGTGTGTGTGTGTGTGTGTGTGTGTGTGTGTGTGTGTGTGTGTGTGTGTGTGTGTGTGTGTGTGTGTGTGTGTGTGTGTGTGTGTGTGTGTGTGTGTGTGTGTGTGTGTGTGTGTGTGTGTGTGTGTGTGTGTCAGTGTGATTGTCAGTGTGAGTTTGATTGTCAGTGTGAGTGAGTGTCAGTGTCCGTGTGAGTGTGTGTGTGTGTGTCAGTGTGAGTGATTGTCAGTGTGAGTGTGTGTGTGTGTCAGTGTGATTGTCAGTGTGAGTGTGTGTGTCAGTGTGAGTTTGATTGTCAGTGTGAGTGAGTGTCAGTGTGTGTGAGTGAGTGTCAGGGTGAGTGTGTGTGTCAGTGTGAGTTTGATTGTCAGTGTGAGTGAGTGTCAGTGTCAGTGTCAGTGTGAGTGTGTGTCAGTTTGATTGTCAGTGTGATTGAGTGTCAGTGTGAGTGTGTGTGTCAGTGTGAGTTTGATTGTCAGTGTGAGTGAGTGTCAGTGTCAGTGTCAGTGTGAGTGTGTGTCAGTTTGATTGTCAGTGTGAGTGAGTGTCAGTGTCAGTGTCAGTGTGAGTGTGTGTCAGTTTGATTGTCAGTGTGAGTGAGTGTCAGTGTCAGTGTCAGTGTGAGTGTGTGTCAGTTTGATTGTCAGTGTGAGTGAGTGTCAGTGTGAGTGTGTGTGTCAGTGTGAGTTTGATTGTCAGTGTAAGTGACTGTCTGTCAGTGTGAGTGTGTGTGTGTGTGTCAGTTTGATTGTTAGTGTGAGAGAGTGTCAGTGTGAGGGTGTGAGGGAGAGAGATACAACACACACTGTATAGTGAGCCAAATAATAGCACTTGAAGATTACACTTGGCTTCTTCCCACGTCTTTTCAAAGACACCGTTTAACCTCCTTGAGACTTACTGTCACTTGAGTCGGTTGTTAATTAGAGGGACACAGACATCAGAGGCAGAATCGGTGACTTAGTGTTACTCCAACATGACCTTGTAGCTAAACAGCCTTTTCCAAGCCTCGATGAAACCATTATCTAAGTAAGATACAGTCCGACTAATACCAAACATCAACAATATATTATACTTAATAACACACGGCCTCCACGGGGCCTTTGGCGCTGCATTATACAGAGATTCCTGTCGGGTATGTTTGAGTCATTTAATGGATAAACTGATGGATTTGCGCAGGCCACGAAATGTAAATGACTCACCCGTTATGAAGCTCGAAGTCGAGGTAAAGCTCAACGCTCCGAGCCTCTCTGGTGGACTTGTATTCACATTTGCATTTAGTGTGCGCTACTTTCTAAGAAGACTTGGGTCTGGATTCAATCAGATTTGATGTTTATGTAACATCTGTTTATAAGGTTACTGCCCACTCGAACATATCTTTTGGGAAAATGGCTATTACGTGTGCTTGTCGGGCATCTTTCTAAGGTCAGGTGACAGGTCAGCTTATGGTCACCTGATAGGTTACCTGACACAGAGGGCATCTTGGGTAGAACAGTTTACATTAAATAATTCTGATTACTGTGTAAATACTACAATAGTTGATTTGATTGAATTGAGCCCTTTTAGTCAGAATATGAGGGACTGTCTCTAGCACCACTAGTGGCTGTGAAATCTCTGAAAACACCCCAGAAAGGAAAGAAACAGCGATTACCTTTAGACGTCTTCAGAGGATCCTCCAAAATGTGTGTGTGTGTGTGTGTACAGCAGTGGAGGCTGCTAAGGGGAGAGGACGGCTCATAATAATGACTGGAGTGGAGCTAATATCACATTCCAGCCATTATTCTGTGCAGCGATCCCTCCACTGATGTACAGTGTGTGTGTGTGTGTGTTTAACGTGCATGCGTTTCTGTGCATTTGTGTGTATAGATGGACAATGAACAGCACTCACGATCATTGCACTGAGTGCCGGTGTAGGAGGTCATGGAGCAGTCGCAGGTGTAGTTCTCCCACTGCTGGATACAGACGCCCATGTTGGCACATGAGTCCTCTTGGCAGGTGGTGCTAGGACCTACAGGTGGCAGAGCAGAGCCATGTGATACCCAGGCACAGGTGTGAGCACTAGCCAACAGCTCCCCAACAGGTGCCATGCAGAGGGTGTCAGTGCACATCAGTGGGCCATGCATTAGTCAGGTTAGTATAGGTAACAGTACATTACATTACTTCCAAAGGCATTATAGTACCGTAGAAGTACACCAAACTGAAGAAAAATAAAAACCACACGGCATTCCCTCCAAGTAGGTTTTAGTAAGACTTTTAGTGCACAGACATTGAACAGAGTACTGGACGTGTTTTCAACATGGCTGGTTGATGAGAGAGAACTGGCGGATTCAGACAAACTGACTAGGGTCCCGTTCTCTCATATTGAGTGGCTCTGTAACAGTGCTATTACATGGTAAGTACTACCTGTACACAGGCACTGTCCACAGTGTAGGTACATGTTCTTAAATAGTAGTTACAATGACTATAACAATGTTATTTGATTCTAGTTATATGTGAGGAATTGTTAGTGTATTTGCCAGTCTTTTACATTGTGCAAGCCACAACCTTATTCAATATGTAAATACTGTGGAACAAGATGTAGCTATACACTAAATCCATTGTGCCTGTTCATGTCAGCCCCATGTGAATACACAGTTTTAGAGCCACCAGAGGTTAATATGAAGTGCGACCCGGGTGTAAGCGCTCACATTCTCCCTCCTCCCGCTCCTCGCTCTAGCCAAAACCAGTCTAATGTACAGAGACACTGGGGAAGAGTTAACCACATGGGAACAACATGGACAGGAATGAAGATCCGAGATAAGAGACAAAACATTTTATAGCAAAGTGGTGCACATAGCTAGGATATGTGTTTTTGTTATATAAATGTTGGTGTGGAAGTGTCCAGATAAGTCCAGGGCTGTGTTTCATTCCAGAAAGGTGTTCCCCTTCCCCTCTGCCCTCGCCCTTCACGGAACCAAGACAACGGGTCAGACCCTATCCAGTTCTGTCGAAGGGAGTGAGCGAGGGAATATCGGAGGATGCAATCTATGTGGAATGAAAACGCAGCCTAAATGAGAACTTGAGGCTCACCACCTTCTACAGACTCATCCCATGTTTTTGCACGTTTATTTAAAAGGGAATGCAGTCTCTACTGTGCAGTAGTGAAAAACCAATTCAGTGGGAATCGGGACAATATTCCCACCGGAAACGGAAAACCATGTGAAAAAAAGATAACTGCAAATAAACTGGGTTTAAGTGCAATTTTCTTGTGCAAGACCATAATGAAACAAAAAAAGTAGTAGAAATAGAACAAAATCATAGTAGGCTAAAAGTGCATTTATTGTGTAATGCAAAGTGCAGCGGAACTTAGATTTATGCAAGATAAAATGATTCACTTCATGTTTTTTTTCCTTCTACAGGCACCAAATTAGCTACAGACATCAATTTTTTTCCAGTAACCTGAAATAAATATATCCATAAATAGTAGAAATAATACAAGCAAGTCACAAGTGATGATTGTTAGCATTATGGCAAGTCAGCTCCCCACTTTAAATCTATATTCTATTAATCAACCTGAACACATTCTCAGGGGAAACATATATTAATATTGCTCAGCCGGGTGAGAATAATTTTCTCCCCAAAATACGGCCTAAAACCCCTCGGAGTGGACTTTTTGATATGTATAAATGTCTCTAAAATACCAGCAATCTCCGGCGTGCATTCATTGCATGTAAAAAGCTGCTGCCGCATTCTAATGAAATTAGCTGTCAGACTGTCGGAATCTCAGATTGAATGTAGGCGACCGTTTCTTTAATTAGTGTGCTAATCACACTGGTATATCAGGGAGCATCCACACTCTGGGACTAAAAGCATCTGAGGCAGAATGGGGATTGTGTGTGTGTGTGTGTGTGTGTGTGTGTGTGTGTGTGTGTGTGTGTGTGTGTGTGTGTGTGTGTGTGTGTGTGTGTGTGTGTGTGTGTGTGTGTGTGTGTGTGTGTGTGTGTGTGTGTGTGTGTGTGTGTGTGTGTGTGTGTTCATGTGTGTGTCTGCCTTTCTGTGTGTGTGTGTGTGTGTGTGTGTGTGTGTGTGTGTGTGTGTGTGTGTGTGTGTGTGTGTGTGTGTGTGTGTGTGTGTGTGTGTGTGTGTGTGTGTGTGTGTGTGTGTGTGTGTGTCTGTGTGTGTCTGTGTGTGTGTACATGCGGGTCTGCCTTTCTGGTGTGTGTGTGTGTGTGTGTGTGTGTGTGTGTGTGTGTGTGTGTGTGTGTGTGTGTGTGTGTGTGTGTGTGTGTGTGTGTGTGTGTGTGTGTGTGTGTGTGTGTGTGTGTGTGTGTGTGTGTGTGGTGTGTGTGTGTGTGTGCGTGCGTGCGTGTGTGCGGCGACCCACGGTGCGAGACTTAATGGATTCTTCTATGACGCTGCCCAGACAGGCGGGAACAGCAACGCTCTCCGTCTAACAACATTAGCATAAAACAAGTACACGGCTCGATACAGAAAAACAAGATCTGCAGACATAATTATACAGGCCGGCTAATGTTTTATTTATGCAAAAGCTCTCCATCGCAATCATTAGTCTGTCTCCCTGCCTGCCCGCCTGCCTGTGAAGTGAGGGTATGCCGTAGCACTAGCAACCGCTACCTATTATTCTCCAGAAGTGAACCATTTTATAACAAGCACATAGCCAGCCACAGAGAAGCTTTCAATACCTGGCCATGTTTGCAGTGGATTGTGCTTAAATGTACACTGTGCAAGCTGACATCATCATATACAGCGGAGAAACTTCTTGCTTTACCACCAACGACATCAGACCTTCAATCAACCAAGACTGCTATTGACTCGACCTAATTGCGCTCTACCTTGTGGCATGCCAAAATGTGGAATCTTGGCAAATTACAATGTTTTTGCTGTTGATTTGTGTAAACAGGAAGTCACCCCGCTGTATATGATGACATCATCTTGCTGAGAGTATCTTTAAGCCAAGGCATTATTCTTTAGTGAGTGGTGACACATAACATTACACACAGCATCTTTGGGCCAAGCTCAGAATGGAATTTGAACCTTCTACCTTGTAGGTCAGCTTTGGTGAAACCAACTTTGTTAGCGAAAAGAACAGAAAGTGAAAAACGATAAAATAAGGTTAGTAGGTGGCCAATGACTGTCGGTTAATAAAGCAAGCGCTTTACTAACATAGACATGCCCTTTAACCTCTCTAAGGAAGGGGTCAGGGGTCAGGGCTACACTACCATGACAACCAAACTATAAGGAGACATGAAACAGATGGGAACAGTACAGAGAAAACATGTAGGTGAAGATGGTTATGGATTGGAGATTTTTGGGCCTATTGAGACACATTGTATATTGTCACATCAACAAATGAAGGCCTATTTGGAAGGGCATTGCACCATCGGTTTAGCTACCTGTTTAGTCATTGCACATAATTCAGACACACTTTACTAAAATATTAATATTCAAGTGAAAATGACAACAGGAAATAACAAACAGACATCTGCATGGAAACCTGCAAAGGAATATGACGCAAGCAATATTTTCATTTGACATGAATAGGTATTTAATCAAACCCAATTAGGATTTTTAAACATTGTGTAGTATACTTAAAAGCATATGGGACCATTGCTGCTCAAGAGTGATGAAAACACAAAGGTTAGTATGCATATGTTTTACAATGAAGGAATGAGGACAAGACGGTTCAGGGATGACGTGAGTCACAGAAACAACGAAATACAGTTTAACACTAATTTTCTTTACCTTCAGATTGAACTTGAACGCATTGCTGCCGACAGTAATGAATGAGAGCTGCATTGGACAATTAGGTACGAGTGCTCTTCAAGGCCTCGAGTTCTGAGCTTTCAGCTCAGTAGCCCAATGGTCGAGGCATTAGCGCCATCTAGTGAGGGTTTGATTCAATTACAATAAACTATGCCTTACATTCGAAGTTCAGGACTATAATGCTCCCCAAATCGATTTGTAACTTTGTTGACTTACCGACTTTGACGTAACATAGCCTACTAAAAGTCCATTGCTGATCCCTGATTAAAACTGCAAGACAGTGTTATAATTAAACTGTCACATTGTTTTGTGATTAACTGTGAATAGGGGAGCCTTTAAAGTAATAAAGCAGATTCGGGCCTATTTGTGTTTGTTCGTTTGTAATTGAAGTTGCCTATTTATTCATGGTCAATGCTATCAAGGATCCTTGGGAAGTCCCTAACCATAACCCCCTCCTCACCATTAAACTTACCTAAACCTAACCCTTATCTTAACTATTTATAATGTCAACTTTAGTGGGGTATGGATGTCCCAAGGCACACGGATAGATCGGACTATTTATTAATGTTCTGATGAAAGCTCACAATCGCATGCGTTCGCAAAAGTGCTCCTTTACACACACATACAAGTCATCACGTTGCTTATCGTACATAACAACCACTGTTCCGTTTGTAAGACTTCGGTCAACTCGCCATGCTTCTGGGTCTTCATGTTGGGCGTTACAGAGATGCCCATCTCATGCATTCCTTTACCTGGACCCAGTTTCCCATAGTGATGGAAGTTAGGCTTTTACCAGTGTTTTAATGATGCATCTTTTCAAAAAGACACCGCGCAGAAGAAAAAAAACTTCACTAAGAGCCAACTTATGCTTGATCTGAATTGTGTGGTGCAATTCCGAGGCACGCATAGGCCACCTCGTGCGGAGGGGGCTCCATTTGGCCCTCATTGACATGAATGGTTGACGATAGGTGAGTGCGGGAGATCCTGTGTTAACAAACCCACTCCACAGCGGCTCTGCGCTGCTCCACGAAGCGCAATAAGTATGAACGTCTGCAGAGACCATATCACAGTAAATGCTGCACGGCCAATGCAGACGTCAGCTTGACCATGCACCTCCTTTTCAGTGAGTTGTTGGAGCATGGGTAGATACGGATAGTCTCGGGATAAGCTTTCTCCATTCAAACCTACATTATAGGCTACTACTGACGACAGATCAACTCACATTAGGATTACCACCTATAGTAGCAAATATTGAGGCAGGGCATTATAATGCTTAGGCCTACCCTATAATAATGTACTAAAATCATAATTGTGCACATGTTGTCACACAGTATTAAATAGGTTGAGGCAAACATTTGACATAGTGGAGCACAGAATTAGCCGAACAGAACCCAATTGACTGAACCATACAGGAACTACATAGCCTAACCGATCGGACTACCCTAAGTTTTTATGCAGTGATCTCGGGTTTTCATTGTAAGCATATTTCTTTTTCTTGTCTTGTTTGTTAACAATAGCAAAGACATTGGCAACCGTGTGGTGAACTTCATTCCAAAGATATCGCCGGCCACAGAGAGACAGATAAACAGCTTGATTTTATGTTTAGCAGGGAAGTCTTCTGTGTACAAAGTGATGCAAAAGGGCATCGCATACGACCTCAATCACACCTACTGTACCATTGCACAAAATGGAATGTACGCATCATCATCTGGACACGTGTGCAACAGAAGTGAAACATTCACCTTCTGCTACCACTTCTGTCAAGCCGTCGACACACGCAGTTTGATGCAGCACACGGAACACACTGCAATTGTCTTTGCGATGTACCGAAATGTAAATCAATGTGAGTGTGATGGAGGCGTTGGCTGTTGTACACGTGGTCTGGGGCAGTCCGTAAACAGGAACATTTAGTAAGCACAACTTTAGTAAGAATGGTTTTAGGAAACAGCTCGGAGATTTAACAATGCTCCTAGGAAGGTTCTACGATGAACTTAGCCTTTAAACATGCTTATGGGAAACCGGGCCCATTGAAGCTCCCACGGACTGTTTGGGATAATTCATTCTGATAGTGTGGTTGGTTGTGTATGGACAATGTTAAGTTGTTTTAGTGTCTCAGGTATGCTATAGACCAGGGTTTCCTAACTGGTGGCCAGCAGGCCGAATTTGGCTTGCTGGTGGATTTATTTTCCCCACCCAGGTTTTCTGAGCAAATGTTTTTACGATTAAAAAAAAATAGTTGTACATAAAACACCAGGAAATCAGCTCCAAGTGATATGAATTTTTACTTGGGAACAGATTTCCAAAATTCAAATCACTCAGAGCTGATTTCCTGGTGTTTTATGTCCAACAATAAAAAATAAATAAAAAGCATGTGATCGTATACAAATGTAAGCAAGGTTTGAAATGATTGTGTTAAATATTATATCTGTTTGGGCTTTTTGCGGTCAATTTGAAGCCTACAAATTAATTAATGGTAACTATGCCCCCCCCAACCACCATCCGCTGAATAAAATAATTGGTTGCTAGTAATTAGGCTACTTTGGTTCATTTTAGGTGAACTTGAAACTTTTTGAACAACAAATTCCTGGACTGTCATTTTTTTGGTGTGCTGACAACACTGTTCATAAAATCATACTTTTTTATCATGCTGCTCCATCTGCTGTTGAACTATGTGCTCCAAAACCCAACTGACTACCCTGCCATTATTCTTGACAGGAAAGTTCATTACGTGACAATGATTTAGCAAAAGAATAAGTGAAAATACACACACCGATGCAAATATGTGCGCACACATCCTCACAGCCACTCACAGACAAACAAATGACAACAAAGAAGAAATGTCATGGATGTGATATAACGGAAGACCAAATAAATATGATTTATGAGCTTTTATTGCGAAAAATAAATAAACAGATATTTCAAAACACACATCACGGTGTATACTGTGTCTCCCAAAGTAACATTCAGACTTGTAATGAGAGGAAGACTTATGGGGGATATAAATATGGAGTTATAGATATCCTGTACAATAGTCATAATGTTAAAGGTATATTAGGTGTATATACTGCACCATTATGTGGCTCTCTGATAAGGTCTTTTCAAAAGAACAACAAAAGAAACAGGAAGAACAAATGCACAACAGATAGATTGAAATACATTTTTTTTAAACAAGATGAGAAAACACTCACACAAAAGAAAAAGGAAAATAAATGTTCAGAAAACAAAGGGATTCACGGTGCAAAAACTCTTAAGACTCGGGAAACTTGCCCACTGACCAAAAACTATAAACTATAAACCAAAAAGGATATTTGAAGAGTAGTCAAAAGAGCATAGAGTATTTGCAGCGACGATTCTTAATCTGAATGAAATGTGATGCTCGTGCAAAAATGTTTCAATAGGCCGTCGGCGGCTCGTTGATATGCATGGAATATTTCAAATAAACGCTAAACAAACTGAAACTTTTGGCATTCTAGTTTCGCACATTGCATACAAGCTGTTGTATCGTATCTGGGGTTTTCCATATGGCTCCATAGAGATATTACAATTCTTATTCATACTATTCTCTATAGTTGCATTGTTGCTTGGGCAAGAAGAGCCGATTACATTTCTAATCTGAATATCAGTGCAAACTGTATGTAAATTTGGGTTGTACAGTACAGTGCGTTAAATCAACAAATAGCCAATCGTAGCTATGTATGATAAGGACTTATTGTACAGCACAAAATAGCAATTGATCACATAACACTTACATGCCCACACAATCAAAAGTTTTGTATACAAAACGGACATAATCAACATACCGGTAGCTCCCTGTCCTGTATGTACAGACACACTTCTACAAATGTTTTCTTTATGTTTTGTTTTTTTTGTCTTTCTGAAACATGACCGTTATCAATCATGACGAGCTCCTAAAACACCGATTAAAAAAAGGGAAACATCTCAAAACAACAAAGTCAACAATGGAGCGCTTGGTTGTGCTTGTGCTAATGTGTACTAATGTTACTGTAATGCTGCTTTGAGCTGTGATGATGTGACATCATCATTGTGCGACCAATGTGGCCGATATGAGCTAGGTCTGGTCCTCGAGGTTGAAGTTACCCATCACCACATATCTATAATTTCCTAACTTCAAACCCTGACCATATACATTAGGATGAATTAATACGGACCCTTCACCATTGGTTGGGGTCAACATCTACTGTACCTACTGTAACAATGGCAGTTGGTGGTGGTTGTAAATGTCCAGCCCTGCTCTAACTGAGGGCTGTCTGGGTGGTGAGTGAGGTGACCAGCAGGGTTAGTAGGATGGACGAGGGAGCGTAAGGTACAAGGGAGGTGGAGCTACTGTTGGAGTTAAGGAGGAAGAATGGGCTCCCTGAGCTGTCGTTGACGTTTTTGTTGTTTCTAGGGTTGTAGTTTGGGTTGTAGTTTGAGTTTGAGCTGAAGTCCGAGTCGGACATGGTTTTGAGGGAGGGTGTACCTTCGCATCCTCGCTCAATCTGCCCGCTGCGGAACAGCGCGTCCTGGAGGAGGTCAGGGAGGCGGCCGTTGAGGTCCACAGAGGCCAGGCAGCCTTGGAAGCCATCCCGGGACGCCACCAGCTTGGGCAGGCTACCGTACATACCAGGGCCCAGTCCAGCAATAAACAGGTCACCTGGAGGGAGGAGAAGAGAGGACACCGACATGTACTGAAGAGTCGAGCTTTATCATTAAGTCTTTTATTTTACAGTCCTGGTAATGCTTTATTTTACAGTCCTGGTAATGCTTTATTTTACAGTCCTGGTAATGCTTTATTTTACAGTCCTGGTAATGTTTTATTTTACAGTCCTGGTAATGCTTTATTTTACAGTCCTGGTAATGTTTTATTTTACAGTCCTGGTAATGTTTTATTTTACAGTCCTGGTAATGCTTTATTTTACAGTCCTGGTAATGCTTTATTTTACAGTCCTGGTAATGCTCTATTTTACAGTCCTGGTAATGTTTTATTTTACAATCCTGGTAATGCTTTGCTTTACTGTCCAGTTTAAGCTATTTGCAAATACATTATGTTTTTAAAGAGTGTTTTACGATAATTCATTGTAAAAATTCTACATAACCAACCAGGGTTGACGTGTGTGCCTCAAAACCACAATAGCCCATTGAGCTAAAGCCCAGGCATTAGCTCTGGGACATGGGTATTCAGGTCTCAACCAAGGTTAGTCATCCCACATGGTTCACTGAACCACCTCTGCTATATACTCTACCTTTCAGGTCAAGGTTTTTGGCTCCATTGACCACCTGGCTGGTTGCCTTGGCGTCCACCTTCAGCGTGTGGATGTTGCTGTTGTCACGGGTGATGACCACGTTGTGCCACTGGTTGTCATGGAGAGCCCGGTCGCTGTTACCCTTGATGACGTTAGGCCCATTGCCAAGGTCAAACACGTAGTGGATGTACCTGAGGGAGGTCAAAAGTCAATCTGGTCACTGAATAGAACACCTGTTTGACCAATAGGAGTGGCGCAGCAGAGGAGATGACTTCTAGGCCTCTGTGAGTGGAGTACGGGAACTACAGGAATATGTCAAAATGGTGACATATAACCACTGCAGTTATACACTACATGGCCAAAAGTATGTGGACACCTTCTCGTCAAACTTCTGGTCCCCCCTTTGCTGCTATAACAGCCTCCACTCTTCTGGGAAGGCTTTCCACTAGATGTTGGAACATTGCTGCTGGGACATTCAGTCACAAGAGCATTAGTGAGATCAGGCACTGATGTTGGGAGATTAGGCCTGGCTCGCAGTCCAATTCATCCCAAAGGTGTTTGATGGAGTTGAGGTCATGGCTCTGTGCAGGCCAGTCAAGTTCTTCGACAAGAGGTCGACAAACCATTTCTCTATGGACCTCGCTTTGTGCACGGGGGCATTTCGTGCTGAAACAGGAAATGTCCATCCACAAATTGTTGCCACAAAGTTGGAAGTACAGAATTGTCTAGAATGTCATTGTATGCTGTGAGGTTAAGATTTCCCGAAGGGGCCTAGCCTGAACCATGAAAAACAGCCCCAGACCATTATTCCTCCACCACCAAAAACAGTTGGCACTATGCATGCGGACAGGTTGCGTTCTCCTGGCATCTGCCAAACCCAGATTTGTCTGTTGGACTGCCAGATGGTGAAGCATGATTCATCACTCCAATGGTGGCAAACTTTACACCACTCCAGCCAACACTTGGCATTGCGCATGGTGATCTACTCGCTTCAGCACTCGGCGGTCCCGTTCTGTGAGCTTGTGTGGCCTACCACTCCACGGCTGAGCCGTTGTTGCTGCGAGACGTTTCCACTTCACAACAACAGCACTGACAATTGACCGGGGCAGCTCTAGCAGGGCAGAAATTTGACTAACTGACTTGTTGGAAAGGTGGCTTCCTATGACGGTGCCATGTTGCAAGCTCTTCAGTACAGCCCATTCTACTGCCAATGTTTCTCTACGGGTGTGGCTGAAATAGCCGAATGCACTAATTTGAAGGGCTGTCCACATACATATGAATTACAGTATTTGTCACTTATTGTGATTATTATTGTTATATGCTACTGTAATACCATCCATGTGTGCCTTCGTAGTTGTGGTGAGAAAAACAAACAAAAAGCGTTAATTAACAACAAAATCTAAGACCAGGTTGGATCCCACTCACCCTTTGACTAGCTCCACAGCGATGAAGTCGTTTCCGTCTCCACTGTTGAACATTATGAAGCCGTCCGGGGAGGTGGTTTTGAACTGGAAGAACAGGTGCATAGAGGTGTAGGCCTGCAGGGTGGCCAGGCTCAGGTAGCTGCTCTTGGACTTGAAGGTCACAGGGTCAGCGATGATGGAGCGCATGCCAAACCGGGCGTTTAGCTCGCAGAAGTCGATGTCTCCGTTCTTACAGAGATCAATGTACAGCATCCCGTTGAACCTGGAGTCAATAGATGGGAATAAGGTTCTATTTGAAAAAAGGATATTATCTGATGCATTAAAACAGATAAAGTAAACCACTTTCTTGTCAACTGGAAGAACTTGTCATTCACTAGCGACAAACGTATCAACAAGATCTGCTGAAGTGAAGCAAAACAAAACAGCCATGTTAACTGGTTCAGATTTGGTTTCACCAAAACTGACACCATATGTCAACCATGTCAACATATCCAATGCGATGGCGTAGTACTCCCAATCAGATCTGTTCGCATTGCCTGTAAAGAGCTTGTATCTTGTATACTGCTATGTCTATAATAATAATAATATATATGCCATTTAGCAGACGCTTTTATCCAAAGCGACTTACAGTCATGTGTGCATACATTCTACGTATGGGTGGTCCCGGGGATCGAACCCACTACCCTGGCGTTACAAGCACCATGCTCTACCAACTGAGCTACTGTCTTTCTGGGTGAAGTAACGACGTTCATAACAGTATACGGCAGGAGGTATTTAACAAAGTATATGAGAGAAGAGGAACCTGAGGCTCTGCAGGTGTCCGATGAAGCTAGAGGGGATGGCCGAGACGAAGCGTCTCTCTGTCATGATGCCCGTCTCGATGTTGTGGAACTCAAGACGGGTGTGGTCACCCGCCATCTGGCCTGGAGTAGGGGATGAAGTGAAAAAGAAGAAAAAAGAAAAAAGAAAAAAAGAAAAAACTGTCTGATACTAACACAAAAGGGCTGAATTTAAAGAGGTGGTGAAATTCCGGTACGATACGGGTAAATACAATGTCATAGTACAACTGAATAAGATCAGCAAGAACAATTCAGACATATCAATAGATGGCAACAGTTTATAGTCACCTTTCTCAAATAATTATTTAAAATAAACATTTAAAACGACCGGAAGGACAGTTCACGTTAACGAGCTAATTCTGTCATTCCCCTAAGCCTGAAACTAAATGAGAACACCAGACACATCAACCCACACAAACAGTGGCTGATGAGGAACTTTCTCTCAGACTGTAGGTAGTATAGTACCTTCTGCTACGTCATCGTCCACCGTGAGCTTGTAGGTTTTTCCCCGGCGGACCACGCGCACCGTATGCCACTCATTATCATTGAGTTTTTGCCCAGCATACAGGGTCTCGGGTCCCTTGCCTGAGAACGATGGTTGGTCACAAAGTTAAAGTTGTCCTGCCTCCCCAACCAAACCTTTGTTTTCCAGTTTCCAATAGGGGCTGTCATATTGGGCCTTTTCCAATAGAAGGAGGTGATATAATGGGCTTATTTGTAACGACTCAAAAGGAGCAGGTGTAATACAAGGCATATATTGGGGATGATGACAGCAGAGCACCTTGAGCATGTCAAGTTGATTTGTATTCTGATTCATTGTCAATTGGGATCATTTTGGCATTTTCACTTTGTTCACTTTTCAAATTACACGTGTACTGGGTGTTAATGTGGAAAACAAAGGTTAGGTTATTTTGGTAAAAAGCAACAACGAATACATTCTTCTGCAACAATATTTCTTAAATTGTGATTGCACACTGGAATAGCACCTTCACTGCGGAAACGTACGACTTTAAATATGTACTCAGCAGAAAAACCACTGCAGTCAATGTAACAATTACACAGCTTTTACTCATCATAGGGTCTGGAAATACCTTCCAAATACTTTCAAAATCTGTTATTAATAGATGAATACTACGTAGTTCAAAGAGGACTGTAGTGTTACCTACACGTACACTCGGTTACTGTATCTTTCACAGTCAAGTAACGCCCCAGAGCTGATCGCTTGAACTTCAGCTTGGTTTAGCCAGAATCCCTCTAAGCACCAGTAAAGCCCAGTGATCTAGACAGTCTACTGCACTGCCGTGTGTGTGTGTGTGTGTGTGTGTGTGTGTGTGTGTGTGTGTGTGTGTGTGTGTGTGTGTGTGTGTGTGTGTGTGTGTGTGTGTGTGTGTGTGTGTGTGTGTGTGTGTGTGTGTGTGTGTGTGTGTGTGTGTGTGTGTGTGTGTGTGTGTGTGTGTGTGTGTGTGTGTCTGACAGTACTTTTCTGGTCTTTGTAACGGCAGGAGATACAGGAGCTTCAGCAGGAGCGATATTCTCCGGGACACTTCCATGTGTTCTCACCCTGTCATGGGTGTGCTGTTGATTTAAAACAGCCGACACAAACAGAGTCTGGCAGACACAACCACATGAGCTCAGAACCCCTGGAGGGATGCTGCATTGATTTGGACAGTTTCATGTTTCCTTGCACTGTCATTTTGGGAGTGTTAACATCTTGACTTTTAGTTTTGAAGGTGGCGGTTATTGGGCCCAGTAATGTCATCGCATCATTTCGGGTAATGCTCATAATGTTACTCATAACTAAGATGTACTGTACCGCTCTTTTATAACTAAGACTATTAGCTCTTAAATCACAAAATAGGCCTCATTTTACACAATATTACAAAGGGGGTAAAAATATAAGTGGTTGGAAATGTACTGTGGGTTTATTTCTGAGACCATCTTGATTTTCTTTTCCAGGTAGGCTACCCAGCAGAAGACATTATGTCAAATCTGGATTCCACTCTTTGTCCTGAAATGCCACAGCAATTTACTGCAGCAATTAGCATCAGACATTATAGGAGCCGAATGTACAATAACAGTAATCATATCTGTCACTCACACACACAAGCATGCACACAGGGACGCGTGGACACACACGCACGCAGGAACACGTGCACACACACACATACACACACACACTGAATGTGTCTCTTACATAAAAGACCGCAGTCCTCACATGCTCTTAGTCTGCTGAGAGCTTTGAAACTAATGTGCAGCACTTAAAATGTACTTTTCATTCTAGTGTCTGACAATTTAAACAGACAGACAGACAGACAGACAAACAGACAGACAGACAGACAGACAGACAGACAGACAGACAGACAGACAGACAGACAGACAGACAGACAGACAGACAGACAGACAGACAGACAGACAGACAGACAGACAGACAGACAGACAGACAGACAGACAGACAGACAGACAGACAGACAGACAGACAGACAGACAGACAGACAGACAGAGAGACAGAGAGACAGAGAGACAGAGAGACAGAGAGACAGAGAGACAGAGAGACAGAGAGACAGAGAGACAGAGAGACAGAGAGACAGAGTACTGTACACTAAAGGTTTCCGAGCCCTATTCATGAGTAAAAGCAGTTAATGTTGACCTTCTCCCCAACAGTATGGACACTTAATATACCTGAGTGTATTATAGTGTCGTACTGAAGCTCTGACTTAGAGACACGTTTAGAAGCAAACAGAGCTAACCAATTTGATACATTAAAAGAAATCGTACAGTATCATGACACTGATATAATCATAATAAACCATTAACTAATTTGTCGCATTTCACTTGAAGAGGACCTACACTATATGAATAGTATAACATCTTTACATATATATATGTTTATCATTTTGTATATTCAAGTTACTTATTCTACAACAAATATATATTGTAGTAGAATAAGTCTATGTATTCTACGTTGTCCACCTACGATGAAGCTCTTTCATGTAAGAATTTTCAAATGTTTAGTTATGTTACAAGTGGTGATTTATTAATCTCAACTTCGTGCTGAAAACCAAAATGCTAAACATTGTATCTGCCATATATGATTTTTGGAAAGGGTTATATAATTATCCATCTCTAAAAAGGGAGTTATATTGCAGCAAAAAAAAACGCTAAATCAAACCTTCATTACAGTAGAACTTCCTATATACTGTAACTAAAATACATTCATGCGGGGGGAAAGAAATTCAGTCACAGGACATTATAACATGAAATGTTCTTATTTAAGAAAATATGGCCTTACATAAAACTAAAACCTAAGAGATTAACAAATCACCACCCTGACTGTCTGTTTCCAGTTTGAGTGTTTCTGTTGTCCGTGATCTATTGATGGTCTGACCAGTTGAACTGACAGACACACCCCTTCTCCAACCAACACCACAGGGATAAGAGAAAGACACACTTAAAATAACACATTCCTTTAAACAGCAGAGTATCATAATACAAGAGCAAAATGAAACTTGAGTGTTAACTTACTGGAAGTACAGTTTATCCTGATACAGTCTAGATGGGGAAGAATAAATGACAGATGAAATTGCATCCTTCAAGGTTATAGCTGCAGACATCCAAAAACAAGAATTCCACCCTTCCGGGGACGTCCACATGCAGAGAGGCGGCCATTTTGTAGGGGGGGAGGTGGGGGGGTCCTATATAGACTTTCAGGTGCTAGACTGTTAGCTAAGATTACAAATGGCTGGCTTGAATTCTACAAGTGTGACTGCAATTGCAATGATTGTAATAACTGGTAATGTAGCAATAATTATGAGGTAGAATGAATATATTCACAAATGTCAAATCTTTGGTCCATATACAATAGTTATGGCTGACATGGGGATTAGTTGGGTGTTGTATGGTAAAATGTACATAGCGCTTTTGCAGCACTTGTTTAAGTTATGAAATTAACTTAGTTTTGTGACCACCGCTATAACACTTAGATTATACACATATGGGCAAACGTAATTTATTTAAAGCTGCATAACATAACATTTTAAAAATGGCCGCTTTTATTTTACCAACCACATAGATTCTCCAACCCAGCATAAACTTCCATTTTGGAATAGTTTTCATTTAGATTTTAAACACAAAGTCTCCAGCTCCGAAGCCTTCACACCAACTTGTTGACTAAACAGGCAATTAAAATCATATATCTGATATTAGCAAGAAGGTGGTGTTAGCTATTCATATTGGAGCCACAGATCTTTGAAACAGTGCAATGCTATTCTACTTGACAGTTGAATAAACTTAAATATTTAAAAAAGTGTTACAACACTTATTATTTTGGAGCAATATTTCCAAGATTTTCAATTTTAAAAAGCGAATGGACTAGTGAAAGATAATTGACTAGTTCCTTCGCTGACAACAAATTCCTACCTGTTATAGGCCTACAGGTTTTTGTGACGGCCATTTTGAGTCGGCCTATGGGATCCTGCAAGGGACATTCTGGGTTGGTCACCATGTGGCTGGTGGGTTCATGTGTCGTCAACCGCAACAGAAAAGTGGGAGCGAACAGCCGCGATCCAATCAGCACCAGCACCATGCAGAGGCATAAGACCCTCATATCTAACAGTACAGCACAGAGACTGTGTTGCTCAGTTGGTAGAGCATGGCGCTTACAAGGGGTGTGGGTTCGATTCCCACTGGGGTCACCCATACGTAAAATGTATGCACGCGTGACAGTAAGTCGCTTTGGATTTTAAAAAACATCTTCTAAAATGCGTAAATATTATATACAATGTAGGTTGTTTCTATGAAACAATGTAAAATATGGGTTTAGATAAACATATTAAGGATATGTATCTCTTTAACATTTAAATGTGGATATGTGATGCTTGTTATTGATATTGTATTTGATACAAAAAGTGAATTGTGTAGGTTAGTTTTGTGTAGCCAATTTTTGTAGTTGCAATGCAGTTTCTTCTTAATAAAATACTTCAATGACTAAAGTAATATTTAGTGTGCATAATATAGTCTATCAATTGCTACTGTGGGTACTATAACAACGAAGCACACTACAAACTATTATGACAAATATCCAGCTTTTATTAAAGCTTTAATCAACGTTAAAGACAATTAGTGTGTAAATATAGGTTATGTATACTAGTGCTTCTTTCCTTTTTGCAACACAGTGGTGTGTTTGTAAAAAAAAGAGAGAAGGAAGGTTGCCTGGGGGGCAGCCAGCTGCAGGTTTGGCTGGGCTCTGTTCTCGGGCTGTTCGCCTGACGGGCCGCAGGCTTAAGGCCTTTGAAGGGGTGAATACCATCTTTTGACAAAGCATGATGGGAAAATGGAGTTGATAGCTAGATGTACATAGAGAGCGTATATAGTATGTGTACACCATAAACAAATAGAAGGAGAACAAACCCAAAATCAAAAGCCAAGAATTCTCAACTTGAAGACAAGAAGATGATGTTAGTTGAAAATGTAAAGTTGAGATTTTTTTCTTTCTCAATTTCCTGTAGATGATGAACTGAGAATCAGTTGGAGTAAGTCACCTCTTAGAAAGTCACAGCACTGCACAATGCTTATAAAGATATATTTGATATACTATACTATAATAACAATAGTGTGCAAATCAGCCATAGTGTCATATTCAAAAATAATAGACTTTAAATGAACATTTAAGATATATTTTATAATTAATTATATCTACTGGTGCTGTGACTGTCTCAAAATGACAATGGCTATGGTTTATCTGTTCAAAAGATGGGCCAGACAGCATATTTATCAATGACAAGAACTTTCAGAATGAAATAGCTTAAATAAAGCCCCAAAAGTCTAGTTAAAAAGTATAGTAATTTCTATAAAGAGTGTTAATCAATCTATATCTAATGACACATATCACAATAAAGTCCATGCAAATAAAAGTATAAATATATTTTTGGAATCATTACTCCTTACATTATTGCGATCCTTTACTCTAAGAACCAAACCAAACCACGAGTTTAAATAAGAAAGTTAAATAATAATGATGGAGGGATAGAGACATTGAACGAAGAGAGAAAGAGAGTGCCACATTTTTTAACACGTGGCGTAGTCTGTAATGTCATACGATACCTAGGTTGACCGTGAGCTTGACCCGCCCCCCGTCCAGCTCTAGACGCAGCGTGTCGGCCGAGTCCCGTGAGGTGGTGGCCATGAGCAGGCCGTAGGCCCGCTGGGACATGAAACGTAGAGACACGTCCTCAGCCTCTGTGTGCATCACCTGGGGCATCACCACCTTCATGTACATACTGCCGTCATAACTCAAGATGGATGCCTCTGCCAGGGGGAGATGAAAGAGGGGAGAAAGAGAGAGAGAAATCGAGAGAGAGAGGGAGAGAGAGACATACATACATACATTTGTTAGTCACAACATCTTGTTTAGGTGGAGAAATCTACATCATAACTTCATTTTCAGCACACGTGCATGCTCACACACAGACACACACACACGCTCCCCATGCTATTGTCAGTTGCTGGTTTCCCATCACCGCTCTCTTCAGGTGAGCCTCTGTATTTTTTCACTCTCACACACATTTATCTGCCATAACAAATGTTAAATACATACTGTACCTACAGCATGCTGTGGACTCCCCTATAGCGTATCCAACTGTATTCGTTTACACACAGATGATGGCTGAGGTACAAGGGAAGGGTTCAAGATGGAATACACACATACACTCTTATACCTCACAGCCCGCTCCTGTCTCACAGTAGAGATGAGAGGGGGAGAGCGTTGTATGAAAATGCGTTAAATCGGCCATGAAATAGCTACTCTGGCAGAGCCGGGTTTAAAGCAGAGAGGAAGAACACGAGGGGGAAACAAAAGGAGACAGACTGTGCTACCCTACATCTGCTGGAATCTGTATCCACTGATATTACAAGCCTACTCTACTCGCTCTCCTCCTCTCTCTCTCTTTCTCTCCATTTCTCTCTCCATTTCTTGCTTCCCGGCATCCAGCCAGTAGACACAAACACTCTTTTAGTCCTCACAGCTGTGAAGACTCCATCCGGAAAATACACACACACACCCTCCTTTGACGCAGAAGCAAAGAAATTGCTGACAAACTCTGCAATTACATCCCAATCAATATGCTATTATGTACGATTAGATGCTTATCTCCCTCCTCCCCTCCAAGCTTCTGCCAAGGCCTAATATATACCCAGCATAACAGGTATAGGCTGGACGAGGACAGGGGGAACACCTCTGGGTACAATAAAGCCAGAACCAGAAAGAGAGAGGAGAAGAGGGAGGAGAGAGAGAAAGTGGGGATAGGAGAGGGTGAAAGATGGAGGAAGAGGTAGTGAAACGGAGAGAGAAGGAAAGAAGTAAGGTGGATAGTGAGAAAGAGAGGGTGATAAAGTCAGAGAGAGAGATGGAACACCTCCAGACAGAATGTCTATGGTTGAGTGTGAGGTGTGAAGAGAGATCAGGAAGGTTTAATATCCCAGTAAGTGACTGTCAGGCTGATACTAACTGACAGAGCGACAGAGCCCTGAGGGACAGACAGACAGACATGTCACTATAGTGTGTTCACATAGACGTGGTGGCAGGTTGTCTTCCGCTGGCAAGCCACAAACAATAGTCAGGGATTAGTCCCTTCAATTTAATCTTTTAATTTATCACAACTAGGCCGGTATTCAGAAAGCATCTCAGAATAGGAGTGCTGATCTAGGATCAGTTTTGCCTTTTAAAACATAATAAATAAAAGGGAAGGGCCCGATCCTGGATCAGCACCCCCGACTGAGATTCTTTGTGAAAAGGGGCCATAATCTTGGCTTAACCAAATGGTTAAAACATCTATTTAATATGAAGGAAAGGATGTAGTGTAGGGAGAGGATGTGATTGGAGAGCATGGACAACGGAAACTCTTCGACTACAATATTCTACTATAGCTACCATAATGTTTTGTTATTCTGCTTTTCTCTGTTCACAGTTACTGTCCATGTTACATCCTGAATATTATAGTCCCATTAAATGAACCATAATAAACATCATGAACACAAAGCGTATCCAATCCCGCGGCTGACTGAAAGTGTTCATTATAACGCCAGTAATGAGGTGACAAAGCTGCCCTACCGCCAGGAATTTGGGCACTTTAATCAACAAAGAGCTTTAATTGACATTCCATCTGACCTATCGATGATGAGGTAGACCAGGATGGAATACTTAATCAGGAATTTGGAGAATGGATCTGAGGATGTGATTGGGTGACTTTTAAGTCAAATGAGTAGGTGTGTATGAACATTTGACTGGTACTGTATGTGTTTGTGTGTTTTGTTTTGTGAGCGTGTCATTGTGAGTCAGCCTCTCCGAGATATGTATTCAGATGACCTGCTCTGTTTAAAGGACACTGCCTCCACCGTGCTCTCCAGTAATGAAAAAGCTTGGCATGCATTAAGAGCCAATCAATGTTCATTATACTGTCAGTCCCCAACAGATAAAGAGCTGCTATCTCCCAATGACAAAGGCATGGCACTGACGCCATGACGACTACACTCCTCTGTTCCCACTGACTACACTGTCCTGTCGACCGCTTGTGTGTGTGTGTGTGTGCATGTGAGTGTGCGTGCAGTGACAAAAGCTTTGAACAGAGTGTACTAGCACGTAAACCATCTCAGTTTGATCTTCTATAACCACGGAGAGAATAGGACAGGAGTATCCACACCTTGCACTGTGCTCTGTTTGTTATGACACCTGCTGAGGACACAGAACACCTCTGTTTCCTTGTCTGAGTTATGCTTGTACACTGCATTGGGTTCCTTGTCCTTGCTTTGACACTTCAACAGGACCTGGTAAACACTTGTTTCCCCTGGCTCAGCCAGGGTACTTATTCTGCTTTGATTCTCTATTACCTTTGTCCTTGGTTTGATTCTTTATTACACTCTTTATCCTTGCTTGGTTTGAAATGGAGGTGGGAGTGAGATGTGTGGAGAGTTTTTGACATTGACAAAAGCATACCAACTGTGATTTCACCATGTTCCTCCTCCTCCTCCCCCTCCTGATAGTGAAGCAAACAGCTGAGTGAATCTCAGATGTCCCCTTCAGCTCTGCTGAACCACACTGCATTTTTCAATTCCACACATACGCACCTGCACAAATGTACACACAAACTGTGTAAGCCTGTGTGTGCCTGTGTGTGTGTATCTGCGCGCGATTGTGTGTGCTTGTGCATTGGCGCTTGCATGCGCGCCTGTGTGTATATGCACGCCAGTGTGTGTGTGTGTGTGTGCATATGCGTGTGTTCTGTCTGAGAGTGTGAAAGTGAATCAGTAACTCGGCGCAGCTCATTGTAATTGCTGATGAAGAAGATGAGAAGGAGGGGAAGGCTGACTGATTTTAAAGTCAGCTCCACTTTGCATAATTACCACACAAATTACACAGGAAAGAGAAGGTGCCATTAGGATGAAAGATTGGAGGATTTCACTTGAAAAGGGAAGAGTTTTGCTGCAATCTACTAGCAGATGTGAATACAGCCGAGGAGTAGCATGAGGTTGATCTAACAGGTGTGCTCATCTAACATGTATCTAGCAAAACAAACACACGCACGCACGCACAGGAACACACGCACACGCATATACACGTACGCACACGTGTGCGCACATAAACACACACACAGACTATACAGTGCCTGTAACTGTTCTCCTGTTCTCCTCTAGTCTAACCTCTAAGGGAATCTAGCTGGAGCGCCTTCCCTTAGTGTCAGCTTTTCCTAGGAACAGAGAAACGCCTCAGCTATTTCAAGGCCCCAGTCCTGAGTGCCCGCCAGTGAATTAACGGAGATGAAATAAGAACAAACCAGCCCCCCCCCCCGACACACACACAGCAATAAATAAGACACATTTAGAGAACAGACATAGTTCCAAACCACTGCAGAGGCAGTCATAAGAGACAAATGTCTCACTAATTGTTTTTATGAAATGGAACTGCATTCATCCATATTCAATTGCCTTGGAATCAGAGTCTGATTTGAAGTCTTCTACCATGATAAACATTCTCACCACGATATCGCGATAAATATTCTCTCAGTCATTGTACCATTGTATCCCCCTCAGTTGATGTCAACCAGTGGTGATTATTTGTGGCGCAGCGCCCACAGAGAACCAAATATGATAAATGGACCCATAATGCGTAGAGACGTTACATGCCCTCAAAATGTCCTCTGAGTCTCTCAGCTGTGCGGTGGAGAGAGACTGTGGTTCTCACAAACAACCACATGGTTGCAGCAGAGTCCACAGTCACAAGACTACACTGCAGTCTGAAGGGGGAGAGAAAAGTCAGAGAATGAGTGAGAAGTGAGTGAGTGAGTGAGTGAGTGAGTGAGTGAGTGAGTGAGTGAGTGAGTGAGTGAGTGAGTGAGTGAGTGAGTGAGTGAGTGAGAGAGAGAAGCAAATAAAAGTAAGAGAGATGTCCATGCATCCAGAGAAAGTTTAAAACTACTATCAATCTAGTCATGGTTTGTAGGTCCACTAAAACATGCTGGCTGTTTTGGATGACCTATTTGCTAGGTTGCAGGCATTGGGTCACTTATTTGGGTAGTTTTCTTTAAAAAGAGGGTTGTTAATGCTGGGTTATTTATTTATAGGGGACAATGCACATTAATCAACATCAATATTACTGTAATGCACATCCACGTTAATGTGCCGGAGGTAGCCAAAAGCTCATTTTCACCCGTCGTTTCAGGGTAGGTAATGGCCTTTACACAGCCACTATACAAATACTCACTAAAACAATACAAAATACAAATACATTACATCCAATAATATATCATTCTAACTACACCATCATCAACTGCCATCTTACATACGAGGAACCACAGATAACTCGTGTACAGAGGTGGATAGATTTGAGCCATGTTTTCAATTTCATTTGAAAAGTACAATAATCGGTGCAGCTTCTCAAGTCCATGGGCATTGCATTCCAGTATATTGTAGCTCTAACAGAGGAGGCAGATTGACTGGATTCACTGTGTTGAAGAGGGACAACACAATCCCCTCTAGTTTACTGCCCTATTTTCCTGGAGCTGCCTTCCTTGAGCTTGGTATGCCGGCATAGGGGTGGAGGGGTAAGACCATTCAGGATCTTTAAAACAAGGCTTGCATCTACATTCTGCTTAAAACAATCCAGACTAAATAACATATGTATGTAAATTATATGACAATGGTGGTAACTTTAATAAAATTAAAATAAATATATTGTGTTTGTTTGTAGAGTGATTCAATTGGTTTCAGAATAGTAGCTCCTGCTTGTGACCAGCATGTGAGGCAATATCTCACGTGAGATCATAGCCTGCATATATAGTTTGGCGGCCTCCAGAGGAAGGAAAGGTCTGACAAACCTAAATTTGTATAATCCGCACTTTCTTCTTCACATGTTTCTTAAATGTCAAGTTGGAGTCCAAAATGACACCGAGATACCTGAAGTTAGACACAACTTTCAGATTCTCCCCATTAACAAGAACAGCTTGTTGAAAAGAATCAATGGATTTCTTAGAGAAGTACATACAAACCGGCTTGTCAATATTTAAATGCAGGCAATAATTAGTCATCCATTTAGTAACATGTACCATAGTTTTCAATTAACTTGTTTAACAACTAGTTGTCTATTTTTTGAGGGTACATACAGAACTGTACCATCTGCAGACATCTGCATGTTAACTTGCGGGCAAGCAAGTGGGAGATCATTTATAAAGATGGTAAACAGAAGGGGGCCTAATATAGACCCTTGTGGGACCCCAATGTTATAATAAAGAGAGTCCGACTAAGTGTCCCCCAAACAAACCCTGCGTTTGTCAGATAGGAATACCTCCAACTAATAACTTCAGTGGACACATTAAGGGATAGGAGGAATGCAGCAGACTTCCAAGCATTGGGGAAGGGTTGTGGAGATATGACCAAGTGGGTGGTTTAATTATCCCGCCAAATGCAGAAGATCAAAGTGATCCAGCAAGCTCATGAATTAGGATTGTTGCAACTTTAGCAAGTCCACAAGACAGTGCAGTCAGCGCTGAGTGAAATTACTTTTCAACGGACAAATGGGCAAGGTGTTGTGGCTGACCAAAAACTGTGAATAAAATGCTGCCTAACATTACTAATGATCCATTCTGGTTAAAAAGACATTGTATGTAATTATGATAGCTATCTCAGTCATTGAGAATTTTAGACAATGTTAGCTAGCATGCTAGCAAGTAAACAACCGCATGCATGCTAGCTAGCAAACTAGTTTCCTGTGCTGTGTGTGTTTGCAAAAATGTAAAGTATTTGTTGAAGTTTTGCTAGCTAGCTAGCTAGCTATATCAGTGCCTGTAGCTAGAACGCTTATTTTCTGTAATCCTAACGTTAACTTTACTGTGTGGTGCGATGACTTTCATGTCAGGTAGCTAGCTAACTAGATAACTTAGCTTAGCTTGCTAGCTCAAACTAGGTTTCTCAACCGGTTTGGCTAGCTAGACCAGATTTGACTAAGCTAGGCTTATTCCCTGTTTGTAGCTAGTTGGCAAGCTTATAACTCAAACTTTTATTGTGGTTCAGAAACTGTAGCTATGTTTTCTAGCCTAATAGTTTCTATGACATAAAGGAATGTCTCAATTGTTCATCCAAGTTTAGAGTAAAGTTATCCATTTTGACTCTACACTTAAACTGTGTTAATTTTATGTCTTTGTCCCTCAGATACTAAAGGTTGCATGGCACTGAGAGTAATTTGTCCACCACCAGTGTACTGAGTGCAGGTAGCTACATATTGAAATGAAAGTAGTCTGAAATGTTCATCCACGTTTATCAATTTTGTCTGTCCTGTAAAACCTTTATGTTCTTATCCCTCAGATACTAAAGATAACATGGTCCTGAGAGTGTTTCTCCCACCACCAGCGTAGCGAGTTGGAAAGAAGACTGCCAGCCCAAGCATTGACGAGGGCAGAAAGTCATATTGTAGCATTAAGTATATACAGTGGGGCAAAAAGTATTTAGTCAGCCACTAATTGTGCAAGTTCTCCCACTTAAAAAGATGAGAGAGGCCTGTAGTTTTCATCATATGTATACTTCAACTATGACAGACAAAATGAGAAAACAAAATCCAGAAAATCACATTGTAGCATTTTTTATGAATTTATTTGCAAATTATGGTGGAAAATAAGTATTTGGTCACCTACAAACAAGCAAGATTTCTGGCTCTCACAGACCTTTAAGAGGCTCCTCCACTCGTTACCTGTATTAATGACACCTGTTTGAACTTGTTATCAATATAAAAGACACCTGTCCACAACCTCAAACAGTCACACTCCAAACTCCACTATGGCCAAGACCAAAGAGCTGTCAAAGGACACCAGAAACAAAATTGTAGACCTGCACCAGGCTGGGAAGACTGAATCTGCAATAGGTAAACAGCTTGGTTTGAAGAAATCAACTGTGGGAGCAATTATTAGGAACTGGAAGACATACAAGACCACTGATAATCTCCCTCGATCTGGGGCTCCACGCAAGATCTCACTCCGTGGGGTCAAAATGATCACAAGAATGGTGAGCAAAAATCCCAGAACCACACGGAGGGACCTAGTGAATGACCTGCAGAGAGCTGGGACCACGCAAGTAGCACACTACGCCGCCAGGGACTCAAATCCTGCAGTGTCAGACGTGTCCCCCTGCTTAAGCCAGTACATGTCCAGGCCCGTCTGAAGTTTGCTAGAGAGCATTTGGATGATCCAGAAGAAGATTGGGAGAATGTCATATGGTCAGATGAAACCAAAATATAACTTTTTGGTAAAAACTCAACTCGTCGTGTTTGGAGGACAAAGAATGCTGAGTTGCATCCAAAGAACACATGCCTACTGTGAGGCATGGGGTTGGAAACATCATGCTTTGGGGCTGTTTTTCTGCAAAGGGACCAGGACCAGGACGACTGATCCGTGTAAAGGAAAGAATGAATGGGGCCATGTATCGTGAGATTTTGAGTGAAAACCTCCTTCCATCAGCAAGGGCATTGAAGATGAAATGTGGCTGGGTCTTTCAGCATGACACTGATCCTAAACACACCGCCTGGGTAACGAAGGAGTGGCTTCGTAAGAAGCATTTCAAGGTCCTAGAGTGGCATAGCCAGTCTCCAGATCTCAACCCCATAGAAAATATTTGGAGGGAGTTGAAAGTCTGTGTTGCCCAGCAACAGCCCCAAAACATCACTGCTCTAGAGGAGATCTGCATGGAGGAATGGGCCAAAATACCAGCAACAGTGTGTGAAAACCTTGTGAAGACTTACAGAAAACGTTTGACCTCTGTCATTGCCAACAAAGGGTATATAACAAAGTATTGAGAAACTTTTGTTATTGACCAAATACTTATTTTCCACCATAATTTGCAAATTAATTCATTAAAAATCCTACAATGTGATTTTCTGGATTTTTTTTCTCATTTTGTCTGTCATTGTTGAAGTGTACCTATGATGAAAATCTCATCTTTTTAAGCAGGAGAACTTGCACAATTGGTGGCTGACTAAATACTTTTTTGCCCCACTGTATGTATACATGTGTAATATTAAATACTATTTAATATGTAATACTGTACTCAACTACTCTCGTTAGTGTAATTGAGTAGCTTTTCAGTAGTACAGTGGCTTGCGAAAGTATTCAACCCCTTTGCATCTTTCCTATTTTGCTGCCTTACAACCTGGAATTAAAATATATATTTTTTGGGGGGGGAGGGTTGTATAATATGATTTACACAACATGCCTACCACTTTCAAAATATAAAATATTTTGGGCACATCTAGCCACTGGGATTTTTGCCCATTCTTGAAGGGTTGAGGTTTGGGATAGGCTTAAAATAAAAATATAAAAAACTACATTCTATCACTGGATTCAGACATGTACTGTAACCTTTGGAACCAGAGGCAGATGATTATTCCCATCTGCCACCCACTTCCACATGTACAGTGCCTTGCAAAAGTATTTATCCCCCTTGGCATTTTTCCTGTTTTGTTGCATTATAACCTGTAATTTAAATTCATTTTTATTTGGAATTCATGTAATGAACATACACAATATAGTCCAAAAAAAAGAAAAAAAAAGAACCTGTTTAAAAACAAATTATAAAAATTAAAAACGGAAAAGTGGTGCGTGCATATGTATTCACCCCCTTTGCTATGAAGTCCTTAACTAAGATCTGGTGCAAACAATTACCTACAGAAGTCACATGATTTGTTAGATTGCACACAGTTTGACTTTATTTAAGTGTCATATGATCTGTCACATGTTCTCAGAATATATACACCTGTTCTGAAAGGTCCCAGAGTCTGCTTCACCACCAAGCAAGTGGCACCATGAAGACCAAGGAGCTCTCCAAACAGGGCAGGGGCAAAGTTGTGGAGTAGTACAGATCAGGGTTAGGTTGTAAAAATTATTTTGAAACTTTAAACATCCCACAGAGCACTATTTAAATCCATGATAAAAAAAATTGAAAGAATATGGCACCCCAACAAACCTGCCAAAAGAGGGCCGCCCACAAAAACCCACAGACCAGGCAAGGAGGGCATTAATCAGAGAGGCAACAAAGAGACCAAAGATAACCCTGAAGGAGCTGCAAAGCTCCACAGCGAAGATTAGAGTATCTGTCCATAGGACCACTTTAAGCCGTACACTCCACTGAGCGGGGTTTTATGGAAAAGTGGCCAGAAAAAAAGCCATTGCTTAATTAAAGAAAATAAATAAGCAAACACGTTTGGTGTTCGCCAAAAAGCACGTGGGAGACTCCCCAAACATATGGAAGAAGGTACTTTGGTCAGATGAGACTAAGATTTAGCTTTTTTGCCATCAAGGAAAACGTTATGGCTGGCGCAAACCCAACACCTCTCATCACACCGAGAACCTTATCCCAGTGAAACATGGTGGAGGCAGCATTATGCTGTGGGGATTCTTTTCATCGGCAGGGACTGGGAAACTGGTCAGAATTGAAGGAATGATGGATGGAGCTAAATACAAGGTAATTCTTGAGGGAAACCTGTTTCAGTCTTCCAGAGATTTGAGACATGGACGAAGGTTCACCTTTCAGCAGGACAATGGCCCTAAGCATACTGCTAAAGCTTCACTCGGGTGGTTTAAGGGGAAACATTTAAACGTCTTGGAATGGCCTAGTCAAAGCCCAGACCACAATCCAATTGAGAATATGTGGTATAACTTAAAGATTGCTGTACACCAGCGGAACCCATCCTACTTGAAGGAGCTGGAGCAGTTTTTAAGGATCCGCCCATTTTTTTCGCCTGAAATGACATATACAAGGCAGTTAGATTTGGGTGTCAGGCCCTGAAGCAAGGATATGCATATTCTTGGTACCATTTGAAAGGAAACACTTTGAAGTTTGTGGAAATGTGAATATAGTAGAATAACACACAATAGATCTGGTAAAAGATAAAACAAAGAAAAAAACAACCGTTCTTTTGTATTTTCTTTGTTCCATCATCTTTGAAATGCAAGAGAAAGGCCATAATGTATTAGTTCAGTATTATTCCAGCCCAGGTGCATAGTTTTAGTCTGGTCCAACGAACCATGGCATTTCTGTTCAAAATGTTTTATCAAGATTGCCCAAATATGCCTAATTTGTTTATTAATAACTTTTTATGTTCAAAATTGTGCACTCTCCTCAAACAATAGCATGGTATTATTTCACTGTAATAGCTACTGTAAATTGGACAGTACAGTTAGATAAACAAGAATTTAAGCTTTCTGCCTGGGAAATGTTCTTGTTACTTACAACCTCATGCTAATCGCATTAGCCTACGCTAGCTCAACCGTCCCGTGGAAGGGACACCGATCCCAAAGAAGCAAGTCCACAAGACAGGAGTTAGTGCCTAGCCTTAAGAATTCAGAGTTAATGCCTAAACTTAACCCTAACCTTACAAATTTGGAGGTAATGCCTAAACTTAACATTAAACACTTTGACATTTCAAATTCTAATTTTATTTGTCACGTGCTCTGAATACTACAGGTGTAGACCTTACTTACAAGCCCTTAACTCTATTTCTTGAACTGCACTTTTGGTTCAGAAAATATTTACTAAATAAAAATACAGTACAAATAAAAAGTAACACAGTAGAATTACATAACAATAACGAGTCTATATACAGGGGCCACCAGTACTGAGTGAATGTGCGGGGTTAAAGGTTATTCGAGGTCATTTGTACATGTAGGTAGGGGTAAAGTGACTATGCAGCGAGTAGCAGCAGTGTAAAAACAAATGGGGAGGGGGGGGAGGTCAATGTAAATAGTCCAGATGGCCATTTGATTCATTGTTCAGCAGTCTTATAGCTTGGTGGTAGAAGCTGTTAAGAAGCATTTTGGACCAAGACTTGGTGCTCCGGTACCGCTTGCCATGCGGTAGCAGAGAGAACAGTCTATGACTTGGGTGACTGGGGGTCTTTGACATTTTTTGGGCCTTCCCCTGACACCGCCTGGTATATAGGTCCTGAATGGCTGGAAGCTTGGCCCCAGTGATGTTTTGGGCCGTATGCACTACCCTCTGTAGTGCCTTACGTTCAGATACTGAGCAGTTGCCATACTAGACGGTGATGCAACCAGTCAATATGCACTCGATGGTGCAGCTGTATAACTTTCTGAGGATCTGGGGACCTATGCCTAATTGTTTCAGTCTCCTGAGGGGGAAAGGGTGTTGTCATGCCCTCTTCATGACTGTCTTTGTGTATTTGGACCATAATAGTTTGTTGGTGATGTAGACACCAACAAACTTGAAACTCTTGACCCGCTCCACTTCAGCCCTGTTGATGTAAATAGGGGCCTGTTCAGTCCTCCTTTTCCTGTAGTCCACGATCATCTCCTTTGTCTTGCTCACATTGAGGGAGAAGTTGTTGGACTCTAAATAAACTGATAGGTCTTTGACCTCCTCACTATAGGCTCTCCCAGCATAGTCGGTTATCAGGCCTACCACTGTTGTGTCATCAGCAAACTTAGTGATGCTGTTGGAGTCGTGCTTGGCCACGCAGTCGTGGGTGAACAGGGAGTACAGGAGCGGACTAAGTACACACCCCTAAGGGGAACCGGTGTTGGGGATCAGTGTGACAGATGTTATGTTGCCTAACCTTACCACCTGGGGGTAAGGTTAGTCCACTCTTTCAGCAAGTCCAGTTGCTGAAAGAGTCCAGATTAGTGTCCAGCTCCTTGAAAGCAGCAGCTCAAGACTTTAGCTCGGTGGGGATGTAGTCAATGAACAGCATTCTCACATAGGTGTTAATTTTGTTCAGTTGGGAAAGGACAGTGTGAAGTGTGATTGAGATTGCGTCATCTGTAGATCTGTTGGGGTGGTATGCGAATTGGAGTGTGTCTAGGGTTTCCGGGATGATGGTGTTGATGTGAGCCATGACCAGCCTTTCAACGCACTTCATGGCTACCGACATGAGTGCTACAGGGTGGTAGTCATTTAGGCAGGTTACCTTTGCATTCTTGGGCACAGGGGCTATTGTTGTCTGCTTGAAACATGTGGGTATTACAGACTCGGTCAGGGAGAGATTGAAAATGCCAGCGATGACATTTGCCAGTTGGTCCGTGCATGCTTTGAGTACACACCCTGGTAATCCATGTCCCCGCATCCTTGTGAATGTTGACCTGTTTGCTCACATCGGCTACGGAGAGTGTGATCAGACAGTCATCTGGAACAGCTGGTGCTCTCATGCATGCTTCAGTTTTGCTTGCCTCGTTGCGAGCATGTAATGCATTTAGCTCATCGGGTAGGCTCGCGTCACTGGGCAGCTCACAGCTGGGTTTCCCTTTGTAGAGTCACTGGTACTTCCTGTTTTAGAGTTTGCGTGTAAGCAGGAATCAGGAGGGTTGAGTTAAGGTCAGATTTGCCAAATGGAGGGTGAGGGAGAGCATTGTATGCTTCTCTGTGTGTGGTGTAAAGGTGGTCTAGAATTTGACATGCTGGTAGAAATGAGGTAAAACAGATTTAAGTTTGTCTGCATTAAAGTTCCCGGACATTAGGAGCGCCGCTTCTGGACAAGCATTTTCTTTAATGCTTATGGCCTTATACAGCTTGTTGAGTCCAGTCTTAGTGCCAGCATTGGTTTGTGGTGGTATATAGATGGCTACACATAATATAGATGAGAACTCTCTTGGTAGATATTGTGGAACTATAGCTTATAATGAGGTACTCTGTCCTGGGGATACACAAAAAACAGTCAGCTCAAACCGTAACGTGCAATTAAGCAAAAATAAACAAACTTTTTGCCCCTGTCTGTGTGTGTCAGGGCTCGACATAAAGGGTGAGGTTTTGGAAACCCTCCGGGCCAGTGATCGTTGCTTGGGCCAGTGGAAAACATTTTTTTATACAACGGGTTACCCGAACATGCCCTAGTCTTTTATCTCCATCTCAGAGGAAAGCTCTCTGATGATGACAACGTGTGGTATACCATGGAGTCAATGGAACTCAAAACCCTTTCATCAATGCTGCCCCGTCTGTGCAAGGTATAACATTTTGTTCAAATAGCAAGGCTGCTATATAGGATATGAACAGAATAAACATGAATAGAATCGTTGTCGTATTATCTTTATTAATCGCCCGCTCGCTCTCTATGAGTCTGGCACATCCCGTAGGTATACCAACCACTGCATCCGGATGACGACCATCCAGCAGCTCTCCGATGCAGGTCTGTAGGCCAGAGAGATAATGAGTGTGAGCGGGCGCATTGCTGAAAGCTCTCTTAGGAGCTATTGGAAGCCGTCCACGGAAAACAGGAGGAGATGGGTTAACATTCTAACAGCTGTGTGCGACAACATTTGTTCCTGAGAAATGGCGCCCAGCTGTGCTTGAGACCCTGGCGTTAGACAGCTACTTCACTAATTGCACACTGGAATGAAATGTGCGGTTCAATGTGTATCACAAATTTAAAAGCTGTTGATGCTGTGACCATCTGGGGGAAAAATGGTCATTGTGGTTTCTATTCTGAACCATGGACAGTGCACCCATACAACGTTTCGAAACAACATTAAATTTTACTATGCATAAACCAGACTGTTTCAAAACCATGGACAGCGTCCCTAGAAACTAAGGTTCTGGAACTATCAACCAGCGTTTGGGTAGTTTTGCTTTACATGGCAGTCAATACAAAAATAACTAACGACCAGAGAACGCCTAAAATGAATGTAGCGTCATGTTTTGTTTAAAAATGGATAGTTTTGGAAATAATATACTTTTTTTATGCTGGTAGCCCATTGTATAAAAGCAATAATACACCTGAGGCCATGTCTTACGGCATTGTATCATGGCTGTGGTGGTCTACACCACTCGGCCTGTATTATTACTTAAGAAATAATGCTATTTTTAATCTAGGCTTTATAATGAATTATTTAGCACACGATCTGCACACACAGTCCTGTAGTTTATAGATGATCTGCTGGGCAGAGAGAGAGAGCGCAGCTCTCAAACAACTGGTTGTTTTATGGAGCAGTTTATCCGAAGACCGAGAGCGGCAGGGTTGGGAAAACCGTAGGGAAGATGTTCCAAATGATGGTATCTACCAGTACATACAAAGGCAAGAATGGGTACGCAAACCAGGTATTTAAAACGTTCAAAGTCTTGGTTGAATATTTGCAATGCAAAATTCAGGCATCGTGGAATAGGCTACCTTGAAAATCAGACATTTCCTCTAGGCTATTTGGTCTTTGAAAATTGAATTAATTGAAGTCATGGTAGCCGATGTAGAAGTTCTACTGCTCCAATATAATGATTCTGTGATTTAATTTCTAATCAGTTTTTATGAGCGATGTAGCCGCTTTCTTTTGTTACCGGTCGTTTCAATTGAAGGGTGTTACGAGAATGTTGTGTAAAATCATGAGCAGTTATAACATCGAATTTTGCCTTCATCTTCGTTTTCCATACAATGTGTTTCATTACAAAGGAACCCTGTTTCTGCTCTCTGTCTCATTTGAAAACATGATACAAAAATCCATGAACAACTCTTCGACATCTCAAATGGCGAGACTGACTAGCTACCAAATGGACGGACTGAATTTGTGTCAGGAGCATGATGTTTATTTAGTCAGGCAACACCCCACATTATTCTGACATATTTGAATGAAATCATGTTAATGTAAAAATGATGTGAATGTCAATGCATAAATCTCATTACGTAGTTCTGTAAACAAATACATTATTCTTAAAGTGGTAATGCACAAGTTTTTCCCCCCTACAGGCCAGTACAACAATTATATATAACATTTAAGTGCTTGAAAAAGTACTTGCATTTGACTTGCCAATGTCTATATGAACCCTGTATAGGCTACTTGCTCAGGCCGCAAATGAAAGATAAAATCACCTGCTATTGAAATTCATCATTGGCTTTCCCGTCAGATCTGACGTTCACGTAAGGCCTATATGTCTATCACCTTGTGATTGCCGTTGGCAATGTTTTCCGTTTTCGGGTAGATGGAAAGGCAATTAAATGGTAACTTCAAAGGAGCCTATGCCTATCTCAAATCCAATTGTATTGGTCACATACACATGTTTAGCAGATGTTAATGCGAGTGTAGTATTATCTAACAAGTAATCTAACAATTTCACAACGACGACCTTATACACACAAGTGTAAAGGATGAGCGAAGGCCGTACGGCGTAGGCAAGATGCAGTAGACAGTATAGAGTACAGAATATACATATGAGATGAGTAATGTAGGGTATGTAAACTTTATATAAAGTGGCATTGTTTAAAGTGACAAGTGATACATTAATTACATCCAATTTTTTATTATTAAAGAGGCTAAAGACTTGATTCAGTATGTTGGGAGCAGCGACTCAATGTTAGTGATGGCTGTTTAACAGTCTGATGGCCTTGAGATAGAAGCTGTTTTTCAGTCTCTTGGTTCCAGCTTTGATGCACCTCGCCTTCTGGATGATAACGGGGTGAACAGGCAGTGGCTCGAGTGGTTGTTGTCCTTGATCTTTTTTGCCTTCCTGTGAACTTGGGTAGTGTGTAGATGTCCTGGAGGGCAGGTAGTTTGCCCCCGGTGATGCGTTGTGCAGACCTCATTACCTTCTGGAGAGCCTTACGGTTGTGGGCGGAGCAGTTGCCGTACCAGGCGGTGATACGGCCCGACAGGATGCTCTCGATTGTGCATCTGTAAAAGTTTGTGAGTGTTTCTGGTGACAAGCCAAATTTCTTCAGCCTCCTGAGGTTGAAGAAGCGCTGTTGCGCCTTCTTCACGATGCTGTCTGTGTGAGTGGACCAATTCAGTTTGTCTGTGATGTGTACGCCATGAAACTTTCTACCTTCTCCACCACTGCCAAGCTGTCATTGGTGAACAGTGAGGGGTGAGAATGCACCCTTGTAGGTCCCCAGTGTTGAGGATCAGTGGGGTGGAGATGTTGTTTCCTACCCTCACCACCTGGGGGCGGCCCGTCAGATAGTCCAGGACCCAGTTGCACAGGGCGGGGTCGAGACCCAGGGTCTCGAGCTTAATGACGGGTTTGGAGGGTACTATGGTGTTACATTTTGAGTTGTAGTCAATGAACAGCATTCTTACATAGATATTCCTCTTGTTCAGATGGGATAAGGCAGTGTGCAGTGTGATGGAGATTGCATCGTCAGTGGACCTTTGGGGCGGTAAGCAAATTGGAGTGGGTCTAGGGTGTCAGGTAGGCTGGAGGTGATATGATCATGTTAAGGTTTTCTTCCGTCGAAAGAGAGTCGGACCAAAATGCAGCGTGGTTAGTTCGATTCATCTTTAATAAAGAAAAACACGAACAATACAAAAACAACAAACGGAACGTGAAAACCTATACAGCCTATCTGGTGACAACTAACACAGAGATAGGAACAATCACCCACAAAACACTCAAAGAATATGGCTGCCTAAATATGGTTCCCAATCAGAGACAACAATAATCACCTGCCTCTGATTAAGAACCGCCTCAGGCAACCATAGACTTTCCTAGACAACCCTACTCAGCCACAATCCCAATACCTACTAAAACCCCAATACAAAAACACACCACAAAATAAACCCATGTCACACCCTGGCCTGACCAAATAAATAAAGAAAACACAAAATACTAAGACCAAGGCGTGACAGATCAAAACAAAATAATGCATAGTTTCCTAACAACGCAAAGCGAGGTGACCATCTCTGGCGGCGCCATGTCTTCTCTGGGGGAATCATAATTATTTGCATAAATCCAGAGGCCATTTGTTTTGATAACTCCCTCACAAGTGCTCTACACTACAGAAACACTGCAAGCTAAACACTAGTCTGGCTGGTGTTCATCTGAATTAAAGGGTAACTACACACAAAAAAATCTAAATTACTCAGATTTTTTCCAGACCTTAGAAATGGTCCTCTAATGTGGTTTAAGCTTTGTTGTTGGCATAGACATCACATTTTTTTGTTTTTCTATGACAATTTGTGATTTTGAGAGACAAAACCTGAAGAAAAAAAAAAAGCTGTCGTTTTGGTATCAAGTATAGTTATTTTTCTAATTCTGCTCTCTAGAGGATTTTGCAGAAAAAAAACACATGGCAATATGAAATCTGCAATAAATCCATGTCTGCACTTTATGTTTAACAGTCTCTTTCCTTTGCTGTTACGTTAAATCTATCAAGCTCAGTGTAAAAACACAAGGGCATGCTAATGTTGGCTAGTCATTATTTCATTTATTCATTCATTTAAGTCATTTAGCAGACGCTCTTATCCAGAGCGATTATTTGCCTGGTTATGTATGGAATGATGAGACATTATGAGACCCCCCCCAAAAAAATGTTGGTGACCAAATCATATGCTGGTGCCACCAACTGAAAGAGGTAAGGAATGTTTCTGTCGAACCCTGGAGACCCACCGGAAGAGAGCTGGAGATTGAGGGATGAGGAGACGGAAACAGAGAAGAAAGAGCAGTGAAGACACTGGAATGGGCAGAGGAGATGATAAAAGACTGGATAAAGGAATGGGAAGAAGACATTTAGAGGGCATGGAGGGAGATGTTTAGGGGATGAAGGGAGGGATGGAGAGAGGCGCATCCTCCCCCACACGCTCCCGTTCCCCGGGCAACACAGAGAAATTTGTGGTGTTTATGTAACGAACTGGAGGACTGGCTCCGAAACACACGTTCAGCTACACACACACACGTTCAGCTACACACACACACACACACACACACACACACACACACACACACACACACACACACACACACACACACACACACACACACACACACACACACACACACACACACACACACACACACACACACACACACACACACACACACACACACACACACACACAACAAAGGCAGGATTAGGAAGACTGGAATAACACTGCACAAGACTTCTTCAGCCACCAGAAATAAACCTGTATCCAACCAGTATTAAAACAAACATGCCAAGGTTGCTAGGTCTATTATGGCCCTAAACTGGTAAAGGAAGCTTGTCAATGTGTCTGCATGTGCATTCATGCATGTGTGTGTGTGTGTGTGTGCGTGTCTGTGTGCATCCTTGCGCCTTTGTGTGTGCGTCACAGACCCAGATTTATGTGTGGCATGTTTCTCTCTCTTGGGCAGGTCCATTTCCTTTTACAGGGTCGATACACATTGACGAAGCAGTATTTTACCCACTCTACAATGAAGAGACTGCCCTGTTTGTGTCCTACACACACATCAGCTGTGTGGGAATCTTTGGAGCCACAAATAACAATACACAACACCACCAGTCACACCCATATTGACATACCCACATGATCGCTCTCTCTCTCTCTCACACACACACACACACACACACACACACACACACACACACACACACACACACACACACACACACACACACACACACACACACACACACACACACACACACACACACACACACACACACACACACACACACACACACACACACACAATTATCGTTGCCTGATAATAGGTCCATGTAATACATCAGAAAATAACCTTGACACTGAATTACTGTAGATGCTAAAAAGAGGAGAGAGAGAGGGGGGTGGGGGTAGAGGAGGAATAGAGGAGGACAGGGATTACCTCTTCACTTATCACATATCGACTAGCCTGCTCTAGTCACTGAAACAGAGCTGAGGGGATGAACAGATGAAGCAGAGAGAGAAACAGAGAGAGAGTGAGAGATAGAATAAGGCATAGAGACAGAATGAGATGGAGAGAAAGAAAGAGAGTTGAAGAGCAAGATGGAGCAACAGAAATACGGAGAAAGAGGCGGAGATGGTGGGAAAGAGCAAAAGAGAGAGAAATAAAGACAGAGCGAGAAAAGTCTTGAGCGTTAGATGTGTCTCCTTTAGCAATTTCAACTCAACCGCAGTAATCACTTTACCTCAACCCAACTCAAACCAAATCAATTTATTCAAATATTTGCCCTCTTCTCTTTGTCACTTCCTCCCTCTGCAGTGGTTTCTAGTTTTGTCACACAACACATTTCCACAGATGTATGTCAAGTATGTAATTGGCATGCTGTCTGCAGGAATGTCCACCAGAGTTGTTGGCAGATATTTTAATGTTAATTTCTCTACTATAAGCCGCCTTCAATGTCATTTTAGAGAATTTGGCTGTACGTCCAACCAGAGACCACATGTAACCACGCCAGCCCAGGACCTCCACATCCGGCTTCTTCACCTGCTTGATCATCTGAAACTAGCCAACCAGATAGCTGATGACACTGAGGAGCATTAATTAATTGTTTTTTTTACACATTTTTCTCTCCAATTTCGTGGTATCCAATTGGTAGTTACAGTCTTGTCTCCATGCTGCAACTCCCGTACGGACTCGGGAGAGGCAAAGGTCGAGAGCCGTGGGTCCTTCGAAACACAACCCAACCAAGCTGCACTGCTTCTTGACACAATGCCCACTTAACCCGGAAGCCAGCCGCAGCAATGTGTCGGAGGAAACACTGCACACCTGGCGACCATGTCAGCGTGCACTGTGCCCAGCCCACCACAGGAGTCGCTAGTGCGCGATGGGACAAGGACATTCCTGCCGGCCAAACCCTCCCCTAACCCGGACGGCGCTGGGCCAATTGTGCGCCGCCCCATGGGTCTCCCGGTCGCGGCCGGCTGCGACAGAGCCTCTCTAGTGGCACAGCTATCACTGCGATACTGAGGATTATTTATGTCTGTAATAAAGCCCTTTTGCAGGGGAAAAACAAATTATGATTGGCTGGGCCTGGCTCTCCAGTGGGTGGCTGCACCCCTGCCCAGTCATGTGAAATCCATAGATTAGGGCCTAATGAATTTATTTCAATTGACTGATTTCCTTATATGAACTGTAACTCAGTAAAATCGTTGAAATTGCTGCAAGTTGTGTATATATTTTTGTTCAAACTGCAGGATCCGTCAGAGATATATGATCCTCTATAAACTAACCAGAACCAATATACTTTAAAAGCATAGACACAACCTTCTGTTTTTTTTTTTTTTTTTTAAATCAAGCAAAATTACCCAGAATATTCAGAATACTACAGTTAAGAAGTTTAGTCAGCCTTCAAGTAGGCCTTCTATGCAGTGACATGGTTGTTAGCTGTTAGGAAAAGGACAGTGCTGAGTAGAATATTTTGGTAGAGAGAGGTTTATAGAGAAAAATACATATGGGAGATAATGAAAAACAACAAACATTTGTTGTGTAAACTGAGAACGTGTCAGCCTGCTGGTCAGCATATCCCTCACCCTGGTGTAGCCAACGATTTGACAAAACAGGAAACAGGAAGCTGTGGCAGGGGTCATTACTTCAGTCGGACCTTGAGGTGTCATAACCTCTGTCCAATCTGATAACCATCTGACAAATGGTAGCCCTGTGGAGTGGAGGGATGGTGTGTGTGTGTACATAAGTGTGTGTGCATGCTGTCATGACAATGGACGCTTTAGTAAACTAGTTACATTGCATAATTTACCTTCACAATTAAGACATGTATTACTAGAAAAGGGAGAGTACTCACTGGACAGCTAAGGAGAGAAAAGACTGAGACTTTTTCAATATTGTTTCTAACCTGAAATGACTGAAAATAATATTATGTTAATAAACTGACTCATACAGACCTCCCTGCATTTTTCATTTCTTTATGTTCGTATTTCAATAGACCAATATCCCTTACACACTGATTAGAGGTGAACAGTTAGCTTTCATATCTGATTGACCTCTCTCTCGCTTTCCCTCTCTCTCTCTCTCTCTGCCTCTTTTTCCTTCCCACCCCTCTCCCTCTCTCTCTCACACACAAAGTTTTCCTCCAAAGTCAAAATGAGATTAAACTGAAACTGGAGGATGAATAGTGGAACGGAGCTGGATAAAGATGTTATCTCCAAGCCGTTATTAGGTATGGTAAAAGCGTCTGGAATAATTTGTCAAATGCATTAATTGGTTTTCAGGCATGCTTTTGATCAATCCATAGGAAATCTCCTGGAATCTGTTGAAACCCATTGAAATAAGATACTTTTCTGTAACCCCAGGACTTCTCCATGCATGAGTAATAACATACATCACTATCGCTATCTGACAAACTGGGGGAGAAGAGTGTGTGTGTGCATGTGTATGAGTGCGTGAGTCCATATGTGTGTGTGTGTGCGCGTAGGAGCGTGTGTCCATGTGCGTCAATGTGTGTGCTTGGCTGTGTGCATGGAACTGTGATGCTGTTGTGGAGCCATGGGGTCCTGGCCATGGCCTCTCTCTCCCAGGGCCTGGGTTCGGTGACCTTTACAGTGCCTGAGTCAACAGCCATTAACTCCAAGGCTGTAGCCAGCCGACTGTGACATAAAGCTCTAGCACAGGCACTGCTATCGCCTGCCTGGCCTCTGCCTACCCATAACCATTCATAACGTCAACACTGAACACACACACACACACACACACACACACACACACACACACACACACACACACACACACACACACACACACACACACACACACACACACACACACACACACACACACACACACACACACACACACACACACACACACACACACACACGCGCGCGCGCATAACAAAGATAATCGAAGCGGAGGAATGTACCTTCATGTCATGCGTTCTGTTCTAATCAAATTACTGAAGCAAAATATTCTTGTCTTCTTCAACTTTATTACCAGAGTGCTTTGTTCGGTGCCAAAACATTACGGAAGAAAAGCGAATTCCAACGACTTACTTCAAAACAACTTATATTGCACAAGATTGTGTAAACTAAGGTCTAAAAAGACATACCGCTAAACGACATACCCCTCGCACAGCAATCTGTCAGACATCTCCTCTCATTTCTCAGTGTTGGTCATGCAGAATGGATCCGTACCGAATACTTTTCACTGATCTATTGTACTGCAATACGAGCACATACTTAAAGAAACCTACTTATCCTGTGTGTTTTCAGAGGTGTCATATACAGGTGACCTTGTAAACAGGCAGTTCCACAGACTCCGGAACCTTTCATCTACCACGTTAGAATAGATTCCATAATAGATATCGATATGGCCACACAGCTGTAATTCCAACCCTTTCGCTGGTGTTCGCAATAAGTGTTTTCCCTCACAAGTGCAGGTCTTTGCGGGTTGACCCTAAGAATAGCGCCAAAGATGGCCTGATTAAAATATGTGTCTGTAACGGAGGGAGATAAAAGGAGGGAGGGGGGGGATGGAGGGGATCGATAAGTATGTGTTTCCATTAATAAGCAGTAGGTTTGCAGTATAGTGAATTACTGTGGTATATTATCTCCAGTAATGGGTTTGTACTGTATAACCTCTGGCTGTGATTGTGTGATTGGGAGAGAGAGAGACAGAGAGGTCAGAGACTTGACACAGCAAGTAACTATAGGAGTTGATAAAGGTGAGAGCGAGAAAGAGATGGAACATTGTATTGAAACACATGCAACACCCTCAAGTCCTGACAATAAAATAAGGAAAATGGGGGGGGGGGGGGGGGGGGGGGGGGGTGAATAAAAAGTACTGTTTTCTTTTACACTTTGAAAACAAGCGATGCAATTTGGAAACTGGTCATGAAACTTTAAAACCGGATTGCCTTGGGCAGAGTAAAGTTCACAGGAAAAGGGCAGAAACCACATTAATCGTTCAACAGTGTCAACAATACAGCCATCACCACAACCTCCTCTAGAGCCTTAACCTGTCTCTGACACGTGGCGCATGGACAAAGGCCCACTGCCAAAGGCCCACTAATGTTTTAATAAACCATTTCCCAGGAAGAAAACAGTAAATGAGCAGACTAAGTGAAAAATCTGCCAATGTGCCTTTGAGCAAGGCACTTAACCCTAATTGCTCCTGTAGGTCGTTCTGTATTAGAGTGTCTGCTAAATGGCGTAAATGTAAATCAAATCCACACAACAAAACAAGAAAAATACACACAGAGTGCATTCGGAAAGTATTCAGACCCCTTCCCTTTTTCCAAATTTTGTTACATTAAAGCCTTATTCTAAAATAAAAATCGAATCAATCTACACACAATACCCCATAATGACAGAGCACATGTTTTGCACATATATTACAGAAAAAACAGAAATACCTTATTTATATAAGTATTCAAACCCTTTGCTATGAGACTCGAAATCGAGCTCAGGTGCACCCTGTTTCCATTGATCATCCTTGAGGTGTTTCTACAACTTGATTGGAGTCTACCTGTGGTAAACTCAATTAATTGGACATGATTTGGCACACATCTGTCAATATAAGGTCCCACAGTTGACAGTGCATGTCAGAGCAAAAACCAAGCCATATGAGGTCGAAGAAATTGTCAATAGAGCTCCGAGACAGCATTGTGTCGAGGCACAGATCTGGGGAAGGGTACCAAAAAATGTCTGTAGCAATGAAGGTCCCCAAGAACACAGTGGACTCCACCAATCTTAAATAGAAGAAGTTTGGAACCGCCAAGGCTCTTCTAGAGCTGGCTGCCTGGTCAAACTGAGCAATCAGGGAAGAACAGCCTTGGACAGGGAGGTGACCAAGAATCTGATGAGAACTCTGACAGAGCTCCCAGAGATCCACTGTGGAGATGGGAGAACGCTCCAGAAGGACATCCATCTCTGCAGCACTCCACCAATCAGGCATTTATGGTGGAGTGGCAAGACGGAAGCCAACCCTCAGTAAAAAAGGCACATGACAGCCTGCTTGGAGTTTGCCAAAAAGGCAAACAAGATTCTCTGGTCTGATGAAACCAAGATTGAAGTCTTTGGCTTGAATGCCAAGCGTCACGTCTGGAGGAAACCTGGCACCATCACTACGGTGAAGCATGGTAGTTGCAGCATCATGCTGTGAGGATGTTTTTCAGCGGCAGAGACTGGGAGACTAGTCAGGATCGAGGCAAAGATGAACAGAGCAACATACAGAGAGATCTTTGATGAAAATCTGCTCCAGAACGCACAGGACCTCAGACTGGGATGAAGGTTCAGCTTCAAACGACCCTGAGCACACAGCCAAGACAACGCTGGAGTGGCTTCGGGATAAGTCTCTGAATGTCTTTGAGTCCGGACTTGAACCCGATCAAAGATCGCTGCTAAAGATGCTTCAACAAAGTACTGAGTAAATGATGTGAATACTTATGTAAATGTAATATTTCAGTTTTTTATGTATGTAACGTAACAAAATGTGGAAAAAGTCAAGGGGTCTGAATACTTACGAATGCACTGTACACAGTCAGAACACACACCCACAAGCACACATGAAAAACACACAAATCAATCGCTTCCACCTACCTCTCTCGCAGGTGCGTGACCAGTACCCCGTGCCGGTACAATCACATATAAACCGGTTCCATCCCTCCTTACAGACGCCTCTGTTCTTACATGGGTAGCTCTCGCACTGTTTCCCCACCACCTTGTTGCACGACGGCTTGATGCCTGCCCCGTTCTGAGCCTCAGCGATCTGTCGGATGTCCTTACTGCGCCCGTCGATGAACAGGTCGCGCACGCAGCCCACGTAGCCATAGTTGAGCATGGCGGTCCACAGCTCGGTGGGCAGAATGAGGTTGGCACGGTCCGAGGGTAGACCCCCCAGGTACATGTCTCCTTCCAGGTCAAGGATCTCACTCTCACCGCTGGCTGTGAACGGGGTGCGCCGGCTGTTGACTGAGATGGTGCCTGGAGAGGAGGAGGAGATAGCTTTAAACCACAGAATTAAATAGAACATTTTTACGTTGTATGTCTATCATTGTAAGATAAGACAGTGATCCCATGCACAGTAGGGCAGGGGTTTCCAAACTAGCCTCCTCAAACTCAAATCTGGATCTCAATTCCAGTTCCAATGCATTTTCCCCCTCTCGTCAGGGACTGATTTCGACCTGGGACAACAGGTGGGTGTAACTAATTATCTGGCAGAAGAGAAAACCAGCAGGCTCCGGACCTCATAGGGTCAGAAATGAATACCCCTGTTCTAGCCTATGTGGGCCCAATTGGAATCTGTGTGCTCAATAAATACAGTAGCTGTCACCTCGCTTTACTAGGCCAGCGTATCTTTACTTTTCCACACTCATCCACAATGATGGCAGAGTTTTGACGGCTGACAGCCTTTGAGATGCTGAAGATGTTGAGCATAGTATAACATATCGGTTAATCCACTGTCTGTGTAAGGTATTGATACAGGGCACAGGGTTCCCTGATGCTCTCGCTGTCAAATAGAGTCTCACAGCTTAGGGACGATATATGAGCTTTGTGACTATAGTATACCTCAGGGAGAGAGGAAGAGAGGGAGAGAGGGATAGAACAAGAGAGGGAGAGAGAACGGAGAGACAGTGACAGAGCAGACACTGCTGTATGGCAGGCTTATCTCTGCTTCCGTCTCAAGCCAAGCAGCAGAGTGTGTGTGGCCTCTCTGTGTGTCCTTAACTCAGATCCAGAGTGCGATGGGAGAGCTTGAACAGTGTGCATACATGCTTCTGTGTTCGTCTGTGTGTGCGTGTATGTGTGCAGCCATGTGTGTGTGTGTCCATGTGTGTATGGCGGCAGTGGTAGATCAATAGCAGTAATATGTGCTGCAGTGAGTCACCTGGCCATGCCATCCCAGCCTTGTCTAAAAGCCTGTCTGCCCTATGAGACCCTCACAGGCCCAGCACTGGGCAGAGAGTGATACTCACATCAATACAACAACACACACACACAGGCACACACACACACACTCAGAGAGAGTGAGAGAAGGTAGTGTTAGAGAGATGGGGATAGGGGAGTAGAGAGTGGGAGAGGAGGAGAAAGAGGACTCACCTGAACGCCCATCCCTCTGTATGTCCACGTGGTACCAGGCCCCGTCGTTGACCTTGTTCTGGGTGGCTTTGACCTTGATGGTCCCAGAGCCCATGTCTAACAGTAGGTATAGACTGCCATCCAGGAGCTCCACCGCAAAGAAGTCGACCTGAGGGAGATCATCAAGGTGTTTAGTTCATCATAGGGGTACAGCACATATCTTTACAAAACAGGATAAATACATCCAAGATCCTTGAACGCAGATGTTTTGTTTTTTACTTACACTATTGAATGGATTATTTACAGTTTTAGACATAGCTTAAAGGCTAAAGTAAATTGTTTGTTTGATCCATTCATCATTCATTGGCTTACCTTGGTGTTCTTCTGGCTGCGTTGGGCCTCCTTGCGTTCCTGGGGCTTGCCGTGGGTGAACAGGATGAGTCCGTTGGGTTCCGAGGTCCTGAAGTCAAAGGAGATGGAGCCCATTCTCTTGGTGTTCCACTTGGGCAGGCTGATGTAGGCCTCGGGGGTCTCGAAGGAGATAGGGTCCAGGGTGGCCACGTTCTCACACTTGAAGACCACGTCCCCCTGGATCTTCATCTTTGGGTCTACGATGCGGGCCAGACGGGAGAGCTCCAGACGGATATCGTTATTCTTGTAGACCACCTGGACGGAGAGATTGGTAGAAGGGAGACAGAGTTTGTGCTCATTTTCAAGGTATGGTCAAGTAAGTTATTGCAAACCTTTTAACATCAACCTCTGTATCCAGTCTTCATCATTACCTTCACTGTAAAAAAAATAATACCACATTATCATTAACGGATTTAAACAAATATACACTGAGTGTACAAAACATTAAAAACACTAAGAACTCTTTCCATGAAATAGACTGACCAGGTGGACCCAGGTTAAAGCTATGAGGAGACAGGTTAAAGAAGTATTTTTAAGTCTTGAGACATGAGTTGTGTGTGCCATTCAGAGGGTGAATGGGTAAGACAAAAGTTTTAAGTGCCTTTGAGTGGGGTATGGTAGTAGGTGCCGGTTTGAGTGCACTGCAATGCTGCTGCAGTTTCCCGTGTGTGTCAAGAATGGTCCATCAACTTGACAACCGTGGGATTCATCGGAGTCAACATGGGCATCCCTATGGAACGCTTCTAGACCTTGTAGAGTCCATGTCCCGACGAATTGAGGCTGTTCTGAGGGCAAAGGGGGGTGCAACTCAATATTAGGGAGGTGTTCCTAATGTTTTGTACAGTCAGTGTATAATAAAACACTCAAAGATAACAGTTTGTTAATGTCAGACTTTCGGGGTGGTGTGGTCTCTCCAAAATTGCCAGGTAAAGTTCATGTTGATCAGTCAGTCGGCTATATTAATATATCTGTATTAAATACCAATAGGCCAGGGCACACAGACAAACACAATGGCTGTCTCTGGCTGAGGTAATTGACTCTCAGTGGTCTGACATATGCATCAGGGTCTGCTCGTCCTGATAGCAATGCTAATGGTTCCACAAAAGGGTGGGAGACGCAGGAGCGCGCGCACCTTCACAGCTGAGCAGTAGTGCCCACACACACACACACACACACACACACACACACACACACACACACACACACACACACACACACACACACACACACACACACACACACACACACACACACACACACACACACACACACACACACACACACACACACTTGTGGTGGCCCAGCTCTGTTTTAAAGGGGAATTGACTAGCTGGCTGCCCTTGGCTGCTTTGAGAGGCTGATGTAATGCTCTGTCCCTAGACACAGTATGTCTGCCACACATAAACCCAATGATTCTAGGCACCACACCCCCTTAAGAAATATCCAGAACCCTCTTAGAGGGCAACAGGGTTCAATTAAATAGGAAAAAGTTTGTTCATAAACTACAAACCAACCTATTTGGGCATTAGATACTTCATCAGAGAGGTACACCCACCAGTGACAACACTGACAGTTCACTATAGCCAACCTTGCCATTCTGTGAGTGAGTGTCCTTAGCAGAGAAAAACAAAGCCTGAGTTCCACTAAGTGGCCAATCTTTTATCACAGCAGTCTTAATGCTGTCAATAACCCAGAGGACAGAGAGACAGAGGGGGATGTGTGTGTAAATTGAAATCTGCTCAAGTGGAAAATTGAAGCATTTTTTTGTAGTTCTCTGGGCAGAACAGAAGCCCTTCTCTTTTTCTTGGGTAGCCTACTTTGAGCAAAGTATGAACATGCGAACACACCTTTGCACACACACACAAACGGACATGCACGCTCACACACAAACAACCTCTCGCTCTCTGGGTGTGTGAGTGGGTACACAGCTCTCTGTGAGTAGATCGGGGTCTGTGTGAGATTATTGATAATCCGGCAGATTTGACAGTAAATCAACTCATCCCTCTGGTGCCTGAAGGACACGCGACCCACCACCCGACCCACCGACCAGGAGATTATCTTTCTTATTCCTCTCTCTCTAAAGGAGGTCAAGGGCCCGGAGATGTCAAATCCCTGCCTGCCTGCCTGCCTGCCTGCCTGCCTGCCTGCCTGCCTGCCTGCCTGCCTGCCTGCCTGCCTGCTTGCCTGCCTGCCTGCCTGCCTGCCTGCCAGCCAGCCAGCCAGCCAGCCAGCCAGCCAGCCAGCCAGCCAGCCAGCCATGCTTCCATCCTTTCCGGAATCTAGAGGGTTTATCCCAGCGATCATGAATACCATCCTCCTAGGGCGGAAGCTTTACCTAAACAAAACCACACTGAGGTTACAGTTTTACACACCAAACATCCTAGCAACACCAGGAAAACACACTCACTGTATTGGCAGCTAGTTCCAATAATAATAATAATGACTATTAAAGTTATTAATGTACAGTATCACCCAAGGAACTAGAATAATGCTTTTAAAATGTCTTAACATTTACATAACATATTTAGTACTCTTATCCAGAGCGACTTACATGAGCAATTACAGTTAATTGCCTTGCTCAAGGGCACATAAACAGATTTTTCACCTACTCGGCTCAGGGATTTGGACCAGGGACCCTCCGGTTACTGGCCCAACACTCTTAACCATTAGATTGCCTAAGTAGAACCTAAGCAGTGTGCGTGTGTGTGTCAACAAACAGAAATAGCTACACTAAGGACCGTAAACAGTGGCCATTTTGTGGCGACGTTAGCTTAAAGGCTTTAAATTGGTCCAAATTAGCTGCCCTCCCTCAGTCCCCATTCCAGAGGAACATATAGGGACGGAGAGCAGATTACCGTGGCTACGACGCTCAGTCTCATTCAGTCGCCGCTCCTCTATCTCGTAAACACACAAGATAAGTGGTTGTGCCGCTCACGCCTCCACATCCTAATTGAGTTTGTGTAAGTTATGGAATTGCTTCTGTAAGTTAATGCCCAGTATGTTTTTATAAGCAGTCAGACATGACAAAGTCCCTACAGTCATTTCCTAACCAGGGCTGACAGTAAAATACTGCTGAGGCAGACTGTTTCTCTCACTAAGGAGTTGGCAGAACCATAGTGTCTGTCTATTAAGTGTATAGAAAGATAGTGGGATGCAGAGGGATGTGCATGCATGGTGGATATTAAGCTCTGACTTATCTGTCAATACACAGTTCAATGTGGAGATGAATCCGAGCGAAGAATCACAGTAACATGACATTGCTCTAAAATATCATATTTTCTCCATCCCTAGGACCTGTTATAAAGAACTGATGTTCATTAAACAGGGTCTTTGTAAGTCATCCAAATTTGGACTAAAATGACTCCAAGAAGGTATAACTATTGTTGTCTCGGGCAATAAAATGATTCATCTCAAGGAGGGTTTATCCCACAGAAATATTCCAGTAAAATAAGCTAAATAAAATGTCCCATATGCCAGCAGAGCTCCATTATCGATCTTTAGATGAGGCCCACAGACCTCTTCATCTCCTCCTTGGTGCAAGGTTTATATCTGCTGTCCTCCACACCCGAAATTCTATCGATCTCTCCATCCCCCATCCCTTCCCCCTGATTTTCTCTTTCCTAATACACTCATACGTCACTGCCACCGGCCCGGGATTTCATCCCAAAACAAACTCGGCCTTAGCCATTCATCAACGCACTGAGAATGGGGTTTGTTGGAAAACCTTCACATCTCCATGGTAAGAGAGCGTAACCTGAGTTGCTCCGTAAAGAGGCCGTAAGAACAGTGAGCTGTTTAAAGTTGGAGGTGTTGATAGTTGGATCCACGGTCAGATTTGGCTTTACGGCAAAATCCGGACGGTACTATGTCATATGGTCATCTTCAGATTCATTCGGTAGCAACATTATCTCACAAACTCACTGCGACATTTGGTGCAAAACAGTTAGTCTCATGCAGTCAAAAAGAAAACTTTTTTTTCCCCTTCATGAGCCTCAGTTGATAGGAGCCATGACACATTCACTGTAGCTTGTTTAAAGTTTCAGTGGTTGACAGTTGAAAGAGGGGTGAAATGTCATTGTTGTGAGATTAGTTCCGGTCAGAGAACAAACACACACAGATGACACAGGAGCATGAAAAATGCAACTCCACCGCTAACACACTGTATGCCGACACATTCATGGTACACTGCTGTACATAGCCAGATATTATGTAGCCTTAGGTGGGAGCAACATAAGGGGCAGCAGGTAGCCTAGTGGTTAGAGCGTTGGACTAGTAACCGGAAGGTTGCAAGATCAAATCCCCGAGCTGACAAGGTAAAAAATCTGTCGTTCAGCCCCTGATCAAGGCACTGTTCGTTCCTTGGCCGTCATTGAAAATATTGACGTGCCTAGTTAAATAAAGGTTCAAAAAAGAATAATAAGTAATGAGCAGCAGCCAATTGGCAACTCTATGACATAATGAAAATTGACACCCAGCGTCATAACATGTTATGACATGGTCATAATATTTCATAACAGCTGACATAGCCTGCCATGACACATATATTTAGACCTGTTGTGACATATACTGCATTATTTTATGGCTGGTTATGACAACTACAGTTGTGTCAAAATCCACAAAACCTACCACACAAGGCAAAACATTCCATTACACCAGTTATTCCCAAACTGGGGTACACACAATTCCATCGGGTGTATGCCAAATAAAAATGTAAAAATTCACATTTAAATAAAAAATTCTTCACATTTTCAAACAGTCCATTTATATTTTCCAACGGGGCTATACATTTTGGTGAGGTTTTTTCCCTCGTATGAGTAGCCTTGTTTCACGGCCAAAAATAAAATTAAACCATCTTCAGTCGTGGCCAAAAGTTTTGAGAATGACACAAATATTAATTTCCACAAAGTTTGCTGCTTCAGTGTCTTTAGATATTTTTGTCAGATGTTACTATGGAATACTGAAGTATAATTACTGTCATGCCTTGGTCTTAGTATTTTGTGTTTTCTTTATTTGTTTAGTCAGGCCAGGGTGTGACATGGGTTATTGTGGTGTGTTTTTTGTCTTGGAATGTTGTGGGGTGACTAATTAGTCTATGGCTGCCTGAGGCGGTTCTCAATCAGAGTCAGGTGATTTATCGTTGTCTCTGATTGGGAACCATATTTAGGCAGCCATATTCTGTGAGTGTTTTCGTGGGTGATTGTTCCTGTCTATGTATAGTGTTCACCAGATAGGCTGTAGTAGGTTTTCGTGTTTCGTTTGTTGTTTTTGTATATTATGTCATTTCATGTATCGTTGATTCTACATTAAAGAACATGAGTAACCACCACGCTGCAGTTGGGCCGATCCTTATTCTACCTCTTCATCAGAGGAGGAGATAGAAGAACGCCGTTACAGAATCACCCACCACACCCGGACCAAGCGGCGTGGTAACAGGCAGCGACAGCAGGAGCAGCGAAAAGAGGAACGGGCATGGGAGGATGAATTGTTCGGAGAAGGACCCTGGGATCAGCCGGGAGAATATCGCCGCCCCAAAGAATAACTTGAGGCGGAGAAAGCTGAGAGACGCTGGTATGAGGAGAAACAACAGCGGCAGCAGGAGCTACAATATCGGGACTACACTACTTGGGAGGAAATAGACAGGTGGGCGGTCGACCCAGGGAGAGTACCGGAGCCCGCCTGGGATTCGCTGGAGCAGTGCGAAGAGGGTTATAGGAGAATGGAGTTGGAGAGACAAGTCCGACGGCGCAAAAGGAAACCCAAGAGTCAGCCCCAAAAATGTATTGGTGTGGGGGGGCTCAGGGAGAGTGTGGCAGAGTCAGGTGTCAGACCGGAGCCAACTCTCCCTGTTTATCGTGAGGAGCCAAAGAGGAGACCAGAACCAGAGCCGGTGTTAGAGGTGAGCGAAGCAGAGACTGTGAAGGAGTTAATGGGAAAAGTGGAGGAGAGAGTAATGAGGGAGTTGCTAGTATGGTGCTTCAGGTACGATATTCGTCCGACGGAGCGTGTCGGGATTTAATGGCACCTGGGTCAGCGCTCCATACTCGTCCTGAGGTGCGTGTTAGTCGGCTGGTGAAAATTGTGCCAGCCTCACGCACTAGGCCTCCTGTGTACCGACCTAGCCTAGCACGTCCTGTGCCAGCCCTGCTCTCAGGCTCTCCAGTACACCTTCACGGTCCGGTCCATCCTGTGCCACCTTCACATACCAGTCCTCCGGTGGCAGCTCCCCGCACCAGGCTTCCTGTGCATGTCCTCGGTCCAGTACCACAAGTTCCAGCACCACGCACCAGGCCTTCAGTGCGCCTCGCCTGTTCAGCGCAGCCAGCGCTTTCCTCCTCTCCTGCGCTGCCGGAGTCTCCCACTTGTTCAGAGCTTCCAGAGCCTTCCTCCTCTACAGCGCTGCTGGAGTGTCCCGCCTGTTCAGCGCTGTCGGAGCCTTTCTCCTCTCCTGCGCTGCCGGAGTCTCCCGCCTGTTTAGCGCAGCCAGAACCTTCCTCCTCTAAAGCGCTGCCGGAGCCTCCTGCCTGTTCAGCGCAGCCTGAGCTGTCAGCCTGCATGGAGCAGCCTGAGCTGTCAGCCTGCATAGAGCAGCCAGAGCTGTCAGTCTGCATGGAGCGGCCAGAGCTGTCAGTCTGCATGGAGCAGCCAGAGCTGTCAGTCTGCATGGGGCAGCCAGAGCTGCCAGTCTGCATGGAGCAGCCAGAGCTGCCAGTCTGCATGGAGCTGCCAATCTGCATGGAGCAGCCAGAGCAGCAAGATCCGCCAGTCAGCCATGAGGAGAGTGGAGGAGAGAGTAATGAGGGAGTTGCTAGTCAACCAGACTCTTCCAGATCTGCCAGTCAACCAGACTCTTCCAGATCTGCCAGTCAACCAGACTCTTCCAGATCCTCCAGCCAGCCAGGATCTGCCGGAGCCAACTACCTGCCTGAGCTTCCTTTCAGTGCTGAGCTTCCTCTTAGTGCTGAGCTTCCTCTCAGTGCTGGGCTTTCCCTCAGTGCTGGGCTTTCCCTCAGTGCCGGGCTTTCCCTCAGTCCCGAGCTACCCCTCAGTCCCGAGCTGCCCCTCAGTCCCGAGCTGCCCCTCAGTCCCGAGCTGCCCCTCAGTCCCGAGCTGCCCCTCATTCCCGAGCTGCCCCTCAGTCACGAGCTGCCCCTCAGTCACGAGCTGCCCCTCAGTCCAGTGGGGTTCTGGGTGAGGACTACTAGGCCATGGTCGGCGGCGAGGGTGGACTATCCCAGGACGCGAAGGGGAGGAACTAAGACATTTATGGAGTGGGGTCCACGTCCCGAGCCGGAGCCGCCACCATGGACAGACGCCCACCTGGACCCTCCCTATGGTTTTGAGGTGCGTCCGGGAGTCCGCACCTTAGGGGGGGGGTTCTGCCTTGGTCTTAGTATTTTGTGTTTTCTTTATTTGTTTGGTCAGGCCAGGGTGTGACATGGGTTATTGTGGTGTGTTTTTTGTCTTGGGGTGTTGTGGGGTGACTAATTAGTCTATGGCTGCCTGAGGCGGTTCTCAATCAGAGTCAGGTGATTTATCGTTGTCTCTGATTGGGAACCATATTTAGGCAGCCATATTCTGTTTTCTGAGTGTTTTCGTGGGTGATTGTTCCTGTCTCTGTGTAGTGTTCACCAGATAGGCTGTAATAGGTTTTCGCGTTTCGTTTGTTGTTTTTGTATATTATGTTATTTCATGTATCGTCGATTCTACATTAAAGAACATGAGTAACCACCACGCTGCATTTTGGTCCGATCCTTATTCTACCTCTTCATCAGAGGAGGAGATAGAAGAACGCCGTTACAATTACAAGCATTTCATAAGTGTCAAAGGCTTTTATTGACAATTACATGAAGTTGATGCAAAGAGTCAATATTTGCAATGTTGACCTTTCTTTTTAAAGACCTCTGCAATCCATCCTGGCATGCTGTCAATTAACATCTGGGCCACATCCTTACTGATGGCAGCCCATTCTTGCATAATCAATGCTTGGAGTTTGTCAGAATTTGTGGGTTTTTGTTTGTCCGCCCGCCTCTTGAGGATTGACCACAAGTTCTCAATGTGATTAAGGTCTGGGAGATCAGTGTAGACGGCAGCTCCCCTACTGATTAGTTCCAGAGGTAATGGACCCAAAATATCAATGTTTTGTTCCCCGAGCCACTTAGTTATCACTTTTGCCTTATGGCAAGGTGCTCCATCATGCTGAAAAATACATTGTTCGTCACCAAACTGTTCCTGGATGGTTGGGAGAAGTTGCTCTCGGAGGATGTGTTGGTACCATTCTTTATTCATGGCTGTGTTCTTAGGAAAAATTGTGAGTGAGCCCACTCCCTTGGCTGAGAAGCAACCCCACACATGAATGGTCTCAGGATGCTTTACTGTTGGCATGACACAGGACTGATGGTAGTGCTCACCTTGTCTTCTCCGGACAAGCTTTTTTCCGGATGCCCCAAACAATCGGAAAGGGGATTCTCAACAGAGAAAATTACTTTACCCCAGTCCTCAGCAGTCCAATCCTTGTACCATTTGCAGAATATCAGTCTGGCCCTGATGTTTTTCCTGAAGAGAAGTGGCTTCTTTGCTGCGCTTCTTGACACCACGCCATCCTCCAAAAGTCTTCGCCACACTGTGCGTGCAGATGCACTCACACCTGCTGGCTGACATTCCTGAGCAAAATCTGTACTGGTTGTGCCCCGATCCCGCAGCTGAATCAACTTTAGAAGACGGGCCTGGAGCTTGCTGGACTTTCTTGGGCACCCTGAAGCCTTCTTCACAACAATTGAACCGCTCTCCTTGAAGTTCTTGATGAGCCGATAAATAGTTGATTTGGGTGCAATCTTACTGGCAGCAATATCCTCGCCTGTGAAGCTCTTTTTGTGCAAAACAATGATGACAGCACGTGTTTCCTTGCAGGTAACCATGGTTGACAGAGGAAGAACAATGATTCCAAGCACCACCCTACTTTTGAAGCTTCCAGTCTGTTATTTGAACTCAATCAGCATGACAGAGTGATCTCCAGCCTCGACCTCGTCAACACTCACACCTGTGTTAGCGAGAGAATCACTGACATGATGTCAGCTGGTCCTTTTGTGGCAGGGCTGAAATGCAGTGGAAATGTTTTTGGGGGATTCAGTTCATTTGCATTGCAAAGAGGGACTTTGCAATTAATTGCAATTCATCTGATCACTCTTCATAACATTCTGGAGTATATGGAAATTGCAATCATACAAACTGAGGCAGCAGACTTTGTGAAAATGTATATGTGTCAATCTCAAAACTTCTGGCCACAACTGTAGTGTTCAGCAAAATAACAACACAATGTCAAATACAGGTAGCCTAGTCAAATAATTAACATCCAATCACATTAACCGTTACATTCTCGCAGGAATTCCATTAACGTAGCTGCTGCTCATTCCGTTTGCTCGAAAATTGATAAATGGTTAAAAAAAGTAAGGTCCGCATCCATAGAGACACATACCAGCTTTACTGGTAGTACTGATACTACAAGCAGTACTACACCTGCATCTATCGACGACACATCCAATGCTAGCATCAGTAATTCTACATTTGTTGTTAGCCCAGCTAGAGCGGACACTGACAGTTGAGACTCTGATGCAAGCGAAGAGCTACTGCCCCTTTACCCGGGAAAGCTCCGAACAACAGACAGGGACGTTGGACCATCGAAGAGGCGCAAATATGATGAGAACTACATTGATTTGGGGTTCATTTATATTGGGAGTAGTGCCTTTCTTCAGCCACAGTGTGTTATAAGTGTAAAAGTACTATCTTACAACTGAATGAAACCTTCACTCTTGCACAAACATGCCAATTTGAAAAATAAGCCACAGGAGTTTTTTGAGCAAGAATTAAGACAACTTTCGAGTTGTAAGACATGTATAAAAGCAACAGGTTCCATTAATAAGAAGGGGCTAGAAGCGTCTTATACTGTATGGTGAGCTACCGGGTGGCTAGGACAGGCAAGCCCCATACTATTGTGGAGGGCTTAATTCTTCCTGCTGCCGCGGATATGGCTGGGACAATGCTGTGGGAAAAGGCCCAAAAAACTATACAGACAATGCCTCCATCAAACAACACCGTTTCACGACTAATCAGTGACATGTTTTGAAACAATTACTGCTTCGTATACAAGCCAGTGAATTATATGTGTTCCAGCTGGATGAGTCAACAGACGTGGTGGGCCTGGCACAGCTCTTGGTATATGTCTGTTACATTTATGGGGGGTCAATTAAGGAAGACATCCTCTTCTGCAAACCAGGACAACGGGAGAGGATATTTTTAAAGTACTGGACAGCTTTGTGACATCAAATGGACTTTGGTGGTCAAGATGTGTTGGTACGCGACGCGGGTCCTGTGTTTTGTCTTACAAACAGGACAACGGAATGGATCGCATGCAGCGACCCAAAAAAAACGACTCCGAAAAAGAGGGAAACGTAGCGGTCTTCTGGTCAGACTCCGGACAAGGGCACATCACGCACCACTCCCCAGCATTCTTCTTGCCAATGTCCAGTCTCTTGACAACAAGGTTGATGAAATCCGAGCAAGGGTAGCATTCCAGAGGAACATCAGAGACTGCAACGTTCTCTGCTTCACGGAAACATTGCTTACTAGGAAGACGCTATCCGATGCGGTGCAGCCAACGGGTTTCTCCACGCATCACGCCGACAGAAACAAACATCTTTCTGGTAAGAAGAGTGGCGGGGGCATATGCCTCATGACTAACGTGTGATGAAAGAAACATACAGGAACTCAAATCCTTCTGTTCACCTGATTTAGAATTCCTCACAATCAAATGTAGACCGCATTATCTTCCAAGAGAATTCTCTTCGATTATAATCACAGCCGTATATATCCCCCCCCAAGCAGACACATCGATGGCTCTGAACAAACTTTATTTAACTCTTTGCAAACTGGAAACCATTTATCCGGAGGCTGGATTCATTGTAGCTGGGGATTTTAACAAAGCTAATCTGAAAACAAGACTCCCTAAATTTTATCAGCATATCGATTGCGCAACCAGGGGTGGTAAAACCTTGGATCATTGTTACTCTAACTTCCGCGATGCATATAAGGCCCTGCCCCGCCCCCCTTTCGGAAAAGCTGACCACGACTCCATTTTGTTGATCCCTGCCTACAGGCAGAAACTTAAACAAGAGGCTCCCACGCTGAGGTCTGTCCAACGCTGGTCCGACCAAGCGGACTCCACACTCCAAGACTGCTTCCATCACGTGGACTGGGACATGTTTCGTATTGCGTCAGATAAAAATATTGACGAATACGCTGATTCGGTGTGCGAGTTCATTAGAACGTGTGTTGAAGATGTCCTTCCCATAGCAACGATAAAAACATTCCCTAACCAGAAACTGTGGATTGATGGCAGCATTCGTGTGAAACTGAAAGTGCGAACCACTGCTTTTAATCAGGGCAAGGTGTCTGGCAACATGACCGAATACAAACAGTGCAGCTATTCCCTCCGCAAGGCTATTAAACAAGCTAAGCGTCAGTACAGAGACAAAGTAGAATCTCAATTCAATGGCTCAGACACAAGAGGCATGTGGCAGGGTCTACAGTCAATCACGGACTACAAGAAGAAACCCAGCCCAGTCACGGACCAGGATGTCTTGCTCCCAGGCAGACTAAATAACTTTTTTGCCCGCTTTGAGGACAATACAGTGCCACTGACACGGCCTGCAACGAAAACATGCGGTCTCTCCTTCACTGCAGCCGAGGTGAGTAAGACATTTAAACATGTTAACCTCGCAAGGCTGCAGGCCCAGACGGCATCCCCAGCCGCGCCCTCAGAGCATGCGCAGACCAGCTGGCCGGTGTGTTTACGGACATATTCAATCAATCCCTATACCAGTCTGCTGTTCCCACATGTTTCAAGAGGGCCACCATTGTTCCTGTTCCCAAGAAAGCTAAGGTAACTGAGCTAAACGACTACCGCCCCGTAGCACTCACTTCCGTCATCATGCAGTGCTTTGAGAGACTAGTCAAGGACCATATCATCTCCACCCTACCTGACACCCTAGACCCACTCCAATTTGCTTACCGCCCAAATAGGTCCACAGACGATGCAATCTCAACCACACTGCACACTGCCCTAACCCACCTGGACAAGAGGAATACCTATGTGAGAATGCTGTTCATCGACTACAGATCGGCATTCAACACCATAGTACCCTCCAAGCTCGTCATCAAGCTCGAGACCCTGGGTCTCGACCCCGTCCTGTGCAACTGGGTACTGGACTTCCTGACGGGCCGCCCCCAGGTGGTGAGGGTAGGCAACAACATCTCCTCCCCGCTGATCCTCAACACGGCGGCCCCACAAGGGTGCGTTCTGAGCCCTCTCCTGTACTCCCTGTTCACCCACGACTGCGTGGCCACGCACGCCTCCAACTCAATCATCAAGTTTGCGGACGAAACAACAGTGGTAGGCTTGATTACCAACAACGACGAGATGGCCTACAGGGAGGAGGTGAGGGCCCTCGGAGTGTGGTGTCAGGAAAATAACCTCACACTCAACGTCAACAAAACTAAGGAGATGATTGTGGACTTCAGGAAACAGCAGAGGGAACACCCCCCTATCCACATCGATGGAACAGTAGTGGAGAGGGTAGCAAGTTTTAAGTTCCTCGGCATACACATCACAGACAAACTGAATTGGTCCACTCACACTGACAGCGTCGTGAAGAAGGCGCAGCGCAGCGCCTCTTCAACCTCAGGAGGCTGAAGAAATTTGGCTTGTCACCAAAAGCACTCACAAACTTCTACAGATGCACAATCGAGAGCATCCTGGCGGGCTGTATCACCGCCTGGTACGGCAACTGCTCCGCCCTCAACCGTAAGGCTCTCCAGAGGGTAGTGAGGTCTGCACAACGCATCACCGGGGGCAAACTACCTGCCCTCCAGGACACCTACACCACCCGATGTTACAGGAAGGCCATAAAGATCATCAAGGACATCAACCACCCGAGCCACTGCCTGTTCACCCCGCTATCATCCAGAAGGCGAGGTCAGTACAGGTGCATCAAAGCTGGGACCGAGAGACTGAAAAACAGCTTCTATCTCAAGGCCATCAGACTGTTAAACAGCCACCACTAACATTGAGTGGCTGCTGCCAACACACTGTCATTGACACTGACCCAACTCCAGCCAATCTAATAATGGGAATTGATGGGAAATTATGTAAATATATCACTAGCCACTTTAAACAATGCTACCTTATATAATGTTACTTACCCAACATTATTCATCTCATATGCATACGTATATACTGTACTCTACATCATCGACTGCATCCTTATGTAATACATGTATCACTAGCCACTTTAACTATGCCACTTTGTTTACTTTGTCTACATACTCATCTCATATGTATATACTGTACTCGATACCATCTACTGTATGCTGCTCTGTACCATCACTCATTCATATATCCTTATGTACATATTCTTTATCCCCTTACACTGTGTATAAGACAGTAGTTTTGGAATTGTTAGTTAGATTACTTGTTGGTTATCACTGCATTGTCGGAACTAGAAGCACAAGCATTTCACTACACTCGCATTAACATCTGCTAACCATGTGTATGTGACAAATACAATTAGATTTGATTTGATTTGTATCTGTACTGATTGTGCAAAAGCCATGACAGAGAGACATAGTGGAGTGGTAATGCGCGTGCAAGCAGTTGCTCCCGACGCCACTTGGGTACACTGCAGCATCCATCGAGATGCTCTTGCTGCCAAGGGAATGCCTGACAGCTTTAAAGCCGATTTGGACACTACAGTGAAAATGGTTAACTTTGTTAAAGCAAGGCCACTGAACTCTTGTGTATTTTCTGCAGAATGCAACGATATGGGCAGTGACTAACTACAGAACATAAAGAAGTGTGCTGGTTATCAAAGGACAAAGGATTGACCTTTTTTTCTTTTTAAATTGAGAGACAAGTTTAAAGTTTTCTTTACTGACCATCATTTTCACTTGTCTGACCACTTGCATGATGATGAGTTTCTCACACGACTGGCCTATCTGGGTGATGTTTTTTTCTCGCCTGAATGATCTGAATCTAGGATCACAGGGACTCTCCGGAACTATATTCAATGTGCGGGACAAAATTTAGGCTATGATTAAGAAGTTGGAGCTCTTCTCTGTCTGCATTAACAAGGACAACACACAGGACTTTCCCTCATCATTGTATGTTTTTGTGTGTGCAAATGAACTCAAGCTTACGGACAATGTCAAATGTGATATAGTGAAGCACCTGAATGAGTTGGGTGCGCAATTATGATGACACAAACAACTGGATTTGTTATCCCTTTTATGCCCTGCCTCCAGTTCACTTACTGATATCTGAACAAGAGAACCTCATCGAAAATTGCAACAAGAGGTTCTGGATTGGGCTGCACTAAGAGTATCCTGCCTTGGCAAATCGCGCTGTTAAGACACTGATGCCCTTTGCAACCACGTACCTATGTGAGAGTGGATTCTCAGCCCTCACTAGCATGAAAGCTAAATACAGACACCGACTGTGTGTGGAAAATTATTTAAAACTGAGACTCTCTCCAACACAACCCAACATTGCAGAGTTATGTGCATCCTTTCAAGCATACCCTTCTCATTAACCTGTGGTGAGTTACAATTTCCGATGAACAAATAAGGTTTTATATGAAAGATGGTGAAATAAAGACCAAAATTATTGATTATTATTATTTGTGCCCGGTTCCTATAAGAGCTCTTTGTCACTTCCCACAAGCTGTGTTGTGACAAAAACTCACACACATTCTTATGTTTAATAAATGTATGGTATAGTGTGTGTGTGCAGGCTTACAATGATGGCAAAAAACAACACTTGAGAGAGTGCTGACCCTGGTGCTAGAGAGGGTACGAAGCTGGAGGTTGAATGTTTGAAGGGGTACAGGACTATACAAAGTTTGGGAACCACTGCATTACACCATAACCTACTTTGTCAAAAGCATGTTTATGTTTTGAAAATGTTCTGAAATTGACCATAGTAAATTAGCATTGTAATTCTGCACACGCAGACATGCACCTACCCCACTGACTGGGATGACGGCAGGAGAATATTTCAGGAGCAGGACCAGATGCCCCTAATTCAGTCATCAGTCAAAAATAGGGTATGTACGTCAGAGGCCTATCTGGATAATATGATTATGATGGTCATAATGCTTCTTGACAGTGTCATAAAGTGTATTTTCTGACTCCAAGTAAAGTGACACAGGATGATCGAAATGCTCTATGACACTGTGTAAAATATGATTGGAAAAAAACCATGTCAAAATATATATATTTTTTTACAACAAATGACTTAAGAAACACACTTCTTGGCAGGGATTTGAATAAATGTGGGTGTTGACACAATAATGTAGGTGTCATAACCAGCTATAAAATAACACAATATATGTCACAACAGTTGTAGATATATGGGTCATGACAGTGGTATGACCATATTATCACAGGTGCTGACAAGTTATGTCAGCTGTTATGACATCATAACATGGTTATGACCGTGTCATAACATGTTTTGACGCTGGGTGTTAGCGAAACAATAGACAAACTCCATAACTTAATGCACACGCTACATCAAATATTACACACACTGTGCTACAAATCACATCACAGAAGACAGAAACAAAACATAAAGCTGTCCAATTGTCCCCTGAAGTCCCCAGATTTAAACAACCAACATATGCTTCCCTCTAAATCCCTTTCAGTCAGATATCAGTAGCTGTCACCCGCGGCCATCTCACTGCGACCTTGAAGATCCCCAGCTAGAGCACTGCAAATCCCTTGGCACTGATTGGACAGTGATTATCATTATTTGCGATATTATCACTGTCGTTTGCCGTCGTTTAATCTGCATTGTCACGTCGACCTGAAGCATTTTTCATTATCTAAATCAAGTTTCAACCACCGGCTTCTCTGTAATTTCCAGACATCACAAGCCGTGAGACGCTCAGACGTCTCCCCGTGTCTGACACAAAGTGACACTTTGCAATTTGGTCGCCAGGCGACGTTGTCATCTGGAGTGGTGGCGGGCGTCTACGTAAAATGTCAGCTAGCTAATTCCTGCCGAGCCGGTGATGAGGCGTCAGGCAGTGCCCGGTGACATTTCAACTTCCCTCTCTCACTCTTTTCTCTGTCTGTCTCTCTTTCTATCCGTCTGTCCGTCTGTCTGCCTGTCTGTCTGTCTGCCTATCTGTCCTGGTAACTTCTCTGAATGTCAAATACTTTACATTTTGACATTCGTATTTACGTATTATGAAAAACACAACGATCCTTTGTTTTAGTATTCTCCTTAGACCACTTTCTCTTTTGATACCACCTGTCTCGCACAACAAAATGTGTGAGATTTATGCAATATAATACACAGTCGCCCAAGCCTTCCCTACCATCTTTCATATTCTAACCATTTTTCATATTCAAACATCCAACCCGTACGTATAACTGATTACAGAGGTTGACAGAGAGAAATGACTGCGAGACAATCTGTTCGGGCACATTTGAAACTGAGCCGCAGTACAATAGGCAGCCTGCGCTTGGGGACCAGTTGATTTTTACAACTACAATAGCTACACAATCACTAATCCCATTCCTCCAATTGCCTCCTGATAAAATGCTGAATATATATTACTGTTGGATACAAATAAAGATCAGCTCGCGGAGGGAAAACCTTGACAAGATGACAAGTCACTTTTAGCAAGGCATCTACAAAACATAGTAACTTATCTTGCCGGTCTCACCGCATGGTATGTATTTTATCAGGGCAGCACAAATGCAGACGGCAGGTTTCCCAGCTGAATCACAGCATTAGAAGTGAATCAAACAGATAGTGAGTGAGTGATCTCTGATTCTTGCACAGACATAAGAAGGCACGAACACAGACTGAGCTTCTGTCTATTCAAAATTGTCTGTGTGACACACTCTAGGTGTGCCCACACGACTGATTCAGAAGCATGTGTCTGTGTGTGTGTGTGGGTGGGATGGGGGGGGGGGGGGGTGAGACAAACTGACAGAGAGAGACGGACTTCAACACACTGTCTGGCTGCGTGAGAAATGACATAAGGGTATAACCAAGGTGTGTGTGTGTGTGTTCTATGTGGATGTAGAAATGAAAAATGACTTGTGTTTGAATATGGAGAGTAGAATTCCATCAGCCTGTTATCTCCTCTACCAGACACTCGCTCAAAGAGAGAGAGACACACTTACTGACAGAGAGAGAGAGAGACGGACATCAACACACTGTCTGGCACTGTGAGAAACGACACAGGGGTATAACCAAGGCCAAACCCCATTCAACACAACCGTCATTGGAATCACACTCCTCACAGTATTCATCATACCGCTTTACTAAGAGGGTGTTTTTCGGTTTTACTGTCAGAAGCCCTCACAAGGATAGTAAAACAAGGAAAAGTTTGTCCCCACAAGGAAAAAGGCTATTTTAGGCTTAGGGGTTATGGTAAGGGTTCAAATTAGAGTTAGGGTTAGAATTATGGGATAGGGTTATGGTTATGAGTTAAGGTTCGATTTAAGGTTAGGGGATAAGGTTTTGAATGGGAATCAATTGTTTGGTCCCCACAAGGATAGTAAAACAAACGTGTGTGTATTCTAAGGCACTGCCTCCATATTTCCAAAAGGAGTCCATGCTCCTCTGGCCCTCAAACACAATCACACACACACCATATCTTCCTCCTGGCCCCTGCATTGGTGTGTGTGTGTGTGTCTGGGCTGAGTGGGGCCCTTGGTGACACACACATTAATCATCCACAGCTGTCTGCCTCTCCCATAAATCTCTGCCTGCCGGCCCTGCCCACCGCTCTCCAGGAATTAATGGCCCCGGGTCCCCACTGTGCACAGACCACCACCGACACACACACACCACTCAAGGATGCAACACACCCCTGGCATGCTGGGTGTATGTATGTATGTATGTATGTATGTATGTATGTATGTATGTATGTGTGTGTGTGTGTGTGTGTGTGTGTGTGTGTGTGTGTGTGTGTGTGTGTGTGTGTGTGTGTGTGTGTGTGTGTGTGTGTGTGTGTGTGTGTGTGTGTGTGTGTGTGTGTGTGTGTGTGTGTGTGTGTGTGTGAACACTGTGTGTGTGTTCTGTCTGTGGGACCAGACCACTCACTGCTCAAGGATGGCGCTAGCCCATGGCATAAGAGGAGTGATTTGCATAGACATTGAGACTGGAGGGTAGGGATGGCAGCTGGAGTGTGGAGGTGGGGTGGGGGGTGGGCACTGAGGGTTGTGTCACCCTGTGTCAGTAATGTTAGTGAGAGTCCTTGTTACACCATTAGGGTCACAACCTAGCGGAACGACTACAAAAGCAATACTACTAGAGGTGGTATGCCAATCCCCCACATGTTATGGGTGTATACCAACCTCCCACAGTGTGTGTTTGGATAAAAACAGGGACGGATGTTAAACAGAAAATAGAAAATACCACACAAGATGTTGTAAAACACCAAATGGTGCCCAGATCCTGAGACAAGCTGTTGCTGCCAAGAGATCTCTCTCTCTCTCTCTCTCTCTCTCTCTCTGGTGAATGTTCAGCAGTTGCAGTGTGCATTTTATTCCACAGGGTGGGGTGCTTTCCATACTCCAGCACCATGCTCTCACACAGGCCTGTACAAACAATTGAAGTGGGAAGTTTACATACACATAGGCTGCAGTCATTAAAACTCCCTTTTTCAACAACTCTACAAATGTCTTGTTAACAAACTATAGTTTTGGCAGGTCGGTTCGGACATCTACTTTGTGCATGACACAAGTCATTTTTCCAACAATTGTTTACAGACAGATTATTTCACTTACAATTCACTGTATCACAATTCCAGTGGGTCAGACGTTTACATACACTAAGTTGAGTGTGCCTTTAAACGGCTCGGAAAAATCCAGAAAATTATGTCATGGCTTTAGATGCTTCTGATAGGCTAATTGACATAATTTGAGTCAATTGGAGGTGTACCTGTGGATGTATTTCAAGGCCTACTTTCAAACTCAGTGCCTCTTTGCTTGACATCATGTGAAAATAATAAGAAATCAACCAAGACCTCAGAAAATAAATTGTACACCTCCACAAGTCTGGTTCATCCTTGAGAGCAATTTCCAAACGCCTGAAGGTACCACGTTCATCTGTAAAAACAATAGTATGCAAGTATAAACACCATGGGACCACGCAGCCATCATATCGCTCAGGAAGGAGAGGCGTTCTGTCTCCTAGAGAACGTACTTATGTGCGAAATGTTCAAATCAATCCCAGTACAACAGCAAAGGGCCTTTTGAAGATGCTGGAGGAAACAGGTACAAAAGTATCCACAGTAAAAACAAGTCCTATATTGACAAAAACTGAAAGGCCGCTCAGCGAGGAAGAAACTACTGCTCCAAAACCGCCATAAAAAAGCCAGATACGGTTTGCAACTGCACATGGGGACAAAGACCATACTTTTTGGAGACATGTCCTCTGGTCTGATGAAACCGAAATAGAACTGTTTGGCCATAATGACCATCATTATGTTTGGAGGAAAAAGGGGGAGGCTTGCAAATCGAAGAACACCATCCCAACTGTGAAGCACGGGAGTGGCAGCATCATGTTGTGTGGGTGCTTTGCTACAGGAGGGTCTGTGGCACTTTACAAAGTAGATGGCATCATGAGGATGGAACATTCTGTGGATATATTGAAGCAACATCTCAAGACATCAGTCAGGAAGTTAAAGCTTGGTCGCAAATGGGTCTTCCAATTGGACAATGACCACAAGCATACTTCCAAAGTTGTGTCAAAATGGCTTAAGTACAACAAAGTCAAGGTATTGGAGTGGCCATCACAAAGCCCTGACCTCAATCCTATAGAAAATTTGTGGGCAGAACTGAAAAAGCGTGTACGAGCAAGGAGGCCTACAAACCTGTCAGGAGGAATGGGCTGAAATTCCCCCAACTTATTGTGGGAAGATTGTGGAAGGCCACCCAAAATGTTTGACCCAAGTTAAGCAATTTAAAGGCAATGATACCAAATACTAATTCAGTGTATGTAAACTTCTGACCCACTGGGAATGTGATGAAATACATAAATGTTGAAATAAATCATTCTCTCTACTGTTATTCCGACATTTCACATTCTTAAAATAAAGTGGTGAAGTAGGATTAAATGTCAGGAATTGTGAAAAACTGAGTTTAAATGTATTTGGCTAAGGTGTATGTAAACATCCGACTTCAACTGTATGCATGACAAAGTATGTGGACACCTGCTCGTCGAACATCTCATTCCAAAATCATATGCATTTATATGGAGTTGGTCCCCCCTTTGCTGCTATAACAGCCTCCACTCTTCTGGGAAGGGTTTCCACTAGGTGTTTGAACATTGCTGTGGGGACTTGCTTCCATTCAGCCACAAGAGCATTAGTGAGGTCGGACACTGATGTTGGGAGATTAGGCCTGGCTCGCTGTCTGCGTTCCAATTCATCCCAAAGGTGTTCGATGAGGTTGAGGTCAGGGCTCTGTGCAGGCCAGTCAAGTTCCTCCAAACTGATATCGACAAACCATTTCTGTATGGACCTCACTTTGTGCACAGGGGATTGTCATGCTGAAACTGTCATGTTTGTCATTTATTATCATGTCTTGTCCCTGTGCTCCCCATTCTATTCGTTTCCCTCTGCTGGTCTTATTTGGTTCTTTCCCTCTTTCTATCCCTCTCTCTCCCCCTCCCTCTCTCACTCTCTCGCTCTCTCTTCTCTCTATCGTTCCGTTCCTGCTCCCAGCTGTTCCTATTCCCCTAATCATCATTTAGTCTTCCCACACCTGTTCCCGATCCTTTCCCCTGATTAGAGTCCCTATTTATTCCTTTGTGTTCCGTTCCTGTCCCGTCGGTTCCTTGTTTAGTATTCACCATGCTGTGATTGCGTATCGCCCTGTCCTGTCGTGTTTTTGCTGTGATTGTGTATCGCCCTGTCCTGTCGTGTTTTTTGCCTTCATCAGATGCTGCGTGTGAGCAGGTGTCTCTGTCAACTACGGCCTGCGCCTACCCGAAGCGACCTGCAGTCTGTGGCCGCTTCTCCTGTTATTCCCCTCTACAGACTAGAGGATTTCTGTTATTCCCTGTTTGGACTTGAATAAACTCTGTTTCTGTTAAGTCGCTTTTGGGTCCTCTTTCACCTGCATGACAGAAGGAACCGACCAAGGAATGGACCCAGCGACTTCAGACGCTCGTTACACTGCCGTCGAGATCCAAGGAGCCATGCTCGGCAGACACGAGCAGGAATTGTCTGCTGCTCGCCATGCCGTGGAGAACCTGGCCGCTCAGGTTTCCGACCTCTCTGGACAGTTCCAGAGTCTACGTCTCGTGCCACCTGTTACTTCCTGGCCTGCCGAGCCTCCAGAACCTAGGGTTAATAACCCACCTTGCTACTCCGGACAGCCCACTGAGTGCCGCTCCTTTCTCACGCAGTGTGAGATTGTGTTCTCTCTCCAACCCAACACATACTCTAGAGAGAGAGCTCGGGTTGCTTACGTCATTTCACTCCTTACTGGCCGGGCTCGAGAATGGGGCACAGCTATCTGGGAGGCAAGGGCTGATTGCTCTAACAAGTTCCAGAACTTTAAAGAGGAGATGATTCGGGTTTTTGACCGTTCAGTTTTTGGTGGGGAGGCTTCTAGGGCCCTGGCTTCCTTATGCCAAGGTGAACGGTCCATAACGGATTATTCTATTGAGTTTCGCACTCTTGCTGCCTCTAGTGAGTGGAACGAGCCGGCGCTGCTCGCTCGTTTTCTGGAGGGACTCCACGCAGTGGTTAAGGATGAGATTCTCTCCCGGGAGGTTCCTTCAGATGTGGACTCTTTGATTGCTCTCGCCATCCGCATAGAACGACGGGTAGATCTTCGTCACCGGGCTCGTGGAAGAGAGCTCGCATCAACGGTGTTTCCCTGCTCCGCATCGCAACCATCTCCCTCCTCTGGCTTTGAGACTGAGCCCATGCAGCTGGGAGGGATTCGCATCTCGACTAAGGAGAGGGAACGGAGGATCACCAACCGCCTGTGCCTCTATTGCGGAGTTGCTGGACATTTTGTTAATTCATGTCCAGTAAAAGCCAGAGCTCATCTGTAAGCGGAGGGCTACAGGTGAGCGCAACTACTCAAGTCTCTCCATCAAAATCCTGTACTACTTTGTCGGTCCATCTACGCTGGACCGGTTCGGGTGCTACATGTAGTGCCTTGATAGACTCTGGGGCTGAGGGTTGTTTCATGGACGAAGCATGGGTTCGGAAACATGACATTCCTTTCAGAGAGTTAGAAAAGCCTACGCCCATGTTCGCCTTAGATGGTAGTCATCTTCCCAGTATCAGATTTGAGACACTACCTTTAACCCTCACAGTATCTGGTAACCACAGTGAGACTATTTCTTTTTTGATTTTCCGTTCACCGTTTACACCTGTTGTTTTGGGTCATCCCTGGCTAGTATGTCATAATCCTTCTATTAATTGGTCTAGTAATTCTATCCTATCCTGGAACGTTTCTTGTCATGTGAAGTGTTTAATGTCTGCCATCCCTCCCGTTTCTTCTGTCCCTACTTCTCAGGAGGAACCTGGCGATTTGACAGGAGTGCCGGAGGAATATCATGATCTGCGCACGGTCTTCAGTCGGTCCCGAGCCAACTCCCTTCCTCCTCACCGGTCGTATGATTGTAGTATTGATCTCCTTCCGGGGACCACTCCTCCTCGAGGTAGACTATACTCTCTGTCGGCTCCCGAACGTAAGGCTCTCGAGGATTATTTGTCTGTGTCTCTTGACGCCGGTACCATAGTGCCTTCTTCTTCTCCGGCCGGGGCGGGGTTCTTTTTGTTAAGAAGAAGGACGGTACTCTGCGCCCCTGCGTGGATTATCGAGGGCTGAATGACATAACGGTTAAGAATCGTTATCCGCTTCCCCTTATGTCATCAGCCTTCGAGATTCTGCAGGGAGCCAGGTGCTTTACTAAGTTGGACCTTCGTAACGCTTACCATCTCGTGCGCATCAGAGAGGGGGACGAGTGGAAAACGGCGTTTAACACTCCGTTAGGGCATTTTGAGTACCGGGTTCTGCCGTTCGGTCTCGCCAATGCGCCAGCTGTTTTTCAGGCATTAGTTAATGATGTTCTGAGAGACATGCTGAACATTTTTGTTTTTGTCTATCTTGACGATATCCTGATTTTTTCTCCGTCACTCGAGATTCATGTTCAGCACGTTCGACGTGTTCTACAGCGCCTTTTAGAGAATTGTCTCTACGTAAAGGCTGAGAAGTGCTCTTTTCATGTCTCCTCCGTTACTTTTCTCGGTTCCGTTATTTCCGCTGAAGGCATTCAGATGGATTCCGCTAAGGTCCAAGCTGTCAGTGATTGGCCCGTTCCAAGGTCACGTGTCGAGTTGCAGCGCTTTTTAGGTTTCGCTAATTTCTATCGGCGTTTCATTCGTAATTTCGGTCAAGTTGCTGCCCCTCTCACAGCTCTTACTTCTGTCAAGACGTGTTTTAAGTGGTCCGGTTCCGCCCAGGGAGCTTTTGATCTTCTAAAAGAACGTTTTACGTCCGCTCCTATCCTCGTTACTCCTGACGTCACTAGACAATTCATTGTCGAGGTTGACGCTTCAGAGGTAGGCGTGGGAGCCATTCTATCCCAGCGCTTCCAGTCTGACGATAAGGTTCATCCTTGCGCTTATTTTTCTCATCGCCTGTCGCCATCTGAGCGCAACTATGATGTGGGTAACCGTGAACTGCTCGCCATCCGCTTAGCCCTAGGCGAATGGCGACAGTGGTTGGAGGGGCGACCGTTCCTTTTGTCGTTTGGACAGACCATAAGAACCTTGAGTACATCCGTTCTGCCAAACGACTTAATGCCCGTCAAGCTCGTTGGGCGTTGTTTTTCGCTCGTTTCGAGTTTGTGATTTCTTACCGTCCGGGTAGCAAGAACACCAAGCCTGATGCCTTATCCCGTCTGTTTAGTTCTTCTGTGGCTTCTACTGATCCCGAGGGGATTCTTCCTTATGGGCGTGTTGTCGGGTTAACAGTCTGGGGAATTGAAAGACAGGTTAAGCAAGCACTCACGCACACTGCGCGCCGCGCGCTTGTCCTAGTAACCTCCTTTTCGTTCCTGTTTCCACTCGTCTGGCTGTTCTTCAGTGGGCTCACTCTGCCAAGTTAGCTGGTCATCCCGGTGTTCGAGGCACTCTTGCGTCTATTCGCCAGCGCTTTTGGTGGCCGACTCAGGAGCGTGACACGCGCCGTTTCGTGGCTGCTTGTTCGGACTGCGCGCAGACTAAGTCGGGTAACTCTCCTCCTGCCGGTCGTCTCAGACCGCTCCCCATTCCTTCTCGACCATGGTCTCACATTGCCTTAGACTTCATTACCGGTCTGCCTTTGTCTGCGGGGAAGACTGTGATTCTGACGGTTGTCGATAGGTTCTCTAAGGCGGCACATTTCATTCCCTCTCGCTAAACTTCCTTCCGCTAAGGAGACGGCACAAATCATTATTGAGAATGTATTCAGAATTCATGGCCTCCCGTTAGACGCCGTTTCAGACAGAGGCCCGCAATTCACGTCACAGTTTTGGAGGGAGTTCTGTCGTTTGATTGGTGCGTCCGTCAGTCTCTCTTCCGGGTTTCATCCCCAGTCTAACGGTCAAGCAGAGAGGGCCAATCAGACGATTGGTCGCATACTACGCAGCCTTTCTTTCAGAAACCCTGCGTCTTGGGCAGAACAGCTCCCTGGGCAGAATACGCTCACAATTCGCTTCCTTCGTCTGCTACCGGGTTATCTCCGTTTCAGAGTAGTCTGGGTTACCAGCCTCCTCTGTTCTCATCCCAGCTTGCCGAGTCCAGCGTTCCCTCCGCTCAAGCGTTTGTCCAACGTTGTGAGCGCACCTGGAGGAGGGTGAGGTCTGCACTTTGCCGTTACAGGGCACAGACGGTGAGAGCCGCCAATAAACGCAGGATTAAGAGTCCAAGGTATTGTTGCGGCCAGAGAGTGTGGCTTTCCACTCGCAACCTTCCTCTTACGACAGCTTCTCGTAAGTTGACTCCGCGGTTCATTGGTCCGTTCCGTGTCTCCCAGGTCGTCAATCCTGTCGCTGTGCGACTGCTTCTTCCGCGACATCTTCGTCGCGTCCATCCTGTCTTCCATGTCTCCTGTGTTAAGCCCTTTCTTCGCACCCCCGTTCGTCTTCCCTCCCCCTCCCGTCCTTGTCGAGAGCGCACCTATTTACAAGGTACATAAGATCATGGACATGCGTTCTCGGGGACGGGGTCACCAATACTTAGTGGATTGGGAGGGTTACGGTCCTGAGGAGAGGAGTTGGGTTCCGTCTCGGGACGTGCTGGACCGTTCACTCATCGATGATTTCCTCCGTTGCCGCCAGGATTCCTCCTCGAGTGCGCCAGGAGGCGCTCGGTGAGTGGGGGTACTGTCATGTTTGTCATTTATTATCATGTCTTGTCCCTGTGCTCCCCATTCTATTCGTTTCCCTCTGCTGGTCTTATTTGGTTCTTTCCCTCTTTCTATCCCTCTCTCTCCCCCTCCCTCTCTCACTCTCTCGCTCTCTCTTCTCTCTATCGTTCCGTTCCTGCTCCCAGCTGTTCCTATTCCCCTAATCATCATTTAGTCTTCCCACACCTGTTCCCGATCCTTTCCCCTGATTAGAGTCCCTATTTATTCCTTTGTGTTCCGTTCCTGTCCCGTCGGTTCCTTGTTTAGTATTCACCATGCTGTGATTGCGTATCGCCCTGTCCTGTCGTGTTTTTGCTGTGATTGTGTATCGCCCTGTCCTGTCGTGTTTTTTTGCCTTCATCAGATGCTGCGTGTGAGCAGGTGTCTCTGTCAACTACGGCCTGCGCCTACCCGAAGCGACCTGCAGTCTGTGGCCGCTTCTCCTGTTATTCCCCTCTACAGACTAGAGGATTTCTGTTATTCCCTGTTTGGACTTGAATAAACTCTGTTTCTGTTAAGTCGCTTTTGGGTCCTCTTTCACCTGCATGACAGAAACAGGAAAGGGCCTTCCCCCAAACTGTTTCCACAAAGTTGGAAGCAAAGAATCGTCTAGAATGTCATTGTATTCTGTTACTTTAACATTTCCCTTCACTGGATCTAAGGGGCTGAGCTCGAACCATGAAAAACAGCCCCAGACCATTATTCTTCCTCCACCATACTTTACAGTTGGCACTATGCATTGGCCTGACCTTGCTTCCAGAGGCAGTTTGGAACTCGTAATGAGTGTTACAACAGAGGACAGACTATTTTTACGAGCTATACACACTTCAGCGGTCCCGTTCTGTGAGCTTGTGAGGCCTACCACTTCCCTGCTGACCTGCTGTTGCTCCTAAATGTTTCCACAATAACAGCACTTACAGTTGACCAGGGCAGCTCAAGAAGAGCAGAAATTTGACAAACCAACTTGTTGGATAGGTGGCATCCTATGACGCTGCCACCTTGAAAGTCACTGAGCTCTTCAGTAAGTTCATTCTACATCCAATGTTTGTCTATGGGGATTGAATTGCGGTGCACACAATTCTATACACCTGTCAGCAATGGGTGTGGCTGAAATAGCCGAATCCACTAATTTGTACATATTGTGTACTATATGTCAGACTTCTAGTGGACCTAGTGGTGTGAGGCATTTGTGCAGGGGGTAAGAGTGTGACAGTGTGGATGGGGACAGCCACAGGCCACTGGCTAGAGCTAGACTAGCTAATCTCAACTCGATCTGATCTGAGGGCAGACACACACACACACACGTCTTTCCTGGGGCTGTTTAGACAGGGTGACTGCATGGTCATCTAAGGACTCAACCTTTCTCCACATCACACTGGTTATCAGACAACTTCTCCAGAGTAAATATCCCACTCTGTTGGTAACACAGACATGGCAATCTGATAAACGGAAAGACCTTCAGTAAATGTTAAACAGGTGTAACAGATATGAAAATGGAGAATCAAATCACATCTACATTGTTTTACCTCTTTTCATAAAATATTTCATTTTTTGGATTATACTTATCAGTTTAGAATATGACAAACATTTTACTCAATACAATATAAACGATTTGAAATAACAGAATAAACAGTAACTATATTATGCTACGAAATAACATGTACTGTCATTCAGAAATGACATACATATGATTCCATGATGATTAGAAATACATTACAAGTATCAATGATTGAATTGGACATTATTTCAACAGAACTGATGTAGGTGTCTCTTCGTCAGTGTTTCTCTGATAGGAACACCACAAAGATGTGTTATGGAGGAAAAAGGAGGCATAAAGACTGTTATTATGTCCACATATGTAAGGCATAATAATCGGCTACCAAGTCACGTTTCTGTGTGTGTGTGTGTGTGTGTGTGTGTGTGTGTGTGTGTGTGTGTGTGTGTGTGTGTGTGTGTGTGTGTGTGTGTGTGTGTGTGTGTGTGTGTGTGTGTGTGTGTGTGTGTGTGTGTGTGTGTGTGTGTGTGTGTGTGTGTGTGTGTGTGTGTGTTTTTTCAATAGCGGGAGACGTGGGGGCCTACCTGATGCCATGGTAACAAAACATTTATCCATAATAGCGTTTGATGGCACGGACAAGAGCATCGCCAGCAGGCAAATTAGTGTTAATGGCAGGGAGTGCAGTGTGGAGGATAGCAGTGTTTCTGTGTACGTGCGAGTTTGCATGTGTGTGCGTGTGTGTCAAATCAAATGTATTTGTCACATGCTTCGTAAACAACAGGAGTAGACTAACAGTGAAATGCTTACTTACGGGACCTTCCCAATGATGCAGAGAGAAACAAAGAGAAATAATAGAAAAATAATAACACAAGGAATAAATACACAATGAGTAACGATAACTTCGTTATATACACGGGGTACCAGTACCGAATCAATGTGCAGGGGTACGAGGTAACTGAGGTAGATATGCACATATAGGTAGGGATAAAGTGACTAGACAAAAGGATGGACAATAAACAGTAACAGCAGTATATGTGATGAGTCAAATGAGTTAGTGCAAAAAGGGTCCATGCAGATTTATTTAGTTTAAAAAAAACAAATGACCTATATTTAACTTGGCAAGTCAGTTAACCTCTTGAACCTCTGGGGTCAGTAAACAATATATTTTGTCACGAAAAGATGCTTGACTATGCATATAATTGACAGCTTTGGAAAGAAAACACTGACGTTTCCAAAACTGCAAAGATATTGTCTGTGAGTGCCACAGAACTAATGCTACAGGCGAAACCAAGATGAAACTTCATACAGGAAGTGAGACAGATTTTTGAGGCGCTGTGTTCCAATGTGGTCTCCTTATATGGCTTTGAATGCGCAAGGAATGAGCCTACACTTTCTGTCTTTTCCCCAATGTGTTTGCAGCATTGTGACGTATTTGTAGGCATATCATTGGAAAATTGACCATAAGAGACTACATTTACCAGGTGTCCGCTCGGTGTCCTCCGTCGAAACTATTGCGTAATCTCCAGGTGCGTGCATTGTTCCATTTTGAACAGAGGAGAAACCAAACTGCCACGAGTGACTTATCATCGAATAGATATGTGAAAAACACCTTGAGGATTGATTCTAAACAACGTTTGTCATGTTTCTGTCGATATTATGGAGTTAATTTGGAAAAAAGTTTGCGTTGTAATGACTGAATTTTCGGGGTTTTGTCTTAGCCAAAGGTGATGAACAAAACGGAGCAATTTCTCCTACACAAATAATATTTTTGGAAAAACTGAACATTTGCTATCTAACTGAGAGTCTCCTCATTGAAAACATCCGAAGTTCTTCAAAGGTAAATTATTTTATTTGAATGCTTTTCTTGTTTTTGTGAAAATGTTGCCTGCTGAATGCTAGGCTTAATGCTATGCTAGCTATCAATACTTTTACACAAATGCTTGTGTAGCTATGGTTGAAAAGCATTTTTTGAAAATCTGAGATGACAGTGTTGCCTTTTAAGGTTACCCCTTATTTAAGGTTAAGAACAAATTCTTATTTACAATGACGGCCTACCAGATAGTTACATAGTTAACCAATAGATACCCGGACTAACTATTTAGTAGTGTTATGGCTTGGGGGTAGAAGCTGTTCAGGATCTTGTTGGTCCAAGACTTGGTGCATTGGTACCACTTCCTGTGCGGTAGAAGCGAGAAGAGAATTTTTAGGGCCTTCCTCTGACGCACTACCCTCTATAGCGCCTTGCGATCGGATGCCAAGCAGTTGCCATACCAAGTGGTGATGCAGCCAGTCAAGATGCTCTCAATGGTGCTGCTGTAGAACCTTTTGAGGATCTGAGGGCCCATGACCAATCTTTTCAGCCTCCTGAGGGTGAAAAGGAATTGTCATACCCTCTTCACGACTGTCTTAGTGTGTGTGGACCATGATAGTTCCTTAGTACTGTGGACACCAAGGAACTTGAAGCTCTCGACCTGCTTCACTTCAGCCCCGTCGGTGTGGATGGGGAAGTGCTCGGCCCTCTGTTTCCTGTAGTCCACAATCAGCTCCTTTGTATTGTTGATGTTGAGGTGGTTGTCCTGGCACCACACTGCTAGGTCTCTGACCTCCTCCTTGTAGGCTGTCTCATTATCGTCGGTGATCAGGCCTACCACTGTTGTGTCGCCGGCAAACTTACTGATGGTGTTGGAGTCGTGCACGGCCACATAGTCGTAGGTGAACAGGGAATACAGGAGGGGACTAAGCACACAATCCTGAGAGGTCCCCATGTTGAGGGTCAGCGTGGCTGATGTGTTGCTGCCTACAGGAAGTCCAGGATCCAGTTGCAGAAGAAGGTATTTAATCCCAGGGTCCTCACCTTAGTGATGAGCTTGGAGGGCACCATGGCATTGAATGGTGAGCTGTAGTCAATGTACAGCATTCTCACGTAGGTGTTCCTTTTGTTTAGATAGGAAAGGGCGGTGTGGAGTGCCATAGAAATTGTGTCATCTGTGGATGATGCAAATTGCAAATTGGAGTGGATCCGGGGTGTCTGGGATGATGGTGTTGATGTGAGCCATTCAACCAGCCTTTCAAAGCCTTTCATGTGAGTGCTACGGGGCGATAGTAATTTAGGCAGGGTTACCTTGGCGTTCATGGGCACAAGGACAATGGTGGTCTGCTTGAAACAGGTATTACAGACGGTCAGGGAGAGTGAATGTCAGTGTAGACACTTGCCAGCTGGTCAGCACATGCTCTGAGCATGTGTCCTGGTAGTCCGCCTGGCCCTGCGGGCTTGTGAATGTTAACATGTTTCAAGGTCTTATTCACATCGACTACGGGGAGTGTGTTCATGCAGTCTTCCGGAACAGCTTGTGCTCACATGCATGGTTCAGTGTTGCTGGCCTCAAAGTGAGCATAGAAGGTATTTAGCTTATCTGATAGGCTCACATCACTGGACAGCTCGCAGCTGGGTTTGCCTTTGTAGTCCGTAATAGTTTGCAAGCCCTGCCACATACAACGAGCGTCAGAGCTGGTGCAGTAGGACTCGATCTTGGTCCTGTGTTGATGCTTTGCCTTTCATATTTTATTTCACCCCCCCCTTTCTCCCCAATTTCGTGGTATCCTAATGTTAGTAGTTACAATCTTGTCTCATCACTACAACTCCCGTACGGGCTCGGGAGATACGAAGGTCGAAAGCCATGCATCCTCCGAAACACAACCCAACCAAGTCTCCAACCAAGTGTCGGAGGAAACAGTGTGCACCTGGTGACCTGGTTAGCACCTGTGACCTGTGCACTACGCCCGGCCCGCCACAGGAGTCGCTAGTGCGCGATGAGACATGGGTATCCCTACCGGCCAAACCCTCCCTAACCCAGACGACGCTAGGCCAATTGTGCGTTGCCCCATGGACCTCCCTGTCGCGGCTGGCTGCGACAGAGCCTGGGCTTGAACCCAGAGTCTCTGGTGGCACAGCTAGCACTGCGATGCAGTGCCTTAGACCACGATGCTCTGCCTTTTTGATGGTTCGTTGGAAGGCAACTCAAGCCTTCAGCTCAGTGCGTATGTTGCCTGTAACTCATGGCTTCTGGTTAGGATATATACAGTGGGGAGAACAAGTATTTGATACACTGCCGATTTTGCAGGTTTTCCTACTTACAAAGCATGTAGAGGTCTGTAATTTTATCATAGGTACACTTCAACTGTGAGAGACGGAATCTAAAACAAAAATCCAGAAAATCACATGTATGATGTATGATTTTTAAGTCATTCATTTGCATTTTATTGCATGACATAAGTATTTGATACATCAGAAAAGAAGAATTTAATATTTGGTAGAAAAACTTTTGTTTGCAATTACAGAGATCATACGTTTCCTGTAGTTCTTGACCAGGTTTGCACACACTGCAGCAGGGATTTTGGCCCACTCCTCCATACAGACCTTCTCCATATCCTTCAGGTTTCGGGGCTGTCGCTGGGCAATACGGACTTTCAGCTCCCTCCAAAGATGTTCTATTGGGTTCAGGTCTGGAGACTGGCTTGGCCACTCCAGGACCTTGAGATGCTTCTTACGGAGCCACTCCTTAGTTGCCCTGGCTGTGTGTTTCGGGTCTTTGTCATGCTGGAAGACCAAGCCACGACCCCATCTTCAACGCTCTTACTGAGGGAAGGAGGTTGTTGGCCAAGATCTTGCGATACATGGCCCCATCCATCCTTCCCTCAATACAGTGCAGTCGTCCTGTCCCCTTTGCAGAAAAGCATCCCCAAAGAATGATGTTTCCACCTCCATGCTTCACGGTTGGAATGGTGTTCTCTCCAAACACGGCAAGTTGAGTTTAGACCAAAAAGCTCTAATTTTGTCTCATCAGACCACATGACCTTCTCCCATTCCTCCTCTGGATCATCCAGTTGGTCATTGGCAAACTTCAGACATGCACTGGCTTGAGCAGGGGGACCTTGCGTGCGCTGCAGGATTTTAATCCATGACGTCGTAGTGTGTTACTAATGGTTTTCTTTGAGACTGTGGTCCCTGCTCTCTTCAGGTCATTGACCACGTCCTGCCATGTAGTTCTGGGCTGATCCCTCACCTTCCTCTTGATCATTGATGCCCCACGAGGTGGGATCTTGCATGGAGCCCCAGACCGAGGGTGATTGACCGTCATCTTGAACCTTCTAATAATTGCGCCAACAGTTGTTGCCTTCTCACCAAGCTGCTTGCCTATTGTCCTGTAGCCCATCCCAGCCTTGTGCAGGTCTAAAAAGAGGACTTTTCACCTCAAGTTGCACAGGTGACATGCAGGTAGAAATTAGGTACAACGGTTTTCATTTTTCCTGCATTAAAGTCACCGGCCAGTAGGAGCGCCACCTCTGGGTGAGTATTTTCTAGTTTACTTATACAGCTCCTTGAGTGCGGTCTTAGTGCCAGCATAATTTTTGGTGGTAAATAGACACCTACAAAAAATATAGATGGTAAACACTATGGTTTACAGTTTATCATGAGTTATTCTAACTCAGGCGAGCAGAACCTCGAACCTGTCATGTGACTTTTTCTGAGGAGAGGCTTCTGTCTGGCCACTCTAACATTAAGGTCTGATTGATGGAGTGCTGCAGTGATGGTTGTCCTTCCAAACTTCTTACATTTAATAATGATGGAGGCCACTGTGTTGTTGGGGACTTTCAACCCTCAGCATAATGCTGTCATCTCGGAGCTCTACGGACAATTCCTTCGACCTCATGGCTTGGGTTTTTGCTCTGTCAACTGTGGGACCTTATATAGACAGGTGTGTGCCTATCAAGAGCTCAAGGATGATAAATTGAAACACCGGAGCCCAATTTCGAGTCTCATAGCAAAGGGTCTGAATACTTATGTAAATAAGCAATTTATCTTTTTATTTTTAATAAATGTGCAAAGATTTCTCAACGTCATTGTAGATTGCTGAGGATTATTAATTTTTTTATTCCATTTTAGAATAAGGCTGTAACGTAACAAAAGGTGGAAAAAGTCAAGGGATCTGAATATTTTGCGAAGGCACTGTATATTTACCAAATCCTTGTTCATCCACGACTCAGAAACATAGGGTATTACAGTTCTTCAGATCACGTTGACAGGATAGTCTCGAACGGAGCTCATCCGGTTTATTCTCCAGTGATTGCACGTTTGCCAATAGAACGGAGTGTAGGGGTAATTTATCCACTCTTCGACATTGTCTCTTCAGGTATTCCCCACGCCGGACTTTATAGTGTTGGAGATTTGGGCTAATCAGCATGTATTTTGCCTCCGACTCATTGAAGTAGAAGTTCTCGTCCAAATTGAGGTTAGTGATAGCTGTTCTGATGTCCAGACACTCTTTTCAGTCATAGGAAACGATGGTAGAAACATTATGGGCAGGAGCCCATAAAAAGTCCCCTATTCTCTTCCGCGCCATGTTTGCGCGCGTGTGTGTGTGTGTGTGTGTGTGTGTGTGTGTGTGTGTGTGTGTGTGTGTGTGTGTGTGTGTGTGTGTGTGTGTGTGTGTGTGTGTGTGTGTGTGTGTGTGTGTGTGTGTGTGTGTGTGTGTGTGTGTGTGTGTGTGTGTGTGTGTGTGTGTGTGTGTGTCGTTGACCCATGTATTGAGAGGAAATGGAATGAAAGGAATAGGGACTAAATGCATTTTGATCAACATTGAAGGAACAATGACTTCCCTAGGACCAGTGAAAGTGTGTGAACATTTGTGTAAGTACACGCGTGTTCATACATGTACGCGTGCATCATGGTGTTGGTGAGCTAGTGGCCCCAGTGATACAGTGATGATTGGGTCAGTATGGGCAGACCTGCCCAGCATGGCACAGAGCAGGAAGTAGGGCAAGGGAGATTATATGGCTGCTACACATTTCCCCCGATCTCCTGGGCTACATGACGCTCTGATGGAGAGGTGATGAGGAGGTGGCAGGGGGTGTGGGAACATGTGTTTGGGCAGGGGGTGAAAGTGTATATTTTGTGTGTATGTATGTTTGTGTGTGTGTGTGTGTGTGTGTGTACCAGTAGGGAACAGCTCCAGAGAGAGATACAGGACCATACTGCCACACTGCAGCAACCGTCTCCAGCCAAGCGCTAAAAGATGACATCACCAGCTCCAGGGAACTGTGTGTGTTTGTGTGCTCAGAGGGAAACTGTGACACTGTTAAAAAAATTGGCTTAATCAAAACATCTCTGAGCAGGAACAGACCCAATGGAACAGACCCGTTTTCAGACTGTCCCTTTGCTTCCTACTCTCCTGTTAGATTTAAACCCAGCTGCATAGTCAACGAATCCCATCCCATCACTTCACCTGAGCCTCTGCATCCAGGCAACTGCTTGACGTCCGCGGCCGTAATCAAATAATTTACCAACAATTGAAAAACAAAATTAAATGTGCCTGCAACAATTTGATGTCGGGTGAAAATGAATAACCACTGTGAATTGGATCAGATGGCTCCCAGAAGATACTGAAAGCTCTGATTTCTCCCTTCTTCAAAACCAGATGGGCTTTATTGAATTTAGCCCTGATTTCATAGGATCCAGAGAGCATACTACACATTGCAAGATACTCTCTTTACAAGTAACCTATGACATTCAACACATTTTAGCGAACCCACAGTACTTTAATAGCGGTTCCCAAACGTTCAACCCAAGCTTGAACAGTAACCCACTGGACCATTTGGTCCTAACCAGCCATTTTTGAAACACTGGTGTAAAGCACAGACTCACATATTGCACTGATTGTAAGTGGCTCTGGATAAGAGCTTCTACTAAATGACTAAAATGCAAATGTGACAGTGGTGATGTGTGGTTGTCTCACCTAGCTATCTTAAGAGGAATGCACTAACTGTAAGTCACTCTGGATAAGAGTGTCTGCTAAATGACTCAAATGTTAAAGTGGAACTGACAGCGTTTTAGCAACATGAAATTAAAATCGTTCAAATACACACCCAGGAAGACTTTTTTTTTTACATTTTATGACAAGCGAGCACTTAGATATGGTAATTTTCAACTCTTCATAAATTCATTGAATGTTTGGGATTTCTGAATAAATAAAACATCTGTCTTGTCCAGGACCAGAGTTTACGCAGACCGGTGCACCCTAACCAATCAGAGCAACAGTAGGCCTAAATAAGCCATTTGCCACATGAGCCCTGCCATCATTCACCTTGAACTGGACTGTGTGTTTACAGGCAGTAGCAACAGCACAACTTTAGATCTTTAGAACGCATTCGCCAAAAGCCCCAAAATACACCTGAATGGATTTCTCCTCTTACATTTAGAAATTTCACAGTCCTATTGATCAAACAACCATAAAAAGGTAGGCTCTCTCCCCCTCATTTGCCTATGCACATCAACAACAAGATCAACAAATAATGCTAGCCAAAGCGAGATAAGCTCAAATCTAACTAGAGAAAATTAGATAAACCCTCAAAGTTTTTAAGATAGTTGGCCTTCAAAATTGCATTGAAACAATGGGGAACAGTAGCCTGCTCATCCTTCTGCAGCTTGCCTGTTTTTGGAACTTGCCTTCCTGGCAGCCAATTTGATCGATGACAAATACATTTGATTGACAACCAGTGCTTGACTTGGACTGAAATAGGTGGCAGTACTCATTGTTGGTGCTGGTACTGTTTATATTTAGGTGCAGGAGCTCCACAATACCTAATATTCTATAGAGATGCAGGAGCTCAAGCAGTAGAACATTTGAGGTGTCGGTACTCAGCTCCAGTGAGCTCCTGCCCAAGTCATGCACGGTTGACAACTAACCGATAGGCTAACTGTGGATAACAGTCATTCAAGTTCAGCATCGGTAGCAATTCACAATTCTTGCTAGCTAACCAACTCTGGAGCCCTGTCAGAGTGAACACCAGGTTATTGGTCAACTCCCTGACCAAAGCCCTTCTCCCTCGATTGCTCAGTTTAGCTGGGCGGCCAACTCTAGAACGAGTCTAGGTGGGTCCAAACTTCTTCCATATAAGAATGATGGCCTCTGTTTTCTTGGGGACCTTCAATGCTGCAGAAATATTTTGGTACCCAGATCTGTGCCTCGACACAATCCTTCTTACGGACAATTCCTTCGACCTCATGGCTTGGATTTTGCTCGGACATGCTCTGTCAACTGTGGGACCTTATATAGACAGGTGTGTGCCTTTCCAAATCATGTCCAATCATTTGAATTTACCACAGCTGAACTCCAATCAAGCTGTAAAAACATCTCGAGGATGATCAATGTAAACAGGATGCACCTGAGCTCAATTTCGAGTCTCATAGCAAAGGGTCTGAACACTTATGTAAATAAGGTATTTCTGTTTTTATTTGAATACATTTGGAAACATTTCTAAAAACCTGTTTTTGCTTTGTCATTATGGGGTATTGTGTATAGATTGATAAGGACAATTTTGTATTTAATCCATTTTAGAATAAGGCTGTAACGTAACAAAATGTGGAAAAATCAAGGGGTCTGAATACTTTCCGAATGCACTGTATATTAATCATGCTTTGAACTGCATCCATCTATTCTGCCAACAATGCCTTTATGTAAGTTATGACATTTTGATTCAAATAAAACCTATTTCTAAAACCTCTTATAAAGTTGGTTTTGAAGCATAAATTGGGAACTTGATATTTTTTCTAATGATATTTGTTTCATATCTGCAAAGTTGTTAAAACCCTGTAAGTTCCACTTGAATGTAAATGTACATATTGCAGCAGTCTCACCTCTTTGAGGCAGCCCATGAAGTTGTTGCTGACAGGAGACCCAGGCAGGTCGGCGGTGCTGGGGCTTCCACCCACGTAGAAGAAGTCATCTGAGCCCAGCATGGTGTAGTCCTCCTGGGTATACCCCGTGGTCGTCAGGATACCGTCAACTGATATCGTCACCTAGACAACGGGAAGAACCAGGAAGGAGAAAGTCCACTCATGACCATCTTGGGTTTTGGGGGAGAAAGGAGGGTACGGGGGTCAGGGTGTAGGCAGAGGTTTATGCTCAGGTTAATCTAACAGGGACTAGGTTTTTGTCTCGATATTGTGTCTTAGTAATGCTCGCTAGTGTAATGACTTCAAGTGTGTGGCCCAGTCCCACAACCTGGACCATGTCATTGGATTCATCTGTGTTTCTGTCATGTACGTCAACTCTTACGCTCAACCAGGGCAGATAAAGAAAATATTCCCACTGACATATTTTCTTTAACTTTGATGCAAGTTAGTAAATGAGGTTTCTTTGGGGATTTGGCATTTGGTTAGACTTGAAGGGTTAGTAGGATGCCAACAACACCAAGGATAAATTGATTGTGCTCGTTTTAGTTTGAGTTGATATCTGGATAGTGGAGACATTGACAAGCATGCAAAAAAATGGATGTGCTGCTAATTCTACATATGAACAAGCCATGAGTATCATTGCCATGTTGTAGTTAGTTATTTTCTTAATAACAAGATGAGTTGAGTGAATGGGGTGCTAAACACAAAGCAAGGTCTAACCTCTAAGTCAGCTGGATGGAGCATGCCAAAGCCCAATCACTACACAATCAGACCACACCAAAAGCCATGATAGGGGGGGTTATCAAGGGAGGTGTAGCATCAGAATCGCCACTTCTATAAACATTCACCACACACAAATGACAGCGTGAATGGCAGGTGAGTTAAGTGTTAGTTAGGCAGGTTATTGGGAAAGCAAGGGATGAGGATAGTGTGAGATCGAAGGGAAGGGTCGAGAAGTTTAGGCATGCCATGCGCCACTGTGTACTGGAAACAACTGTCAGAGCTCCCATTGGTGAACTTTTGGGTTTTCTTTCCTCTTTTTTTGTAGTTGTAGTTGTGGAAAGCTTCTGGCAGTTTGGTCGACAGTCATCGGCCAAAACATAGGGAATGCAAAGGAGGTTTTAGTCAAACAGTAAGCCCTAAAGAAAGACTTGATTTGGAGGGCTTTGGAATAGAGAGGAAGAAGTTGTAGAAAGGAAAGCAGAAGAGGAGAGAAGCTAGTGTGAGAAAAAGAAAGATGAACGATAGAATCAAATCATGAACGATGGAGGGAGAGAATCCAATATAAAGAAAGCCAAGAAATACCAACCCCATTTCCACATTTTTTTGACAATGGTGTCTAGAATGAAGAGTCAAAGAAAAAGGAAGAGGGGAAGGAAGGAAGGAGCACACGGCAAACCCCAAAAAAAGGAAAATTGGAATGATATCTACCAGACAATGGAGTTTGTTTACCATAGCGTGTCCAATGCCTGATTGCTTTGAGGAAAAGGGGGAAGAAAGGAAATTAAATAGTGAACAGAGGGGTTGTTAATAAAAAAATAAAAAAAATAATTAAATTAATAAACAATGATGAAGAGTTAAGGTGTTGTTAGTACAATAGCTGGTTAGGCAACAGTTAGTAGGACAATGATTCATTCCATGAGTGGTTAGTTCTGATTTTCTACAAAAGCTTGTTCTCGGGAAAAGAGTGAGAGGGTGATTGAGAGAGAGACAGAGAGAAATAACTAAGAAAAATATATAGAGAGATAAAGTGGGTAACAGAGAAAAAGGGAAATATTTTATGGCATAGAGCTCAATTTGAAATCCAGAGTATTCCATAGGTAGGGGGATGAACCTTGAGTTGACCTTGATGAAGTGATGACATAACATACATACTTACATAGAATATCAACCTGGTTTAGATTCCAAAGAGCTGCTCGACTTTCCCATGAGATAATGCTCCTTTAAAAGAAACACCCTTCCCAGATTGCGTAATTAGCTGTATGGAATGTAACTAGCTAGACTTCATACAGCACCTTCACAAAGCATCCATTTCAGCTTTGAGCTTTCTCCTAAACTGAGTAGAGATCAGATTAAAAACACTACTAAAGTAGCAATATGAAAACGTTTCCAATGAAATGTCAGAGACAACATTTCGCATTATTGTATTTTACAAAAAATATAAATATAATTTGTAATATATTATTAGAACTGTAGGAAAACCATTACTACAATTCCTTACATAGTTGAAATCCTAGTCTATCGTGCCTAGAGCCAGAACCCACCCTCCATCAACTCTCACTGAGGATGTGGAAGGGAACAGGACCTTGACTATTAGAATATTTTGTATTGTAGGTTTGTGGGCGATTTTACAGCTAAACAGAGATCAGTCTGGGGTAAACAGGAGTCGTCGTGGTTGGCTGAAGTTTCTCCCTGCCAGCACCCACAATAAGACGTGAAGGAGGGAGAGAGGAGAGAGAGAGGATTGTCGGGGTGGACCGAAGAAAATCAGACCAGAAATTGGTGTTCTTGGAATTCAGAACATATGGAGAAAATGAATAGGGGAAAGTAGGTCAAAGTAGGCATGAAATAAACCATGTCTTTAGGAAATAGTAAGTCAACAGGGTAAAAAATAGAGACAGTCTTGAAAAAAACTAAATTAAAAACAACTGTAAAAATTATTGTGAACTTTCTCATTTATGAAACGGACCAAAAAAACGACAAGAACAGGAGAATGTATAAGAATTCATTGGGAACTGTCAAATCTATTTAAGACGAACAAAATATATGGGTCTTCTACCTATCCTATAGTATCAGTTGACCTGAATGTCCTGAATATATCTGCATGTTTGCACACGTTATGTGTCAGCACCACAGTGCTGTCCACTCTCACCCTCCCTAGCCACTATTACCTGTCTCAGGTTGCGCGTGACCTTGACGTCGTGCCAGGTGTTGTCGTTGAACTTCCCGTTGACGGGCTCCACGATGGCCTCGAAGGCCCCTGATCCCAGGTTGATGACCAGGCTCACCGCCCCGTCCTTCAGGGCCAGGTTGACGTAGTCGGCCGACTTCCCCGTGTGGAGGATCAGGCCGTTGCGCTGCCACGTCTTGAAGGAGAGCGTGATCTCGTCGCTGCTGCTCTGGATGGGGTTCTGGGACAGGTCGTAACAGAAGTACTCGGAGCCGCGGAACGTGGCCACGTTCTCCTCCCGTGCTGCAATGGAGAACAGACAGCGGAGAACAGGTGTTTAGAACCCAATGATAAAGAGAAACCAAAGAGAAAAAGGAGAGGTTAGAACCTAATATAGAACGCACAACTGAGAACCGAGAGTATTTTATTTGAACGAAGACTCTCCAGATGCCTAGGACATTTAACGATGTACTCAAGACACAGTAAAAGCACCACCAGCACACACTTAGGGAGGTACATGAAAAAGGACCATTACAGACACCAATAACACTGAGGAGATATGGGATAGACTGGGTCTCAGGGCAGTGTGACCATCAAATATAATTGGAGAGTGTCATGCACAGCTATTGTCAAACATCATCAGAAGCCTAATCTCACCACTTGAATTGGTATTTCTTATGAAATGGCAGGCCTGTTATGCTTTAAATTCGATAAAAGGTAGGAGAAAGAAAAGGAGCGAGAGGAGCGAGAGTGAGAGCGAGCAAGAGAGAGAGAGTGTGAGAGAGAGAGAGGAAGAATGTGAGAATGTGTGTGTGAGAGAGAAAGAGAGAGAGAGAGACTAGAGCAGAGGAGAGAAGGCATCACTGCCAGCTGAGAGAAAGAAAAAAAAGAAAGCGAGAGGGAAAGACAGAGGACAGAGAGAGATTGAGACAAAAGGAAAGAGAGACAGGGACAGGAGAGAGTGAAGGGAGTGAAACACGGCGATAAAGACAGAGGACAGAGAGAGAAAGAATAAAACAAAAGAAAAGAAAGAGAGAGTGAAAGGCTAGCGAGAATGAAAGAAATAGGGTGGGGAGGAGGGAAGAGAAGGGAAGAAGGGGGGGGAGAGTGCAGTAGGGGCACTTATCTGTGAGATCATCTTCAATTAGCTCTCTGTCTGCTAAGTGAAGTGAAGCTGGGGAGTGTGTGGGTTTAGCCAAGGCCAGGCGGAATTTATCAGAGCCAGCCAGTGCTTGCTGTCTCCGGCTCTGGGCTACAACATGTGCTCTGCATACTCAATAAGGCCCCGGTCGACACAAAATGGCTTCCGTCTTTCATTCTCGGAATACAGCGGCTACAGCGTCTTCAGGCCTCATTCCCTCCAAAGGAATCCATTCCACAGTGAAAATGGCACTTTCACCTATGCATTGTGTGTGAGGTCTGGTAATATGAAGGCATAGCTCAGGTCCAGAGCTGCTAGGGCAGGTCCAGGAGAGCGTCCTTTGACCTCACAATAGGTTAACTATCAGGTTGAGCCAGAGTGAACCTTCACATTTACCTTAAGCACACTTTCCTGTATTAATTAGACCTGGTTCAAATATACCGTGCTTGGTTAAGCTTGAAGTTTGAGGACTGTCCACTGGTTCTAGTGTACTAGGCAAACTAAAAACAAATGCAACTCGAGTCTCCAAAAGTATTTGATAAATGAATTTACCAGACGTCTGATGTACACATTGGACGCTCTAACCGTATGACCTTCTATGAATGTTGAAGCAGGGATGTTGACAAGAGAAGACCACTACATCATGAGTTACAGTGGCATTCCTCCAGCTGTTACGCGGCAGCAAACTCTTCCAGTACTTATCTTAATTCACAGAGTAAATACACCATTGTGTTAGACATGGCACTTTGGCACACCGATTTGGCACCAAACAATAAACAACATCCATTATTAAATGTACTCTCCTCGAGGCTACATCCAGTATCTTGTGATGGGTGCAGCAACACGCTAGTCTGGAGAAAAAGGGACGTTGTCACTTGCATTCAAATAATGTAGAAACATACACTTGCACAAGTTGGTTCAAAGCTATTATATCAATGGTCCACCTGACTTAACCAATCACAAACTGATTAGCCAAGCAAACACTACCCACAACCCCCCGCCCATCTTATCTCCAGGTCGGCCAGGCAACCTGACATCACAGATACCACCGCACCTCCTAACGCCTCTCCTGATAGGTTCCTGTGATCAATGATTCATTAACACCGGTATTGTTTTAACTAAAGACTGGGCCAGACCAGATGTTAGAGCTCATCCATTACCTCCATACTGCTCAATACTTAATGTGCAGAGCAGGGGGGAACCACCCGGAGCTAAGAGGCTGTCTCCACCACTGAGAGGTAGGGAAGGGACAGAAAGACAGGGGAGACAGGGATACCGACTTGGGTAATATACACTGAGGGAGATAAAGTCTGGGTTTATGTGAGACACAGTATGGGATTATGTGAGGGAGGGAGGTGAGTTGAGACAGTCTGGGGTTATGTAAGTGAGGGAGTTGAGTTGGAACATAGTCTGGATTTATGTGACGGAGGGAGGCGAGTTGGAACATAGTCTGGGGTTATGTGAGGGAGGGAGGTGAGTTGGAACATAGTCTGGGGTTATGTGAGGAAGGGAGGTGAGTTGGAACATAGTCTGGGGTTATGTGAGGGAGGGAGGCGAGTTGGAACATAGTCTGGGTTTATGTGAGGGAGGGAGGCGAGTTGGAACATAGTCTGGGTTTATGTGAGGGAGGGAGGTGAGTTGAGACAGTCTGGGATTATGTAAGTGAGGGAGTTGAGTTGGAACATAGTCTGGGGTTATGTGAGGGAGGGAGGTGAGTTGGAACACAGTCTGGGGTTATGTGAGGGAGGGAGATGTGTTGGAACATAGTCTGGGCTTATGTGAGGGAGGGAGGTGAGTTGGAACATAGTCTGGGTCCTTCTGTAGCTCAGTTGGTAGAGCATGGCGCTTGTAACGCCAGGGTAGTGGGTTCGATCCCCGGGACCACCCATATGTAGAATGTATGCACACATGACTGTAAGTCGCTTTGGATAAAAGCGTCTGCTAAATGGCATACATACATACATACATACATGTGAGGGAGGGAGGTGAGTTGGAACATAGTCTGGGGTTATGTGAGGGAGGGAGATGTGTTGAAACATAGTCTGGGGTTATGTGAGGGAGGGAGGTGAGTTGGAACATAGTCTGGGGTTATGTGAGGGAGGGAGATGTGTTGGAACATAGTCTGGGGTTATGTGAGGGAGGGAGGTGAGTTGGAACATAGTCTGGGGTTATGTGAGGGAGGGAGGCGAGTTGAGACAGTCTGGGGTTATGTGAGGGAGGGAGGTGTGCTGTACTGTAGAGATACATACTAGTTTAGGGAATACATTGCAGAATTTATTCGGACTAGGGAACACACTTTGATTTGGTTGGAAGAGGGAGATTAATGGGGAACGAATACAAACTTGTTTTAACGAGAGTGCATACATAACGAGAGGCCGTATCATCTCATGTTAGCTGTATGAGAGAGGAAGGACAAAGATATATTAGTCAGTCTGTAATAGAAAACACCCACCACAGCTCAGATGATATCCGCTCAGTTCAAAGAAAGTTTAGTTTAACTTTCAGAGTTTCCTTTCTTCTCCCCCAGGCTTAGTGGAATGAAGTGAACCCTCTCTCTAACTCAAACACCGCCCCCCCAGGCACCCCACCACCTCCCTCCATCTCTCCCATCCACCTCTCCATGGCCCACTGCTGGCTAAAGAAGCTTTGTTTGTGTGCATGGGTAATGTGAAGCCATATGGGTAAGCCAGGGGGACCACAGAGCTTTGCCCATAGGAGCTAAAATTCAGGCAGACAGACATGGGTTAGACAGACAGACATGGGTTAGACAGACAGACATGGGTTAGACAGACAGACAGACAGACATGGGTTAGACAGACAGACAGACAGACAGACAGACAGACAGACAGACAGACAGACAGACAGACAGACAGACAGACAGACAGACAGACAGACAGACAGACAGACAGACAGACAGACAGACAGACAGACAGACAGACAGACAGACATGGGTTAGACAGACAGACAGACAGACAGACAGACAGACAGACAGACAGACAGACAGACAGACAGACAGACAGACAGACAGACAGACAGACAGACAGACAGACAGACAGACAGACAGACAGACAGACAGACAGACAGACAGACATGGGTTAGACAGACAGACATGGGTTAGACAGACAGACAGACATGAGCTAAAATTCAGGCAGACAGACATGGGTTAGACAGACAGACATGGGTTAGACAGACAGACATGGGTTAGACAGACAGACAGACAGACATGGGTTAGACAGACAGACAGACAGACAGACAGACAGACAGACAGACAGACAGACAGACAGACAGACAGACAGACAGACAGACAGACAGACAGACAGACAGACAGACAGACATGGGTTAGACAGACAGACAGACAGACAGACAGACAGACAGACAGACAGACAGACAGACAGACAGACAGACAGACAGACAGACAGACAGACAGACAGACAGACAGACAGACATGGGTTAGACAGACAGACATGGGTTAGACAGACAGACAGACATGGGTTAGACAGACAGACAGACAGACAGACAGACAGACAGACAGACAGACAGACAGACAGACAGACAGACAGACAGACAGACAGACAGACAGACAGACAGACAGACAGACAGACAGACAGACAGACATGGGTTAGACAGACAGACAGACAGACAGACATGGGTTAGACAGACAGACAGACAGACAGACAGACAGACAGACAGACAGACAGACAGACAGACAGACAGACAGACAGACAGACAGACAGACAGACAGACAGACAGACAGACAGACAGACAGACAGACATGGGTTAGACAGACAGACAGTTCAGTTCATATCCAATCAACATGCAGTTCCTTCGGAAAGCACTCAAACAATAAAAAAACAGAAACAGAAATACCTTATTTACATAAGTATTCAGACCTTTTGCTATGAGACTCGAAATTGAGCTCAGGTGCATCCTGCTTCCATTGATCATCCTTGAGATGTTTCTACAACTTGTTTGGAGTCCACCTGTGGTAAATTGAATTGATTGGACATGATCTGGAAAGGCACACACCTGTCTATAAAAGCCCACACAGTTCACACTGCATGTCAAAAACCAAACCATGAGGTCAAAGGAATTGTCCATAGAGTTCCGAGACAGGATTATGTCGAGGCACAGATCTGGGGAAGAGTACCAAAACATTTCTGCAGCATTGAAGGTCCCCAACAACACAGTGGCCTCTATCATTCTTACATGGAAGAAGTTTGGAACCACCAAGACTCTTCATAGAGCTGGTTGCCCAGCCAAACTTCTTGGTCTTGGAGGTGACCAAGAACCCGATGGTCACTCTGTGGAGATGGGAGAACCTTTCAGAAGGACAACCATCACTGCATCGCTCCACCAATCAGGCCTTTGTGGTAGAGTGGCCAGATGGAAGCCACTCCTCAGTAAAAGGCACACGACAGCCCGCTTGGAGTTTGCCAAAAAGCACCTAGACTATCAGACCATGAGAAACAAGATTCTCTGGTCTGATGAAACCAAGATTGAACTCTTTGGCCTGAATGCCAAGCGACACGTCTGGAGGAAACCTGGCACCATCCCTAACGGTGAAGCATGGTGGTGGCAGCATCATGCTGTGGGGATGTTTTCAGTGACAGGGACTGTGAGATGAGTCAGGTTCCAGGAAAAGATGAACGGAGCAAAGTACAGAGAGATCCTTGGTTAAAACCTGCTCCAGAGTGCTGAGGACCTCAGACTGGGGTGAAAGTTCACCTTCCAACAGAACAACACTAAGCACACAGTCAAGACAATGCAGGAGTGGCTTCAGGACAAGACTCTGAATGGCCTTGAGTATCCCAGCCACAGCCCGGACTTGAACCCAATCTAACATCTCTGGAGAGACCTGAAAATAGCTGTGCAGCAACACTCCCTATCCAACCTGACAGAGCTTGAGAGGATCTGAAGAGAAGAATGGGAGAAACTCCCCAAATACAGGTGTGTAGCGTCCTACCCATGAAGACTTGAGGCTATAATCGATGCCAAAGGTGCTTCAACAAACTTCTAAGTAAAGGGTCTGGAATACTTATGTAAATGTGATATATTTTAAATAAATTATCAAAAATGTCTAAAAACCTGTTTTTGCTTTGTCATTATGGGGTAATGTGAGTAGATTGAGGGAAAATAACAATTGAATCAATTTTAGAACAAATGTGAAAAAAGTCAAGGGGTCTGAATACTTTCCGAAGGCACCGTAGACACAAACACATGTGTAGTTTGTGTGCTAGGTGGCCATTTAACATTCCAAGATGGCGCAAGACCAGGAGGCTACACAGGTAGGACGGACTAAAGCCAGCAAGATAGAGATCGGGCTAGAGGTCCCCTGGGTTTTTAATAGCTATAACGATTGTACTGAAATATGGAATTAAGGAATAGGCCAAGAATATCTTAAGTAATATGTATGGAATGGAGGGTGCTTTATGGTGCAGTAATGATTTTTACAGTCTCCATAAGCCTTTCCTATATAACAAGGGGGATGGATGAGACCTGGCAGGGGTCATACGGAAAAAGTGTCTGAGAAGAAGAACGGCAGAAGAAAGAAGTTATGGCTCCACTATATCTTGTCTGTTTTAGGGTGTGAGAACTGCACCGCCACCCGGTTGGGTAAGGCTTCTCAAAAATGTCTCCTAGAAAAAAAGTTGAATTTTGAAAAAGAGGCTCAGCTCCAACTCAACTTTGCTTTAACTTCAACCATAATTGATTGAACTTGTTGATTGGTCTGGGAGTTCTCTGGGGTGGATTCCCAAGTCTAAAACAGCTGATGGAACTAAAAACCCGTCTGTCTGTAGCCTCAAACCAGACAGGTCGACTCTTGACCCTCAAACACGGGATTTCTGCCTCACTGGATTAAAGAAACGCACAGTCGCGTAAAACCTCGCGAGTGTGTCTAGAAGGGTCTACTGACTGACTAAAATGACAGCCCACCACAGACTGTGATAAATGACTACAATAGCCCTGATGAATTAATAATATGGATTGTTTTAAATAAAACATGAATGAAATGACTGGCTTCAGTGACACCGTAGTAATGGTTTTAGTTCAAAAAGTGAATCTGTGATGAATAAGTCATTGCCCATAAATAATCTAGGCACAAAATGATTTATGACAAATTCGCTGAATATTTCCTGGGATTAAGGCTCTTTGGTCAGAGCAGTAGCTATAAATCAGAGTTTAGAGCATCACTTTGTGCTGTTCTATATCTATCTTCCTCTATGTTGCTGGTGAACTCATGGCTAGGGAGAGGGTCTGATTTAATGTACTGAGGAGCATCAGCGAGTAATATCCTATATCAGCATCTCTCTCCAATGACACTCTCTTCTTCTTACGGTCTATCCCTCTGCTCTCACTCCCTCTCTCTGTGCACATTCTTGAGTCTTAGGGCCCTGCTGCATTTCTCGTTCCGCTCCAGTGACTCGCTCCTCCCCTTTGCACGTTTTAGCAAGCACCATTGGCTCTCCCTCCACGGCGTTTTCTACCTTTCTCTGCCTCTCGACCTTTCCCTCCCTATTCCCCTTACCTCCTTCTCCCATCACATCTCCCTTTTCCACTACATTTTCCTGTTTCCTGCCTTCCTCCCCTTCGTTCATCAAGGTCTCTTGTGAAAAAGAGATTGTATCTCAATGAGACTAACCTGGATAAATAAAATCTTCTCCTCTACCTTTTCACTCTCCCGTGATCTCTTTCCTTCACTCACAGCCTCCCTCCCTTCATTTCCTTGCCTCTCTGTAATACCAGGTGGACAGCTTGTGTGAAATTAACCTGGGGTTCCCTGTGAGAATAGCAGAAAACACAGGGGATCATTTCTCCCTGCATTAGCATAATTGACACACACACACACACACCCTCACATGAAGGTATAGGTTACACAATTTCTCTCTGTTCTCCCTCATACTGTATAACACAACACATCAAGAGACTTCACTGACCATAAGAGGCCTCATTGCGGACGTGAGTGTGTGTGTGTGTGTGTGTGTGTGTGTGTGTGTGTGTGTGTGTGTGTGTGTGTGTGTGTGTGTGTGTGTGTGTGTGTGTGTGTGTGTGTGTGTGTGTGTGTGTGTGTGTGTGTGTGTGTGTGTGTGTGTGTGTGTGTGTGTGTGTGTGTGTGTGTGTGTGTGTGTGTTCTTTCCATCCACAGCCCACCGGTTCTAAAAGAGTTTTACTGTTCACTATGAGTATTTTATATATAACGATGGTTCAGGGATGTTGAAGGCGGTAAAATCAGACAATAATTTAAAAGAACCTCTCCGATGATGACTAGTACTGTGTGTGTGTGTGTGTGTGTGTGTGTGTGTGTGTGTGTGTGTGTGTGTGTGTGTGTGTGTGTGTGTGTGTGTGTGTGTGTGTGTGTGTGTGTGTGTGTGTGTGTGTGTGTGTGTGTGTGTGTGTGTGTGTGTGTGTGTGTGTGTGTGTTCTTTTGCTCTTTATATCTTTCGAATTTGAATTCCAAGAAAGGTTTTGGAAAAATAATGGTTCAATAAAATGTTGTTGTTTCCTTCAACTGTAAGTACATTTTTAAAGGGATAGTTCACCCAAATTACAAAATGAATGGTTTCCCTGCTTAGGTTTTATTTACCTGGTCACTGTTTAAAATTCAGACTTTTGTGGCACAATCCAATGCAAGTCAATGTTATCCATATATTAGGATGTTGGTGCTTCATCTCCAAACCATCTATAAGTAACTTCATTGAGTTAGAAGCATTTTCTTTTGTTGATACTTTGGGATGATTTGGACACGAAGCTCGAAAATGCCTCCTATTCTCTCCTTTCCTCTCCACCTGTATAGATTAATCCTAAAAGCCTTTTCTCTCCAGGAAACCTCCAGATTGTTCATTAAGAGGAGCATATTTCATTGACAATGAGCCATGCTTAATTCAACAGGAGCATATAGCTCATTTCATTCAGAAACAAAAATCTGGACAAAAATTCACAGGGTCTTCGTTTGAGCCGGATGTGCAGTTGAATTACCGTAATTCGAAAAGGTTAGATAAAAAGACACAGGAGCTGTATGTGTGTTGTGAATGGATTTTTTATTTTTTTTATAACAAACGCAGGACCTGTGTATCAAAACAGTGTGGTGGGGAATCGTGAGATAATGTTGGCGCGAGCACACAAACGTAGTATTATAAAATCCACCCACACCACACAAAATGCAACAAACATGCACTTGCACAGAAACACACACCCCACACATTTTGTCGGAGGCGTTATCAGCAGGGTGGATCTGGCCTGAGACCAGGCGAAAGCATCGAGGAATTCCAGGGTTGACCATCTGTCAGCCTTATTCAACACAGAGTGACACACAGAGAAGGAAACAAGCAACAAGCCTAGGACCGGGCCTAGGCAGGTCCCTTCATATTCAACAAAACAGACCCACTACAACACTCCACCTTCTCTCTCTCTCCCTCTCTCTCTCACACACACACTCTCTGCCTCACCTGACAAGGACACCTTACGTGGAAACAGATTGCTTAGCAAATGGCTGAATGATTCATACGAGCTCGGTATTGTTAATCAGAATAAAAGTGTTATTCAGAGATGGCTGAAAATAAATGACGTAACATGCAGGATAGAGAGGACCAGAGGGAAAGATGGAATGAGAGAGAGAGAGAGAGAGAGAGAGAGAGAGAGAGAGAGAGAGAGAGAGAGAGAGAGAGAGAGAGAGAGAGAGAGAGAGAGAGAGGCGGGGGAGAGGGTTAGAAAAAAAAGAGGAAAGAGAGAAGCTGATTGAGATATTTCCCTCTATAATCATGTGTAATGCCAATTCTCGACTCCCTCCCTACCAGTGGTGTATCAAATCAGGGCGTTCGCCCACGCTACCACAACATGCAGAAGTAATACGGGAAAAGCCTTATGAGGCATTCAAACTCAAAATGGTGTCTTTCTTTCTCCCATCCACATTAAGCTCCACTACGTCAGTATGGGCCACTTTGTTGCAAAAAGACAAGAAGACATGACAATCTGGGGAAGAGTACAGCCTCTCGAAGAAACAACGAGGATGTGGATTATCCATTTACGGCCCTCTCACTCCATCCCGCCCTCTGAAAATTGTTATTCCATTTTGTGGAAGCTGCGGGTGACTGTTTAAAGCCGTCTCTCCCGCCATCCACTGGAAGCAATTTCATACCCAGCTAATTTGAATTTGATAGCTCTTTTTGATCTCTGGCATTAGCTATATTTCATGAATTCTCTCATCTTTTCAATTACAGGTAACGTTATGGCTGAGGTGCACAGAGAGAGAGAGAGAGAGAGAGAGAGAGAGAGAGAGAGAGAGAGAGAGAGAGAGAGAGAGAGAGAGAGAGAGAGAGAGAGAGAGAGAGAGAGAGAGAGAGAGAGAGAGAGAGAGAGAGAGAGAGAGAGAGAGAGAGAGAGAGAGAGAGAGAGAGAGAGAGAGAGAGAGAGAGAGAGAGGGTGAACACGGCCACCCCTGAAATCTGATCGGCCACCCCAGATAGGTCGCCTCTGAATATGTAGATCGTTTTGACCAAGACGCACACCGACAGAAAGACTCAATCTCACTGGAGAAAGAATCTGAGCGAATGAAACAGCGCCCCATCGGTCTGTGTAGTCCATGTATCTGATGCATGCTGTCTGGCCCGAAATAATATATCATGTCATATTATTTTTGGCCAGATAGCATCAGATACATGGACTACAGATACCACGACAGAAGGGCGTTGTTTGCCTGGCACGGATGCTTCCTCTAGTGAAATACCGTAAAACTGAAATGAATAGCCAGGCATTTATTTTCTTAAATCACCGAACACAACAGGCACTTATTAGAGACATGGTTATATTTGAGCTAGGCGTCCATTTCCTTAATGCACACAGTTTTTGCTCATTTGCATAGTTAATAGTTTAATTCCAGCATTTGAATACATTTCTTATTTTCCTGCACTAATGTGTTATTATTTACACACTGTTTCACGTTTCTCTTGTCTTAGTAAGCCTCAATTTTTTGTTTATTTTACTTTTCCTGACAGAATAATTATTCTCCTCTTTGACTGTGCATTTTTGGCAGTTCTGACTTTCACCAATAGAGGGCGCTCAGATTATTTTCTAGGGGTCTGTACTCTTGAAGTTGTTGACTGTTTTTGTGCTTGTCAGTTAGCTAGCAGTTCTCAGCTGTTAGCAGCCAATGGCTAGTAGTTTCTTAGTGGTGATAAAAACGGATGATTGCCATAATTTCTTTTCTCATACACTAAATGATTCAATGTAACAAATTAAGCCTTGTAAATGATTCAGTGTAATTCATAGTAACCTCACAGATACACACAAATGACAAAATCATTTCGTATTGTTAACATTCTCAGGGAAGCCTAGCTTCCCTTGACATTCATGAATACACTCCACTTTGTAGGCTTACTGTTATCACACAAATGGTGTTTGTAATAGACGTCCCTTTCCATTCAAACAGCACAGGTGCACAGTGCTGGATTTATTTTGAAGCAGACGAAAGTGCACAGGTGACCTACTTAGCCTACTTTTTGAAGTGATTTATTTGATAATCAGATGAAAACATCATGACTGGTTGTGTGCAAGACACATTAAAATGTTAAATGATATGTCTTAAAGCCAATAAAAGCAATTCATGCAGGCGCATGCACACATTGTAGGTCCTGTCGAAAGAAAATTGACCCCCGAATGTCACGGTATAATTTGCACTCTCGATGGCTGTTTCAAATGAATTTAATGTTGTATGCTAATACCCTTATATAAAATCCTGACCTTGAATGCAAACACTAATGCCTTTTGGAATTTATTTATGATTTATTTGAAAAGGGAAATGTACAAAAACTGAAGCATTAAATGCACTGAACTGTCATAATTATATTGAACAAATTAGATTAAAGTGGCAATCAGCAGTAGAAACAATAACAAAGTATTCTCTCTGCCCCTGTTTTGGTAAAAAGCTGAGGGATGGGGCTGGGGAACTGTAACCTCTGTATATGCAAGGACTAATCATTCAAATGCTAGTTGTATCTTCTATATACCCACCTCTCTATTTGAGGCCCAGCTCATTGTCTTATTTGACAGTAATACAATCACACTGCATGTCCCAAAAAAGCATTTATAAATGAATACCAGAAAAACAAAAAAAGGTTAAATTGCCCACATATAAATGATTTTACATGAACTAGCTCAGAACATGACACACAACATGTATTCTGGGGTGCAGATGCTTCTTTTGCTTGTGGGAGGAGATTATATCCCACACAAAGGAGTGATTACATGGTAGAATGAGCTCCATATTAAAACATGATCACCTTTCACCAGAGCTCAGGTGGGAACAATCATGGCTAGATGTTACTGCAATTATACCAATTACAAAACTGAGGCGAAGGACATATCTAGCCCGACTAGTAGCAAATCATTTGCATTTGATAAAAGATTTTTCGCACTCAGAGAGCAAGAGAAATGCGCTATTTTCAATCTATGCCAATACATAGGCCTACAGAATTTTGTGCATTTTAGCCTAATGTACTAATTATTTGCCCTCCCCAAAAAATCATAATACTGCAGGAAATATTACAGAAGCTCTCTCTCTCTCTCTCTCTCTCTCTCTCTCTCTCTCTCTCTCTCTCTCTCTCTCTCTCTCTCTCTCTCTCTCTCTCTCTCTCTCTCTCTCTCTCTCTCTCTCTCTCTCTCTCTCTCTCTCTCTCTCTCTCTCTCTCTCTCTCTCTCTCTCTCAAGCTGAGGTGGTATTGTGACATGTCTGTCTGTGTGAGAGGAGAGGGCCGCCCTGCTCTACAGTCATTTCCTCTAATGGGGAGAGGCAAAGGCCATATAATCGCCACGAAAATAGAGAGAACGAGAGAAAAGAAACAAGACACAGCATCAAAGAAGAGCAAAAAGAGGGGGATGGGCCTCTCCTCCTTCTCATCCATTTCTCAGACACAGCGAAAATAATGACTGTCATTTTAGCAGATAGAGGGAAGAGAGGATGAGAGGAGAGAATGGTTTTAGGAGAAGGATGAGAGCAAGCCAAGATGGATGATAGCGGAATTGTCCAATGAGGCGAAAGAGAGATAACCATCAGTAATTTCAGGCGCTCAGACGGATATTCATTTGTTACCGGGCTTGACCAATGGAGCGTCCCGTTGTCGGAACCAAGCAGTTCCGCGGAATGGAGTGAGGGAGGAAAGAAGGACGATGAAGAGAACGACGAGTGGAGGGGAGGAGGAGGGAAGGAGCACATGTCCTTGTTGAAAGGGGTGTGGGGAATTATCTGTCGCCATTTTGACTGCATCCATCGAGTGTGTAGGTAGCAAAGAGAATAGCTATTGCCAGAGCTATCATAACCCACTTCAGACACGTTTAACATCGTTTAATATCACCCTTAGAGAGATGCATCGGGGTACAGAGAGATGAGCTTAGTACAGTCTATCCCTGATAACATGACGAACAGCAACGCTGTGTAATTGACTATGACACCCGTACAAGTGCATGCTTGTATTGATCAAAAAGAAAAAGTATGAACCCTTTGGAATTACCTGGATTTCTACATAAATTGGTCAAATGGGATCTGATCTGCCTCTAAGTTGCAACAATAGACAGTGCTTAAACTAATAGTATTTTTCTATTAGTCAATGTGCGGGGACATAACATAACTGCTTGACAGACTTTACCAAGTTTGTATTTTTATCTGTTTTAAAACAGAAACGGAAAAAAGTTCCAAAATAAAAATAAATCTGCAACGGGATTTTACATTTAAAGGGGCCAAACTCCAACAACTTCCTGACACACGGGGGGGGATCATACATACATACATAATAGCACATAGAGAAATCACATACTAAACAATACCATATACAGTAATCCCTGGTAGGATGAGTCAGACAGCCACACAATAGGACATTGAACACGTACTTTCAAAAACATAATTTCTTCAGTCTAGACTGAGCAATGAATGCAAAATGCAATTCACACATTCTACAGTGTACATTTGGGTACTACAGTGTGTTAGAACAAATACATTCACTTTGTTGTTTGAATTCGATTCATCCTATTTCATAGTCTTTAAGGCCATTAACCGATAGGCATACATTTCATAGTCTTTAAGGCCATTAACCGATAGGCATACATTTCATAGTCTTTAAGGCCATTAACCGATAGGCCTGTATTTCAGTCTTTAAGGCCATTAACCGATAGGCCTACATTTCATAGTCTTTAAGGCCATTAACTGATAGGCCTACATTTCATAGGTTTGACAACAAATAAATGGCAACTATGAATCAGTGCCTTTATCTCACTCTCCCAATATCAATCTTTTTTTGTCAAAAGAATAACAATATCCACAAACTGAAATGGTTTCCTCACATTCCTGATTATCAACCAGACCCTTTACCCATAGGCTCAGAGTCCTAGCTAGTTCATCCATGAGAGAGAGAGAGAGGGATAGAGGTGGGGGGGGGTGCGGCACGGCACGGTGAATCTCCCCCGCGCCTGGTGCCTTCTGTCTGGGGCGGCGGTGTAGGCATAACTCCCGGAACTGAAGAAGCATGACAGGCCCTGGGTCCCGGGAGACTTTTCATTTACTCCCCAACATAATACAGGGTTATTGGCCATTATCTCTGCTGTCAGCGCCTGTGTAGATACCTAATGACGGGCCAGCCGATGCCTCCACTCCCTCTGCCGTCGCTACAGCCACTACCGACGCACCGCTGCCATTTCTCAGCTGAGAAGCCGTTGCCTTGGCGACCGGGGAAAGTAACAACGTTTGGATGAGAAAGGGGAGAGGGTTGGAGGGAGTGGGGGTAGGGGTGGTAGGACAGCCCATAATTCTCCACTTGAAGCGGATAAGACAGGCGTTTAAAAAAGCGAGGCCGAGCTCTCGTGATGCGTTCCATCCGAGCACCCCAACAGACAGTGGACTGACCGTCTCTAGAATCTACCTCCACCATTTCACATTTGCATCCCGCATGTTGAGGTAGCCTACCTAGCATACATTAGGCCTATGGATGGTAGAAACAAGCAGGAAATTATTAAATTAACAATCAGTTTGTAGAGGTGCATTATCTAGGTTTCTGAGGCATGTCAATGCCATTTACTGAAAAGGTAATAGAAAAGACCAACTGGCATGTGTCTTCACTGACTTTTTCCACCTGTGCCTGACTGAGTCTGTAATAACAACACGTTTCAAGCAGACCACCATAGTCCCTGTGCCCAAGAACACTAAGGTAACCTGCCTAAATGACTACCGACCCATAGCACTCACGTCTGTAGTCATGAAGTGCTTTGAAAGGCTGGTCATAGCTCACATCAACACCATTATCCCAGAAACCCTAGGCCCACTCCAATTTGCATACCGCACCAACAGATCCACAGATGATGCAAACTCTACTGCACTCCACACTGCCCTTTCCCACCTGGACAAAAGGAACATCTATGTGAGAATACTATTCATTGACTAGCTCATAGTGCTCTCAAAGTTCATCACTAAGCTAAGGATCCTGGGACTAAACACCTTCCGCAACTGGATCCTGGACTTCCTGACAGGCCGCCCCCAGGTGGTAAGGGTGGGTAACAACACATCTGCCAATCTGATCCTCAACATGGGGGCCCCTCAGCGGTGTCTGCTCAGTCCCCTCCCGTACTCCCTGTTCACGTATGACCGCATGTCCAGGCACAACTTCAACACCATCATTAAGTTTGCCGATGACACAACAGTGGTAGGCCTGGACAGTGGTAGGCACCGACAACGATGAGACAGCCTGTAGGGAGGAGGTCAGAGACCTGGCTGTGTGGTGCCAGGACAACAACCTCTCCCTCAACGTGATCAAGACAAAGGAGATGATTGTGTGTACAGGAAAAGGAGGACCAAGCATTCTCATCGATGGGGCTGCAACTTCCCTGGTGTCCAAATCACCAACAAACTATCATGGTCCAAACACACCAAGACAGTCGTGAAGAGGGCACAACAAAGCCTATTCCCCCTCAGGAGACTGAAAATATTTGGCATGGGTCCTCAGATCCTCAAGAAGTTCTACAGCTGCACCATCGAGAGCATCTTGACTGGTTGCATCACTGCCTGGTATGGCAACTGCTCGGCCTCTAATTGCAAGGCACTGCAGCGGGTAGTGCGTACTGCACAGTATATCACTTGGGCCAAGATTCCTGCCATCCAGGACATAGACTGTTCTCTCTGCTACGGCACGGCAATCGGTACCGGAGTCTATGTCCAAGAGGCTTCTTAGCAGCTTCTACCCCCAAGCCATAAGACTCCTGAACACTTAATCAAATGGTTACCCAGACTATTTGCATTGTTGTCGTCCCCCCCCCTTTCACTCTGCTGCTACTCTCTGTTTATCATCTATGCATAGTCACTTTAACTCTACCTACATGTACATATTACCTCGACTAACCAGTGTCCCCGCACATAGACTCTGTACCGGTACCCCCTGTATATAGCCTCGCAACTGTTATTTTACTGCTGCTCTTTAATTATTTGTTACTGTTATTTTTTATTTATCTATATTTTACTTAACACTAAAACTGCATTGTTGGTTAAGGGCTTGTAAGCATTTCACTGCGCATGTGACAAATACAATTTGAATTGATTTTGTCTGACTTGATACCAACATGACAGCTCGCTGCAAAGATAATGGGGATTGACACCAAATAGCCATCTCACTGCAAAAATAAAACAATCAAATAGACCTAGTAAATGAGATCGGAATGGCTTAAAACAAATGAATTGGGCTTCAAAACTCCGTAGAGTATGAAGGAAATGGCTTGGCAACATTAACAAGACAGATTGGATGTTGTTGCTGATCTTCATAAGAGGACTTGACAATATCTGCAGCATCGGCAGGCTAGCATCAAGGACATGTCATTTAGGTATGACAAGCTTTTCCGTATATGTGCATGCGTGTGTGCACGTGCATTCATGTCTTCTGGGCTTGATGTCGAGCAAGGATAAATGTGTCAATAAAGAGTCTTGATTTGGGATTTTAGAGAGAGTACTTAAATATGCTTTCCTCCACTTGAGCCAGCCTTTCATATATTTTGTCTTTTTGACAATTTAAAAATATATATATTTTTACAAAACGCATACACAGTAAAACTTTAAAATACCAGAATGGTATTACTTTAAACAACAACAAGTACCAGACATCAGTGTCTAAGGACAGACAAAGATGTCATCCTTTCCGAGCCAGCCTCCTTGTAAATGTGAAAAGACACAATTACATTCTGACAGGAGATCATCACCACATCAGGCCAGCTTCATCTAAATGTTAAACTAATTTACAGATGGGACATTCTGAATATTTGTCATTAATATGACTTGGTGTCAGGGGGGGACACATTTCAGCATGACAAGACCAGGATGTGACAGGGGTAGCGGAGAGTAGGGTAAGTTGATCCAAAGTGTTAGTTGAGCCAGCCCTTGTTTCTAGGAAACCATTTTAAAAAATCATGGGACCACATACTTATGAGGTCATCATTTCATGGAGTCTGTGAAGGAAGAAACCACATGGAAAAACAAGTTTTGACTAAGTCAAATACATTTATTGTCTTAGGTTTCATGACGCTTGTATCTAAACCCAAGTCGTTTTAAGATTGCTTTATACATCAGTTGGGATCTGAGAGAAGGGAAGAAGTCCATTCGAGCAGCCGCAAGAGATGAAAAAAAATGGACCGAATGACACTGAAGGGGTACATTGACAAAAAGAAATGAACAAACATGTACTTGTGCAAAAGAGAGGCTATGATATAGATAAGGTTTTATCTGATGACATGGGGTCTGAGCTTGCTAAACATATCAAGAATCTCACAGACCTGTGTCATGGGCTTAGTAGCATCAAATGTAGACAACTTGCCTATGAATTGGCACATCAAAACAACATCCCTGTCCTGGAAGACTGGTCAAGAAATGGAAGGGTGTGTTGATACTCAACAGAGAGATCTTCACTGAGGGTACAAAACATTAGGCACACCTGTTCTTTCCATGACATAGACTGATCAGGGGAAAACAATGATCCCTTGTGGATGTCGATTAAATCCACTTCAATCCGTGTAGATGAAGGGGGGAAACAGGTTAGAGGGATTTTTAAGCCTTGAGACAATTGAGCCATGGATTGTGCGCGTGTGCCATTCAGAGGATGAGCAGGTCAAAAGATTGTGTCTTTGAACGGGGTATGGGTAGTAGGTGCCAGACGCACCGGTTATAGTGTGTCAAGAACTGCAAAGCTGCTGGGTTTTTCAACAGTTTCCCGTGTGTATCAAGAATGGTCCAACACCCAAAGAACATCCAGACAACTTGACACAACTGTGGGAAGAATTGGAGTCAACATGGGCCAACATCCCTGTGGAATGCTTTTGACACCTTGTCGAGTCCATGCCCCAACGAATTGAGGCTGTTCTTAGAGCCAAAGGGGGTGCCACTCAATATTAGGAACGTGTTCCTAATGTTTTCTACACTCATTGTATATCTGAATGTAGGCATACATTTAAGATATACAATATACCACACCCCACTCCATTAATTAAACTTTGACCTACCAGCACCCACTGTCACAGTACACCATCACCCAATTACCCAAAGGCGGCACAAATGACCCTGTTCCTATAATCAACATGCCCCATACCTGGGTAAGTAGTGGCAAGAGACCACTTTTTTGGGGCAAGCTAGGTTTTCAAAACTGTTATGTTTACATGCATTCTGATTATTTCCAGGGATACAAAACATATCTACATATATTTCAGGATCTTTGTTAGAAAGAATACTATATTTCCCTTGACATAGTGATGCTGAATGTTAGAAATTACTCAACTAACCCCACTCTCCCCTAAATGTTGAAAGATTACAATTAGCTCTATTAAAGCATGAGGAGAAAGGTTATTGGCTATTTACCTGTCACCTGACACATACCTGAAGGCTCATTGGCTTAGTGTCAACACCGAGTTAGTGTAGTTAGATTATCTACGGGCCACAGCAATAATACATTGGTTGTATTGGATGAATCGGATGGAAGGTTATGTGGTTGCGATTTAGACAAACACACAGGGTAAAGTCTAAGGGGCGTGTCAGAATAATCACATGGGATACTTTCATACTATGAACATCTGTTGAAAAGATTACTTGGGAAGAGTTTCTGAAAGTGTGTATTTAGTCTGATTGGAGTTGAGATTTGGTCCATGTATGATGGGCTAATCTAGAAAATTGCTATAAAATAGAAAAGGGATTGATTTTGTTTGAATACAAATGGATAGGACTTTCAAACTGAATCCAGACCTACACATAGCATGTGTGTGCGAGTGCGTGTGCTCCGATAATGCACTTGGCATTTAAAGTGCATCCACTGTACCTTGAATGATGCACTCAATCCAGCCAGCATCTAACACATTCACACACTGTGCATTTATCTCTAACGTCTCTACATTACTCATCCACATCCCTAGAAAGGTAGTAATCAACATATATTGGGCCTAATGGGGTCTGTGTGTGGGAGTGTTCTGGCATTTTTAAAACCTCCTTTCTTCTGGAGGCCAACAGGCTGAATTTGGCCCCCGGGTGATTTTATTTGCCCCCCAAGATTTCAAATTTGTTGGACATAAAAGTCTGTAAAAACACCAGCAGTGATTTTAAATTGGGAGTCCAGTTCCGTAGTATTCCCATGCATGATAGAGAGATATATGTTGTGTAATTAAAGTTTGAAATGATTATGTTTTAGTCAAATATTACATCTGTTTCGGCTTCTTGCGGTCAATTTGCAGTCTACAAATGTAATTATGTTTCGGCCCCCTGACCATCTGCTGAAGAAAAAATATTGGATAGCCTCTTATTGGGATAACCTATCATTACACCTTAGCCTTTGTGTGTGTGTGTGGGGGGGGGTATGTTTTTAAGTGTCTGTCTTATATCTGAGAGATATAATAAAGCAACTCAGGATTATTTATTCATTTGTTTTACTGTAGAATGACCGGTATACCTTTGACGTGGAAATACCCTTTTCATTTCCATTCATTTTTAAGCCCGTCACTGGGTCACCTTAAAACAAGTCTTGTAAAGGCTTGTGGGCATCGCAAAGCAAGTTCGGAATAGTCTCAGCTTTCGATGGTGGGGTAATAATTAGTTAGTTTTGTAGCCCAAACCGTTTGGTGTTTCTACGATTAGACGAGTCCCGTGAAGCTCCTGTGAAAACAGAGAACACCAACATAATCGTGAGATTCTCAGCTTTCCATAGTGGAATCATGTTCGTTTCTAGCTCAAACCATTCAGACTCTGCAGACGTTTTCGTGAGAAGATCCATTGTCGGGCTGTCTCCTGGTCTGACAAACATCCGCTGTAGCGCTGCCACGGTCGTCACTAGTTAACACAGTCACAAAGTCTTAAACCCTGCCTATTTCTAAAAATCTGATTTTAAATCAAACCCTAACCACACTGCTAACATTATGCCTAACCCTAACCTTAGATAAAGACCAAAAAGTTTAATTTCATACATTTTCACGATATCCTATAGACAATTTTGACTTTGTGGCAGATGCGGAAGGTAGACACACAAAAACATATATACACTGCTCAAAATAAAGGGAACACTTAAACAACACAATGTAACTCCAAGTCAATCACACTGTCCATTTAGGAAGCAACACTGATTGACAATAAATTTCACATGCTGTTGTGCAAATGGAATAGAAAACAGGTGGAAATTATAGGCAATTAGCAAGACACCCCCAATAAAGGAGTGGTTCTGCAGGTGGGGACCACAGACCACTTCTCAGTTCCTATGCTTCCTGGCTGATGTTTTGATCACTTTTGAATGCTGACGGTGCTTTCACTCTAGTGGTAGCATGAGACGGAGTCTACAACCCACACAAGTGGCTCAGGTAGTGCAGCTCATTCAGGATGGCACATCAATGCGAGCTGTGGCAAGAAGGTTTGATGTGTCTGTCAGCGTAGTGTCCCGAGCATGGAGGTGCTACCAGGAGACAGGCCAGTACATCAGGAGACGTGGAGGAGGCCGTAGGAGGGCAACAACCCAGCAGCAGGACCGCTGCCTCCGCCTTTGTGCAAGGAGGAGCAGGAGGAGCACTGCCAGAGCCCTGAAAAATGACCTCCAGCAGGCCACAAATGTGCATGTGTCTGCTCAAACGGTCAGAAACAGACTCCATGAGGGTGGTATGAGGGCCCAACATCCACAGGTGGGGGTTGTGCTTACAGTCCAACACCGTGCAAGATGTTTTTCATTTGCCAGAGAACACCAAGATTGGCAAATTTGCCACTGGCGCCCTGTGCAGATGAAAGCAGGTTCACACTGAGCACATGTGACAGACGTGACAGTCTGGAGACGCCGTGGACAACGTTCTGCTGCCTGCAACATCCTCCAGCATGACCGGCTTGGCGGTGAGTCAGTCATGGTGTGGGGCGGCATTTCTTTGAGGGGCCGCACAGCCCTCCATATGCTCGCCAGAAGTAGCCTGACTGCCATTAGGTACCGAGACGAGATCCTCAGACCCCTTGTGAGACCATATGCTGGTGCGGTTGGCCCTGGGTTCCTCATAATGCAAGACAATGCTAGACCTCATGTGGCCGGAGTGTGTCAGCAGTTCCTGCAAGAGGAAGGCATTGATGCTATGGACTGGCCCGCCCGTTCCTCAGACCTGAATCCAATTGACCACATCTGGGACATCATGTCTCGCTCCATCCACCAACGCCACGTTGCACCACAGACTGTCCAGGAGTTGGCGGAAGCTTTAGTCCAGGTCTGGGAGGAGATCCCTCAGGAGACCATCCGCCACCTCATCAGGAGCATGCCCCAGGTGTTGTAGGGAGGTCATACAGGCACGCGGAGGCCACACACACTACTGAGCCTCATTTTGACCTGTTTTAAGGACATTACATCAAAGTTGGATCAGCCTATAGTGTGTTTTTCCACTTTAATTTGGAGTGTGACTAAAAATCCAGACCTCCATGGGTTGATAAATGTTATTTCCATTGATCATTTTTGTGTTATTTTGTTGTCAGCACATTCAACTATGTAATGAAAAAAGTATTTAATAAAAATATTTCATTAATTCAGATCTAGGATGTGTTATTTTAGTGTTCCCTTTATTTTTTGTGCAGTGTATTTATCTTAAAATGACAGAAAGTTGTTATGCTAATTTTATTTCAATGCGGGTGTGGACATCAACTCTTGGGTTAATGGATTTATACGGAACAGTACATTCTATAGGAACATATTTGTGTGATTTGTCATATTTGTGATTAGATTTTTGTTGCGGTTTGTCATCAAATAGCTTCTTATCTCTTGTAGAGAAACATTGGTTATTAAGTTCTCACTCTCTTTCTCCGCTCCATCTCTATATCTCCCCTCTGTCTCTCTCAACCCCTCTTTCACCCCCCTCTGTCTCTCTCAATCCCTCTTTCACCCCCCCCCACACACACACACCAGTAAATTGGTAGGCAGCTGGGACCTGCAGCAGTAGCAGTGAGTGTCACCCACCACTGAGCCCTTTGGGCAGTGGAGCGCTCCAGTGCTTTACCCTCTGGGACCGAAGGGATAAAAATAGGGCCCTCAAAGTTAGGGGACGTCTCCTTCCCTCCATGTGTGCTTCCTACCAGCTAGGGTGAGCCTCAGTCTACTGTACAATATGGAGGGTTTTAATACAGACACAACCTAAAAGTGTGTGTGTATGCATGTAGAGCTATACTGTTCTGAGGCAGCAGTGACATCTTGACACATGCAGATAATTGGTAGGATAATGCAGTGCCCAGACCTATCACAAACAACATACATATGTCTGGCCACTGCTAGTGTGCAGTGAAAGGGTTTGGTAGGGGAGCTCTCTACTACTCTCTAACATACCATTTTCTCAACAAATATACTTCAAAAGGCTAGTCTTACCCTCAGGCTCTATAATTCCTGGCACCCCTACATGCAAACATTTGAGTATTTCTGAGTGTGTGTGTGTGTGTGTGTGGGGGGGGGCAAGAGAGCGCAGTGATTTTAGAAAACAGTGGGGGACCCCATCATGATCCCTCAAACCCCCATCAACCCCTCCCTAACACACACAAACGCACACACACACACAGCACCACTGCTGCTCTCGTCTTCCCTGAGGCTAAGTGGTGTTAACCCTTTCTCCCCCGGGACCTAGACAAAAGCCCCCCTAGGACGGCCAATAATCAAGCCTTTTCACAAAGACCCCACTAGCCCTTTATCACCCCCCCCGCTCTATTTCCTCCTCTGCCATCCATCTCTCTCCTCATCCTCTTTCTCCTCCCTTCTCTTTCCCGTCAACATCTTCCCATCCTACTTCCTCCACCTCTCCTTTCTTTTCGCTTTCTCCAACACTGCCCCTCTAAATCTTTTCCCTCCCTCTGTTTCATTCTCTCCTCAGTCCTCTCCTCCTCCTCCCCTCCCCTTTCCACAGCTTCTGGCTGACATACTTCAGGGGCATTATTATTCTTTTTTTATATGGCCCAAATTCACTCTGACGTTTCTCTACATGATTGAGTCTGGCACTAAGAAACACAGAAATTATTGTTATTTGTTAAATGGTAATAACTACTATGTTTATTAAATTTGAAAATGTAATCCCGCTCAGGATTTGTAACTCGAAATAACATAAATTGTAATATATTTTATGCTTGAACCCCGGCATGGCTGCTTGCAGTGCATCGTTGTTTTATTTTTTATCATCAAAACATTATCCCATGAGATTCAGTGTATGTATCTCTGTCTGAAGTAGTAACTGCTAGATCATAAGCAGTTATTGATCTAGTGCTAGACCACAGGTATCTAGGGAGATGTGAGAAGGGCAAGAAGACTACACAGATTATGTATCTGTCAATAACTCATTATTTATATTTCGCTCTCACAAAGGTAAAACAAGGAAGCATAAAAATAAACAAGTATGAACTCTCCGACTGTAAGAGCATTTCAGTTCACTTACGATCCACAGCCCTGGCCCAAGGACAGCCTTTACCTGGGGACAGAGATGGTTGGATGGGGGATGGAGGGACAGCGAGAGAGAGGGATGGTGGAGGAATAGAAAGGGCAGAAGCCTGAAGGGATAAGCGGGAGCTACTCATGTGTAACGCCACTCACGCGCCGGCTTGATTGCCTGTTTTTTTCGTCCGTATCTTTTTTTCCTCCTTTTTCCGAGGAGAGATTGACACAGTGGATTCTCCCTGCCCCCTCTCTATCCACCTGCCGGGACCTGAGTCTGATGAGCTTTCTATACTCTGAATGGAGTCAGGAGCCCTGTGCACAGCTGTCTATTTACACCCACTGTTCGGTGTGTGTGTGTGTGTGCGTGCGTGCGTGCGTGCGTGTGTCCAACTGTCTGGATTTTCGACACCTGAGAGAGAGAAGGAAAGCAGGGAGAAATCTGTAAAATAAAAAAACATGGAGAACAAAGACAGCAGTCTAGAGATGAAAGACACAAACTGTCATATCGGGATATCCAGATGTAGGATCTTAATTGGATCCTTCTTTTGTCGCTGAAAAAAATAAAATGCTAACTTGGAGTGTCTGAGTTTTAAAAAGTCTTCTAAAAGTTTGTAATTTCCACTTTAAAATGTCAGACAGGATCTGCTTCACATTTCCTTTTGCTGCAGGATTTAGTTTCCTGCTGTCGCAAACTGGCTCAAATTAAGATCCTACAGCTGTATGCTGTATTGCAAGCAGATCTATTGTTCTTTCTGTTAGTTATGGACAGCTTGCCAAAGTTTACATTTACGAATAAATAGAAACAGGTAGAAGTGTCCATTGTCTGTCGTTAAGAGGCTGTGGATGAGTGTCAGAGAGCAGGGGGGGGGGGGGTGTAGGTGCATGTGTGTTTGTGAGTGTGTATGCTGGGGTGCGAGTGTGCGTGTGTGACGGGGGCAGGGTCTGGAAAGAGGGAGATAAGGCGTCCATCCTGCAAGCGGCTGGCTGCAGCCATGGCACCCTGACAGAGCTGAGATATGGCCCGAATGGTAATCTACTAAATACACACACACACACCGACAAATACACAAACACCTTATCAAAAAACATATTTGCTCAGGCGACAGATTAATTAGAAGTTATATGTATTGCAACCATCCAACCATCAAAATGAGGAGCATAGAAACAGACCAATAAACTACGACAACGTTGGGTTTGAGACAAATGTGCAAAAGAAGTGTCGGGGCCAACATCAAGCCCTGTTGACCTGTTACCCTGTTAAGACACCTGGCAATTGCATACTCGGCAGATGGATGGACATGACACACGATACAAAACATGATAAACTCACAATACACGTGCCGTAGAAACACGATACGCACATGACAACTAGACAGGTATCAGAAGAATCATTTGCATCATCCTTTCAGTGCATTATACAGTGACCTTTTCCTGTCAGAAACGTTACAAGCATCTGGAATCTGGAGACATCCCCGATGTATTCTGTGTTTGTCACCACTGGCGCTCTATACCGACAAGACAACAGAACAACACAGGTCTCCAATTCAACAGCGCCGTAATATCAGGGATTAATATGGTCTTCAAAAGGGTCCATTTCAGGCCTGAATTTTAACACAAGGTCAGACGTCAGGAGACAAAATGTGTAATAATGCAAAAATATGTATATATGTATATTAATTGTCGTGAAAAGGAGTGTGACTACAGCAGCTAGTATGATTTAACCTGACAGACAAGCAGGCTTGCATCTCCAAAATCTCCAAACCTTAAGACACAAGCTCTCAAGGAGTGAAGTCTAGAACAGCTCCCAAAGGAGGCCTGCTGTCTGCCTGTTAACCACACACACACACTCACCCACACACACAAAAATCCCCCCCCCCCCCTCCGCACACACACACTCACCCACACACATGCACACACACAAAAATCTGTCCCACCCCCCTTCCCCCCCTCCGCACACACACACTCCAAGTTCTGAGCATGACAGAAAAACTGCAAACACTGTCGTTTCCTTCTCATCTCTCCTTCTGTCACTGCAGCAAAGCAACTGTCAAGAACAGAAGAGGAGAAGAACACAGGACTGAAGCCCCTTCAATCCTATCCGGCCCGTTCCAAACGTCCTCTAACCACAGTGTGGTGTTATAAAAGAAAGCTCTCCTCGTTCGAACTTGTGGCCAAAATTCACCTTGTCTGCTGAACTTTATATACAAATGAAGTCGGGAAGTTTACATACACCTTAGCCAAATGCATTAAAATTCAGTTTTTCACAATTCCTGACATTTAATCCTAGTAAAAATTCTCTGTCTCAGGTCACTTTATTTTAAGAATGTGAAATGTCAGAATAATAGTAGAATGATTTATTCAGCATTTATTTCTTTCATCACACTCCCAGTGGGTCAGAGGTTTACATCTACTCAATTAGTATTTGGTAGCATTGCCTTTAAATTGTTTAACAAAAGGGCCTTCCACAAGCTTCCCACAATAAGATTCCTCCTGACAGAGCTGGTGTAACTGAGTCAGGTTGGTAGGCTTTCTTGCTTTCACACACTTTTTCAGTTCTGCCCACACATTTTTTATAGGATTGAGGTCTGGGCTTTGTGGCCACTCCAATACCTTGACTTTGTTGTCCTTAAGCCATTTTGTCACAACTTTGGAAGTATGCTTGGGGTCATTGTCCATTTGGAAGACCCATTTGCGACCAAGCTTCAACTTCCTGACTGATGTCTTGAGATATTGCTTCAATATATCCACATAATTTTCCATCCTCATGATGCCATCTACTTTGTAAAGTGCACCAATCCCTCCTGCAGCAAGCACCTCCACAACATGATGCTGCCACCCCCATGCTTCACGGTTGGAATGGGGTTCTTCGGCTTGCAAGCCTCCCTATTTTTCCTCCAAACGTAACGATGGTCATTATGGCTAAACAGTTCTATTTTTGTTTCATCAGACCAGGGGACATTTCTCCAAAAAGTATGATCTTTGTCCCCATGTGCACTTGCAAACCGTGGTCTGGCTTTTTTATGGTGGTTTTGGAGCAGTAGCTTCTTCCTTGTCGAGGAGCCTTTCAGGGTATGTCAATATAGGACCTATTTTACTGTGGATATAGATACTTTTGTACCGGTTTCCTCCAGCATCTTCCCAAGGTCCTTTGATGCTGTTCTGGGATTGATTAGCACTTTTCACACAAACGTACCGCGTCTCCTTCCTGAGCGGTATGACGGCTTCGTGGTTCCATGGTGTTTATACTTGCATACGATTGTTTGTACAGATGAACATGGTACCTTCAGGAGTTTAGAAATGAGCCAGACTTGTGGAGGTCTACAATTTTTTTTCTGAAGTCTTGGCTGATTTATTTGGATTTTCCCATGATGTCAAGCAAAGAGGCACTGAGTTTGAAGGTAGGCCTTAAAATACATCCACAGGTACACCTCCAAATGACTCAAATGATGTCAATTAGACTATCAAAAGCTTCTAAAGCCATGACATCATTTTCTGGAATCTTCCAAGCTGTTTAACTTCTTTGGAACTGGGGGGCAGTATTGAGTAGCTTGGATTAAAAGGTGCCCAGAGTAAACTGCCTGCTACTCCTAAAAGCTAGAATATGCATATAAATTGTATATTTGGATAGGGAACACTCTGAAGTTTCTAAAACTTTTTGAATGATGTTTGTGAGTATAACATAACTCATATGGCAGACAAAAACCTGAGATAAAATCCAACTAGGTGTAATGGCGTTTGTCTGTTGAAGAAAGAGAGACGGACCAAAATGAAGCGTGTAGGTTACTCATGACTTTAATGAAAGAATCGCGGTACATGAAATAACTGAAACTAAATACAAAAACAACAGAACGGAACGTGAAACTAATTACACCCTATCTGGTGAATACTACACAAAGACAGGAACAATCTCCCACGAATTACAAAGTGAACTCAGGCTACCTAAATACGGTTCCCAATCCGAGACAACGAGAATCACCTGACTCCAATTGAGAACCGCCTCAGGCAGCCAAGCCTAACTAGACACACCCCTAATCATACACAATACCAATGCTAATAAAACCCCAATACGAACCCAACACATAAACCCATGTCACACCCTGGCCTGAACAAAATATATAACGAAAACACAAAACATATTGACCAAGGCGTGACACTAGGAAGTTGGAAATCTGAGGTTTGTAGTTTTTAAAGTCATTGCCTATCGAATATACAGTGTCTATGGGGTCATATTGCACTTCCTAAGGATTCCGCTAGATGTCAACAGTCTTTAGAACCTTGTTTGAGGATTCTACTGTGAAGTGGGGGCTAATGAGAGCTAAAAGAGTCGGGGGTCTGGCAGAGTGCCATGAGCTGATCATGCGCGCTCACGTGAGAGTTAGCTGCGTTCCATCGCATTTCTACAGAAAGAAATTCTCCGGTTGAAACATTATTGAAGATTTATGTTAAAAACATCCTAAAGATTGACTATATACTTCATTTGCCATGTTTCTACGAACTGTAATATGACTTTTCGTCTGAACTTTTGCCTGGACTTGCCCACGCCTCGTGAGTTTGGATTGTGCAGAAAAAGATGCTTATTTCTAAACGTGCGAACAAAAAGGAGGTATTTGGACAGAAATGGACTTTTCGAACAAATCAAACATTTATTGTGCAACTGGGATTCCTGGAGTGCATTCTGATGAAGATCATCAAAGGTAAGTGAATATTTATAATGCTATTTCTGACTTCTGTTGACTCTACAACATGGCGGATATCTGTATGGCTTGTTTTGTTGTCTGAGCGCTGTACTCAGATTATTGCATGGTGTGCTTTATCAGTAAAGCTTTTTTGAAATCTGACACAGCGGTTGCATTAAGGAGAAGTGGATCTAAAATTCCATGCATAACACTTGTATCTTTTAGCAATGTTTATTATGAGTATTTTTGTAAATTGATGTGGCTCTCTGCAAAATCACCGGATGTTTTGTAACTACTGAACATAACGCGCCAATGTAAACTGAGATTTTTGGATATAAATATTACCTTTTTCTAACACAACATACATGTATTGCGTAACATGAAGTCCTATGAGTGTCATCTGATGAAGATCATCAAAGGTTAGAGATTAATCTTATCTCTATTTCTGCTTTTTGTGACTCCTCTCTTTGGCTGAAAAAATGGCTGTGTTTTTCTGTGACAAGGTACTGACCTAACATAATCGTTTGGTGTGCTTTCGTCGCAAAGCCTTTTTGAAATCGGACACTGTGGCTGGATTTACAACAAGTTTATCTTTAAAATGGTGTAAAATACTTGTATGTTTGAGGAATTTTATTTATGGGATTTCTGTTGTTTTGAATTTGGCGCCCTGCAATTTCACTGGCTGTTGTTGAGGTATATCCCAGAGAGGTTAAAGGCAGTCAACTTAGTGAATGTAAACTTCTGACCCACTGGAATTGTGATACAGTGAATTATAAGTGAAATAATCTTTCTGTAAACAACTGTTGGAAAAAGTACTTGTGTCATGCACAAAGTAGATATCCTAACCAACTTGCCAAAACTATAGTTTTTTAACAAGAAATGTGTGGGAGTGGTTGAAAAACGAGTTTTAATGACTCCAATCTAAGTGTATGTAAACTTCCAATTTCAACTGTGTATATATATATAATATATATAAATATATATAAGTGTGTGTGTGTGTGTGTGCGTCCAAGTGTGCGTGTGTGCATATGTGTGTAGACTATCCATGGGTATGTAACACTGTGCAATGGAACCGAGGGGACGATGGCCTGTACAGGCTGGTGTGAAGGAATTAACTATTTACATTTGAGTCATGTACTGTTACAGAATGCTATTATTATTCCAGAATGACTTAATAACAGCAGCACCTTCAGTAGCACATGACTGTGCTGTGCCAATCATTGTCCTAGCCTACCCGTTGCTTACACCTTTGAATCCATGCTCACAACATAGCCTACCTTAGAATTTACAGGGACATTTCCAAAGGATTTTGATAGGCCTCAGAAGTTCCTGCTGCTTTTCTCCAGAATAAATACATTAAGCCCAATGCCTCTTGAGGCAGCTGAAGCAGAAATCAAACATTGGTTAATCAACTGAGCCGGCTTCAACAAAATGCTAGCTCTGCTATTGGTAACCCCACCAGGCAACCCTGGGCATACTCTCTCCCTGTGTTCTCTCTGCTAGAGTTCAACTTCAAAGGCAGTCTCTCTCCTGTGGAATGCAGTCGACAGCAGAAATAACGTTTGATGTAATTTCAGAAATCTTTAATATGATAATCTGTGTGTGGAAATTCTGTCTGGAAAAATACACATATTACTTTGCATAGAAACACATGAGCTTGAATACACATCGACTTCAACTGTGGGCAATGCTGGATGTCAAGGATAACTAATACATTACGCTATAGTACCCTTTCTCACCCTGACTGCCCTCTCCTCTACCCAAATCAACTACTGCTATGTGTATATCCAACAGCCAGGTCAACCATTTAATAAACAACTTCTATGCTTGCAGAGGTGGGCCTAAAGTTGGAGAACTACACTGGTTATACCTTTGAACAAAGTTGACATTTCCTAAAACAAAGTTGACATTTCCAGACATTCCCTGCATGCAAGAACACTTGTCTCTTGCGATCATCTCACTGGTGCAGTATCTAGACTAGCAGCACAGCACAAGTCTATAATAACAATGTGGGGTCCTTCAGACGGCCGAGGCTTCCACGGGACTGCCTGTAGTCCTCAGCATCTGTCACTCCTTCATCTTTCTTTTTTTCTCCATCACTATGTCCTATTATAAAAAAACACTAATTGAAAATTAATCAACATCAGGGAGACCACAAAAAAGTGTAAATATCACGTGCATTTTTACATGAAAAGTGTCATGCAGATTGAACTAAACACCATCCCAAAGAGAGGACTTTTTTTTAAAGAGAGAGAGAGGGGAGAAGGAGAGAGGGAGGGAGAGAAAGAAGTACGTAGATTATGCCTGTTTATTCAACTCATTAATTTATTGTCCATGTCTGTTGGTGCTGTGGGTGAGAATTGGAAGATAGGGTCTTCAGTAAGACTGACTGTGACGTCTCACTTCCTGCCCTACATATGAGAGCCCTCACTTACCCCTCCCCAAATTCAGTCCATGTCTGACACACTCACACTCCAGCCAGTGATTACTTTGGTCTTAAGAGGGCAATAGAGGGGTGGAGGGGCTGACGGGGGCTGTAGGGGGTAGAGGTCTGATTGGACTGCCCAGGGTAATTGGGTTAATTTGGCCCCTTGGCACATGTGCTTGAATCAGCCTTGTCAACCAAGAAAAAGGCCCAGGGCAGATAGAGGAGACCGTCAAGCCACTGAGAGGGAATGAAATTCGACAGGAAAAGAGGGTGCCCCCCCACTTGAGCAGCGGGGCATAAGATGGAGGGAGGAAGAAAAGGATGGTGGGGAGGATAGAGGGGTTTGTATGATTTGGAAGGAACAAGAGGGAGGGCCACTAAATGTAAGACTAAAACTGTTCATGTAATAAAGACAATGAACCCAGAAGAAAGCAAACACAAAAGGATTGTGTCACATCTGATCTGTCTGGTATCAAATGGCTGGAGAGCAGTGTGGGCTCTCCCTCTCTCACATACACTCTCTACCTTTCTATATGCCCCCATTTCTCATTCTTACTCTCCCTCCCCTAGAGCTCCCCTAGGGCTCCCCTAGAGCTCAGCAGATAGAGAGAGTTTCTGGTACTCTCCATAGCCTAAGGGAGTTATTCTACATGTTGTGTAGGATGAGCGTCTCCACAGTGTATTGACTCTAACCGTCCATTCATGATGCTTCAAACAACATTTTATCCAGGGGTAAAATAATGTCAGAGAGTAAAACAGTCAGCTAGGATTTAGCACCATGGGCCGTTACGGACTCTCATACATCCAAGCAAAAGTCAGCTTGGATTCAGAACCACGGCAAGATAATGACTCGTATAGAGCCAAGCTACAGCCAAATTCCTCTACAAGCCTGTAAGTATGGGTGAATTCATTAGTCGGACACTGTTGCAAAACATTTTGCAACGGAAACCGCTTACTCCAAATGAAAAACGTTTTACAACAAAAACAAGAATTTCTATTGGATAAATTCAAGTGGGTCCCTCGTCATTTGGTTCCACTTGCTTGTTTGCTTCTGATGACTTCCATTAAGTTCTGTTTGGTTCCTCGTGAATTTTCCCCCATAGAGCCGAATTCCTCTACTAGCCAATAACATTTACATTTACATTTAAGTCATTTAGCAGACGATCTTATCCAGAGCGACTTACAAATTGGTGCATTCACCTTATGACATCCAGTGGAACAGCCACTTTACAATAGTGCATCTACATATTTTAAGGGGGGGTGAGAAGGATTACTTTATCCTATCCTAGGTATTCCTTAAAGAGGTGGGGTTTCAGGTGTCTCCGGAAGGTGGTGATTGACTCCGCTGTCCTGGCGTCGTGAGGGAGTTTGTTCCACCATTGGGGAGCCAGAGCAGCGAACAGTTTTGACTGGGCTGAGCGGGAACTGTACTTCCTCAGTGGTAGGGAGGCGAGCAGGCCAGAGGTGGATGAACGCAGTGCCCTTATTTGGGTGTAGAGCCTGATCAGAGCCTGGAGGTACTGAGGTGCCGTTCCCCTCACAGCTCCGTAGGCAAGCACCATGGTCTTGTAGCGGATGCGAGCTTCAACTGGAAGCCAGTGGAGAGAGCGGAGGAGCGGGGTGACGTGAGAGAACTTGGGAAGGTTGAACACTAGACGGGCTGCGGCGTTCTGGATGAGTTGTAGGGGTTTAATGGCACAGGCAGGGAGCCCAGCCAACAGCGAGTTGCAGTAATCCAGACGGGAGATGACAAGTGCCTGGATTAGGACCTGTGCCGCTTCCTGTGTGAGGCAGGGTCGTACTCTGCGGATGTTGTAGAGCATGAACCTACAGGAACGGGCCACCGCCTTGATGTTAGTTGAGAACGACAGGGTGTTGTCTAGGATCACGCCAAGGTTCTTAGCGCTCTGGGAGGAGGACACAATGGAGTTGTCAACCGTGATGGCGAGATCATGGAACGGGCAGTCCTTCCCCGGGAGGAAGAGCAGCTCCGTCTTGCCGAAGTTCAGCTTGAGGTGGTGATCCGTCATCCACACTGATATGTCTGCCAGACATGCAGAGATGCGATTCGCCACCTGGTCATCAGAAGGGGGAAAGGAGAAGAAGAATAACCAGTTTTGGTTCCAGGCTGCGCCAAGAAGTTGATGTTTATTAGATGTTTTTTACTGTCACATACACTAGATAGGTGTAGGGAGACATGTTGTTTTACAGGGTCAGCCATAGTAGTACAGCACCCCTGGAGCAAGGGTATAAGTGCCTTGCTCAAGGGCAAATTGATAGATTGTTCACCTTGTCAACTCAGTTATTCAAACCAGCGACCTTTCAGTTACTGGCCCAAAGCTCTAACCACTAGGCTAACTGACCCCCCCCCCCAAACACAGGTCTGGTGAACAACATGCCTAGTTTGTGGCTGACACCTTAGATAGTTTACCATGTCCACGTGAAGAGAAGTGGGGTTCCTAAATGTGGGGTTCCTAAATGTGTCAAATGAATGTATGAAATGGAAAGATTGCTGATAAAATGTTTTATTGACCCCTAGACAAATCCTGTTGATGCAGGATTATTTTCCTGCTGTGAGAAACTGGTCAAATTTGATAACCTACTGTACACCTGAATATACACTACATGGCCAAATGTATGTGGGCACCGCTTCAAATTAGTAGATTCTGCTACAAGCCAAAAATTTCGAAAGCCTAAAACCAGCATGCCTTTGGACTGAGTGGAAACACTTTTTTTAACCTTCATTTAACTAGGAAAGTCAGTTCAGAACAAATTCTTATGTTCAATGACTGCCTTGTTCAGGGGCAGAACGAAAGATGTTTGCCTTGTCAGCTCGGGGATTCGATCTTGCAACCTTTCATTTACTCTAACCAATGCTCTAACCACTAGGCTACCTGCCGCCCCACGTCCTCTTGGGTGATTAATTACACTTCACCACCTGGCAGTCCGACGGACAAATCTGGGTTTGGCGGATGCCAGGAGAACGCTACCTGCCCTAATAAATAGAGCCAACTGTAAAGTTTGGTGGAGGAGAAATAATGGTCTGGGGCTGTTTTTCATGGTTTGGGCTAGGGACCTTAGTTCCAGTGAAGGGAAATCTTAACTCTACAGCATACAATGACCTCCAAGACGATCCTGTGCTTCCAAATTCATGGCAACAGTTTGGGGAAGGCCCTTTCCTGTTTCAGCATGATAATGCCCCCGTGCACAGAGCAAGGTCCATACAGAAATGGTTTGTTGAGATCGGTGTGGTAGATCTTGACTGGCCCACACAGAGCCCTGACCTCAACCCCATGAAACACCTTTAGGATGAATTGGAACGCCGACTGCGAGCCAGGCCTAATCGCCCAACATCAGTTCCCGACCTCACTAATGTTCATGACTGAATGGAAGCAAGTTCCCCACAGCAATGTTCCAAAATCTAGTGGAAAGCATTCTCAGAATAGTGAAGGTTGTTATAGCAGTAAAGGTTGGACCAACTCCATATTAATGCCCATGATTTTGGAATGAGCAGGTGTCCATATACTTTTGGCCATGTGTAGATATGAAAAAACAACTGTTCCAAATTTATCCCAATTAATACCACACAATAGCTAGCCAGATAAAATAATTATCCCCATCAAACTACAGTAGACACAGTAGCTATCTGAACAACAATGACACTCCTTATCCAGCGATCTTTGCCACCATGACTCAAGCTACCACGCTGTTCCCCTCTGCCCTCTGACTTAGCCAAGTGGAAGAGAGTCTGCATCCCAAATGGCGCCCAAATGCCCCATATAGTGCACTACTTTTCATCAGGGTCCTGGTCAAAAGTAGTGCACTTTGTAGGGAATAGGGAGCCATTTTGGGACACATTCTCACATTTTCCCCTCTGCCCTCGTACTTAGCCAAGTGGAAGAGAAAGTCACCATTGTGATGTGGTAGCCGGCCACTCCATGCAGAAAATTCCAGCTGAGATTTATTTTATTCATCTGCTATAAATACTGTAGAGAAATGACTGGAAGAGGGAGGAATGAATTCATTGTGCTTGACTGCCTTCTAAGGAGAGGGAAGCAGAGCTTGAAGTCACTACCATGCCATCCAAGGAGAGGGAAGCAGAGCTTGGAGACACTCCCATGCCTTTCAAGGAGAGGGAAGCAGAGCTTGGAGACACTCCCATGCCTTCCAAGAGGGAGGCAGAGCTTGAAGTCACTCCCATGCCTTCCAAGGAGAGGGAAGCAGAGCTTGGAGACACTCCCATGCCTTCCAAGAGGGAGGCAGAGCTTGAAGTCACTCCCATGCCTTCCAAGGAGAGGGAAGCAGAGCTTGGAGACACTCCCATGCCTTCCAAGGAGAGGGAGGCAGAGCTTGGAGACACTCCCATGCCTTCCAAGGAGAGGGAAGCAGAGCTTGGAGTCACTCCCATGCCTTCCAATGAGAGGGAAGCAGAGCTTGAAGTCACTCCCATGCCTTCCAAGGAGAGGGAAGCAGAGCTTGAAGTCACTCCCATGCCTTCCAAGGAGAGGGAAGCAGAGCTTGGAGACACTCCCATGCCTTCCAACGAGAGGGAAGCAGAGCTTAGAGTCACTTCCATGCCTTCCAAGGAGAGGGAAGCAGGGCTTGGGAAACTATCCCAGGCTTGGCTGGCCCACGCATGTCTCTTCACACTGTGTTACCCCCCAACAAAGCCTGACCTGGCAAAGCCAACACAGAATACTACAATACAACATATTACAACTCAACACAATACAGCCCAATAAGATACAGGACTCAGCGTAATAACACTATATAGCATAGGCTAACACCATTCAACACAAACAAGTTGAGAAAAGGCAAGCTTAGTATTATATATAAAGTAGGCGATAAACACAAAAGCTTTTCAGACATAGTGATTATTTTATCATCACAGGGTTTGTAAAATGTCTGTGATCTAGAGTTCATGTCTAAGGCCTAATAGTTGAGTGGCACTACGACGCTGTGCAACTGTGCCCATAATATTGAATGATTGGCCCTGTAGACGATGCCAGGGAGACATTTGGGATGAGTGATTGCAGTATTTTACTAGAGCCGAAGTGGAGTCCGCAGTTTCTCAAACCTTCCCCGCCAATGCATAGCTCTCTGAGCGACTGCCAAGGAGGAAGTGAGCGGCGCACTCACTGGTGATTACTGTCAGTGTTTACATATGGGCCTGTGAAAGACACAGAATGGAGGGAGGGCTCTATACACCAGCTGCAGGGACAAGTGCCAGTGAGGGGAAGGAGAGAGAGAGAGACACACACACAATGGCATAGACAGAACTGGAAAGAGACAGCAAGAGTCAACAAGAGAGAAAAAAAGAGAGACAGAAAGAGAGAAGCCAAATTCTAAGCAGAGAGAGGGGCAAACAGGCAGACATAAAGAGAAAGAGATCCCGGAGAGTGTGTAGACACCCAGACAGCCCCCCCATCTGTCCACAAAATAAGAGCCACAGGAGGGGCAGAGGAGATACCTTACTTGCCTCTAAGTGTTGGAGTAAAGACCCATTTCCTCCAAACCATGAACACAGTGCCAATTCTGGCATAGGCAACAGAGAGGTTATGAGTGGTTATGCACTATGACACTTCATATGAAGTGGAAAGGGAATGAGATGGGTTCTAATTCATTTTGATTAGTTGGGTGCTTGAGAAATTAAAATAGCAATGACTTAAACATAAACATACACTGTATAACATGGACTATACCTTCTAATGCGCCATGTCTAACTTCAACCCGTGTGCAGAACACAACATTAAAATGCATTATGTTATAGCAACAGTATATTCCATACTACATTGTAATGGGCCACTATCCAGATAGAAAATGAACAACATGTTATATATCATAACAAAAAGCTACTATCAGACACCATATATCACTGTTCCCTGTAAATGAGTGTTATTATTGCTACTCAGGAGTGCGCAGAACTTTCACCCCCCAAGGGAGGCTTTGGCACTGTGGACAATCAAGCAGAAAAGATGTTCCCACAGAGGGAGAGGGAGAGGGGGAGATAGAGAGAGAGAGCGAGAGAGAGAGAGGGGGGTGGCTAAAAGAGGGAGAGGGACTAAAAGAGAGAGAGAGAGGAGGGACTAAAAGAGGGAGAGAGAGAGAGAGAGAGAGGGGGAGGGACTAAAAGAGGGAGAGAGAGAGAGAGAGAGAGGGGACTAAAGAGGGAGAGAGAGGGGGGGGTCAAAAAGAGGGAGAGCGAGAGAGAGGGACTAAAGAGGGAGAGAGAGAGCTACAGTTAGAAGAAACACAGAGAGAGAGAGAGGGGAAGGCTAAAAGAGGGAGAGGGACTAAAAGAGAGAGAGAGATAGTGAGATAGAGAGAGAGAGCAGGGACTAAAAGAGGAGAGAGAGAGAGAGAGAGAGGGGGAGGGACTAAAAGAGGGAGAGAGAGAGAGAGGGGGGACAAAAAGAGAGAGAGAGAGAGAGAGAGGGGGACAAAAAAGAGAGAGAGAGAGAGAGAGAGAGAGAGAGAGAGAGAGAGAGAGAGAGAGAGAGAGGGGGGGGGACTAAAAGAGGGAGAGAGAGAGCTGCAGTTAGAAGAACCATTTGTTTCATAAACCTGATGGAGAGCCTGAGGGAAGCAACAGACAGAGAGAGAGAGAGAGAGAGAGGGGGACTAAAAGAGGGAGAGGGACGAAAAGAGAGAGAGAGCGAGAGAGAGAGAGAGAGGGACAAAAAGAGGCAGAGAGAGAGAGGGACTAAAAGAGGGAGAGAAAGGGAGAGAGAGGGACTAAAAGAGGGAGAGAGAGAGAGAGAGGGATTAAAAGAGAGAGGGGGACTAAAAGAGGGAGAAAGGGGGAAACTAAAAGAGAGAGGGGGACTATAAGAGGGAGAGGGACTAAAATAGAGAGAGAGACAGAGGGACTAAAAGAGAGAGAGAGAGAGAGAGAGAGAGAGAGAGAGAGAGAGAGAGAGAGAGAGAGAGAGAGAGAGAGAGAGAGAGAGAGATAGAGGACTAAAAGAGAGAGAGAGACTAAAAGAGGGATAAAAGAGGGAGAGAGAGAGAGGGGGGGCTAAAAGAGGGAGAGAGAGAGGGACTAAAAAGAGAGAGAGAGAGGGGGGGACTAAAATAGGAGAGAGAGAGCAAGAGAGACTAAAAGAGGGAGAGAAAGAGAGAGAGGGAAGACAAAAAGAGGGAGAGGGACTAAGAGAGAGAGAGAGAGAGAGAGAGGGACTAAAAGAGGGAGAGGGAGAGAGGGACTAAAAGAGGGAGAGAGACAGAGAGAAGGGGACTAAAAGAGAGAGAGCGAGAGCGAGAGAGAGAGAGGGACTAAAAAGAGGGAGAGAGAGAGGACTAAAAGAGGGAGAGGGACTAAGAGAGAGAGAGAGAGAGAGAGAGAGAGAGAGAGAGAGAGAGAGAGAGAGAGAGAGAGAGAGAGAGAGAGAAACTAAAAGAGGGAGAGAAAGAGAGAGAGGGGAGACAAAAAGAGGGAGAGGGACTAAAAGAGAGAGAGAGAGAGAGAGAGAGAGAGAGAGAGAGAGAGAGAGAGGAGAGACTAAAAGAGGGAGAGAGAGAGGGACTAAAAGAGGGAGAGAGACAGAGAGAAGGGGACTAAAAGAGGGAGAGCGAGAGAGAGCGAGAGAGAGAGAGAGAGGGACTAAAAGAGGGAGAGAGTGGGGGACTAAAAGAGAGAGGGGGACTAAAAGAGGGAGAGGGACTAAAATAGAGAGAGAGAGAGAGCAAGAGAAACTAAAAGAGGGAGAGAAAGAGAGAGAGGGGAGACAAACAGAGGGAGAGGGACTAAAAAGAGAGAGAGAGCGAGAGAGAGAGAGAGAGAGAGAGAGAGAGAGAGAGAGAGAGAGAGAGAGAGAGAGGGACTAAAAGAGGGAGAGAGTGAGGGAGTAAAAGAGGGATAGGGACTAAAAGAGAGAGGGGGACTAAAAGAGGGAGAGAAAGAGAGAGAGGGGAGACTAAAAGAGGGAGAGGGAGAGAGGGACTAAAATAGGGAGAGAGAGAGAGAGAGAGAGGGGGGTAAAAGAGGGAGAGGGACTAAGAGAGAGAGAGAGGGACTAAAAGAGGGAGAGAGAGAGAGGGGGGGGCTAAAAGAAAGAGAGAGAGAGAGAGAGAGAGAGAGAGAGAGAGAGAGAGAGAGAGAGAGAGAGAGAGAGAGAGAGAGAGAGAGAGAGAAAGAGGGAGAAAGAGAGAGAGAGAGAAACTAAAAGAGGGAGAGAAAGAGAGAGGGGGACTAAAAGAGGGAGAGGGACTAAAAGAGAGAGAGAGAGAGAGGGGAAAAGAGAGAGAGAGAGAGAGAGAGAGAGAGAGAGAGAGAGAGAGAGAGAGAGAGAGAGAGAGACTAAGAGAGAGAGAGGGAGAGAGAGAGGGACTAAAAGAGGGAGAGAGACAGAGAGAAGGGGACTAAAAGAGGGAGAGAGAGAGAGCGAGAGAGAGCGAGAGAGAGAGAGAGGGACTAAAGAGGGAGAGAGTGGGGGACTAAAAGAGAGAGGGGACTAAAGAGAGAGGAGAGGGACTAAAATAGAGAGAGAGAGAGAGCAAGAGAAACTAAAAGAGGGAGAGAAAGAGAGAGAGGGAGACAAACAGAGGGAGAGGACTAAAAGAGAAGAGAGAGAGAGAGAGAGAGAGAGAGAGAGAGAGAGAGAGGACTAAAAGAGGAGAGAGAGGAGGGAGTAAAAGAGGGAGAGGGACTAAAAGAGAGAGGGGGACTAAAGAGGGAGAGAGAGAGAGGGGAGACTAAAAGAGGGAGAGGGACTAAAAGAGAGAGAGAGAGAGGGACTAAAAGAGAGAGAGACAAAAAGAGGGACTAAAAGAGGGAGAGAGAGAGGGACTAAAAGAGGGAGAGAGAGAAGGGACTAAAAGGAGGAGAGAGAGAGAGAGAGAGAGAGGGACTAAAAAGGGAGAGAGAGAGAGAGGGACTAAAAGAGGGAGACTAAAAGAGGGAGAGAGAGAGAGAGGGACTAAAAGAGGGAGAGAAGAGAGAGAGAGAGAGACAAAAAGAGGAGAGAGGGAGAGAGAGAGAGAGAGAGAGAGAGAGAGAGAGAGAGAGAGAGAGAGAGAGAGAGAGAGAGAGAGAGAGAGAGAGACTAAAATAGGGACTAAAAGAGAGGAGAGGGACTAAGAGAGAGAGAGAATGGGACTAAAAGAGGAGAGAGAGAGAGAGAGAGAGGGAACTAAAAAAGAGGGAGAGAGAGAGAGGACTAAAATAGGAGAGAGAGGGACTAAAAGAGGGAGAGAGAGAGGGGACTAAACGAGAGGAGGACTAAAAGAGAGAGAGAGAAGGGGACTAAAAGAGGAGAGAGAGAGAGGGACTAAAAGAGGAGAGGAGAAAAGAGGAGAGAAAGAGAGAGGGACTAAAAGAGGGAGAGAGAAGGGAGAGAGAG